>NC_064616.1:385223093-386473093 GCF_023898315.1 Schistocerca nitens
TTTCTAGACATACATTTTACATCACGTTTGGCATGTCCCAGAATCTAAACTCTTTGATAATGACAACAACATACACTCCTGGAAATGGAAAAAAGAACACATTGACACCGGTGTGTCAGACCCACCATACTTGCTCCGGACACTGCGAGAGGGCTGTACAAGCAATGATCACACGCACGGCACAGCGGACACACCAGGAACCGCGGTGTTGGCCGTCGAATGGCGCTAGCTGCGCAGCATTTGTGCACCGCCGCCGTCAGTGTCAGCCAGTTTGCCGTGGCATACGGAGCTCCATCGCAGTCTTTAACACCGGTAGCATGCCGCGACAGCGTGGACGTGAACCGTATGTGCAGTTGACGGACTTTGAGCGAGGGCGTATAGTGGGCATGCGGGAGGCCGGGTGGACGTACCGCCGAATTGCTCAACACGTGGGGCGTGAGGTCTCCACAGTACATCGATGTTGTCGCCAGTGGTCGGCGGAAGGTGCACGTGCCCGTCGACCTGGGACCGGACCGCAGCGACGCACGGATGCACGCCAAGACCGTAGGATCCTACGCAGTGCCGCAGGGGACCGCACCGCCACTTCCCAGCAAATTAGGGACACTGTTGCTCCTGGGGTATCGGCGAGGACCATTCGCAACCGTCTCCATGAAGCTGGGCTACGGTCCCGCACACCGTTAGGCCGTCTTCCGCTCACGCCCCAACATCGTGCAGCCCGCCTCCAGTGGTGTCGCGACAGGCGTGAATGGAGGGACGAATGGAGACGTGTCGTCTTCAGCGATGAGAGTCGCTTCTGCCTTGGTGCCAATGATGGTCGTATGCGTGTTTGGCGCCGTGCAGGTGAGCGCCACAATCAGGACTGCATACGACCGAGGCACACAGGGCCAACACCCGGCATCATGGTGTGGGGAGCGATCTCCTACACTGGCCGTACACCACTGGTGATCGTCGAGGGGACACTGAATAGTGCACGGTACATCCAAACCGTCATCGAACCCATCGTTCTACCATTCCTAGACCGGCAAGGGAACTTGCTGTTCCAACAGGACAATGCACGTCCGCATGTATCCCGTGCCACCCAACGTGCTCTAGAAGGTGTAAGTCAACTAACCTGGCCAGCAAGATCTCCGGATCTGTCCCCCATTGAGCATGTTTGGGACTGGATGAAGCGTCGTCTCACGCGGTCTGCACGTCCAGCACGAACGCTGGTCCAACTGAGGCGCCAGGTGGAAATGGCATGGCAAGCCGTTCCACAGGACTACATCCAGCATCTCTACGATCGTCTCCATGGGAGAATAGCAGCCTGCATTGCTGCGAAAGGTGGATATACACTGTACTAGTGCCGACATTGTGCATGCTCTGTTGCCTGTGTCTATGTGCCTGTGGTTCTGTCAGTGTGATCATGTGATGTATCTGACCCCAGGAATGTGTCAATAAAGTTTCCCGTTCCTGGGACAATGAATTCACGGTGTTCTTATTTCAATTTCCAGGAGTGTATTAAACAGCAAGTAGCATAAAACAGTGCACTGTTTGGTCACGGCCTCCCGTACCAGAAACGACGAGCTTGAGAAACGAAATGATGGATGCGAATAGTCAGAGCAACACAGCAGGAAGAGATTAGGCTTCACAATCTCGTTTTACATTTCTCTCGATCCACAGGTTTATGGGAAATTCAGAATTCATATGAAAGTTAAAAAAAGATGTCTGCATTTTACGGCGTTTCTATGAGAAACGCGAAGCGTTTTGAAAATGTGCTTTCGCGTTGCCTCGTGTTAATCCCGATAAAGCCAAGATCCTTTCTGACAGTGAATAATTCATGGTGAGCGCTCGCTGGCAGCGACAATAACGAAATTCCCTTCTCTGCCGCCGTGTCGCTGGCGCACGACACATCGCTTTACCAGTTTACATACACAATGAATTTGAACACTTGACCATTAATGATATCCCATTCATCTCGGAGCCCAATACGTGATGAACAATGTTCTTCATACCTACATATTTAGACACCGAAATGGAACCAGATCGAGATTTGAACTGCACACTGTTGATTGCATGTCGCGCTATAATAATTCCAGTTATTTGCAGTTTTAATGAGCCGAAGTATCAGTACTATTTATGGCGCGCCGTTATCTTTTTTGTAGTTTTGTTCACTGTGGTTCAACTCTTGTGTCGCGGTGACCAAAAAGTTTGGGGAGCGGTCTTGTCTTCTGCATATTAACATGGTACTATTCCAGTTATTATAGCAGATTAGAGAATATATCGTATATTCTCGATTAAAACTGAAATGATTTTCGGCATAATGCAACATGTGAGTCTGTTTCAATGAACGGGCAAGAAAGGGGGTTATTACATTTTTGTAGCCTACAAAGTACTCTACCTATACACAGCGCGTATAACTGTAACTACTGCTTTGTTTAATGATACTTACAAAGAACTGCTAATTAATAGTTAACGTTAACTAATTTAATACACAAAAATGACTGATTTTCTATTAAAAGGAGGTAGCCTAAATGCCGTCGACTATCACCTTAGTTCTCAACGATTCTGTTACGACAACTTTTGTTCTCTGCGTTTCCATTTATTATTGTAATCTTTTATAAGGCAGCAGTTAATTTAAGGAAGTTACAGAGGAACAATGTAGTGACCTGTGAGAGAGTTAAGCCATAAATAATGCAAGTGAAGGAAAGCGAAAGTGTACTACATCTATTCGCAATAGACCCAGTACATGTATCACAACTGGGCGTACATTTTCGGTTGTTTATAAAGAGCATTGCGATGACGATGAGAAATGAAAGAAATGAAAGTGCCTTTTCATATAGTAGAGAGCATGCGTGCAAGGTATTTTATGCAATATCGATTTCAGCAACGTATACTAGGAAATGCTCCGGTTGAAGTGTTCACGATCAACAAAATTTATATCGCAAATTCTCAGTTTTTTGCAGAAGTTCTTAAGGTAAACTAAGACCTAGAAGCTTATTACTTCAAGATAAGAAAGCTACTGGGGCTTTTTCTGCGCCAGGGCAAGTGCCAAATTCGGAATTTGAGTAACTCGTAATTATGTGAAAATTTTCTTCCATAGCGTGACTGACAACTTCTTATGTGAAAGCCAGCTGTGATTCTATCTTGCTGCTGCCCTTGATTATGTACTATGACTTAAAAGGAATGAGCGGTAACCAGCCGAAATGCCTACAGTTAATTCAGTGGGTATTTCGTCACAAGCTGGAAGTCAGTTGCATATTTCTTTAGAAATTCTATATGCAACAGCTAATCATAATATTCTGGACAGTGGAAAAACAACCATCATCCCATTTTAGTAAGTCTATTAAGCATTCAGTGGCTGCAGACCGCCGGCCGTTGTGACCGAACGGTTCTAGGCGCTTCAGTCCGGAACCGTGCTGCTGCTACGGTCGCAGGTTCGAATCCTGCCTCGGGCATAGATGTGTGTGATGTCCTTAGGTTAGTTAGGTTCAATTAGTTCTAAGTCTAGGGGACTGATGACCTCAGATGTTACGTCCCATAGTGCTCAGAGCCATTTGAACCATTTTGACTGCAAGACCGAGAAATCAGTTTCAGAGCAACATCATAATAGGAGCATATTAGTATGAATTTAATGCCTTTTACCTGGTTTTATCTCAGTGAGAACTAGTTGGGAATTTAAGAAACTTTTGATGTGGTGTTTTTCGTATTAAAAGGTGGAACTTACACTCATCTTTAAGTTTTCAGAGACATGTCTATTTTATTTCGAGTATGTTGAAGTACGTGAAAACTACCCAGACACCTAAAAGAAGTAGCAATAAATTTCTGGGGAAAGCCTTTGACAAAACAGAGACCTCTTAGCGTTTTTACAAATAATTTTCTCTTTGTGTCTGACGAATCAACAGCATGCGACGATCAGCTATTTACTAGTTAAGATATAATTTAATGTTTCTGTTATCTTCATAAATAGCGAAGCTGTCGTAACTGCGTTAATATTATGCTTTACAGACAGATATAAATCATCGATTGTGTCAGACAAAGAAGCATAAAGGAGATATGAAATAACAATTTATTGTGGGTATTACTAAGAATCTGAAGGCCACTATCAGTTTCAAATGGTAATCTGATGGCGCTGATAAAACAGAATTGCTGAGATGATTAATACATATGAATTTCTGACTGTGTTGCATGCAGAAGCCATTTCAGGTTGGCATAATTGAAATTGTTCACCTGCGCTCCGGCCACACTACGTTTCCGCGTTAACCCGAAATTGTGATATGAATACGAAGAGAACAGAACTGCTCCCGCGTTTATAACGTCGCTGTAATCCTCAGAGACGCATAGTGTGTGTCGGATTTGCTTTGTCACGTACTGTGCTGTGTGTGCTGGCCACAATGTTCTACGCTCATTGCGCGCTCGCCAACGGCAGCAAATATTCCGCGCGTCACCAACGCACAATGAGGCCAAAGTCACTTCAATCCTCGTAAGCCAGGCTGTATTTAATTCGGCATCAACGCTGATATAAACTCAGCCCGCACTTCACCCATCCTTCACAGTGGCTTCTCACACAACATTGGAAGCTATTAACGAAGTTAAAGCTATGGCGTCCGTTTACATTCGCAAGATTAGCGCATAACTTCTGCCACACTGCAATGGCCACCCGTTTAGTGACAACACTGAGCGCTATCCTCCATATTGCCGTGTTTGTTGTGCAACGTCACCCCTTCTGTCCGCTCACAATGTACTATAATCAGTGTCATTCTTTCTTGATTTTGATATTTTTTTGTATTTCTCTCATTTACCTATCTCTTAATTCCGCTTTTTATTTGTCACCTTGAGCTCGCTTTAAGCGTTAGAGATGGAGTCGATGATCCTACGCTCTGCGAAATTTTAATACAACTGGATTTTTGTTCATTAAGGCTTTATCAAATAAGGCAGACTATAGATAAAATTCCTTTGTAATTTCTAAAATCCTTTGGGTAAAGGGTAATCAAACGGCTCTTCAGTTTAGTATGAGACTGGAGACATAGTACCAGACTTTAAGGCAACGCGAGAATTATAACACAATCAACTTAACAGCTCTTGTATCTAAATTTCTGACTAGATTAATGTGCAAATGAATGGAAAAAAATGAGGATCTCTTAGACGACGATCGGTTTGGATTACGAAAATCAGGCGTACCAGAGCAGCAGTTCTGATGTTTCGCTTGCTAATGGAAGCAAGAGCTACGAAAAATCAAGAACCATTCCTAGTATTTGTCGACTTATGAAAAGCTTTCGATAATGTAAAATGGTGCAAGATTTTGAAAATTCTCATAAAGAAGGTGTAAGCTATAAGGAAACATAGGTAATATACAATATGTATAAGAACGAATAAGGAACAACAAGGCTGGAAAACCAAGAACGAAATGCTTAGATTATAAAGAGTGTAACACATGCAGGCTTTCACTCCTACTCGTCATTCTGTATATAGAAGAAGCAAAGACAGAAATATAAGACAGGTTCAGGAATGGGATTAAAATTCAGGGTCAAAGAAGATCAGCGATAAGATTCGCTTATGACGTTGCCATCCTTAGTGAATGTGAAGCAGAATTACAGGACGTTTTGAATGCAATGAAAACCGTAGTGAGTACAGAATATGGATTGGAAGTAAACTAAAGAAAGATGGAAGAAACGAGGAACAGTGGAAATGAGATTAGTGCGTAGTTAGCGAGAAACCTGCCATCGAAACTCAGAACAATGACGTACATGAACCTTGGGAGCAAAATAACACGTGATGGACAAAGCAAAGATGGCATAAAAAGCAGAATAGCACAGGCAAAGAGGGCAATACAGGCTAAAATAACAAGTCTGTTAGTATCAAACATTGATCTTAGTTGAAGAACATTTTTTTGAGAACGTATGACTGGAGCACAGCATTTTATGGACGGTGGGCGAAATGGAGAAGAAGAGAATCGAAGCGTTTGAGACATAGTGCTATAGAAGGATGGTGACAATAAGGACGGCTGATAAGACATGCCGTGAAGAGGTACTTTGATCTTCATTTAATTTTATTTTAAGATCTTATGTGACCAAACTGCTGAGGTCATCGGTCCCTGAGCTTACACACTACGTAACCTAACGTAAGCTAACTTACATTAAGGACAACACACACACACACAACACACACACACACACACACACACACACACACACACACACACATGCCTGAGGGAGGACTCGAACCTCCGACGGGGGAGCTGCGCAAACCGTGACAAGACGCCCTAGACCACGCGGCTACCAAGCGCGGCGAAGAGGTACTCCACAGTAATGGCGAAGAAAGGAACTTACGGAAAACACTGACAAGAAGAAAGGTCAAAATGACAGGACACGGGTTAAGACATCAAGGAAAAACTTTCATGACACTAGCTCGGGTTGTAGAGGGTAAAAACTGTATGAGATGAAAGAGGTTACAATACAGCCAACAAATAATTGGAGATGTTGAGTACAGGTGCTACCCTAAGATAAAGAGATTGATAGAGGAGAGGAAGTCGTGGTCCGCGACAAACCAAAGGATTGATTACCCTCCCCAAAAAATGACTTTTTCGAACGCGTCAGCTTTGGCATGACGTCACAAGCAGCTCCAATCACAGCTCTTTGGGTTCACATACTGGGTGTAAGGGGTATAGGTGCAGATATTTTTATTGATGACTGAAGACAGTGCCGGCCGTGGTGGCCGAGCGGTTCTAGGCGCTACAGTCTGGAACCGCGCGACCGATACGGTCGCAGGTTCGAATCCTACCTCGGGCATGGATGTGTGTGATATCCTTAAGTTAGTTAGGTTTAAGCAGTTCTAAGTTCTAGGGGACTGATGGCCTCAGAAATTAAGTCCCATAGTGCTCAGAGCCATTTGAACCATTTGAACTAACGACAGTGCTCTGAACGATGTGGCATTTCCATCATCTGCAGACCAATAATTATAGGTATTACGAGTAGTATGTTTTTTGGTTGATAACCACCCAGGGAAATGTAAGCCATTATTTTCCACTGGGCAACATGTCAGATATCGACGTGTAAACATGTGGGCACAAAGCGGATACTCTATACTAACAAGCGTATTCCACTTAGTCCTGCAGTTAACGACCATGCACAAAACGTCAGGTAGTAAATTATGTTATGTGTTTGTGGGAAGATCGTTAGACACAAAGAAAAAAGAACGCATCGAAATGGATACATATTGCGGTATCAGTGATCACAGTATTTATACTTATATCCGTATCACTCTGTATATAAAGTCCAACTTACAATTAAGTGGTAGATAGCCTCGTACGACTTTCAATTTCCCGTTATTTTTATTTGAATTGGATTCAAGACACATGACATTAAAAATATTACCGTCAAGTCTCCTGTGGACAGTTGACTCGCCAAAAGCATTCAATATGGGGTACCTTAATATGGTGTGATAATATGCATTTCTGAGTAAAACATACTGCGGGCTTAAAAAAAAAATTGTGGCCCTCAACTACGTACCCTCAGACTTAGAGTTGAAATATTTAAAGTTCTGGCTGGTTTCTTTGTCTAGGGGGTGGGATACATAGTTACCGTATTACATGCCAAATACTGTTGAGTCTACAGTATACAATATGAATATACACATGAATCGAATGGTCAAAGGTTCCTATCACTCGGCAATTGCGAATTTTGAACACAGAAATTTATAAATGAAAGACTGCAATTAAATAAAATCTGAAGGTCCTATTTTAAGGACTTTAAATGATGAGTACGGTAGCAGAAGTACTTTTAAAAATGCCGTTTATTTCTGCAAAACACTTGTTGTTGTCGATGATCCAGCAATTAAATAAAATATAAGTTGAGTAACAGGGAAACAATAGGTTCCTACTTCACGTCGTTAGTTATGGGCAACAACATAGCTCGTGAGATATTCACTTCTAAACACATACTACGTCTTCACTGCAGAAGCCACGGAAATCTCACGAGTGCCCAGGTCGGCACTACGAAATATTTCTATCTCCCCTGACCACGCGCAAACTGCTCAACAACCTCCAAGTTTTTCCTGCCATTATGGTTTCACAAAGTCCGCTATCTTTGGCACTCCCAGCATACAAATCTCCTTCATCGACACAGCGTCAACATGGAATTCCCAGCCACGCGGTCGGCCTACACCAGGCGCTGGGGCTACCCCACTTGCTCCGGCTACTGTTCGGAACCTCGTGGTCTGCTGACGAGCCCCGGCTTGCCTTACGGACCGTGTGCCCACGCCAACTCCGAACTGAGAATATTTTCAGGGCGCCACAACTCGCCCGTTACCTCACAATCCATTCCAAATCTATTCATAGTTTACTTGAAAATGCTCTCTACGGATTGTGGGATGCGTGAAATGTATTGATTTATACTAAGGATAGCATATGTGCCGTAATGTTGTGATAGTGTGTCCATCAATGACAGTAGAAATCACAGGGAAGGACTGGAACTCGCAAGCGTCACATAACCCTTTTTTGTCTAACAGCATTAAGACCTTCAAGCACAACGTTACATCTGACCAACAGATCACCATTCAAAATGTCTAATTCCTCTCTCTGAAAGACCATTCAGTGGGATCTACAGTGTAAAGTAAAACGATAGCAGAGAATCTGACAACATGAAATCACCATTTTCACTTCTCGTCACTTACTCATGAAATGGCCGGTTATAAACCATTTCCATCGTTTGAACACGACTCAACTTCAGGTGGATCATCACCACATGACAGCGATTTGGCCATCTCAGCCATGAAGATAGGCGCAGATAAGCTGGCATAAGGTTCTTCCCCATTTAGGAGAAAAAAGATGTTTTCTATAACCAGTTTACGATGTGTGGCGAATTACACACAGTGTATCCCGCCTTTTTTTAAGCATCTGCCTCTGGATTCGGATGGTCATCTCCGTGATGCTCTCGTGCAGACTATACGAGTCCATTACGATCTCTTTGAATCTTCTGCACCTGCAAAGATTTGCAAAATGTCGAACACTGCTCTATATATATGTTAAGACTGTCACTGGTTCTAGTAATCATTGGCTAATAGTAGTGGGGCTGTACCATTTCTGACGCTCTGAATTATGAACCTAATGTAAAGGTGGCCGGAGTGGCCGAGCGGTTCTAGGCGCTACAGTCTGGAACCGCGCGACCGCTACGGTCGAAGGTTCGAATCCTGCCTCGGGCATGGATGTGTGTGATGTCCTTAGGTTAGTTAGGTTTAAGTAATTCTAAGTTCTAGGGGACTGATGACCTCAGATGTTAAGTCCCATAGTGCTCAGAGCCATTTTTGAACCTAATGTAAACACACACACCTCATCACTTTTTAGGTCACCCTCCCACCCTTTCCCCTCTTACAGTAGCCTACTTTTATTCTTACCCAGTATTTTCTTTTTACTCAAATTTGTGACCCATTTATCTTAATGGCTATAGTTTATGACCGACTATGGTAACATAGTTGCCTGTCTCTATCGTAATTACTAGGTTCCGGTCAACACAAAAACTACTTGTTTCAATATTTTTGACTTTGTTACGACCGTGACACGAAAATAATGCGAGTCTATAATCTCTGTTATTTAACTTCTCCATCCCTATGATTACACGGTGTTCAGAGAGCACAGAACATGTATCCCTTCAGAATTTTCCACATCTTCTAAGCATACAATACGTTCATCTGTCTTGTTTTTTCAACCGTCTAATGTTGTGATGAAATAAATTAATTTTTTTTCTGGTAACTGTCACACGCATTATGGTTCTGTACTGCTCTAATTTCTTTCAGTACTCTCTGTCTGTAACCTGACTCTAACCAAACACAAATGATTCCAGTAATCATTGGGATTTTGTTGTGTGTGCTTTTGCCCCACCCCCTGCCCTCTTGGCCGGCCGGAGTGGCCGTGCGGTTCTAGGCGCTACAGTCTGGAGCCGCGAGACAGCTACGGTCGCAGGTTCGAATCCTGCCTCGGGCATGGATGTGTGTGATGTCCTTAGGTTAGTTAGGTTTAAGTAGTTCTAAGTTCTAGGGGACTGATGACCTCAGAAGTTGAGTCCCATAGTGCTCAGAGCCATTTGAACCATTTTTGAACCCTGCCCTCTTACACTTTCTGCAAGGTGCTCAGCTAATCTTTCCTTCCCTCTCCTACTTATGTGCAGGCCATGATTCAAATGTCCACCAGTATCAAAACACAGCTACCTCTGTATTTAGCCTATATCTAGTCTTATCTTAATGGTTGTAGTTAAGACCACAAAAATTGTCAGCTGTGTATTTAGCCTTATCTCAATGGCTACAATTTATTATTCAAAAATGGCTACCTAAGACTGTTTCCCCTCACCATAAAAATAGTTGTGGCACTGCAGTCAACAACCCTCACCACTCACCCAGTGTTACAATTGTAAAACACGCTACATGCATCACCAGCGGAGTGCTAATGCACAATTTTTGCTAGCGTAACATGTCATTTCTGGAAACCCAGAATCTACTCTGTAGGAATCAACATGGATTCCGGAAACAGCGATCGTGCGAAACCCAAATCGCTTTATTTGTTCATGAGAACCGGAAAATATTAGATACAGGCTCCCAGGTAGATGACATTTTCCTTGACTTCCGGAAGGCGTTCGATACAGTTCCGCACTGTCACTGATAAACAAAAGTAAGAGCCTATGGAATATTAGACCAGCTGTGTGGCTGGATTGATGAGTTTTTAGCAAACAGAACACAGCATGTTGTTCTCAACGGAGAGACGTCTACAGACGTTAAAGTAACCTCTGGCGTGCCACAGGGGAGTGTTATGGGACCATTACTTTTTCACAATATATATAAATGACCTTGTAGATAGTGTCGGAAGTTCCATGCGGCTTTTCGCGGATGGCGCTGTAGTATACAGAGAAGTTACAGCATTAGAAAATTGCAGCGAAACGCAGGAAGATCTGCAGCGGATATGTACTTGGTGCAGGGAGTGGCAACTGACCCTTAACATAGACAAATGTAGTGTATTGCGAATACATGGAAAGAAGGATCCTTTATTGTATGATTTTATGATAGCGGAACAAACACTGGTAGCAGTTACTTCTGTAAAATATATGGGAGTATGCGTACGGAACGATTTGAAGTGGAATGATCATATAAAATTAATTGTTGGTAAGGCGGGTGTCAGGTTAAGATTAATTGAGAGAGTCCTTAGAAAATGTAGTCCATCAACAAAGGAGGTGGCTTACAAAACACTCGTTCGACCTATACTTGAGTATTGCTCATCAGTGTGGGATCCGTACCAGGTCGGGTTGACAGAGGAGATAGAGGAGACCCAAAGAAGAGCGGCGCGTTTCGTCACAGGGTTATTTGGTAAGCGTGATAGCGTTACAGAGATGTTTAGAAAACTCAAGTGATAGACTCTGCAAGAGAGGTGTTCTGCATCGCGGTGTAGCTTGCTGTCCAGGTTTTGAGAGGGTGCGTTTCTGCATGAGGTATCGAATATATTGCTTCCCCCTACTTATACCTCCCGAGGAGATCACTAATATAAAATTAGAGAGATCCGAGCGCGCACGGAGGCTTTCCGGCAGTCATTCTTGCCGCGAACCATACGTGACTGGAACAGGAAAGGGAGGTAATGACAGTGGCACGTAAAGTGCCCTCCGCCACACACCTTTGGGTGGCTTGCGGAGTATAAATGTAAATGTAGATGTATCGACTTATTCTTCTAAACTTCTAAACGGATGTAATCTCTGTAAGGAGCTTATTCTTGCATTATTAGTGTGTTAAAACAAATCGCACTGCATTTACTAGCGTGTTATAGCTTTTAAAAACGTGGCCACTGTATGGCATGACCATCAGATAACACACAAAGCACAGAGACGTAGGCACAGTGTACCACATGGAGAGAGAGAGAGAGAGAGAGAGAGAGAGAGAGAGAGAGAGAAGCCTTGCTAAGATGTACTGCGCTACACTGCACAGTCCGTGTATCTTACGATGCACTTGACCGCTCCAGCGTTTACGCAGGAGTACCAGAATCTCTCACCTCCATCGCTTTGCAATCGACACGCACTGGCGAACAACAGCGGAAGCTTCGCGTTACAGACAGGCGCCTCTTTGTTACTCTCTCTCTCTCTCTCTCTTTCTCTCTAACAGCTGCAACTACAGTTTAAAGAGATGAAAGAGCACGCCACAGCCACCATCAGGCGGTTGACACACTGCACGCTGCTCAGAAGCACCTGTGCATTATCTCATTCATCACGCTGACTGCTCTTATTTTTACGTAGTTCATGCAAGTCTTTGCGCAGAGAGAAAGAGAGAGAGAGTTTATAAACCACTAACATGGCAGAAGCTGCAGCCAGTTGCTGCTCCACAGCTGAATAAATACAGGACATATAACGGCTGCATTCAATATGCACAAAGGGTCCCTGACTGGTACGTTGGTAAATTTGTAACTTCCTGCACTGGTATTTGTTCATTATATAATAACATCAGATGGTGAGTTCATTCTATATGCACGAAGGGTTCCTCAAACACGCCAAAGTAAATTTGTAATATCCTACATGGAGTATTTGTTCATTATATATTCCTTGCACTCTGTACATTAATGGACCCTCACACAATGCCCTGGAAGAGATGTCATAGTAAATTTATAATTTCCTGCAAGATATGTGAGCACTGTATAAGCCTGCATTCTATATGAACAAAGAGTCCTTCAAACAAGTCATAGCAAATTTATAACTTCCAGCAAGGTATGAGTGCTTCACATAGTGCATGCAGACAGTGGATTCATGAAAGGACACTAAGACACAGACACTAAAGACCTACATAAAAATTTGTAGTGTATGTTAAAACTCCTGCAGTGGAACATTCAATGGGATGAAGTATCCTCACACACAAATTTATTTCACGAGAATAACTATTGGATCCAGACGGTGAGTCAATTCAGTATCTCTCAAGACAGTTGCATCAGCATCCTCTCTTGTCTGTTATTGATTGAAAAAATGGTGAAAAATTATTTAATTGTCCAAATGGGTGGATTGGTTGCATTCACAACCTGCCTCCCTCCCCCTCCACAACACGGGCATAAATTAGAGATGGACAATATGCTCCTCAGTGGATTAAAAAAAACAGATCTTTCTAAGGAATGAGTGACAGGTGATCTAGAAAAAAAAGTGTGGTGGCTCATCTGATACGAAAATCTTTTCTGATGACATTCATGACCGGAAAGAAGATTCTGCAGGAGCAGCACCCCACATCACGTGCTGAAGAAAACTTGTCCACAATATGGAGATGAAACCAATTTTTAGCCGTACTTGATGAATGTATTTTTAATCCATTGCCTGATAATCTGAAAATGACCTCAGCGACTTGAAGTACAAGACTTAAAGTTACAAAAATGGTTCAAATGGCTCTGAGCACTATCGGACTTAACTTCTGAGGTCATCAGTCCCCTAGAACTTAGAACTACTTAAACCTAACTAACCTAAGGACATCACACACATCCATGCCTGAGGCAGGATTCGAACCTGCGACCGTAGCGGTCTCGCGGTTCCAGACTGTAGAGCCTAGAACCGCTCGGCCACCCCGGCCGGCACTTAAAATTAAACCTTTGGCTTTATTACAGTTACTTTTTAAAAAGAGGAAGTTTCATTGTTTAACAAACAATGTTCTCAAATGCTACTGACCCTCAGGCAATCAGACTTGATTATTTCTCAGCAGGCAAAGTGATCAGCGTGGAGGTGCCTCTATGAAAGGGAAAGGATTTTGTGAGCTCGTGCGTGATTCAACATGCTGCAACAGAGATAAGTATTGCTAATGGCCAAGAACAAGAGAGAAAGTTGTTATTACTCATTGACGGAAATCTGAGGTGCTGATAAACTTAAAACTTGGTTAACCAATTTGGACAGAACAAGAGCAGGTCAAGATAAGAAAATGGATACTAACTACAGTCACTGAAACAAGAGAATTAACACACTGTTCAACCTAAAACAGGGCCACTCTCCTCCCTGCAGCTCACCACTCCCCACTGTTCTCAAAGAACAGACCACAAGCCAGCTCACCAGCTCACTGCTCCACGTGTCTCATTGATCGGATCACAAAGTGAATCAAGTGTCACTACCCTCCGTACAGCTCACACAGAGCAATCGCAAAGTGAATTGAGCAGTCATTCCGTTCTCTGCATTCTTGGCGCACTGACTGATTGAACTTGCAGCCCTCTTTCTTCACTCAGCACCTCTCCATATGAGTTTGGCTCTACCAGATATTGTTGTTTATTATAATAGCAGTATGTAAGAGGTCTGTTCAAAAAATTCCGGAACATTCGTAATGTCCCACCAGTGGAGTAAAATGCAGTTGGCATCCCTGAACACACCTGTGTTTAATGTGCAGCTGCAGGAAGTTCCATAGTTGCACGTCTGTTAGCTATTGTTCAGAGTTGTATTGAGTAAAACGTTGTGGCGCACAGTTTGCGATTTCCGAGACGGCAGAGCTCGAGGAACAACGCGTATCCATTGAATTTTGCGTGAAACTCAAGAAGACCTTTAAAAAGATACACCGAATGATGCAGGAAGCCTACGGTGATGAGTGCTTAAGCCGTACTAGGTGTTAAGAATGGTTCACACGGTTTAAAAATGGTCGGACGAAAGCTAAATATGACCCTCTTTCAGGACGCCCGTCGACGTCTACCGACTACCCTCATTGCAGGAACGTCACGAAACTGTGCGTGCGAATCGAATACCGACTTTCCGAGAGATTGCACAATAATGTAACATTTAAGTTGGATCATGTCATGAAATTCTGACACAGTGACTTGGAATGCATCGTGTTGCCGCCGCGTTCGTCCCACGACTCATGAGTTAAGGGGCTCCGGAAAGGCTCAAAATCATGAAAAGTTCAATTTTTACTTTTTTGCGTTTTCTGAATCTGCAGACTATTACCTTTTAATAGATATATAATTTATTCAATTCCGAAGACTACAACTATTTTTAATTTTTTTTGAAATGTGTTCTACATGGGCGTGACCTACTGTGGCGCTGTTAAATTGCTGTCAAATGGTGTTATTATTAACGTCCGTGTTCATCAGGTACATTTTAGTGATGTGAGATAAAGTATGTGTTGTGGCTAACCTGTGATGGTTCAATATATATCGCTGGTGTGATTGTCGATTGTTTCATGTTTATTTACTCTGCCGTTATCTCGAAAATATTCGTAATTAATTCTGTTTCTTGAGTCTCTGTTTTGTTGAAGTATAATAATGAGTAAAAGTAAAGTTATTAGAAATCCTCTGAAGGCTTTTAAGAAAAGGAGAAATGTTGGAAAGCCAAAGGTATGTGTTATTACTGTAAACAATAAAGACGATGAAAATTCCCAACATAGCTTGTGTCCCAAAGAAGAAGACAGTTGGTGTAAATATAACAAAGGATTGGTAACTGGTGGAGTGTACACTCATAAGCATAGTCTGCCTCATGCAATAATGGAGGTGATAAAACCTATTTTCAGAGACTTAGCAGCACCTGAACTGTTGGAAAAGTATATTCACAGAAAAACTCAAAACCCCAATGAAAGTGAAAATATTGTTATATGGTCGAGAATCCCCAAGACTGTATTTGTTGGAATAGAAACACTTCACTTTGGTGTGTATGATGCTGTTGCGACTTTCAATGATGGCAACATTGTAAGGTGCAAGGTATTTAGAAATATGGGAATGAAGATAGGTTCTAACATGGTACGAGCGATGCTTGCTTTAGACAAGGAGCGCCTTCGGGCTGCAGACAGGGCTGTAAAGAGTCTAGAAATACAAGCAAGAGTAAACAGGAGGAGGAACAAGAGGAAGCTGGAGGAGGAGTTTGCAGAGGATGAAGATAATCCATCCTATGGACCTGGAATGCACTAAAAAGTTAATCCAATCTTTGTCGCTCGATTCCCAAAACTTTTATTTCCTCATACTAATTACATGTTTTCTAAGGATCTTCCAAACATATTTGTTTCAAACTTTCAGTAAATGTTACACAGTACCTTCTGCATAATTTAACACAGCCTTTTTCCAAAAAACTGTATATTTTTGAATATATAAATAAAAAATTGCAAAAAAATGTTGTGAATTTTCATTACAATTGAAAAAAAATCATCTTTAATAACTGAACTAAAATTTTGTAAAATCCCTGTGTTAAGTTGTAGCCCATATTCCAATAAATAATCTGTAAAAAGTTCAACTTCCTACCTCAAATACTTTGTGAGGAAAGATGTAATTTATAAGCGTTATTTTAACATTGCAAGTATAGGGCGTTCCGGAGCCCCTTAATACGAGAAAAACCTTCGCCTCGCTATCTGTGAAGAGCTCGCTATCTGTGAAGAGCTTTTGATTCGCGCAAATGAGAACGAGATGTTCCTTAAGAGAAATGTAACTGGGGTTGAGACGTGGATCTACGGTTACGATGCTGAGACCAAGGTTCAGTCTTCACTAAGGGTCGGTAAAGGTTCTCCAAGGCCAAAAAACGTCTTCAGGTTAGGTCAAATGTCAAAGACATGCCGATAGTTTCCTTTCATTTTGAAGGATGAGTTAATCATGAATTCGTGTCACAGGGACAAACTGTTAATCGATGGTACTATCGCGACGTGTTGCGACGCCTGCGAGAAAATGTGAGAAGGAGACGGCCTGAAATGTGGCGAGACAATTCATGGCTCTTGCATCACGATAACGCAAGAGCACATTCATCCCTGTTGGCGCGTGACTATGGCACAAGAAACGAAGTCACTGTGCTGCCTGATCCTCCGTACACTCTCCAGACCTGGCCCCTTCGGACTTTTTTTTAATTTCCTTTCTTTGAAAGGATGAAGATTTCCATTGATAGACGAGATAAGAGAAAATCTGCAGGCGGTGCTTCGCGCGATCTGGGAAAAGGCGTACCAAGAGCGTTTCCGGAAGTGGAAACGGCTTTTGGAGTGGAGAAGCAATTGCGAAGGAGAGTATTTCGAAGGAGAATATGTACAATAAGTAAAAGGTAAGCATAGAAAAATTTTGCAGACAATGCTTCAAAATTTTATGAGCAAACCTCGTATATTACATAGACATCGGCCTTACCGCAGTGGTAACATCAGTTCCTGTCAGATCGCGCTGTTGGACTTGGCTAGCTATTGAATGGGTGACCGTTTGGATCTGCCGAGCACTGTTGGCAAGCAGGGTCCACTCAGCCCTTGTGAGGCCAATTGAGGAGCTATTTGATTGAAAAAGTAGCGGCTCTGGGCTGAAAGCTGACAACAGCCGGGAGAGCGGTGTGCTGACCACATGCCCCTCCACATCTGCATCCAGTGACGCCTATCGTTTGAGGATTACACGGTGGTCGGTCGGTACCGCTGGGCCTTCCGGGGCCCGGTCGAATGGAATAGTACATAATTATTTTTACATATATGATAGTGCATGTATACAGGTTGTCCCAGGATGAATGATCAATATTCAGGAATATGACAGGAACGGCCATTTGAAGCGAAAGACTTCATATGGACATATGCCCTAATCCGAATGGTTTCAGTGTACGTGTTTCCTGAATAATTTGAACTCCGTATTCCCTAGTGAAAACGTGTCGTAATTCAAACTTAAAATGCATTAAATTTCCTACAAAAACGTCCTATTCATGTTATCTCTAAAACTAAGAGAGTGAGAGTGAGAAAATATTGAAAATCTCGTGCGTTACGCGTACATTGTTGCTAACACAGTCCAATTTGAGATATTTTCCCAACTTGATAGACCACAAATCTCCTATATCAAATTGTTCGTCTCCACTTTGCCTACACTACTTTTGTACTTTGTAAACAATAACAATGTAATGAAAAATACAGGAAGTAAATATTAATGTACATTAAATATGTTCTAGCTCAGAAATCATTCAGATTAGGGTATATGTCAATACGAAGTTTCTTGCCTCATATGATCGTTCCTTTAATATTCCTGAATACTGAACACTTATTCTGGAACACCCTGTACATTATTTATTTATTCAGCGTTATCAGATTAACATCTTACGGACCCTTCTTACATCCGACTAGAGTTTCTTCTCTCTTCATGTATTAGGCATTTGCCTGTAAAGCGGTCTTGGTTGAAATTCTTGATTTTCCTCGGTGTTCCTGAGGATCTTCTCAGCACCGGGCAATAATCATAATTAATTTTGGTATACTGTCGTATTCCATTGTTAAGAGATAGTCCTTCCAGTTGTTTCTGTATTCCTTAATCTGCTCAGTTAAGCATTTCACTCCAAGTTCTTTGCTGATGTTGCATTCATTTTCCTGTCACATTGCGTCCTGTCAGTTACTCTTATTAGCAATCACATCTCTAGTGCTTATATTCTTTGTTTATCTCTTTTTTTCATAGTCGACGACTCCTTTCCACATGTCATAATTCCGGCTGAAAATGATTTTTAGAACTTAGAGTTTTATTACTTCATATAGTTCTGAGGGTTTTAAGAACTCTTCCATTAGTATAATGTGAACTTTCTGTCTACATCCCGATGATAATTTAACTTTCGCTACTTATGAGAGCCCCATGAGAAACGAGTGATTGTAGGACAATCAAACTTTGCGAAAACATTTGTAAGTACATGCGGAAGAGAAATAACGAATAAACAAAAAAAAAAATAATTTCTACATGACAGGGTAACATCTCTTAATTGCGTACCATGTTTACGTTCCAGGTTACACAGATTGACGAATGTGGTGATCATCTGCGCCCACGACAGCCTCAAACTGCACTAGGGAGTTCTGTACTTCTACGTGTATTAACAGTGGACAGTGGCACGTTTAGTTGTTGCGGCACAGCTCGTGAACTGCATGAAGATCGCACATTGCGTCCAGCATTCTCAGCCATAGCAACAGTAACTTCTTCAACAATTTGTGGAGCAATTCGCCGTCAGCCTTTCCCCGGAGCAATTCCCAAATCACCAATTAATGAAGTCTTCCGATGCATGTTCTTTAACACCGGTGCGAAAAGAGAACCTTTCCGTATTTCTTTAATGTGTCGCTACATGCGAAAAGCAGCCGTACTGTTGCTGTTACTGTGATAAAACAGCTTTACAACTAAAGCCACTTACTTTGTCCAGACCCATTTGACAATTTGCAACTGTAATTTATACTGACGCTTGTGTTTGAACCCTATGTCGCGTATCAGTACCGGCACCCAGTGGTAAGTCATGACACTGACGCTACCAACAACGCAAATTCTGCAGTGCACAGTCTGAAAATCATTCCTATGAAGCTGAATACCCGTATGGTTTATAGCTTTCCTTCTACACTGACTCAAGTAGCGAAAGCTTAATTGTCACTACCCTATACTTTTGCAAGTCCATTTATATCATGAATGAAATATTGTTTCCTATGAAGTTGGAAATGTTTACTCTTTCTTTTTTCCGATCATTTATTATTATGGTGGAAATCGACTGCCGGCCACTGAAAGTCATAAATTCTGTTTTCTTTGCAGATACTAATATACACTCCTGGAAATGGAAAAAAGAACACATTGACACCGGTGTGTCAGACCCACCATACTTGCTCCGGACACTGCGAGAGGGCTGTACAAGCAATGATCACACGCACGGCACAGCGGACACACCAGGAACCGCGGTGTTGGCCGTCGAATGGCGCTAGCTGCGCAGCATTTGTGCACCGCCGCCGTCAGTGTCAGTCTTTAACACTGGTAGCATGCCGCGACAGCGTGGACGTGAACCGTATGTGCAGTTGACGGACTTTGAGCGAGGGCGTATAGTGGGCATGCGGGAGGCCGGGTGGACGTACCGCCGAATTGCTCAACACGT
The DNA here is from genome assembly GCF_023898315.1 of Schistocerca nitens. Taxonomy (NCBI): domain Eukaryota; kingdom Metazoa; phylum Arthropoda; class Insecta; order Orthoptera; family Acrididae; genus Schistocerca; species Schistocerca nitens. The sequence goes on from NC_064616.1 coordinate 385,242,845, forward strand.
GGGGCGTGAGGTCTCCACAGTACATCGATGTTGTCGCCAGTGGTCGGCGGAAGGTGCACGTGCCCGTCGACCTGGGACCGGACCGCAGCGACGCACGGATGCACGCCAAGACCGTAGGATCCTACGCAGTGCCGTAGGAGACCGTACCGCCACTTCCCAGCAAATTAGGGACACTGTTGCTCCTGGGGTATCGGCGAGGACCATTCGCAACCGTCTCCATGAAGCTGGGCTACGGTCCCGCACACCGTTAGGCCGTCTTCCGCTCACGCCCCAACATCGTGCAGCCCGCCTCCAGTGGTGTCGCGACAGGCGTGAATGGAGGGACGAATGGAGACGTGTCGTCTTCAGCGATGAGAGTCGCTTCTGCCTTGGTGCCAATGATGGTCGTATGCGTGTTTGGCGCCGTGCAAGTGAGCGCCACAATCAGGACTGCATACGACCGAGGCACACAGGGCCAACACCCGGCATCATGGTGTGGGGAGCGATCTCCTACACTGGCCGTACACCACTGGTGATCGTCGAGGGGACACTGAATAGTGCACGGTACATCCAAACCGTCATCGAACCCATCGTTCTACCATTCCTAGACCGGCAAGGGAACTTGCTGTTCCAACAGGACAATGCACGTCCGCATGTATCCCGTGCCACCCAACGTGCTCTAGAAGGTGTAAGTCAACTACCCTGGCCAGCAAGATCTCCGGATCTGTCCCCCATTGAGCATGTTTGGGAGCGGATGAAGCGTCGTCTCACGCGGTCTGCACGTCCAGCACGAACGCTGGTCCAACTGAGGCGCCAGGTGGAAATGGCATGGCAAGCCGTTCCACCGGACTACATCCAGCATCTCTACGATCGTCTCCATGGGAGAATAGCAGCCTGCATTGCTGCGAAAGGTGGATATACACTGTACTAGTGCCGACATTGTGCATGCTCTGTTGCCTGTGTCTATGTGCCTGTGGTTCTGTCAGTGTGATCATGTGATGTATCTGACCCCAGGAATGTGTCAATAAAGTTTCCCCTTCCTGGGACAATGAATTCACGGTGTTCTTATTTCAATTTCCAGGAGTGTATTATATGACTTAGCTGAAGTGGGTAAGATATGAAGACCTGTTTGCAGTTAATGTATCTGCATAGAAATCTTCACGTACTGTCAGACCTGTCTTCTCGAGTTTCTTCTTCATTATGAATGCCTCAGACATTTTATTGTATGATACAAACTTCACTATTGTGAGTCTAGGTTTCGCAGATCACAATGGCCTACATCCCACTCTGTAACTTCTAATTAAAGAATGTGCAGCATGTACATTTGTTCCCACTTTTTAAGTTTTAACTTTCAAAAATAATTTTCAAAGAAAAACCATGCTTTCACTATATATTATTTCGTTCGTCTAAAAACGTTTTTAACTCTCTAATGCCCAGTTTGTATCGTAAACTATTTGATGAAATTAAAATTGGTTTGGGCACCACAAATGCAGCTTGCCTTACGTCTGATTGGTGGACGAGTATAATTAACATTATTTTCTATGTACTCACTGCACATTTCATAAATGAAAAGAGAAAAATAGCGTCATCTCTTTTAGGGTGCTTACAATTCGAAGAAAGTCACACTGCAGAAAACATCTCAAGCTGGATAAAGACTGTTATTGCCAAATGTAATATCCATCTTAAAACCACTGTCATAATAACGGACAACGTGTAAAATATGAAATTAGCTGCCATGCTTGTGAAACTTTCGCATATCAAATTCTTTGCATATTCTGTAACCCTCATTGTGTAACATGCAATTAAGAAATTCATAGAGAAAACCGAAGATGATCTCAAAAGAGCAGTTATGTTTTTCAAGAAGAATCCCTTTGATTTAAGCAAACTTGCTGAAATTCAAGAAAATTTAGAAAGAGATCGATTGAAACTGACACAAGATGTTCCAAAGATTTATTTTAAATACACATCCCATAATTTCTTGCTTCACTATTTTAGGTGGAAAATCGACCACTTTAAATTTAAAACGTACAGACTGGGAGATAATACAACAAGCTATACAGAATTTCAAACTTTTCAGTGAGCTAACAAAGGAAGTGGCCTCAGAGAAAACAGTGTAACTGTCAATAAAGGAAATCTTGCCAAGATTTATGCAACGGCGACTGAAACCTTTTAAATGGTTCAAATGGGTCTGAGCACTATGGGACTTGACATCTTAGGTCATCAGTCCCCTAGAACTTAGAACTACTTAAACCTAACTAACCTAAGGACATCACACACATCCATGCCCGAGGCAGGATTCGAACCTGCGACCGTAGCGGTCGCGCAGTTCCAGACTAGCGCCTAGAACCGTTCGGCCACCACGGCCGACAAAACCTTTCAAAAACCAAAATCCTCAAGAAACGTATTCATTGCTTAATAATTTGTTTAAAGGGTTATCAGAGCGGGTTGGGGTTGTCTCCAGCAACGAATTGACTAGACGGGCAAATAGACTGGACCCCCAATCGAAAAGGCAAAGATTTACAGACGAAGAAACAATCTAGGACTGCTACACAAAGGTTATTGTAGAAATGAAAGCACTGGTTGTTCATCAAGAACAAGTGAAGCTAATTTCTCAACCGGTTACCACCGGAACATGTGAGAGTTCCTTAATCTGATTTCGATGAAACTATCAGTCGCCCTTCAGTCTGGAACCGCGTGACCGCTACGGTCGCAGGATCGAATCCTGCCTCGGGCATGGATGTGTGTGATGTCCTTAGGTTAGTTAGGTTTAAGTAGTTCTAAGTTCTAGCGGACTGATGACCTCAGATGTTAAGTTCCATAGTGCTCAGAGCCATTTGAACCATTTGAAACTATCAGTCACCTCCATGGATGTCACGAACTGGAACGTGTGGCAGTTGTCGAACTGGACAAATATTTATGTGAGGCATATTTGTCTAGAAGCAGTGATTCCATAAACTGGCGAGAAATAAAAAAATTGCCGTACCCGATGCTACACCAATTGGCTCTGAAAATATTATGTCTCTCAGCTATGTCTGTGCCCTTTGAGTGAATCTTTTCAAAAGCAGGACAAATATGGACTGAGAAAATAAACCCACTCACTTCGTCCAAAATACGTCAAATTTTATTTATAAATCATGATATCGCTTAATATTTCCTTCTTGGGTACATGTACTGTCATGCTGTTTCTCAATGATGATTGTAGGTACCTTAATTAATTACAGCTACAGTAAAATTTCATATTGTATTTTTTCTAAGAAAGTATGAAAATATAATGAACATCAGTCCTAATTTTTAAAATTTTCCCGCTTGATTAAGATATTTACGATCTTTTGTAATATTTTTAATTTTTACAGCAGACGAAGTTTAAGACGTTTAAATCACAAAACTAGTAATAACATAACATAAAATCATCACACTTCTTTGTATACTATTTCTACCGGCCGTTGTGGCCGATCGGTTCTAGGCGCTTCAGTCCGGAACCGCGCTGCTGCTACGGTCGCAGGTTCGAATCTTGCCTCGGGCATGGATATTTGCGTGATGTCCTTAGGTTAGTTAGGTTTAAGTAGTTCTATGTCTAGGGGACTAAAGACCTCAGATGTTACGTCCCATAGTGCTCAGAGCCATTTGAACCATACTCTTTCAAAAAAGGACCAAATCAGATAAAAATACAGGTGTAGCGGCCTGAACTAAAAAGGCAATGTGCCTTCCTTTTATTCATTTTTGTGAGTGAGTGGTGAATCATGAAAAAGAGCTAGTTCATTCCAATGAGTGAGCAGTTGTGATCCGATTTGTGAAGAAACTGGCTATGCCCATCTCTAGTATAAATAGGACAAACTACACATCATGAGTTCACTTCAGCTAAGAGGCGTTCGGATGAGAGATCGAAGAAAGAAGGATGACAATGAAGGCAAAAGACTAAGTAGCATAGATGCAGCTAAGAAGCTTTCGTATGATAGACCTGAGGACGGTGGCGATGAACGGAGCGAGGTCCTCGTTTGGACTGCGATAACATTGCAGGTATGTATCTGAAACATTCTGCGTGTGTGTGTGTGTGTGTGTGTGTGTGTGTGTGTGTGTGTGTGTGTGAGTGAGAGAGAGAGAGAGAGAGAGAGAGAGAGAGAGAGAGAGAGAGAGTGAGAGAGATAGTTCACTTGTCTGTATATAGCCACGATCTAATGATTTTTTAATGTTACAAATGCTACTGATGGTCTATGACATATTAATTATCCTGATGGCAATTGTAGGCTCTCCTGAAGGAGGTGGCTGGTCTGGAATGACTGATCCAGGATTGCTAATCAAGGAAGGCTGTCATCGTAAGTACATGTCTTAATTAATTAATTTTACACGCCAATTCCGTAGGACCAAATTGAGAAGCAAATCTCCAAAGTCATTGAAAGTGTCAGTACATGAAATTACAACATAAAAGTAATAACAGATAAAATAAAAAGTTTATGAACCCAAAAAAGACGAACCATAAGTTAATGTAAACGCAATCAACAATATAACATAGGAATCAGCTTAGTTTTTCAAGGAACTCTTCGACAGAATAGAAGGAGTGACCCATGAGAAACCTCTTCAGTTTTTATTTGGAAGAGCATGGAGTACTGCTAAGATTTTTGATTTAATGTATGTATGATTAATTTCTTACAATCATTATCTGACATGATACTTTTTTCCATAGCACTTTTGAACGATGTTGCTCATATGAGGATGGATGAGATCACTCCAGTGTCTCTGAATACACCCATCCCAGAAGAGCCCAGTTCGCCAACTGCAGTCTACGTAAATAAGACGAGTTTCTCTCTTTCCAACAATACGTGTGTACAAATATTTATGGTTGATAGTTGTACGCCATCGTCTGCATCGCCCAGCAAGCAGGATCAGCAATTTCTCATGGGGAATTATATCAGGGAAAGGCCGATTGCTGATGACGTGCCCATACCACGTGGAAATGATCAGTATTTGCGATCGCAAGATGACACCATTCTCGTCTATAAACTCGCAGAGTTGGACTCTGATTATATACAACCGAATACATAAATGGCAATTCACATTTTCATAATAATATTTTATACTTTCAAGCAATGTTTATCAGATGTTTTTGTTTCTATGTGTGTTCGATAATGACTTTGTGGTGGCTGAATATACTGAAGCCTAAGCCATCGAAATAGAGTGTGTTGAGATGATTGGGATTATTCCACCCCCAAGCTATTACTCCATTCTCTGCTAAAAGCTCAGAGGGATGGACTCCAATTATAGAAGATGGAATACAAACGTAATAATTCACATTTCTACAGTAATTTATGCTTACATATGATGCTTACAATATGTTTTTCTTGTTCCTAAGTGTGTATGATAATGACTTGGCTATGGGGAGAGGGGGACATAGATACCTAATAGCGAACTGAAACATTCAACCTCGTGATTATGTGGCGCTGAACTACCAATGGAGGGATAGTGATATAGGTTACGGTACGTGTAAGAACCAGAAAATGTTATTACATTTGCCTTTGTCTTTTGTTTTGGAATCGTAATACAATACTTATCTTTGTCGTTGTTTCCTCCCACAGGACTGCTGAAACGTTACGAGACAGTCTTACAGTTTCAAGAACGACACTGTGGCCCGGACTGTCGATGTCGCCTTAGCCCTACAGTCATCACATTGAGTGTGCAGTGGACCATTATCAAGCTCACCTTGGCCCATACCATCGGTTGCTATTTATAATTATTCATCGACTAGCAACAGTTTGCCTGCCTGTCATACTAGACTAGGCCAACACCAGTTTAGCCACACACCAACTGTAAATTACTGAGTGATTAGAGGTACAGTACTTACGCATGTCATTGGTTTCTCCTTGCACATTTATTGGAACCCTCAGGAGGCGACCTTGTAGCAACAACAGACCACTGCAAACCCAGACCATCGACGTCACCCCAGTCCCAACTGCGATCACATTCATCACGCTATTCATTGCCGTACCTAATGCTTTATACCAGCACAAGGTTAACTGCGCACCAGCCGTAAATTACTCAGCAGTTTTAGGTGTTGTTGGGGATAAGATCTTGTATGTATTGATAACTCTACTGCAGAGTACAAAGGCGCGATCTGTTTCCTAAATGCATGTCTACCCATTATTAAGTGCAGTACAGTTTTATGCTGAAAAGTCACAGCATCCAAAACATGATGATGATGGTGAAGATTGGTTCAAATTGCTCTGAGCACTATGGGACTTAACTGCTGAGGTCGTCAGTCCCCTAGAACTTAGAACTACCTAAACCTAACTAACCTAAGGACATCACTCACATCCATGCCAGAGGCAGGATTCGAACCTGCGACCGTAGCGGTCTCGCTGTTCCAGGCTGAAGCACCTAGAGCCGCTCGGCCACACCGGCCGGCGATGGTGAAGAAAAAACCAATGTTCATATTAGGGAATTGCGTGATATCAGTTGGTTGTTAGTTCTAAGATTTCAGCCTGAGTGTCACAATAGACGAATTTCTCAAAATTCAGGAGAGAAGAATTGGTAAGGCATCCAGGTATGTTACCTATATCTCGTTAAAGTTGTTAGTTTGGCTTTCGAAAATTATGACTAACGCAACATCAGTATGTGATGAAATTTGACTTTTTCAGCCTGTATTCTGGGCCTAATTACACGTTGTCCAATCTGAAAGCTAATGGATGTTCTCTACGACTAGAATGTGGGCGTCTAGATCACATGCTAAAGGTGAGGAATACAATAGGTGCCAGGGATAGAGACAAACCATTCAGTAGCTTTGTGTACAGAGAATGGTAAAAACAACTAATTCCACTGAATTTGGCAAAGGGTAGGTCACGATGTCTGGAGCATATATGACGGTAATGGAAACATTATTCTTATGTTAATGTGCAGTCGATCTAAAGTGCATAAACATAGGCATATCCACTAGTACATGACATCACATTCACCGTCCGCACCTTATTCAAAAATGTTACTAATATCACCTACACAAACCAGCAGAAGAGGCAAGATGTAGCAATACTGACAATGAAACGCCATACTATGGATTATACAGGTGCTTCGTAGCACAACGTTCACGATACATAATCAGATACTGGGTTCAATATCTGTAAATTTGTTCTATATATACACACATATTCCGCAAGCCACTGTATGGCACATGGCGGAGGGTACCTTGTAACACTACTAGTCATACCCTTTTCTGTTCCACTCAAAACTAGAGCAAGGAAAAAACGACTGTCTATATGCCTCCACACAAGCCCTAATTTCTCTTACATTTGTCCTCTAGCCATCCCTGCTTGGCCATTTTGCACTTCCTGTCGATCTCGTTTTTGAGACGTCTGTATTCCTTTTTGCCTGCTTCATTTACCGCATTTTTGTATTTTCTCCTTTCGTCAATTAAGTTGAATATTTCTTCTGTTACCCAAGGATTTCTACTAGTCCTCGTCTTTTTACCTACTTCATCCTCTGCTGCCTTCATTACTTCATCCCTCAGAGCTACCCATTCTTCTTCTACTGTACTTCTTTCCACCATTCCTGTCAATTGTTCCCTTATGTTCTCCCTGAAACTCTGTACAACCTCTGGTTCTTCCAGTTTATCCAGGTCCCATCTCCTTAAATTCCCACCTTTTTGCAGTTTCTTCAGTTTTAATCTAAAGTTCATAACCAATAGACTGTGGTCAGAGTCCACATCTGCCCCTGGAAATGTCTTACAATTTAAACCCTGGTTCCTAAATCTCTGTCTTACCATTATATAATCTATTTGATACCTTCTAGTATCTCCAGGATTCTTCCATGTATACAATAGCACATGAATAGGAGTCATAAAATAGGTTAAAATGCTCCAAATTTTAGGGTGTACATACTGATTAATACTTGAACTGGAGGAAGCATATTAATGAGCTTCTCAAACAGTTCAGTACAGCTACTTTTGCTCTTCACACAATTGCTAGTTTTCGAAACAAACGAATCAACCACCTGGCATATTTTGCCTATTTTACTCAATAATGTCTTATGGAATAATTTTCGGCGCCAAATATCACTCGGAAAGAACGTATTGATTGCAGAAAAGCGAGCAGTAATAATAATATGCAGTGTTCACCCGTGGTCGTCACATATAGGGTGACAGTTACTGAGCTACATGACATAAAATCGTCATGACTTCTAAACGGTTTGCTTTGGGACGTTCAAACTGCACGGTTGGCCGTGGGGCATGATGGAAATTAGTAAGCGCATAAATGGTTTGCTATAGCGACGTAGCCCACTTACGATAGGATGGGTTTGTCAATAAGCAAAACTGGCGCATTTGAGGGACTGATAATTCGCATTTCGCGGTCTAGGAGTCTCTTTACCCTTAACGGGTGAATTTGTGGTGTGCGATATCCAGTCACGGAGTAATAGGTATTATATTTCTTGATAGCATGGTGACTAACGAACGGTACATGAAGGTTTTGGAAAATGATTCCATCCCCATTATCCAAAGTGACCCTGATTTCGACAAGATGTGGTTCATGCAAAACGAAGCTCGATCCCACTGAAGCGGGAGAGTGTTTAATGACCTGAAGGAGCGCTTTTTGGACCGCATTCTGACTCTGGCTTCGATTGGCCGCCATATTCTCCGGATTTGATGTTTTAAACACAAAGCGTGGGGCAATAACCCCCAAATCATTTCTGAGCTGAAAACAGCCATTCAGGAGGGCATCGACAGCATCGATGTTCCAAAACTTCAGCGCGTCATGCAGAATTCCGCTATTCGTCTGCGCCACTTCATCGGCAATGCTGTAAGCATGTCGAACATGTCATAACCTAAATCCGAATATCGGTAGTGACGTTTACGTGATGAATAAACTGTGTGCATGTCGTAATTTGTAACTAATTTATGTTTTTTTTCTTTTTCATATAGATCAATGATTGTCACCCTGTAGGTACCTCCTCAAGGAGTTAGCCATCTTAACTGCACCTTCAAAATATATATATGTTCGCGATTTGAGAAGAATGGTGATGTCCACACCCACAAGACCAGAGGAAAAATGGCCTTTATTACACATTATTAGCGTTGTCAGTGGCTGAAAAAGTAGTTCAGCATGCAGCAACAAAAATGTTTGGTCATTTGCCCAATAACATAAAATGTCTGACAGGTAGCAAAGCAAGTTTTAGTTCTAATAAATGTCGTCATTAATGGTAACATTAAACGTGTATACATAAGCTATCCTGTAACCTGACTCGTTCCAAGTCACTGACATAAAAGAATCGTTCAAATGATCTGTGGAACATGTAACTAACTGACTAAGAGACTGTCGAACCAAAAGATCTTTCAGCCGCCCAAACTTCCAATTGTTATTTTATTGAGCGACCAGTTTTGGCGATATATTGCGCCATCTTCAGGCCGCTGTGTACATACAACATTGGTAACAGTGTGAAATACGTAACAAAATGTGTCAGTGCAAGTGTTATATGCAGCGATAATATGTAGTAACATCTAACTACAACTTTGGTTGTTCTGGTTGGAATGAAAGTGTTTCTAATATACTGTGTATGTATTGCAGTACTCTACTTTAGACTTACTTCATAGTTTATGTTTTGATATCTCACTGAGCCACTCGCCTGCTTACCAGCAGACTTATATCCTTCATGATAACGTTGGTTGTGAACTTTTCCATATACACTCCTGGAAATGGAAAAAAGAACACATTGACACCGGTGTGTCAGACCCACCATACTTGCTCCGGACACTGCGAGAGGGCTGTACAAGCAATGATCACACGCACGGCACAGCGGACACACCAGGAACCGCGGTGTTGGCCGTCGAATGGCGCTAGCTGCACAGCATTTGTGCACCGCCACCGTCAGTGTCAGCCAGTTTGCCGTGGCATACGGAGCTCCATCGCAGTCTTTAACACTGGTAGCATGCCGCGACAGCGTGGACGTGAACCGTATGTGCAGTTGACGGACTTTGAGCGAGGGCGTATAGTGGGCATGCGGGAGGCCGGGTGGACGTACCGCCGAATTGCTCAACACGTGGGGCGTGAGGTCTCCATAGTACATCGATGTTGTCGCCAGTGGTCGGCGGAAGGTGCACGTGCCCGTCGAGCTGGGACCGGACCGCAGCGACGCACGGATGCACGCCAAGACCGTAGGATCCTACGCAGTGCCGTAGGGGACCGCACCGCCACTTCCCAGCAAATTAGGGACACTGTTGCTCCTGGGGTATCGGCGAGGACCATTCGCAACCGTCTCCATGAAGCTGGGCTACGGTCCCGCACACCGTTAGGCCGTCTTCCGCTCACGCCCCAACATCGTGCAGCCCGCCTCCAGTGGTGTCGCGACAGGCGTGGATGGAGGGACGAATGGAGACGTGTCGTCTTCAGCGATGAGAGTCGCTTCTGCCTTTGTGCCAATGATGGTCGTATGCGTGTTTGGCGCCGTGCAGGTGAGCGCCACAATCAGGACTGCATACGACCGAGGCACACAGGGCCAACACCCGGCATCATGGTGTGGGGAGCGATCTCCTACACTGGCCGTACACCACTGGTGATTGTCGAGGGGACACTGAATAGTGCACGGTACATCCAAACCGTCATCGAACCCATCGTTCTACCATTCCTAGACCGGCAAGGGAACTTGCTGTTCCAACAGGATAATGCACGTCCGCATGTATCCCGTGCCACCCAACGTGCTCTAGAAGGTGTAAGTCAACTACCCTGGCCAGCAAGATCTCCGGATCTGTCCCCCATTGAGCATGTTTGGGACTGGATGAAGCGTCGTCTCACGCGGTCTGCACGTCCAGCACGAACGCTGGTCCAACTGAGGCGCCAGGTGGAAATGGCATGGCAAGATGTTCCACAGGACTACATCCAGCATCTCTACGATCGTCTCCATGGGAGAATAGCAGCCTGCATTGCTGCGAAAGGTGGATATACACTGTACTAGTGCCGACATTGTGCATGCTCTGTTGCCTGTGTCTATGTGCCTGTGGTTCTGTCAGTGTGATCATGTGATGTATCTGACCCCAGGAATGTGTCAATAAAGTTTCCCCTTCCTGGGACAATGAATTCACGGTGTTCTTATTTCAATTTCCAGGAGTGTATTTCAATACTTACTTATTAATTGGAATTCGTTACGGTATATTACATTAGATTCCCTGTTGGTTCATTAAAAGTGTTTTATTAAATACGTGGCACCTTATGAATCTGTGACTGATAGATTGCTTTGATGTAACTTTATATTCTTTTTTTATTAGTTTTTATTATTATGTGGAACATGATGATACCCATAGTTGCGGAGCTGACCTCCAGTAAGTGGTTTATGTTTTACTAGTATCTGACAATACGTAAATAAATATTTTACCTCCAGTTTGTACTTATCAGTACATGACTATACTAGTTTTCCTCCAGATGTTTCACAGGCATTGAAATTAGCATTACACAGTAATTATCTATGCACGACATCCAATATTGACCTCGGCATAGTAGGTTCTCTTTTACGTTTACATAGCATATACATTTTGTTCGCTAGTTTATATTAATACGGTGTGCAACTGATCTCTTAGTTTATTCCGTAATTTATCTGTAACTTTGAAGTTACTCCCTGTACAGTTTCGTATTGTTATGTGTTACTACATATTATTAGTGTACATAAGACTTCACCGCCCCCTTTTGTTACCACTGTTGTCTGTACACAGGGAGCTGCAGTTGGCGTAACATATCGCCGAAACTGATTGCCCAGTAAAATAAAAATTGGAAGATTAGGCGGCTGAAAGGTGCTTTGATTCGACATTCTGTACTGAACAGCCAAGGTACCGCAACCATCTGTAGAGAGACGGACATACAGGAACTATCTAACAGGTCACACCCGTCTACAGCAAGAGTAGCAGAACTAATTCGGAAAATTACTGGCCAACATCTTTGGCATCCATTTCTCGTAGAATCTTAGAACAAGTTCTGAGCTCAAAAGCAATGAGGTTTCTCGAACAGAACTGCCTCGTTCATGCGAACCACCGTGGGTTCCGAAAACATCGACCCTGTGAAATCCAACTCGCACAATTTCTCACATGACGTACTGAGAACCATAGAACAACGGAGTCAAGCAGGTCCAGTATTTATCGATTTCCGGAAGGCATTTGACTCAGTACCACACCTACGCTTATTGTCAAAATTAAGATCCTATGAGAAATCGAGCGTAATTTATCACTGGATTAAGGATTTTGTTGTTGGGAGGACGTAGCAAGTTATTTTGGATGGAGAGTGCTCGGCAGATGTAGAACAAACTTTAGGTATTCTCCAGGGAACTATAGTGGGATCCTTGCTATTTATGATGTATATTAACGACCTTGCGGATATTAATAGTAACCTCAGTTATCTATAATGAATTAATGTCTGAAAGAAGCTGCAGAAATAGTCAGTCGGGTGTTGATAAAATTTCAAAGTCGTAACAAAACTGACAGCTTGCTTTACACTTTTAGAAATGTAAAATTGTGCAACACACAAAACGAAAGAAGGTAGCACCCTATGACTGTAATATCAACGAGTCAGTGCTGGAATCAGTCAACTCATAATAATACCTGGGTGTAATAATACATAGGCACATGAAATTGAACGATCACACAGGCTCAGTCGTAGGCAAAGCAGATGGCAGAATCTGATATGTTGCCTGACTACTACGGCAATGCAATCTGTATACAAAGGATATTGCATACAAATCACGTGAATATTACTCAAGTGTGTGGGAACCGTACTGAATAGGACTAAAATTGGACAAAGAAGTGCAGCACGAATCATGACAGGTTTGTTCGACCCATGGGAGAGTGTCACGAAGATGCTGAAAGAACTTAACTGACAGACGCTCCAAAAGTGACGTAAAATAAACCGTGAAAACTTACTTAGAAAGTTTATAGAGCCAATTACAAGTGGTGAATCTAGGAATATATTACAGCTCCCTACGTAGAGATCGTGAATACAAGATTAGACTTATTACAGCACTCACAGAGGCATCTAAGCGATCATTCTTCCCGTGATCCATGCATGAATGGACAAGGAAAAAGCTCTAATAACTGGTAAAATAGGACGCGCCTTTTGCCATGCACTGCACCGTGGCTAGCAGAGTATGGAGGAAGTTGTTGATGTATGAGGCACGTTCATCAGGACTTTACTGATACCTATTGTTATAACAGAATGTTCCGATAAATTCATACACTGCGTGAATATTATCGGTGACGACTCCCACTCCATCACATCAGATGTATGCACCACAGATATGGAATTTCTCGGCCAGCAAATTTTGCGTTGTACACGACCGGAGTATAATCTGCTGCAGTGATTTCAGAAGCATTACGATGAATTACGTAATACAATATACGGTAAACTGAAGAACATGTAAGGTTGTTGGCTATGTTGAAAAAAATCAGTGTCCCGTCAATTTAGTTGTCATTACAGACGTAACACGGCAATGGAATGAACAAGAATGTTGTGAAAAACTGTCGGTGGTTATTTTGAAAGCGTTTGTCTAAACTAATTTAGGAAAAAGCGTGTAGTGGCGGTGATTCGAAACTCGCTCCTCAACAAACAGGAGTAAAATGTGTTAAACTCTGCAGAAAACATCCATCTTTTGGTATCGAAAAGTAAGAGTATATATAAATGTGTAATGTATGGTATCTACGAAAATGAGTTAGAAATCTGAATACATGCTTCAAGAAACTCTTGTCCACTACCAACTCCACTTCTTATTATGTCTACTATATGTGTAATAATAAGGCTCTTCGTATCCTAGATAATTTCATATAATCACCCCAAAATAGTTGTATATTTCAAGAGCAAAATTTTGTGTGAGGTGTCATCTAAATCACATAGTTATTTGTAAATAATGAATCAGCCGGTTACAAGTGACATAATGCGCTGGTGCTGACGTGTCCCAGCCGCACATCCTTTGAGAGTTATCGTCACTACGAAGCGCAGAGCCGCGCGCACGCGACGGAGGGGGCGCGGAGGAGCGCAGGATGTGCGCCGTAACTGCATTACGACTACCCGCCAACCGGGATAGCGAACCCGGACATTGCCTTTAACCAGCCAGCTTCAAAGCAACTCTGCCGCTCTACGTGGAGTTTCCAGAAGGCGAGTCAGCCAAGATACACTGGCGCCGTACACATTACCATAAGACAGCATGATTACCGTTACTTTACTTTTAATATATATAACGGTTTAGAAGCATATTTCACTAGAGGAAAGATAGATGCCGCCTACAGGAAAATTAAAGAATTCTCTGGGGCAAAGAGAAGCAGGTGTATGAATATCAAGACCTCAGATGGAAAACCAGTCCTGAGTAAAGAACGGAAAGCTGAAAGGTGGAAGGAGTATATAGAGAGTCTATACGAGGGAGATGAACTTGAAGGTAATATTACAGAAAGGGAAGTGGACGTAGATGAAGCTGAGATGGGAGATATGATACTGCTAGAAAAATTTAACAGAGCGGTGAAAGACCTTATTCCAAACAAGTTCCCTGGAGTAGATGATATTCCGTTAGCACTACTGACAGCCGTGGGAGAGTCATCCATGACAAAACTCTTCCATTTGGTGTGCAAAATGTATGAGGCAGGCTAAATACGCTCAGACTTCAAGAAGAATGTAGTAATTCCAATTCCGAAGAATGCAGTTACTGACAGGTGTGATTTCACCGAACTATCAGTTTAATAAGACATGGCTGCTAAATACTAATACGAATTATTTACAGAAGAATGGAAAATCGTGTAGATGCCGACCTCGGGAAAGATCAGTTTTAGATTCCAGAAAAATGTAGGAACATACGAAGCAATACTCACCCTACGACATATCTTAGAAGATAGATTAAGACAAGGCAAACACATTTATAGCATCTGTAGACTTAGAGAAAGCTTTCTACAATGTTGTCCGGAACAAGTTCTTTGAAATTCTGAAGGTAGCAACGGTAAAACACATGGAGGGAAAGGTTATTTACAACTTGTACAGAAACAAGACGGCAGTTATAGGAGTCGAGGGGCATGAAAGGGAATCATCGGGTTCAGAAGGGAGTGAGACAGGGTTGCAGCCTGTCCCGTATGCTATTCAATCTGTACACTGAGCAAACAGTAAAGAAAACTAAGGAATAATTTGGAGTAGGAATTAAAGTGCAGGGAGAAGAAATAAAAACTTTGAAATTTGCCAAAGGCACTGTAATTGTGTCAGAGACAGCAAAGGACTTGGAAGAGCAGATGAACGGAATGGACAGCGTCTTGGGAAGGGAGTATAAGATGAATATTAACAGAAGCAAAACAAGGATAATGGAATGTAGTCGAATTAAATCAGGCGATGCTAAGGGAATCAGATTAGAAACGAGACACTTAAAGTAGTAGATAAGTTTTGCTGTTTGGGCAACAAAATAACTGCTGGCCGAAGTAGAATGGATATAAAATGTAGACTTACGGAAGTGAAACATGGACGATAAACAGTTTACACAAGAAAAGAATAAAAGCTTTTGAAATGTGGTGCCACAGAAAATGCTGAAGATCGGATGGGCCGATCAAGTAACTAATGAGGACGTACTGAATGTAATTCGGGAGACAAGAAATTTGTGGCACAACCTGACAAGAAGAAAGGATCGGTTGGTAGGACACATTCTCAGGCATCAAGGGATCACCAATTTAGTACTGGGGGGGGGGGAGTGTGTGTGTGGGGGGGGGGGGAGGCAAGATGAGGGTAAAAGTCGTAGAGGGAGACCAAGAAGTTTATACAGTACGCAGATTCATAAGGACGGAAGTTGCATTTGTTACACGGAGATAAACCGGTTTGCACAGGATAAAGTAGTTTGGAGAGCTGCACCAAACCTGTCTTCGGACTGAGGACCACAGAACAACACAACCTTCAGCTGGGGCTGGAATTATGAAATAAGGAATTTAGTCCCCTGAGATTAAAAAAAAAATTAAACTTTGTGTAAGGCATAGTATCGCAGATGCGAGACTGTTATTGGAATATCATAACAAACGAGCATCTTATTTATATTCGTAAAGTGAGTAGCTAGAACGAGAATCGTCTCTCTTTACGTTGTATATATGATGTGATCAGGGAGGGCATAGATACGTATAGACTTTGGATGACAGCTTGAAATATTGTCATCCACATTTCTGAAGTCTGTGTCGAGTTACATTTATGTCTTACAGGGAGGTCAGGGAACTATGGTACCTGTACTGGACAGTATGATATTCTACGCTTTTACTAGAAGCACCATCCTGACTTTCGCTTTAAGTGATTCAGAGAGAGTATGGAACCCCTTAAACTGCACGGCCGGGCGGCTAATTAACGCCCTTATATAACAGTTCTGAAGTTCCTTAACATATAGACTCGATGTTTAGGGAATATTAACTCTAACCTAATATCTTTATTTATCTCCAGGCTTTTCTGATGTAAGTTTATTTCCGAAAAGTCACGTAGGTTTTACTCCTAATGTTTTCTGACAGAGCTAGTGGTCCGTGTCTAAGTATCTCGATGTTTAAGGAACTTGAATCACTATCTCCCTCTCACCCACCGCAACCGCACATTTATTTTATTGATGTATGGGAGCAATATACGTGAAATTATTACGAAACCTTATGAGTGATACATTCGTAAGGAGAGGTAAGGTCATTCCAAAAACTGCACAAAAACTAACTTTAGACTTTTCTAGTGTTATGATGTTCAAAGTTATGATATAAACACTGCAAAGTTCCTCAGCACGCAGGTTGTGATTACGTAAATATGACGTACGCAGAAGTGTATTTATTTACACAATTATAATCAAAATATTCTCTACTGAACCCAATATAAGGACAATATTTGTAAAACTTTAGTGCCGATAATGAATTTATGTTCATGATATTCTGTATGCAGTCACTCGATATTGCCGCACGTCATCACAAAACTGCAGTTTCGGTGCTTTTACCTTTGCTAAGAGAAATTGATGGCGTGATCACAGGCCGTATAATTGCCATTTTGAACCATAAATTACCGCACATTATTACAGGAATAAGATAAATCTTCATCATGTAAAAATAAAAAAGTAGTGAGGTAAAGAAACAAAAGCAGGCCCAACTCTCCTTCCATTTAATGAGCTCAGTGCCAGTTTGTGTGTGCATTATTCGTGTCCAAAGTTCTTAAAGACAATTTTTTGCTGAAAACAGTGGCCAGCAACATCTAGATACGACTTGGATTCATACTTCAATTAATTAAAAATACGTCTGTTACACATGAATAATGTTGCAGTGACAGAATAGTCTTTGTCGTAGTTTCTTGGCTCGTCTAGCCCTTCCACCTTACTGGAACTTTATTCAAATGGTTCAAATGGCTCTAAGCACTATGGGACTTAACATCTGAGGTCATCAGCCCCCTAAACTTAGAACTACTTAAACCTAGCTAACCTAAGTACAACACACACATCCATGCCCGAGGCAGGATTCGAACCTGCGATTGTAGCAGAAGCGCAGTTACGGACTGAAGTGCCTAGAACCACTCGGCCACAACGGCCGGCGGAACTTTATTATTTTATTAGATATCCAGAGAATCAACGAAAAACTGTAATAATTTCAATAATCTCCCTCTCAACATAAGTCGAGTGTCAAAATCACTCAGACGCCTAAAATTTTGTAGTAAAGGAGAAATCTAAGAAACAAAGATGAAAGTAAGGAAAATACAAATTATTATCAAGACAGAGAAGATATGTGTTTTAGAGGAACCAGAGGAGTAAAACTATAAATAAGCTTAAATATGCAAGTAATGTGGGTGCATCCGATATATAATGAGACAGAAGATTATAACTGTGTGGTGTTGTGACATTAGAAGAAACCGGCTTACAGAGCGGTTCGCAGCGGCGGGCTGGCCAACCAAATGCGTAATGCAGGCAGGCTGTGGGTGGGCGCCGCATGCTTGCTGGCTTCTACTGAGGCCATAGCATGTGCGCTTGGTTGAAGGATGGAGCCGGCACAGCGGAAGCTAAGATGACCGAAATGAAAGTTGAAGATTTTTTTTAAAGAAAAAAAGAATCCCCTAGACACATTATGCAGAAAACTTCTCTGGAAACTTCCACGCTGTTAGGCCATGGTCGATGTATAGAGGACAGTTCGCCGCTTTACCTCTGAATATCTCTCACACAGTCAGAGATGGAGCGTTAGGACAGCCCGGTATTTTAAAATAAAGTCAGTACCGGCCTTGAAAGCCCACATTTTACAGGGTGTCACAAATAAAAGTAGCCCGAACGAGTGGATACCATTTGTGGCAGCATTAACGGAAGAGGAAAAGACTTACAGTTACTTCCAACAGGATGGAACAACTGCCCATACAGCCGGCCGAACCTTGGAGCACATTTACCCAATCTTCACCCTTGACAGAGTTGTTAGAGGAGGTCAGTCTGGTCGCGGCCCTAGCTGGCCAACCAGGCCACCCGATCTGTCAGTGTGCCATTACTTTGCGTGGGGAGCCTTCGAGGCCAAGCTATATCGCTATAATCCTCATAGTCTTCAAAAACTGCAGCAGAACATTTCAGATGAGAATGCAGCAATTCCAGCAGTCCAGCTTCGATCCGCCTGCAGCAGCTTGCTGACCAGGGCCCAAACGTGTCTAGAGATGAATGTTGGTCACTTTCGACATCTGGTATAGTATGGTTGGTACTGTGTTTCCTGTCTTCTGCTGTGTTTATTTGTACCCTGGAACTCTGTTCCCTGGGCCACTTTTATACAGAAAAATCAAGTAACTATAAAAGGTACACCGATGAGACGAACTCATTCCAACTTCTAGCTTGATTATTGGATTAATGATAAAAGAGTTGAATTTTTTAATTACGTTGGATTAGAAAACTAATAACAGAAACAATGGAGCAATCTGATCATATGGTAAGTCATATGAAGGCCGATGACATCAGTGAACACCGTAACAAGGTACTTTTCAAATCATGTGTATAAAGACTTAGAGACGACTTCATTAGCAATTTCTATGTAATTGTGCCTAAACCATAAAATCGTCTACAGTTATACCTAATAACAAGGCAGTATGAGTTCCTAAATCCTTACCTGATCTTCCGAGTTAATGTGTACCCACAACTTACTATTTAATATATATTTATAATTTTACATAAATTTGGCCTCGTCGCAAATCCGGATGTAGGTATGCTTCGTTAACTGTGTTAATGACTTTTTTAATACTATGCGGTTACGAGGGCGTGCAGAAAAGTATTGTCTCCCAATTTTTAGGAGAAAACTCTTGAAGCTTTTTAAATAAAACATACCTTATTAACATTCCACATCTTTATTCCTTGTGTCTATATATTTGCAACCCTCTGCCGCTAGAGGGCTCCGAATTGTAACGTGCAACATGAAAATGTGTAACTTTACTATGTCGGTGTGTGAGAAACAGCGCGCTTAATTCGAAGAGTTCGTTCACACATGGAGCACCCTCTCCTTCAGCAGGACAATGTCAGACCACACATCTGCAACAATCCGGCGCACTGGGTTCACTGTCATCGATTATCATCCATCAGTCCTGACTTGGACCTATCTGATTTTCACCTGTTTCCAAAACTTCAAAGAACACCTTCGAGGACTTCGCTATGATTGTGGCTCCGTCAACGTCAAACTTTCTCCAGTGACGGTATCAACAAACTGGTCTCTCGTTCAGAGAAATGTCTTCGTCGCCAGGGTGATTATGTTGAGAAATAAGTAAGTAGACATGAAGAAAAAAGATGTATAATGTTAATAATGATCGTCTTATTTAAATAAGCTTAAGAGTTTTCACATAAAAAAATTCGGAGGAATAACTTTTCAGCACGCCCTCGTAATTTAATAAGAGGTCACAAAAGACAATAATAATTTTCCTATGTTTTCTTATATCTTATATGTATAGACAGTTGG
Source organism: Schistocerca nitens (assembly GCF_023898315.1). Lineage (NCBI taxonomy): Eukaryota > Metazoa > Arthropoda > Insecta > Orthoptera > Acrididae > Schistocerca > Schistocerca nitens. Next base: position 385,262,697 of record NC_064616.1, read on the forward strand.
TTTCAAATTGGAGTGGATGTCATTATTCAATTGTCAAGCATGGCTTCAGTAATGTGTAACGTAACAGAAGGTATTTAAGGGCGAGTAGTAGGGCGCTTGTGGCTTTTTGTAATTGGTTGGTGTTGGTGAGTATGCTTTTGTCGCGAGACTGTGGCCGAAAAGCAGTCGGTTTTACATACTCCTCCTTTTTGTTGGAGTTTTTGTGAGCGAGATTTAAATTATTTAACCTTTCGTTGGACTTTGAATAATTTTGTGAGTGCAAGCTACAAATTAACATTTCAATAGTCTTCCATTATTTGGCTGTCTTTTCAGTCACCGATTTTGCGCGACTATACAAACTTTAAGTTAAAAGTTGGCCACAGTATTAAAACATTCCAGAACGACGACGCTTAAAACTAATGCACGAGACGGAGCACACACAACGAAGAGTAAAACCTGCTGGGAGGGACCTGCCGAGGGAGGGGAGGCTTGAGAGGAGGGAAAAGAGAGGGCAGAGGGTGAGGGGGGCTGGAGAGGGTGGGAGGAAAAGAAAGTGGGTCGGAGGACGCACCAAGGGACAGTAGATGGGCAGGGTTGGAGATGGAGAGGGAAGGCAAGTCATGAGGGAGCGCATGGTCGCAGAAGGGGTGCACTGGAAAGGGAGGAGGGAGGAAAAAACCGCTTAGGATAAGAGAAGAGGAGGGCAGATGTAGCCCTGATGAGGGGAAGGGGAAAGTGGAATTATAGTTGGTAGGAGGGGTAGATATCAGGGCGAAGCTCATCATATGGAAGGGGTAGGCACTGGAAGTTGTGTTGGGAGAGGAGATGGAGGGTGTGGAGATGGAGAGAGGTCGGGACGCTACAGTAAAGGCGCTGCAATGAGCTGGGGCTAGGGAGGACAGAAGACACCAGGGGATGGGGAGGGTCGAGTCTGCAGATGACATACAGGGTGCGGATGTGTTCGAGGAAAAGGAGAAGCTGTGGGAAGGGGACGAGGTCTTAGAAGATCTGTATGGGGGGGGGGGGGGTGGGAGGCAGATATGGAAGTCAAAGCAGAGTGCATGGTTTTCAAGGATTTGGAGGGCTTTATAGAATCTGGGTGGGGCAGAAATCCACGCAATGCTGGCATAGGTAGCAAAGATGGGCTGGATCAAGGATTTGTAGGTGTGAAGGATGGCAGAAGGATGCAGTCCCCATGTTTGGCTGACAGGAGTTTCAGGAGGCAGAGCCTATTGTGGGCTTTGTGCTGGGTCATAAGGAGATGGGGAGTCCAGGTGACTTGATTGTCAAGGGTTAGGCCAAGATCAAGATCAATGGTATATTGGCGAGCCATTGCACTAATACGCCAGTAAGCACCTGAAGATGACGAGCAGCTGTCTCGTTGAAATATTGTGCAGCTTCCACAACATTATCCGACATGACGCCCGTGATCCAGTGAAGTAGTTACTACATTGGGAAAGTCTCAAACAGCAGCACATCTTGTTGCAAGCTTTCTCGCAGTGGTTATTCAGGATAACGAACTTTATTTTACGTGGCGATTCATAGTGAGAGAGAAACTGCCACTTTTGGACTTCCGAGCTAGAAAGTTTGCTGCTGATTTGCGTGATTTACTCTGCGGTTTTAATGAACTTGCCTCACATGTGTTTCTGTGCTCACACTACATACATTAATTTTTTCATTTTGAATCCACAGAACATGAGAAGCCACCATTTACATGTGAGTGAACATTGTTTAATAAGCATTTATTCTGCTTAAAAAATAATCTTCTGGTATCGTCAACATCTTTCACCCTATGTGATATACCCAATCATTTCACATAATTTTGTATTATTCCCCGTGGCTTGTCTAGTCACTAAAAATGGTTTGAGAATTAATTCCGTATTAAATTCATGGGCTTTAAAGTGAAGATATACAGGGTGAAAATTATTGAACTATATGAAATAATATCGTCATAACTTCTCAACGGTTTGCGTTAGGGCGTTCAGACTGCACAGCTGGCCGTGGGGCATAATGGGAACTAGTATGTACTGTATGGTTTGGTTTAGCGACGAATCCCACTTTCATTTGGATGGGTTTGTCACTGAGAAAAATTGGCGACTTTGGGGGACTGAGAATCCGCATTGCGCGATCAAGAAGTCTCTTCACCCTCAGCGGGTGACTGTGTGGTGTGCAATGTACAGTAGGTGAGATATTTCTTGATGGCACGGTGACTAGCCGGCAGCGGTGGCCGAGCGGTTCTAGGAGCTTCAGTCCGGAACCACGCGGCTGCTACGGTCACAGCTTCGAATCCTGCCTTGGGCATGGATGTGTGTGATGTCCTTAGGTTAGTTAGGTTTACGTAGTTCTAAGTCTAGGCGAATGATGACCTCAGATGTTAAGTCCCATAGTGCTTAGAGTCATTTTGAGCACGGTGACTACCGAACGGTAGGTTATCCAAAGTGACCCTGATTGCGACAAGATGTGGTTCATGCAAGACGAAGGTAGACCCCACTGAAGCAGGAGAGTGTTTGATGTCCTGAAGGAGCGCTTTTGGGTCCGCATTCTCGCTCTGGGGTACCCAGAGGCCACTGGCCACTCGATTGGCCACCATATTCTCCGGATCTGAACACATGCGACTCCTTTCTTTGAGGCTATATTAAAGACGAGGTGTACAGCAATAACCCCAAAACCATTTCTGAGCTGAAAACATCCATTCAGGAGGTCATCGACTGCATCGATATTCCGACACTTCAGTAGGTCATGAAGAATTTCGTTATTCGACTGCGCCACATCATCGCCAATGACGGCAGGCGTATCGGACAAGTCATAACCTAAATCCGAATATCTGTAGTGACGTTTACATGTTGAATAAAGTGTGTGCACGCCGTAATTTGTGACTAATTTACATTATTTTGTTATAGTTCAATAATTGTCACTCTGTATGGCCGACCCCTTCGACAGGAACGAATCAAGTCAACAAATCACGTCGCGCATTGTCCATACCGATAGCGACCTATAAATCCGCCAATGCGCTCGTAGTGGTACACATCACCTCTAACATTTGGAATTAAAAGAGAGAGATTCCGTTCCCATTAGACTCGAAAGCTTCGAAATCATAACACTGGTAAGAGCCCAAACCTGATTCGATAATTGAAATGTATTGTGCTAAAATACTCTTAATGTACTCACGAAAAATATCTCGTACTGAAACCGGAGGAAAAGAGAAGCCTGATATTGTTCAACATGTTTCACTGATTAGCAGAAGTACCAGTTTAAGAAAAAAAAGGTAAGAGTGATTATCTTTTGAAAAAGGCATCACGGTAATAACCCAAGAGATAGGGAGAGAGAGAGAGAGAGACTGAAATGAGCGGCGTGTAGTAGATAGCAGTCCGACTTTTAAGCGCAGACTAAAGGCCGGTAATTCATCTTCCGATCGCGTGGATCGCGATTGTAGACCTAATTAACGTTTCCCAAACTGTGAATGGTATAATCAGTGTCTGATGATCTCACTACTATTCTGCGTACGTCATCTCTTCGTACAAATTTTCAGCAACATGACACCTAGCGGAAGATCGATTGTGTTGTACACTGATTACACGAGAAGGATATTAAGTATTGGTTGCTTCAGAAATCCTACAAAAGAAACTTTTGAATCTGCTGTGTCCTATCTAGAGCATCGGACCCGGAACTATTGGCTGGTACTATTTTCTATTAACACCTTCAATAGACTTTCCCGCAAACAACTAGGAGACTTTTACAAGCGAGTTCTGCGGGAACTTTCCAGATCTTTTAGGCTGGCGTTACGTTGCTGATCCTAGACACTAACTGCCTATTATGAATGGTACTCTTGCGCTCAGCCAGCGATAGTGGCAGAGCGGTTCTAGGCGCTTCAGTCTGGAACCGCGCGACCGGTACGGTCGCAGGTTCGAATCCTGCCTCGGGCATGGATGTGTGTGATGTCCTTAGGTTAGTTAGGTTTAAGTAGTTCTAAGTTCTAGGGGACTGATGACCTCAGATGTTAAGTCCCATAGTGCTCAGAGCCATTTGAACAATTTTGTTGCGCTCATGAGCTTATGGCATAGATAAACGACAATGGTCACCATAGTCCTGATACATATTAAGAATTATAACTAATTACTGTATTTCTGTCTCTCTCTCTCTCTCGTATCGGAAACATAAGAAATTTTTATTCAGATTTTTACATTAATTAACTATTAACTTATCCGCTACACAAAATATCACTGTTGTATCTGATTAAATGTCGTTGCATATTGCGCATATCGTTATACTGAAACCTGTAGCCCTTACGATCTCACACGACAAGTGGCGCGACGAAACGGGAACTATTTCATATATACCGAGAAAGTTGCGAGCAAATATTTTGGCTAAAATGTGTGGTATGCTGTATGGTGGGGCTTACATTTCTCGCATTCGGTAGAAAACTTTGTCAGGCGATTAATAATGGACCATTTTAACCTCTAAAGAGATATAGAATGATGCACCGATTCAAAGCTGCAATAAAAACAGTCGTCAGCATGATGAGATGAGAAATACTCTAGCTAAAAAAACATAACCTAACTAACATAACATAATTTATCTTTTTAAAAATATTCGTAATGTTTTGTATTTAAAAAGTTGTCTTGCAGTTATCGTTTTATATAATCGTTACTTTATGATTTTCATAAAAAATAAATTTTTTATTCTTCAGTTATGAATTATTGCCTCCTTCAAAAAATATTACAAAGTAACACATCTGATACAAGATGACTTCCATACACCGCTCTTTCTGCCATCTGGCCACCAATTAACAATGAGCGCAGCATTCAGTGGACAGAACCCGCAGGAAAAATCTTGTGCACTGATTTACAATTAAAAGGTCAATTTTCAGTATAAAATACATACATTTTCTAATTTTGCAATGGAAAATGTGTGTTCACATGCTGTACGAAATGTAAGAAAAATGCTTGCTTCCACTACTACATAAAAAGGGAATTTTTAAGCACGGTTATGTAACTACTACTTATCTGTTTCTTGCCCTAAGTATCGTTCACATCATCAGCGTCAGATAGACTTTCCTGAGGTTGTCTTCTAAACGGGGTAACATACAACGAACCTTTCCAGGAACAGTAAATAGTTTTCAGGTCTGTGTTTAATATTACTACATTTTCAGTCTCCACATATATTGTGTTGTTACAATTGAACTATCGCTACCTTGTCCCCTCCAGACAGAAAAGTATTAACCTTATGAGTATTCAACTCCATAGAAATGATGTTCAGACTGTGCGCTGCATTGTTAGTATTTTTAGTGTTGTAACTTGTCGTTACGCACAGGTACTGGTAAGGCGACGTAGGGTTGAAACACAAGTGTGCAGTGAGCATTACAGCTGCAGACAATCAACATGAGTCTGGAAAAGGTGAGTAGGGCTTTATTCGTAAAGCTGTTTTACCAAAACAACAGAATAGTGCTGTTGCTCTTCGCGAGTATCGACTCATTAAACAAATACGAAGAGGTCCTCTTTACGCACCGGGGCTGAAGAAACATGAATCGGAATTTCGCATTAACTGTCGATATGGGAATTGCTCCTGGGAGAGGCCAGCGGCCAGTTGCGCCACTAATTTTTGACGAACTTTCAGTTGCCATGGCTGAGAATGCTGGACGCAATGTGTAATCTTCAAGCAGTGCACGAGCTGTGTCACGCCAACTAAGCTTTCCAAGGTCCACCGTTGTTTCGAGCAGTAGTAGATCAACCTCTAGTGTGATTCCAGATTGTCGTGGATACGGATAGTCGTCACATTGAGCAACGTTTTCAACCTGGAACTTAAACATGATACACAATTGACAAATGTTATCCTCTCGTGTGGAAATGAAAATGTGTTTCTCTCAATGGTTTATTCGTTAGTTCTCTTCCCCGTGTCATTATAAATGTTTCCACAAAGCTTCATTGTCCTAGGATCACTCGTCTGTCGTGAGGATCATCTCAAGTAGCGAAAGCTTAATTACAACCACACTGCAGATACTTCATTTAGGAAGACAACTACATATCTCACTTCTCTTCGGAGTTTGAGTAGGTCCGGGATTCGCGCTAGGATAGCCGAAGTGATTAAGGAACTCGATAGCGGAAAGCGGGAAATCCGGGTTCGAGTCTCGGTCCGGAAAAAATTTTATGTGTCACTAATACATTGTGTAAAAGTCGAATCGTATTCGCAAATACGTACACATTTTTCTGTACAACGATAGTCAAGGGAATCGTCATTTCACTATTAATTATTTTTTTGTGCCACAGCTATCGCTTATGGAGAAAGGAAAAAATGGGAATTAGGAAAGAGGAATTTCCCACACATTATCACTGTAATATTTAATAAGAATAGAGTCTGGAGCAGGACCCCACTTCGCTTTGAGGAGTTTCATTGAACGATATGAGCAGTGACTGAGGCACTGGTCTCACAACCCTCTCCGACAGAGTTCATGTCAACATCCGGCCATCTTGATTTTGGTTCACCGCAGATCGTCCAAATTGTCTGAGGTAACTAACAGTACGGGTCTTCTGAAAATGACGCGCTATGTTTCCATTACCTTACTCGTCTTATCCTAGCTTCCGCTCTGTCTTTTAACGAAGACACCGTAGACTCAACATTGAATACTTTCTCCCTTTTCGTTCCTTGATTACTTTTAGTTTTTGTCAATACTGGGAGAGCTAATTTCAATATCACTGGTTTATGAGTTTCTATATTGGTCAAATATTGATAAGATAGTAAGATCGTCATGCATGAAAGCATTTTTAATTAAACATTCAGATTTATTAATTTTGATGTGGAATTCATGCTGTGTTGGTGATGGTATTGATGCTCATACTGTTTAGATTAACAGTGTTGGCAGTGATGTCAAAAATACCATGAACGACGGCCCTGCCAGTTTTATTGCGATCTATGCAGTATGTATTACACCTGCTAAAGTGCAATACACACTGTATTACACAGAAAATATGTATACGCTGAACAGCAATCCAAAATGTAGTCCATTTGAAATCCAATAAACTTCGAGGTCACGAAAGTATGATGTACGAGAAATGGAGACTTCGGCACAGCATGATTTGAAGTGTCTTGTAGTGGCCTGGCGGCCGTGCTTCACTTCAGTAGCCAGAGCACAGGTGCCTCTTACTGGTCACCGAAGGAGTTGTTGGTAGCGGACATCGTATGATGTCGAATACGCTGTCAGATGACAGAGATATAGCAGTACCATTGCTTTTATTTCGGTCTCTGCTTTTGTGCACGTGTTGCAGAGTGGCAGCTGTGTTTAATTTTTGGATGGTTGTGTTGTTGCAGATGTTGCATGCCTTAGGACGTGATAGTGATTATTAAAGCTAAGATCTTCTGCTTTGTTAGGTCACGCCATATTTCTTCAAACAATCGACGTTTCGACCCCTCTGTTGGGATTTTCTTCACGTTCTTGTGCTGTCCACTGTGGATTGAACACTGTCAGAGACCAGTGTTGCCTTCTCTTATAAGGAGGAGTTTTCAGGAAGAGAAGCATTCACGCGCTTATGCCGAGGAAGGAGGTTATTGGCTAAAATTACTGTGGCTACTATTAGAGGGTCAACGTCATTGGTTAGAAAGGAATTTTTCCAGCACTAATGCTGCAGAAGAGCTATTGGTTAAAATTGCTCGTGCTGTTCTTTCGAGAAGTGCATGAGTAAGATAATGTGTAAGGTCAGAACTTTTTATTGCGAGGGTTGTGGAGAATGAAGTGTGTGGCAGTGGAATGTATGAACTGGATGCCAAGCATTTATTCGTGGGAAGGAGTGCGGACTCTATTAGGAAACGTCGATAAATACAAGTATGACGCTTCGTGTAGATGGACCAGAGATGAAAAATGCCTCCTTAAATAAAATATAACATCTGCAACTGAAAAGCCGCGCGGGATTAGCAGAGCGGTCTATGGCGCTGCAGTCATGGGCTGTGCGGCTGGTCCCGGCGGAGGTTCGAGTCCTCCCTCCGGCATGGGTGTGTGTGTTTGTCCTTAGGATAATTTAGGTTAAGTAGTGTGTAAGCTTAGGGACTGATGACCTTAGCAGTTAAGTCCCATAAGATTTCACACACATTTGAACATTTTTTGCAACTGAAAAACTTACTAACACCAGCTATTCTTTTTATTTTTTGAACTTTTCCAATCGTAGATTAGTCGACAGCTACTTTCTCTTCCTCCAGGTACCCCCCTTCAGCAAATTATTCATTCTGAGGATGTGTGTGGTATTATATTTGTCGCCATTTGATTAATGTACAGAGATCTTGGTCAGCTTCACGTAGCTGTTTTGCAGTCACGTATCCTTCTATAATATTAATTAAGGTAAGGCGATGATTTTGCCGGTGCCGTGAATGTTAAGCTAGAATAAGCTTCGAAAACCTGTCATAATGCGCACATGTAGCGATGTGTTCAGTCTGTGGGGTATTACCAAAATATTCACTTTTGGTGTGGGATAGAAATGATGTTGTAGGTTTATAATATGGATGGTGGTGGTATTGCTATCACCATTGTCAGCAGTTTCTCCATCATTTCTGCTTTCATAATTTATCTACGATGTTTCTGTCTTTCTGTTCGGAAACATTTAAAATTATTTGTAATCTAAATAAGAAGCGCGGATTTTTAAGTACACTCATGTTCAGAAAAAAACAGAATACCTTGAACGACTGGAGATAGGACTTCCATATTCACAGGACATGTACATTAGTATATTCATCAGAAATGATTAGCGTTTCAGTCACCTTGGTTCAGCATGTGTCCTGTTGTCTAGTAGGCATAGGGTCCCACATGGGTCCTGATAACTTGTTCCATGCGTGATGACATTGACGCATATAAGGCAGGAATAGCGTCCTGTGGTATAGACATCCATGCTGCATCCACCTGTTTCCAAAGTTCATCTGTGGTGATTGGCTTGGTTCACAGCACTGTACCCGTCGTTTCACCATATCCCACACATTTTCGATTGGCGACAAGTCCGGTGATCTGGCTGGCCAGGACAAAAGGCTGACATCATGTGAGACCAAGAAGGCACGTGTGCATGCAACAACACGTGGTGGTGCATTGTCTTGCTGAAAAATGGCGTCAGGGGTGCTGTGCAGAAAGGGTATGGCTACATGTCGTAGGATGTCATTCATGTAGGTCACACTGATCACAGTACTCTGGACACTCACCATCCTATCCAATAGCACTCCGCACAATAAGGCATTGAGTTGGCGCTGTATGTCTTGTGCGAATGCAGTCACTGTGATGCCGCTCCCCCTGTCTGCAACGAATCAAAATGATGCCATCATTTTCAAACAAAAAGAGCCTGTATTCGTCCTAAAACACTATCCGATGCCATTCCTGGCCCCAGTGAGGTCGTTCCATATACCACTTCTGTTCAAATGGTTCAAATGGCTCTGAGCACTATGGATGTTAAATCTATGGTCATCAGTCCCCTAGAACTTAGAACTACTGAAACCTAACTAACCTAAGGACATCACACAACACCCAGATACCACTTCTGTCTAGCATATTTATGCACATTAGTCAAAGCTAGGCGGAGTAGTGGACGACACGCACGTAACCCATGCCGTAGTAAGTCCAAAGCCGAGGAGGACGCAGATGTGTCCCGTAACGCCATTCGATGATGTGTCGATCTTCTCATGGTATGGTCTGGGCGATGCGACCTGACCCATCTCGTCGTGTTCTACGGCATTCCGTGAATCATTCTTCACACACCTGTTGCACTGCCGAAACACTCCGTCTCACACGAGCAGCAATTTCCTGGATGGATGCATCATATTTTCACATGCTAATAATGCGCCCTCAAACTCACTGACTTGACGGTACGATACGCGCACACGTATGGGACGCAGCCTGTATCGTATACGTATGCGACGCATTCTGCACGTCTGCTCAAGTCACACTGATTCAGGACCTTCGGTTTATAGCGAAAATGAGAGCCGCAGGCACATTTTACCGGTGTGTGGTGTTGCACCTCGATATCGATGTTGACCTTGAACCCGCGGGCCGACATGGTTCAAATGCTAATCATTTCTGCAGAACATACTAATGTACAAGTGCTGCGAAAATGAATGTCCTATCTTTAGTCGATCAGGGTGTTCTGTTTCCTTCTGGACATGTGAGTATCCCGAGTATCTCATTCGGAAAACTAACTTATGTAAGTTGTATCACCCACTTTTTTATGTCTGTGATTATGTCTCACAAAGATCTTATAGCAATTCCCATTTGTCAACCGTGCTGCAGATCGTCATCGACGAGGCGTTCTGAGAAGTAATGCCTCCGAATCTTTATGTGAAAACTCTTAAAGCTTGTTAAATAAAACAAACGTTGTAACGTTCTACATCCTTATTCTTCATGTACACATATGAGTCGTCCAGATGCAAAAGCTGCTAAATGCAAAGAACGGACGGACGCAAAACCTGCTAAAATGTTAAACGGTTGTAAGACCTGCTATAATACACTAGCAACATGGACGCTGCACGGTGTGCGACTGCTAAGCCTGCTATAATGTGTATCAGTTAACAACGTTGTCATTTAAATCAGATAACAAGCGAAATAAATCTTTTTAATGTTCTTAATCGGTGATTTTATACAAAGATTGGCGCCACTGTTTTTACAGCCTTGTCGAGACTTCTGAGAGATTTGTTTTGTTTGTTTTGGGAAGCCGAAAAGTTACACTCTTTTTTGTGTGGAGTAGTGCTGTTTTATGTGATTTTATGACATTTTGATTATGGATGTCAATGTAAATAACTTGGAAGAGGTCAATGAAGGCAGACACAGAGGTTGTGGCTATTCAGACCATCAGTGCCGACCTAATCGGCCCCCGTAACACACCAACCTCAAATCGTGTTAAGGAGCCAGCTCGAGGTCGCAAACGGAAGGCAAAGCCTTAAATTGGAAACAAAATGTTGAAAAAAAAAGGCCAGGTAAGTTATTGCAACTGAAAGGAAAATAGTTAAACCCGTCTTTCATAAAGTTTATTTTGTGCAACATAACTATACACAATCTAAAACGTACTTATGTTTCACGTACTCCTTAAAAGGGTTTCCGTCTAGGTCGACTTGCACCCAGCTAAAAAACGGAAAGACCTTTACGTGCTCGGAGCTGAATTTTCAAGATATCAGGTGAAATCACTAGGTCTTCTATAACTAGAATCTCTTAGATTACCAGAACAACATCATCCGTCAACACACAACTGAGTCATCCTCAAAACGTCAAGCGGAAGGAACTAAAAGCACAGTTTCAATTAAGTTATTTCTCAAAAAAGAAGAGAAATCAACGTGGAAAAAAATTCCAGTTTGCCGTGATAGGTCTCTGGGTATTCTGCAAGTCGGAAGAGATAGGGTACATCAATTGTGTGTGGAATCACTACCCACTCCGGTGAGTCCAAAAGATACAAGAGGTGGCGACTGAAAATCTCAAAATACACCGATAGAAATGAAAAGGTGATCAACGACATTAAATGTTTTAAACCGCTGGGAAAACAGTACTGCAGAGCAAAGAATCTTGATAGCTCAGATCTTTCAATCAAGAAAATGTGGGAGATGTACAACGATGCCTATCCTGAAACACATGTACATTACGACTTTTACAGAAGCAGTTTCAGGAAAAATTTTAACATTGGATTTGGTTCATCTGCTGTAGACAAGTGTTCTGCCTGTGTGAGTTTGGAGTCTCGAATAAGTGTAGAAAAGGATCCGAGTGACAAGAAAAAAAACTAGAAGCGGAACTCGTCGTTCATAAGAAAAAGAGCCCCTGTTTTTTTATGAAATGTTAGAAGAAGACGAAGAAGAAGTATTCAGTATCAGCTATGATCGCCAAAAGAACGCGCCTCTTACAAAATTGCCTGATCAAGCTACTTATTTCTCAAGGTAGATGTACCTGTATAATTTCACAATTTTCATCGGCAATTCTCATGCTCCCCAACCTCCGGAAAATGTCTACTCGTATGTGTGGCTTAAGAGCGACTACGCAAAGGGGTAAAAAAGCAGACAGCGTCTGCTGTGTACCACACGTCGCGGGAATCTAATCTAGACAGTATTAAAAAGGTTCGTTTATTCGCTTGATGGCTGCGGACGTCAGAACAAGAACAAAACCATGATTGCAATACTAATGCACTGGTTTTTGAACAGCGCGCCCCTGTGCTTAAATTGAGAACCTGCTCTGAGAAGATCTATTTTTTCTAAGCCGCATTGATATTTACTAGTTTGAGGGTTTAGTAGTTTTCCTATCCTAGATAACAGATTTTTTAGGGTGCGGCACAGGCCAATCCAGGGCCAGACGTCGAAATTCAGGCGCTTCCAACACTCGCGCTGGCTTCTCATTTATGCAATGCTAAGTGGCTTTCCAACCGTTACTTGGGTGTTGAGGCCAATAACCTTCGTTTCGAGACGTTTATGTGGCTCTTGGCAGGCCACGTATGGGACCTCAGCAGCAAAAAGATCTTCCTCCTCGTGTATAAAAGCTGGCCATCCAACCAGGCAGGACAATTTGAGACAGCTGGGCTTTGAATCGGCGTAAGCCGGCCGCGGTGGTCTCGCGGTTCTAGGCGCGCAGTCCGGAACCGTGCGACTGCTACGGTTGCAGGTTCGAATCCTGCCTTGGGCATGGCTGTGTGTGATGTCCTTAGGTTAGTTAGGTTTAAGTAGTTCTAAGTTCTAGGCGACTTATGACCACAGCAGTTGGGTCCCATAGTGCTCAGAGCCATTTGAACCATTTGAATCGGCGTATGTTGACTGCTCCATGAGGCCATCAACGTTCTTGCGGGAGTGTCAGTTGGGGGGTTCCATCCACAGTCTGGATGGGCCGTGGGTCGAGCTTAACTCCTCTCAGCAGCAGGCCATGAGCGTTTAACAGGAACAGCCACAGCCTACAACCACCAGTTTCAGGTCTGATGATGGGCTACTGCCGAGGCAAAACGTTGGCTTGTTCCACCCGCAGTTATGAGAGGGGAGGCGATGCCACCTGACGCATCACTGAGACATAACGATGTGCTACTAGCCCTCTGTCAGGCACTTGTGATTTGCAGAGTATCCATGTAGATGTAGCAAGGCTGCTGCAGAGCTGTACTGACGGAAAGTGCTGACACCGGCATATCGACGCCAACTTGCCCCGGCCTGGGCTCACCAACTGCCGCTGCTATCAGCCTCCCGTAGGTGCTGTATCTACGCCTGTTAGACTTAGAAGCCAATTATTTATTTGGTCACCATAGACTTAAGACTTACTGATTAGCATTTCGCTTCTGTCCCTGCCTTCTACTCAAAGCTTCTTCGATACGGCAACGGCTTATTTTTCATATCATATCAAATCGTTCGGATTGAAGTTCTTCCAAAGCTTCAACTCTTTCTCGCATATCGTGTTCAGCTAGTTCCTTCTATAAGTAGAACTTAAGTTAAAGAGTGTTGGTTTGAACTTTAGCACATATTGGGAAAAAATGACTGAGAAAATAACTTACTTCCAACTCTGATTCATAACACCAATTGTCTCAATACTGCTTTGGTATTTAAACTCTGTATACAGTATTCTCTATCTAGTAGCGTAAAGTACTCTTTTCGGTCAACGTTTCATCAAAGCAAATTTTAAACCATCGTCCCACTCATCTGACTCACTCGGGATAGTAAATTCTGTGCCACCGCTCAAGTTTCATATGTTTGTGACTTAAAATGCACGTTGAGCTTCTAAAGATCACACTTCATCCCCGCAGAGAAACGATGTATCGTTCATGAGATCAGGGTTTTCGTTTTAGAGAGAATGAAGATTCAGATTTCTATTTGTCTCATAAATTCTAGATTTTTCCTTGATTTCATAAAACCACTTAAAGACAAAAAACCGAGACGGATCCTTAAACAAAGCCGTGTCAAGTTTCCACATCCGCGTTCGTTCTAAACAATTATTTACAGTTATGAAAGAATAAGTACGACACTAGAAGGGTAAATAGCCTTAGTTTCCTTTCATTAACATTGAGTTAAGCAAAGAAAGAGGTAAATACTACTGGTACCAAATCATTCATCTCTTTGCCAATGGCGTAAGACGCTTGATAAACACCAAACTTAAATTAAATGGCGAGCTGGAAAAGATCTGTTTGGGAAAGTTTTTGTGCACCATGGAAGAATTTATATTTAGAAACTTCTGGTTGAAGTAATGCGAGAGGATAAAATGATAAATGTAGCATCATTTAAATAGATAACACTTAATTAATTCGATAAATATGAACCATTCTCATATACGACAAGAGTTGAAATAGGAATGCTCAAAGAAAGGCTCAAATAATTCATAATTCACGAGGTTGCTCCTAAGGTAACATTGTAATGATAGGAACTGCTGTCGACAACAGAAAGAATCACCAATCACAATTTACTGCATAGTGTATCCTACATTCCGTTAGTATACACGATTGGAGAAAACAATGACAATTAAGTTTACGAATATAATTGCCCGAATTTACGAAAAGGTATATTAAAAGACCTTGCAGTCATAAATGATTGAATATTGCAAAACAGATACAGTTCCTAACATAGATAATCCAGGTATGCCAATGTGCACTGAAAAATCGCTAATAAGATAATATACGATATCAGAATGAGAAAAGTACACTCATCTCTTAGCGTGTAAGAAAACGTAAAACCTAAAGTACAGTGAAATACATTTTAAGGTAAATTACAATTACACTGACGCGAAAAAAGTCGCAACACCAAAAATTCATTAATGTAGAGTAATGAAATTTTGGGAATAGATTTGCCTAGGTAACATATTTAAGTGATTAACATTCCAAGATTGCAGGTTAATGTAAGAGCGAGATAAGCCGTTGCAAATGCGAAATACTGCTACATTAATAACCGGTGTAACCGCCAGAATGTTGAATGTAAGTAAGCTAACGTGCATGCATTGCGTTGTACAAGTGCCGAATGTCAGTTTGTGGGATGGAGTTCCATGCCTATTGCACTTGGTTGGTCAATATAGGGGCAGTTGTGGATGACGCCGGAGTTGTCCTCCGATGATGTCCTGCACGTGCTCGACTGGAGACAGATCTGGTGATCGAGCAAGCCAAGGCGACGTGTCGACACTCTGTACGGCATGTTGGGTTACAAGAGTGGTATGTTGGCGAGCGTTACCCTCTTGGAAAATATCCCCTGGAACGCTATTCATGAATGGCAGTACAACAGGTCTAGTCACCAGACTGCCGTACAAATTTGCAGTCAGGGTGCGTGGGAGCCACAAGAGTGTTTCCATTGACATACGAAATCGCAACCGAGTCAGTAACTGCAGGTGTAGGTCCAGTGTGTCTAGCACGTAGACAAGTTGGTTACAGGCCCTCAACTGCCTCCTTCTAACCAACACATGACCGTCATTGGCGCCGAGGCAGAAACATCTTTCATCACAGAACACAAGAGACCTCCACCCTGCCCTCCAGTGAGCTCTCTCTAGACACCACTGAAGGCGCAAATGGACGTGGTTTGGGGTAAGTGAATGCACGCTATATGGCGTCTAACTCGGAGCTGTCCTTGAAGTAACCGATTTGTAACAATTCGTTGTGTCACTGTGGTGCCAACTCCTGCTAAAATTGCTGTTGCAGACACAGTGCGATGCGCCAGGGCCATACCCCGAACACGATTGTCTTCCCTCTCGGTCATGCCACGTGGCCGTCCAGAACCCGGTCTTTTTGCGACCGTACATTCTCCTGACCACCGTGCTAGCAATCATGTACAGTGGCTACATTCCTGCCAAGTCTTTCTGAAATATTGCAGAAGGAACATCCAGCTTCACGTAGCCATATTACTCGATCTCGCTCAGACTCAGTGAGCTGTTAATAATGGCGTCTTTGCCGCCTTAAAGGCATTCTTGTCTAACATCAGGTCACTACGTCCAGCCTCAAAGGTAACTAACGCTCAGAACCGTTACAACGTGTATTTAAAGCAAACAAAATTTGAATCCTGATAGTTGCTCTACTAGCGCCACTCTTACGCAACTGCGTGAAATTTGAATAGACACGATCTTTCAGGTGTATAAACACGCCTATGAACTTTCATTTATGTTGCACCACTTCTTGGTGTTGCGCTTTTTTTCCGTCACCTTTTAGGTGAGCCTGTAACTACGCTTTCTTTTGGCAACAACGCGTGGATGTTTCTTACTTTCACTCTTACATGGTATTATAAAATAAAAAGCTTGCCAATAGCTACTTACGCTCATTTAGAATGAGGGAGGAAAAATGATAAACATAATAATCATCATTCTGTGTACTGGTCACTATACGATTTATGCTGCAGATTTGTTCCAAGAGTTGACAGAAGCTCAGCCTCTCGTTACATGTGTTATATATCTAATAAAAAGGTACTATTTTATTATTATTATTATTATTATTATTATTATTACCATCTTCTTCGTACATAGAAACAGTGCCTGTATCTAAATAAAAGGCTTGTAATTTTCTTCCATGCAAGATTCACGTCTTTTTGTACATAAAATGCAAAAAAAAAAAATTGCAATCCAGTTGATGCTTCCTCAGTTTAAAACATCGAAACGCGTAGGATGAGCAGTTTTAAGTATTTTTTTCTTTCATCCCACAAAGGGATCAAGAGATCTATCATATGATCTGATGTAGACTGTCTTTTTTTCAACCAGGGTGCAGGGGAACAGTAGCACAGCCATAGACAATATTTTTATTCATTCTTCATTACTAGATGGGCATTCTGTTAGTGAAAGGGTGAATGGCCTCTCAGACCATGATGCACAAATTTTAACACTGAAAGGCTTTAGTACTCAAACAAATGTCACATTTAATTACAAACTATGTAGGAAAGTTAATTCAACAGCAATAGAGAGTTTTTTAAACCTTGTCAATGAACAAGAGTGGTAGGATGTTTATAGAGCCGATAACATAGATGATAAATATAATGCTTTCCTTAACACATTTCTCATGCTCTTTGAGTGTTGTTTTCCATCAGAACGCTCTAAACGGGGTACTAGCAGTAACAGGCAGCCCGGGTGGCTGACTAATGGGACAAGGTTGTCATGTAGAACAAAGCGGGAATTACATCAAAATGTCAGAAGTAGTCACAATCAAGCTACAGTAGCCCATTACAAACAGTATTGTAAGGAGCTTAAAAATGTTATTACGAAGGCAATGAATATGTGGTATGCAAATAAAATAGCTAATTCACAGGATAAAATTTTAACCATATGACCAGTTCTGAATGAAATTTCTGTTCAGCAGCATAAGATCGACGATATAAAATCAGTTCGCAGTAAAAATATTTCTTTTACTGATAAATCAGATATATGTACAGTATTTAACAATCATTTTCTGAGCATTGCTGGTGATTTAAATATAAATTTAGTTTCTACAGGGAATAGTATAACTTTTTTGGCAAATGCCTTTCCGAAATTGATGTCTGAAATATTCCTCTGTGATACAGACAAAAGGGAGATTGAGTCAATAATTAAATCACTGAAGACTAAGGACTCTTATGGTTATGATGGAGTGCCTAGCTGAATATGAAACTACTGTGCTGCACATGTAAGCCCAGTATTTAGCCATATTTGTAATTTTTCCTTTAGGAATGGTCAGTTTTCTGAACGATTAAAGTACTCAGTAGTAAAGCCACTTTATAAAAAGGGAGAAAGGGATAATGTACATAATTTTAGACCTATTTCTATGCCATCAGTGTTTGCTAAAGTTATTGAAAAGGCTGTGTATGTAAGGATAATTGATCATTTTATATTACAGGATTTGCTACCAGATGTACAGTTCGGCTTTAGAAGTCGTTTAACAACTGAAAATTCTATATTATCTTTTCTCTGTGAGGTGCTGGCTGGGTTAAACAAAAGGTTTCGAACGCTAGGCATATTTTTTTTTTATTCTACTAATGCATTTGATTGTGTTGATCACAAAATATTGCTCCAGAAGTTGGACCACTATGAAATACGGGGAGTAGCTCACAATTGGTTCACCTCTTACTTTAGCATCAGACGGCAAAAGGTCATTATTCACAATGTTGAGAATGGCTGTGATGTGGATTCTGAGTGGGGTACAGTAAAGTGGGGGGTGCCACGGGGATCAGTGTTGGGGCCCCTCCTGTTCCTTATTTATATAAATGATATACCCTCTAGTATTATGGGTAACTCTAAACTATTTCTCTTTGCTGAAAACACTAGCTTGGTAGTAAATGATGTTGTGTGCAACACTGGCTCGTTTTCAAATACTGTAGTTCATGACATAAATTCATGGCTTGTAGAAAATAAACTAACGCTAAATCACTGTAAGACTCAGTTTTTATAGTTACTAACACACAAATCAACAAAACGTGACGTCTTAATTTCAACACTTAATGTTGTCATTTTTACTATTCGAACGGTATCTGAAATGAGTGATCGTTCGACACGAAAATTGGTCTACTATGCTTATTTTCATTCGCTTATGTCGTATGGTGTTACATTTTGGGGTAATCTTCCCGTTCTAAAAGGATATTTTTGGGTCAGAAACGGGCGGTTCGGACATTAAGTGGTGTAAGTTTTCGAACCTCTTGTCGACCGACCCCTGTTCACGAGTCTGGGTATTTTGACATTGGCCTCTCAATATATATATATATATATATATATATATATATATATATATATATATATATATATATAACAATATTAGCTTATTCTTATAAGCAGCTTTCACTCAGTTAATACTCGGCAGAAATCAAACCTGCATTTGGATCGGACTTCCTTAACTCTTATGTAGAAAGGTGTGCAGTATATTGCTGCATCCATTTTCAATAAGCTACCACTCGAATTCAAAAATCTTAGCAGAAATCCACGAGCTTTCAAACTGAAACTGAAGAGTTTCCTCGTGAGTCACTCCTTCTGATCTGTCGAGGAGTTCCTTGAAAAATTAAGCTGATTCTTGTTGTATTGTTTATTGTGTTTACTTGAACTTGTGGACTGACTTTTTTCGGGTTCATAAACATTTATTTTTATCTGTTATTACTTTTATGTTGCAATTTCATGTACTGACGTAATCCATGACTTTGGAGATTTGGTCCTCAATTTGGTCCTGTGGAACTTGACGTGAAAATAAAATAAATAAAATAAAATTAATGACGGATTATGATGAGTCTTAGGTATGTTGTAGAAGGACCAGTTCTGTGTTGCTGGCTAGTGGTTGTTTATGCAACGGCCTCTAGTTTCTCACAAAATGGATATCAAAAAATTACGCATTTCTGTTATACCTGTAACATCAATCGTGTTTCCATCAAGCGGGTGTAGCGCTTCGAGGGAATATGCACAAAAATACATTCTTTAATTCTGCATCAGTTTAGTGCACCTGATTTCACAGGAATGATCAAATACTCGTGGTTTACATCGAATCTGACTGAAGAGGGGAAAATATTTTTTAATTTAAACGAGCTGTGTTCTCCGGTATTGGTTCTGACTAATCAGCGTGCCTGCAAAGCATTAGCTTCCACTAAATGAGTGTGGCGCTCTACGAATTTATGTTTCGGTTGCTTCTACGACAAATATCATCCGGAATTCTATTCTAGTACAAGAATCGATACAATGGACAGCAAGTAAGACGATTGTGTAATGTGTTCTGTAACAAACGTAATTCACATTTGAAGAAAATTTTGTGTATTGATTGACTTATTAATGAAATTGCTATGGAAGAAATATCAACTTTTGAA
This sequence comes from Schistocerca nitens, assembly GCF_023898315.1. Lineage (NCBI taxonomy): Eukaryota > Metazoa > Arthropoda > Insecta > Orthoptera > Acrididae > Schistocerca > Schistocerca nitens. The sequence goes on from NC_064616.1 coordinate 385,282,344, forward strand.
TAATTTTGCGTGACATATACTATTGAATAATATTCTGTACAATGAAAAAAAAAAAAGCTATACAGATATTTGAACTGGTAAGGCCAATATGGCGCCCGTGAGTTTCAGCCGTCGCGCTTCTCTCACTTAGTTGAAAAATGAGTCAGGTTATGGGTGCAAGGAGTGTGCACAAAACTTCAACATCGATTTTATCGGAAACTAGGGGCAGTCACATGAAACGTCGCTAGCCACCTTCTGAAGACAGATCGCCCTACAACATTCCTAAGAATCATCAAAATACGTATTTAACAGTTATGAGCGTCCCCTTGTCTGTGGTGGTACCGGTATACAAATAGTACAATTGTAATAAATTTACCGACCAAGGAATTTCAGCAGACAGACTAAATTTTTGTTACATAGGACCCTGGTTTTTTTTATGAGAACATCAAAAACATAACACATTACCGAGCCTAATGCGGTATAGCAAACCGATTGTCATTCAACACAGCTTCCTCGTCATATCCGAATGGATCGATACAGGTCTTGTATGGTTTTCAAGGGAATGTTATACCATTCTTCTTGTAAAATAGTTCTCACGTTCAGATAACGATGAAAGGGGTTGGTTGAGATCACGTACTCTTCTCTCCAAATTAGACCACAAAGACTCAGTAATACTGAGATCGGCTGACTGCGGTGGTGCCGCGCGGGGTAGCCGCCCGGGGTAGCCCGCGGTCTTGGGCGCCATGCTACGGTTCGCGCGGCTCCCTCACGTAGGAGGTTCGAGTTCTCGCTTGTGTGTGTGTGTGTGTGTGTGTGTGTGTGTGTGTGTGTGTTGTCCTTAGCGTACGTTAGTTTAAGTTAGATTAAGTAGTGAGGGACCGATGACCTCAGCAGTTTGGTCCCATAGGGAAAAAAACTGCGATGGTCATGGGAGATTCGAGAATTCATCCTCGTCCTCACCAAACCAGTCCTGGACGATGCGAGAACAGGGGCCCTGCCGTCTTGGAACACAGCATCATCACTGGGGAACAAACACTGTGCTAAGGGATGACCTGATCAGCCATCTAGGTCAAACAGTCCTTGGAATTAATGCGACCTTGCTGAATAACTATGGCGCCCAGGGAACACCCCGATATGGCAGCACAAATCGTCACGGAACCGCCGCCCCGTAACACTTTTGGGACGTAAACATTGCCAGATGTTGCAAACATTGAGAAACGAGACTCATCGGAACGAGTGACGTTTTTCTATTGCTCCACAGCCCAAGTTCTATGTCTTTGCCAGCACGTTTCCCTGTTACGGGCATTTGCATTACTGGTGAGCGGTTTTGGAGCTCTAGCTCGCCCTTCAGTTTGCAGCTTACGTAGCTCCCTTCCTATTGTTTTGGTGATGAAAGGATTCGCGAATGAGACATTCTGTTTTGCAGCAACTTTCGCTGCTGTTGTCGCCTCATTTTTCGTCACAATCCTCTTCAGTGTACATCCGTCCCAATCACTCAACACACAGTTTCGTCCGCATTGTGACTTAGCGAAAGATCTTCTCGTGCTTTACCTGTATGCCATGTAACTCCTCCATACGATGCCCACCACAAGAACACCAACAATTTGGCCTCGTTCGAACTCGCGTAGCGCCGATATTATGCAGTCATGAACTACAGAGAACACTGATGTGACCACGACAAGCAGTTTCAACGTATTGAGGACATTGTAGGGACGCCGTCGGTGGTCAAATACACCAGTGCAACCTGTAGGCTTGGCAAGCATCTGCATTTCTATTCAAACATGCATTTCTAGCGGTTTTTCCATATTTTTGTCCACCCGCTATATGTACAGGGTTTGTTACAAAAGTGTCGAGGGAAAATTTGTGCAGCGAAGCAAAATGGTTAGAGCCTTGCGGTTTTTGGCGGGTATGATAGTGAGGGGACTTGGCTAACGAATGCAACTTGGCTCAGTTGCCTCAGCCGACCGTTGTGGCTGAGCGGCTCTAGGCGTTTCAGTCCGGAACCGCGCTGCTGTTAAGGTGGAGGTTCGAATCTTGCCTCGGGCATGGTTGTGTGTGATGTCCTTAGGTTAGTTATGTTTAAGTAGTTCTAAGTCTAGGGGACTGATGACCTCAGATGTTCGGTCCCATACTGCTCAGAGCCATTTGAACCATTCAGTTGCCTCCGGGCAGTGACAGACACGGTCGCGATTCGCCAGTAGTGTGATTACGTGACGCTTCGAGATTCAAGATACAGCGGTCAATCGAGCAGCGATACACAAGAAAATTTTGCGATAAACTAAAAAAAAATCTGACTCTGAAACGGTGGGCCTGATTCGCGATGCTTTTCGGGAAGAAGCCATGTCCCCAGCCTAGTATTTTGGACTGGCACAAAATTGTCCCATGAGGCCCGAGATAATGTCGACGACAGTGAGCGATTCGGGCGTCCGTCTAAATTCCGAACGCTTGGAAATGTGGAGAAAGTGTAAAACATTTTGAACGGGAATCGACACCTAAATGTAAGAATAATAGCAAAGGTTTGTGTCATGCCAAAATCGAATGTTTATCATATTTAGAGAGAGGGATTAGGATTAAGAAGCTGTGTGCAATGATGATCTCAAAAGTGGCGACCGATGACTAGAAGGAAATCCTGATTAAATTGTCACCGTTGGGGTTAACATTAATGTAGAATTATATTCGCCGTTGGCAGTAGAGTCAACGGTCAGCTGCGAATATGATATAATAATATAATTTTAAAAAAGAAAAAAAAATCCATGTGCCGAAGTGCCGCGATTTGTTGGACTTTTTGGACAGGGTAGTAACAGGTAACGAGACGTGGGTTTTCGGGTACGATCCTGAATCACTGGTCATCGGAGGGGGTAAAAGAAGCTTCGACACTCTGCCTTAACGAGGTTCCGTATGACGCCCTCCAGGCGGAAACCTATGCTAGCTGCTGCGGGGCAGCTATGTGCAGATGCGAAAGGAATTTACTTTGAAGATTTTTTTAGGTTTTGTACGTTAAACAGCAATGAACATCTTTAAAAATACTCTTGACGCGATTGGGACAGACCACGATATTATCATAGTTTACGTGTTTCACAACAACCAACTGAATGACGGAAAAAAGTTGTATTGAGTAACATTAAAGTGAAAGACATGGCTACAGTTACTCACGAAAATAAACTAACGTCTTTAGCATTTCAATACATAATCGCAGTTGGGAGGATTACAGCACATTTGTAAACTCTCACTAGCAGTACGGGGCCTCGTTTTATTGGACTTCCCGTAGGTTAGCTGTACAAGTGTCTGTTAGTCTCCTAGCTATATTGTGTAATGAGAGGCACCAAATGAGAGAGAGATGCACTCGCACAACGCCTTAATTAGAGTTCGCTAAGTAGCTGTGATCTGACTCGCGGACCGCAGACCAAAGCGTAATTGGCTGTAAGCAGGTGGTATGTAATTGCTATTTCAGTTCCACCACAACGGATATGGTATTTAGCATAATGTTTTCATCTCTAACATGATTTACAGAGTCATGTCACTTTTCAAATATTCAGTCTCTAATTCAGGTATAAAAATGTCGTGTAGAAGTAATACCTTTCTTAGAGTATTCTTTCTGCAGATAGGCACATCTTTTTCCATCCATCAAATGCAATGTAGTGCTTTTGTTAATTGGTTACTTTACATTAAGAAGTAAAAGTTACCTACTTATTACTATTTTATGGAGTAGTTTCGAGGGGAATGTACACATTATATATTTTTCATCATTATTTTCACTCTTATTGATTGAGTGATATTGCTGTATCCTATCTCGTGGAAGTATGTAGTCGTATCGTGAAAGCTGTTCTTGATCATTCTGCATCTATATCTACCTGCCTAACCTGCAATTCACACTTACGTGTCTGGTAGAGTGTTCTTCGAACCACCCGCAGCCTATTTCTCTGCATTTCCACTCTCTAAAAGCACATAGGAAAAATAGGCCCTTAAATCTTTCTGTACGTGCTCTGTTTTCTCTTACTTTAATACGATGATTATTTCTTCTTATGTAGGTTGGCAGCCGTAAAATATTTTCGCATTCAGAGGAGAAAGTTAGTGACTGAAATTTCGTGAAACGATCTCGCCACAAAAAAAAAGCCTTTGTTTTAATGATTGCCACCCTATCTCGCTTATCATATCCGTGACACTTTCTCCCCTATTTCGCTATAATTCAAAACGAGTTGTACTTACTTGGACTTTTTCGATGCCTTCCGTCATTTCTGTTTCGTAAGGATTCAATACCGCACAGCAGTACTCTAGCATAGGACGGACAAGCTTACTGTAGGCAGTCTCCTTAGCAGATCAAAGACTGGGTTTTATTCGCAGAACGCTTGGAAGGCCCAAGCGTTCTGCAAATAAAACGCAGTCTTTCGTCTGCCTTCCCCATAATACACTCCTGGAAATTGAAATAAGAACACCGTGAATTCATTGTCCCAGGAAGGGGAAACTTTATTGACACATTCCTGGGGTCAGATACATCACATGATCACACTGACAGAACCACAGGCACATAGACACAGGCAACAGAGCATGCACAATGTCGGCACTAGTACAGTGTATATCCACCTTTCGCAGCAATGCAGGCTGCTATTCTCCCATGGAGACGATCGTAGAGATGCTGGATGTAGTCCTGTGGAACGGCTTGCCATGCCATTTCCACCTGGCGCCTCAGTTGGACCAGCGTTCGTGCTGGACGTGCAGACCGCGTGAGACGACGCTTCATCCAGTCCCAAACATGCTCAATGGGGGACAGATCCGGAGATCTTGCTGGCCAGGGTAGGTGACTTACACCTTCTAGAGCACGTTGGGTGGCACGGGATACATGCGGACGTGCATTGTCCTGTTGGAACAGCAAGTTCCCTTGCCGGTCTAGGAATGGTAGAACGATGGGTTCGATGACGGTTTGGATGTACCGTGCACTATTCAGTGTCCCCTCGACGATCACCAGTGGTGTACGGCCAGTGTAGGAGATCGCTCCCCACACCATGATGCCGGGTGTTGGCCCTGTGTGCCTCGGTCGTATGCAGTCCTGATTGTGGCGCTCACCTGCACGGCGCCAAACACGCATACGACCATCATTGGCACCAAGGCAGAAGCGACTCTCATCGCTGAAGACGACACGTCTCCATTCGTCCCTCCATTCACGCCTGTCGCGACACCACTGGAGGCGGGCTGCACGATGTTGGGGCGTGAGCGGAAGACGGCCTAACGGTGTGCGGGACCGTAGCCCAGCTTCATGGAGACGGTTGCGAATGGTCCTCGCCGATACCCCAGGAGCAACAGTGTCCCTAATTTGCTGGGAAGTGGCGGTGCGGTCCCCTACGGCACTGCGTAGGATCCTACGGTCTTGGCGTGCATCCGTGCGTCGCTGCGGTCCGGTCCCAGGTCGACGGGCACGTGCACCTTCCGCCGACCACTGGCGACAACATCGATGTACTGTGGAGACCTCACGCCCCACGTGTTGAGCAATTCGGCGGTACGTCCACCCGGCCTCCCGCATGCCCACTATACGCCCTCGCTCAAAGTCCGTCAACTGCACATACGGTTCACGTCCACGCTGTCGCGGCATGCTACCAGTGGTAAAGACTGCGATGGAGCTCCGTATGCCACGGCAAACTGGCTGACACTGACGGCGGCGGTGCACAAATGCTGCGCAGCTAGCGCCATTCGACGGCCAACACCGCGGTTCCTGGTGTGTCCGCTGTGCCGTGCGTGTGATCATTACTTGTACAGCCCTCTCGCAGTGTCCGGAGCAAGTATGGTGGGTCTGACACACCGGTGTCAATGTGTTCTTTTTTCCATTTCCAGGTGTGTATTATCTGTGTGATCATTCCAATTCAAGGTGTTCGTAATTGTAGTTACTAGGTATTTAGATGAATCGACTGCCTTTAAATTTGTGTTACCTACCCTGCAACCGAAATTTAACGGATTTCTTTACGTACTCATTCGATGACCTCACACTTTCCTTATTCAGAGACAATTCCCATTTTCCGCACCATATAGATACCGTATCTGTCAATTCGCAATTGATTTGGTCTTTTGATGAGTTTACTAGACGGGAAATGACATCATTATCTGCAAAAATCTAAGGAGGTTGTTCAGACTGTCTCCTAACTCGTTTTGTGGATTAGCAGTAGAACAATAACTTCTGTTTTCTCAGACTTCCGTCAACCGAGAGTTACGCCACCATTGTTCAATTTGCTTATTAACTAGTGACACTAAACCAAATCATGAACCTCCAATAGTAACTGTCGTGGATTTGTCGCTATTTGTCCATTGTTCAATTCCAGTCACAAGATTTTCTCACTTGCTGTACAACGATCACGCGTTATGACTTACCTCTATCGCTTGCACAATTGTGCATTTTATGTTGCGCCATTTATCCTAAAGAAGTCCATGCCGTACCTAGATGCGATCATTTTGTTCTTCTGTCGCTCAGTTTGGTGTGTCTTACAATCCAGAATTTTATACGAAGTTATTTTGTTTTATCCTTCAAAGACAGAGACAACATTCACTAGCCATATTTATTACAGAAGGATTATTAATTTTTCTAGGAGTGGCTAAGTTTTCGAAATAATAGAGTTCCTTCTTTTCTTAGACGACAACAGTGAAAAATGAACTGAAGTGCTGTGCTATAGAGAGCTATCATTCACACCATCGTACCATTTGCTCCTAAAATATGACCTGTGACCGCGCAGTACTTGACGTTGCTATTACAGGTTTAATGAGCTGTTAAACTGAAATTTATACATGCATGGCTGCCTGGGTACCTTCGTGTTTCGTTACAGTTTTATTCACAGCTGCATCTAGAGGCAGTCAACTTGAAAGAAAATGGAAATTTTTCTTGAATAATCATTATTCAAGTAATAACGAACTGGGGAAATTTATTATCAAATTTGCATAAAATTTTTCATCTTTTTCACGTAGAGGGGTTACAGCTCCGCATTCGAGTTTCAAGGAGAGAGTAATTTAAGAATTTTATTCGCTGAATTTTCTTAGGTGCCCTATTTATATGCAGCGAACGTTCTGCATGACTTCACTGTACATCTTCAGTGCATTTTTCCTGTTCAGTCTTGTTGTAAGTAAAATATGGATTTCCTACCGACAGCTTTCTGCTTGTTAAGTAGTCTTTCACTGAAATTCTAGTCTTTTGCGAAGAACCAGTGTTATTTTAATACGATTAAACAACAGGGAAGACAAATTTTCTTTTCTTCTGCGCAGCTAAAACAGAAATTATGATACATGTGTTAAGCAAGAACAAGCGGTTAATATAGTTCATAGTATCTAAATAGCTGAAACAAAACTTTTCAGCATTGGTGGTACTTGCCTTACAGCATGTGAATGCCGACGCCTCCTCTGTTACTGGTGGGTGCTGACATTCACTTCGACAGGCAGGAGGCAATCTGTTTTCCTTTGGATAGTACTTTCAAGATACTGTGTACGAATTATCTTTAATAGTCTGAGGAGTTGTGGTGGTTATGAGTGAGGATCCACTCTTGAGCAGAATAATTCACGCAGTCCAGGAAGGTTGGCCAGAATGTTTTCCCATATTGTCAGACCGAGCTCTCTCTATGTGTTTTAGACTTTTCAATAGGCTACACATTGTCAAAGATGTCCTGTTGCTAGCTACAGAAGATCAGAATTAATACACTGTCGTTTCACCATCGTTGCTGAATCGTGGGCTTACACCTACCATGCCAGCAACCCACATTACATCGAAGTTATGTGGGTAGCCTGCATCCTTACAGATGACAGAGGGATTCCACGCTACACAGGCCACTAGAGAGCAACCAGCATTGGTGGCTGGTACCGCGGCCCTCTTTCCTACTCCAGCCACGTGGCAGGAAACAAGACTGATTGTATCCTGGCGTTGAGAGCTGTACTCAAGCTGGCGCACGTGACCTAGGCCAGCTCGCGCTGAGTGGGTTTCTCGGGCAAGATGCCAAATGTTTAAGCATTGCTTCAATCAGGAATTCGTTTTGGAGCCGCCACAACGACTATGTAAATCTGTGTGTTAGTGTTTCTGTGAGTGGACTTTTAGGAATTCTGGACTTTGTCTTTGCTTGCGATACACCAGACTTAACTATGTTTTCGTAATTCCGGAACCTTAAATTTAGGACTGACGTATTGGGATTTGAACGTTTTAGCGTAGTGCTTTGTATTATTACTAGCTATTAACAATTTCCAATAGTGTCAACTTACATTTCAGAGGCCTTCTGCTTTCTGATAATATCTGTATTAATTATTTCTTGTCAGCAGTTGCACTGAACTTAGAAAATTCGTGGAGTTATCATATTTATGAATTTGTTTGAATTCGTTTTGATGACTTAGAATATTTTCTGATTGTGGAATTTGAACCAGATTAATTCCTCCCAGACTTTGTTTCCACACTAAGTGCGCTAAGAACATAATTCAGAACTTTTGCTGTCTCCAATACCAGGCCTGCTGCCTGAAGAAGCGTGTTCAAAGCAGAAAGGTATATTTTATTCATGACTATTTAAAGACTTGTTTCCAAGAAGAAAAGTTGTGTTCTCGTAATTGATATAAACTCTGTGCCCATTATATAACTGACATTTTACTTTTTGACTACCTGCGCCGGATTCTTTCGGTATAACAATGCATTCTGCAGCGGTTAAGATATCGCGTTGGCGGATATCATGCATGAAAATACTGGCCCAGCAACACGTCGGCTGGCCAGTAACTGATTCAGCCACTGAATACATGATGCCCAGCTGTTCAGTGTGTGCCCACAAGTGATGGTGTAATAGGGAACTTTGTTAAATCTCACTTGTCGTCAAATAAATATGATCAAATCCATGGAATCACCGTAGATTTGACCATAAAAGTCGTTCGTCTTCTGTTCAGTGCAACGTGAAATGTAACCGCTTCGAGCGCTGGCGTCGCTACAGCTATTTGACGTCTCTACAGTGCGTTTGTAAGCATGTCTTCAAAGTTGGTTGGTTCCTTCGACCCTTTTTTTTATAATCAACTGGCTTCGACTAGGTTGGGGGTGAGCAAGGGGCACAGTGCATGCTATTAATAGTGTGTTGATGGGCAGGTGAAATATGATGCAGACGACTTCATGTCCACAATCATAGCTACAGCTATCCACCTCTACATCTGGAAACATACAGGCAGCTTTTCAGCAAGTCGGAATAGATGTAGTCACACTCTAAAATAAAAAAATTCTTTCTTAGCTTTCCATTCTACTTCGTCTATTTTTGAACTCTGGATGCCACAAGTTAAAAAGCGCTTCATCTGTTTCGTACTTTTTTATTTTGTAGTTGTTGGAACACTAATACCGTTAATTAAATTATTAAAAATAGTTCTTATTATAAATTTATTTACCTTCAAATATTCCCCCTTCAGTGTTTTATAAATCGCTTCACACGTTTCTGGAATTATTTTTGTTAATGTGCAATGTGATATTCGAGTGCTGCGTTGTAAACAAGAATAGCTCTCTCATGTATCAAGAAATTGCAGTGTCACAGTTTGCCTGTCTTCTGCACACACAGCATTTCTCATGAGAATATTCTATTTTGTGATATGACAAGCTACTTTACTGAGCAAATATTGAAATACACTCTCATCCATTAGTAAGTAATTTATATATTAAGACTTGACTTTCACCATTTGCAGCTCTTGTAACACATTTTGCTGAACGTTGTTACTATCTCGACGTAGTACTAGGGCTTCATCCAAGTATGTTTCCTTTTTTCCGCCACTTTTCTTCCAAATATACACACAATGCAGCTTAGGTACTAGCAATAATAAATAGTTGTCGTCTGCCATATTGAAATTTTGACGAAAAATATGATGACAGTGTCAGTATAATACCCCCCTTTAGCACAACGTCAAAGATCTTTATCAACAAAATTTTCACGAATATTTGATCATATTTCCTTGTCAAAGAAATATGACAGTGTAATACCCTCCTAAGTGACTCCAACACAAAAATTTTCTCCATGGACCGCGCTAGAAAATCCACGGGAATTGGTGCATGTGGACTTCACTGGTCCCTTCTTTGGGACATGTGGTTGTTGGTGATACAGTCCGTGTCTAATTTCCCATATGTTCTTCAGTTGTCCCCTGTGATGTCACACACCGCAGGCTTTTCAAGTTGCAGTTAAAGAAGTGCCTAGAGGTGATACCCTGTCCAGTTTATGGCGTCTTACCAAGCAACTTCAATCAGTGGGCGCAGTGTGGAAGAGGTGCTGCCTGATAGTCAGACATGTGGTCTCTTTGACCTATTGTGTCGTTCAGTCCATTGCCGTGGACCCCTCGTCTGTGAGTCATGCCACAGTATCAGAAAGGTTCCACCGTCTGCGCACACACAGTCGCTCAGACTGCTGGAGGCACGCTACAACCATGTCTACCTGAGAAATTGGCTCCACCACGCTCGTTCCCACCGCCTATACGCTGCTCGCCGTGTAATTTACACACTTTTCCGGATCAACGTGCCACCCACGAGACAAATTTGCGAGAGGGAGATTTGACTTAGGTGGAGTACCTCCCTCCATCTTCGCCACAGCTATCAGAAAGCGTTTGTCCCTGACAGTGTTTTAGGTCTCTCTGATCGCCATACTTAGTGTTTGTTCATATGCGCCAAATGTCGTACACTCCTGGAAATTGAAATAAGAACACCGTGAATTCATTGTCCCAGGAAGGGGAAACTTTATTGACACATTCCTGGGGTCAGATACATCACATGATCACACTGACAGAACCACAGGCACATAGACACAGGCAACAGAGCATGCACAATGTCGGCACTAGTACAGTGTATATCCACCTTTCGCAGCAATGCAGGCTGCTATTCTCCCATGGAGACGATCGTAGAGATGCTGGATGTAGTCCTGTGGAACGGCTTGCCATGCCATTTCCACCTGGCGCCTCAGTTGGACCAGCGTTCGTGCTGGACGTGCAGACCGCGTGAGACGACGCTTCATCCAGTCCCAAACATGCTCAATGGGGGACAGATCCGGAGATCTTGCTGGCCAGGGTAGTTGACTTACACCTTCTAGAGCACGTTGGGTGGCACGGGATACATGCGGACGTGCATTGTCCTGTTGGAACAGCAAGTTCCCTTGCCGGTCTAGGAATGGTAGAACGATGGGTTCGATGACGGTTTGGATGTACCGTGCACTATTCAGTGTCCCCTCGACGATCACCAGTGGTGTACAGCCAGTGTAGGAGATCGCTCCCCACACCATGATGCCGGGTGTTGGCCCTGTGTGCCTCGGTCGTATGCAGTCCTGATTGTGGCGCTCACCTGCACGGCGCCAAACACGCATACGACCATCATTGGCACCAAGGCAGATGCGACTCTCATCGCTGAAGACGACACGTCTCCATTAGTCCCTCCATTCACGCCTGTCGCGACACCACTGGAGGCGGGCTGCACGATGTTGGGGCGTGAGCGGAAGACGGCCTAACGGTGTGCGGGACCGTAGCCCAGCTTCATGGAGACGGTTGCGAATGGTCCTCGCCGATACCCCAGGAGCAACAGTGTCCCTAATTTGCTGGGAAGTGGCGGTGCGGTCCCCTGCGGCACTGCGTAGGATCCTACGGTCTTGGCGTGCATCCGTGCGTCGCTGCGGTCCGGTCCCAGGTCGACGGGCACGTGCACCTTCCGCCGACCACTGGCGACAACATCGATGTACTGTGGAGACCTCACGCCCCACGTGTTGAGCAATTCGGCGGTACGTCCACCCGGCCTCCCGCATGCCCACTATACGCCCTCGCTCAAAGTCCGTCAACTGCACATACGGTTCACGTCCACGCTGTCGTGGCATGCTACCAGTGTTAAAGACTGCGATGGAGCTCCGTATGCCACGGCAAACTGGCTGACACTGACGGCGGCGGTGCACAAATGCTGCGCAGCTAGCGCCATTCGACGGCCAACACCGCGGTTCCTGGTGTGTCCGCTGTGCCGTGCGTGTGATCATTGCTTGTACAGCCCTCTCGCAGTGTCCGGAGCAAGTATGGTGGGTCTGACACACCGGTGTCAATGTGTTCTTTTTTCCATTTCCAGGAGTGTATTATTCTGAGCTCATTCCGAGCGTTCTTATGAATGCTGTCGCCTCGCTACGCGAGATAAAACAAACTAGAAATGTGTCGTGAACCAGTTCATCTTCCACTGTAGTGTGTGAGCTGCCTTAGCAGACAGGATTTTCTTCGTTTTTTTTCCCCATTTTCTTTCCAATGCGTCGGAGAGCTTGTAGTGGTCAGAGGTAAGATAAGTCATTATTTTCTTTATTGGGTGTGATTCTTAGTCGAAAATCGACAAGCCTCTCACATGACAAGTATGTGTCATGTATAGACATTTGTCTAATTTTTCTTGAAAAATGAAAGAAAATTGATGTCACTTACTAATTCCATAGTTGGCATTGGAAGGTCATCATCGAAGTTCGAAGATAGTCGATGTTTATAGCTACACATAGCGTCTGGAAAAGAGAGGAGTAGTTTTTTTTTTTTTAAATGCACCCTCACATAGCCCGCTTTGTGTGTGTGTGTGCGTGTGTGTGCGTGTGTGTGTACGTGAGTGTGACGGTATTTTGAAGGTACCTCCAGTATGGCCAGCATTCATAGAGATGTGGGTTTGTATTACCAACTTAATTTGATGGGTGGGAATGTAGAAACCAGAGTGGCAGGGCGAGAGTGATGCTGCTTTCTATCTGTGACAGAGAGAGAGTCAGGCTGGGACATCACAGGAATGCGGTTCATATTCCGCCTCTGCTCTAATGGTAACATCCCCCACCAGTGGTCGCGGGGTGGAAAAACCAAACAACAGTGCCTTCAGGTTTCCTTCCGCTGGTCCCTGTAAGTACTAGACGCTTGTATAAGTGATATACCGGTAAATGGACAAAGGTTTCGTATTGTTTAAGTTCAGTTTCAGATGATGGTAAACTTTATTTCAGTCACGGTGGTTAGGCAAGTGATTCGCAGCCTCTTATTTGCATAGATTTGCATAATTTCGTGAGTTTGTGTGAACTTGAAATGACAGCTTTCGTTCTGATAGCAGAGCCACCATATGTGTACGTTTGCCCTATGATTTTAAACTATCCTTAAGGTACTGGCTGATAATGGGATCCCATTTTTCGGTAATCACCATATGGATTTGTGAGGTGTGCTTTTAGAATATTTTGACGTAGGCCGACTTCTCTTTGTGTCCTGTGAGGTAACATTTGACTGTTAACTTTTCCATGTTCTCGAAAGTTGTTGTAGTTTCATGGTATTGCTCAAACTGTAGATCATAAAGCATAGAGGTGTACGAATGCACTGAATTCCTCTTAGATATCCAATTTCATAAATTCTTGAAGGTAGCGTAGTTCTCGCCTTTCAGTCCACCACGCGTCTCGAGTCCCACGATTTCGCATGGGTGTGTCAATCAATTTATCAGGGACATCATCCTGAGCAATAAGACTACCTGTTTGTGCGGAATAAGTTCCTTCAGTTGCTGATTTGAGTATTTTTATCTCTTTAATACATGTTGATTCGCGCCCATGACACTCTGGATTGCTCTCTGGTTATCCGAATAATAATAAATTGTGGAGTAAGTGCTGCTGGGCTTTCGACTGCATTAATACGTAAGTAATGTGGCCGGCCGCGGTGGTCTCGCGGTTCTAGGCGCGCAGTCCGGAACCGTGCGACTGCTACGGTCGCAGGTTCGAATCCTGCCTCGGGCATGGATGTGTGTGATGTCCTTAGGTTAGTTAGGTTTAAGTAGTTCTAAGTTCTAGGGGACTGATGACCACAGCAGTTGAGTCCCATAGTGCTCAGAGCCATTTGAACCATTTTTTAAGTAATGTGAGTGCTCTTCTCTCGCTCCTCTTTCCCAGTTGTGTAGCTTCCCTTTTCTCAATACCAGGCAATGATAGTTTATATGCTCTGAACTGTTATACCAACTTACTTTAGCCAAGTGCTTATTAAGGAACCGTTCAGTGGAAAGTTTGACTATAGACCACCTCATTTCCTAATTTGCCCCATATGATTCCCCAAAGTGTTGGTATGAACGACGCCTAATGAAATTCTGAAACACAGAAAGAGTCGAGAGTTGAAAAACAATTTAGTGAATCTGAAACTCATGTATTGCCCGTAACGTCATCTTCCTTCTTCACGTGCTTATCACAGAGTAAGTCATCCTAGTTATCCTTTGCTAGCTACAATAACAGGATAACTTTCACTTCTGGGCAGGTTTTGTAACTTTAACCTAATTAATCTGATGTGTATGCAGGATATGTATGTGACGTAGCCGGAAGCGAATGATATTCCAGACGACCCTAGAGGTCTGAGTAAAGTCCCAAAAATAACCGCTACAAAGGAGAGCATTTTAAAGGAAGAAACTAACGAGACGGGTAAGACACCCCATTTCAACTTTACATTTCCTTCAGTTGCTGCATGTGACTCCTGTGTCATCTGCCTGCGTTTCGTGGAGCAAACTGAAATGCATACGCTCAGTGTTTCTTAAATTATAGAAGTTTAGTCTTCTACAAAAAATAAAGAGTAATAATGTATGTTTGTAGTTTGATCCAGTATCCTGAACCATATTTAAAAACTGAAATGAACTTTGTCTTTTCAAGAACGCTCCGCAGCTATTGTGATCTACACAAGTGCCAGTTGTTTAGCATTACCTGTATAGTGTCTTATACCTTCACATCTAGATGCTGTTCGAAGGTCGGGATTTTAGCGATACATGTAGCACCTTACACATTAATTTCACAATTACTCTTTAGTTATGAAGCTACTTTTCATCGTAATGGTGACGACTACTTTCGTAGATATTAAGATAATTTGTATGTCATAGTTGAGACAAGCATTCAACATCTTTTCTCTGTAAATAAATGACGCTGTTTTATTGAATCGTCTCACATAACATGATATGGTACGAAGAAGTTCTGTAAATTGAGCTTTCATTATTATTGAAGGAGTTTCCTTATTTCAGAGGATGAGCATATTCTAGCTTCTTCACAAATGCTTGTCAGATGACGTGTTAACTAAGTGCGTCACTATCGCATTATGGATAGGCTACATATTTCTGCGTGTTCATTGACTGTTAAAGCATGCATGCTTTATTCTACTGGTGTAAGATTTTTTTTAGGCAGAAGCGGATGGGAATGAAGGCTACAAATAAAACTTTTTCAGAGATCTGAAAACTACATTGAGTCAAAAAAATGGCTCTGAGCACTATGGGACTAAACATCTATGGTCATCAGTCCCCTAGAACTTAGAACTACTTAAACCTAACTAACCTAAGGACATCACACAACACCCAGCCATCACGAGGCAGAGAAAATCCCTGACCCCGCCGGGAATCGAACCCGGGAACCCGAGCGTGGGAAGCGAGAACGCTACCGCACGACCACGAGATGCGGGCTACATTGAGTCCTCTGCAAGTAATTCGTAAAGGTAAACTTTTATAAATTATCTCCATAATTTAGAAGAAACGAACACGACAATACGTCACCTATGTGCTCCTAATACCCTATATGTAACATTTCAGGAGCAGGAGGTCCATACCCACTGAAAATCAGATACACGATTACAGGCCTCCTGACTCGTATTTGTCCATACTACAACTTCTTCATAGCTTTACCATATGTTCTAAAACAACGCGTATAGTATGACTCGAGCTCCATGTTGAACTACAAGAATTATTTTACTCTTTTTTTTCAATTAATCATGGACTTTTATTGCTCCTGCTGGTACAATAATTATGCAGTCAGACTCCAACCATAGAAGTAATTCTAAAAATCAAATTGCCGGAAGACAATCCATGTGAAACTGAGCAGACTGTATGTCATTTGCAATACCATGCTTGATATTCGTCAGGAGAGACATGATAAAGGTGTAATTACCTTCATGTAGCTAAATTTTAAGTGACTGATCAAATTCCTTGCTCCTTGAAACACAACAGATTTACTTTATGAAAACCAAATCAGACAGCACAATGCGGGGTCCAGCCACTAATCAAATTTAGCTGCAAGATTTACAGCCTAACTTTAGACTTGATGTAATGTTCAGTCCTTTTCCGGTACTACCACTCGCGACTACAATAGGAAAGGTGGGAACAGACACTAGTAAACGAAGTACCATCCATCACACACCGTTAAGTGGCTTCCGGAGTATAGATGTGGGTGGACTTACGGAGAATGCTGTTCTTCTTCCCCTTTGCTTACAAAAAGCATTTTGTGCAACCTTTTACATGTGAGTATCAACGAGCAGAGTTCAAAGGAGACACAAGATTATGATGTACACAATCTCTATCTCAGTTCCCTTTAGGTGCTAACAGAAACACGTGACTGAAGAAACAACACCTAAACGACAGAAGTGAACGGGTAAATCAAATGAGAGATACAAGGGCGAAGTAGAAGAACTCACTTTATTAATGACCTAGAGATGAAATTTCATCTAATTTCAATCACTTCAAAACAAAGCTTAACAATACATACAGTATGTGACTTACACGAAATTTTCGTTTTTAGGATGTGTAAATGAGTTTTAGGGGTTTAAAAATTCTAAAATTTACTTCAGCTCAAAGAAGAATTAAATCTTTACACTGATACTATTCCTTATTACCTGGATTTCCTAAAATAAGAGAAAAATTCTACGAATTCCAGCAGCTTTTAAAAATTCGGAAATAATCTTATCAGCGTTGGCTGATTCACAAAATATGACACTTGTAAGCAGTTGACGGGACGACTGTATTTTAAGCGGAAGTGTTAATACGATCAACTACGATAAGCAGCTTATGGCCGTTACCGTCGTCGAGGTGCGGAAACGCTTGAGTTGTTATAGCGCTAAGAGGATTTTGCTCGAGTCCGCGGGCGCTACATAGTAGCAGACTCTCATCAGTCTGTGGTTCTTGGACAGCTATCGGAATTTTAATTGTAATATTGCAGTATACTCAAAATTTTCCATATGCCTAACGCTTGTATTACCAAAGACATGTTGTAGTCGTGCCCGTACAGTAGATATAAGGATTTAAATGTCTTCTTCCGAAGCTTATTTGTAACAGAAAAAAGCAGTTTAAAATCAATAGAAGCATGTTCAGGCAATGAGAGAATGTTTTATGTTAGCTATAAACGCCTGCGTTGTGCTACTAAGGAAGAAAGGAAGATTGGATTTAACGTCTCGTCGACATCGAGGTCATTAGAGATGGAGCACAACTCGGATCGTGTCAAGAATGGGGAAGGAAATCGGCCGTGTCCTTGCCTTCCCTGGTGCGATTTAAGCAAATCGTGAAAGACCTAAATCTGTATGGCCAGACGCGGGTTTTAACCGTCAGCCTCCCGAATGTGACTCCAGTTTGGTGGCCACTGCGCCACCTCGCTCGTCTACTACTAAGAATCGCTGGCAATAACATGATAATAACTAAAAAAACCACAGTGATTAGTTCTATTGTTCAAGCAAGGCAACATTTTCAATATGGTCTTGAATAATATTTTTTCGCTTTCTTATGAACCTTGTATCTTTGTTGAATGTGTTCCCATAACTACAGAACAGTCTGCATCAGTAGATTCGTCACTCTTCCTTCAACTTAGTAGGTGGCTCACGCCGAATTATATCCTTGCAAGAATTTTGCTGCTCTAATATGATAAAATACAGCCAGTGGAAACTGAAGCCATGATTTCCAGTAAAGCACAAGCCCATCAACCTCATGTCTGAGAAAATCAGTTATTTTTGCAAATCTATGAAATTGTTTACTTGATTACACTGATGTTTTGTGTGCTGATAACTAATCTATGTATGTACAATCTTGCTCCGTATGAGTGAAATCGAAAGAATGGTTTAAGTGCGAAAAAACGTTAAAAATGTTATGTTTTGTTGCTGTTTTGGAAGTCATTGTATCACAGATTGTGCCACTTCACAGTAACACAGTTCAAATTACTTAGCAAGATAGAAACAGTATACATTCTGACTTAAATGTGTTTACAATAATGTGACTAACACATTCACATTTTTAATCTGAGTCCCAGACTTCAACTTCTGAATCAGCATGTTCCTACTTCTGCGCTGCGTATTTCTGCATCAACTCTTTAAAGTATCGGTGATGATAGAGATCAATACATGCTACATACTTCCCAGTGTCCTTTACCTTCGGAGCTTTTATTAGTATGTTATCTTCAAAAGCGCATTTAATCATCCGATGATTAAGAATCCGTTTCTGTTGGAGCTAAAGCAGCGCGGGAATAGCCGAGTGGTCTAGGCGCTGCAGTCATGGGCTGTGCGCCTGGTCCCGGCGGAGGTTCGAGTCCTCCCTGGGGCATGGGTGTGTGTGTTTGTCCTTAGGATAATTTAGGCTAAATAGTGTGTAAGCTTAGGGACTGATGACCTTAGCAGTTAAGTCCCATAAGATTTCACACACATCTGAACATCTGTTGGAGCTAAAATATATGGGTGACAAGACCACTTGCATTACTGCTTACAGTCACACAGTTCTTGTGGTACTCTATGATTTTATTTGTCGTCACTTTCCACGTCCCTTGATTAGCTGTCAGAAGAAAATGCTGTTTCAGACTGTAGAAGAAAATTTTGTAAACTCTGCTGATGGATTACTTAACATCAACAACGCTTATATAACTAACACCATCATGGATAAACTTCATCTACTGATTTGGTGTGTACTATCTTGCTTTCTTTTCTTCAGCCCTATACTGGAACATTACAGTCACAAGACAGGTATGGGTGGTACCATTTCATAGACCTGTTCAAAAAATGTGTGTGAGATCCTATGGGACTTAACTGCTAAGGTCATCAGTTCCTAAACTTACACACT
This sequence comes from Schistocerca nitens, assembly GCF_023898315.1. NCBI lineage: Eukaryota > Metazoa > Arthropoda > Insecta > Orthoptera > Acrididae > Schistocerca > Schistocerca nitens. The sequence continues at coordinate 385,301,116 of NC_064616.1, forward strand.
ACTTAACTTATATTATCCTAAGGACAAACACACACACCCACGCCCGAGGGAGGACTCGAACCTCCGCCGGGACCACATGGACCTGTGATGTTATGAAAATCATTGCCTCTATATTAGGGCTGTTCGGAAAGTAATGTCCAATCGGTGGCTAAATGACACCATCATCGACTGATTTGGTGTGTACTATCTTGCTTTCTTTTCTTCAGCCCTATACTGGAAAATTACAGTCACAAGACAGGTATGGTTGGTACCATTTTTTTATTCCCAACAGTTAACCACACCTTCCAGCTATCTCTGTAAATAGTCTCCGCTCCGACTTAGACATTTGTCGTGGCGTTGTACAAACTTTCCAGTACCCTCGTCACAGAAAGCAGCCGCCTGTGCTTTCCGCCAATTCTCTACGCTGGTCTGCCTTTCGTTGTTTGTGCCAAAATGTTGTCTTCGTAGCCAGCGGTTCATGAACAACGGAGGAAGCCAATTAAGGGCTGTATTGTGGGTGATCAAACACTTCCCATCGAAAACGCTGCAGTGGCCTCTTCATTGACCTTGCAGAATGCGGCTGAAAATTGTCTTGAAAAAAGAAACGCATGATATTTATGTTATGTAGACTGCTTAGATTCAGATGAAATCTCTCACCACATCCAAATACTTGGTGGGAACACTGTTGTTTTAGGCATTTCTACGTGATCACTTCGAGCTCTGAACTGAGAAGAGCGACGTGAAGCGATCGACAGGCACACTAAAGATACTGCCCAACACATTTGTGCAAAGTTCTATCGGATTTTTCAGTGGTTTGCGTCTCACGCCTAATCGGACCTTACTTTCCGAATACGCCTTGTAAAATACCCATTCTATCAGAATTTTGTTCTTTTCTATCAGTGATTTGACTAGCGTGGGATGAATACACTGATACCAATAACTTGTATAGTGCCAAAAGATGGACCTGTGCTCTTTTGGAACTAATTTCTTCAGTTGCCAGTAAGATAACTCAGTATGATTTTCACTTGGACGTCGTATACTGGTCCATATGTCATCCCCTTTCCATCCCCCACAATTTTCATTTTCCCCAGAAAGAAAGATTCACAATATACATAAATGACCTTGTGGATAACATCGGAAGTTCACTGAGGTCTTTTGCGGATGATGCTGTCGTATATCGAGAGGTTGTAACAATGGAAAATTGTACTGAAATGCAGGAGGATCTACAACGAATTGACGCATGGTGCAGGGGATGGCAATTGAATCTCAATGTAGACAAGTGTAATGTGCTGCGAATACATAGAAATAAAGATTCTTTATCATTTAGCTACAATATAGCAGGTCAGCAACTGGAAGCAGTTAATTGCATAAATTATCTGGGAGTAGGCAATAGGAGTGATTTAAAATGGAATGATCATATAAAGTTGATCTTCGGTAAAGCAGATGCCAGACTGAGATTCATTGGAAGAATCCTAAGGAAATGCAATCCGAAAACAAAGGAAGTAGGTTACAGTACACTTGTTCGCTCACTGCTTGAATATTGCTCACCGGTGTGAGATCCGTACCAGATGGGGTTGATAGAAGAGATAAGAGAAGATCCAACGGAGAGCAGCGCGCTTCGTTACAGGATCATTTAGTAATCGCGAAAGCGTTACGGAGATGATAGATAAACTCCAGTGGAAGACTCTGCAGGAGAGACGCTCAGTAGATTGGTACAGGCTTTTGTTGAAGTTTAGCGAACATACCTTCACCGAGGAGTCAAGCAGTATATTGCTCCCTCCTACGTATATCTCACAAACAGACCATGAGGATAAAATCAGAGAGATTAGAGCCCACACAGAAGCATACCGACAATCTTTCTTTCCACGAACAATACGAGACTGGAATAGAAGGGAGAACAGATAGAGGTACTCAAAGTGCCCTCCGCCACACACCGTCGGGTGGCTTGCGGAGTATGGATGTAGATGTAGATGTAGATATAAACCAAATGAAAGAAGCACCTTGTGGATCCAATGTAGGATTTCATTAATCAGGCTCGATCCAATACGGTATCTTCAGTCAGGGGGTGAAATGTTCTGCTGTCTTAGCAAAATCTCCGCCTTAGATCCAGTTATTCTGATTTTAGATGTTCATCATTCATATTTCAGAGACCTAAAATGATAAGCTTTGCTAAGGTATGTCATAAGCGAGCTATTATTGCCTTTTTCAACCACATAGTACTCACAATATGGAACCCCATCAGGCCAATTTTTTCAAACTTTGCTGAGTAATTTATGACGGGCAAGGCTCAGAAGGGCATCGCATACTTGAAACTTAAGCAGTTTTATCTGTAGTCAGAATGCAGAGAAATAACACAGAATTATTGGTTAGGCGATATCTGTGCCACTCATACCACCAAAATAATTGTTCCTCCTCCCCATTCTAGTCCCAGATGGTACACGAAAAAAAAAGAATGTCGTAAACGACCTGCATATGTCTGAATTTTTATAATTTTTCCATCGTGACTATCATTAGCGATGTACGTTGTAGGGAATAACATGTTATTTGAGCCGCATTGTAATAAGGGAACCTCGAATCTTGAGTCGACAGGTCTCTGTTTTTGTGGCGTCTCCCATTTGAGTTTGTTGCTCATGCGTGTTACTCTTTCACCTTAAGAAATGTGTGATGAAGTGAGCAGTCATTCTTTGATATTTACCTGTCGCTTCCATAAGTGCATCTTAGAAAAGAGTCCACAAAGACGAAAAATACTCGATAACAATTAATAATGGTTTTTACCACTGCCGCCCAGTTTTTAACTAAGTATTGCCCCCGACATTGCAAAGTTCGACGTCGAATCCGATTTTCGCTCTCACGCTGTAGTAATTTAAGCACTTTAGGCCTACTCTAATAGATTCTTGGGTCAGTTTTGCTATGATAATCTAATCTAGAGTGATGCTCTTGTGGTGTAATTTACATGGAAAACGTCATAGTTCAACGGCCAAGAGCTGCTGATGGATAATTCATTTTTCACAATCGGTTTCGATCTTAAGATCATCTTCGGGTATAATTAACTTCATTTACTTATAACAACTTACACGAAGATATTAAAACTTTGGCGTCAGAGGGCATAAAAGACATTCTGCGTCAACTGTTAATCTTTGTCTTCATATGACAGTCGGTTCTCCCTTTTCGTGTGGAGGTACTCATGCAGAGTACACTGAAAGTATTTAGTTTTTCATGGTGTCCGGTGGCGTGGTTGCTCCGCCTCACACTGAGGCGGAGGGAGGTGTAAGTCCACATCTGGCTAAGTGTATTTAATTTTCAAGTGGTTTCACTAAATTAGTTCACAGGAATATCAGTCATATTCCTTCCACAAGATCTATCCCTTCTAGAATCCTCCTCCAACTGAGCTAGTGGACCTTCTCAAGTAAATTCGCTGTCGGCAAGACCTTTTTATCCTGTTTTTTAATGTAACACCCCTTATTTAGGTCTGGTAAACAGATCTTCATTTTAAAGCACTTAAAATTAGTCAGTATCATTCTCATCAGCATAACAGACTCTGCTGTAAGGCCAATGTTAATACGAGGAATAGAATGGAAATAATTTCTGCGTTATCGTGGAGTTTTAGGAATTTCTGAAACAATGGTAGTTTCAATGGTAGTAGTTAACTTCTACTTACTACTTAGAGATCATCAAACCTTGCTCATGTATGAAGGTGTATTGCGAGTAAGTCAGTGTTCACAAAAAAGGAAAGAAACTACTTCTCGAGCGTTAGATAATAAAACCGTATTTATCAGACAACATCTCTAAGTAGTTGGCATTGATGAGAGAACTGGGTTCTGTTTTAAGTTATCTGATAAACAGTGCAGCGTTATCGGTATCACTTACTTCTTTAGGCTATGTCATTAACACACGCCAGTGTAATTATTTTCGACCCAGAAGTGGTCGCCTGTAACCTTGATGGTAGATGAAATTTTCATTACCTGGATTTCGCCGTCATTTGTAACAAAGGTAGAGGGAAGGGATAATTTCCTGCTATCTAGATTATACTAAGATAATCTGAGTTGAATCTGAAAGCTCTCTAGTGTGCGTCATGATGTGAGGGCATGTAACACTATCAATGATGATCCGTTCATCGAATATAGACACTAAGTTCAGTGACCTCCTCCTTCTTTTCATTTCATACTTATTCGTTGTAACACTGATGAAACTGTCGACTAGCCCTTTCAACAGTCATTCGCCTGATAAAGGTTCACACTTCCCAATTCACGTCAGGTTGGAGGAAGCAACGCCTAATCACCTCCGCCGGCCGCGGTGGCCGTGCGGTTCTAGGCACTTCAGTCCGGAACCGCGTGACTGCTACGGTCGCAGGTTCGAATCCTGCCTCGGGCATGGATGTGTGTGATGTCCTTAGGTTAGTTAGGTTTAAGTAGTTCTAAGTTCTAGGGGACTGATGACCTCAGATGTTGAGTCCCATAGTGCTCAGAGCCGAGCCTAACCACCTCCATCAGGACAGTAACGCTCATTTACGAAAGCGGGACTAGGTTGTCTTGGCTTCTTTCGTTGCCAATGGATGGCACAACTCAGGGAGAGATACACTGCTTGACAAAACAAGTGAAGCTTCCAGAAGGGGGGGGGGGGGGGGAGGAAACGGAACTTCACCTATTAAGAAAGTACTTGATGTTATCTCAGTACTTACAAAATCTAGTCAAATTTAGAAAGAATTTTTCGGTATGAGACCTCTTATCATTACGACGTTGCATCCTCTCTGACATGGATGTCTGCACTATCTGGTTGTGAAGGGTGTCACAAAGCCGTTGTATCCTCTGCTGAAACGAGCTGGCCCGCAACTGTCCAAACTGTTCCTTGATTTCTGCATACTAGCACTGGGACTGAGCTGACGTCCGAGCTGGCCCAACACATGTTCTATCGGTTCCAGATCTGGGGATCTTGCTGGTCACGGGAGTACCTCAACGTCGCGCAAACAGTTCAGAGTGCCACATGCCACGTGTGGACGAACATAGCCATGTTGAAAAATGCACCACGTTACTGTCGCATGAGAAGTAACCCATGTGGACGCAACATGTCCGTTTTGTCATGTTCCATCAATCAATACCTTCGTGACGTGAAGTCACGCCTGGTGGCTCCCCACACCAAGATGCCAGGAGTAGCACCAATGTGCCTCTCCAAAACAACGGAAGAATGAGAGTTATTCCAAGGTCCACACCATACTCGCCGACGATGGTCATCCGCGGTAGGGCAGAAACGCGATTCATCGCTGAACACAATGAAACACCATTCATTGCAGTCCACTGTTTCCGGTCACGGCACCACTCGAGACGAAGCCTCTTATGTTGTGCTGTCAACTGCACTCTGCGCATGAGACAGTAATTCCCTAGTGTGGCTGTTGCCAGTGGTGAAGTGTGGTAAAGAATGTTGCGTGTTGGTAATAAATGTTGCACTGAGTTGTTCTCGGATGGCTGGCGCAGATGAGAAGCGGTATCGATGTGTTTGAGGCGCAACATGGCGATCATCGCTTGTGGAGGTCAGATGTGTTCGACCGGCACCTTAACGACTAAAATGTCTCCCCTCGCGTTCCCATGCAGTCCAACATCTCGCTATTGCCACATCCGAATGCTCCACAAATCCAGAAATTGCACTATGCGACCAACTGGGCAAATGGTAACCCAAAATGAGGCCCCTTTCAAGCTCTGTCAGGTGCTGTTAACGCTCTATCAGGCGAGTATGCGTCATTTCTGTATCCTCCAGAGCAATCACTCAACAATGTACGCTATTAACGGGACTTATATATCCTACCAGGCCTGTTAACAAAGCTAAGAACGAACGCCAATACTGCGCGCTGGCGGTCGTTCTATTTGTCACAGAGAATTGCTACTATAATCATTTACACACGCGCCGATGGTTTGTAGCTGTGTAACGCTACACTGACCGACCGTGTGTACTGGGCTATTCACTTTTCTTGTCAGGCAGTGTAGTTTCATAACCGAGAGTGGTCGTTTCCAAATCACGATCAAGCCATTATTATTATTTCGCTTTTCGTGTGCTCTGTAAATCAATGCGTTCCCACTTTCGAAATAAGCCAGTAGTTTCTTCCCAAAAACCACAGTGTTGGTGAGATTGAAAGAAAACGAAATTTGACGTCTAACATCTTTTGGAATTCTCGAACACGTATTCAGAAATCTCCATCTACACCAGCACACTGCAAGACGGAGGATATCAGCTATATGAGAATCATATTTCTCCCTTGCTATATCTGCCGCAAATGGTGCAAGGGGAAACATCAATGTTTGAGCCCAGATGTCTGTAATTTTGTCCTAGTGTCCATTGTCCGACATAAACTGGACCGCAAAATATTTAAAATTAAACTGACGAGGGAATCATCCTTGTTAATGACCAACATAGAAGATGCCGGATATGGCCACCGTTGACGTCAATGCAGCGCCGTACTCGATTTATCAAACGCCAAGGCACGTGTAGCAGCTCTGTTTCAGAGATGACAGCAATAGCATTTTGAGTGTTCAGCCGCACCTGTACCAGTGCATGAGGACTGTTGGGGTACACCTGACCCTTCAACTTGCCTGAACGGTAAAAATCACATGGGAAGAGATCAGGCCATCAATGTGGCATGGAGACTGCACTGCCTCTGCTGATAATCCTCTCGTCACCGAACGCTTCATGTACTTGTGACAAGGTTGTCAAGGCGAAGTATGTTGCAGATCCGTCTTAATGAAATATCCATACACTCGTTCGTCTTCTGCGATTTGATCCACACATGGATTTAACAGTCTGTGCACATACCGGTTAGCATTGACAGTCTGGCGAAAGAATCGTGTCACGATTGTTACGATGCTGACACCAGAGAGTACACACCAAACACCAACTCTGAGATTATGCAACGACTCTACGAGTTATTGATAAGGACTTTCTGATTCATAATGGTGTCTGTTCTGTCAGTTCACATACAACGACACGCTTAACCAGGCCTCACCAAAAGAAATTAAGAGCTGCGTATTCAAATGTCCATAATCAACTTCTCCAGAAACCACCTGCAAAACTCAACACACGTTTTCCAGCATTTTCTTTGACTGGCAGTTCTTCTGTTCATTCACAAGCGTCAAAACCGCGTACTTTTCATAAACATTTTCCAGGTTACTTAGATTTCTCCAGCTCTGAAAATTTCTGGAAACTTGTTGGAAAGTGGGTTATCGGAATTTTTAGAGAAGGGCTCTCGGTGAACACTTGCTCCACTGCAGTTTCGTGTAGATGCGTACGACTCCTTCGCGCTAACAAAACAAACCCGTTACGACGCGCACAATTTTTCTCTACTTCTCTCGTTAAACCTCTATGGTAAAACACCGTACACCGACAAACGACGCTCAAGAATTAGTCGAATGAGGGTTTTCTAAGCGACTCCGTAGCTGAATGACGCTTCCTATTGGATCTTCCGATATTCATTTAATTTCCAGTATTTATTTTATTTAAGAATAGTTAATAATCTTTTATTTCTAATGGTCCTTAGAACGCTCGACTATATTACTGCAGTTGCATAAAATTATTAATTTTGTGTATGGTCTCCAAAATAAGTGAGAAGTTAATTTCCGTTGGCACACCAAAGCACTCAGAGAGACTAGGGTGAACTATTAGACATTAAAAATGTCATTCATTGGGAAATGTTTATGTCAAGTTCGAGTTGAAATATTTTGAGTATGCACTACGCCAATCGGTACCAGATAAATTTTTTGCCATATTAACAGCAAAATAATGCTGTGGAGTGGTGAGCCGACGTCTGAGAGACTTGCAATTATAAGTCTATGAAAGTTTTGGTGCTTTTTATACGAGCTTTTGTGGCCTTTATCATCGTACACTGAAAATAAAGAAAGTGGTTGCACCTTTCCTTCTGCATATGTTAGATACTTGTCACTCACATGTATAAAATTAAACTGCTCACTTAATGAAGATTTGTTCGAAAAAATACGCAGGATTAAGTCACCCTTAAATGCACGCAAGCTCTGGAGACCTCTCTACGCATGTAATCAGGAGCACGTTGCGTTGAGGTTCCACACCGTTAAACTAGTGGAACGTCCCGTGACTCCACGAATAAAACTTTGATTTGCTTTACATCACCATCAGCCACAACCACCTCACAACGGGAGTTTTCGAAAAATGCCACTCTTGTAAAGAAAAAAATAGCCGTCAAGTCAGTATATAAAGAAACGTTTTTTCTTTTTAAATTTGGTACGCTTTACATGTACCCTTAAAAAACTGTTTATTATTTCAAAACTAATAGCAATATCTATTAACGCATTTATCCCACTGTAAGACAAGTCGGTCAATGCCTTTGTTGAAAAATGTCTGCGGTTATCTACGGAACCATGATTGCACCCAGGAGTGCAGCTTTTCGTCTGAAACAGATCGACGGCCAAAAAGTCTTTCTACGGGATTCCAAAAATACGGAAGTCGCATGGAGAGGGACAGGAACTGTATGGAGGATGTGTAAGGGCTTCTCAGCGAAGCTTCTGCAGAATACTCGAAACAACCGTGGCAACACGAATTTGTATACATTAGTAAATCTGTGTTTGTCAAGAAGCTTCATCTTAAGGCAAGTATTGTAACGCATAGTACCCAACTTTAAGGATACAGACACTTGGGTGCAGTACATGAAACAAAGTATGCCGCAGGTTCCAGAAGCTCTTGACGTCATCCTTCCAAGATCAACAATGTTGCAGCACGCAGGTCGAAATTTTTCAGTGATTCTTTAGCAGCAACAGGCTTCAAAATTGCAGAGCTCTGGTAACACCTATGTGACTTTGTCTTATTACTACTAGTGAAAACTGTGCTTGATGGACATTCATTGATCACCGATGAAGAGCTGCTGTAGGCATAGAAAAGTCAGAGTGCCTTACTTTGAGAAGTAATTTGCGAAAATGGTCCGATAAATGGTTTTGATGGATGTAGAGATCCACGGACCGCTGTAGTAATGCTTTTGGAACAACAAATCAAATCAGTGAAAACATATCAATGCTCTCGTAGTACTCTTGTATTTTACGGAGGTGTGAGTACCTCATGATATAAACAATCGCACGCAGACTAAATCCAAAATTTCGTTTCGTTTCACTTGATACGGAAGTAAAGGTTCGGATAAATAAGATTAAACCGTTCAAAATTTCGACACCGAGGTCGTTATACATGGCGTAATAATATGTATTTTACTAACATGAAAGAAAATAATAGATCTAATTATGTTAATATCGTAGCTCTATTACTATAAACTGTGGGAAACTATATAACATCTGTGGAAAGTGACTATAGGTTGCGGTGATGACGTTACACACGCACACACACACACACACACACACACACACATACATACCGTCTGTTATGGGACATTACCGCCTGATATGGGGAAGGGATCACAACACACACACACACACACACACACACACACACACACACACACACATCGTCTGATCTGGGGTATTAATCAGATAACCCTACGCTTTGTCACCATATGTCGATAAGGGTGTTCGATTGACAGTTAATTTATTACTACCTGAACAACTAATTTAATTGCAGGAAGGAACAACGAGACGTCATTTCGGTCAAAAACTGTTTCCGGAACCCTACCACTAAGGAAAACCGTTTTACTTGCAAAATTTTTTGAAAGTGTAGGCAGATTCTGGTATCAGTGCCGTTACAGCTTTGCCAACGCCAGATACCCTTATTGTCTGGAGCAATTTTCCTTCGTTGCTATATAGAGGAGGCGACCTCCAGAAAATTGGTAATTTTGGCTTTATGAGAACTTCCTGAAAATGTAAAAAAGGTTTTTGCATCCTGATGTTCTTCATTCGCGTAGTAGTTCATTGATTGAAGAAAATAAAATTATTTTCCGTGTTTCAGGAGAATTTACTGTTTCATCAAGACCTCCGTGTAGGATGTAAATGAACACGTTTATTTTTATTTGTATTAGTGACAGACTATAACATCATCAACAAATTGACTGAGTCCCGGCTGAGAGGCAGACACATGTAAATTAACGTATGTTGGAACGATTTTGAGCCTCGGTTTACATTTTGTACGCTTCATTTAATACTGAATTCGTATCACTAATGTTTTCAGTCCTTCGCACAGTGCGTTACTTGGTATTTGGCACATATTCATAAACAATTAAACGATTAATACCTTGCAATTCTTCATTCTCTCGGCTGTGTATTCAATATAACAGCCATTGTATGCCTTTGTGTTTGAGCACGCTCTTTATCACTCGTGATGTTTCAGCAAATTCAGATACCAGAGTCATTGGTTTCGTATTTCATACATCAGGAACGTAAACTGTTCAATCCCTGATGTATGCGAACCGAAACATCATAAGCCAACATAACGCTATGGATGTTTGTAGTGTAAGAAACATGGTTATTAAAACTATGTATATATGTTTATAATTTAAGCAGCCAAATGTTACGCAGTTGGTGTTTTGGTTCGCAATCACTGCACGAAACCTAACGCAATGATCTTCAGCTTTCATTTTTTGCACACTTTCATAAGACATTAACGTTCGCATACTTGAATTTATGGCTTTGTGGCTTTCCCTAGTAATTATTCTTTGTAATGATAGTCCTGCAAGAAAGGCTGCTGCGTAGAAATAGCTTAGCTGAGAGGGCGCTTCATAATTTATGTATGAATAGGTCAGTAAGTAGAGCGATTACTCGCACATGTTCTGGTTTCGAGCCCCAGTTCAGCAGACTGTTTTAATCTTTTAATCTGCCAGGAAGTTCCATATCAGCGCGCTCCCCACTGCAGAGCATAAATACTTTCTGGACTCCGTATAATTACCAGGGAAACAGTCCAGTCGTGCATTGCAGACGGGAGCTATGGTAGGTAGACGAAAGAGTATTGTAGAGGTCGTAGGCGTGAAGGAAACGGTTATGCCTAGGCCAGAAAGCAACGCCGGCTCCTTCGCCGGATGTGGATTGAGAATGGTGGTCGTGATTAAAAGCATGCAGCGGACCGTTAGTAAGACATCCTTGTTTGAATTAGACTTTTATTCACGATAGGTACAGAGATGTGGTCGCCGCTGGGGAAGAGGACGTCGACCCTGGGATGACAGCCAGCCTCGTCAAAAGCGATGACTGGGCAGCTGCAAGAGTAAGCAGCGTCAGCCGCTGGAGTCAACAGGACAGGCGTAGCTGGCTGAGATCACGTGCCGAGGCCAACGTATGATATCCCAATCGGGCTGCTAGTCCGCCTTGGGTCACAGGATAAAGAACAGGGTAGAAAGTTACTCAAGCCGAAACCCCAACATGATCAACGTCGAAGGTGTGCGTTCTCCCTGGGCGATAACCAGTGTCTGTGGAAGCCTCCAGGAACCAGTGTACAGCGAGAGAAACCGGGCTGCCCCCAGTATGCGCTCTAACAGCCATTCCACTAGAGAGGTAGTCACCTAGACGGAAACCCCACAGTGCGATGAAGGTACTAAGACATCTGCGTATGGTCCCCAGCACGGGTGATTGGCTTCTGTTACTGGTGATAAAGTCCTTTGTATATGACTGGCTACTTTACATGGCACTACAACAGTCTCCACGCAGAAAGCCAGCAGTTGGTGGAGACACTGTGTATAGCATCACGTACACACCCTGATAAGTTAAGGCCCAGAGAAGGTCGGCGTGCATCTCAGAACATATGAGAGTTTGATTTGGGGAAATATTTATGTGAGTCTTCTGACCAATAATCATCCAACAGCGGCACCCCTAACCCAAGTGAGACAACAGGCTGTAGCAGCCAGATGGGGCCGCTGGGTGCTAATAACTTTGTTCTGATCTTCTGGTTTAACTAACACCTGGATGATCCTAACTAGAGCTTCAGTACTGCTCATCTTTACCCTTCTGAAGCGCTGGCTACCTTTTTCCGGTTTATCAGCTTCCTGAATAAAACGATCATGTCTTCTGAATATGTCTTCTTACGTCATTGTGTGCGGTCACCACAATGACAGCTCCTCTATCACTATAACGTCGTTTAGCTGTATTTGTGCCAGACATTTCAAAGCTCCAAACCAGGGTTTGGCGTGACAGTATTATAGCATATAATAGTAAATTGATACAAAAAGTGAAAATCAGTCCGTCGAAAATATTGCCAGGAACTCTATGCAGTAGGGTGTGCCTAAACTATTTCTACAGAATATCTTATTCTCCAGGAGTGAACATACACAAATGGAGAATACACTGTCATAACTTGCAAACACGTGAGTAATTGTTCCCGGGAAATAATGCAAACGTAGTAATGCTATTGCAGAATCGGTTCATTAAATACCGCTGTAGCACCCTGCGATCAAATCATAAAATGTGAGTGAGACAGCTGTCAGGTTAAGTTCAGGCTTCCAGCACGAATTTAAAACTTAGTTATGAAAATGTTTAAGACAGAGAGAAAGCTTGTTACAAAGAGAGAGAAAGAGAGAGAGAGAGGGAAAGTCGTTACGACGCCGCTGTGAAAAGCTGTAAGGAAAGAAATCCCTTGAGAGTCGCAGAGCCTCCTGTGTCGTTAAGCTGGAGTGCTGTTGAGTAGGATGGAGCGGCCGAAGAAGAGAGAGAAGTAGTTACAGACAGCAGTGGTTCGACGTTTAAAAAGAGAAAAAAATGCGTACTGACGTGCCACATGCATTTCTTAAGAGCTGCTAAAGTCCTTTGTGCTGTCGACTTCTCCAAACCTTGAGTAACTAGACTGTGAAGAACAAAAAGGTGTCCGAAATTTAAATACTTCTTATTTAAATAGATCAGTAAATCGTCACAGTAATTATTTTTCCTGTTTTTTGCTGATGTCTATTGCGATTTAGATGAAAATTAATCATACTAAATTTAAGAGTTGGGTTAATTTGGGAGAAGAGACCAAACAGCGAGGTAATCGATCTCATCGGATTAGTGAAGAATGGAGAAGGAAATCGGCCGTGCCCTGTCAAATGAACCATCCCGGCATTTGCATGAAGCGATTTAGGAAAATCACGGTAAACCTAAATGAGGATGGCCGGACGCGGGATCGAACCGTCGTCCTCCCGAATGCGAGTCCAGTGTGCTAACCACTGCGCCACCTGGCTCGGTTGAACTGAAGAAGGTATGTGTCACGAAAGCTTCAACTTGAATTTAACATCACAGAAAGTTGAGATGTTAAATGTGGCATTTTCTTTCTGAGTAAAGAGATTTATGTCTCAACGCACATTTATGTCTTTTTTTTAAAATCTGAATAACTTTTTCGGACGGTACGATATATCAGCATTATTTCTACTTCTTTGTTTTCATGTGTAGTTTCCTTTGGGCGAACGCTTCTTTCTCTCTTCGAGAATTTTGTGCCTTCTCTTCTTGTGTCCACTTTCTTCCAGGTCTTGATAATTTTGTCCTGAAAGCCTGTCTTTTCTATTGCTCCCTTAAAAAAGTTCCGTCTCTTATTGTGTCCAAGTCGACTTCTACATTTTCAATATCTCTTCCTACTTCTCTCAGCCATGTGATTACGAATTTGTAATTGTTTAGTAGGTCAAAGTTTACTTTGCTATTTTGTCATTGTTCATCCTGTATATGGGTCGACATGATTTTAATCTTCTTTTCCTCATTACACCTATTACCTTTTCAACTTTCGATTAAAGGTCTGTATTAGATATTAATCTGTATTCTGACTTACGTCTTTTCATTAATTAGAAACACTAACTGTGAATCCTCTACAGTGTTGACTGTAGGAACTTGACGACCCACAGTTGTTTCAATACCCTTACCTGTATTGTACTGAACCCTAGCAGTGAACACCAGTAGTGTAACAGACTTTGAGCTTGCACAATGATTTATGGCCCTGATGTAAACAAACACCACCTATCACTTTCAAGGACACCGCTCTCCCCCTTCCTCCTCCCTTCTAGAACAATTGGGTGATGTATAAATGGTGGGATATTCGAAGGGACAATATCCTATTGGCTGGCACAACCAGCATGATTGCCTGATCTTAATGGCTATGATTTATAACTCATCTTACCTTCATTACTATAGTTTATGACCTACTATCAAAACTTGGCAGCCTCTATATCTAGATTACCTTAATGGGTATTATTTATGGCTCAAAGAATGACCACCCTAGATTTTCCTCTGACCACCAAGAGTACAGACCTATAACTTGGAAAAGATGAGACACGCACAGGACAGTACAGCGCTAGTTTACAATTACTGTTGTATTATAACTATTTTTCAAAATGTAAAGAGTGCATCCTTGCATTGTTAGTGTGTGAACGTACATGACACTGCACTTACCAGCGTGATCTAACTTTTTAGAGAACGTACCTGCTTTAAGAAGAGAGTGTCAAATACTTTGTGACACAACACAGCCAACATGTCTTGACACCCATTCTGGCCTCCACAATGTTTACACAGGACTGAATGATGTGTGGTAGTTCAGCTATCATCACACACTGCCCTGCAGCAGTGGGGGCATCGTAATACAGACAGGCACCTCTTTGTTACTATCTGTCTAACTGCTGCCACTGCATTTTACGGAGGCAGCTGAGATATTGTACTCTGTTTTGAAGCTGCATACTCACTTACCTCTAGCTTATATCACCCATCAGAATGACTCTTTTTCTAACTTAAACGGTGTGTCCATGTCTTTGATTGACAGGGATTATTAAACCCTGACACAGCCACAATACTAATACATGCTCACTCACATTTTATTGCTTCATAAGTGTGACTCACGGTGCAAACAGAGATTATATAATGCATGTATTCGATATGCACAAAGGTCCCTCGAACACATCACAGCACATTAATAACTTCCTGCAAAGTATTTATTCATCACACAATGCCTCCATTCTATATATTAATGGACATCACACAACGCCATGCAGAGACGCTAGAGTAGATTTATAACTTCCTGCATGGGTATTAGTTGATTATATGATGCATCCATTATACAGACAAAAAGGTTCCTCCAACAAATCATAGTAAATTCATAATTTCCAGCAAGCCATGTGTACTCTAGTAATGCATAAAGACAGTATTTTCTTTGGACTTTCACAGATACACTAAAGAGTTTGTTAAAATATGTAGTGTATTTTAAACTTACTGAAGTTGTGCATTTATACATTAACACACCCTCACACATTATTTTTATGCACCTGACTAAATAATGGATCAAGAAGTGCATTTATTCACGGTCTCACAAGATGGCTGTGTTAGCCTCATTTTTCTTCACCTATTACTTGAAAAAAATAGTGAGAAATTATTCCATCAGCAGGATGGATGAATTGGTTGCATGTGCATTGTGCCCCCTCCCCCTCAACCCAACACCCCTATGGTACAAGTAGGACATGCTCCACATCCTGAATTTACGTCAGAGTTGTTCCGACTTCCACCAGCAGCTATTGAGCGTTTTTACAGGTGGTAGACAAAAATATCGAAACATCTTTAGAAGTGCACGCTTGAACATTGCTAGGCACGCCTGCGGGTTGCGCTGTTCTATCTGACCACAAATGGCATCTGTGCAATATCCTCACTACATTGCAAGCGTCAGTCGTGGTCAGAACAGTCTTCTGTACCGTTGAGAGCGCATTATCACTGAGCAAAGTGAATTAGAATGTGGAAAAATTGTTGGACCTCGTATGATGGGTGCTTCCATAACTAAAGTAGACGAAGTGTATCGTGTTTCGGGAGGCACCGTATTGATGATTTATACTGCATACAGGGAAAGCAGGGAAACATCATCCGCTAAGTCACAATGCGGACGCAACTGTGTGTTGACTTATGGCCATTGAAGAGGAGTGTGACGAAAAATAAGAGAATGAAGGTTGCAAAAGTCACTGCAGAACTAAATGTCGCACCCGCGAACTCTGTCAGCATAAAAAATAAAAAAAAACATGAAGGGAGCTTCACAAGCAGCGAATTGAAGGTCGTGTTGGGATTCTGAAACCACTCATCAGTGATGCAAACGCCCATAACAAGAAAGCGTAGTGCCGAGTCCATATAACCTGGATTTCCAACAATGGAAGATATCATTTGTTTGGACAAGTCCTGTTTCAAGCTATTTCCAAATTCTCGCCGAGTTTATGTGCCAAGACTGAAACACGGCAAGGGTTCGGAGTTGATTTGGGCTGCGAAATTGTGGTATTCCTATGGTCCCATGGTTACTCAGAAAGGTCGCATTACTGCCGAGGATGATGTGACCATTTTGGCTGATCAGGTAGTTCTGATGGTACAATGTTTGTTCCCCAATGATCATGCTGTGTTCCAAGACTACAGGACACCTGTTCACACAGCTCGCATAGTACAGGACTGGTTTTGTGAACACGAGTACGAATTGTTGCATCTCCCCTGGTCACCACGGTCACAAGCTCTTAATATTATGGAGCCTTTGTGGCCCACTTTGGAAAGAAGTGTCCGTGATCGCTATCCACCTCCATACTTGTTACCTGAAATAGCCACTATTTTGCAGGAAGGATCGTACAAGATGCCATTGAAACGATACAGGACATCGATTTATCAATTCCGAGACTACCTGAGGCTGTTGTAAAAGTCAACAGTCTTGCTACACCATATTAGGCATGATATGTGTTGTGTTTTTGGTGTTTCCATGTATTTGCCCATCCCCAGTACGATAGATTTAGTGATAGTGATGATGATGAAGATGATGATGATGATGATGATGATGATGATGATGATGGGAGCAGACGTTCTTGTCTGAATTGATGCAAAATTGGAGCTAAGCATCTGAAAAAATCTACGTGTGTGCTTGTTCGTGTATATCTATAACATAATTACAGATTATAACATGCCGTCGCCACTGATGGGCAATGGCACATTATACCTCCTGATGGAAATTATTGGTGCTCCTCAGGGAAGTGGATGATTTTAAGTGCATAAACTAGCATTCCAAGAAACGAAGATTGTGATCATAGTGTGCATCTTCATATATGTGTAAATAATTTTTACAATGGTTATCTGTCATAATGGTTTTTCCACAAGGTTTGTTGAACGATGATGCTCGAGTAGGGATGGATGAGCCCACTCCATCGGCTCTGCGTATACCTGCCGCAAAATATTCCAGTCCACCAGCTGCAGAACTACATAAGTAACATAATTTTATGTATCTGTTTATATGTGTGCGTATATAGTTATGCCTGATACTTATAAGCCTTTATCTGTTGTGTGTTGTAAGAAATATCAAGCGAATTCTCAACATCACCCAACACACTGGGTCAGCTTTATATCGGGGAAATCCAGGTCCCTGATTATGAAGTACCCACCCTTTTGCGTAGATAATGGTGATTTGGTGAATGAATGTATGGCCTCATTTTCGTCAATAAGATCACAGGACTGTTGTTCGATTATAATCGACCGGAAATGTACGTAATAATTCATAATTCTACAATAATAATTTTGGCTTGCATACAATACCTATGTTTTTTATTTTAGGCATGCTCGATAATCACTTAGCGGTTGCGGAATAGGTATGTGCCACACCGGTTGACAATGAACCTAATAAGATGACTGATAATTTTCCACCACATGCTATGACACCAGTCTCGATTATTAGCTCCCACGGATAGACTCCGATCATAGATGAACAAATGTGTAAGTGGTAATTCATATTTCTATAGTAATTTATGCTTGTATACTATGCTTACAAGATCTTTTATTTGCTTCTAGGCATGCTCCATAATGAGATGGGGATGGTAGAAATAGATCCCATGCCGAGCCGAACAGTTTATTGAGAAGCATTAGACCTCAGCATAAGGAAGACATTTCCCAACGAACTGACGTAGTCAATGGCCTACATAAGTACCAGAGATTATTATTATTACTTACATTTGCGTGTGATTCTTGTTTTGTAATCAGCGCATAATACTTATCTGAGTGCCGGCCTTTGTGGAACAGCAGTTCTAGGCGCTTCAGTCCGGAACCGCGCTGCTGCTACAGTCGCAGGTTCGAATCCTGCTTCGGGCATGGATGTGTGTGATGTCCTTAGATTAGTTAGGTTTAAGTAGTTCTAAGTCTAGGGGACTGATGACCTCATTTGTTAAGTCCCATAGTGCTCAGAGCCACTTATCTGAGTCATTGCTTTATTGCAGTAATTAGGAACAATCAGGAGGCAGTCTTGCGTCAGCAACCGTACCTTTGTCTGGACCATCGATATACCACCTCTGTCGGACTGTCATCACGTTCACCTCGAACTGGACTAAAGTTTACCTCACACTGGACCACTGGCTACTCCTTTCAGTTACGAAACGACTATCAGCTGTTTCTTTGCCCGTGCTAATGGTGTAGGCCAGCACCAGGTTAGTAGCATTCCAGCTTTAAATTACTCAGAAATTAGATGCATTTTCGAACAGGATCTCGTATGCGTACATGGATAACACAGCCATAGATTACCAAGTCCCGATCAATTTCCTAAATGCGTGTCTACCCGCTTTGGAAAGGGAGTTTCCCAAAATCGTTTATGATCCATGGTATCCTGCTAATAAGTGCAGTGTAGTTCTTTGCTACGAATTCAAACACCTCATAAAATAAGATAGTGATGGTTAACAGAAAACCATTGTTCATATTTGGTAGGGGAATTGATGTGATATCACACTGTTCCTAAATTGCTGGGTAGCTCTGAGACTTCACCTTCAGTGTCATAATGGATGAATTTTCCAGAATGAAGAAAGTGTCTGCTAAGGCACTCAGCTGTGTACATCACCTGGACATTCACTCACATTTTTTTGACCCATTAAATGGGGTGTCCTATATCCCTCTTGCAGATGATATAGCTGCTAGAGGGTCCATTACTAACGTCCAAAATCATCATGGAGACGTTTGCTTTACTTGATAACTTGTGGCTTGAAAAGAAATCATGAGAAATATGCACAATGTATGACTAGATACTAAACGTTTCTAGTTTATGGGCATTATAACTCTGATTGTCGTAATTTACCCGTTAAATTCAGCATATATCCAAACTGGAGAGGCAGAATCCCCACCATCAGTTCACGTTTATGGGATGAAGGAATGTAAGTCAGATGACTGAGTCACTACATACAAAGTCGTTGGACCAATTCTCTTTTCTAACTTCTCTGGTCAGCGTCAGAAACATGTAGATTTGTTGCTCTTATCTCAGGGGAAATGCCAGTGCTACGACTCGCTCAAAAAACCTAATTTCCTCCTAACTGATAAAACATAAAGATGCCTACTATATTTCCCCTAGCTGTTTGAATCTATTTACTCGGAACGAGCGATTAGCAGAGCATCTGCTGGATTACTCAACACAGGAACCAGTACATGTGGAAACGCCCACAGAGGAAAACATACGATTAAAATTTAAGAAAATCCACAATTTAGACGGACATGCCATGCAACAGTCTCTCACAACTGGAGGGTTTCGAAGGCCGTCCGTTGAAGAAATCCTCTAATTAGGTGATCTCTCAGGGGTGGCAGCAGGTTATGGTGAAGGATATGTCATGGAGGAGGACATGGCACATTCTAATAGTTTGCATGACCAACACAGCAATTTGGCGCTATGTTCAGAGCGCTTCATTCCGCGAAGCGGTTCCCTCCACAAGCTGATGATGATGGTAGGAGATAAAAGGAAATAGATAATGCACTATAGAAACCTGTAGCAATGTCATAGTTTGGGAATGGAGCTAATTAGTGCCGCCCATGCCATTACATTCAAGAAGTCACGATGGTTCAAGGAACACGTTCACATAAAAACCAAAAATAGGGCTTCTGCGACGTGTGACTTTGAAAAAGATTTTTAAACTTATGAACAATACAGTTCTCTGCAAAACAATACACAAAGGCTGGAAAGTATAACGAAATTCAGATAACAACAAAATAGGATGGACATTATGGCGTAAGGTATACTAGAAACCATTGGTAGACCTTCCAGTACAATGGACACTGCATTTGCAAGAGAACATAAATCCGTTGGGTCTGATTTCTGGAAGAAAATTGCATTTATTGACGAGAGTCGAGTTAAGCTGTTTAAGTTAAATGTGCGAGTAACAGTAGGAAAAAAAAGAATTGTGAATTTGTGGAGGGAAATATAACAGCCTCAGGTAAACATGGAGGAGTTTCAATACTTGTCTGGGGCAACGTAAGTGCAAATGGTGTGAGGAGATTGTTTTGTTTTATGGATGGAATTGTGAGCAGCAAAATTTACATAAACATTCTGAAAAACAAAAATATGTCCAAAAATGTGAATAATATGGGTCTTTCTGAGGGTTGTATTTTAACATAACGCAATTATCCGAAACACACAACGTTAGATACAACGCTGCGGCTGTGTGTACGGTCGCAGGTTCGAATCCGGCATCGGGCATGGATGTGTGTGATGTCCTTAGGTTAGTTAGATTTAAGTAGTTCTTAGTCTAGGGGCTGATGACCTCCGATGTTAAGTCCCATAGTGCTCAGAGCCATTTGAACCATTTTTTTGCCGTTGCGTTACACTCCTCGCTGGATCACTATATATTAATCCACTAGAGAATTTGTGGGATGGACTTGACAACAATGTGACGAATCATTAGATATCCAATAGTAATCACCTAAAGAACGCTTTACTACAAGCATGGCGTAAAATTACACTGCAGACAACAGAATCTCTAGTGAAACCCATGTCAATGAGGATGTAAGAGATAATAAAGGGAAAATGAGGGCTTGCTAAGTACTAACCACAGCATTCTACACTGAGGTGACAAAAGCCTTGGGATACCTCGTAATACCGGATCGGACCTCCTTTTGCCCGGCTCAGTGCTGCAAGTCGACGTGGCGTTGCCTCAACAAGTCGTTGGAAGGTAACTGTAGAAATATTGAGCCATGATGCCTCTATAGCCGTCCCCAACTGCGGAAGTGTTGCCGGTGTAGGATTTTGTGCGCTAGCTGACCTCTCGATAATGTCCCATAAATATTCTACGGGATCCATGTCGGGTGATTTCTATCGCTATCTATCGCTTGCGCCGTTGTCCCGCATTGTGAGCGAGGTTGGCGTGCCGGCCGCGGTGGTCTCGCGGTTCTAGGCGCGCAGTTCGGAACCGTGCGACTGCTACGGTCGCAGGTTCGAATCCTGCCTCGGGCATGGATGTGTGTGATGTCCTTAGGTTAGTTAGGTTTAAGTAGTTCTAAGTTCTAGGGGACTGATGACCACAGCAGTTGAGTCCCATAGTGCTCAGAGCCATTTTTGAGGTTGGCGTGGTTAAATCGGATTTGGCATGTTAATTTGAAGGGGTGGCCATATGCCTTTCCTGCCGCCACCCCGTACGCCCCCGGGACGGAATCAGAGCACCCCATCTGTTTGCGTCTAGTGTAAATCATGGAAAAGTGCGGATGTGCGTCAAATGTCTGTAAGGTGGGACGTGGGGACCAGCCCAGTATTCACCTGGAGGGATGTGGAAAACCACCTAAAAACCACATCCAGGCTAGCTGGCACACTGGCCCTCGTCGTTAATCTGCCGGGCGGATTCGATACGGGGCCAGCGCGCCTACCCGAGTCCAAGAAGCAGCGCATTAGCGCTGTAGGCTAATCTGGGGGATAAATGTCGGGTGACCTGGGTGGCCAAATCATTCGCCCTAACTATCCAGCATGCTCTTCAAACCAATCGTGAACAACTATGGCCCGGTGACATGATACATCGTCATTCGTGAAAATTCCATCCTTCATCCTTTTTGCGAACATGAAGTCTATGAATGGCTGCAATGTCTCCATTTAGCCGAACATAACGGTTTTCACTCAATTATCAGTTCAGTTGGATCAGAGCACCCAGTCTGTTCCACATAAACACAGCCCATACCAATATGGAGCCACCACCAGCTTCCACAGTACTCTGCTGACAACTTGGATCCATGGCTCTGTGACGTCTACGCCACAGTTCCACTCTACCGTCAGCTCTTACCAACTGAATTCGGGACTCATTTGACTAGGTCACGGTTTTCCAATCGTCTAGGGTCCCCGATATGGTCACAGGCCCAGGAGAGGCGCTGATGGCGATGTCCTGCTGTTAGCAAAGTCACTCGCGTTGGTCCCCTGCTGCCATAGCCCATTAACGCCAAATTTCGGCGCCCTGTCCTAACGGATACGTTTGCTATAAGTTCCAAATTGGTTGATGCTGTTATTTCACTTAGTATTGCTTGTATGTAAGCACTGACAACTCTACGCAAACGCCGCTGTCTCTGTCGTTAAGAGAATGCCGTCGCAAACTGCAGTGTCCCTGGTGAGAGGCAATGCCTGAAACATGGTATTCTCGGTACATTCTTGACAATGTGGGTCTCGGAATATTGAATTCACTAACGATTTCAGAAACTGAATGTCCCATGCGTCTAAGCTTCTACTGACTTTCCGCGTTCGAAGTCTGTTAATTCCCATTATGCGGCCATAATCACTTCGGATACCTTTTCACATGAAAAATCTGAATACAAGCGAATAGTTTCGCCACTGTACTGTCTTTTTATATCTTGTGTACCAGATACTACCGCCATCTGTGTACTGTATGTGCATACCGTTATCCCATGATTTTTGTCACCTCGGTGTATGTTCGGTATTGTATGCGTATACTTATTTTACACCTTAACTGCTTTTCTTTACTATAATATATTTCCTTTAGCCAACTATTAAATAATAAACAACATAGTCTAAAAAGACCCACCACATTAGGAATGGAGGCGTTCCTCCTATTTTTAGAAAGGAAGAAGATTTTTTAATTACAATGCCTCTCTCAATATGCAAAATACGTTATGCTTAAATACACTCTTGAGACGACCAAAGTCGATGACAGAGTTGATGTTCCAAAACTAAATAAAATTATTTATCATTTATTGTATTATGTGCAAGGTGTCACTCTAGGAATTACTACAGGGCTTTAAAGTAAATATTCTCACTTCTAAAACTGCTTCTACAACTCATTAAAATACACACGCTTTATATGTATATCGTATTGTGCATGACCTCTAAGAAAAATTCGAACAAAAATAACTCAGCTGTATTTCATCTGTTAAGTACATTATGTTTAGCATTTAGATGGTGATATACCTTTCAGTTCTTGAGAATGAATTCTGTGTTACGTAGATTGGACAAACCTCTGTTAGGTAGACATGTGTTGTTTTTGGGGCAACAAAGTATCCGAAATATGCGTCACAGCATCTGAATTGCGTGAAAAAAAAAAAAAAAGATAACAGTAAGAGTTACTTACCAAAGAGATGGCACCAAAATGTAGGAGTGAGCTCTCAGCACTCCCCGAAGCAAGACGGCCACCATGTGGGTACTGAGAGGGACAGTAAGCAAATTAATAATAATTTTTATTCTTTCCCTGACTATGAAGAGCGAGAACGTAATTGGCACTGATCTGGCACTAGAGTACCCTAGCAGTCTAGACACTGACTATTAGATGGATGTGAGGGTAGTTGCTATTCAAAACTATCACTAGGAAGTACATTAGTCAGTATATATATATATATATATATATATATATATATATATATATATATATATATATATATATTCCTTCCCCCATGAACCATGGACCTTGCCGTTGGTGGGGAGGCTTGCGTGCCTCAGCGATACAGATGGCCGTACCGTAGGTGCAACCACAACGGCGGGGTATCTGTTGAGAGGCCAGACAAACATGTGGTTCCTGAAGAGGGGCAGCAGCCTTTTCAGTAGTTGCAGGGGCAACAGTCTGGATGATTGACTGATCTGGCCTTGTAACATTAACCAAAACGGCCTTGCTGTGCTGGTACTGCGAACGGCTGAAAGCAAGGGGAAACTACAGCCGTAATTTTTCCCGAGGACATGCAGCTTTACTGTATGATTAAATGATGATGGCGTCCTCTTGGGTAAAATATTCCGGAGGTAAAATAGTCCCCCATTCGGATCTCCGGGCGGGGACTACTCAAGAGGACGTCGTTATCAGGAGAAAGAAAACTGGCATTCTACGGATCGGAGCGTGGAATGTCAGATCCCTTAATCGGGCAGGTAGGTTAGAAAATTTAAAAAGGGAAATGGATAGGTTAAAGTTAGATATAGTGGGAATTAGTGAAGTTCGGTGGCAGGAGGAACAAGACTTTTGGTCAGGTGATTACAGGGTTATAAATACAAAATCAAATAGGGGTAATGCAGGAGTAGGTTTAATAATGAATTAAAAAATAGGAGTGCGGGTTAGCTACTACAAACAGCATAGTGAACGCATTATTGTGGCCAAGATAGACACAAAGCCCATGCCTACTACAGTAGTACAAGTTTATATGCCAACTAGCTCTGCAGATGATGAAGAAATTGATGAAATGTATGACGAGATAAAAGAAATTATTCAGGTAGTGAAGGGAGACGAAAATTTAATAGTCATGGGTGACTGGAATTCGTCAGTAGGAAAAGGGAGAGAAGGAAACATAGTAGGTGAATATGGATTGGGGGGAAGAAATGAAAGAGGAAGCCGCCTTGTAGAATTTTGCACAGAGCATAACTTAATCATAGCTAACACTTGGTTCAAGAATCATAAAAGAAGGTTGTATACCTGGAAGAATCCTGGAGATACTAATAGGTATCAGATAGATTATATAATGGTAAGACAGAGATTTAGGAACCAGGTTTTAAATTGTAAGACATTTCCAGGGGCAGATGTGGATTCTGACCACAATCTATTGGTTATGAACTGCAGATTGAAACTGAAGAAATTGCAAAAAGGTGGGAATTTAAGGAGATGGGACCTGGATAAACTGAAAGAACCAGAGGTTGTAGAGAGTTTCAGGGAGAGCATAAGGGAACAATTGACAGGAATGGGGGAAAGAAATACAGTAGAAGAAGAATGGGTAGCTCTGAGGGATGCAGTAGTGAAGGCAGCAGAGGATCAACTAGGTAGAAAGACGAGGGCTAATAGAAATCCTTGGGTAACAGAAGAAATATTGAATTTAATTGATGAAAGGAGAATATATAAAAATGCAGTAAATGAAGCAGGCAAAAGGGAATACAAACGTCTCAAAAACGAGATCGACAGAAAGTGCAAAATGGCTAAGCAGGGATGGCTAGAGGACAAATGTATGGATGTAGAGGCTTGTCTCACTAGGGGTAAGATAGATACTGCCTACAGGAAAATTAGAGAGACCTTTAGAGAGAAGAAAACCACTTGTATGAATATCAAGAGCTCAGATGGCAACCCAGTTCTAAGCAAAGAAGGGAAGGCAGAAAGGTGGAAGGAGTATATAGAGGGTTTATACAAGGGCGATGTACTTGAGGACAATATTATGGAAATGGAAGAGGATGTAAATGAAGATGAAATGGGAGATAAGATACTGCGTGAAGAGTTTGACAGAGCACTGAAAGACCTGAGTCGAAACAAGGCCCCGGGAGTAGACAACATTCCATTAGAATTACTGATGGCCTTGGGAGAGCCAGTCCTGACAAAACTCTACCATCTGGTGAGCAAAATGTATGAGACAGGCGAAATACCCTCAGACTTCAAGAAGAATATAATAATTCCAATCCCAAAGAAAGCAGGTGTTGACAGATGTGAAAATTACCGAAATATCAGTTTAATAAGTCACAGCTGCAAAATACTAACGCGAATTCTTTACAGACGAATGGAAAAACTGATAGAAGCCGACCTCGGGGAAGATCAGTTTGGATTCCGTAGAAATGTTGGAACACGTGAGGCAATACTAACCTTACGACTTATCTTAGAAGAAAGATTAAGAAAAGGCAAACCTACGTTTCTAGCATTTGTAGACTTAGAGAAAGCTTTTGACAACGTTAACTGGAATACTTTTTTTCAAATTCTGAAGGTGGCAGGGGTAAAATACAGGGAGCGAAAGGCTATTTACAATTTGTACAGAAACCAGATGGCAGTTATAAGAGTCGAGGGGCATGAAAGGGAAGCAGTGGTTGGGAAAGGAGTGAGACAGGGTTGTAGCCTCTCCCCGATGTTATTCAATCTGTATATTGAGCAAGCAGTAAAGGAAACAAAAGAAAAATTCGGAGTAGGTATTAAAATTCATGGAGAAGAAGTAAAAACTTTGAGGTTCGCCGATGACATTGTAATTCTGTCAGAGACAGCAAAGGACTTGGAAGAGCAGTTGAACGGAATGGACAGTGTCTTGAAAGGAGGATATAAGATGAACATCAACAAAAGCAAAACGAGGATAATGAAATGTAGCCAAATTAAATCGGGTGATGCTGAGGGGATTAGATTAGGAAATGAGACACTTAAAGTAGTAAAAGAGTTTTGCTATTTAGGGAGTAAAATAACTGATGATGGTCGAAGTAGAGAGGATATAAAATGTAGACTGGCAATGGCAAGGAAATCGTTTCTGAAGAAGAGAAATTTGTTAACATCGAGTATAGATTTAAGTGTGAGGAAGTCGTTTCTGAAAGTATTTGTATGGAGTGTAGCCATGTATGGAAGTGAAACATGGACGATAACCAGTTTGGACAAGAAGAGAATAGAAGCTTTCGAAATGTGGTGCTACAGAAGAATGCTGAAGATAAGGTGGGTAGATCACGTAACTAATGAGGAGGTATTGAATAGGATTGGGGAGAAGAGAAGTTTGTGGCACAACTTGACTAGAAGAAGGGATCGGCTGGTAGGACATGTTTTGAGGCATCAAGGGATCACAAATTTAGCATTGGAGGGCAGCGTGGAGGGTAAAAATCGTAGAGGGAGACCAAGAGATGAATACACTAAACAGATTCAGAAGGATGTAGGTTGCAGTAGGTACTGTGAGATGAAGAAGCTTGCACAGGATAGAGTAGCATGGAGAGCTGCATCAAACCAGTCTCAGGACTGAAGACCACAACAACAATATATATACTCCTGGAAATTGAAATAAGAACACCGTGAATTCATTGTCCCAGGAAGGGGAAACTTTATTGACACATTCCTGGGGTCAGATACATCACATGATCACACTGACAGAACCACAGGCACATAGACACAGGCAACAGAGCATGCACAATGTCGGCACTAGTACAGTGTATATCCACCTTTCGCAGCAATGCAGGCTGCTATTCTCCCATGGAGACGATCGTAGAGATGCTGGATGTAGTCCTGTGGAACGGCTTGCCATGCCATTTCCACCTGGCGCCTCAGTTGGACCAGCGTTCGTGCTGGACGTGCAGACCACGTGAGACGACTCTTCATCCAGTCCCAAACATGCTCAATGGGGGACAGATCCGGAGATCTTGCTGGCCAGGGTAGTTGACTTACACCTTCTAGAGCACGTTGGGTGGCACGGGATACATGCGGACGTGCATTGTCCTGTTGGAACAGCAAGTTCCCTTGCCGGTCTAGGAATGGTAGAACGATGGGTTCGATGACGGTTTGGATGTACCGTGCACTATCCAGTGTCCCCTCGACGATCACCAGTGGTGTACGGCCAGTGTAGGAGATCGCTCCCCACACCACGATGCCGGGTGTTGGCCCTGTGTGCCTCGGTCGTATGCAGTCCTGATTGTGGCGCTCACCTGCACGGCGCCAAACACGCATACGACCATCATTGGCACCAAGGCAGAAGCGACTCTCATCGCTGAAGACGACACGTCTCCATTCGTCCCTCCATTCACGCCTGTCGCGACACCACTGGAGGCGGGCTGCACGATGTTGGGGCGTGATCGGAAGACGGCCTAACGGTGTGCGGGACCGTAGCCCAGCTTCATGGAGACGGTTGCGAATGGTCTTCGCCGATACCCCAGGAGCAACAGTGTCCCTAATTTGCTGGGAAGTGGCGGTGCGGTCCCCTACGGCACTGCGTAGGATCCTACGGTCTTGGCGTGCATCCGTGCGTCGCTGCGGTCCGGTCCCAGGTCGACGGGCACGTGCACCTTCCGCCGACCACTGGCGACAACATCGATGTACTGTGGAGACCTCACGCCCCACGTGTTGAGCAATTCGGCGGTACGTCCACCCGGCCTCCCGCATGCCCACTATACGCCCTCGCTCAAAGTCCGTCAACTGCACATACGGTTCACGTCCACGCTGTCGCGGCATGCTACCAGTGTTAAAGACTGCGATGGAGCTCCGTATGCCACGGCAAACTGGCTGACACTGACGGCGGCGGTGCACAAATGCTGCGCAGCTAGCGCCATTCGACGGCCAACACCGCGGTTCCTGGTGTGTCCGCTGTGCCGTGCGTGTGATCATTGCTTGTACAGCCCTCTCGCAGTGTCCGGAGCAAGTATGGTGGGTCTGACACACCGGTGTCAATGTGTTCTTTTTTCCATTTCCAGGAGTATATATATATATATATATATATATATATATATATATATAGGGTGGGAGAGGGAGGGAGAGAGGGAGAGAGACAGAGAGAGAGAGAGAGAGAGTGAGAGAGAGAGGGACGCTTCTCCGAGCAGAAAGTGTGCAGCGTAGCCACACATGGATGGCCGATTTTGCGTTATCCGCTAGCGACGTCACGCGAACGCTACACGATGTATTAATTTCGCTCGCCGCTCCGCATATGACAGACGCACTGCGAGCTGGCACACAAACACGTGGCAGCCTCCTGTGCACGCTGGTGGAGCAGACGCTCTGCGTTATCTGGAACACGTGCTGAAGGATGATAAAAATAACGATTCACAGCGCGTCTCTTGTCGCTGCAGCGAACGGGCTAAAAAATTATTCGCATAAACTATATATGATCAAAAAGAATCCAGACATTAACAGAGACACGTTTTCATCTCGTTGGTAATGCGACGGAAAGCGCTGATTTTGGTCCGAAAAAGTGCCGAGATATACATCGCCTAACGATATTACACACTTAGAACAATGAGATATGTTGCGATTTAGGGCTGAATATGCCTATTATATACATCGCCACATCTCAGATTAATCTAGCCCGATATTCCGATATTCATATAGTTAGCAGGAAACATTAAAACACGAAGAATAGCAAAGGAAATGCCCCAGCTTCCCAATTCATACTACAGTCCTTTAATGTGCGTGTGGCGTTCTGAGATTACAGAAGGGTCGTTTCCGCGTTAATGCTTTGTATACAGTCATAATTCTGTGTCAGTAAACAGAAAAAAACTCAACCAGCAGACAGCTCCCCGTCTCATTCACCTTCACAGACATACAGATAATTTACGTATGCAAGTAAAACGTTTTGACGGCCGTATTTCTAGCTGTATTTCTTCGGTGTAGCATGTTTCATCATCTTGTTGTGATGTGATGAGGCGGGGTCAGAATTAAAACACCTCTGACGTGCTATATTCACGTCACCAGTATAAATATCCACATCGACGGACGCGCGACTTCTATGTTTTTATCATAACTCCGTAATGTCAACCAATTTTCTTACAGCTGTCAAAGCTTCGATAAGATTTATGTGACCCTTACTACAGAATACTACTTGTGATCTGGTGGCGGTAGTAAGGTTCAGTATCTGACACATAACGTCATACACTATCGAATCAAAAAAGCATCTATTGTATGAACACATAATTACGACCATAAATAAATGACATTTTCTGTAAGCACGCCATTGCAAACACATACCATAATAGAGTCTCTTTAACACCGTTCAACAACAAAGTGACACCAACAACGAACACCAGACACCGTCGCCAGAGGCCGCCCGACAGCTTCATCACAGTGCATAGATCTCCTTCATCCGTTTTTGGCGACATCAGGGTAGTTATGTTAGGTTATAACCAGTTCTGTTAAGGAGTTTAGAATCTATTACAACGTACGTGCGTGTGGTGGACATTACGATAAATCTCTGCTTGGAGACGCTTGCTGCGCTGCGGATTTTGCTATTAAAAGACGATAAATGCATGTAAATGTCTCGAGAAGAAAGTAGCGAGTACTGTACACTCTTTCCTCAGTTACTGGTTAAAGCAGACTTATTTTGTGAATATATGAGATGAATAAATGAGAGACACGTTCTGAGGATTAGAAACACTTTGCAATACTTCAAATCAATTCAGCGAAAGAGACATATGTAAATTAACATTCACTGACTGTCATCCGCTTGTGACTACTTTTGTGAATATTACCGAACTATCAGTTTAATACTAACACAAAAAAAAACTGGTAGAAGCCAACCTCGGCGAAGATCAGTTTGGATTCCGGGGAAATGTAGGAACACGCGAGGCAATAATGACCCTACGATTCATCTTAGAAGGTAGTATAAGGAAAAGCAAATATACGTTTATAGTATTTGTAGACTTAGAGAAAGCCTTTGACAGTGTTGATGTAGTACTCTTTTTGAAATTCTGAAGGTAGCTGTGGTAAAAGGGAGCGACAGGCTATTTACAACTTGTACAGAAACCAAATGACATAAGAACCGAGGCGCAGGGAAGCAGTGGTTGAAAAGGGAGTGAGACAAGGTTGTAGCCAGTCCCCGATGTTATTCAGTCTGTACAATGAACAATCAGTAAAGGAAACCAAAGAAAAATTTGGAGAAGAAACTAAGGTTACGGGATAGGAAATAAAAACTTTGAGATTTGCCGATGACATTGTAATTAGGTCAGAGACAGCAAAGGACTTGAGAGATCAGTTGAACGGAATGAAGAGCGTCTTGAAAGAAGGATATAAGTGAACATCACGAAAAGCAACGAGTTCTGTTATGTGGGCAGCAAAATAACTGATAATGGCCGAAGTAGAGAGGATACAAAATGCAGACGCAATGACAAGAAAAGTGTTTCGGAAGAGGTGAATATGTTGACCTCGAATATAGATTTAAGTACTAGGAACTCTTTTCTGAAAGCATTTGTATGGCGTATAGCACTGTATAGAAGTGAAACATGGAAGATACACAGTTTAGACAAGAAGAGAATACACTGCCGAAGTGTGGTAACCACACACACTATTAAGAACCATGTCACGCCTTTTGTATTGTCCAAGGGCCATCCTAAAAGTGAAGAGTTCAAGTAACCATTGTCTTTGAATTAAAGTGACACTTCTGTTCCTCTCATTACTTATTACTTTCAGTTACGTTCCGTTCTATGCTGTAACAATTTTTTATATGTGTGGTCCACGTTTCATTGAGCTACACTATGTGATCAAAAGTATCTGGACACCTGGCTGAATATGACTTACAAGTCCGTGGCCCCCTCCATCGGTAATGCTGCAATTCAATATGAAATTCGCCCACCGTTAGCCTTGATGACAGCTTCCACTCTCGCAGGTATACGTTCAACCAGGTGCTGGAAAGTTTCTTGGGAAACGGCAACCCATTCTTCACGGAGTGCTACACTGAGGAGAGGTATCGACGTCGGTCGGTGAGGCCTGGCACGAAGTCGGCGTTCCAAAACGTCCCAAAGGTGTTCTATAGGATTCAGGTCAGGATTCTGTGCCGGCCAGTCTATTAGAGGGATGTTACTGTCGTGTAACTACTCCGCCACAGGCCGTGCATTATGAACAGGTGTTCGATCGTGTTGAAAAATGCAATCGCCATCCCTCAATTGCTCTTAAACAGTGGGAAGCAAGAGAGTGCTTAAAACATCAATGTAGGCCTGTGCTGTGATAGTGTTACGCAAAACAACAAGGGGAGCACGCCCCCTCCATGAAAAACACGACCACACCCTAACACCACTGCCTCCGAATTTTACTATTGACATTACACACGCTGGCAGATGACGTTCACCGGGCATTCGCCATACCCACACCCTGCCGTCGGATCGACCATTGTGTACCGTGATTCGTCACTCCACACAACGTTTTTCTACTGTTCAATTGTCCAATTTTTACGCTCCTTACACCAAGCGAGGCGTCGTTTGGCATTTACTGGTGTGATGTGTGGCATATGGCCTAACTGTCATGGTATTTGCAGTGGGTCCTGATGCAGTTTGGAATTCCTGTGTGACGGTCTGGATAGATGTCTGCCTATCACACATTACGACCCTCTTCAACTGTCGGCGGTCTTTGTCAGTCAACAGACGAGGTTGTCCTGTACGCTTTTGTGCTGTACGTGTCCCTTTACGTTTCCACTTTCCAGTTCGAAAACAGTGGACCTAGAGATGTTCCGGAGTGTTGAAATCTCGCGTACAGACGTATGACACAAGTGCGAAGACCGTGAGTTCCGAGGCGCTCACCATTCTGCTCTCTCGCTATGTCTAATGACTGCTGAAGTCGCTGATATGGAGTAGCTGGCTGTAGGTGGCAGCACAATGCACCCAGTACGAAAAACGTATGGTATTGGGGGTGTCCGGATACTTTTGATCACATAGTGTATTTTACTTAGCAACGACATACCCGTGTGTAGCTGGTTCCACAGAAGAACGAAAATTGATGAGTAATAGAATGTGAAACAGAATAGGCACGAGAGAAATCCTTTAGGAGCAACCAGATACAGGTAACATTAAAAACGAGAGAGTCTTTAATACCTTGCTAATAAAGTCAATACTTGCAGCCATTTTTTTCAGTTGCTAACTTCAATTGAACATATTTCGCCCTGGTATGTAGGTACTTTCAACTGTTTCGCTAAAAAAAAAAAAAAAAAAAAAAAAAGTGCTACACTTTGGGATCCATCGATTGAAAAAGGACTGTTTTGAAGGCTCTGTGTCGGTTGATTGCTTTGTCAGACAAAGCAACGTAGGATAATGAATGGAAGAGCGTAAGATGGAAATCAAAATGTAATGGTAACAAAACATGTTAAATTTTTGTATATGGCAGGCGCAGCAGCTGTGGATGAAATCTTCTTGTAAGAAGAAGAAAGAGCCAATATGTTACAAACTGGAAGGCTTATTAAAATTCTTTTACCATAGATTAAACGTTTACAAAAATAGCTTCTTCAGAAGGAAATATTGACAACTTGGTTAACATTTGACAACAGCCATGTTCCACATGTTTAAATTATTATGGAGGTGAAGTTTTATATATGACCGAGGCCTTCCGGTATATTTTAACGTACCACTGCCACAATATGTAATCCAGCTGTCAATATTTTTTTCTGAAGAAGCCTTTTTTATAAACGTTGAAACCATGGTAAGGAGTTTTAGGAAATCTGCCATTTTGCAACTGACTAGCTGTTTATTATTTCTGCAAGAAGGTAAGCAACATTCTTACATATGAAAATGACAGGTACGGTAATGGGTTTCCCAGAAAAGGATTTTATGCAAAAAGGAAGGATTTCACATTTTCATGGTTTTAGACAATATAATAATTGTGATATAGGAAACAGTGAAGAAAGAAGATCACACTTTCATAAGAAGAAACAGTGTAACAATTGAGACAAACAGAACCTTGATAGGAGTTCATATTTTCGTTGTAATAGACAATGTAATAATCATGAAAGAGACAACTTGGATACGAGGAAATAAACAAGAAACGAAAGTAAAAGGAATTTTTAGTTTATTTTTATGTTGTTATATGAGTAGTGGTCATTGATACTAGTAGCAAATCATGCGCCATTGTATGAGGACTTTATGAGCAATTAATAAACATAGGCAATGTAGCAGTTTTACCAGTAAACAAGTATGAGCTCATAGATGCCGTTGGAGGTAACTAGGAAGCAACAAAGAAACAAGTATTATTAGAAACGAAGGATCAAGAAAAATTATTGAGTTTTATTGACGTGGTGGTACTAAATCTCTGTATCAATTTTATTATAAGAAAGAACTTGTTGGAAGGCAATGATGACGTCGTAAATTTTGATGAGGGCATTATGACTCTGAAGGTAAAAGGTACAAAGATTAAGGTAGACTTTGCAAATATTATTACTAGTTCTTGCAAAGCAGCTCAGAATCGATGTTACGTGAAGATGATGCGTGAGTGTTTCCGATGGAAATCCAATAAAAATGGAAATATCTGACAAAGATTAATCAGAAATCCATGGAAACAAAGGTGTCAAACGCTGAAGTAAGGGTTGAATTAAATAAAATTAAAGTAATTAATAAAGCTGTAAAAGGAGAGCTAAGGAATCTGCTTGCGTAGTATCAGAACGTGTTTTCAGAACATATGTAGACTTGATGAAAGATGACGAAAAGTCATCCAATCTTAATGACGGGCTAGAGATTTTTCTAGAGATTTTTGAAGGACTATATCGTAAGCAGATTATCTCACCCAAATGTATTAGAAGCCTCACGTCCTGAATACCAGTCAGTTAAAGGAGTTTAAGAACAGAATATAAAGCAGAGTTGAATGCATGTTGTACAGTGTTGAAATATGATTATCAGGAATGACAAATGTCAAATAATGGTAAACAATAGTTGTTTTGCTAAATGTTTATCGTGTACAGCACACCGTCAGTACTTAATGGGCACGTTAGGACAAATGTAGTGTAGTATCGCTACGACGAAGCAGTTCAAAGGGCAACGTACCGAAGTGAGGCTTGATGCTAATGGCCTTCATGGAATGAATGAGCCATTTGTCGGTTATGGAGCGGAATATGAGGTGGCAGTTACTTAACCATGGGCTTCTCAAAATAGGTGTTTATCATCGGTCTAAATACTGGAATTATCATAAAAGACTATTATTTTATATCTAAAGAATTTAAATTCAATGACTAAATAATAGGGAACTTTGATGGTATTTATATGTCACTTGGACAAGAAAACTTAATATTCTGCGGGAAATATGAAAAATGTAAAAATATTTTGTATGCTTTGTTTGAAACATGTTACACGTAATTATTATACAATAAATGACGCCTGGAGTCATGGGAAAAGCTTAAGCCTTGATGACCAGATGACTGAAGCTAAGGGTTAAAGCCAGAGTAGCAGAAAGAGAGAGAGACGGGGTTCGAGGCTGTGTGATGTTGACAGCCAACACTTGGTCATGACAGAACAGCAGTACCGAAGATCAACACATTCAACGAATGAGTTAAAAGTGGTTTAAAAGAGAATGTCCCAGTGGCGTGTGTTCTAAAATGATGGGTGTAGAGTCGTAAATGCTCCATGAAGAAGTTGTGGTGTATGGAAATCAGCCAGAATTAAGTGAAAAGAATGTATATATGCTGTATACAGCCTGTAAATGTATCATGAACGGCAATGAGCTGTATTTAAAGATACCATGTGCTCTTGTGGATTACTATCTGGCATTACCCAGACCTCAGAATATGTAATTTTAATATTTTTCTTTGTATGTACAGAGTAGTGAAAAAATTGATATTTGTGTAATGATCAATTTCAAAATTTTATTTAATATCATTAAGTGAAATTTTTCGTAAAGTATAATTTGGAAAGGAATTTACTACAAATAATTATCTGGTTTTGTTATACATTGAAAAAGCAGTTAATTTTGGTAAAGAATTTTATCATCTTAAAGGAATGATTTAAAAATCTAGCATCTTCTGTATTAACCCCATTATATTTGTTGCTTTTTGAACTAAAAATGACGAAGAATATTAGTATTGAGGGAGCGTGACGGCAGAATCTGAAACTTATAGTAATCTGAAGGAAAAGGGTGTTAATACGAATTTTATGTATGTCTGTAATTTTGTTTTTTAATAAGACCCCAAAGAAGTCAGTTAATGAAGAAATTGTGTTTAGGAAATTTGTGATGAAAATTAATGTCTTAATTAATAAAGATAAATAAGAAATCAAAACGCTTCATTAAAATTCTGTTTTTGATGTAAGAGATGTATAAGTTTACTGCATAGAAAAAAATTAAGAAATGTAAAGACTACTCCTACGTGCTATAACAATAAGACTTTACTTATTTCCAAAATTAGAATTTTGTTGAAAAATACGGAATTTTGAGGACAAAATATGAAAGGGGTGTGTGATGATACTCTCGTGTTGGACGTTTTATTTGATAATTTTAACATTGCATTAGGACACTGCTGTTAACAGGAAAAATTCCCTTTCTTGAACAAAAATTTAGAATGCTACAGCGACGAGTACGATGCGGCTCTCTCGTTCGGAACACAGGCGGTGGGACTGATCGTGCCATACGACACTGAAGAACGCCATTCATATGGGGAAGTATGAGTAAGCCATGAGAGTGAATCCTACACGGCGATTCTAAACAACGGGGACTCACCACATTTACGCGCGAAACTAAGATATTTTCTCTATCAAACATTAATTATTGAAAACCACCTTGAACATATTAAATGCTACGGGTAGCCCAAATATCATTGAAACTTTGCTACTACCTTTCCAATCTGCCTTAATCTGTCTACATTTGTTAGATATTGATAATTATTAATCTCCCAATCACGTACGAGTAGTACTGAAGCTATTCTGTTGTACTCCAATATCTTTAGTAGGCGTTACGATGCAATCTAGACCTGAGCTCTGTGCAAATCATGCCCTCGGTTTTCCGTAATTTTGGAAACCATTAGGAACGACTAAGCAGCCGCCTAGGGAAGCAAAATTACTAGAGGCGGCAAAAGGTGGAAGAAATTAATTTCAAATCAAACAGCGAAAAAACTGAGAAAATGAGGAGAAAAATAAAAGAGAGGAAATTAAAATACCAAATTGTTTTCAGAAGCATACGGAACGGTTACTGAATAAGTCTCTACTTACTTTCATGAAAGTAAACAGCTTTCCACTATCTAGCTCAAATCTAAAGCAACCGCTACTATTGTGAGAACCAAACAGAAATAAACATGACTGATTCATCTCTGTCAAGCGCTGGAGCGGGACACGTCCGCTGGCTTGCGATTGTGTTGCGACTCGACTCCATACTTCCCTCACCCTCTCTTTGTGTTTTTGTCTCCGCATATAATTTTCCAAGCGTCAGTTGCAAGGAATTGACGAAAAAACATGAAAATTGAAGACTATCGCCACAAAATTAGGACGTCTCGTCAAGTTAGTTTAATGATTAAAAAGTAGGAGATTTGCATTGTTGTGCCGTTGGATGTTGGTGCTGATGATGATAGGGGGGGGGGGGGTGGATGCATATCGGGGAGACCTATGGTAGTACAAAAGAGGGCTCATTATTTTTAATTCTTGCCTAGGGTGGCGTAATACCTAACAGTGTGAACTGTGGAGAACACATTGGAAGGATTTCGAAGCGTCGGCTCACTAACTTGATCAAGTAAAGGTTTAAATTGTCTTTTCCAGTCTCGAGTGGGAAAGAACGACCAGTTGTACTGTACCTCTCCTATACCGCTTTCTATTGACATGTGGCTAGACTGAGAAACGTTTGGGGAGGTTTAAAACTAATGGAAGATATTGCACTGGTGTGGCGACTTTCTGCAGCAGCTGTACAAGTGTTAGTTTTATACACTCAACTCTTTTTTTTGCTGCAATTGAAAACAAAAAATGTTTCAATCTGACAACGGCTATGTTACTGCGTTTATGCTAAATTGAGTGTCGTGTTATAGCAGATGCACCAAATGGTGGTTTTTCTAGAATACAGCAAAGATAATACTCTGGTTATATTTCTGTTCACATATTACTGTTATCAGAATTCAACAGAAGACAACAGGAGAGTATTTGCTGTTGTAATCCGAGATACTTGAGGGAACGCTTGTCTTCCACCTGCTAATAAACACAGCACTTGACTCTTCCAGCAGTTCAAATAATATTGGTATCAAAATTTAGCCAGAGAGTCTATGTCCGAGTTACCCGGGGCGGCCGCCTGTTCTCCGTGTGGTAATAAACAAAGTACTTGACTCTTCCTGCAGTGTTATGTCATTGTGATCAACATTTAACTGCAAAGAGTATGTGCTGCTGCAGTCCGAGTTACTCGAGGCGGCCGTTTGTCTTCCGTGCGGTTATAAACACAGTTCTTGACGTAAGAGAAACTGAGACAGCAGCCGCAACCAGGCATTTAAATAAATCTAAGGCGACAAGTGAAAATTTGTGCTCGGCCGGGACTCGAACCCGGCTTTTTCACTTTACGCTAGTGGTAGCCTTAATCGCTTAAGCTATCCGAGCACGCTTTCCGTCCAACCAAAATTCTCAACTTGTCGCACACTACACATGTAGCGTCCACTGTCCATTATCGTCAATATTCGCACCTTCACCTGACTCCCACGAGAGTTTAGACGTAGTTTGCATCCGCACTGAAGGTATCATTATTCGCCGTCTTAATCTCTTTACTAGCGCTTACTCCATCTTGGGGGTTTTTCATTGAGTGTGAAATTTTTGTTTTATTTTAACTTTGCAGTTCGATGCATTCAGTGTAACCACATTCATCGGTTAACCTACGGGAGGGAAGTCTGTCTGTCTGTGAATCGTGTAAACCTTGTTTTCTATG
Organism: Schistocerca nitens; assembly: GCF_023898315.1. Taxonomy (NCBI): domain Eukaryota; kingdom Metazoa; phylum Arthropoda; class Insecta; order Orthoptera; family Acrididae; genus Schistocerca; species Schistocerca nitens. The sequence continues at coordinate 385,339,163 of NC_064616.1, forward strand.
CTACCGTATTTTCACTGTTTTCTGATGCAGAGATTGGGGACCAGACCAGCATCTGCTCCAATGAGCGTCGCAAACTGCCCAAAAACCACAATGAAGCAAGCTGGTGTAACAGGCGAACGGTTTGTTAACACACCGTGCGACTTCCATCCGCGTCTGACTCACCTCCCTGCCTTGAAAACTAGCTTGCTACAGGTTAAGCTACATGAGTGGTTCACACGAATCTGAATATTCACAGCAGTATTTTGGTCAGTGATCCATGAAACGTTCATTGTCTTCCCGGCTTTGGGAACAGTGTGCGGCAACTATAAGGTACGTATCGTGTGGGTGTCTTGCCCACAATGTGAACGACTGACATTCAGAGGGGCAGAAAAGGAAAGTGACCTTATGGTGACGTGGCACGCTAGGTATTCTATTCTTTATGGTGACAGGCATGGACGCGTACAATTTTTTTTTCATTGGGGGGAGGGGGGTGGTAGTTTGGTTGAAATTTTATGAGGATACAGTACTTATAATTTAATTTCAACCTTACCGATATTAAGCAAACAGTCAAATGCAGAATAGCTGCTATCCCTTAACTTCAGCAACAAATTATCCCCAGTTTGGAAAAGTGAATCACTACTTTGTATGGGTCATAGGGAATGCTGCGGTGCACAAAGAGAGGAGCAAGGCAACGCAGTTTATTTTGGTTTGTACTGTTTCTTATGTAGGTTTTTAATAATTTTGAAGTCGGAAATGTCGTTTAACGGTGTTGCTGTTGAAACTGTGAGAGTGGCTAGAAGTTGGAGCAGAGTTCTAAGACTGTGAAAAATTTTGAGTTGCTGTGTCTCTAACGCAGCCAAATCGTTCTCTAGTCCCGCACTTCGTTCTTCTTTAACGCGAAATTCTCCAGCTGCAGACGAAGGTTTTGGCAACATTGATTGATAAAGTTCGACGGACTCCAGTATATCTTCGTTACTACAATTTACCCATTTCCTCGGAATTACGCTCTGAAGGGAATTAATTAAACTTTGACGGCTCTGAAAACTGTCTTGGAGCTGGTTTCTTCCGTGTTGCAAGAATAAGGCTACTTTTCATCTGTTGTATTCCTCTGGGCAGCTACCAGGACTATTGTCGCGATGTTTCATTATGGACACAGACATCGGTATTGCAACCGTTACTTCGGCTGCAAGTTTTGAAGCCTCTCTGAACAAATTTTTGAAGTTTTTTATCATTATGCTGTACAATTTCTACTGAGACAATGGACACACTACTAACGTACTAAAGCTGCAACAGGATCACAGTTAATACTTCGAATCGTTACGCAAACTGAAAGGAATTTTATTTACTAGTACACTATCCTAACTGTTGCAAAGAGGGCACTATGACTAAAGACGTTCCTATCAAGCGCAGAATTACTTCAAGTTTTTAAATACATAATGCCAAAAATGTTAAGTTCCTTGCCGTCGATAGCAAATATATTATTTTATTGTTCAAAGCGTCGTTATGTTTTGCGGATTTCTTAGTGAAGTTTCCGATGAATTGTACTGCTCCAATGCAATTTCTGATAGCCTGCTCACAACACAAACAATCTAATGGTAGATTTAAATAGCAGGCCCCGCTATGTACACTGTGTGATAAAAGGTATCCGGACACCTGTTTGAAAATGACTTACAAGTTCGTGGCGCCCTCCATCTATACTGCTGGAATGCAATATGAAGTTGGTCCACCCTTAGCCTTGATGACAGCTTCCACTCTCGCAGGTATACGTTCAGTCAGGTGATGGAAGGTTTCTTGGGTAATGGTAGCCCATTCTTTACGGAGAGCTGAACTAAGGAGAGGTATCGATGTCGGTCGCTGAGGCCTGGCACGAAGTCGGCGTTCCAAAACGTCCCAAAGGTGTTCTGTAGGATTCAGGTCACCACTCCTTGCAGGCCAGTCCATTACAGGGATGTTGCTGTCGGGTAACCACTCCGCCACAGGCCGTGAGTTATGAACAGGTATTCGATCGTGTTGAAAAATGCAATCGCCATCCCCGAATTGCTCTTCAACTGTGGGAAGCAAGAGGATGCTTAAAACATCAATGTAGGACTGTGCTGTGATAGTGTCACGCAAAACAACAAGGGGAGCAAGCCCCCTCCATGAGAAACACGACCACACCATAACACCACTGCCTCCGAATTTTATTGTTGGCACTACACACGGGGGCAGATGACGTTCACCGGGCATTCACCGAACCCACACGCTGCCATCGGATCGCCACATTGAGTACCGTGATTCGTCATTCCACACAACGTTTTTCCACTGTTCAATCGTCCAATTTTTACGCTCCTTACACCAAGCGAGGCGTAGTTTGGCATTTATCGGCGTGATATGGGGCTTATGAGCAGCCGCTCGACCATCAAATCCAAGATTTCTTACCTACCGCCTAACTGTCATAGTACTTGCAGTGGATATAGACGTCTGCCTATCACACATTACGACCCTCTTCAACTGTCTGCTGACTCCGTCAGTCAACAGACGAGGTTGGTCTGGACGCTTTTATGCTGTACGTGTCCCTTTACGTTTCCACTTCCCTATCAGTTCGGAAACAGTGGACTTAGGGATGTTCCGCAGTGCGGAAATCTCGCGTAAAGACGTATGACACAAGGGACACCCAATCAGCTGACCACGTGCAAATCCATACCCTGTTTTCTGTGGCACATATAAACATTGGGGAGTCTTCAGACTCAGTAGTATGACTATTATTACGTCTTCAATAGAGAAAATGACAATCTCGTTTTTCACCCAGTACATGAAAACGAGCAAACCTAATGCCATACCGCTTTTCATAGAAAGAGCAGCCACTGTTTCTCCACGATTCAGCTACGTCGCCTCTTCATGGAAGGTACAGTTAAGAATCTCGAGTTCGAGTTGGAGCGGCTACCAGTAAGCCTTCATTCTTCTTCGAATTAGTTAAAAGTAGAGAAACTTTCAACTATTTCTCCAGTAGAAGGAACTGAAACATAACAACAGTATGGGTCGTGAAGCACGTTCTCAGTTTCACAACAAGAAGTTTCGCTGAAAGAGTACAGGAAAGAATCACGTGCTTTCTGGGCGAGCCAAGCAGGACGGCTAGAGCTGTGTCAAGGTTTCCGTGGGACTGTAATCTGACGTCCTTATTCAAGTTAGATTGGTTTACATAGCACACCTGTACAACAGCAGAGATTTTAAAATATGAGAGTGCTAAGTTCGGATATCTGTCAGAAGAAAAACTCTTGGAAAATCATAGGGTTAGTATAATATATATTTAGTACTAAAGAGACAGTCGAATTAACTCGGAAAATAACCCATGTTAAATGTAAAAGATAATGAACGCAGTGTACGAGTACTGGCGGCCTCACGCAAATATTATTACTTTGCACAGCCCAGTTGAGAATATCCTGTCACCGTGAGGTCCATTAAGTTAGACTCAGAAGTGTACTGTTACCTACAACGTTCAGTTTCCATTGTCCTCTAACACGACGTTTAATTTATGTTTGCTCAGGGACTACGAGTTGAAACATTGGTTTACATAACTAAAGGAAAAATCGCACAGAATTTGCATTTGAACTTACAACACGTTTTAAATTTACAGGGTGTTTATAATTAAACTTTCAAACCGCTGTAGAAATAACACCACTGGTCAGAATGACATCAAATTGGAAAGGAATGTTATCGGAGAAGGGGGAAAACGTATGGCAGAAAAAAAAATTAACAGATACAAAATGTAGCAACAGATGGCGCTGAAAGCGTCATAATATAATAGTAGTCGACTAAAAATGACAAATTAATCATAAAACAATGTCTAAGGAGTCCGTTTGAAGTGAACAAACTGTACTACTCAGTACGCATGGGTGCACAGGTGTGTTTCTGTTAGCTACGTAAGCCCATCCACCACGGCAAGGTCATATCACATCGGATGGGAAAAATCTGTTTTTAACTGTCCTGAGGCCAGAAACCACATAAAAAGCATCACTAACATCACTTTTCAATTGTCCTGAGGCCAAAAACCACATGAAAAGCATCAATCACATCGGTTTTAAATCATCATGAGGCCAAGAACTGCATAAAAAGCATCAATCACATCGGTTTTTAATTGTCCTAAGGCCAAAAACCGCATAAAAAGTATCAATCAAAATCAAATCGGATTATTAATTTCCGTGTGACTGACGCAAAACATGTTCAGTACCAATATGCTGTCCACCATTTTCTGCAACAAGTTGAAATCGAGAAACATCATGTTCCACAACTGATCGAAGTGCTTCCGGGGTCACGTTCAGAACGTGTTGCGCAATGCGTGTCTTCAATGTATCTAAGTTTGCAATAGGAACACTGAACACAACATATTTCAGATAGCCCCACAGCCAGAAGTCACACAGATTAAGATCAGGTGATCAGGACGGCCAGGCTGTATGGAAATGGCGGCTGATAATTCTAGCATTTCCGAAATAGCGCTTCATCAGCTGCTTAACTGGATTTACAGTGTGCGGAGGTGCGCCATCTTGCATAAAAATGATCCCATCCGCAGGTCCACGCTGTTGGAAAGCTGGAATGACATGGTTGCGCAAAAGACACTCACAGCGCTTACCAGTCCCGGTACAGGTAACTGACCGGAAGCACCTGTCTCTTCGAAAAACTATGGTCCTATGGTAAATAATGCCGTAAACCCGCACTATACAGTGACCTTTTCAGGATGAAGTGGTGCCCAAAATCTTCGCCGGCCAATCATTGTCCACTACTACGTGAGCAAGAAATTCTAAAGCAAAGGTCTCTCCTGCTGGCAGATCAACAGGAAGCAAGTCGTGCACATGGGTAACTTTGAATGGATAGCAAAGGATTTTACTCACCGTACTCACGGGTATGTCCAATGATCGGGCTATTCTTCGTGCACTACACGTTTCCACACCATCACTCGTCTCTTCCTGCATTGCTTTGGCCACTGCTTCCACTGACGTCGAAACAATTCGTTTCCACCCTCTATCAAGTTTCACACCAAAAGAACCCGTCTTTTCGAATTTCCGAATGATTTTCTCCAGACCCACGGCAGTCATCGGACCAAAGTCTTTTTTCAAACCCTTCAGTGACCGGAACTTCTGCGGAGCGACGCGTGCACAGTCATCATTCTCATAATACAGTTTTACAAGCAGAGCGCGATCCTGCATTGAGACAGTGATGGCGAACGTCGCAGTCGCGAATGGAAAAATAGCCGTGTACCCGGCGTGTTTAGACCAACTTCAATGGGTCGTGGGCATCACAGGTGTTTTCATTTACGTATTCTGACACATACAGCGCCATCTATTGATCAATTTTCACACAATTTTTTTTCTTCTGCAATACGTTTTCCCCCTTCTCCGATAATCTTCCGTTGCAATTTGACGTCATTCTGAGCAGTGGTGTTATTTCAACAGCATTTTGAAAGTTTAACTTTAATTATAATAACCCTGTATATATACTCTAAGACAAAACGACGATGCACCACAGAGGAATCATCCGAAATGGACAAAAATCGGTACATGTGGTATACATGTACAGGCAAACAAATGATTAGTTTCAGAAAAATTGAATGATTCATTTATGAGAAAGAGCTTCAAAAATTGAGCAAGTCAATAACGCGTTGGTTCACCTCTGCCTCTGACGCAAACAGTTATTCGGCTTAGCACTGATTGATAAAGTTGTTGGATGTCCTCCTTAGGGATATCGTGCCAGAATCTGTCCAACTGGCACATTAGCTCGTCAGAATCCCGAGCTTCTTAGAGGGCCGTGCCATAATGCTCTCAACGTTCTCACTTGGGAAGAGATTCGTCGACCTTGTTGGCCAAGTTAGGGTTTTGCAAGCATGAAGTCATGCAGTACAAACTCTCGTCGTGTGCGGGTGGGCATTATCTTGCTGAAATGTAAGTCCATAATGTCTTACTATGAAGGGGAACACAATGGGACGCAGAGTAACGTCGACATCCCGTTTTTCTGTAAGGATGCCGCGGAGGGGAAAATAAATGCCATCCCGGACCACTACTCCTGGTTGCGGGACTGCATGGGGGGCGATAGTGAGGTTGGTATCCTACTGTTGTGCGGGCGTCTCCAGACGCGTCTTCTCCGGCCACTGGTGCTCTTTTCGAAGCGGGAATCATCACTGAAGGCAATATCAGTCCATTCAATGAGATTTCAGGCCGAAGACGGGTCTGAAGGCGCCCCAGACAGACCTGGAATACCAACCAGACTGTCGCCCGCCATACGACCCGTCAGCCAGGAGTGGGGTGCCATTTATTTTCATAGCAGGACCCCTTTCGTAGTCATTTGCGGCACATCGGTACGTCGACAATATTCTACGCCGCGTTCTGTTGCCCTTCATATCAAGCTATCCTTGGCTGACGTTTCAGCTAGATAACGCCCATCCGCATACGGCGAGTGTTCTTACTGTTTGTCTCAAAGCTTGCCATACCCTACCTCGGCCAGCAAGGTCACCGGATCTCTTCCCAATTGGACAGAATTTGGCACGATATCCCTCAGGAGAACATCCAGAAACTCTATCAATCAGTGCCATTCCAAATAACTGCTTACATAAGGGAAAGAGGTGGACCAACATGTTTTTACTTACTCTTATGTAAATCATCCAATTTTTCTGAAATTTTAATCATTTGTTTTTTTGTACATGTACATCACATCTATCGATTTCCGTCGCATTCGGATAATTCGTTCGTCGTGTGTCGTTCTTTCTTTATTTTTATTTTATTTTATTTTTTTGGCTTCGACTTTATATTAGAACTTAAAACACGTTTTAAATGTATGTAATGGATGCAACTTGCGAATAGCTGAAGTAACCTGAAATTTATATTGTTATTATATGAAGCAACAATTCAACACATGCAACGATGTGTGCTCTTGTTACTAACGATGATGTCTATGAACTCCATATAAATTGTTACTGTTCTTCTTGCACAGAAAAGGTCCTGGCCTGCGGAGGCGGACTGCGGAAAGCAATCCACCTCCAGAGAACATTTCAAACAACATTCTCTATGAGATTCAGATCGGGAGATTGGACTGTCACTCAGTGCACTTTGTGGTTAGTGTTGAAAATATCGTCCATCAGAAGAGTCATTTGTTGTGGGGCGTTGTTTTATACTACGACATCATTATTTAGTGAACCAACGTAAGAAGCAAATGAACTCAAGAATACCATCTATAAAGACAGCCACTGTTACACATCCACATGAAGAGACATTATGATGTGTACACAAAGTTAAATCAACTTACTCACAGCCAGATTTGTCCGAAAGCATCTCTTCCACGACGTTTCATGCGAGATAACAACAGTTGTCGTCGGATAGAACACATCTCATGCAGATTTGTAATCTGCAATGGGAACCATCTAGGAAGACCATGGTAATTCCTCGGTCTCCAGATTCGCGTACATGTGATGCAGCCCTAGCAAAGTCTCACTCTCACGAAGAAAGGTGATCGGTGAGTGGTACCCAGGTAGCTGATCGCCACACACGAAGACAACATTCATGACACCTTCTCTGCACAGAAAACGGCGATATCAGCAATTTGGCGGCTGCAGCAAGGACAGACCGTAGTTTATATGGGCGGCGATTCTACCTCTTCGAATGTGCAGCACCAAATATTGACTATGGTGCCCTAAAAGATGCTGCCTATGGCTAACCACACGAGCTGTTAGAAACTGTTGCCACTGTCTAGAAGTTACTAATAGATGTCTATTTTGCCATCTGATTATCTCTGTGATTTTTCACTAATTCAGATAAATCAGTACATTTGTATTAAAGTGCTCTTAGGCTATTTTATAAGATGGCTGTAATATAATTCTGAGTTATAACCGTGCCACAAGCCAGAGCTCCGGTATTTATCGAAGCTAGTAAGTTTTTATCGGTTTTTAAAGCGGATTTTATAACATTTCCAATGTCCTAAATACTAAATATTCAAATCATAGACGTTTCAAGTAGAGGTCGTCTTAATGCCAATGTGAATTAGGGAGCAATCTACCAATTCATCACGATGTCCTATTGCACGCAGATCATAAGCAAACAAGTGTTATTTCCAAATTAATGCTTTTCTGTTGTGAGAAAATTCTGCGGAAAACAAAGGATTCAGTTAGAAAAACTGCAGTACTCATATTGGCTACTGAATGTCGTTTTTACTATAATATACGGTATAGTAAATCCAAAATATTAAAAAAGTTGTTAATTTCTTTCAGGTTTAGCATGCTAGCACGTATGGTACAGACGTATATTTGTATTAGTAATAGCGATTTCTTCACTGACTTTAACATTTCACAACGAAACTATTATTATATTCGGTTTTTTATTTGTAAGTTTTCCATCTTTATAACTCTAACACGAACCCTCAAGGAGTATTATAATGTATATTCATTTTTTATTTCCCTTTATTTGTTCCACCCACCTTTTATTCTGTTATGTTGTATTTCAGTCACGATTTTCGACCTTAAAATGGGTGTTTCCGTTTTAAAATTGTAAGAGAAATCAGTTGACTCATTGGCAAAGGACAGCTTCGAGGAAGACTGTGGTGGATGAAGTAAAAAACGAAAAAATCTCAAAACATTTACGAGCGTCGTCCACTGACACTGAATTAATCGAACAAGGACACAGTGCAACGTCGACAAACAGTCACACATTCATACGCCATAATAAATAATTCATTAGTAATGTGAGCAGATCCGTTTCTTTTATGCCATGGCAACACATTCGTTAATTTTTGGGTACATTTTGAGAACAACGCACACTTTAATAAAGTTACACGTTACGGTGTGCATGTGGTAACTGAATTCTCCACGTCAATGGAAGACTTTGGTGAGGTCATGTTTAACTGATACGCAGTGATCGAGAAAATAGTTTTAGAGTGTGAAGTGAAGGCATGGATTTCTCGTAAACGATAGCACGATCGCTGAAGCCGGATTGAAGTCACTGAACTCATAGTAAATTCAAATATTATATGTTATAAACAAAGCCAAAGTCGAACAGGAGTGATTTCCTTCACAATTAAGTATCTTCTATTGCAACCACGTCAACTGGCAATTCGGAGTATGCAGTCTGTGTTTCTTTCGGTAATCAGTATACTGTAGTCATACCAGTTGTCGATATACGAGGTCATGTTGAAAAGTAACGCCTCATTCTTTTTTATGTGAAAACTCTTAAACCTTTTTGAATGAAACAAACTTTATTAACGTTTTGCGTCTTTATTCTGCATGTCTACACATTTATTCCTCAACATAGTCGCCCTGGCAACGAGCACATGTCCCCCAACCCTGAGTCCAGTTTGTTGACACCGTCACTGTAGAATGTTTGACTCCGTTGACGGAGCCAAACCCCAACTCTGCTTGCACTGAGTCATTAGTATCAAATTGATATTCTCGAAAGTGTTATTTTGGAGCTGGTTATTTTGAGGATGGATGAAAATCGGTTGGGGCCACGTCAGGTAGGTATGGAGGATAGATGATGACACTGAAACCACGGCGTCGGACTGCTGCAGATGTTTCTGAAACCACGGCGTCGGACTGCTGCAGATGTTTCTGAGATCGTGTGTGGTCTGGTATTGACATGATGGAGAGGGTGCTGCATATGTGGATGAACTCTTCTAATTCTAAAATCGATTACGACACACTGTTACTCGCGCAGCGACATAGTTACGTTACACACCGCCACGTTACACGATACTATTCGGAAGCAGAGGGTTCCAACTTGCGTCAGCGAAGCGGAAAAGTCGACCGAGTAATATACATGACATATAATACTTCAACCGTTATTCAGAACAAAATAAAAATTCGGAGGCATTGCTTTTCAGCACGTCCTCATATTCAAGTAAGTTTTCCTGTCTCCTTTAATAAAGCATTTTGTGTATAGTCTAAATATGTGGAAGAGCTTATCTTGTGTATCTATATCCCCATGATTACTATTAGTTTTCATTACAGAACAGCAAACTGTCAGGCACAGTACAAAAATCATCTAGTTGTAAGTATGTGAGAAGAATGCGTAACTCTGTCTGCAGCTATACAACAGCTCTTATCTTATTACCTAGAATCCACAAACACGGCTGCCATTTAGTTTCTTTTGAAGCTCTCATTAGCTTTCAAAGAGGCAACTCAAAGCAATTAAAAACTTTTCTGCAACATACAAAGGCTAATACAATCAAACAAAAGAGTCCGTCCCTGAGGGATATGAAACTCTCACAATGGAACAAAGGTTATGACAAATTAGAGAAGCGCTTTTCTCTTTTTTTTAATAATGTGTTTAGGTACCTGTCCTTCACCCTCTGTTACCGCATTTCTTCATTGTTCAGCCATTACCGTCTCCAATGTAATTCTGCAGTGTAGTCCAACAGCTCTTTAGCGACATCTAAAAACATTATATGACGCTAGAATTCCGTCAGTTTCATATTTATAGAAGTCTCATGGTAATGATGCGATACTATCACTGAAGAAAACTGCACAACGGAATGAAAAATCCACATTAAATTGATTGGTATATCTCCGTTTCCAGACTGTATACTGAACTCTGCAATAGGATGTAAGTTCATATGAGGATTTCGATGATTTAAAACAAAGTGCCGCCAAGGACCTCGAACATGGGTTATTGAAATGAAATGTATGACATTTATGGCCGGAAGAACGCACCTAGGATCTTTAGTTTTTTAAGTACACTATTGCCATTACAATTGCTACACCAAGAAGAAATGCAGATGATAAAAGGCTATTCAGTGGACAAATACATTATACTAGACCTGACATGTGATTACATTTTCACGCAATATCGGTGCATCGATCCTGAGAAATCAGTACCCAGAACAACCACCTCTGGCCGTAATAACGGCCTTTATACGCCTGGGCATTGAGTCAAACAGAGCTTGGATGGCGTGTACAGGTACAGCTGCCCATGTAGCTTCAACACGATACCACAGTTCATAAAGAGTAGTGACTGGCGTATTGTGACGAGCCATTTGCTCGGCCACCATTGACTAGACGTTTTCAATTGGTGAGAGATCTGGAGAATGTGCTGGCCAGGGCAGCAGTCGAACATTTTCTGTATCCAGAAAGGCCCGTACAGGACCTGCAATATACAGTCGTGTATTATCCTGCTGAAATGCAGGCTTTCGCAGGGATCGAATGGAGGTTAGAGCCATGGGTCGTAACACATCTGAAATGTAACGTGCACTGTTCAAAGTGCCGTCAATGCGAACAAGAGGTGACCGAGACGTGTAACCAATGGCACCCCATACCATCATGGCGGGTGATACGCCAGTATGGCGATGACGAATACACGTTTCCAATGTGCGTCCACCGCGATGTCGCCAAACACGGATGCGACCATCATGATGCTGTAAACAGAACATGGATTCATTCGAAAAAAAAATGACGTTTTGCCATTCGTGCACCCAGGATCGTTGTTGAGTACACCATTGCAGGCCCTCCTGTCTGTGATGCAGCGTCAAGGGTAACCGCAACCATAGTCTCCGAGCTGATAGTCCATGCTGCTGCAAACGTCGTCGAACTGTTCGTGCAGATGGTTGTTGTCTTGCAAACGTCCCCATCTGTTGACTCAGCGATCGAGACGTGGCTGCACGATCCGTTACAGCCATGCGGATAAGATGCCTGCCATCTCGACTGCTAGTGATACGAGGCCGTTGGGATCCAGCACGGCTTTCCGTATTACCCTCCTGAACCCACCGATTCCATATTATGCTAACAGTCATTGGATCTAGACCAACGGGAGCAGCAATGTCGCGATACGATAAACCGCAATCGCGATAGGCTACAATCCGACCTCTATCAAAGTCGGAAACGTGATGGTACGCATTTCTCCTCCTTACACGAGGCATCACAACAACGTTTCACCAGGCAACGCCGGTCAACTGCTGTTTGTGTATAAGAAATCGGTTGGAAACTTTCCTCATGTCAGCATGTTGTAGGTGTCACCACCGGCGCCAACCTTGTGTGAATGCTCTGAAAAGCAAATCATTTGCGTATCACAGCATCTTCTTCCTGTCGGTTAAATTTCGCGTCTGTAGCACGTCATCTTCGTGGTGTAGAAATTGTAATGGCCAGTAGTGTATATTTAATTGACCACTTTGGTGGCCTTCAAGAAGATGATGATTAGATGATGATGAGTAGAAAACACACACACACACACACACACACACACACACACACACACACAGACTCACTCACACAGACTCACAATCTTTTGAGTGGAGAAAATCACCGACCTGGCCCAGAATCGAATCCACGGCTCCACGACCGAGAAACAGCAACGCTAAGCACAAGACCAGTAGCTAGTGACACCTGGATCATTACGAGATTGTAGTGCTGGTGTTGTTTTGAAGTACGATGGAAATGTTCCTTAATCCACCGACACCGGGAAAGCGACTTTTAATTAAAGCGTCCCTCTGTAGTGGAATATACATAGTGGATGTACGAGTACGTTGTAGACGACTTACGGAAGTTTGGCTCTGGCTGCAAGTCGTGCTCGGATATCCTAATGGTAGGCAACGGCTGGCGATAAGCGGGAGATTCTAGTTCGAGTACCAATCCGGCATAAATTTTCATTGTCATTATTCCATTATACAACTGATGGTTGTACATATTTACAGCTGCAAATACATTTCATAACTGGATCATTGCCTGTCACGGACATGGCTCATGCCGACTTCGTTATTCAGACACATGTCACTGCTCAGTCTTACTTTCCAAACACGCCAGCAAAGTACGCAGGAAACCCCCTGTGGAGCTTGGAATGCAGGAGAGATGCACTGGGCTCGTAAAGACTGTGCTGTTCAGACACACCTCACAGTTTCAGTGTTCCATCACCTCAATCCTACTTTCCAAATATGCCAGCAAAGCATGAAAGCCTCTGTGGAGCTTGGAAAGTAGGAGAGATGTACTGGCAGACTCAAGATGTGAGGCGTACCTGGATGCCTGCATCTGTAAGACAGCTGACTCCGAAAGGCCCAAGACTCGCAGAAAACAAAATATTATTTTACTATGTGTTAGTAGCTTTTTTCTTACAAACTTTCACATACACTTTTGTTCTACAATTAAATATCAGAATATTTTCTACGGTTATTCTGTCTTCAACTACTTTTGGTTCTGCTTGTGTTGTCAGAATTCCTGTATGTACAGAATATCCCATGAAGGCTTCACTGAAATAAATTAAATCTTACGTGTTTTTTGTAAACAATGTTGTTATGCTGGAAACTCGGTATATGGTGTTAAAATCATCATCCGGGACGGATAAATTCTTACCGTAAAACCTGAAAGATGACGTGAAACAAAACATAACGCAATACACATTTTGCAGCATTATTGCTTTTTTAATCGGAAACAGGAAACGCACGAAGCTACTAGATTCAAAGATGTAGATTACATATGAGATATAAGCAATCGACACTCAAAGAATATAGATAATACATCGGCCAAATAAAATAAAAGTTCTTTCAGTTTCCGGAAATTTTTGCAATGAACATTTTGGGTTAGGGAGTGGGAGGACTAGATTAGTTTTATCTTCATGTTTTTTCGGTGACTTTTAAAGATATTTCTCACGGCGCAAGAACAGGAATTTCGAGAATGACAAAGTACCATTGCGTTATCTAGTTACAGCGCCGAGATAGACGGCAACAGCGTCAGCTTCGGGCTGGCACAGCAACATATGCGCGGAGCGCGCGACGTACGTAGCACGCCCGTCCTCACTGATGGAGACGAACCTCACACCAACGCCATTATCCTGTTGCAGATATGCCGTTCAAGTGATAAACAGTTACTATACAAAGCTTTTTGAGATATAAACATGCAATAGCTTCCCTTTCAAGGCACTGGCATTCTGTGACGGAAATATTATTATTGCCACGTATTGCATTCTTACAAGTAAAGTCAGATTTCGGATTTAAACTTGAATATGAACTGCTTGAAGGCAAAGAAAGTATGACTTCCATGTCAAAGCTAGCGTACACTAAATTACAGCAAACAAAAATTGATATATTTTCATATGAAGTAGGGGGGAGGGGGGGGGGAATGAAAAGGGAAAGGATGAGGGTGAAACTGGTGACTTCCAGCCGCAAATGGCATTGTGGTAATGCAATGGCGGAAGCTGAAAATTTATGAGGGACCGGGACTCGAATTCTGATTTACCTCTTCCGATTCAGGCATCCGGGCATTGTCCCTGACCGTCCAGTTTCCAAATTATCGCAGGCTGCAATGCAGTGTCCTTCATTCATTAACCTGCTACTCGCAAATTATTAATTCCCTTAGGAGTTCGGACGATATTAGTGCATCTGCTCTGAAACAAACGACAAGGAGCTGTCACACTCTTACAGAAATGTATATATTTGAGTGGTGTCTGTTCTGTTGGACATTTATTTTCTTTCTACCATTGTTTTGTCAGGAATCTCATGAATTAGCATTAGTTAATTTGTGGATTGTACTTTAATCCAGCGAACAGAAGCTCAAAGAAAAGGTTACTTCAAGACACTAAGTGTTATTTGGGTCAGAAATATCTCGTCTCAAACTGATCCTACGAAATAACAATGGCTGCTGCCAATCGTTATGCAGAATTTCCGTTTCATAAATCAGGTGATCTAGACATGTACAACACGGTATTGATCATCGGTCCTCTGTAAGTACACTACTGGCCATTAAAATTGCTACACCAAGAAGAAAAGCAGATGATAAACGGGTATTCATTGGACAAATATATAATACTAGAACTTACATGTGATTACATTTTCACGCAATCTGGATGCATCGATCCTGAGAAATCAGTACCCAGAACAACCACCTCTGGCCGTAATAACCGCCTGAGCATTGAGTCAAACAGAGCTTGGATGGCGTGTACAGGTACAGCTGCCCATGTAGCTTCAACACGATACCTCAGTTCATCAAGAGTAGTGACTGGCGTATTGTGACGAGCCAATTGCTCAGCCACCATTGACCAGACGTTTTCAATTGGTGAGAGATCTGGAGAGTGTGCTGGCCAGGGCAGCAGTCGAACATTTTCTGTATCCAGAAAGGCCCGTACAGGACTTGCAACATGCGGTCGTGTATTATCCTGCTGAAATGTAGGGTTTCGCAGGTATCGAATGAAGGGTAGAGCCATGGGTCGTAATACATCTGAAATGTAACGTGCACTGTTCAAAGTGCCGTCAATGCGAACAAGAGGTGACCGAGACGTGTAACCAATGGCACCCCATACCATCATGGCGGGTGATACGCCAGTATGGCGTTGACGAATACACGTTTCCAATGTGCGTTCACCGCGATGTCGCCAAACACGGACGCGACCATCATGATGCTGTAAACAGAACATGGATTAATCCGAAAAAATGACGTTTTGCCATTCGCGCAACCAGGTTCGTTGTTGAGTACACCATCGCAGGCGCTCCTGTCTGTTATGCAGCGTCAAGGCTAACTACAGCCATTGTCTCCGAGCTGATAGTCCATGCTGCTGCAAACGTCGTCGAACTGTTCGTGCAGATGGTTGTTGTCTTGCAAACGTCACCATCTGTTGACTCAGGGATCGAGACGTGGCTGCACGATCCGTTACAGCCATGCGGATAAGATGCCTGCCATCTCGACTGCTAGTGATACGAGGCCGTTGGGATCCAGCACTGCGTTCCGTATTACCCTCCTGAACCACCTCCTGATTATATATTCTGCTAACAGTCATTGAATTTCGACCAACGCGAGCAGCAAGTCGCGATACGATAAACCGCAATCGCGATAGGCTACAATCCGACCTTTATCAAAGTCGGAAACGTGATGGTACGCATTTCTCCTCCTTACACGAGGCATCACAACAACGTTTCACCAGGCAACGCCGGTCAACTGCTGTTTGTGTATAAGAAATCGGTTGGAAACTTTCCTCATGTCAGCACGTTGTAGGTGTCGCCACCGGCGCCAACCTTGTGTGAATGCTCTGAAAAGCTAATCATTTGCATATCACAGCATCTTCTTCCTGTCGGTTAAATTTCGCGTCTGTAGCACCTCATCATCGTAGTGTAGCAATTTTAATGGCAGTTAGTGTACATTCATTGTTATTGACACTCTAAACGCATAATTCAGTTTACTGTAAGAGGCGGAGGTGTCTTAAGTTAGCGCAGATGCCTCAAGAATTTTCGTGGCATCAGACCACACGATGTCGATAAACATAGTGGTACCAGGAAGTGCCTCCTACACATTTCTGGCTTATAATAATGTGTGCAAGTGTGGATAGCCCCTCTCCGTCTGCAAGATACAGGATAAAGTAAAAGTGAGTGTGATAGTAAGTGGTAAACTCACTATAGTAAGTGTCACTCACGTCAGCTTGTGGCCAACCACTGATGGATGCTCAAAAACATATAAAATTCGTGGACAGGAAATGGAACTGGCAGAGAATACACAGGAAAGCGATTACCCTGGAGGTAGGTCATAACAGCAGCTCCAAGGAATAAGTTAAATACGTATAAATATTATTGATATGTCAACTGTTGTGTTTTTCATGGTAACATTTGTCTGCACATGTATTATTCAAGCAGCAAATACTTTAGTTATGTTGAACGAAACATGACAAGAGATGATGCAATAAAAAATGAGCATCAAGGTATTACTTGTTCATTTATTAATTATTAAATGGCTGTTTAAGTGGGTACATAAAGAAGAAGAGACTTCTTGAACAAATGACGAGGCATGGCGTGAGCATTTAATTTAATTACTCTTTGTCTCAGTTGTCATGAAACTATAGAAGTAGTAATCTTTTATTTCTAGAGCACATAATCCAGATGTTCTGTCTCAAAAACTGTTCTCGAGTGTCTTAGGCATTATTACACCGCTTCAGCTGTATTTAGTCCTTTATTTTTAGATCACCGCCGGTTTCATGGTATTTAAAACCGTAGAGCTGAAGCGGTTTAATAACAACCAAGAAGACTATTCACAGCTCTGGCTGCCCTACTTACAAGGTTATTCGAGGTGGGGTGACGAGTTAAGGTTTTGAGAGAACTGTAAATGGGTATACAATCAGGTGGTATTTAAAGAACTTTATCTCGTCACTTATATGCTACTCCCCGCGGATATAATGATAAGCTATCAAAAAACTACTTGCTCGTTCGGTGACAATATGATTGATACATTCTTCAGAACCGTACTCCTGTCACTTTCAAGAATTACTACTAAATTATTAGGTTCTATAAATGAAGGATCTGTATGGTCTATCGAAAGAATGATCTTAGACAACAGGTTTACAACAAAGATGTGGAGAAGAGTTTGAATCTTAAGCTAACGCAACGGGCTGCTATGGAGAAGAAAGATATAGACGATAGCAGCATAAATCCATAAAAATAACAATACATTCTCGTACTTGAGTATAAACACCGTTCGTACGCAGGTATTAGAATGTGTTATTTACGTATAAATTATGGGTTCTGATTGCCTTGTTTGTAATTTTGATGCACTTCGTACGTGGCCATGTTCGACGGTAGAATGCCTCTATGTTATTTTTATAGCTCTTGAAGATGCTCATCACAGGCAGAAACCGATTACCTGCTTTATGACATCCAGCCTGCGCAGGCCAGTGCGGTGCCAACGATGTTACTGATATCGCATTTGTCGGGCCTCGAACATCTGTCTGTACCCTGACCAATAGGATGTTGGGACAGCTAAGCACTCTGACATCTTCATGGGTCTACGACACTGGAGGCTAGCCGTCCCTGCCTCTGCTGATGCCCTAACTGGGGACTCCTTGACTCTCTATCACTGGGGGCAAGACATAGTCTGCCGTATTCTCGGTGACAGTAGCCGACGTTGCGAACAGCCTGCTACAGCTGGAAACAAGACTTATCTGACGCAGCAGCTGCGGGCACAGTAGGCGTTGACTGTCGCTGACAGGGCCAGCGCTGGGAGTCAACACACGGGGAGCCACCTTCTCAGTGTACAAGGGGCGTTCAATAAGTAATGCAATACATTTTTTCTGGGCCAGTTTCGGTTGAAAAAATGTAGAATGTGTTGTGGGACGTTGTAGAATATTCCCCATTCAGCCAGTATTCCGATAGATGTCAGCGCTATGCACAGCCTTCAAAATGGCGTCTGTAACGCAGGTGCGTTCCAAGCAGAGAGTTGTCATTGAGTTTCGTTTGGCGGAAAACCAGAGCATTGCAGTATGTCTACGGAAACCCGACAGTGAACAAAAGCAAGGTGAGTCGTTGGGCAAGGCGTCTGTCATCATCGCAACAAGGTCGTACAAACCTGTTCGATCTACAACGTTACGGCTAGCCGCACACAGCTGTCACTCCTGCAATGCTGGAACGTGCGGACACTCCCATGGGAGGTGACTGACGTATCAGAATCAAACACCGCGCTGCTCAACTAGAGGTCTCTGTTGGTACTGCTGACACACTCATCCACTAGCGAGGTTACTCAAAAGTGTGAAGCGTGTGCCCGCAGTGTTTCTCGCCGCCTAAGAGAATACCATAAAGAGCAACGAAGGACTATCTGTGGAGAAATGCTTGCACGTTACGAGGCTGATCGTGACAATTTTTTGACGACCATCATCACAGACAGTGAAACTTGGGCTCATCACTTCGAATCAGAGACAAAACGGCAATCCATGGAGTGGCACCACATCACCCCTCCTCCGGAGAAGTTCAAAGTCGCACCCTCAGCCGGTAAAATAATGGCGACAGTCTTCTGGGGTCTCGTAAGAGGTTATTCTGCTTGATGTCCTCCCCCATGATGCAACGATCAACTCTGAAGTGTATTGTGCTACCCTCAGGAAATTGGAAAAGTCACTTCAGCGTGTACGTTATCACAAAAATGCAAACGAACTTATCCTTCTCCATGACAATGCAAGGCCTCACATAAATCTGCGCATCCGAGAGGAGTTCGCAAAACTTCATTCGACTCTTTTTCCTTGTCCACCTTACACCCCGGATCTCATACCTTCCGACTTCTATCTGTTTGACCCAATAAAAGACTCACTCCGTGGGAAGCAGTACGTGGATGATGGGGAGGTTACTGATGCAGCAAGACGTTGGTTATGACGTTGACCAGTAGAGTGGCAATATGTGGGCATACAAGTCGTTCCAGTAAGGTGGTGTGAGGCCGTCGTGTTGAACGGAGATTATGTTGAAAAACAGGATTTTGTAGCTAAAAAAATGGGGAATAATACGATGTATTGGAATTCTGAATAAAACCAACCTGCTTTCAGAAAAAAATATGTTGCATTATTTATTGAACGCCCCTCGTATTTGCAGCACTCACCAGGTATCGACACTAGCAGCATCGAAGAATGATGAACAGAAATAAACAGTAATAAAGAGTGTCTTGTACCCACGAGCTGCCTCTTCTGTCGCACCCAGATCCATCGCTGGTAGAGAACCACTACCAACACCAAGCCAACCTAGAAGTCCCGTTATCTTTGGAGTCAGAAAAAAATATTGAAGACGAAGATAGAGGACAACTGGAAGACAGCAGCCAGTTCCATGGCTCTGTAGCAGTGGTATTCTACGTAGCAGTATATGTAAATGACGATTTTAGAATTTTTTGGACCTGTATGGTTGCTTCTCCCACCCTTCCTTGTTCCTTGTTGTTTTGGGTGTACTGTGTACTTGTAATGGTAGAAAGGAAGCAGTATGTCTAAGCAGGTTCTGGGTCGAGATGCGATTCACCATCAGATGGAGGAGATAGCTCAGTTACAGGCAGAAATAGGAAAACTAAGTAAGGAAAGGTGCAAACGGTATCTTCCTAGTGCGCGTATCCTTGATACCTACGGCACTTTGGTGATAACCTAATTTTCCTGGAAATCGGGGGATGATGTCTTTGTGTTTTTTAATAATTTAGATACAGCTACCACGTTTGGAAATTGGAATAATGAGTAGTTATTAAGTGTAGCCTGACTGGAATTAGAATGGAATACTAGCGCTTATGTAATGTGTGAGCAGACATTAAGGAATGTACAATCATTAGTCGACTTGAAAGAAGAGTTAGTGGAAAGATGTGGAAGACAAAATACATCAAGGTACTAATGTGAGCAGCAGAAACACGGAGAATCAATAGAGAGTTTTGCAGATTAATATTAGCGTATGTGAGCTGAATGAGGATGATAATATTAATAAGGATATTTTACGGGAATTTGAACAGAGACCACGTAAGCTTTGAAGGAATTTCCAAAGACTTTGGATGAAGTAGGAGATATTGTAGGAGCACTAGCTAAAATCGATGTGACACATAACCCCGGAAAAGGAAAGTGACATTTAATGCAGATATCAAGTGCTTTAAATGCTGTCGTCCAAGTCATATTAAGCGTAATTCTAGAGAGTAGCAATGTCAAGCATCCAATGATGGATTATCTAGTTTGAGGGCTGAAGTGGGTACGTCTCGATCGGGAGCCAATTGGACCACTATATTTCTAATTAAAGAATCTGAATATGAGGTTTGCCATGCGGGATTCGCACAAGTGAAATGACATGGGCGACTTAACCAGTCACCAGGAGCGATACGACTGGGCAAGTTGTTTGTCGTTCTATGGAATCCGAGTCCCGATACGACCACATGGAATCGTAGCGAATAACAGTTTCCTAAAATGTAAGGCTGACTGATTTCGAAAAACAAGCCAACTTCATAATCAAGAAAAACGTCTCCAGGAAAATCCCCAAGGCAGGAAGAGTGGCCATTGGAGTCTGTCATCAATGACTTGAAAGGCGGTGAAATATTGCTTCAGCCTTTGTAAAATCCTTATCGGTATCGTTAAGTGGCGATAACGTGAGTGTACACCACTCTGCCTCGTGATCTGACCATTGCCTGTATTGAGTTGGTCCTATATCAGCTGTTGGTCCTTCAGCAGCTAAAGTTGTTGATGGAACAACTCATTTTACTGCTGACGCTGATGTTTCTGTTGATGTTGCTGCTCTTACAACCGCTGTTGCAGTTTCTGCTGCGGTAGCATCTATTGCTGTTGCTGTTACAAGAGTTTCGTAAGCTTAGCCTCCGTGATACTCTGCTATCCATTTGCCTAATTGCCAGTTACTGTGGCCGAATTTCGACAGAATGTCGGGAACGACTAAAAAGAAACCCGACGATACTGGACTTATCGGTCTGGGGTCATCAACATCAGATCTCCGGGTGTGAACACTGAGCCGAACAACGAGTGTGTGTGTGTGTGTGTGTGTGTGTGTGTGTGTGTGTGTGTGTGTGTGTGGAGCCGCGGCCGCGGCAAAGCAATGCTGGCGCTCACAGCTGTAACAGCTCTGCTCAGCGGCCGAAATCCATTTCCATGCTCACCGGCGGGCTTTCAAAATCGCTGGGCTCGGATACTGGAGAACTAAGCACGATCTAATTTGAATTTACTTACCTCTAATTAGGTTAATCTCGTTCAATTATTGCTGTAACAGAGGGGAGCTATACGATGAAACGCGAAGTACAAAAAATGGACTGCATAATACAGGCAATACTTCTTGTCATCGCAGTTAGGACTACGCGAAATTAGACATACCACGAGAATTCACATATCATGTTCTACGAACGACCATACAAGAAATGTAAATATCTTCATGCAAAAGACGACTTAGTTACAGGAAGAAGCAGATATACTGAATCAAGATAACCTTTTCGGTTTACGAGCCGCGTCGCTTCGAATTTTTATTCAAAGTGCTGTGGCTTGTAAATTTTAGATTTGTAAATTGTAGATTTTATTGAACCATGCCAACGCGAAATATTGCAAGGACACATACTCAGTCAAGTACAGTCATTTAGCAGTAGCTGTTAACTTTCTCTCTTCTCAAGTTTTCATTCCACAAATTAATTTTAGCATGAGGATTAACTAAATCTTATAAAGAGCTATCGATCCTTCAGGCTGTTATAGCTTCTTTGATTATTCCTGTAACCTACATCCTTACCTCAGTACGTAATTTTTAACTAATTGGGATGACTGTATTTTAGATTTCAAAGACCAGGAGCACGTGATATGTTCTGCTTTCGTTCTGAACTGAAGTCCGTGTCCAGAATGGGATGTGAAAATTTGTCTCAGTGCAGTAGTCATGACTGAAAACTTTACAAGTACGAAAGTGTCGTGCTGAGCAGGACCGGTCTCAAGAAGTGCGACGTCAAAGGCGGACGGAGACTGCGGCGAGCCGCGGACAGGGCGGCAGCAGGAGCGGCGACTTTGAAGTTGCACATCAGTCTTCAGCGGGTGCATGAATTGGCGGATGTGGCCAGAGCGAGGTCAAAAATCCTGGACGCGGGGATTCCTACAACCCGACAGCTAAAATTCAGCACAAACACAAGAAACACGAACATCCAAAGTCAATCACCCAAAACACATAAATATAAATCACCGGCCGGCCGGAGTGGCCGAGCGGTTAAAGGCGCTACAGTCTGGAACCGCACGACCGCTACGGTCGCAGGTTCGAATCCTGCCTCGGGCATGGATGTGTGTGATGTCCTTAGGTTAGTTAGGTTTAAGTAGTTCTAAGTTCTAGGGGACTTCTGACCACAGCAGTTGAGTCCCATAGTGCTCAGAGCCATTTGAACCATTTTTTTATAAATCACCGTCAACATTACAGAGAAGCTACCAAAGAGCAAAGACACATGAATCTTCTGTCGGAGAATTACGACGATAATGAACTCATCCCGCCCCTAACACACTCAACGACGTTACAGGATAGCTGTATTAATATGGTAGAATATACAGGGTGGTCCATTCATCGTGACCGGGCCAAATATCTCACGAAATAAGCGTCAAACGAAAAAATTACAAAGACCGAAACTTGTCTAACTTGAAGGGGGAAACCAGATGGCGCTATGTTTGGCCCGCTAAATCGCGCTGCCATAGGTCCAACGCATATCAACTGCGTTTTTTTAAAATAGGAACCCTCTTTTTTATTACATATTCGTGTAGTACGTAAAGAAATATGAATGTTTTAGTTGGACCACTTTTTTCGCTTTGTGATAGATGCCGCTGTAATAGTCACAAACAAATGGCTCACAATTTTCGACGAACAATTGGTAACTTGTAGGTTTTTTAAATTAAAATACAGAACGTAGGTACGTTTGAAGATTTTATTTCGGTTGTTCCAATGTGATACATGTACCTTTGTGTACTTATCGTTTCTGAGAACGCATGCTGTTACAGCGTGATTACCTGTAAATACCACATTAATGCAATAAATGCTCAAAATGATGTCCGTCAACCTAAATGTATTTGGCAATACGTGTAACGACCTTCCTCTCAACAGCGAGAAGTTCACCTTCCGTAATGTTCTAACATGCATTGACAATGCGCTGACGCATGTTGCCAGGCGTTGTCGGTGGATCACGATAGCAAATATCCTTCAGCTTTCCCCACAGAAAGAAATCCGGGGACGTCAGATCCGGTGAACGTGCGGGCTATGGTATGGTGCTTCGACGACCAATCTACCTGTCATGAAATATGCTATTCAATACCGCTTCAACCGCACGCGAGCTATGTGCCGGACATCCATCATGTTGGGGAAGTACATCGCCATTCGGTCATGCAGTGAAACATCTTGTAGTAGCATCGGTAGAACATTACGTAGGAAATCAACATACATTGCACCATTTAGATTACCATCGATAAAGTGGGGGCCAATTATCCTTCCTCCCATAATGCCGCACCATACATTAACCCGCCAAGGTCGCTGACGTTCCACTTGTCGCAGCCATCGTGGATTTTCCGTTGCCTAATAGTGCATATTATGCCGGTTTATGTTACCCCTGTTGGTGAATGACGCTTCGTCGCTAAATAGAACGGGTGCAAAAATCTGTCATTTTGCCATAATTTCTCTTCTGCCCTGTGTCAGAACTATACACGACGTTCAAAGTCGTCGTCATGCAATTCCTGGTGCATAGAAATATGGTACAGGTGCAATCGATGTTGATGTAGCATTCCCAACACCGACGTTTTTGAGATTCCCGATTCTCGCGCAATTTGTCTGCTACTGATGTGCGGATTAGCCGCGACAGCAGCTAAAACACCTACTTGGGCATCATCATTTGTTGCAGGTCGTGGTTGACGTTTCACATGTGGCTGAACACTTCCTGTTTCCTTAAATAACGTAACTATCAGGCGAACGGTCCGGACACTTGGATGACGTCGTCCAGGATACCGAGCAGCATACATACCACACGCCCGTTGGGCATTTTCATCACAATAGCCATACATCAACACGATATCGACCTTTTCCGCTATTGGTAATCGGTCCATTTTAACACGGGTAATGTATCACGAAGCAAATACCGTCCGCACTGGCGGAATGTTACGTGATACCACGTACTTATACGTTTTTGGCTATTACAGCGCCATGGAAGTGAAACATGGACGATAAATAGGTTGGACAAGAAGAGAATAGAAGCTTTCGAAATGTGGTGCTACAGAAGAATGCTGAAGATTAGATGGGTAGATCACATAACTAATGAGGAGGTATTGAATAGAACTGGGGAGAAGAGTTTGTGGCGCAACTTGACTAGAAGAAGGGATCGGTTGGTAGAACATGTACTAAGGCATCAAGGGATTACCAATTTAGTACTGGAGGGCAGCGTGGAGGGTGAAAGTCGTAGAGGGAGACCAAGATGAATACACTAAGCAGATTCAGAAGGATGTAGGTTGCAGTAGGTACTGGGAGATGAAGAAGCTTGCACAGGATGGAGTAGTATGGAGAGCTGCATCAAATCAGTCTCAGGACTGAAGACCAGAACAACAACAACAACAACAACAACAGCGGCATCTATCACAAAGAGAAAAAAAGTGGTCCAACTAAAACATTGATATTTCTTTACGTACTACACGAATATGTAATAAAAATGGGGGTTCCTATTTTAAAAAACGCAGTTGATACCCGTTTGACCTATGGCAGCGCCATCTAGCGAGCCATCCATAGCGCCATCTGGTTTCCCCCTTCAAGCTAGACAAGTTTCGTTCCTTGTAGTTTTTTCGTTTGACGCTTATTTCGTGAGATATTTGGCCCGGTCACGATCAATGGACCACCCTGTATAGATGACATGGCAATCTGTGGCTCCATTCACCACGAGGTGGCAAATCAAATTAAAAGACAGTTACACCACCGGATAAACTTCCAAATACCATTAACGCAGAGGATAGATTAGTTGGAAGATGAGCTTACATATACTGTGCACAAGAAAATGTACAAACAAAACCGACGTACGCATTCACAATTTCTCCCAACCGAAGTACATCACATCACACATACACAAAATGAATACAAACCAGAATCATCACCACATGGAAAACCATTCGACACACGTAAATGTGAACAGTACGCCAAACCAGTCAAATTTGTCTCGGGAGGCACTCTTCACCCCGGGAAAAAGGAACAACGAATAGACAGACACGTAGACCCTGAATCAGTACACACCGAAACAATCAGGCCACAAAGCAATACAAAACTCAAAACTACCGGACCCAGACTTATTAAAGTAGACAAATTAGATGAGGAAAAATCTGAGGGAGACACGTGTGACATTTGTAACGATGTCAACGTGCGTCTAGAAACAACCTCCACTCAAAACATCAACAAAGACAACATAACACATACAGTCAGTCCCACACAAATCACCACCATCGCCGACACCACACCAGCAAGCACCACCAACATCAGGGAAAAACGCGTGAAGGCAAAAATCATGGAAGAAGCGTGTGACAAAATGAAGTGTAACTGCGTGTAATGTACGCCAGAGGCAAAAAATTAGTGATAACTGCTGACATTAATTCCAGATCGACGCTCTGGAACTCAGACAGAACAGATGACAGGGGGGCGATTAATCACCGACCTAATATAAGGAACACAATTACATGTAATGGACACGGAAGGACCTATACCAACATATGCAGGGTTCGATGGTACGAGGAGTAATATCGACTTCACGCAAGCAAATAATGCAGCAATGGCATACGTAACAAACTGGACTGTACATGACAAGATAACCAGTAGTGATCACAACGTCATAACATACACACTAACTTTCACTTAGGCCACAACGACCAAATCACACACCAGACACAAAGCAGACTGGAACAAATTAACGGAAATTATCCAACAACACGATCTAGAAAACATCAATGGAGGTATCGGTTATAGACCACACAACTTGACACAGGTATACAACATGCACATAACACATCAATACCGACAGCAAAGAACACAAAACGCTCACCAGTACCATGGACCAACGAACGTACGAGACTCAAACAAGATTCCAAACACAAAAGAAAATTATATCAAAGCGCTATAGCAGATAGGGACAGACGCATAAGTCTTGAAGCATATAGGCATGCACAAGACTTATATGGCTCGTGGCTCTGAGCACTATGGGACTTAACATCTGTGGTCATCAGTCCCCTAGAACTTAGAACGACTTAAACCTAACTAACCGAAGGACATCACACACATTCATGGCCGAGGCAGGATTCGAACCTGCGACCGTAGCAGTCGCGCGGTTCCTGACTGAGCGCCTAGAACCGCTAGACCACCGCGGCCGGCACACAAGACTTATACAGATAGACCCTATACAACACGCGTAGACAACAATGGGGCTATTTGTTACAACACAAACAGAGCAAAATATATGGGGGGAACCATACACAATACTGACAGAGGTGATAAAAACCCCACTAGTTCTGGGAACGCTAAGGCAGGATGACGGAACGATGACGAGGGGCTGGAGGAATACAGCAGATTTTCTGCTCCCGGACGACGTTATCGATACAGACACACAATATCATACAACACTAAGAGAAAACCTACACACACCATACAACACTGCAACTGTCATCTGTCCTTTTGCACAAGAAGAGGTTGCGCTAGCAATTTCAGAGCTCAAAAACGAGAAAGCAGCTGGACCAGATGGTATCCAATCGGAAACACTGAAAAAACTAGCACCGCAAATCACCCCGTTCGTAGCAACGTTACTGAACGATGCCTTACGGCTCGGCGGGGTACGTACAGTATCTAAAACCTCAAAAGCAGTCATTATTAAGAAATCAGTGAACAGGGATCCTTCAGATCTAAAGACTTACAGGCCAATATGCCTAATAAACATCCTAGCAAAGATTCAGGAGAAGCTACTGTGTAAGAGCCTGCAAACACACAGAGCTCTCAGGACTATGAGCCAACATCAATTCGGCTTCAGAACTGGCAGATCAACAGATGATGCCATCAACCAGGCCCTACACATAGTTAGTACTAAAAAACAGAAATACCCCATGGCAATAATGATTGTCATTGCCGGAGCATTCGATAATCTCTGGTGGCTCGCACTGTTTCAGACGTTAAGACATCTAGAGGTACCGCAGTCACTGTACAACAGTTTCCTAGACTACTGTAAAGATCGAGTAGTCGAATGGCAGATGGACAGCCGGAAAGTAATTAAAAGAATTACCAAAGGCTGTCCTCAAGGGTTGATCTGCGGCCCGATCTTCTGGGACATAACAATCGAACCCGTCCTACAACTTCTACAACTTCTGGATGGGGGGTGACAGGTCAGACGGAATTGTCGTCTACGCAGATGAACTATTATTTGTAGTCACTGCAAACAACAGTGCCCAGTTAGAAGAGAAAGCCAGTGGAATACTACAAACAATTACACAATGGTGTCACAACAATAAACTCAGGATAGTCGCAAACAAAACAACATACACATTACTGGAAGGATCACTCCAAAGGACTCCTTCGGTTAAAATTCGGGACACAAACATCAAACGAGAACACGTTACGCACTATCTTGGGGTACGCATAGATGAAGAATTGAATTTTCACGAACACATAAGGCTAACGACAGACAAAGCAGAACAAATACTACACAAACTGGTGAGGCTAATTTCAAAACAGTTAAGATTACCTCTACCAGACATACTGACATACCACTGTGCGCTCTTCGAATCAGTACTCAGCTTCGCAGCTAGCACGTGGGCACATAGACTGAATGTGGTCACCAGCAGAGCATCGGTCAGATGAGGGCAGAGAAGTGCCCTACTTAGGCTATCTGGAGCCTTCGGCAACAACTCAGCGGATGAACTGTGTGTGGTGCTCGGAATATGCCCCATGGATATCACGGTCAAATACAGAGCTGCAAGGTACTGGTTAAAGATGGAGAGACTAGATAAGGTACACACAATAACCGTTGTGCCGATAGAGACGATACGTCACCTTAAAAGTTGGCGTTTGGATACACGGCAAGGTGAGTGGGATGTAAGTGATAAGGGACGTAGACTGCACGACTTCCTCCCTGACACAAGGGAGCGGTTGAGAATGAAACATATCGATCCCAGCCGCGGTGTTTTATATTTCTTAACAGGACACGGACCTTATCCCACGCACTTAAACCGCGTGAGTCTGCGGCAGACACCTACATGCACATGCGGGGAAGAAGGTTCCCTAGAACACACTGTCTTTTTCTGCCGGAAATACGCGAACAATAGACATACACTACACTTAGACTACACAGATACAGGCACACACACACACACATATATATATACTCCTGGAAATGGAAAAAAGAACACATTGACACTGGTGTGTCAGACCCACCATACTTGCTCCGGACACTGCGAGAGGGCTGTACAAGCAATGATCACACGCACGGCACAGCGGACACACCAGGAACCGCGGTGTTGTCCGTCGAATGGCGCTAGCTGCGCAGCATTTGTGCACCGCCGCCGTCAGTGTCAGCCAGTTTGCCGTGGCATACGGAGCTCCATCGCAGTCTTTAACACTGGTAGCATGCCGCGACAGCGTGAACGTGAACCGTATGTGCAGTTGACGGACTTTGAGCGAGGGCGTATAGTGGGCATGCGGGAGGCCGGGTGGACGTACCGCCGAATTGCTCAACACGTGGGGCGTGAGGTCTCCACAGTACATCGATGTTGTCGCCAGTGGTCGGCGGAAGGTGCACGTCCCCGTCGACCTGGGACCGGACCGCAGCGACGCACGGATGCACGCCAAGACCGTAGGATCCTACGCAGTGCCGTAGGGGACCGCACCGCCACTTCCCAGCAAATTAGGGACACTGTTGCTCCTGGGGTATCGGCGAGGACCATTGGCAACCGTCTCCATGAAGCTGGGCTACGGTCCCGCACACCGTTAGGCCGTCTTCCGCTCACGCCCCAACATCGTGCAGCCCGCCTCCAGTGGTGTCGCGACAGGAGTGAATGGAGGGACGAATTCAGACGTGTCGTCTTCAGCGATGAGAGTCGCTTCTGCCTTGGTGCCAATGATGGTCGTATGCGTGTTTGGCGCCGTGCAGGTGAGCGCCACAATCAGGACTGCATACGACCGAGGCACACAGGGCCAACACCCGGCATCATGGTGTGGGGAGCGATCTCCTACACTGGCCGTACACCACTGGTGATCGTCGAGGGGACACTGAATAGTGCACGGTACATCCAAACCGTCATCGAACCCATCGTTCTACCATTCCTAGACCGGCAAGGGAACTTGCTGCTCCAACAGGACAATGCACGTCCGCATGTATCCCGTGCCACCCAACGTGCTCTAGAAGGTGTAAGTCAACTACCCTGGCCAGCAAGATCTCCGGATCTGTCCCCCATTGAGCATGTTTGGGACTGGATGAAGCGTCGTCTCACGCGGTCTGCACGTCCAGCACGAACGCTGGTCCAACTGAGGCGCCAGGTGGAAATGGCATGGCAAGCCGTTCCACAGGACTACATCCAGCATCTCTATGATCGTCTCCATGGGAGAATAGCAGCCTGCATTGCTGCGAAAGGTGGATATACACTGTACTAGTGCCGACATTGTGCATGCTCTGTTGCCTGTGTCTATGTGCCTGTGGTTCTGTCAGTGTGATCATGTGATGTATCTGACCCCAGGAATGTGTCAATAAAGTTTCCCCTTCCTGGGACAATGAATTCACGGTGTTCTTATTTCAATTTCCAGGAGTGTATATACTGTATCTACAGCGCTATGGATCTCAAGAAGGAACAAAGCGAGAAGAACTTCGCAATACCTGTTTGTTAAATCCATGTTGATTTTTTTCTATAGTTCATTTTAGTCCTCCAAATGCGTCATAATATTGTTGTTGTGATCTTCATTCCGGAGACTTGTTTGATACAGCTCTCCACGCTACTCCCTCCTGTGCACGCCTCTTCATCTACAGGAAATCACTGCAACGTACATCCTTCTGAATCTGCTTACTGTATTCATCTCTTGGTCTCCCTCTACGATTTTTACCCCCCCCCCTCCCTACCCCTCCCCACCCCCCCACACACACCCCTCCAGAACTAAATTGGTGATCCCTTAATGTCTCAGAATGACTCCTCTCAACTTATCCCTTCTTGTAATCAAATTATGTCACAAATTTCTTTTCTCCCCGATTCTGCCCAATACCTCCTCATTAGTTACGTGATGTACCCATCTAATCTTCAGCGTTCTTCTGCAGCACCGCATTTCAAGAGCTTCTATTCTCTTCTTGTCTAAGCAGTTTATCGTCCATGTGTCACATATATACGTCGTTACACTCCAAACAAATACTTTCTGAAAAGACTTCTTGAGATTTAAGTCTATATTCGATGATAACAAATTTCTCTTCTTCAGAAACGTTTTTCTTGCATGCCAGTCTACATATTATATCCTCTCTACTTCGGCCATCGTTAGTTATTTTACTGTCCAAATAGCAAAACCTATATACTACTTTAAGTGCCTCGTTTTCTAATTTAATTCTACTAATTCGTAATAATTCGTGAGCATAAAACGTGTTCCACAATCCTATAACTGATTCACGCCAGCGATATCGGCCTATAATTTTATCTATTTGTCCTACGACCCTTCTTGGAAACGGGAATCGGTTCCCCTTTTTTTCCAGTCTCTAAGTATCCTTCATTGTTCCAACTATTTATGATAAACAGTGGCTAGAAGCGGAGCAAGTTGTTTCGCACAATCTATGGAGAAACATTTAGGTATCTCATCTGGTCCAGAAACCTTTTCACTCCTAAGCGACTATAGGAACTTTTCTATTCTGTTATTCCTTATATCGCTATCTCCTATTTCGGCGTTCGCATGAAGATTGAATGGAAGGACCGTATATCTTCCGCGTTGGAACAACTTCGAAAGACCGAATTCAGTATCTCGGCCATCCATTTCGGTTCCAGTATGGTTTGTAATTGAATGGATAGATAATTTCGATCCACTAACCGATTTTACATAAGACTAAAGCCTCTCAGTGTTTTTAGTCAGTACCGTTGGCAAAATCATACTCTGAATGTCATTGAACGATTCTTTCATTGCTGTTCTTACGCTCATTTTCGCTTCGTTCGGCTTTTGTTTGTCAAATCTGTGATGAATCTTGCTTTGTTTACGAAGTATTTTTCTGACTCGGTTTTTAAACCAAGATGCGTCTCTTACTACCCAGGTCGGGATATTCATGTCTAAGGAGAACTGAACGCTGCTTTTCAGTTGTATCTATTTGTGCTGCACATCTTCGTACTCGACACTGAATATTTGATGCTGACTACTCAGATACTCAGCAATTTGGATCCTGTCACTCTTGCTAAGCAAGGACTATAGTATTTAGTACCCGTTTGGTGTACTGCGTCTTTCAATTTCCTTGCCTTAAAACAAGAGTAATCATCTCTCCATGGGAGTGAAATATTGAGCTCATAAAGAGAATAAGATGTTAACATCATACAGGGTGTTTCACAATTCATCTTACACACTTCTAGAGGTTGTAAAGGGGACTTAATATATCAAGTTTTGCATAGGCACCCATGGCCGGTTCAAAAATGGTTCAAATGGCTCTGAGCACTATGGGACTTAACTTCTGAGGTCATCAGTCCCCTAGAACTTAAAACTACTTAAACCTAACTAACCTAAGGACATCACACACATCCATGCCCGAGGCAGGATGTAGCGCCTAGAACCGCACGGCCACTGCAGCCGGCTGCACCCATGGCCGGAAACGTCATCCAACGACGTTACGCCTGTAAATGTATGTACATACAAGATGGTTCTGTGATGATGTTACAAACTTTCTAGGACGATGAAGAAGGATAAATGTATCAATTTGAAGCAAGGGACTCTCTATCGAAAACGAACGAGTCAAAAGCTATAAGCGAAAACCGTTCTGTTATCTCTGACCGTGGAATACATGTACTAGTATATTGTTGCTAAGATTGTAGGGTATGCAACTTTCAGAGGCGGTAAAGGGACCAAAACAAGAAAAAAATGTCTATAGACATATGCATACCTTAAGAGCTATGTATGAACACTTGTTCAATAGAGGATATGTATTTCTCAGTAGCGAATATGAAGAAGGCTCATAGCTCCTCAGGTATGCGTTTTAGAGCTCATGTTTACTAGGCCTTTTTTCCTTGTTTTCATCCATACTACCACCTCTGGAAGTTGCCTACCCCACAATCTTAGCAACAACAGGACCAGTGCATTTATTCCACTGTATCAGAACGGTTTTCGATTATAACTTCTGACTCGTTTGTTTCCGGTACAGGGACCCTTCCCTCCAATTGATACATTTATTTTATCCTTCTCCGTTATCCTAGAAAGTTTTTAACGTCATGACGGCATCACCTTGTATATATATATACATTTACAAGTGCCGGTGACTATAATTTTTGACGCCCTGTAACGTCGCTAGGTGACGTTTCCAGATAAGGGTTCCTATGTAAATCTCGAGCTACTAAGTGCCCACCACAGTCTCTAAAAGTGTGTAATATGAATTCTGAAATACCCTGTATAATATACACTCCTGGAAATTGAAATAAGAACACCGTGAATTCATTGTCCCAGGAAGGGGAAACTTTATTGACACATTCCTGGGGTCAGATACATCACATGATCACACTGACAGAACCACAGGCACATAGACACAGGCAACAGAGCATGCACAATGTCGGCACTAGTACAGTGTATATCCACCTTTCGCAGCAATGCAGGCTGCTATTCTCCCATGGAGACGATCGTAGAGATGCTGGATGTAGTCCTGTGGAACGGCTTGCCATGCCATTTCCACCTGGCGCCTCAGTTGGACCAGCGTTCGTGCTGGACGTGCAGACCGCGTGAGACGACGCTTCATCCGCTCCCAAACATGCTCAATGGGGGACAGATCCGGAGATCTTGCTGGCCAGGGTAGATGACTTACACCTTCTAGAGCACGTTTGGTGGCACGGGATACATGCGGACGTGCATTGTCCTGTTGGAACAGCAAGTTCCCTTGCCGGTCTAGGAATGGTAGAACGATGGGTTCGATGACGGTTTGGATGTACCGTGCACTATTCAGTGTCCCCTCGACGATCACCAGTGGTGTACGGCCAGTGTAGGAGATCGCTCCCCACACCATGATGCCAGGTGTTGGCCCTGTGTGCCTCGGTCGTATGCAGTCCTGATTGTGGCGCTCACCTGCACGGCGCCAAACACGCATACGACCATCATTGGCACCAAGGCAGAAGCGACTCTCATCGCTGAAGACGACACGTCTCCATTCGTCCCTCCATTCACGCCTGTCGCGACACCACTGGAGGCGCGCTGCACGATGTTGGGGCGTGAGCGGAAGACGGCTTAACGGTGTGCGGGACCGTAGCCCAGCTTCATGGAGACGGTTGCGAATGGTCCTCGCCGATACCCCAGGAGCAACAGTGTCCCTAATTTGCTTGGAAGTGGCGGTGCGGTCCCCTACGGCACTGCGTAGGATCCTACGGTCTTGGCGTGCATCCGTGCGTCGCTGCGGTCCGGTCCCAGGTCGACGGGCACGTGCACCTTCCGCCGACCACTGGCGACAACATCGATGTACTGTGGAGACCTCACGCCCCACGTGTTGAGCAATTCGGCGGTACGTCCACCCGGCCTCCCGCATGCCCACTATACGCCCTCGCTCAAAGTCCGTCAACTGCACATACGGTTCACGTCCACGCTGTCGCGGCATGCTGCCAGTGTTAAAGACTGCGATGGAGCTCCGTATGCCACGGCAAACTGGCTGACACTGACGGCGGCGGTGCACAAATGCTGCGCAGCTAGCGCCATTCGACGGCCAACACCGCGGTTCCTGGTGTGTCCGCTGTGCCGTGCGTGTGATCATTGCTTGTACAGCCCTCTCGCAGTGTCCGGAGCAAGTATGGTGGGTCTGACACACCGGTGTCAATGTGTTCTGTTTTCCATTTCCAGGAGTGTATATATAAATACAATGTTATGCACAAGCAATTCCGGAATTTCAGAAGATGACACCGAAAACTACGATACATACAGAAAAATGACACCTATCGATGGATAGAAAATCAAGTTTCGAATACTAACACGTGCCGTCGCGTAGTTCTAGAGCTCATTAATAGGTAACAGTCATGTCAGAACATGTAGACAAGTTACCCCATTTTTATTGTCGCATCGAATTAGTTCGAGCCTGCAGATAGGCAACCCAGTGAACAAATTTCCTAAGTGGGTTGCCTTCCCAGACACCAGCATCAGCAGCTTCAGTGAACAGCGCGCTCACATTGACGTTTGCCGCCTTCCAAAAGGTGCCAATATTGAGCACCTGTAATCTGAGTTACAAACTAGGAGAAAAGTTCTATGCACTGATATTCCTTTATGTATTTTAGTTACCGTGAAGTCATCTTCTGACAAACCGGAGGTACTTAACGGTTAATCATATACTGCGCAAGCCATTGTGCTGCGCATGACGGGGAGTAGGTCCTATAGAAATTATCGATTTCCTGCCCTGTTACAGTCCCTTATCGAGTGACAAATATGACTGCCTGAATACCTGTGCAGGTGCCTTAATCTCTCTTATCTCATTCTCATTATCTCTATGCAAGATAAAGGATGGTACCAGTGTGATGGTCACACAGTTTTCTTGGAATAAAGGTTCTCTAAACTGATCAAATATAGTATCGCGAGACTACATAGTTTTTCATCCATTGATCCCCATTTCAGTTCAAATGGTTCAAATGGTTTTGAGCACTATGGGACTTAACATCTGAGGTCATCAGCCCCCTAGAACTTAGAACTACTTAAACCTAACTAACCTAAGGACGTCACACACATCCATGCCCGCGGCAGGATTCGAAACTGCGACCGTAGCAGCAGCACGGTCCCGGACTGAAGCGCCTAGAACCGCTCGGCCACAGCGACCAGCCCCATTTCAGTTCCCAGATCATTTCTGTTACACTTTCGTATGGACTATACTAACTTCTTATGATCCTCGCAGTGCATCGGTAAATTCCTTTAATGTCTGTTGTTATGACTACTTGACAAAGATTCGAACCACTGGAACAGTATTCCAGAACTGGTTGCACTAGTATCTTTTACACGATTTCCTTCACAGATGCTCTATACTTTCCCAGAACCCTCCCAACAAATATAAGTCTTCTAATCGCCTCCCCAAATAGTGATTTGACGCGACACTTCCTTTTCATATCGTTTCTTATTGTTATCCACAAATAATTATAGAAATATGCACATATACAGATAGCGATAGTATCGTATACACAAGGTACAAATGGGCAGCGTGTTGGTGAAGCTGTCATATGTACTCAGGTGAAACGGTTTCCCTTGTGGTTATGGCCGCACTACTGGAATTAACAGACTTTGAACGCGAGATGATAGTTGGGGTTAGACGCATGGGACATTTCATTTCGGGAATCGTTAGGAAATTCAATATCCCGAGATGTACAGTGTCAAGAATGTGCTGAGAATAACAAATTTCTAGCACCACGGACAACGCAGTCGTCGACGTACAACGAACGTATCCGTTAGGACAGTGCGGCGAAATTTGGCGTTAATAATCTATGACAGCAAACGACCCACACGAGTGCCTTTGCTAACAGCACCACATCGCCTGCAGTGCCTCTGCTGAGGTCGTGACCATATCGGTTGGACCCCAGACGACTGGAAAACCGTGGCGCGGTCAGATGAGTCCCGATTTCAGTTGGTAAGAGCTGATGGTATGTTTTGAGTGTGGGGCAGACCCCACGAAGCCATGGACCTAGGTTGTCAACAAGCATTGCGCAAGCTGGTGGTGGCTCCTTAATGGTGTGGGCTATGTTTTCGTGGAATGGACTAGGTTCTCCTGTCCAACTGAATCGATCATTGAGTGGAAATGGTTATGTTCGGCTACTTGGAGACCATTTGCCGCCATTCATGCACTTTATGTTCCCAAACGACAATGGCATTTTCATAGATGACAATGTGCCACGTCAGAATATCCTGGACAATTCGAGCAAATTATTTGGCCACCCAGATGGCCCGACGTGTTGTAAAAACCGGCAAAGACCCACCCTGCTTTATTGATACCATTCGGAGACCGTTGCGAAAAATTACTTCCGTACTCTTGCTACAAAGGAATCTCCTCAGTTACTGATGGAGAAAATTTATTTGTTCCGTTGTAAATGGTTGCTGACAGACGGCGAAGGTAGAAACAGTTAGGTTGTTTACGAAATAACATTTTCTGCTGCCAGTCACGACTTTATTTTTATTAACATTATGCATCACGCGTTTCGGAAGTCATTCCTATTTTCGAGAATGTTTTTCATTTGCTATGCTATTTATTTGTGATACACTGAAGAGCCGAAGAAACTGGTACACCTGCCTCATATCGTGTAGGACTCCCGCGAGCACTCAGAAGTGCCGCAACACAACGTCGTCTCGACTAATGTCTGAAGTAGCGCTGGAGGGAACTGACAGCATAAATCCGTAAGAGTACGAGGGGATGGAGATCTCTTCTGAACAGAATGTTGCAATGCATCCCAGATATGCTCAATAAAGTACGTATCTGGGGAGTTTGGTGACCAGCGGAAGTGTTTAAACTCGTAAGAGTGTCGCTGGAGCGACTCTGTAGCAATTCTCGACGTGTGGGGTGTTGCCTTGTCCTGCTGGAATTGTACAAGTCCGTAGGAATGCACAATGGACATGAATGGATGCATGTGATATGACTTCCGTACGTTTCACCTGTCAGAGTCGTATCTAGACGCATCAGGGGTCCCATGTCAGTCCAACTGCAGACGCCCCACACCATTACAGCTTGAACAGTCCCCAGCTGACACGCAGGGTCCATGGATTCATGAGGTTGTCTCCACACCCGTCCACGTCCATCCGCTCGATACAATTTGAAACGAGGCTCATCTGACCAGGAAACATGTTTCCAGTCATCAACAGTCCAATGTCGGTGTTGACGGGCCCAGCGACGCATAAAGTTCTGTTACGTACAGGCATCAAGGATACACGAGTGGGCCTTCGGCTCCGGAAGCCCATATCGATAATGCTTCGTTATATGGTTCGCGCACTGACACTTGTTGATGGCCCAGCATTGAAATCTACAGCAATTTGCGGAGGGGTTGCACTTCTGTTATGTTTAATGATTCTCTTCAGTCGTCATTGGTGCTGTTCTTGTAGGATCTTTTTCCTGCCTCATTGATGTCGGAGATTTCATGTTTTACCGGATTCCTAATATTCACGGTACACTCATGAGATGGTCGTACGGGAAAATCCCCACCTCATCGCTACCACGGAGATGCTGTATCCCATCGCTCGTGCGCCGACTATAACACCACGTTCAAACTCATTTAAATCGTGATAACCTGCCATTGTAACAACAGTAACCGATCTAACAACTGCGCCAGACACTTGTCTTATATAGGCGTTGCCGACCGTAGCGCCGTATTCTGTCTGTTAACGTATCTCTGCATTTGATTACGCATGTCTATACCACTTTCTTTGGTGCTTCAGTGTCTGATACCTGAGGAACTTTATACTGATATATTTTGATTCTGGTAAGTTTTTTACTAAGTTTTGGCGTTATTTGGATTTGTTATTTCTACTGTTTGTACCCTGTCTTCCAGGTAGCACCGCAACCAATCGCTAGCTACACATGTTATTCCTAACGATGTTGGCGTATGTAGTACAATCTTGTCCAGCCGTGGACACACCCTCATCCTTGTTAAAGAAGAAGTATAACTTCCGTAAAATCTATTAATTCTGATTCTGTACTTCTACCGCTTCTCTAACCAAACTATTATACGTTAAGGTTTTAGGTGTTCAAGTAATAGATCGTAATTGACTGTATTATTTTTTTGAGAACGATAACAGCAGAGAAATCAGCACGTATTCCATGCTTTTTTCAGTATTTTCCTGCAGCATCTCACAATTCTCGCTGTTTCATAACAGGCAGTCAAATGAAGAAGAGCCAGTTGAAAAAAAAGTAATTAAACTGTTTATTATTTCGAAAGGCATCGCCGTAACTGTTAATACATCTATCCCACTGTGAGACAAGACGGTCAATGCTTTCATCGAAAAATATTTGCGATTGACTGCGGAATCATGATTGTACCCAGACGTGCACCTGTTTGTCCGAAGCAGATCGACCCGCCCACATGTTGCTAAGGTTATTTGGTCTACGCTGCAGAAGTTTCGCTGGGTAGCCCATACAAATCCTCGATACATTTCCGATCTCTCCCCATGCGATTTCAATATTTTTGGAGCCCTGAAGAAAGACATTTTTAGCTGTCGATTTGATTCAGTCGAAGAGGTGCCTGCACGCCAAGGGTACAATCATGCTCCTGTACTGCAACCTCCAACATTCTTCCGCGAAGGGATTGACTGTCTTGTCTCACAGTGGGATAAATGCTTTAACACTTTGCATTCTGTTGAGCCCACAGCAGCGTATACGTCGGTATAAGACATTATGGAAATGAATTATCCAATCCAGCTGCAACAATAAGTAATATGCTTCCTAATATTTTACACGAAAAGCCGGTTTTGGCTTATTGCCATTAACAAGTGACCAGCTAAATAGCATTGTTTCTGTTTTACTTTTAAATTTGAGCTGATACTCAAGTCTAATTGGAAGTGACGATCATATTGCATTTATAGTGCAGTCTTTCTGTCATGTCTCGGTAAGTATAATAGTTCTTGTAGTTGCGAAGCGTAAAAAATACGTTTTCGTCAGATATGTTGATAGTTCAGTTTTGACTGTTTTTTTTTTTAATACTGTTATGCTATATGTTTACAAAGTATTTACAGCTTACCAGAAATGATGTTATCTATCGTTGTTCTTATTTTCCTTTAAATTTTAGCCATGGTCTGTGTAAGTTTTGTTTACCATTTGACTATGTCTTTTCGTGCTCTGAAGGCCAATAAAGTTTTCTAGATGCTATTTATGTTTAAAATTTGTGTGTTCATTTAGACGTTCGTTTGGGTATTTGCTTATATGAATATAAAGTTCCAGTTCATCGAGAATGTTCATAGCACTCCACAGGAAATTCTAAATGAACACAAAGGTTTTAAACATAAACACCATCTAGAAAACTTTATTGACATAATAAAGCACGAAAAGGCATAATCAAATGGTAAACAAAACTCACACTGACCATAGCTTAAATTTAAAGGAAAATAAGAACAACGATGAGTAACATCATATCTGGTAAGCTGTATATACTTCGTAAACATACAGCATCATAGTAAAGAACTGTCGAAACTGAATTGTCAAAATATCTGACAAAAACGTATTTTTACGTGCCATAACATCCAGAAATATTATACTTACCGGTACATGACACAGAGACTTTACTATAGATGCAGGATGGTCATTACGTCCAACTAGACTTAAGTACCAGCCCAAATGTAAGCGTAAACAGCCACAATTTATGCACAAATAATCTTACCAATATTATTTCGCAAATCACTTGTTAACGGAAATAAGCCGAAACAGGTTTGCCATGTAAAATATTAAAAAAAGTACGTATTATCTTATTGCAGCTCATTTCGAGCATTTATTTCTAAAATGTATGAACAGTTACGGCGATTACTTTTGAAATGATAAACAATTTATCGACTTTTTTCCATCTGTCTTCTTGTCATTTGACTGCCCCCTTCAGATACACTAGTAAATTACCTGATGGTAACTAATCATTTATTATCTGCAATTTGCATGAAAATGCTGTGAGACTAAGCAGCCATTTTATAGGCTTGACATAACACTGATAAATTAGAAATCTATATTCAAGTCGTTGTACTATGACTCTTACCAATGTTGAAATGTAACATATTTTCATATCTTCCGATACCAGTATTGTATTGTATTCTGTAGCCTTTGAAAATGACGGGATGTCGAACCGCGTAAAGAGTTTTTGGAAATAAGAAAAAGTGTGGTCGAGGCATAAGAAAATTTATTAGGAAATCATTTAATACGTATTTAATGGAACTTTTATGCACCAAGGCTGGTACTTCACCTAAGCCTAAAGAAATTTGTCATTTAGTTTTTGTGTCATTTTTTTCTGGTTTCACGATTGTGGTTTATAATAGTTGTATTACAGCTGTTTTTAGGAATATTTTTTAATTTCTCTAGAATACATGGAAAACCCTCAAAATGGTTCAAATGGCTCTAAGCACTATGGGACTTAATATCTGAGGTCATCAGCCCCCTAGACTTA
This sequence comes from Schistocerca nitens, assembly GCF_023898315.1. Taxonomy (NCBI): domain Eukaryota; kingdom Metazoa; phylum Arthropoda; class Insecta; order Orthoptera; family Acrididae; genus Schistocerca; species Schistocerca nitens. The sequence goes on from NC_064616.1 coordinate 385,379,557, forward strand.
GAACTACTTAAACCTAGCTAACCTAAGAACATCACACACATCCATGCTCGAGGCAGGATCCGAACCTGCGAACGCAGCAGCAGCAGCAGGAGCACGGTTCCGGACTGAAGGGCCTAAAACCGCTCGGTCACAGCGGTCGGCTGGAAAACCCTCGTCCACAAGGTTTGGCCAATTGTGTTGATCAATTATTACTTTAACCAGTCACATATCTGTATGCTGTTATGCTTCTGTTTGTCTCCCCTAGTTTCCTGTTTAATAACGTCCCAGTCTACTTCGCAATTAGGTCTGTTCTCTGCATTATGAATTATTTTCTCATTACATTGCTGTTTTGGAGCTATCCATAACCTCATGTAAATTATTTCGTCAGTACTGATCAAGTCTTTTTACACAGTGCAAATAAATCAAACTTATGATACTGTATTGAATAGTCTCAACTTTTGAAAACTTTGATAGTTGTATGATTTCGGAACTACGGAGTTGTTAACAGCCCTGTGAACTGGGATAGAGCAATGGCACAAGTAAATAACATAAGCAGCATTAGGCGGAAAGCTAAATCGAAATCCCACTTCTGTACATATTCTCTGCAGGGAGTAGTTCATGAAGCTGAAGCTGGAGATTGTTTCAGTTAAACTACTTTTTTACTCTTCTTTTTTCCCTGTTTAAATGAGTCATGTTTCATGGAATGAAGAAAATATTGATGTATGGTCACGTTCTGTGTGTGGTCTCAATAACGAATATCCACAAATTATCCACGAAGAATATGCGATAAAATATTGTATATTACATATTTTTCACATCACACTAGATGAATAATACATTTCCATGACAGCTACTCGTTTCTTTGTGGAAGGTAAAAGACAATTATTTGTGCATTTCAGAATGAAATAATAAACAGTAAAAGTCTCATCACGCTCATTAACTGTATAGAGTAAACAAATGATCATTTCTCTACAAGCCCGCGTAAAGTTCTTTGTTTCGGTAAATCACCGATTTAAACTCATTACAGAAACTGTACATCCTCAGGTCTCGTTGTCTCACGTTATCTGAGACAAATTTATGCTGATAGTAGTTTAACATACACATACATGTGTAAGCCATACGTCATACCTATCGTAAATACATCGGATTATGAACATTTTTTCAGGTGAGTCAATTCATGTTAACTTTACTTAAATTTTTGTTCCTATTTCATGAAAAAATGTAAGGTAAAGGCTGGAAATACCAAGTAAATTTTTTCAAATTAATCTTTTATCAATATATAAACACTTAAATCGCAGTAAATTTATGCAAGATAGGTCGTATGAACATCGCATATTGTTACAGAAATTGTACTACATAAAGCTTTATAACAAAGGAACATTCTTGTGATATACAATGGATTGTAAATTTCAAGAAATTGGTAAATGGCGGGCAAGATGCCGCAGAAGGGAGGGACAGATGGCCAAACACAAAAGACACTGAAAATGACTTCACTTTGCTTTTTGTTTTTCAAATTTGTTTTTAAATCTTTCACAAAAATAACATGTGCGTGATTCATGAAGTCATCTAGAACATCTTACACATAGAATCAAATCGGAGGAAGACGACATTTCTTGATAAGGTTCAAGGCTCTTTACACATTCGTTTTCTTCAAAATTTAATACATCGGAGGAACTATCGTATAGGGAAATATCATCATCGTCTTCTTCTGAAATTGTGTCTTCAAACTGCAAACAGACGCTTCTTTGCCGGTTTTTCCCTCTGGTTTTGGGAATTTGATTCCTTTAGCTGCTACATTATTTCTTTTGAGTACAGGCTTTCCCTTTCTTCTTTCCTTCAGTGGATGTAAAAAGTGGATCATATAACTAGACAAACAAACTATCGACGCTTCGTTTCCAACAGCTAGATCCAAAATGGTGACAGAATTCATATGAGAGGCGTGACCATCTAGAAGAAGAAGAAGAAGAAGAAGAAGAAGAAGAGCAGGGCCAGGTGGATTTCTAGGAAGGAAATAATTTTTTACACCTTACGTAAAAATATCAGTGCTGACACAAGCGGATTCTCTTCTCATAACAACAACTGATCCTGGAGGCATGTTGTCTTCAGCGTCCTGTTTTATATTTACCCCTTTGTAAATGCAGTGAAGTGTTAAGAAACTTCCCTCACCAATACAGTAGGCAATAACTGTTAGTGTCTCTCCTTTTTCAGCAGAAGTAATAACATGGACATCTCTGCTTCCTTTTTCCGCCACAATCTCCCCATGATCGTTGTTTAGCTGTAGACCAGTTTTGCCTACGTCGTAGATACTACCCGGTTTAACCAAAAGCTTGTTTTCTGTTAATGTTTTTGTAAACAGATCACAGTAAGAATTGACTTCGTCTCTGTTTACTTCAATCGCTCTAGAAACAGAAAGCCCTTGCGCTTTTGTGATGCTTATGTCTGCACTGCGTTTTAAAAATGAGAGAAGATAATCTTTCCCTGCACGTTTCTTTTCTTGATTGAATTTATTTTTCAATCCCATGTGATTAGCTGAATTGAAAGCTATTTGACAGGGGTCTAACGGTTAGGGAGCACAGCCAGATGCTTGTAATTTGTTTACATTGACAGATAATTTCCTTTCTGAAACTTCACCCAGGTATCGTGATAGTCCATACCCTGTTTTCTTGAAATTGCGCGTAGCAAATCTTCTTCTTATTGTTCGTTCTGGTATATTTTTGATTCGAGTTGCTTTCCTTTTGGAATTACCTTCCTCTTTGAATAGTCTTATGGTCTCTATTAGATCTTTTGTAGTCCATTTTCCTGTCTGTCATTTCGGGATGTTACTGTAAAACAAAATGTTATGGATTCCTATTAGCTTTGCAAGAATCGCGGCATCTGTCCCACAGTAAGGGTGCGACATTTGTATTTTTTCATAGGGACAAATTCCGACCCACATTTTCACCAAAGATGAAGCGAAAGAAGCCATTACTCGAGCCACATAACCTGCAATGTTTCTATTACACAATCTAAATGCGAGCTATTAGCTACCAGGCGCGTATCAACTAATACCTACTATTAAAAAGGAATCGTGAAAAACTTCATTTATTTGCGTGGTCTCGGGATTCTAATTTCTTAAATTTCTCCTCTATTTTCCACTCCTGAAGTACAAAAGTTTGTGAGTAAACTGATATCATCAGCGGTTACAACTACTACGAGCGTCGCGCTCACAAGAACGTCTACAAAGGAAATTCCTGGAAGTGCAGCGCCAGTCTCCCGCGTCATCTGTCCCATTTTACCTTATGTTTACACAAATGTTGCTGCTCTCATATGCTTCATAGGTAACGCGCCCGTGTTTATTTTCATTTTTTTCTCTCAGGAAATGACGTGTAATTTTTCTTCTGGGGCACATGTAGCTGCGACACAATATTCATACTTACATGAAAAGTTGTGTGGGCCCGATACTCGAGTTTACTTGACGTAGAGAAAGTTTATGAAACGTTTTCTGCAGTAGCTGTCCACGAAATTCATATTTTAGGTACTGGGGAAACGATCGTGTAGGGGAAATAGGTCTTTGTCAATGTTTGGACTGCCCGATAGCCGCCGCCCCGCCGAGCGAGCCGGCTGGTGACGGCCGCTCAACGCAAACATTATCTCGGAGCACTAATGGAAATATCCCTCTGGCCATCGACAGAGTGAAACTATTACAAAGGCTAAATCTGCTAAACACTGTCTGTCGACTCTATACAATACGTGTCGACTGTCATTAAATGGAAGAAAGTAGCCGAAGCTGCCAAACAACCGTCGAAAGTTTCAACATTTATCGTGGGCACCGTAAAAGAAGTCTAGTCACATTTTTGAAATCGTAAGTCTAAATATTATAGTTATGTTAGTTGGTAACGATATTCTGTGATCCTATTCTATCTACATTTTCAGTTTCAGAGTTTGTTATAAATATTTAGGCGTAGAATAGATTTGGCAGCAAGTTCAGTAATTGTGTAATCCTGAGGGTATAGTACTGACAAACAATCTCTAATAACTTCCGAAGCCACGTATTCTTTAATTATGATAAGATGCATGCTGCATCTATATATACAGTACTTCGTACTACTATCAGATATTGCATAGGAATTCAAATAAAGTAGCGAGACAAAAGGAGCAGTAGTTAGCACACCGGAATCGCATTTCGGGTCCAGATTTCAGATTTACACTTTTCACGGTTTCCCCAAGCTTCTCCACAAGTTCCTAATCTGATCTAGAGATTCATAAGTAATGAGGTCGTCATCGACCAACAGATAATTCAAGTTAGGCACCGGTTCACTAACAGCATAACGGAAAATCTATAAGAAACAGACTATGGTCTACGTAATTTTCTGAATAATTCCTAATACAAGTAAGCCAGATAACAGAATACTTGCTGATAGTCAGCTAAGTGCAAGTGTATGTGTATGTATCCAAGTCCTTGGGCGCTCTTGGGTGCAAACTATGTAGTTAAAGGTAACATATGAACTTACTGTACTGAATCAATTTCTCACAGACTTGTGATTTCATTACTTATGTCTCTTTTCACAGAACAGCTACTCAGCACTACCCACTATTGCTTCGCAACTTGCTCCAGCCTGTAAGGAGGTTGTAAATAGAATTTACACATGGAGAAACATCTGTGTCAGTTGTAGGAGATGTGATGTTGGTGAATAACTCTGGTGTGTGTCGTATCTTATGTAATGGTTCTTGGGTACGGGAAAAGTGAGATGATTTCCGGAGCATGCACATAGCCAACATCTCCTGAATACACCGAGGCACCATCTCCATCCGCCGGACAGATCAATCACCATCAGAAATGTATCTTTCTCTTATTCTGCGATACACTACGGAGATGTTTATAATTTAATCCAGAACATTGGCAAAAACAGTGGCAATCGGAAACTCTACCCTCCAGTCTTTCCATGCCTCGATGGAATAATTATCAGCAAGATCCTGTTGAGATATATGGTTGGTTAGTGAGAAGCAACGACGAGAATATTACAAAAGAGTATTACTTATTTTACACCGAGAGATTGGAATCATTAGAAACTAAAAACAAGTTCAGGAGAAAAAAGGGAGCGAAGCGGTCGTGGCCTTGTCTCATAAACTGTCCCAGAATTCACTTCGATAGGTTAAGCAACACCACGGAGAATCGGCATCATAGTGGGGATTTGAATCCCGCTGCTCCTGAATGTGAGTCCGCTCACTAAAGATTCGGATGAATTAATGATAACACGTGTCCATTTAAGTTACATGAAAAGGAGGTATCAGAAGGTTGGTTAATTGTACCTCATGTACAGACTGGGCGATATGTTTTCGTGTATCGAAATTTGTTAGAGGTGCAGGCTACGGCCAGTCTTAGTGACTGCGAGAAGAATACAATTGAATGTACACGCGTAAGGGTTCTAACGGAATGAAGCGTTCTGCATAGTTAGAGCTGTGGTGCGTGTGAAGAAGGCAGCCAGCGTGAGTGCACGCAGCACACAGGAGATGCGGCACGCACCGCGCGGCGTCGCAGGATCGATGCGACATTCCTGATTGCGACTGCAACTGGCCTGTCCCACAGCCGCGGCTCTTGCGGTGCTCCCCCAGCCTTCCTTACTGCCCCACCTGCCAGCTCAGGCAATACCGACCACCAGCATCACTAGCCAAAACCACGGGTCGTCCAGTAAAGTTACTGTAATTTCCTTTTGCATGTGGCACAGGTCGCATACTACTCATTAGTCAATACCTACACTGTCTCATCTAAAGTATTTGGACAACATTAGCGGACATTATCAAGTGGTATGGCCACAGGCAAACCTACGTTTCTAGCATTTGTAGACTTAGAGAAAGCTTTTGACAATGTTGACTGGAACACTCTCTTTCAAATTCTGAAGGTGGCAGGGGTAAAATAAAGGGAGCTAAAGGCTATTTACAATTTGTACAAAAACCAGATGGCAGTTATAAGAGTCGAGGGACATGAAAGGAAAGCAGTGGTTGGGAAGGGAGTGAGACAGGGTTGTAGCCTCTCCCCGATGTTATTCAATCTGTATATTGAGCAAGCAGTGAAGGAAACAAAAGAAAAATTCGGAGTAGGTATTAAAATCCATGGAGAAGAAATAAAAACTTTGAGGTTCGCCGATGACATTGTAATTCTGTCAGAGACAGCAAAGGATTTGGAAGAGCAGTTGAACGGAATGGACAGTTTCTTGAAAGGAGGGTATAAGATGAACATCAACAAAAGCAAAACGAGGATAATGGAATGTAGTCGAATTAATTCGGGTGATGCTGCGGGAATTAGATTAGGCAATGAGACACTTAAAGTAGTAAAGGAGTTTTGCTATTTGGAGAGCAAAATAACCGATGATGGTCGAAGTAGAGAGGATATAAAATGTAGACTGGCAATGGCAAGGAAAGCGTTTCTGAAAAAGAGAAATTTGTTAACATCGAGTATAGATTTGTATGGAGTGTAGCCATTCATGGAAGTGAAACATGGTCGATAAATAGTTTGGACAAGAAGAGAATAGAAGCTTTCGAAATGTGGTGCTACAGAAGAATACTGAGGATTAGATGGGTAGATCATATAACTAATGAGGAGGTATTGAATAGGATTGGGGAGAAGAGAAGTTTGTGGCACAACTAGACTAGAAGAAGGGATCGGTTGGTAGGACATGTTCTGAGGCGTCAAGGGATTGCCAATTTAGTACTGGAGGGCAGCGTGGAGGGTAAAAATCGTAGAGGGAGACCAAGAGATGAATACACTAAACAGATACAGAAGGATGTAGGTTGCAGTAGGTACTGGGAGATGAAGAAGCTTGCACAGGATAGAGTAGCATGGAGAGCTGCATCAAACCAGTCTCAGGACTGAAGACCACAACAACAACAATGGCCACCATTCACCTTTATGAGCGCTTAGACTCTGCTGGGGACACTTTCAGTGAGGTATGTAAATGTCTGTGGAGGAATGGCAGCCCATTTCACTCAAGAGCTGAAAGTAGAGAACGTAGTGCCATTGGACGCTGGGGTCTGGAGCGAATTCGACGTTGCAACTAATCCCAAACGTACTGACAAAAACAGTCATAGTGTTCGAAGTGTTCCTCCATTTGTGCAGCCCATCATTCTGTAGAATGTCTTCATATGATTCTGCATTTAGCGTTTTATTAAGTACAATAACGGGACCACACCCTACCCACGGAAAACACTTCCATATAGTAACACCCTCTACACCGTACTTCACTATTGGCTCTACAGAAGATGGGAGGTAACATTCTGCGAGTATTCGCTGACCTCAGACCCTTCTGTCGGTCTGCCGCAGTGTATAGCGTGATTCATCTCTCTAAATCGCTCGTTTCCATTTACTCACTGTCCACTGGCACAGCTCTTTACACTACGTCAAGCGTCGTTTAGCACTGACTACAGAAATGTGTGGTTTATGGGGGGCTGCACGAACGTTGTACGCCATGCTTTTTAACTTCCTACGCATCGTAATTGTCGTAAGTGGACTGCTGGTAGCACAGTGGAATCCTGATTTCCTGCGATTTTGTACAACTACCTTCGGCAATGCCTGACGGTTCTTGTTCGTCAGTGAATGTAGCTGCCGTTGTTCCTTCTCGTTTGCACTTCACAATAACGCTACCAACAGTAGACTTTGGCAGATTGAGAAGGACTGATATGTCCCGGTTGGATTTGTAACTCAAATGACATACAATTAGTAGTCCACATTCGAAGTCACTGAGCCTCCCTGACTGAAACATTCTGCTGCTATGCTTCTCTGCTGACAATACAATACCCCCCTCCTTCTTTTGTAGTGGTGGGTCCACCTCTAGTAACATCTAGTGGTCAGTTCCGAACTGCATACGGGTGTCCGGATACTTTTGATCAGATAGTATTTTTCCTGTGTCCATCAACGTAGTGCACATCAGAGACAGAGCAAAATCTGTACGCCACAAGAATTTGTTTTTGGGGATAGACGTTGTACAGCTGAACTTTGTTTTCTAAGAACGAGCGGACTTCAAATAATAAGTTACACGTACCGTCCCACGCATTGCACAACAAGAGCATCCATTGCCAAAAGCAGTTCATGTTCTGTGTTTCCTCCATATACAGTTCTGCTGCGGTGCAGATACTTGGGCACCGCAGTGTGGGAGGAACCTGGCGCGGCAGCTAGAAACGTACTACCAGGTTGAAGCATGCAGGACGGTACCATTCTTTCGAGGAAAACGTCTAAATTTCACACAGATTCACCGTGAGATGCTGGCGGCATATGGATGAAATGCAGTTTCGCGCCCAGCCACTGTGAAATCGTACAAATTATTTGACTAAGGCCGCAGATACTTTTTTACGACTTGTTTCGGGGTTGCAGCTTCATTCTAAATCAAATGGTTCTTGCATTCAGCCAGGCTGTCAGGATGGAATCTGGCATCACCACTGTTGTGGAATCATTGTTTCCACAAACGCAAAGTGAGAAGACGCCTTTGTTTTGTGTCCCCTACGCATCGGCCGCACGAGACTCACCCACGAGTTCCTTCTGCGTCAGGACGATCCTTCTCACTGCATCTGCGGCAGTCTGCTGACGACCGCGCATGTTCTTGTTGAGTGCGCCCTGCTGGGACACTCTCAGCTTGCCTCTCTCTCTCAGAGTGCCTACCTCAGACACTCCCGGATGATGAGACAGCCACTACCAAAGTGCTGCATTCCCTGACGGAGAGCGGATTTTACACTAAACTATAATAGTCCTCCACTTTCAGTGTTAGAAGTGGTTGTGGGGGGAGAGCCTCTCCCCGCGGCGGGTAACCCCCCTCCCCCATGCCATCGCAGCTTACTTTCTTTACCCCCTCACCTTGTTTTGCCTCTATATCCTCCTGTGCTAGCCGCTGCCTGCGTTATCTCTATTTCTTTTTACCTATCGTGTTACAACTACTGTTACACCCTTTTTCAAACTCTTTGACATGCTTATATAGTTGGCGCAACCAAGTCACCACTTTTTTCGCTTTTTACTTTTTTACGTGTTTCTCTCATGAAATGGAAGGACTGATGACCCAGTAGTTTAGTCCCTTTAAACACATAATCATCATCATCATCATCATCATCATTATCATTATTATTATTGTTATTATTATTTCCACAACAAATATTTCATCAGCTACGGTTCCGCCACTAAAATTCTGCTTAAAAAGTATTGAAGACATGGAAATAGACATTGTCTATCGAGAGCGTGAACTATTATTCACAAATGTCTAACTGAAACTGTCTTGATAACAGAAATTAACAAGATGAAGCGGTTTGAAATGCTAATCAGCTATCATCGCAACTAAAAAGGACAAAAGACATAATGCCTACAGATAGCATAAAGGACGACCACTGAAAAACTGCGCACATATTGTCGGAAATATACCTTGTTTTTCGTGTTTCTGGATCACCCTTGTAACAGCAAGATAAATTGTATCAGTTATGACGTTGATAATGATGTTTGGTTTGTGGGGTGCTCAACGACGCGGTTATCAGCGTCCGCACGAAGTCCCAGTCTTTACGCTGTCCTGTCTCGCCATTTTCCCAAACGATGATGATGAAATGATGAGGACTACACTAACACTCAGAAAAAATTATATCAGTAGAAGGCGCAGGAGCATTTCATAATTTAGGACAGCCATATAAATATAGAACACCTTTGTGAAACTAAAGTGACAGTACAACTGTTTATCTAAAAGACACCTTCATTCACGAACAAAACAGCAGTCAATTTTGTTTTTGGCAAGAGAAATAGTGATCTTTTAGCCTTTAAGTATGTAAGCGGAGCATACTTCTGCGCCCTCTACGGGTTGCACGAAGGAATTCAAAAAGTGAGTTCGACATTACACTGATGAGCCAACGTTATGACCATCTGCTTAAGATTTGTTTGTCCGTCTTTTGAACGAAGTATATCACTGATTCTGCGTGTCAGGGATCCGACAGTTTGTTGGCAGGTTTGTGAAAGTACGTGCATTAGATGTTTTCGCATAGGTCATCTAATTCGCGTAAATAACGGGCCGCTGATTTGCGTACGCGGGGGACGCACCCGATAGTGATTCAGATGGGTTCGATAGGATTTACATCAGGCGAATTTGGTCGCCGAGACATCAACGCGAGTTCACCATAATGCTCCTCAAACATGAAGGTATGGAGGTGGTTCGCAGCTGTCAGTGTGTCTTTGATTACTGCCATAGGTCCCATACAAGGGCAGGAGAATGTCTACCACTGCACAATAACGCTCTCACCAGTCTACATCCGTGGTGCGCTGAAAATTTCGAGCTGCCGTTCACCTCGGTGACGGAGTTTGTGGAGACGACAAGCAACCAAGTGTAGCAAAACTGTGATTCACCCAAAGAGCCGACACATTTCCTTTTATCGTAGGCTGGTGGGTCCGTGCCCACTGCAATCGCAATTGAAGATGTCGTTGGGTCAGCATATGAACACGTAGGAGTGGTCTGCTGAGGAGCTCCACGTTCAGCAATGTAAGACGAACGGTGCGCTACAAAACACTTGTGCGTGCACCAGCATTGTGCTCTTTCGGCAGAGATGCCGCAGAGGATCTGCGGTTACAGGTTCCAGGTTACTTTTAGAGAAAAGAAACATTTTTTCGTTTTTGCAGCAACAAGGGAAAATTCTGTTAAAAGTTCTCCATGTCCCAACAAAATAAATATTTCATAAGCGACAATAGCTGTCTAAAATTTGTTCTCGTCAGTACGATAAATGTAGGCCTTACAGCAACGCGACTGAATCCGATATTCACCTCAAAACAGTTAAGCTGATTTTCCACCAAGCTCACAGCAGTCACTCTCTTGCAGATATATTGTCTATGGCTGTTGAAAAGTGCAGGATTTATGGCATGGTACAAAGGAAAATTACTACTTAAGTGCCACAGACAGGGGGCGGCCCTAGAGGTTAACTCTGTCAACAGGCTTGTTTACGTGTATTCACAGACGGGACATCATAACTGTTTTGGTTTGGCTATAAATAGTGTGGTAACATTTAGACTCGGAGGATAAGAATCAGGTTACAAGCTCAAAAACATTAGTTGGTTTTCCAGTCTGTTGTAGGACTTTTATGCGCTACTTAATTAAAGTAGAAACATATGGTAAATGTGAAGACTTTCAAAACGCACCGAGGTTATGATTACGTTGCAGAATTTTAGGCCTCTATCTAACTTGCTGCATGAGCTGGTAGTCAGGTGGGAAAAACGAGTCATGCCACGTCCTGTACGAACATGCATATGAGGAATAAAGCATTGCAGTATTCAGATTTCACGTGAAGTTGTAGATTCTCTGTAATATATCCATTAGCTGTTCCGTGAGAAGCGTCTAATTTCGGATTATTATGTTGGGTAATCAGAGAAATACATTATTAGCAGCCACACTGATGTTCAGAACGTTCCTTTGATAGGTTTCTGTTATAAGTCTTTAAAGCTACCGCACTTGTTTTAGGTCTAAATACACTGTTACGCCTTTACAGAAATGTCCTCAATTCATGTTAATTTCCACAAATCTATCGTTGTCATGAGAAAGCTGATACAAACAGCGATGTCACGTACTCTAATAGAAGCATTTAGACGAGAATATATATATATATATATATATATATATATATATATATATATATATATTACAGTTTATTAATTTAAAACGAGTACATTTGTACAGCACACACAATAGATATCATTTTCTAGTGAAACGCAAAAATTTAGTTTTTTTCCCGCAATAAGAGATGTAATATCTGACTAGTCGTCTTGAGACACTGAGAGCATTGTAAGTAGAGTAATGTACACGCAAATATGTTTTAGAATGCATTCTTGGCGATGGGTTCGTCAGAATGGATAATACTACCATTTTCAGCGGTAACTCACACTGTCCTCAGCTGTTGATATCACTTTCAGGATATCACTCGCTGGAGCTCTTAGTCATCTGTCTGCCATTGTCTGTGACAATGTTTATGTAGGGAAACCAGTGGACTTCCATTTTTAGCTTTTCACAGGTACCTCTGAAGCCTTGAAATAACTTTAAAATAGAGGAATTGGCAACTTGTGGATTGTTCATGTGCAATAACGAACCCTCATTTAGTTACTCTTCACCATAGGAAGAAATATTTTACCAATATCGCAATCAGCCACAGAATATGCTAATAACAATTTCAGAAGCATCGAAAACTATATAGGAGGCAGCACATAATTTACTGACGTGCAAGAACAAAAATATTACGGCTGTCTCAACGTCAACTACAATCGGCCGTTAAAGAGATAGTGCAGGAATATAAAGTTGGACAAAAATATTTGAAACACTAGAAACACAACACATTTCCATTCCTAATATGGAGTAGAAAACCAACTGGCATTCAAAACAGCTTCCAATCGTCTCAGAATGGATAATTAAGTGTCCCATATGATTCTCATAGGAATTCTGCACAACAGGGGCAAGTTCAGGCAACTATGATGGAGGTGGATAGCGACAACCCACTCTTTTCTCCAAAGTAGAACACAAAGGCTCAATAACGTTGAGATCTTGTGACTGATAGCCAGGGGAGATGCGGCGATTGACCCTCGTGCTCACACAACCAGTCCTGAATAATGTTATCTGTGTGAACAGTAGTACTGTCGTCTTGGAACACAGTATCACAATTAGGAAACAATAATTGTACCATGGTATTGACCTGATCATCCAGAATGGGGGATTTATCCCTGTAAATATACACGTACAGAAATGGAAGAGCCACAGTTGGTAGTATTTGACGGAAAGTCATCCAGTAAAACAGAAGTAATATCTGGCGTTCCCGAAGGAAGTATTATAGGTTCTCTGCTGTCCCTGAACTACATAAACGACATAGGAGAAAATCAGAGCAGCCAGCTTAGATTGTTTTCAAATAATCAAAACCAGCAGCAAAATGATTGAGACAAGATACTTGTATGGTGCAAAAAGTGACAATCGACTCTAAATAATGAAAAGTGTGAAGTTGTCGACATGAGTACTGAAAGAAATCCGCTAAATTTTGGTCACACAATAAATCGCACAAATCTAAAGGCTGTAAATTCAACTAAATACTTAGTGATTACAGTTACGAATAACTTTGGTTGGAAGGATCATGCAGATAATGTTGCGGGTAAGACAAACAAAAAACTGCGATTTATTGGTAGAACACTTAGAAACTGCAACAGATCGACTAAAGAGACTGCGTACGCCATGCTTGTCCGCCCTCTTCTAGAGTGTTGCTGGGCGGTGTGGGATTCACATCAAATGTTACTGACGGGGTACATCGAAACAGTTTACAGAAGGGCAGAAGAAGTGAATCATGCCACTTGTCGACCAACAGCTCTTAGAGGACTACGTGAACACGTCGAGCAGGCGTGCCATAACGTATCCCAGGACAGTATTCGGCATATGTACGACCGACTGGGTGGCAGTGTCAACGCCTGCATTGCCGCCAGTGAAGGCTACATCACATATTATTATGGGTGTTTCACCATGGGTCGATACCTGGTACTTCAGGAACGCTTGTGCTATTGATCGGTAAATGTCATCATTTCGTGTACGCCACATGCTCTGTTCCAACAATAAATCTTGATTCAATAGGAAACTTCTAAAAGGGTGTACCAAATTTCTTCTGGCAGAATATTTAGCTTTCAGAATCTTCAACAGTGTAGCTCCCCAAAGAGCGAATTGAGAATCCTGTCCTTAGCCTGGTGTCGGAACTTTTCAATGTAACTTCGAACGCATTTTAATTAACAGAGCCATTAATTTGCTTAATACGGTATTGTTTGCATCAGTTTACTGTATAACATATTATTAAATTTCTGTAGAATCTTATGAAAATTGGTTGCTCTAAGCATAATTATAGAGAGGGAGTTGTCTTTTGCGAGGCAAGAAAGATGTTACAGGCTAAGAGAGCGGGCGATCGCATTACAATAGGCAGCTTACAGCTTAAGCTCACTGTGCGCTTGCAATTCCTGTGCTATGAGATGCCGTCATACCTTATTTTCTTTTTTAGAAGCGAGCGCATGCTCAAAGAAAGAGACATCAATGACAACCCCTGCAAGGCTCTTTAAAGAGATGGGACACTGCGATGATGAGGGACAGCTCGAAGATAGACAACGCCACTCTCTGAGCATATGGAATGCAGTTCATATTTTGGGCTCTTCATTATCTGGCGTACTTAAAGAGGGCAAAGGGTTCTTCCAAACATTAACATTAACAATACCAGCAGTGCTTGATAAATGAACAGATTAACGTAAATGAAGGTGTCTCCATGTCACCCGTGCAAGATATTATTCCTCCATAATTTTCAGTGACTACCACTTCTGTATTTCTCTATTTTTTATTTATTTAAAGTGAATACAAAAATTAATTCACATTCCAATAACATCTCATAATTCTACCAAGACTTTTCATTAGGCAGAAAATTGTGCCCATAGCATATCAAGTGTTATTATTAAGAATATTGTTCTGATGCTGAGGAACGAAAACTGTCTGCTTTGGTAATCTGGCGTCCAAAAAACGGTGCGCGGGCGACCTGGTAGGATGGCAACTTTCGAGGCATCTCACGAATTAAATGATCCCTCTGATCGATTGTTGAGCTTTGAGGGATCCCGGCGTAAGTCGACAAATCTACGGCGGTAATCCCATTTCCCGCTAACTTGAAATGAACGAGCTACTGAGAAAGGAAAGCTGAGAAAGCAAAGGAGGAGGTAACTCAGAGTCTATCTGTCACACATCTACTATCGTTTTACTTATGGGGAAAAGGGAGCACGTAAATATAAACTCAAAAGATATATGTTTGTTACAGGTCAAATCAATAACCATAGCTACATTAAATGAACATAAGTACATGCGCTGTAAAAACGGAATTATGCATTTAATTTTATTCTTAGTATAATACTACATGCAACACAATAACCAAATTTTAAAGAAAGGACTGTTACTCATGATAACCATTGTGATTGTTCAATGAACTGAACTGTTAATGGAGGAAAAAATTGTACAGTTTTATTTCGTCGTTGGTCTCATCAGTGATGATTACCATAACTGTCGTGCAGTTAATTCATACCGATCTCTCTTCCCTTGCCACAATATGCTGTATGGCAGTGGATAGGCGATTGACGTATATCATTTATTTTCCTGCGCCGTTCATCCCTTTTGTGTTTTGTTTAGGATTATTGAGTGGGATGAACAGTACCTTTAAGTTTCTCACTAGTGCGATAATTTCTCTAATTATATCATGATCTCTTTAAATAATAGCATGTAGTAACACGTTTTTCGATTTCTATGATGGTTTAAGAGTTAATTTTCTCGTGCTACGCAGTACTATTACTATTGCGTCTCGTCTCTTCTTCAAGTTTACTAGGAGGGTTGTACAACTCTTCTACATCGCCTCAATAAATCTTATGTGGTAAAAGCAACGGTATGTACAGGGCGGGCCGAAAGCCACGATCGGAAGTGTATAACGTTATTGTTTTGGAACGAGAAGCAACACGAAAAGCAAAAGAAATAAGGTAAATTTTGGGTATACGATAAATCGCACAAATCTAAGGGCTGTCAGTTCGACTAAAAACCTAGGGATTACAGTTACGAGCAACTTAAATTGGAAATACCACATAGATAATATCGGGGGAAGGCGAAACAAAGACTGCGCTTTGTTGGCAGAACACTTCGAAGATGCGACAAACCCACTCAAGAGGCAGCCTACATTACACTTGTCCGTCCTCTGCTGGAATATTGCTGCGCGGTGTGGGATCCTCACCAGGTAGGATTGACGGAGGACATCGAAAAAGTGCAAAGAAGGGCAGCTCGTTTCGTGTTATTGCACAATAGGGGTGAAAGTGTCACTGATATGATACGGCAGTCACTGAAACATAAGCGGTTTTCTTTCCTGCGAGATCTATTTACGAAATTTCAATCACCAACTTTCTCTTCCGAATGAGAAAATATTTTGTTGACACCTACCTACGAAGGGAGAAATGATCATCATAATAAAATAAGAGATATCAGAGCTCGAAAGCAAAGATTTAGGTGTTCATTTTTCCCACGCGCCATTCGAGAGTGGAATGGTACAGAAGTAGTATGAAAATGGTTCGATGAACCCTCTGCCAGGCACTTAAGTGTGAATTGCAGAGTAACCATGTAGATGTAGATGTAGATGTAGATGTAGGACATGGAACGATTTCCTAGCCCTAGCAGAAATTTTATTTAACAAAAAAGATACATGCAATAATGGAATAATACAGAAACAAATGTTCTTACTTACTTCCTGCATATTTCAAACTCTCTCTGTATGCTGACCATTACTCTCGGTGCAGAGTTGGATTCATTGCCACGTGCGTCTGCTTCCCGGCGCAGCGTTTCGTGAGTGATCATTCCCAGGGTACGGATAATCTCTTCTTTCAGCTCTTCAACGGAAATCATACGAGTTTAGGAAATGTTTTCCTTTAGAAAGGACCACAGCCAATTATCGCACGTAGTTAAGTCCGGCTTCTGGGCGGCCATATTAGAGGCTCTCCACGTCCAACCCATAACAGAAACTATTTGTCCAACCAGTCTCCTACAAGAGTCCAATATTGTCCAGGGGCCGCTACTTGTTGCATAATAACTTCGTTCAAGAGGTTACCTTTGTCGAATTCAGGTAACAGCCAGCGAGATATCATATGGAGATACGATGCCTCTGTAGCAGGCTTATCGACGAAATATGTCCCATGATAAGGTCACCGGTAACACCGGCCCATAGCGTACCTAAGGAGGGAGTTGGTTAATTTCTTCATGACAGTGAGAGTTGCCTTTCGCCCAGATATGAAGATTTCGAGACCGAGATATAAGATACACAGCACACTCACCTATCATCATAACATTCTGGCGAGCCGTAAACGTCGAAGAGGCTGCAAGTAACCGTTCGCAAGAATAACGCCGTGTATTCATATCATGACCACTTAATTCATTGATACCGCCGGGTCGAAATGAACGATAACCTTTCTTCATGCAACGACGCATGAAGCTTTCTAATGTTCTGCTCCGCCGATCACTTACTTGCCAATTTTTATGTCGAGAGAAGCAATGATGCATTTCAGCGACCAATGACTTCATTATCATTGTCATATTTCTTCGGTCTACCATTACGAAGCGTATCTGTCACAGACCCAGCTGCAAAGACTAGCCTCCGCTGGGCCTTCTTTCTTGCAGCGATTAGAAAAGTTTTCAGTAATTTCGTCATATTTCTGACCCGTTCGTTCTTATTCATGCACCGATACGCTAAGGAGACGACGTTCTTCGTTTGTTGATCTGTTGTATCCTACATTATAACACAAATGTTTGAAACAGTACTGTCATCGTAAGAAAACAGAACACGATCACATACTGTAGCAATAGCCAGAACCATAAGCAAATCAACACGATCACATGGCGTATTTTCACGGAGTGACACCGTCACAATACATATTTTTCGCTGATGAAATTCGTCATAAATAATCCATTACAGCTTGGGAAGAGCATTTATATACATACCTACAACAGTAGAGGGGAAAATGTTACCTACAGCTAAAGCTGTCAGTGGCTCAGAGAAGAGTTCAATACGCAGCAATAAAACTTTTTGACCACCTGCCCAATAAAATGTCTGACAGGTAGAGAAGCAGGCTCTAAATCTAATTTAAAAACATTTCTATTCCACTGAAGAATTTCTGCTTAAAAACTGGTAGCCATTAAAAAAATGTTTTTGAGTGTAGCTGCATGAGTAAAAATGAAAATGCGTTCATTTCTGTTAACACTAATCATGTATCCGTATCCTGTAACCTGACTCATTCCACACCATTTCGATAAAAAACATTCAAAATATCTATGGAACATGTAACTAACTAATTACCTAACAGCATTGTTGTCATTTTACGTGTGGCAATTATCCTCTGTATTGTCGTAATTGGAGCGACCCCTACCAGAATACAGACGTACTGTAGAGACCTATAGTTCATATCCAAATCCGTGCAAACGCGGAAGTACTTGAATACTTTCCGATAGTGACTTGTGGCCAACCCTGCATATCAGAATGAGTACAATAGTTCTGCCAAAGATCTTATTCATATAGCTTTCTCGAAATTTTTCTGGTGAGTCACCGTCTGCCATTTATCTTACACACTACTTGCTCCATCAAGTCGTTCCATCTCCCATTCTCCTGAAATAGGGGTACCATGTTTCCAAATAAAAAAAACCGGTGTATATTACAAACAATCTTTAAGTGAGCCATAATGACTTACTTTGTTAGAAAAACACGTTTATTGTTTCCTCGAATCTTTTTAAGTAACTCTTCCTTGGATTTGATGTTACCATAGTACAATGCACAATATCTGATCTCCTGCTATGTGATACAGAGAATAAATACCTGGAAGTAAATAAATTTAAAACGTGATTACTAATAACCTATATATAAAATACCGGTAATGCATGGACGCTGTATGCAAAGCTGATTATTCTGCATGCATTGTTTTCTATTACATAATTGTGTTTATTTATATTTGAGACTTGCCTGCATGAACCGTTCTGCCTTATATACAGTTCTTCCTTCTCGTAGAAATGAAAATTCATGCAGATAATTTTCTCTGAATTTGAATTTACGTGGATTTTTAGGCGCATTCGGAATGATCGCTACACTCACAACAGCTTATATCACTGATGACGCCACAACCTACTCGAAAGGAAGGAAGGAAGGAAGGAAGATTGGGTTTAACGTCCTGTCACCATCGAGGTCGTTAGAGACGGAGCACAAGCTCGGATGGTGTCAAGGATGTGGAAGGAAATCGGCCGTGGGATTTCAAGGGAAACATCGCGGCATTTGCTTGGAGCGATTTAGGGAAATCTCGGAAATCCTAAATCTGAATGGGCGGATGTGGGTTTGAACCGTCGTCCTCCCGAATGCGAATCCAGTGTGCTAACCACTGCGCCATCCCGCTAGGGGTCCGACTCGATGCGCGGTACGCTACTTTCGGGGAGCGAAGTTGAAGATCAAGATGCAGTGCCACGACAGCCGACGATCGCCTGAAGTGCTGTCAACCTACTTTTATCTCTCCCAATCTACGCCCAGTTTCAATTTCAGTCCGCCAGATGACATTTGATATCTCAAAACAACTACTTCACCTCTAAGTCCTAAAATCGGTTTTTTTCTTATTGTTTCGTAAATTTACACCCAGCAGTTGAAATAGAGTATTGAAAACCGTGTGGAATCCAAATGAACTCGATGATTTTGTAACCCTAGTACTGACGGTCACACCTAAATATTTGACTACTGTGAGTGACTTGGTTGGTTGGTTGATTTGGGGGAGTGGCCAAACAGTGACGTCATCGGTCCCATCGGATTAAGGAAGGATGGGGAAGGAAGTCGGCCGTGCCCTTTCCAGGGAACCATCCCGGCATTTGCCTGAAGAGATTTAGGGAAATCAAGGAAAAGCTAAATCAGGATGGCCGAACGCAGATTTGAACTGTCATCCTCCCGAATGCGAGTCCAGTGTGCTAACCATTGCACCACCTCACTCGGTGTGTAAGTGACTCCAAAATCTTATCGATAATACTGAACTCAAAAAATACCTGACTTTCTCACCTTAAGATCTATCTATGTCTCGTAGTTTAGCTTACAAAAAACTCCTGTCTATATTCTTATCTTGTGGTCGTTGGTTGGTCAATGTTGCAAGTCCATGGTCACATTTCCTCTTTGAGCTGATTTAGCTATATAAATAACAAAGAAAAACTCTGAGCAATGTTTGTCTACTATCTTGCACCTGGGTTAGTCAGTATCGTCATCATATTATTTGTAGAGGTCTCTACACTGGGTGGTGGAACTGGGCTGTCTAGTCAGGAAGCCAGAAGTCCACCATCCTGGGCAGGGTAGTGGTACAGTAGCAACTGGAGACCTTGATGCTGCCCAAAGTTTCATTATTAAAACAACTTTACTGAAACATTAATTTATTGCTCAGAAAATTACAACAGTCGTGACAATGCTCGGAGGAGCCAACCCCCCCCCCCCCCCCCCCCCCCCAAGGCGTAAGCCCTACACGGCCAGCGAGAAAGTTCTGCGGTCAGCAAGCGGCTTGTTGTCGCTGGCAGCTTGCGACATGGCCTCGCTGGTGGAACGATGACCCCAGTGATTCAGCAAGGGTCCTGACGCAGGGCGCGAACGCCGCCCTCTGTCAGCGTCCACGCAGACTAGGTAAAGCCTCACAGGGCGTGCCAGAGCACACAGAACCTCGCCGTGGAGCAACGGCTCCCAGCTGCAGTGCCTGTCCACGAAAGCGGAGGCAGACAGCAAGGTGTTTGCCCGCACTGCCCATGACAGCAGGGCGACTGCATGGCCCCGGCCACCAGAGCAGGAGGCCGGCAGCTGCTAAAATAGGCTCGTAGGTGGCCCACCGGTTCGAGGGTACTAAGTCAGCAACATCAGAGTCAGCGCCAACAGAAGAGACGCAGCTAGCAGTGGTAAAGTCCAGAGGTGATTGCTAGTTGATCATACTGACTCGTAAACTGGCGTAGGCCCCTCCCCGGAGCTGGTGGCTGTCTATTCCTGTTTAGAAATGAGTAGTATTTATACGGGCTTGGCTCGTCCTTGTTTTGCTGAAGCATCGGTTCCCATCACGTAAGCCACAACAGAGCTCTGCTCGGACGTGAAGCAATCAGGTCATCAACGCCACAGCAGCTCTGCCTTTCTGCCTCATCGATGATACTACGGCTCTCGTCTCTCTGCAGGGCTGGGCGTTATAACAACTCACCGACGCTGTGGAGACAGTTCTTATTGTATCAGCAGATAATCCTGATGTAGTTGTTTCGCCTGGTTGGCCCCAGTGTGACCTGTTTCGTTAAGGCTGTGCCAGTAACTATGGTCGCAGCTTTATTTTATTCAGCCATGCCAAGTAAAATAGTTAAGGCGAAACATATTTAATATGATCGAGAATGAGACTCATTGGCCTAACTAACTGAACTCTTCCTAAAATTATCCACACGACTGTCCACCTCCAGTTGAGGTGGCTTTTTTTTACTCTGCAGGATACTGACGTCATTCTTACACTGTCCAGTAAACACGACGACAGAATTACTAAGTGTCTTATCAATCACATTAAGTTGCAAATAGTTTTAAGTTTGGCTAATGGCCACTTACGTGGATAAATAGGTCGATCTAAATGAAGTTCTAAGTCTTTCAAAAACTAATGGCTCTTTTCGTATACAAATAATGTTTAAATATATTGATTGAACTGTGTGAAAGGGCGTGGAAATGCTAAAAAAATACGAAAACGGAAGTCACTAGAAAAGTGCCGAAATAAAAATCGAAAAATATTAATATCCGATATACCAAACGATCCTATTTGATCATAGGATTTTGAAACTGAAATTGGGTTTTGTATAGACAAAGTATTACGAGAATTACTGATGTATCTTTACTAATGTTTTAATTTACTGATAGTAATCAAAACATGGTCTTTTATGAAAAACTGTTTATCATAATCGAGGTATTTTGACCTGTTGAAATACCTCAATGGTTTGAACAGATTTTTAAAAAAATGTTGTTAAAATTTAAGAAGAGCAGTGTTCTCATATCCCACTGTGCAGGATTAGATGTGGAAACTGCTGATGCTGAATAAATAATCCAAACAGCTAAGGTCATCAGCCTCCTATTCATACCTCAGGACAGAAGCAGTGTATCAATCTGTCTGCGAATAGAGTATATTATGTGAGAAAGTGTAAGAAAGGGTACTAAATAGCTGGCATCTGAGGCGGAACGTGGGAACCAACCTGGTATTCACCTGGTGGGTTGGGAATCCGCTTATAAACCACATCCAAGCTGGCTGGCACATCAGCCGCTCATTGTCAATTTGCCGGGTGGATTCGTGCCGTGGCCGGAATATCTTCTCGTCCCGAAAACGGTAGTGTTAACACGCACCATTGCACGAGTGGGTCCTATTAGAGCTTTTTGGAATATCTTAGAAGTATATACTGACCAATTATTTACATGCGCTAGAGAAACAGGAAAACCATTTTGACAACTTATTAAGCTTGAAAGAGCAAGGTTTGATATGCGTAGCAAATAACTGCGAATAACAATTACAAATATAACACACGTTTTATCAAACAAGTTTTCGAACCGACGAACACGTTCCCCCGTCACATCACGTCGCAGCAATGCAGTACAATATTCATTCAGTTTAACAGGGCCTCTACAATCTTTGAATCTCAATAGCCTGTGTCGGAATATGTGTGGACAATATGTTATGCATTTAGTATCTCATGGCGTCATGTGGGCACAACATTAAAACGCAGGTGGTGTGGATTGTTAAATATTTGTAAAAGGAGACTCACGGCCGAAACATGTCATACGCTCTTTTCTTTTTCTTTCTTTTTTTAAAGGCGGAAAAGAGAGACAGAGGGGAGGGTTTGGACAGTTATGCAGATCTATACTTGATAATGTTGGATGAGATACCTTTTCTGGCAGAGAAAGCTCGTCACTTCGTGACAGAACTAATCTGTATCACTGATAATTTGATTTTCCTTTTCCCAATATCTGTTGCCATTTACCAAACTGAATTCCTTTGTGATAATTACATTCCGGCTTTAGTAATATGAAATGCTTTAAAAACTGTAATCGGTTTTGTAACGGGGATTGGAAAGGCACAAAAATTAAATAGAATGTAAGAGCTACACGCGGAATTAGCACTGTTGTGCTTCGCAGCAGAAGTAGTCGGGAGCGGACAGCGACGTGATCGTGATCATATATGTGGTGTGACGTGCGTGTCCATGAAGCGGTGACAGAGACAACAGTCATGATCCTGTTCCATCACGATGCTGGGTCATAGTCTTCACACGGGAGCTTTAAGAAAACTGTGTCGCATGCCCATGACGCCTATCTGCGTAGTCTTCCTCACGACTGCATACAGTAAGCAGCTGCAGCCACTGCATCTCAGTACGACAAACGTCGTCATCAGTAACAGGTATGCCCGCAAAAGAAATTAGCGTTTTCGTAAGCCAGTATTCCCCTAACATTTCCATTGACATTTTTAGCAAATCTGGAGAACTTCTATATAATTATTTTGTTTCATTTACAGAGACAAATGTTATCCCCTGTTACATTTTGAAGAACAAAAGTTCCAAATAACTTTTGAGGTAAGCTCTTTCAGATGTTCAAATTCAATGTTAACAAGTAACGGATAAACTATGCCACAGCAAAATTTGATTCAGAGAGTGTTGAAATGACACAGAGCAAGTACCTATCTAACACATTAATCAGAACTATGGTTTATTTCGTGGCATATTGCGTATTAACCCAATACGTCTCTTTGGCTTGTATATTGTCTTGATCCTTTTCCTTATGCGTTTGTGGATCTGTACCTAGCAATTTGTAACAGTCTTCCCCTTCATTCCGTTGCTGTTGTAGCAAGAGAACGGAACCATGTTTATTCTTGACCATTTTCTCTGCTCTGCACATGTGCTCAAAAACCTGAAAAATCAGTGAAACTTTTTCTCTGAGTCGCACCTCATCTGATCCACACGTTTCAGGATCACTTACAACTCAGCGTTACACACACGGAAGGCACCAGTCAGGCAGATCCTGGGGTACAAATAATATTAAAAGTATTGAGCCCATCTAAAATATTACAAAGTAAGTGTTTAGAAATCACTTTTGGTGTGTATTCTTTTCTGCAGTCCATCATGTTTTAAATTACTCTATAGCTCATAAGGAGTCAAGCGCCACTGTAGTCAGCGAAATTGTTCAGTGGGGGACTACGGTCAATACCTTCAAATATGATGGTGTAGTAGAACCAGCCACTGCGCAACCTTAATTAAACCGGAATTGACTTAAGGGTTTACACAACTGGTATATCCCGTCTCGGTCTGCTTACCATGCTTTAAAATATCAAGTGCTTTGAGATATTAGACTTTCTGGGCAGTCAGACGTGACAGCCTAGTAAGTATCTATAGAAAATCGTGTACAGAGAACCACCCCTGAATTATTATAATTTAAGTTGGTGCCCTCATCTTCGACAGGGACGGTTAAAATCAGTACACACTGCTTTTGTGTAGAAAACGTAAAATCTGTTTTTATGCTTACGTCGCTTAAGGATCATATCTTACTGGCGTGTGCTTGACGTAAGGCCAAACGACGAACCAGAATCTGAGAGGTTGTCCACGAATAAAAAAGGGTTGTTTATCTCATTACTGGTGGCATAATACTGTCTACAGCTGTTAAAAACAGCGTCTCACTTATCACTCTGACGGAAAAGTTATAAGACATTTTGTTATGTTAATAATCGACAAGATATCTAAAAAATCGAGGGAAAAAGAAGACCCACAAAAAAAGAGGAAGACTTCCCCGGAAGCCCAGGCCTGATGCTATCCGCATATAATATGCCTCCGAGTTGCATTCTTGACCTTTTAAGGTTCAAAAATAGCCTATTACTATTACTTCAATCAACACTGACTCAAATTGTTTTGTGGCTACACCGATTTCCTCTGTCTAATCACTGTAAGTAGCTCTAGGCCGGTTGCTGAGTCAGAGCGCGCTAGGCGTCAAAATTTCATTGAGGTTTCTACAAGAGCCAACTGTTCCCGCGTCTCACCTACACGACTAGTCGTGTCGGTAACACTAAATTTGGTACTTGGGTCAGATTGATCCTTCCAAGGCTCGAGGAAAGAGAATTAATACTTTCCTTCCATGAGACCCTTTTCTCACACTATTTTAATGATTTTGAGGAGAATTTTCTTAGCTTTCCCTGCGTGATGGCGCAAAATGTTATAAGAGATTGTATCGTGAGCTGCTGCAGTGTTACGTGCCCCAGAGTTCATCTGCTTCATGGAGAATGGACAATAGTAAACTGCGTTATCTGAAGAACTAAATTTCCAAACAGCTTGCGCGAGTACTGCGGGTACTGCCGCAAAACCAGGTACTGGTAGGCGTTGGTAGCGATTCGAGCAAAATTCTGTGCCATGATCAGGCCAATGTTTCCTTTAGAAATCGGGAGAGTTCCATTCTGCATTCCAGCATTAAAATGTCATTTCGCAACTCTCTTTGGCGTCTGCCTCAGTAGCTGCGCAGTCAGCGTGACGGATTGGAAACCGAAGGCGCCCGGGTTCAATTTCCGGCATGGACGGAGATTTTTCTCCACCCAGGAATAGATGTCTGCGTTATCATCACCTACGTGCAAATCGCCGAACTCGCGCCAAATAAATAGACTTGCAGAAGGCTGCCGAACTCCACAGAACGGTACTCACAGCCACACGAACGTTTAGGGAATCATTTATGGCATTCAGGAAATGTTCCCATGATATTGTCTTCCTCTCCTTGATGATTCAGTGGAGGTGTGACTGGGCGTAGTTTCTTATCCTCTCTTCGTTCCCCAAGACGACTCCTGCTACCGATAGAGATTTATGGGTAGTCTTCTGTTACGCCCTTATATATAAGTCTGGTCCAGGCACGTATTCCGATTCAATGTAAATGTCCTAAGATGTTTACATCCTGCATAAATTCGTAAGACTTTAACTAATAAAAATAGAAGCAAAGACATAATATCAACAAGAAATACTTTTTGCAGGAGAAATGAATTTAGAATTTGTGACGCTTCGCGTCCTGAACTGAAAGCTGCGTAGCCACTATTCATTAGGAAATTTAAACATTTGGCTATGATCTACTTTCACAAGTAATGAAACGATACGTGACAGAAGTGTGGCTCACACTGTGGAAGAGCAAGTACGGCGTCCCTACGTCGCTCTCTGCGCATACGCTCTGTCCGCGCCGCAGAAGGATTTTGATTACAACAGTAGGTCAGTTCGTTGTGCAACTTAATTACGTCACGATTTATTCAGAATAATTTGACATTAATAATAACTATTTGTATTATAACCTTTCTATCATTAAGTTGTGGTACATGAAGGGAAGTAACGTTTGGCTAAATTTCAAGAAAGCGAAGTGAGGATTTTAGAAGTTATTATATATAGCCCGTCCAAACAAATTTCGGGACTGATTTCATTTCTGACATACATGCAACAGTAGCGCATAAACTACGATGGCAGTTTGAACTAACAACTGTAAACAACACATGTGCATTCGAAAAAAAAAGGTTCAAATGGCTCTGAGCACTATGGGACTTAACATCTGAGGTCATCAGTCCCCTAGAACTTAGAACTACTTAAACCTAACTAACCTAAGGATAGCACACACATCCATGCCCGAGGCAGGATTCGAACCTGCGACCGTAGCAGTCGCGCGGTTCCGGACTGAAGCGCCTAGAACCGCTCGGCCACCGCGGCCGGCACATGTGCATTCGACCAGTCAGTTGTGAACAGGCAGTGTTAAAGTAGTGCGATTGCGGCCATAGTGTCAACGTTGTTGGGTCACAAAGAGCAGTGGAAAAATGGTTCAAATGGCTCTGAGCACTATGGGACTCAACTGCTGAGGTCATAAGTCCCCTAGAACTTAGAACTACTTAAACCTAACTAACCTAAGGACATCACACACATCCATGCCCGAGGCAGGATTCGAACCTGCGACCGTAGCGGTCGCGCGGTTCCAGACTGTAGCGCCAGAACCGCTCGTCCACCAGCGGCCGGCAAAGAGCAGTGGAGCAACATCTCTAAATCAAGTGTGCGAGACAGTCTCCATAATGTTTTGAAGAAAAAAGTGAGCACAGTTTGATCCGCACACGTTGACTTCCAAAGAAAAACAACGACGTGTGGACGCCAGCTGCGACTTGGTTGAAATAGAAAACACGGACGATTCTTTTCTGCAAAAAATCGTCAAGAGTGACAAGATTTGGTGTTATCAGTATGAACCTATCACAATAGGACAAAGTTCAGATTGGGTCTCTGATGGTCCACCAATACCGAAGAAGGTGAGAAAAAGACACGCGAATGAAACAATATCCCAAAGAAGGATTTAACTGACAGTTTCAAATGGTTGTATGAACATTCTGTGCGTTCTACTCAACTGGGCATAGACTGTGTATAACACCTGAAGCATTAAAACCACCATCTTAACTTTTCCCAAATTTTTATTAATCTAGTCTCGAAACTTTGTGGACTGACGGGGTACGTTTTTCGATGTTTTCTTATGGAGACGGAAACTGAGATAGTCTAAAGTGGTAAAAACATGTCATCTGATGTAAAAAAATTCTTAATTATACTTTTTTGTACATAATTTGAAATGAAAAAATGCAATAAAAACTAGTGATACGCAGAGTTTGCTAAAATATGTGTAACTTGACTACCTTTTGATCTGAAGTGATAATTTTGAAAATTTAGTGCGTTGTAGAGTCGAGAATCTGTGTAAATTAACTACCGTTTGAACTTAAGTGATAATTTTGAAATGTTAGTACGTTTTAGAGTCAAGAATATAAGTGTGGTGTGGCTTTTGAACATTGTAACTTAAATATTTTACCCACGATCAACTTCGGAAAGGCTCCCTCAGAGCACAATGGCGTTCCTGTTAAGTCTTAAGAAAATCTATTAGCTTTATCTTGCTAGACAGTGTGAAACATTTTACTGGGTTTCACTCAGGAAAAGATCCCTATTGAGTAAAAAATTATCTGAGCACTGAAAAGTCCAAAATGCACATTGAAGAAGAAATTATAATCATAGAGGTCGCTGCGGACAGAAGCTCTTCAGAGCAGGGTGATTTACGCGCCCTTCACGCCGGTGCACGAAATATGCCCCTGTGAACTGTCAGACAAGAAGTCGTGCGTGTTACACGGCGCTGTCTGAACTCCTCTCTACCCTCTGTCTAGGAAGTGTTATACTATGATAAATTTACAGAGTGATCTGAATGAAACTTTGAAGTTAGAGCAATGAAGAAGTCGGTATGCCGATTCTTAGACTCCCGGCCATCTTTGTGGTTTTCCAATATTTATTAAGAAGACTAGGCAACAGTGAGTACTTATACAGACCATCAATATACGTGATTTCGTATTTAAGAGCGGGAGAAATCATACTCCGTCAGATGATGAGAATGGTATTGTATCGAAATTTTCAAGTTCCGTTGATTGACGGTATTGGCATCAAAGCTTAAACCAATTACAGAATATAGCAAATGTGAGATTATTAATCGAAGCCGGCCGGTGTGGCCAAGCGATTCTAGGCGCTTCAGTATGGAAACGCGCTACCGCTACGGTCGGAGGCTCGAAACCTGCCTCGGGCATGAATGTGTGTGATGTCCTTAGGTTGGTTAGGTTTAAGTAGTTCTAAGTTCTAGGAGACTGATGACTTACAGATGTTAAGTCCCATAGTGCTCAGAGCCATTTGAACCATTTTTATTAATCGAATAATATTATCTCGTTACAGAATTGTGATCTGAGACTATTTTTAAATAATATTGTTTCCCTTCCTAGTATGAGCTTCTATTAGAGAGCTGCTGAGACGGAGAAGTAGCACTATTCAGGCAAGATATCAGAGACGAGCCCACGGTAGGAATTCGACCAGGGACACTGTTTTCTCCTGTATTTTTCAGGGGTCACTTATAACTGTCCGTACAGCTACTGCAGAGTGAGAAGCGAAAGTAATGTAGCTGGACAATTTAAAGTCTGCAAAAATCACCAGGCAGAGGAACTGGACCAAAAACATTTCCGTAAAGTAAGCGTACACAAATAACAACCGCTGAAAAATCCCACAGCGTTACCGCAATGTTCCTGTTATGTTTGCCTCTGTAATTGCGCGGTCAGCGAGTGCGACCGCTATGGGGAGTATCCGGATTCCTCAATCTCAGTCTGATAGTGGAGTTCCTGTTTTTTATTTTACTCGTTCCTTTCTGCACTCCAGGAAAATCCCATCTCCATGGCCAAGTTTATCAACGTACAATACGGATGTGGACACGGTAAGTATGTTCGTAGCCCAATAGTAGAAGAAATTCAATCAGCAGAACTGTAACAAGTGAGGCAAAGGGAGGCGTAAGTGTAACATTCCCACTCACGCGAGTATCCTGAATCAAATTCCAAATCTCTCTGCAATGGGATTCGTGATAGCCATGTTTCAAATCGCGATGAGTTTATAAAACGACCGAAGATTCCTTGATTACCAGATTGATCGTGAGTCTGTGATGGCAGACTTTCTCGGCGTATTTCAGTGACAAAATCTTCTCAGGTGATCAGCCGAGTGGTGGCGTCGTCTTGTCACAATGTTTGAACTAGTTTCATACCCAGCATCTTCAGTCGAAGTCTGAGTTGGCAGATGTAGGGAAGCGACGGAAAAGCTATATCTGCATGGCCAGATGGGGAATCGGACCTATGGTCATCGATCTAATGCCCGGATTATAAACTTGTCTACCGTGTCTAATGAATAGATGGCGTAATACGCAGTTGATGGTGATCTGTATGTCTACTGACTACTTTGTTTCGCATACCTACTTGGTGTTTTTCAAAAGAAGTATTCTTTGTCCTAAAACTCCAATTTCGTATCAGCGACTCAGATATTACAA
The DNA here is from genome assembly GCF_023898315.1 of Schistocerca nitens. Taxonomy (NCBI): domain Eukaryota; kingdom Metazoa; phylum Arthropoda; class Insecta; order Orthoptera; family Acrididae; genus Schistocerca; species Schistocerca nitens. The sequence continues at coordinate 385,408,948 of NC_064616.1, forward strand.
TCAAAACCTAGTCATCACAATTACTTAAACTGGCACACTTAAAGAATAACAGTCGTCTCCCAAAGGAAATGTACCATACGATACGAAGCAAGAAACCTTTGGGTTTTCGCGATATCACTGTTAGTGCTGCCCGACAACTCATTATTTCCATTTGTTGTCTTCTCCTTCCATCACCTCCCTTCCTACCCATCGCAAGCCCTCTCCTCTCTCGTTCTCCCCCCCCCCCCTCTCTCTCTCTCTCTCTCTCTCTCTCTCTCTCTCTCTCTCTCTCTCTCTCTCTCTCTCCTCCGTTTCCACTCATAGCAAAAGCAGGAAAACTTCCTTACTCTAGAACACAGCAGTTTCATTCCTCTTTCTTGTCAAATCTAAGTCTGTGCCCTGTCGTTAATCATCCATCTGTCAACGTGACAAATGAAATGGACTATAAATCGTTTTCTGCTCTGAAATATATCTTTCCTTCTTCTTAATGGCAGCTTTTGAGCTCCGAAGTGCTCGTGAAATATTCACTTTCGTCTGTCACAGGACGTCTCCGTAGCCTGCTAGTGGGCTTTTTACTGAAATGAAAGTTCCTGTTTCGATTACCGATTATTATCTCGGATACCTTTTGTTCGGAAAGATCTGGAAATGGAGTCAAAGTAGTCCCAGGAGGCCAACTGAGAATCTGCATGAGTAAATAAGCAGCAACACGTATACTCAAGCCGCAGAATAGGCGTTAAATAAACAGATTTGCTCCATAGTTTGGGGTCACCCGAAGTTCATTTAGATCTTCAGTACTTTTTTCTATTTGTGCATGTACTTCAGTGCTGTTTTTTCGTCCTACTTTTAGCTGTGCGTACTTTTTCGCACCAGTCTGAGAGGCAGAATTTTTCTCATCTGCGCTTATTTTGTCATAAATAATCTATGATTTGTCAGTCTTACTTCTTTAGTGCTTTATCACAGTGCTATTATACAGACTGTACATTGACACAGAAATTATGCGTAAAGAGTTAATAAAACTGAATTGCGAATGGTACGAAACAGAAGATTTTCTACATCGTAATGTAATTTATTAGCTTTTTTTAAGAGGAAACAATCTAATAACGTACATGGAACAAATGGAACTAAAAGCAATACTCAAACTAAGGATAAAAAATAAGAGAAGTTGTGCAACTGACTGCTCTGTAATTGAATCCCATTATTATCAATTGAAACTCCAGCGCCTATATTGTTATAGATTTCGGTAACTACGTTACTACTGCCATCATACATAATTATAGGAACAAAATACATTCTCCTATGTCTGACACGCAATGTTTCAGAAAAAAAAAACGGTTCAAATGGCTCTGAGCACTATGGGACTTAACATCTATGGTCATCAGCCCCCTAGAACTTAGAACTACTTAAGCCTAACTAACCTAAGGACAGCACACAACACCTAGTCATCACGAGGCAGAGAAAATCCCTGACCCCGCCGGGAATTGAACCCGGGAACCCGGGCGTGGGAAGCGAGAACGCTACCGCACGACCACGAGCTGCGGACAATGTTTCAGAAGATTCACGATGTAACTGTGGTACTCAGATAGTACTACGGAGGTAACACAATGTTAATTTCGTATACTTGTTTCTTAACTTACGGTTAGTATACACTGAGGAGCCAAAACATTTTTAATGCTGCAAAGCGCGAGAATGAATGTCGCCTGATGGTGTTGCGCGTACTTGAAGTGGTAAGGAAAGTCTATAAGCAAAGCAGAGGCGAATGGAGAATCTTTCATATTTCTAACCGGAATGACAGCCATACGTAATGAAAAGATGTAAAACCACGCAAGAAGATTAAAGGTGAAACACAAAATGATAAAACTTCATCTTAACTTGGAAGTTAAGAGTTTCCAGTACTGTAGCTAGCATGGTAGCGGTGAATCATTCGAGCGACGATTCGGGTCATAAATAGGGACATCCACGGAAAAAAGAGACTTTAACAAAGAGCAGATGGTTAAGCCCCGGCGTCTAGAAACGGGTGTCTAGGAAACGGCGGAGACAATCTGCTGCCCAATTGCTACAATCGTGAGCATCTATGGAAAGTGGCTGAAGGATGGTGAATCTACGAAACGCGGAGGTCGGAGACTTACTCGCTCTTTAAAGGAGGACAGGCGATAGTCTGGGTATGTCTGACGACAGAGTACAGTTCAGCTGCACAGCTGTTTCGGAACACATCTTTAGGTTCAGATTATTGAACGTGGCCCTCCGGAGCCGACGACTCTACGTGTTTCCACATTGACGCGACGGCATCGTCAACTGCGATTGCAGTGTGAACGGAATGATCAAGAGTGGACCTTGGATCAGTGGAAACATGTCGTCTGGTCGGATGAATCACGTTTCTTTTTATTCCAGGTCGTTGGCCGGGACCGGATAAGCCGTCATCCAGAAGAACGACTACTCGCAACCTGCACCGCAGAATAGAAGCACGCCGGTGGGGACACAATTATGCTATGGAGGAAATCCAACTGGCCTCTCAGGTACCTGTGGTAGTAACCTAAGGCATCATGACAGTTGTGGACTATGTGTACATTATTGCGGACTACTTCCATCTCTTCATGCTTCATGCCTTCCCCGACAGCGATGGTACCTTCGAGCAGTACGCTGTCGTTGGTTACAAAGCCAGAATCGTGCTGCAGTGTTTGAGGGGCTAGATAGTGTACATGTTGATGTCCTGATCCCCAGACACGTGTGATCTGAAGCTAATGGAAAACATGGGGACGCTATCGGGCGCCTTGTTATGGAACACAAATCGGAACTCGTAATTAACGGGAGTTGCATGTCCTGTGCGTACAAACATTGTGCCACAAACATCCGGAGACCTACCAATGATTTGTCGAATCCATGCCCTGCAGAATCGATGTTGCGTTACATTCCAAAGGTGAACAAAATGTTCAAATGCGTGTGAAATCTTATGGGACTTAACTGCTAAGGTCATCAGTCCCTAAGCTTACACACTACGTAACCTAAATGATCATAAGGGCAAACACACACACAACACACACACACACACACACACACACACACACACACACACACACACCAATGGCTGAGGGAGGACTCGAACCTCCGCCGGGACCAGCCCAAAGGTGAACCAACACGGTGTTAAGCGGGGGATGATAATGTTTGGTCTAACCATTCTTCTTCAGTCGCCTTCGTTCTAAGTGAGGTAGCAAAATTATTATGTAACTGTCCTCATGCTTCTGCTTTTATAAGATGTATCTCCCGGTGCAGCATACGACGACGTAGAAAATATGTCGACAAGAAAAATGAACGGCTTTCATTATACGACTAAATGTGTCCACGAGGTACGACTCAGCAATATTACAGAATCATCAACAGTGAAAATAACGAAGGAAAACGTATTATGTGCACTGTCCGCTTTATACTGCAACGTAAAAAGTTACCGTTAAAAAGTAATCAGTAGGTAACTTTTGCCTCTTAGACAAGGGTAACTAAGCAACAAAAGCACTAGGCTGCATTCGAGGGGTTGGAAAAAGCTGTGCCTATCTGTATAAAGAATGGTCGAAAGATGTTACTGGCGCCACACAATTTTACTTTTTTTTTTTCGAAAGTGACGCGATTCATGTTCCAGGTGAAAATATTACATTAAGTACTATAGTCGTTGTGATGGACCTGAAATTGCAATTATATTCCACCTATTTACAGTCTATTACGCGTTAGTCTGCGGTCCGTGAGTGATATCACAGCTACTTAACCAACTCTAATTAACGTGTTGTCCACGTGCAGCTCCCTCATTTCGTATCTCTCATTACAGTACCTAGATGGGAGCCTAACAGGCACTTATGAAGCTAACCTGCGGGCGGTCCAATGAAACAAGCTCCCTTACTGTTGCTGAGCGTTTACAAACCGCAATTATCTACACAAATGCTACAGTCCACTGTCAGCAGTTATTCTGTTTTCGTGAGTAGCTATAGCCATGGTTTTTACGTTCTTCTGCCTCAAGAGAATTTATTTTTGGTGTATTTCAGTTGGTTAATACCTAGTTGTGAAAGGAGTACGATGTATAACAACTATAACAGTATCAGGGTCTGTCCCAAAAGCTTCAAGAATAATTGTTTTGAATATATTTATTGTTTTTTAACGTACAAAACATAAGAAACTCTTCAAAGTAAATTCCTTCCGTACCTATACATCACTGCCACCACTTCGTGCAGTCCGCACAGGTTACCTTCCGGAAAACATCATCGGGAACATCCGAAAGGCAGAGCGTCGGAGCCTGTTTTACCACCTATAATGACCCGTGATTAAGGGTTATACTCGAAAATTCATGCCTCATTGTCTGTCACTACTCTACCCAAAACCTCATGGCGAATTTCACGGCGTTCCAGTGACTCGCCACACTACAGCACACGGATTCCATCCTGTTTTTTCCAAAGTACATATTCTTCTTTGACTGTTGACTCTACAGTCAATGGCGAATATGATGTCCTTTAGAAAATTCTACATCAATGTTAACCTCAACCATGAGAATATAATTATGATCTCCTTCGGTCACCACTTTTGGGACCATCACTGCGCACGCTTCCTCATCCTTAATTCGTTCCTCAGAATGCGACAAACATTCGATTTCCGCATATTTCAACTTTTGCTGTCTTTTTTACTTTCAGGTGTCGATCCCCGATCAAACCGTTTTACACTTTCTCCACATTTTTAAGAGTTTGGAATGTAGACGGACGTCCGAAAGGCTCGCTGTCGTCAACGTTAGTCGGCTCTCGCGGAACATATTATGCAACTCAAAAAATTTTAGCTGGGACATGGCTTCCTCACTGAAGGCTTCCCACATCACGCTTGCCGTCTCAAAGATATATATACACTACTGGCCATTAAAATTGCTACACCACGAAGATGACGTGCTACAGCCGCGAAATTTAACCGACAGGCAGAAGATGCTGTGATATTCAAATGATAAGCTCTCCAGAGCATGCACACCAGGTTGGTGCCGGTGGCGACACCTACAACGTGCTGATACGAGGAAAGTTTCCAACCGATTTCTCATACACAAACAGCAGTTGACCGGCGTTGCCTGATGAAACGTTGTTGTGATGCCTCGTGTAAGGAGGAGAAATGCATACCACCACGTTACCGATTTTGATAAAGGTCGGATTGTAGCCTATCGCGATTGCGGTTTATCGTATCGCGACATTGCTGCTCGCGTTGGTCGAGATCCAATTACTGTTAGCAGAATATGGAATAGGTGGGTTCAGGAGGGTAATACGGAACGCCGTGCTGGATCCCAACGGCTTCGTATCACTAGCAGTCGAGATGGCAGGCATCTTATCCGCATGGCTGTAACGGATCGTGCAGCCACGTCTCGATCCCTGAGTCAACAGATGGGGACGCTTGCAAGACAACAACAATCTGCACGAACAATTCAAAGACGTTTGCAGCAGCATGGACAATCAGCTCGGAGACAATGGCTGCGGTTACCCTTGACGCTGCATCACAGACAGGAGCGCCTGCGATTGTGTACTCAACGACGAACCTTGGTGCACGAATGGCAAAACGTCATTTTTGGGATGAATCCCGGTTCTGTTTACAGCATCATGATGGTCGCATCCGTGTTTGGCGACATCGCGGTGAACGCACATTGGAAGCGTGTATTCGTCATCGCCATACTGGCGTATCACCCGGCGTGATGGTATGGGTGCCATTGGTTACACGTTTCGGTCAACTCTTGTTCGCACTGACGCCACTTTGAACAGTGGACGTTACATTTCAGATGTGTTACGACCCTAGGCTCTACCCTTCATTCGATCCCTGCGAAACCGTACAAAAAAAAAAAAAAAAAAAAATGGTTCAAATGGCTCTGAGCACTATGGGACTTAACATCTATGGTCATCAGTCCCCTAGAACTTAGAACTACTTAAACCTAACTAACCTAAGGACATCACACAACACCCAGCCATCACGAGGCAGAGAAAATCCCTGGCCCCGCCGGGAATCGAACCCGGGAACCCGGGCGTGGGAAGCGAGAACGCTACCGCACGACCACGAGATGCGGGCGAAACCGTACATTTCAACAGGATAATGCACGACCGCATGTTGCAGGTTCTGTACGGGCCTTTCTGCATACAGAAAATGTTCGACTGCTGCCCTGGCCAGCACATTCTCCAGATATCTCGCCAATTGAAAACGTCTGGTCAATGGTGGCCGAGCAACTGGCTCGTCACAATACGCCAGTCAATACTCGTGATGAACTGTGGTATCGTGTTGAAGCTGCATGGACAGCTGTACCTGTGCACGCCATCCTAGCTGTGTTTGACTCAATGCCAAGGCGCATCAAGGGCGTTATTACGGCCAGAGGTGGTTATTCTGGGTACTGATTTCTGAGGATCTATGCACCCAAATTGCGTGAAAATGTAATCACATGTCAGTTCTAGTATAATATATTTGTCCAATTAATACCCGTTTATCATCTGCATTTCTTCTTGGTGTAGCAATTTTAATGGCCAGTAGTGTATTGTTTGTTGTAGCGTAAAATCTGATAGTGTATCGCTCCGTCATTAATCTCTGTACCTTGAATCTCCACGCGTCTCCAAAACGCGATCCTGTTTGTGACTGCCCTGTGGCAACTGAACCAAGTCGCATTCGTTAGGCAAGATCCCTTAGCCGCCAAACATCACATCGCTCTAACACTTTTGGTACGCTGGAGAAATTTATTTTCTAAACTTTAGGAACAAACACCATACATACAGTACGTGGACAAAAATATGCAAAAACCGCGAAAAATGCATGTTTGAAGATAAATGGAGATGTTAGCGAAGCCTACAGGTTACGCTGTTGTATTTTACCACGAACAGCATCTGTGCACTGTACGCAACAAGTTGTAAGTGTGTATCGTGGTCACATCAGTAATCTGTGTAGTTTTCGACTCTATTACTTCGGAGCTAAGTAAATTCGTAAATGGGCTAATTGTTGGTGCTCGTGTGGTGGGTGCTTCGTAACCAAGGTAACTGAAGTGTTTAGTGTTTCAAGAGACACCGTGTCGAAGATTTACACCGCAAACAGGGAAAGCGGAGAAACATCATCCTCTAAGTCACAACGCGGACGAAAGTGTGTGTTTAGAGATGGTGACGGACGGTCATTGAAGAGGATTGTGACGAAAAATAAGTGGACGACGGCTGCAAAAGTCACTGCAGAACAGAATGTCTCATTCGCTACCCCCGTCAGCTCAAGAATAATACGAAGGGAGCTACACAACCTGAGATTTTCAGGGCGAGCTGGAATTCCAAAACCACTAACCAGTGATGCAAATGAGCGTAGCAGGACAACATCGTGCCATAGCCAGAAAACCTGGACTATTGGGCGATAGAAGAATGTCACTTCGTTGGCAGAATCTTGTTTCATACTGTTACTAACTTCTCGCCGAATTTACGTCCCAGGACTGAAACGTGGTGGGGGTTCAGTGGTGATTTGAGCAGCAATGTCGTGGTATTCCAAGGGCCCCATGGTTCCTCTGCAAGGTGGCATTGCTACCGAGGATTATGAGACCTTTCCGAATGATCAGGTCCATCTCATGGCATAATGTTTGTTCTCCAGTGATTATGCTGTGTTCCAAGACGAAAGGGGCCCTGTTCACGCAGCTCGCATCGTCCAGGACTGATTTTGTGAGCACGAGGATGAATTCCAACATATGCCTTCCACATTACTGTGAACATATCTTAACACTTTTGGTAAAACAGCGATCTTGTAATCTGTATGAAATCAGTGAAAAATCAGTCTTGATCGCGATGGTTATTTTATTAAAATGACCGGTTTGAGCACCGTCAGATGAAGTTGACGATTCGTAGAACACTCAGTTGACATCAGTCGCTGAAATTCAAGCGACTAAGGTCAACTGACTGTTCTACGCATCGTCAACATTATGGTGGTTTGTGAAGATAGGCTAATCGTAGGCCGAAACCTGTCCTTTTAATAAGATAACCGTCGCGATCAAGACTGTTTTTTCACTGATTTTATATCTTATAATATTAAGACTTTTTAGTCTACTTTTCAGAGACGAGTGCGTAATCGCTGTCCCATGACGTCATCGCTTCCATAACTTGCGAACTATTTTGCAGGATGAATAGTATAAAATTCCCTTGGAAACCATACAAGACCTGTATTTATAAATTTAGAGATGACCAGAAGCTGTTTGAACTCCAGCGGATTTCGTACACCGTATTAGGAGCGACAATGTTTTTTTTTTTTTTTTGTATCCATATTTTTGTCCATCCCCTGTGTACTCATAAGGAAAACAAAGCTCATCCCCAATAATATCCAGTTTCTTTGCTGTAGATCCTTGGCCTATAAATTTATTGTGATTATATTATTCGTATACAGGTACCAACTCTGTGATGAAATTAAAAAAAAAAAGTACTTGTAACCACTCATACTACGCGCTTCGGTGCTTTAAATTGAGGAAGCCTCAACCGTCGTGCAATAAGTTTTTTATACTTCAGAAACAAAAAGGAGAGAAAATTGCAAGCCTTTTCTTTAGCTTTGGGATCGGTTCCCATGTACAAAGCCGATGACAGAAATCGAATACATTCTTTGTTGAATATAGAACACATGTAACGAGAAGTCGAGATTGTGTCAGCTCTTGGTACAAATCTGTAGCACAAATCGTACAATAACGGATGTAGAGAATGTTAATTATTATGTTTACCATTTTTCCTCCTTGATTCTAAATGATTCTAAGTGGCTATTGGCCATGTTTTAATTCACAAAAGTACATACACTGAGAAGACAAAAGTCATGGGGTGGCAATATGCACGTATGCAGATGGCAATAGTATCGCGTACATAAGGTATAAAAGGGCAGTTCATCGGCAGAGCTGTCATTTTTTCAAATGGTTCAAATGGCTCTGAGCACTTTGCGACTTAACTTCTGAGGTCATCAGTCGCCTAGAACTTAGAACTAATTAAACCTAACTAACCTAAGGACATCACACACACCCATGCCCGAGGCAGGATTCGAACCTGCGACCGTAGCGGTCCCTCGGCTCCAGACTGTAGCGCCTAGAACCGCACGGCCCCTCCGGCCGGCGCTGTCATTTGTACTCAGGTGATTCATGTGAAAAGGTTTCCACGTGATTATGGCAGCGTGATGAGGATTAACAGGCTCTGAACGCGAAATGGTAGTTGGAGCTAGACACATGGTACATTGCATTTCGAAAATCCTTAGGGATTTCAATATTCCGAGATCCACAGTGTCAAGAGAGTGCCGAGAATACCAAATTACAGGCATTACCTCTCACCACGGACCACGCAGTGGCCGACGAACGACGAACGTATCCGTTAGGACAGTGAGGCGAAATTTGGCGTTAATGGGCAGACGACCGACGCGAGTGCCTTTGTTAACAGCATGACATCGCCTGCAGCGCCTCTCCTGAGCTCTTGACCATATCGGTCGGACCGTAGACTACTGGAAAACCGTGGCCTAGTCAGATGAATCCCGACTTCAGTTGATAAGAGCAGATGGGATGGTTCGAGAGTGCTGCAGGCACCACGTAGCCGTGGACCCAAGTTGCCAACAAGGCACTGTACAAAAAGGTGGTGGCTCCATAGTAGTGTGGACTGCGTTTGCATGAAACTGACTTGGTTCTCTGGTCCTACTGAACCTCTTGGAGACCATTTGCAGTTGTTTATGGGCTTCACGTTCCCAAAAAACGATGTAACTTTAATGGATGAGAATGCGCCATGTCACCTGGCCACAATTGTTCGCGATTGGTTTGAAGAACATTCTGGACAACTCGAGCGAATGACTTGGCCACCCAGATCGTTGCCGGCCGGAGTGGCCGTGCGGTTCTAGGCGTTACAGTCTGGAACCGCGTGACCGCTACGGTCGCAGGTTCGAATCCTGCCTCGGGCACGGATGTGTGTGATGTCCTTAGGTTAGTTAGGTTTAAGTAGTTCTAAGTTCTAGGGGACTGATGACCTCAGAAGTTAAGTCCCATAGTGCTCAGAGCCATTTGAACCATTTGATCCAGATCGTTCGACATGTTTTCCATGGAACACTTATGGTACACAATCTAGAGGTCCATTAATGAGCAAATTCCTTCACTGGCAACACTTTCACAATTATGGACGGCTACAGAGGCAGCATGGCTCATTATTTCTGCTCGGGACTTCCTATGACTTGCTGAGTCCCTGCCACGTCAAGTTGCTGCACTACGGCGGGCAAAGGGAGTTCCTTCACGATATTAGGAGGTATCCCATGACTTTTCTCCCCACAGTGTAGTATCATGTAAAGGTGATGTGATGAAAGATCCATGCGAGGCTGTCACCAGAATAGAATATTCGTACTTATAGGCTCACTTTTTACTAAATAAGTCGAAATAATTCTAATTTATCTTACAATGTACTTGAATGTACTTCAAGTTTTACTTTCTTTTACATGCGACAAAATGTGTGTACTTCTGTCGTTCTGAGATCACATTTCATTTTATTAGTGATTTTTCACTGCACAGTGGCATACCCGAACCATCTAAATTAGAAACTTTATCAGTTTTGTAACATTCAATCATTTATCATTGGATGGTCTTTATATATACGTTTTCCTAAATTCCGGCAAGTATATTCGGTATTTTGTTTTTAATGTTTTCTCCGAGAGTTTGTACAAAATGAATGTAGGATAAACTATACAGTAATTTTCGAATGGTTCAAATGGCTGTAAGCACTATGGGACTTAACATCGGAGGTCATCAGTCCTCTAGACTTAGAACTACTTAAACCCGACTAACCTAAGAACATCACACACATCCATGCCCGATGCAGGATTCGAAACTGCGACCGCAGCAGCAGCGCGGTTGCGGGCTGAAGCGCCTAGAACTGATCGGCCACAGCGGCCGGCAGTAATTTTCGAATGGTGAGTTTTTCTGTTGCCGACAGCCTTTCCTATAATTACAATGTTATCTTAGAATTACATTCATAGAAGCCATTTGCCTGTGAATTATTTAAGCCTTTCCATACGCTTTCTTATTTTATCTATTCTCGTATTTGAGACTGATTCGTATTTATTGAGTCAGTTAAGTGTTCCATATTTAATTTATGTTCTACCCTATACTTATCATGAAATAATTTTAATAAAAAAGCGTTAATTTCTCTCGCATTATTTGATCCAGAAGTTTCTAAATACGAATTCTTCTACAGAAGACAAAACGTTTCCCAAACGGACTTTCTCCCGATCGCCTTATAATTTATGTTTGGTACCTGTTGGGCATCATAACTCGTTGGTTAAGAGATAAATGATATTGTATCAGCTCTGCTTACCTCTTTTTCCTCTTAATCCAGATGTTAATGAACGAAAATGAAGACCATTTATCCTTTTCATGTCGTAATTATTCTTTCTGAACTGTAAAAAAAGCCATTTGCACATTATAGCGGAAAGGAAACTTGATGTGGCTTTGATCAAGGAACCATCCATGTTTTTGCCTTAAGTGATTTAGGGAAACCGGGAAAAATCTAAAAATTGTGAGAGGACGGAAATTTTAGCCTCGATTATCTGGAAAAAGAGTTTAGTGTGTAAACCACAGATCTGAGGAACGACACATGGTTCTCTACAGGGATGAAGTGCGATCTCTATAAGCGCAATATGTATTTTAAGACAGAAAAATATGAAGCTTCAGTGATGGCAGAGAATTTACCATCCCAAATGAGTCAGATGAGTGGGACGATAGTTTCAAATTCACTTTGATGAAACGTTGACTGAAAAGTGCAGTTTAGTCTAAAAGATACCTTTTCCATGAGAGAGGACTGGATACAGGATTTAAACACTAAATTAGTAATGGGATAACTGATGTAATGAATCACAGTTGGAAGTGGGTCATTTTTTCAGTCATTTTACCAAATTTGTACTAATGTTCAAAATCAGCCGTCTTTTAACTTAAGATCCACGTTCAGAAAGACCTAGCTGAACGGCATATGCTATGAGGAGCTGAGGCTTTGGAGGAACTTCAATCTAAACGATTTGCTATGTAAGCAATGATATGATAAAAGATAAGTCGTTTCTGTATCGAAGAAGTTTTAAGCAGAAAAATAGGTACATAAACGAAGTACTAAAAATTAATTCTAAATTTTACGAATTTCTGAAAGCCTATATCTGGATGGCCAAATCGATATTTCAGCCGTGGACCGAAATTTAAGCCAAATCTCGTAAAAACTACACCTCCTCACCAGGTCCTCACATTTTCGTGGTACAGATGCAACCGTTCCAAGTGTCAAAAAGAAGGCAACAACAGCATTTTACGTGTAGATGCTGGTCCACCACGTTCGAGGTAGGTTCTACATGATTTGTGTGCTCTAAACTGAGTTGCCAGAAATAGAAACTCTACATAAGGAGATATGCACCTGAAGAAGGCTGAAAATGAAATAAATACCATAAGAACATATCGTGAATGTCCTAAAAGAAATATTTAACACACTCTGTACCTGAACTCGCATCACCCAACGAAAAGGAAAATCAGAAAATTATCAAATCCCCCAAAAAGAACGAAGCAGAAGAGGCGGAAACCATAATTGCAGAACTTCTGAAATACTGGCAGAACTATATTCTGGGAGAGCTAATCGAAATTGTCCAAAATATTCGGCTAGCAGACAAAATTTCTGAAGACCGTAAGACAGACTTGAGCCACCCACTGTACAAAGAAGGTGATAAAACCGATGTGGACAACTACAGAGGCATTTCTCCCCTACCAGTTACCTAACGTAAAGAGTGGGGACTGGGTGCGGGCGACTGGATCTCTGGTAGAAGTGGAGAGTAGGTGCAGAAGATGAAGGCAGCCAGTGGTGACAATTTATTGACTCCTAAGTCGAAAGTCATTGATACAGTACCCACAGGAGGCTGCAAGCAGTGGAAGTCTGTGAAACCAGGAAGGGATGGTGATGATGTGCTGATATCAATACCTTTCGTCAGTATAGTTAGGCAGCAGCATTGCTAGCAGCGCATCGTTCTCTCTCAGTGCTGCATCAGGTAGCGCCACATTCGTTCTCATAACTGCGGTTGGAAGAAGCCGGCGTCCTGCTCCAGCAGTAAGACGCAGTGGCCCAAAGGCAAACCTAGAACTGGTGGCCGGAGGCTGCGGCTGTTGCTGTCAGATGGTCATGGCCTGGAACTGAGAGGAGCTTAGGTCAACCCACGGCCCGTCCGGGTTGGGGCTGGATACCCTGCTGGCAGTCCCGCCAGTGTGGCAGAAGGACGGTGGTGGCCTCGTGCTGGCAGCCAACACACAGCAGTGGCTGATTAGAAGCCCAGCTGTCGTTACATTTCCAGCCTGGCTAGACGGACAGCTTTTAACCGACAAATAGGGTCCTGTTGCGGCTGTGATCACATACGCAGCCTGTTAAGCACCTCCGAAACGTCTCTAAGTGCCGGTTATTGACCCCTACGCCCAATTCATAGTTAGAGAACCACCCGACATGGCATAAATGCTAAGATAGCGGGTTTCGGCAAGTTCCTGAATTTGGACATCGGGTACTGGCTTCAACCTGTGCCGCTACACTCCAAAAACTACCAAAACTATTATCAGCTGGGGCAGAACAACTACTCAACCCTCAAATTAGTAAAGATCAATGTAGTTATAGAAAAAATAGATCATCTTCAGATCATATTCTCAACTTAGACAATAATAAAGTCTCCGAGGACAAGACACAAAAATTTCGTTATCACTTTTGTTGACTACAAAAATGTCTCTGACTCAGTCGACAAGAAGTCCCTCTTTGAAAGCCTCAGTGAACTTTGTTGAGATAGTGAAACCACAGCTCTAATTAAGCAAACAGAAAGAAACACATATCCCAAAGTCAAACTTACAGGTAATATTTCCAGAAGATTTGAGATAAAAACTGTAGTCAGACAGGGGTGATCGATAGATATTTTCACTTCACTATAATTATTCTTGAAATGAACAGAAACATCGCAATGGCAGAAGGCTTTCCCTTAAAGCTACAAAAAAATCTGGGTATACCAATTTCCAAGTCCTTAGGAGATAGTGGTAATACGAGCGATTTTGTGCGACGGTTACCAAAGGAGTAATTAGCCTTGGAAGATAATTTATTATCGTAATAATGTATTATTATAGCGACACAACATTACAGACAAGGCATCGACAGATAGTAATAGAGAATACGTATCGATCGGCACATACACTTCTTGAAATCGTTATAGTGTGCCAGAAGCAGACAGCTAGAGAGAAAAATAATTAATGTCTCCACTTTATTGATAACAACACGTAGGCTGTACAGGAAAATGAGGTAGTCTTAGTTTCTTTTCTTATTTGACATCTAATAATATGTCTTACATTTGTTAATTTTGAATAAGTGTGTTTCAGTAGTAATTAGCGTAATTATACAGGGTGTTACAAAAAGGTACGGCCAAACTTTCAGGAAACATTCCTCACACACAAAGAAAGAAAATATGTTATGTGGACATGTGTCCGGAAACGCTTACTTTCCATGTTAGAGCTCATTTTATTACTTCTCTTCAAATCACGTTAATCATGGAATAGAAACACACAGCAACAGAACGTACCAGCGTGACTTCAAACACTATGTTACAGGAAATGTTCAAAATGTCCTCCGTTAGCGAGGATACATGCATCCACCCTTCGTCGCATGGAATCCCTGATGCGCTGATGCAGCCCTGGAGAATGGCGTATTGTATCACAGCCGTCCACAATACGAACACGAAGAGTCTCTACATTTGGTACCGGGGTTGCGTAGACAAGAGCTTTAAAATGCCCCAATAAATGAAAGTCAAGAGGATTGAGGTCAGGAGAGCGTGGAATCCATGGAATTGGTCCGCCTCTACCAATCCATCGGTCACCGAATCTGTTGTTGAGAAGCGTACGAACACTTCGACTGAAATGTGCAGGAGCTCCATCGTGCATGAACCACATGTTGTGTCGTACTTGTAAAGGCACATGTTCTAGCAGCACAGGTAGAGTATCCCGCATGAAATTATGATAACGTGCTCCATTGAGCGTAGGTGGAAGAACATGGTGCCCAATCAAGACATCACCAACAATGCCTGCCCAAACGTTCACAGAAAATCTGTGTTGATGACGTGATTGCACAATTGCGTGCGGATTCTCGTCAGCCCACACATGTTGATTGTGAAAATTTACAATTTGATCACGTTGGAATGAAGTCTCATCCGTAAAGAGAACATTTGCACTGAAATCAGGATTGACACATTGTTGGATGAACCATTCGCAGAAGTGTACCCGTGGAGGCCAATCAGCTGCTGATAGTGCCTGCACACGCTGTACATGGTACGGAAGCAACTGTTTCTCCCGTAGCACTCTCCATACAGTGAAGTGGTCAACGTTACCTTGTACAGCAGCAACTTCTCTGACGCTGACATTAGGGTTATCATCAACTGCACGAAGAATTGCCTCGTCCATTGCAGGTGTCCTCGTCATTCTAGGTCTTCCCCAGTCGCGAGTCATAGGCTGGTATGTTCCGTGCTCCCTAAGACGCCGATCAATTGCTTCGAACGTCTTCCTGTCGGGACACCTTCGTTCTGGAAATCTGTCTCGATAGAAACGTACCGCGCCACGGCTATTGCCCCGTGCTAATCCGTACATCAAATGGGCATCTGCCAACTCCGCATTTGTAAACATTGCACTGACTGCAAAACCACGTTCGTGATGAACACTAACCTGTTGATGCTACGTACTGATGTGCTTGATGCTAGTACTGTAGAGCAATGAGTCGCATCTCAACACAAGCACCGAAGTTAACATTACCTTCCTTCAATAGGGCCAACTGGCGGTAAATCGAGGAAGTACAGTACATACTGACAAAACTAAAATGAGCTCTAACATGGAAATTAAGCGTTTCCGAACACATGTCCACATAACATCTTTTCATTATTTGTGTGTGAGGAATGTTTCCTGAAAGTTCGGCCGTACCTTTTTGTAACACCCTGTAGATGTAATTTGAATATTGCAAAACAGACATTAACTCTGACTTGTCAGATCAAAATCTGAAGAAGTTGTGTTAGTTGTGTATCAGAAGGAAGGGGACCGACTTTACTGAGTTATCTGTGTGCATAAGGTCTTGGTCAGTTATTAGGGGTCAATTTTGGAGGCGGAGTTTGAGTCCAAGTGGGCGGCGATCCAGCTATGTGGTCTAAAGTGAGTGACAGATTTTTCCGTAAAAGTTGGCGTGTGAGTAACTACAAATGTTGCAGCCGGAGGTAAGTTCAAGTTTGAAGATGTACTCTAGAAGCCGGCCTTAGCATAATTTTATAGTGAGGAGGAGGAGGAGGAGATTAGTGTTTAACGTCCCGTCGACAACGAGGTCATTAGAGACGGAGCGCAAGCTCGGGTGAGGGAAGGATGGGGAAGGAAATCGGCCGTGCCCTTTCAAAGGAACCATCCTGGCATTTGCCTGAAGCGATTTAGGGAAATCACGGAAAACCTAAATCAGGATGGCCGGAGACGGGATTGAACCGTCGTCCTCCCGAATGCGAGTCCAGTGTAGCAATGAGATCCTGTGTAGTGATAGGGGCATTGAGTTCTGCGCCACCTCGCTCGGTTTTTATAGTGAAAGACACTTAGTTCATGTTTATGTTTGATGATGAATATTGTCCTCTTTTTCGATGGATCACCGTGTCACAGAATTTGCATACATAAAATGGGAACTCTTTAAATGCGCCACATAATTCAATTATATGTACACTATGATGAAATTAAAAATATTTCTCTTACGTGGGGATAGCCGGACTTGTCTGGGTCCTTCTCTGTTTCGGCGCCATCGTAATCACAGACTGTCGGGGCAGACGGCTTCGGTCCTTTTACTTTTTTCTGTCAAGTCGGTAAATGGAGCTCTACTTTCGAATTAGCTGAACACTTCTCGCATGACACTTCTTACGATAGGCTTGACTTCGTTCAGTTTTTGTTTGTCTGTGAGGCTTTAGCTACGTTTAAAATTGCAGTGAAGCTATCTTTGTTTTCGTAGCAGTTTTATATCACTGCTGTCGAATCACGGCGGGTCTTTACCTCAGAGCTTTGATCGGTACGTACCTGTTAAAGCGCATTGTACAATATTCTTGAACGTTGTCCGTGATGCTAAACGTTTTCGGTCGTAAAGACGAATTCTACATGTTTGCCACACAAGTAGTTGAGATTTGTTTCTAGTCGCTGTCATTACTCAGAAATATTATCCATCTTTGGTGGTATTTTTATTTAGAACCTATCCAGTGATGCTGTCACGGCCTTATGAGCAACAATTTACGTCTGTTTCCTGATGGCGCCTGGTGTACGATAGGGTGTCGTCGTTTAGTGGCTGTTGGTTGATACAAGATGACAGGCAGAAATTCTAATTTATGTGATGAATCTCTAAATGTAGAAGAATGTAACGTAATGCGGATAAGTGGGAAAAGCAGTCCTATAAAGTTCGAACACAGCGTTAGACATCGATTAAATATCTAAGCGTTACGTTTCAAAGCGATATGAAATGGAATAAGTATGTCAGACTAGTATTAGGGAAGACGAATGCTCGACTTCGTTTTATTGGAAGAATTTAGGGGAGTGTAGCTCATCTACAAAGGAGACGGCGTATAGGACGCTGGCGCGACCCGTTCTTGAGTACTGCTCGAGTGTCTGGAATCCCCACCAGGTCGGATTAAAGGAAAACATAGAAGCAATTCAGAGGTGTGCTGCTAGACTTGCTACCGGTAGGTTCGACCAGCGCACAAGTATTACGGCGATGCTTCGTGAGCTCAAATGGGATCTCCGTAGGGAAGACAACTCTCTTTTCGTTAAGCACTACTGCGAAAATTTAGAGAACTGGCATTTAAGGTTGACAGCAGAACGATTCTATTACCGTCAACGTTTATTTCGCGTGAGATAAGATGAAAGAAATTAGAGCTCGTATTGAGAGGCACATGGAAGTCAATTTTCCTCACTGTATTTGTGAGTGGAATAGGAAATGAAATGACTAACACTGGTACGTGGTTTGCTCTGCCATGCACCGTAGTATGTACGTAGATGCAGATGTAGATGTAGCTGTAGATACAGATACAATACAGTTCCACATAGAGTCTGTGGCAGAGATTGCTCCTCTTCTATCAGAAGTGTACCGTAGGTTGCTGGAGGTGCGAAGTGTTCCTAGTGATTTGAAAAAATCGCAAGTCATTGTCGATTTCAAGAAGGGTCACAACAATATAGGCCTGTATCTCTAACGTCGGTCTGTTGCAGAATTTTGGAACATGTAATAATCACGCGTATTATGAGATTTCTGCAGACGGATATTGTCCTCTGTAGGAATCAAACATGGGTTCCGAAAGCAACGATCATGTGCAACCCAGGTCGCTCAGTTCGTCCACGAGACCCAGAAAGCAGTACGTACCGGCGCTCAGACTGGTGCCCTGTTCCTTGCTAGTTCCGCACGGCCGCCGAATTAACTAACTACGAACGTACAGAATATCAGACCAGCGGTTTGATTGGATTGAAGAATTTGTAGAAAACAGAACACAGCAAATTATTCTCAAAGGAGATAAATTTTCACACGTATCACAAGGGAGTGTTATTGAGCTGTTAATTTTCATAATATATATAAATGACCTAGCGGATAAAGTCGCAAGTTCCATGAGGCTTTTCGCGGATGATTCTGTTGTATACAGAGAAGCCACAATCCTAAAAAATTGTAGCGAAATGCTGGAAGGCCTGCAGAGGATAGAGGCTCGGAACATGGATTGGTAATTAATCCTCAATAGAAAGAAATGCAGCTTATTGCTCATAATTAGGCAGAAAGACCCTTTACTGCGTGATTATATGATTTCGGAACAGACACTATAAGCACTTCGATCCATAAAATATCTGGGAGTATGTGTACTTAGTGATATAAGGTAGAATGATCACATACAAGTAATGGCAGGAAAGAAATGCGACATAGATTCATTGGAAGAATCGTCAGCACATATAGTGGAGAAACAAATAAGGTAGCTAACAAAGCACTCGTTCGACCTATACTTGAATACTGATCTACAGTCTGGGATCCGTACCGGATAGGACGGGGAAATAAAGAATACCCAAGAAGAGCCGTGCCTTTCGTCAGATGTTCATTTAGTAAGCGCAGAGGCGTTCTGCAACAGGGTGAGCTTTGTTTCTAATGTTGCTAGAGCGGATTTTCCTAGATGAGTCAGTCAATATACACTATATGATCAAAAGTACCCGCACACTCCCAAAAACATGCGTTTTCCATATTAGGTGCATTGTGCTGCCATTTGCTGCCAGGTACTCCATATCAGCGACCTCAGTAGTCATTAGACACCGGGAGAGAGCAGAATGGGGCGCTCCGCGGAACTCACGGACTTCGAACGTGGGCAGGTGATTGGGTGTCACTTGTGTCATACGTCTGTACGCGAGATTTCCAAACTCCTAAACATCCCTAGGTCCACTTTTTCCGATCTCATAGTGAAGTGGAAACGTGAAGGGAAACGTACAGCACAAAAGGCTACAGGCTGACCTCGTCTATTGACTGACAGAAACCGCCGACAGTTAAAGAGAGTCGTAATGTGTAATAGACAGACATCTATCCAGACCATCACTTAGGAATTCCAAACTGCATCAGGATCCACTGCAAGTACTATGACTCTTAGGCGGGAGGTGAGAAAACTTGGATTTCATGGTCGAGCGGCTGCTCATAAGTCACACATATCGCCGGTAAATGCCAAACGACGCCTCGCTTGGTGTAAGGAGCGTAAACATTGACAATTGAACAGTGGAAAAACGTTGTGTGGAGTGACGAACCACGGTACACAATGTGGCGATCCGATGGCAGAGTGTGGATATGTTGAATGCTCGGTGAACGTCATCTGCAAGCTTGTGTAGTGGCAATAGTAAAATTCGGAGTCGGTGGTGTTATGGTGTGGTCGTGTTTTTCATGGAGGTGGCTTGCACCCCTTGTTGTTTTGCGTGGCACTATCACAGCACAGACCTACATTGATGATTTAAGCACCTTCTTGCTTCCCATTGTTGAAGAGCAATTCGGGGATGGTGATTGCATCTTTCAACACGACCGAGCACCTGATGATAGTGCACGGCCTGTGGCGGAATGGTTACACGACAATAACATCCCTATAATGGACTGGCCTGCACAGAGTCCTGACCTGAATCCTAAAGAACACGTTTGGGGTGTTTTGAAACGGTGACCTCGTGCCAGGCCTCACCGACCAGCATCGATACCTCTCCTCAGCGCTGCACTCCGTGAATAATGAGCTGCCATTCCCTAAGAAACCTTCCAGCACCTGATTGAACGTATACCTGCGAGAGTGGAAGCTGTCATCAAGACTAAGGGTGGGCCGACACCATATCGAATTCCAGCATTACCTATGGAGGGCGCCACAAACTTATAAGTCATTTTCAGCCAGGTGTCCGGATACTTTTGATCACATAGTGTATTGCTTCCTCCCACGAATATCTCGCGAAAAGACCATCAAGGTAAACACAAAGTGATAGATCACAAGGAGGCTTACCAGTGGTCGTTGTTCCCGCGAACAATACGCGACTGGAACGGAGAAAGGGGGAAAGTGACGGTGGTACACAAAGTACCCTTCGCCAAATACCATAAGATGGTTTTCGGACTATAGATGTAGATGCAGATGTGCAGTGAACGTACGATGGTTGCCCATAAAGTAATTTTTTTCTTCAAAAATTCTTTATTGAACGAAATGAGAGTTACACACATGAAAGAATTGTGTTTTATCTACACACTTATTTTTCCACGTAATCTTAACCCCGTTCTATGGTCTTCCTCCAGTGCGAAACAAGGACGTGTATGCCCTGTGTATTCACCGTGTGAATGAGCTCCTCGTCGTCCTTAAAATGTCTTCCACGAATGGCATCCGTTAACCGCCTTAACAAAT
This sequence comes from Schistocerca nitens, assembly GCF_023898315.1. NCBI lineage: Eukaryota > Metazoa > Arthropoda > Insecta > Orthoptera > Acrididae > Schistocerca > Schistocerca nitens. Next base: position 385,429,834 of record NC_064616.1, read on the forward strand.
GGAAGTCCGAGGAGACTAGGTCAGGGCTGTGTGATGGGTGGGGTAACAGTCAAACCCTGTTTTTCGATGTGTTCAGCAGTCCTCCGACTTGTGTTGGACCGAGCGTTATCGTGTTGCAACAAAACATCTCCTGTGTTGCTGTGGCGCCGAAGTCGCCGGAAGCGCGTCTTGAGTTTTGTTAATGGATTACCGTATGCGTCTGAATTAATGGTACAGCCTCTTGGGATCACATCAATGAGAATGACACCTTCACAGTCCCAGAGCACCGTGATCATGACCTTACCGGCGGAAGCAGTTGCTTTCCATTTTTTCTTCTGTGGGGAGTGGGAATGGCGCCATTCCATCGACTGTTCTTTCGTTTCGGGTTCAAAGTGGTGAACCCAAGTTTCATCACCTGTCATAATCAGGGACAAGAAGGCCTCCCCTTAGCTTCAAAACGTTGCAACAAATCAAGACAAATGTTTTTTTCTGTGCGATTTGTGATCCACCGTTAGACGCCGCGGAACCCATCTTGCACACATTTTTGAATATCCGAGAGTGCATCCACACTTCCTTTACTGATTGACAGATGCAGCGCCAACTGACGAGTCGTAACGCATGAGTCATCGCGAATGTCAACATCAGCTCGCTGCAACATGTCAGGTGTGACAGCCGTGGATGGTCTCCCCTACTGCTATAAATCGAAGAGCTTCGCTGAACCGCCTTCTGAAGACCTCATCCTACGTGCTCAGCGACTAACTGTACTTCTGTCTACAGCAGATGCTCCATAGACTTTGCACAAGCGTTAGTGAATATTCCCCATAGTTTCTTTCTCTGCAGTGAGACATTCAATGACGGCACGTTGCTTGTAACGTACATCACCTACAGACGCCATTTTGAAACTCCTGCAGCTACGTTACTTGTCGGAAGTGTGGGAAACTTGTCGCGCTCACTCAGGAGACTTCAAATAATACGTACGTAACGTTTCGGATTGGTAACATTGTTTTCGGCTGAGAATAAAAATGCGGTGCATTACTTTCTGGACAACCGTCGTATCACAGATATTTTCAGCTCTATGTGTAATGAACTGAACGGCCCAGACTGAAGTGTAAGCTGTAAAAAAAGACAGCTTAGGCATAGAACTGTAATTAACAAACTAGATAATGCTACAATTTCTTACATCTCCATAACGAAATTATTTAACAATAAATTTCTGTTTTCATAAATGCGATATACACTGTATACCTCATTGCATAAAAAGGTAAAACCTGGGGATTCCCTAATACAGTTAATAAGTATATCAGAGAAATAATTATGTGATACTGTCGCTCGAAGGGTAACGTTTCCCAAAATTTAATACGATACATGGTGAAAATTTTTCAGTAGCCATTCTTGTTGGCCTCTTTACTAGAAATTTATTTCCAAAACTTAATACTTCAGAGACACATACGCGAGAAGAGGCATTATATAACAGCTGAGAGAAATCACAAGGAATACACTAATAAATTTATTTTCTGTTTCTAAAAGAAATACGACATTAAAATCAAAACATAAATTAGTTAACTCCGTTTGGTCTATTTGAGTTGCCTTTCGAACAACATTAACAGAGAATGTCGTTGTTCAGAGGCTTTCCTGAACAGTTGGAAGGGGAAAATCATTTTCTGTTCTAAACCAAGTCTTCTCGACTTTCAAACCCTGTCAGTTCGAATAAAATTCTCGAACTTTCGATGGCTATCCTCGCCGTCGTCGTCAGGAGCTCGAGAATTTTATTCGACTTGTCGCAGCTTGAAAACCGAGGCGATTTTATGCAAACATGCCGCCGCAAAAGACTCCGAGGACACACATTTTCTACTTGTTATATTTTACAAACACTTTGCCAATCGGTTTTAAGCGGAATCGTTACTTTCGGAGTCAAGTTAATAAACTGCATGTAGGAAATTAACATTTCTCAGAGTCTGTCACTTTATCATTTCGTAACACATAAATAATACACTGTGACACTAATATTTAATTCTGGACGATGTTTGCATGGCAGACAAATGTAGTATGGGGAGTTTTCTGTATGGGTTTCCTAGAATGATCTTGTTTGTGTGTAAAGAATGAATATGGTTTTGGAATTCAGTTACGATTATTTTTAGATTCAGGGATTTTAGATCTGGACGTGAAAGGACAAAGTTATGAGTCTAAGGAGGTGTCAGCTGGGTTTGAATGATTTCATAGTCAATGCATTACATTGTATCGGCTTTTCTTAGACTTTTCTTCAGGTCAGTGATAGGACCAGATTATATTCTGAGCTACTTACAAGTTTTATGGGGTGGTAAGAGAGAAGAGAGGGAAGGGGGGTCTTTGATAGTGGGTGATGTGATCGGTGATGGGGAGAGTTGGAGGTAACTGGTGACTGGTGGATTTTAAGTGGCGTTATTTTCAATGAAGGTATAATCATATTGCCGTCCCCAATCTCTATAAGGATAATAACGAAGTTCGTGCATGTTGATGTTGGGACAGGTGATCTGGTTCGATGGGTTGAAACGTACGCGCTAGGTGAGTCGATGTTTGTCCTATTACAATAATTTCGATGTTGATGGCACACTGGTATACATGGAAAGAGAAAATTGGTAGAGGAACGTATTGTACAATGAAGCTGGAGATCTCCAAGTTATGAATGTGGTGGTTTGGAAAGGACAGATGTAAGCTATTGTGGTCGTGCAGGGCAGCGTTAAGCATTGTTGACAGACGAACAAACATGTACGTGATTAAATGATGAAGAGTGGGACAGCATAGCGATGACGACCGCCGATGGCTGAACAATGACGCGTCGTGTGAAGATGAGCTTTAGTGGAGCACTGACATCACGAAAGGCGAAGAAGGCGGCTGGTAGATGAACAAGGAGAGACGTCAATGGCTGTGGGATAATTACAACATAATTTTTGTAGAAGAATACCAACAACAAAGTGATAACTATAGATCTAGCTCTAGGGAGTTTCTCTAGATTGTCTAGAAATAAATCCGTGGAGCGTGTGATTTGTTTGTCTCACGAGAATGTAAATTCAGCATCCTGCATTGTGGTTTATGGCAAGAGCGTTGTATACACCGAAGAGCCAAAACGTTAAGACCACCTGCTAAATAGTCACTGACTCTGCTTACTAGCGATCAGACAGTTTGTTGGTAGGTTTTGGAGGTATGTGGCATTAGATATCAACACAATGGTCATGTAATTCGCATAACTAACGGCCATGAAGTGAATCTGGTCGCCGAGACATTAGCGTGATTTCACTGTAATGATCCTCAAATCACTGTAACATGGTTCTGGCTCCGAGACACGGTCAATTACTGTGGTGTCTACGATGCCTGATTTCTCGGATCGCTAGACGAACAATCAGACCAATCGTATTAATGAGTATTTTTCCAATAAGAACGCAGACAATACTTAACTTTTGCAACTACACAGATGTGTCACAAGCAAAGGGCGACATATTAAATAATCATCATTATAAACAGTTCCAAGTCTGTGCTACATAGAGAGTACAAGGGAAGTGGCTTGAGTTGACGCTGCTATCGAACTGGGTAATCTTGAAGCTGCTATTGAACTGGGGCATCGCCAGTCAGTCGCGGAGCTTATGTCCTCTTCACATAGGGACCGCTGCTGTCGCGTTGTCGTCCTGGAAAGGGGTCGGTCAGCGTGCGATTGGCTGACGTCTTCTCGCAGCCATCTCTTCTCTATCGTTCCCGACTGGCGTGCCGACGCTTGAAGTTACGCCGCAACATTTACACTGCTGAAAAACGGCATCGCCGTCGGGAAGGACATCAGTCGTGAAGGTATGGAGGTGGTTTACAGCTGTCAGTGTCTTCGATTACTACCACAGATCCCATGCAAGCGCAGGAGAATTTCTGCCATATCATAATACTGCTCCCACCAGCCTGCATTCGTGTCGCGCTGCACGTTTCGAGCCACCGTTCACCTCGATGATGGAGTTTGTGAAAACGACCAGCGACCTAGTGAAGCAAAAATGTGATTCACCCGAAGGCCCAACACATTTCCACTGATCGACGGTCGAATCCCGATGGTTCCGTGCCCACTGTGATCGTAACTGACGATGTCGTTGGGTCAGCATGTGAACACGTAGGGGTGCTCCGCTACCGACATCCGTGTTCAACAATTTACGATGAACAATGTGCTCCGAAGCACTTGTGAGTGCACCAGCATTGTGCTCTTTTGGCAGAGATGCCACAGATCACCATCTGTCCTACTTTACAGAGCAGACAAGCCTCCGAGTCCCATGTTCTGTGAAGAGTTGTGGACGTCCAAACATTTAGCGTCTAGTGGCAATGTCACTGTCCTACGTCTTTCCGTAGATGCTCACGACAGTAGCACGTGAACATTCGACCAGCTTCGCCGTTTTCGAGATACTCGTTCATAGGCTCTGCGTAATAACAATCTGCCGTGTGTCAAAGTCGCTTATCTCAATGGGTTTCCCCATTTGCAGCCCATATCTTCGCTAGAGTGATCCCCCGTCCGTGTGTGTTTCGCTTACAGACTTTTGATACCGCGTCAAGTGCCCGCAACGCCACCAGACGGTATCCAGCGTTGCGGTGGGCAGCGGTCATAATGCTTTGGCTCATGAGTTTGTATTAACACACAATTTCACAGCTGCCGTTAATTTCACATTTGTATATATCAAAACTAGCATCAGTATCACAATACACTTAAACAGTATCCACTGAAGTCTCATATATGCTAAATTTATAGACTAGTGATGAATGAAAAGTAACACTTTTAAAGATGTGATATAAAATCATAATATTTGAATGAAGTGGGATGCTGATAGAGTGATGTAAACTAAATTATTCAAAGCACTTTACTGTATATGGAATATGTGGTACATAGTAAGAATTAATATTTTGCCACTTTAACGATTGGTTTAGACTTCCTGAAATATTGGCCTGTTCTTTCTAATACCGTACTGACATTCTAGACATGATGTGACAGTGATAACGGACACAGTCTGGGAATTTAATTCAATTAGAGTGAGATGTAACTTTTCAAATGGCTCTAAGCACTATGGGAGGTCATCAGTCTCCAAGACTTAGAACTACTTAAACTTAATTTACCTAAGGATATCACATACATCCATGCCCGAGGCAGGATTCGAACCTGCGACCATAGCAGCAGCGCGGTTCCGGACTGAAGCGCCTAGAACTGCTCGTCCACAGCGGCCGGCGATGTAACTGTTACTCTGTAGTTGTCTGTATGGTTCAACCACAGAAAAAGGGCGATTAGGGTTTAGCGTCTTCTCCGCGACAAGGTCGTTTGGGAACTAGCATATGCTCGAATTAGGGAATGATGGGGAAGGAAACCGTCCGTGACTTTTTCAACGGCACCATTGCGACATTTGCCATGTGCTATCTTAAGGAAACCATGGAAAAGCTAAATCTGAATTGCCAGTTGAGGATTTTAACGGGCACTCTCTCAAACGCGAGTCCAGCACATTCCCAATACACCATCTCCTTTGTTCCCAATCGAAGTTCTGACCACCACATTAGACTGTTTCATGTGTAGCAGTGCTAGTTCCAGCAGTCTAAGAGGTGAATATGCTCGTCGACTGATATATCTGGCAGTGGCGCATCACTCTTGGACTACGGCATCAGACACGCAGCCATTGATGATCGCACGACGGCAGTAGCTCTAGTCGGTATTGATGTTGCACTAATGGTGTCCGTCTATCATTAGCAACCACTAGTCCGACATCTACTCACACTTCACTATCATTACGGTCATCGACAATGATATAAAGAAAAAAAACAAAGAAATTTAGTGGAATGAATGGTGGAAGTTGTATTTAGTAATGAGAACAGTTTATACCTTGTCATCAGTGACTGGCGTTAGTGAGTAGATCGTTGATCAAGAGCGGAAACTATCGGACAGCGGCATACAAAACCAACTATGAGCATTGTGGATTGGAGAACAGCTGCCTACAATGACTGTACGAGTATGATAATTGCTGTAAGAACGCTGAACGATGTGGGACACCTAAAGAGTATCATGCAACAATTTCCGTAGCGTTTCCTTTAATGTGCACTGTGCTCTTCCAGCAGAAAAAAGTTAGTAACTACATTTCCTGTGTTACTCAAAGTTCTGGCCAAGATGCTTATCAGTCCCCCTGTCCTGAATCGATGTTTTATCGTGTCTGTTCCAATCCTAATTAACAGCAATATTTACTAAACACATGCCACAACAGGTGCAAGTAGCGTTGCGCGTGTCTAGCGAGACAACAATTTGGCCATACAGATATTTGCATACTAATACAAACATACTGGGTGGTCAGAAACAGTTCCAAAATCTTGTAAGGGTGTTGTATGGTAGGGGCTGGGAAATAACTATTAAGAAAAATCTCGGTACGTTGAGTTGTTTCAGAGTCAATTAGCATTGAAGTTAGCCAATCAGGCCGTTGCGCGCGCAAATTCAAGCAGCCCGCCAGACATATTATACGTTTAGTGTTCAAAATGGTTCAAATGGCTCTGAGCACTATGCGACTTAACTTCTGAGGTTATCAGTCGCCTAGAACTTAGAACTAATTAAACCTAACTAACCTAAGGACATCACACACATCCATGCCCGAGGCAGGATTCGAACCTGCGACCATAGCGGTCGCTCGGCTCCAGACTGTAGCGCTTAGAACCGCACGGCTACTCCGTCCGGCTACGTTTAGTGTCCTAAAACCAAGCAATAGAGCGATAGTAAGATGGGTAGATGGTAAGAATCGAAGCAGAGCCAAAGGCTGAGCAGTCTTGTACGCTATCATCCACACTATCAGAACAACTGACGCTAATTATATCTGGCAGGCAGCTCGAATTTTCTCGTGGAACAGCCTGCTTACGTGAAAGTGGCGGTGTAACACGTAGGCAATGTAACAGAATGAAACACGTGACGACAGAAAGTGAGAAATTAATGTTCTTGCTGCTGTTGCAGTTAATCTGCACGTTAGCTCCCACGCGAGCCCACGAGGAACAGACATGACTCAGGCAAGTGTCCTACTCCTTGTCCATCCCTATCACAAATCTCTCCATGAAGAACTGAATGGAAACGATTATGAGAATCGTGTTAACCTCTATATATGGGCATTAAGATAGGATACTCCAGATGTGTCATGTGTCTTGTTTAGTGACGAAGCCACATTTACCAATCACGGAGACGTAAACAGCCGAAACATGCACTATTGGTCTGTAGACAACCGAGGGTGGCTTTGTCATGTGGAACATCAGCGTCCATGGAATGTAAACGTGTCGTGTAGGATAGTGAACCATTAGCTCATAGGATCTTTTTTCACAGCCTCCTAACAGACCACCTTCCACGGATGCTAGAAAACGTTCGTCTGAAGACTGGGATAAACCTGTTGTACCAACACCATAGCTGTCCAGCCCATTGTGCTCGAAGTGCTATATGTGTCTTCACGAACTGTTTCCAAATCTTTGGACAGGACTCAGAGGAGATGTACCTTGACCGGCCCGTTCCTCGGATTTGACGCCTGTACACTTTTTTTCTGTTGGGAAAGCTTAAAGACGCTGGCTACAAGGACATACCAACTGGACCCGATGATATGCAACGGGGCATTATTGCAGCGTGCTCGGACATGTCCGCTGAAATGCTAGCACGTGGGCAGCAATCGTTCCATACCCGACTGGAAGCGTGTATTGCACCTGCCGGTGGTCATTTTTAAAACAAACTGAGGTGGTCAATTGTCTCGTTACTGGTCAGAATCCTCATAAGTAGTGTATACACTTGTCTTGTTGTTGGAGTAGTACCACAGGTGTTGTACAAGTGTCGGTGTTGGAACTTTTCAAAATACGATATACCGTGAACGACTCACACTAGCGTCCAGCAACAAAAGCTACTGACATTCTAATCTACCCTACTTTTAGTTTGTTAATGTCAATGGGCATTGTCCCATTTAAGACAGTGTATGTCTGCACAAAAAAGACACTAAGTATAACTGCAGTCTGTGTACTGGCTAACAATATCAGACCCTAACTACTAATCCATTCTATGAAATCCGCACATCAATAGCATTTTCCGTTTTCGCAATATTTGCGGCGGAAGTTTTAGATGATTCACCCTACATACAGATAATAGAACAGGCGATAGGTTCCTCATAATTGTTACTATTCTTGTTGAGTATCGTCAGTTTTACCCCATGCAATGTTAAACTGTCTACCAGCAGTCAACAGTGCCATAAAAGTGACGCAAGAACTTTGAGGATACCACCAGCAGTATAAATGCTGAACATAAACGTGAACAGCCGTCTGCAATGAACACGTCGGTTCGAAACCGATAACAGCGCCTTTTTAAATAAATAACATTATTAGCAGTGGTTGAGTTTTCTTATCTGTCTGTGAGAAATAACCTGTATCTTTACTCGAGGTGTAAACATGTTAAATGTTTTTCAACACAGCAGCGTTAAAAGAGATAGATGGAAATAAAAAGATATCAGGAAATTACAAGAGAATTGCGCGCCGGGTGAACCTATCGATATCAGAAGTCGGCTTTGACCCGCGAAGTGTTGATGACGAGGCTTTCGGCATCGTACATGCGCAAACAGAGATAGAGCATTACACTGACAGTATTGATTTCCCGTCTCTATTACGTACGTGCTGACAGACAGATCTGTAGCATAGTCCGAGATCTAGGTTAATTTTGAACATCACAGCTTTGTTGCGAGATGGCTAAACCAATAAATGTGAATACGAAATCGTCATTCTGGTGACATACTGATCTGTTGCGTAGCCCGACGTCTAAATTAGGATGAAAGAGACAGAATTCGTGTGTTGGTGAAGCGAGCTGATGTGACGTTGTGGTATTAATTATAATTTTAGCTATGGTGCATGTATTGCGCAATACAGGATTCTGATGAGTAGTTTACGACCACCATTTTGATGCCGACGTGGGGCAAAGCAGACTGGTCTCTCACAATAAAGGTGTACTATTTTACGAAAGACATTTACACTGAAGCGCCAAAGAAACTGGTATAGGGATGGGTATTAAAATACAGAGATATGTTAACAGGCAGAATACGGCACTGCTGTCGGCAACACCTATATGAGACAAAAAGTGTCCGGCGCAGTTGTTAGATCGGTTATTGCTGCTATAATGGCAGGTTATCAAGATTTAAATGAGTTTGAACGTTATGTTATTGTCGGCGCACGAGCAATGGTACACAGCATCCCCGAAGTAGTGATGAAGTGGGGATTTTCCCGAACGACCGTTTCACGAGTGTACTGTTAATGTCAAAAATCCGGTAAAACATCAAATCTCCGACATCGCTGCGACCGGAAAAAGATCCTGCAAGAACGGGACCAACGACATCTGAAGAGAATCGTTCAACGTTACAGAAGTGCCTTCCGCAGATTGCTGCAAATATCAATGCGTGCCGACCATTCAATGAAACATCATCGATATGGGCTTTCGGAGCTGAAGGCCCACTCGTGTACCCTTGATGACTGCACTATACAAAACTTTACGCTTATCCCGGGCCTGTCTACACCGACATTGGACTGTTGATGACTGTAAGCACGTTGCAAAGTCGGGTGAGTCTCGTTTCAAATTGTATCGAACGGATGGACGTGTACGGGTATGGAGACAAACTCATGAATCCAAGATGCACGGGACTGTTCAAGTTGGTGGAGGCTCTGTAATGGTGTGGGGCGTGTGCAGTTGGAGTGCTGTAGGACCCCTGATACGTCTAGATTCGACTCTGACAAGGGACACGTACGTAAGCATCCTGTCTGATCACCTCAATCCACTCATGTCCATTGTGCATTCCGACGGACTTGAGCAATTCCAGCAGGACAGTGCGACACCCTACACGTTCAGAATTGCTACAGAGTGACTCCACGAACACTCTTCTGAGTTTAAGCATTTCAGTTGGCCCAGAACTTACAAGACATGAACATATTGAGCATATCTGGAATGCCTTGCATCGTGCTGTTTAGAAGAGATCTCCACCCATTCGTACTATTACGGATTTGCGCACAGACTTGCAGGATTCGTGGTGTCAGATCCCTCCAGCACTACTTCAGACATTAGTCAAGTCCACACCACGTCGTGTTGCGGCACTTCTGCGTGCTCACGGGGGCCCTACACGATATTAGGCAGCTGTACCAGTTTCTTTGGCTCTTCAGTGCATGCACAGGGTGGACCAGAAATCTACGGAAGCTACAGTCTACCGAGGCTCATTGCATAATAATAATATAATTCTAATTTATTCGGTTTATTACAGCTGTCACCCTTGTTTCTGTGAAAATACCATCACAGCAGTGAAAGAGCCTGTAATACGCAATAACCAAAACGTACAATACACGACACAAAGTAATGCAACAACTCTCAGACCACACAGTATACTGTGATGTGGTTGTCGTTGTCGTTGCTACAGGAACAGTTAAGCCTAGCGTCGTTGTGCTACTCTTCCACCGCATCCAGTAAACCCATGCACAAGATGGATATCGGCCAACTCTTCATCAGTAAACCTTCCCGTGCACCTGTGTATCGTTGTTAACGCACAACAATGAATGCCGGAAAACAAAGCGAAGACAGAACCAAGCACTACTGAGTGCTAGCTTGAAGGCGAAGAGTGAAATGGCTACTACTGTTGTCAACAGGAGGTACCGTGAGCGAATAGAAGCAGCACATACCGTCCGTCGACATTTGCACTGATATGCACTATTTTCAGTGCTGTAAAGATGCAAAGCAAACTGGGGAAAGAAAAAAAAATGTAATTACTCTAAAAAGCCATCGGATACCATGTGTCCCTGATACCAGAATACTCGTAAGGTATTCCTGAACAACATCTGAAAGTTTATACGTAACACGTATTCCTAAACGATCCCAGATATTGAAATGAGACTTACGGAAAATTACAGTAAGCTAAGGGGCACGGACTTTTGTGTATGATAAAGAGTCTTAACTCTTGCATCTATCGAGATACTGAAACAAGAATGAGTCTTTAAATGGAATCATACATTTTCTTTAACGCCATCCGAAACCGCTTGAAAGGGCGAGTACAGTGATGTAAGGGCTGTTAGTTTTGAGGTTGAAACTCTTCGCAAAAGAATCCGAGAAATGTAAAATGTGACCAGAGTCGGCTATTGCGGTGAGAACACCGCCGAGCAGAGCTCTCGTGCAGTGCTTTGTCGTTATATGCAACAAGACAGGGCTACGCAACTAAGAAAAACCTTTCCTATACGACATACTGTACATACAGGGTCAGATACGACTTTTAATACAGATCTTTTTCTGGCTTCTGGCACATCAGATGAAGCTCAGGAAAACGATTTCAAATGTATATACGTTACCAGGTTTTCTTGAAACAATTACAATTTCGTCAGACGGTTTTCCATTGAAACCCTCTCCGTTATCACTTACCTTTCAAAAGCGAAACAGAAACGTGTCGTTCATAGGGCATGATGATAAAAAGCCCTATTCACGGAAAAAGTAAACTAGTTTATTAACTTTATTAGCTCTAAAATAAACAAATAAATAATAATAATAATAATAATACCTGATCTCTCCTTGCCTGGAGACGCCTGAATGCTTTGTAAAAGTAAAGTATCTGCTATCGGACAAATGTATCTATAGATACTACTCGAAATTGTAATTAGACGGATTGCACTTTAAACAAACTATACACTTTATTCAGAATGACTGACGACTTGTCACCCACAAGATACACAAAGCAAAAAAAGTTTTGCATCAGGCCGGTTCCCAGAATTCCTGAAGATAGACGTTGACTGTGGATATTGTATTGCAGACACAGTCCCTTTGACTGTAAAGAGATGTAACTAAACCCACTCACTCAAAGATGTAAACAACCATGCATGAGCATCGCCTATTAGACGGAGGGGGTCCGACAGCCGACCAGTTCCAGTCATTCCACCAGGAAGGAGGTACACGGCTCGCGTAGTATGTAGTTCAGCCATGCCTAGACGGTCAATAACGCGGTTCGATCGCGTCCGCATTGTTACTTTGTGCCAGGAAGGGCTATCAACAAGGGAAGTGTCCAGGCGTCTCGGAGTGAACCAAAGTGATGTTGTTCGGACATGGAGGAGATACAGAGAGACAGGAACTGTCGATGACATTCCTCGCTCAGGCCGCCCAAGGGCTACTACTGTAGTGGATGACCGCTACCTACGGATTATGGCTCGGAGGAACCCTGACAGCAACGCTACCATGTTGAATAATGCTTTTCGTGCAGTCACAGGGCGTCGTGTTACGACTCAATCTGTGCGCAATAGGCTGCATGATGCGCCTCTCGTCCATTTCGAGGTTCATTTTTCAGCCACGACACCATGCAGCACGGTACACATTGATCCAACAACATGCCGAATGCACCACTCAGAATTGGCGTCACGTTCTCTTCACCGGTGAATGTCGCATATGCCTTGAACCAGACAATCGTCGGAGACGTGTTTTTGGGGGCAGCCTTAAACACACTGTCCAGGGAGGGTAGCAAGGTGGAGGTTCCCTGCTGTTCTGGGATGGCATATGTGCAGCCGCCGTACGCCGCAGGTGGTCATGGAAGGCGCCGTAACGGCTGTAAGGTATGTGAATGCCATTCTCCTACCGATATTGCAACCATATCGCCAGCATATTGGCGAGGCATTCGTCTTCATGGACGACAAGTCGTGCCCCCATCGTGCACATCTTGTGAATGACTTCCTTCAGGATAACGACATCGCTCGACTAGAGTGGCCAGCATGTTCTCCAGACGTGAGCCCTATCGAACATGCCTGGGATAGATTGAAAAGGGCTGTATATGGACGACATGAACCACCAACCACTGTTGTGGTGACACAGGGTAATAGTGGAATTTATGTAGATGCAAGATGCAATGACACTCATCTACCTAATCCGACATCCCTTACCAATACGCCTCGTGCCACCGTGCGGTCTAATTAGCGTCGTAGTCAAAACAGCTCCTCCATGGGCTCTATGAGTTGCAATATTCGTCCTCGTCCTGTGTTTAATGTTGTAGCTGTCTGTTTGCACTAGTGACCTAATAATTCGGGCAATTGCCTGGCGCGACGGAGAGCGACAATCAGGAAAGGTGTCCCTATACCACTGTACCCTTTCGACAGTTTTTGATATTTGCCGTATAAAAATATCATGTCTAACTTCTCAGTGGTGTACAAGTCTACATGAAAAGACTCTTGAAGCAGATAGACGACGCAGTTCCTGCTAGTTCTGCAGTTCAGAGAAGTAAACAGCCGAACGGTTTGATGGAACGACGTAAAATACTATATCACAGTGCCTGCATCGTTGAGAAGAACGATGCAATGTCCCTTCGGACATACATGCATGTCCGAAGGAGCAGGCACTGCGACGATTACAGCCGTTATGAAGTACATGAAATGTATTCGCAATTACGGATACGAAAAATAATCAGCTGTATTCAGCTGTATAAGGGAATGGCGACATTGAATATTTGTGTCGGACCGAGAATCGACCCTCGGACTTCCCGCTTTACACGAACGGTTGTCTTAACCGCTTTGGTTATCAGTGCACAACTCACGGCCAGAGCCGACCTTCAGTATGTCGTCGTTCCTGCGTTACAACCTGTACTCGTACACACATCTTGTATGCTCGCATGCATGTCCTAAGGAACACTGAATCACTCACCTTAACAACAAAGACACTGCAATACTTTATTTATTCGCCGATATCAGGCAGCGACATTGGGTTAAAGTGTCCTCCCCCGTAGGGAAGTTACACAACTGGCCATTAAAATTGCTACACCAAGAAGAAATGCAAATGATAAACGGGTATTCATTGGACAAATACATTATACTAGAACTGACATGTGATTACATTTTCACGCAATTTGTGTGCATATATCCTCAGAAATCAGTACCCAGAACAACCACTTCTGGCCGTAATAACGGCCTTGATACGCCTGGGCATTGTGTCAAACAGAGCTTGGATGGCGTGTACAGGTACAGCTGCCCATGCAGCTTCAACACGATACCACAGTTCACCAAGAGTATTGATTGGCGTATTGTGAGAGCCAGTTGCTCGGCCACCATTGACCAGACCTTTTCAATTGGTGAAAGATCTGGAGAATGTGCTGGCCAGGGCAGCAGTCGAACATTTTCTGTGTCCAGAAAGGCCTGTACAGGACCTGCAACATGCGGTCGTGCATTATTCTGCTGAAATATAGGGTTTCGCAGGCATCGAATGAAGGGTAGAGCCACGGGCCGTAACACATCTGAAATGTAACATCCACTGGTCAAAGTGCCGGTAGTGCGAACAAGAGGTGACCGAGACGTGTAACCAATGGCACCCCATACCATCACGCCGGGTGATACACCAGTATGGTGATGACGAATACACGCTTCCAATGTGCGTTCGCCGCGATGTCGCCAAACACGAATGCGACCATCATGATGCTGTAAACAGAACCTGGATTCATCCGAAAAAATGACGTTTTGCCATTCGTGAACCCAGGTTCGTCGTTTAGTACACAAACGCAGGCGCACCTGTCTGTGATGCAACGTCAAGAGTAACCGCAGCCATGGTCTCAGAGCTGATAGTCCATGCTGTTGCAAACGTCGTCGAACTGTTCGTGCAGATGGTTGTTGTCTTGCAAACGTCCCCATCTGTTGACTCAGGGATCGAGACGTGGCTGCAAGATCCGTTACAGCCATGCGGATAAGATGCCTCTCATCTCGACTGCTAGTGATACGAGGCCGTTGGGATCCAGCACGGCTTTCCGTATTACCCTCCTGAACCCACCGATTCCTTATTGTGCTTACAGTAATTGGATCTCGACCAACGCGAGCAGCAATGTCGCGATACGATAAACCGCAATCGCGGTAAGCTACAATCCGACCTTTATCAAAGTCGGAAACGTGATGGTACGCATTTCTCCTCCTTACATGAGGCATCACAACAACGTTTCACCACGCTACGCCGGTCAACTGCTGTTTGTGTATGAGAAATCGGTTGGAAACATTCCTCATGTCAGCACGTTGTAGATGTCGCCACCGGCGCCAACCTTGTGTGAATGCTCTGAAAAGATAATCATTTGCATATCACAGCATCTTCTTTCTGTCGGTTAAATTTTGCGTCTGTAGCACGTCATCTTCGTGGTGTAGCAACTTTAATGGCCAGTAGTGTAGATAAGATAGTAGTGTAAGAGGTACCCGTGGTCTATAATCAAAACGTCTTCGGTCCCGGGTTCGATCCCCGCCACTGCCTAAATTTTGATAAATAATCAGCATTGGCGGCCAAAGACTTCCGGCATAAGAAGTCAGCCTCATTCTGCCAACGTCCTTGTCAAAGAGGGCGGAGGAGCGGATAGAGGTTCAGGGCACTCTCTTGTCCTTGGGGTGGGAAATTGCCCCTAAAGGCGGAAGAATCAGCAATGATCAACGACACGAGGATGCAGAAGGCAATAGAAACCACAGCATTAAAGACACGTAACGTGTATCCACAGGACATGTGGCCTGTAATTGAAGAAGTGTCATGATGATCTCTCCATTGGCAAAAGACTCCGGAATAGTCCCCCATTCGGATCTCCGGGAGGGGACTGCCAAGGGGGAGTTAACCTTGAGAAAAAGACTGAATAATCAACGAGTCGGGGCGTGGAATGTCAGAAGCTTGAACGTGGTAGGGAAACTAGAAAATCTGAAAAGGGAAATGCAAAGGCTTAATCTAGATATAGTAGGGGTCAGTGAAGTGAAGTGGAAGGAAGACAAGGATTTCTGGTCAGATGAGTATCGGGTAATATCAACAGCAGCAGAAAATGGAATAACAGGTGTAGGATTCGTTATGAATAGGAAGGTAGGGCAGAGGGTGTGTTACTGTGAACAGTTCAGTGACCGGGTTGTTCTAATCAGAATCGACAGCAGACCAACACCGATAACGATAGTTCAGGTATACATGCCGACGTCGCAAGCTGAAGATGAACTGATAGAGAAAGTGTATGAGGATATTGAAAGGGTAATGCAGTATGTAAAGGGGGACGAAAATCTAATAGTCATGGGCGAGTGGAATGCAGTAGTAGGGGAAGGAAGAGAAGAAAGGGTAACAGGAGAATATGGGCTTGGGACGAGGAATGAAAGAGGAGAAAGACTAATTGAGTTCTGTAACAAGTTTCAGCTAGTAATAGCGAATACCCTGTTCAAGAATCACAAGAGGAGGAGGTATACTTGGAAATGGCCGGGAGATACGGGAAGATTTCAATTAGATTACATCACGGTCAGACAGAGATTCCGAAATCAGATACTGGATTGTAAGGCGTACCCAGGAGCAGATATAGACTCAGATCACAATATAGTAGTGATGAAGAGTAGGCTGAAGTTGAAGACATTAGTCAGGAAGAATCAATACGCAAAGAAGTGGGATACGGAAGTACTAAGGAATGAAGAGATACGTTTGAAGTTCTCTAACGCTATAGATACACCAATAAGGAATAGCGCAGTAGGCAGTACAGTTGAAGAGGAATGGACGTCTCTAAAAAGGGCCATCACAGAAGTTGGGAAGGAAAACATAGGTACAAAGAAGGTAGCTGCGAAGAAACCATGGGTAACAGAAGAAATACTTCAGTTGATGGACTGTGGGAAAACCGGAATAGAAGAGAATCGAAGCATTTGAGATGTGGTGCTATAGACGAATGTTGAAAATTAGGTGGACTGATAAGGTAAGGAATGAGGAGGTTCTACGCAGAATCGGAGAGGAAAGGAATATGTGGAAAACACTGATAAGGAGAAGGGACAGGATGATAGGACATCTGCTAAGACATGAGGGAATGACTTCCATGGTACTAGAGGGAGCTGTACAGGGCAAAAACTGTAGAGGAAGACAGAGATTGGAATACGTCAAGCAAATAATTGAGGACGTAGGTTGCAAGTGCTACTCTGAGATGAAGAGGTTAGCACAGGAAAGGAATTCGTGGCGGGCCGCATCAAACCAGTCAGTAGACTGATGACAAAAAAAGTGAAGATAATATGTCTATGATTACAGGTTGTGAAGCAGGGCAAGACATATGGAAGTTTGGGTCATACCGTGAGTCGTGTATGGATAGCCAAAGCGGTTATGGCGATCGCTCGCGTAAAGCGGGAAAACAGGGTTCGCGTCTCGGTCCGGCACAAACTTCCATTGTAGTCATTCCATTAAACATCTGATGTTCGTATTCGCAACTGCGAACACAGTTCATGAACAACGGCGTTGTCTGGCATGAACATTGGAAATGGAACAAAACACTCACATTAAAAATTATTTGCCACCAAAAGTGCAACTTGTTTTTTAAAAGAATTCTTATGTGGAAGGGTGGCAACCTTCTATACTAAAATGACCATTAAAGTAAAAACCCATGAAATGCAGTCTTACATAAAATGTACAAACATGCTCTACATTACACATATACCGCCTCTCCAGATGATAGGCAAGATAAAAGCATATTTCAGGAATTCGGCCTTTGACTTTAGCAACAAATTCGTTAACACCTAATCCGACAAACATGAGAGAGGCAGTTATTAACGTATGGCAGACCGACAGACAGACAGACAGACCGACAGTAACTGCCTAACAAATGCGGACGAGAGACATACGAGCAAACTGGGGACGAGACACTGACCAAGAAAACAAGTAGAATTTCACAAGTAACTGAAACAACATGTCACTGAACATCTAATAACTGCGATTTCGGGCGAAGACCTGGCGCAGCACGCCCAAAACGCTCTCCCGAACTGTCCGCTGCTAGCCGCTCCACCGGACGCAGGAAGGCGCGCCGATCTCTCGTCTCACGGCGTCGCAGCTCGCCCCGGCCAGACCGACGTCGTGGGTTGACTCCTGTTGCTCTCGCGTTGGCCGCGAAGCCACTACGCCTCGTTATACGGCGCGGCCACTGGACTCGCCTGGTCACCTCACATGCGCCGACGCTCCAGGCGGGCAAGTCATCTTGTCTCTCAGTGCGCGACCGACCAACAGATCGATCCGACCGCCAGTGCCCATTGCCTAAACAAACTCGAGCAGACTAGCGGCCTACACATACTAGCACTGCGGACGACAGACAGACACTAACCGCCTCACCAATGTGGACGAGAGACAGACCCACACTAACTTGGCTGACCAACTAACCAGACTCGGTGACTCAGACGGACCGACTCCTCGCCTGACGAGCTCATAGCGCCCCTTAAATGCACGTGAACAGGCAACTATTCCCCTTTCACACCAGTGGGAGACACCAAAGCTGCGATTGCCACAGCGGCGCCACCGCCAGAAACGGAGGGGGACTGCTTCACACAACGCGCTGCGGCGCGCTCTTCAAAACAGCAAATTTTTACCACGCCTCAATTAGCCCTTATGTACATACTTTAAGAGCTGTGAGCACTTGTTCATCTTCGTTTCTGTGTAACACATCGCTCCTACCGAAAAAAGTGCTCATAGCTCTTAAGGTGTACGTTTTGGAGCCAATGTTTACTGGACTTTTTTTCTAGTTTTTTGTCCGTACTACCACCTCTGAAAGTTTGCTGGTGGAGTTGTGGTTCACCCTGCACGCACGTGGTAGTCAGCTATAATCTGAAAAGCTTGTAAGGGTGTTGCAGAGTGGGTTTTACTGATACGTTGCTCCGTTGACGAGTTAATTAACACTGAAGTCTGCGCATCAGGCCATTGCGCGCGAAAATTCAAACGACCCACCTGCGACGGCGTCGCCAAACGCATTCCTCGTTTAGTTTCCTAAAACCGAATCAGAGAGCTGTACAAAAATTGGACATAGACGGTAGTAAGGATCGAACCCGAGACAAAGGCTGAACAGTCTCGTGCGCTATCATTTACGGTGTCGTGTATCTGGTGGCCCACTTGAATTTGTGGGCGCGACGGCCTGGTTGCCTAACTTCTATGCTAATTAACTCGGGAACGGCGCAACGTATCGAATTTTTTCCCTTACAATTATTTCTCAGCACAACCTACCCTACAAACACTCTTACAAGCTCGAGAATGAGATTTTCACTCTGCAGCGGAGTGTGCGCTGATATGAAACTTCCTGGCAGATTAAAACTGTGTGCCCGACCGAGACTCGAACTCGAGACCTTTGCCTTTCGCGGGCAAGTGCTCTACCATCTGAGTTACCGAAGCACGACTCACGCCCGGTCCTCACAGCTTTACTTCGTGCTTCGGTAGCTCAGATGGTAGAGCACTTGCCCGCGAAAGGCAAAGGTCCCGAGTTCGAGTCTCGGTCGGGCACACAGTTTTAATCTGCCACGAAGTTTCACTCTTACAAGCTTTTCATACTGTTTCTGACGACCCTGCATAAAG
The DNA here is from genome assembly GCF_023898315.1 of Schistocerca nitens. Classification (NCBI taxonomy): domain Eukaryota; kingdom Metazoa; phylum Arthropoda; class Insecta; order Orthoptera; family Acrididae; genus Schistocerca; species Schistocerca nitens. Next base: position 385,449,119 of record NC_064616.1, read on the forward strand.
CTGTTTGTTTATTTTTATATTTTCCCGACTGGTTTTGTTATTTTTTCTTTTACTTTTTTATCTTTTACTTTGCTATTTTTTATCCAGATGTACATATTGCAGGTACTCGTCTTCAAAGCCTGTCCACTGTGAACAGACAATACCATCCATCAAATGGATACAGGAATTCCCCATCTTCCATGGGCCATTAAACAGTCAGTTTCTTTGTTTAGCCATCAGATGGAAGCTAGGTGTATATTATACACTGCCAAAGGGACACACATACTGGGTTTAATCACTATAGGCCACTGAGTAGCACTAGGAAACACGGACGTGCAATGTCATGCGTACTCCTAACGTGATATAACCCTAGACGGGAACACTGGCGACGTCATCTGGGCCCTTTCCACAATATTAACACGGGCGTAAAGACTCCCACTGGTGCATCAGACAAATAACCGTTAGGAACGGGATTCTTCAGGTTAAACCATGGCTCATCAATGTACTCAGTGATTTACCGAATCATGCGATACCCGCGACTGAGGGAACACATATGGCGTGTGTATGCTACACAGTTGGCCATATTAATTAATTTGTCGTGATTTTTAGGTCCCATCAAGAAGGAGAATCTTCAGAGATGTTGGAAAAGTCATGTTAAACGGCAAGCGACTCTTAAGAAACTAATTCTGTACCTATACAGTATTACCAATAAATAAATCATTAAACTGTTTAGTGCTATCTGTGTTCATGCCATATAAATTTATAAGAGTAGAATAGAAAGGAAGCCACTATACTGACGTAAGCAGCCGCTTCCATAGGTATATGAAATAGTTGATACACTGATGAGCTACAACTTCTTGACTAGCTCCTTCATAAAGTTTTATCCTGCTTGACTAGCTCCTCAGTAAAGTTCTTCTCTGCTTTTAGGACGCATTGCAGTATCATAGCATGGATTCTAAAAACAATCGGTAAGCTTCCGGAGATGTGTGTCAACAGACGTCTACGACATGTCACGCAAATCTCGTAAGTTACGGGCTGGTGGTTTGTAGGACCGGAGGTGATACCCTATAGCTTCGTGGATGAAGGAATGAAAGGTTGCGCGGAGTGGCAGCGCGGTTTAAGGCGCCATGTCGCGGATTGCGCGGCCACTCCCACCAGAGGTTCGAGTTCTCCCTCGGGAATGTGTGTGTGTGTTGTTCTTAGCATAAGTTAGTTTAAGTAGTGTGTAAGTTTAGGGACCGTTGACCTCAGCAGTTTGGTCCCTTAGGAATTCACACACTTTTGAGCATTTGAAGGAATGCAGGCGGTCCGTAATAAAGTTCAGGTTGTCCACAGCTATCATAGTGCCTTAGATTACTACCAAAAGCCCCACGGAAGACCAGATGAATGTCTCCCATGCCGTAGTACCCCCCTCACAGGTCTTGCATGATTCGAGCAGCCGTCGCCCGGATGACGGCGTATCTGCGCACGACCATCGTCCTGCTGTAACAAGAAACATGTTTCATACGACCAAGTGAGACGTCTCCAGTGATCCACGGTCCAATCACAATGGTTCCCTGCCCGTTTCAATCGTAACTGACGGCATTGTTGTGGGTATCACGAAAAACTTGGGAGTCTCCTGCTTCAGAGCCTCATGTTTAATATCGTGCACCGAACAGCGTTCTCCAAGACACTTGCGCTGCATCAGCATTCAACTCTGTCATCAGATGTGCTACAGACAGCCGCCTCTTACCAGGCGTGGACGTGGAACACTTTGCCCCTACTCGTGAGTTCACCGTCCGTCAACCAGTTTCCATAGATGCAGAAAACACCAGCCGCGCAGAGCAGACCGAATTTTTCGTTTCTGAGATGCTTGTTCCACGTTCAAGGATATGGAAATCTGCCTTTGTGAAAGTCGCTAATGTAAGCAGATATCCCCATTTGCAGCTCGCATCGTGGTTAGGAAGAGTCCCCATTAGTCTCTGCTCCGCTAGTGTACTTTCCTTAACGCATCAAGTGCCTACAACGCTAGTAAGTGATTTTCAACCTCATAGTAAGAAGTACTCACAATTTTTTGGCTCAAAGTGTACGTAGTTTTTATTCGTATCAATATTTACTTGATTACGTACGTATTTTTGGAAGAAAATAGCAAGATACTCCTGTGCACTGTGTCTTGTGTACGATACAATACTACCTGTCATGCAGCTTCATGATGAACACTGGTGTTTTCCATGTAGCTAACAGACTTCCTCAACCCTTGAACGTGGATTATTAGGTAACCTGAAAATGGCGCAGGTGATTAGGTATTTTTCTATTTTTTACGGTTCGCACCTCAGTCGGTAAAGTCGGGACCCTTATACGATCACTTTGTTATCCGTCTGTCTGTCGTTCTGTTAAGACCCGTTGTTCTCGGGAACGGGTAGAGTTACCAGCTTCAAATTTATGTCAAATACTAAAGAATTCAGTCTCTTGGCGGTGCTTAACATTTAAGCTTCTAGGTCACTGCAATGAAAAGATATGGTCATTTATGTCAGATATTTTGATACTCGCAAACTCACCCATCAAAATCAACGGCTGAACTATCTAGAAGGCGCGCTGGAAAGTAATGCCTCCGAAGTTTTTGCTTGAAAACTCATAAGACTTTTTAAGTAACAGTAACTTTATTAGCATTTTACATCTTGCTTCTTGCGGGCTCCGAATTATAGCGTGTAACATAGTGGTGTGTGACGTAACTATGTAGGTGCGTGAGAAAGAGGCTGCTGTAATCGAGTTTCGATTTCTAAGAATTGGCCCACACATGGAGAACACTCTACTTCAGCACGACAATGACAGACCACACACGACCGCTACGACATCTGCAGCACTCCGACGCCATGGGTTCACTGTCATCAGTCATCCTCCATACAGTCCAGACATGCCCCATCCCATTTTGATCTGTTTCCATAACTTTAACAACACCTTCGAGGACTTCACTTTGATGGTGACGAAACAGTGCTAGCGGAGATGAGGTTGCAGCTCCGTCCACAAAGACGAATAGTCTACAGTGACGTTATCAACAAACTGGTCTCTCGTTGGGAGAAATGTATCTGTCGTCAGGGTGAGTATGTTGAGATATAAATACACTCCTGGAAATGGAAAAAGAACACATTGACACCGGTGTGTCAGACCCACCATACTTGCTCCGGACACTGCGAGAGGGCTGTACAAGCAATGATCACACGCACGGCACAGCGGACACACCAGGAACCGCGGTGTTGGCCGTCGAATGGCGCTAGCTGCGCAGCATTTGTGCACCGCCGCCGTCAGTGTCAGCCAGTTTGCCGTGGCATACGGAGCTCCATCGCAGTCTTTAACACTGGTAGCATGCCGCGACAGCGTGGATGTGAACCGTATGTGCAGTTGACGGACTTTGAGCGAGGGCGTATAGTGGGCATGCGGGAGGCCGGGTGGACGTACCGCCGAATTGCTCAACACGTGGGGCGTGAGGTCTCCACAGTACATCGATGTTGTCGCCAGTGGTCGGCGGAAGGTGCACGTGCCCGTCGACCTGGGACCGGACCGCAGCAACGCACGGATGCACGCCAAGACCGTAGGATCCTACGCAGTGCCGTAGGGGACCGCACCGCCACTTCCAAGCAAATTAGGGACACTGTTGCTCCTGGGGTATCGGCGAGGACCATTCGCAACCGTCTCCATGAAGCTGGGCTACGGTCCCGCACACCGTTAGGCCGTCTTCCGCTCACGCCCCAACATCGTGCAGCCCACCTCCAGTGGTGTCGCGACAGGCGTGAATGGAGGGACGAATGGAGACGTGTCGTCTTCAGCGATGAGAGTCGCTTCTGCCTTGGTGCCAATGATGGTCGTATGCGTGTTTGGCGCCGTGCAGGTGAGCGCCACAATCAGGACTGCATACGACCGAGGCACACAGGGCCAACACCCGGCATCATGGTGTGGGGAGCGATCTCCTACACTGGCCGTACACCACTGGTGATCGTCGAGGGGACACTGAATAGTGCACGGTACATCCAAACCGTCATCGAACCCATCGTTCTACCATTCCTAGACCGGCAAGGGAACTTGCTGTTCCAACAGGACAATGCACGTCCGCATGTATCCCGTGCCACCCAACGTGCTCTAGAAGGTGTAAGTCAACTACCCTGGCCAGCAAGATCTCCGGATCTGTCCCCCATTGAGCATGTTTGGGACTGGATGAAGCGTCGTCTCACGCGGTCTGCACGTCCAGCACGAACGCTGGTCCAACTGAGGCGCCAGGTGGAAATGGCATGGCAAGCCGTTCCACAGGACTACATCCAGCATCTCTACGATCGTCTCCATGGGAGAATAGCAGCCTGCATTGCTGCGAAAGGTGGATATACACTGTACTAGTGCCGACATTGTGCATGCTCTGTTGCCTGTGTCTATGTGCCTGTGGTTCTGTCAGTGTGATCATGTGGTGTATCTGACCCCAGGAATGTGTCAATAAAGTTTCCCCTTCCTGGGACAATGAATTCACGGTGTTCTTATTTCAATTTCCAGGAGTGTTTATAAACATGAAGAACAAAGATGTAGACTGTTGTTAACGTATGTTTCGTTTAAAAAGCTTAGAAGTTATCACACAAAAAATTCAAAAGCGTTACTTTTCAGCACGCTGTCATTTATACGTAATTAAGAGTACGAGTCCTCTTCGCACTTGTGCTGTTTCTTCGCCAGAGTACATAAATGACTCCACTCTCAACCTCGGACAAGGAGTCACAGTTTACGTGACCATTATCAGTCTCTCTTGTGCTGTGATGGAGCATATCATAATTAAACTGTAAAAGATCTTTATTGTCAGCAACAAAAATCATAATGGAATAAATGTACAGGGAAATGAGTGCAAGAATTCCAAGATCGTCAAAAAGACCTCCGCAAAATGTGCAGTTATCTACACTACTGGCCATAAAAATTGCAACACCGTGAATCCTGAATGCAACCAATGTCAAACTGCTTGTATATGCAAATGATTAGCTTTTCAGTCCAAGCGTACAAACTGGGTATGAGTAACGCAATTTACATTCTGTGAGTATGGAAAGATAAGACAGCAGGTTTCTCACCCTAAAATCGCATTTGAATGTTAGTTCTTTCTGAGAAGGTAATATTATGCCACGTGTAAGAATGAGAAACATCTAACAGCACATGCCGGAAAGCGGCAGCAGCAGGGCCGTGCCCTATCGAGGTTGCGGTTTATCGTTCCGCTATACTGCTGCTTGCGTTGGTCGGGATCACGCGGCTGCTATGCGAATGTGGAATCGGCGGGATCAGGACGGATATACTCGACGCCACGTAGGAGCTCAACCGCCCCAGGAGACTAGCGCCTGGGAGGACAGACTTATTATTCGTTCGGCTGTGCAGGGTAGTACAGTGGTTTCACGTACCATGAATCAGGAAATGGATTTCTTAACACCGATACGAGTCGACCGTGGTAGCTGTGCGGTCAGCACGGCAGAGTGCCAAACAAAGGGGCCCAGGGTGGTTTCCGTGCTGGATTTGAAATTTTCTCCTCCCTGGGACTGTGTGTTGTGTTGTCCTTACGTCTGTGTCGACATAAATGGCATTCCGCTGTTGAACTGACTGAATGGGCACCTTCCAAAAAACAACAATTGGAAAAAAGGCACCGAGGCAAGTATCCACAAGCACAGTACGACGATATCTGGGGCACTATCGACTGTCAGCAGGTCGACCATTGTTGTGATTTCTCTTGGCGTGATGGAAGAGAGAAGCACGCTGGCAATGATGAGCCCAACGACGACAATGGACACAATAATTACACCAGCTGGCCGTAGTGGCCGAGCAGTTCTAGGCGCTACAGTCTGGAACCGCGCGACCGCTACGGTCGTAGGTTCGAATCCTGCCTCGGGCACGGATGTGTGTGATGTCCTTAGGTTAGTTAGGTTTAAGTAGTTCTAGGGGACTGATGACCTCAGAAGTTGTGTCCCACAGTTAAAAAAAAATTACACCACGTCTTCTTTTCAGATGTGTCCCAGTTACGTGTTCAGCATCATGATGGAGCCATGTGTGCGTGGAGACCCCGAGAACAACGAACGTTCCCTGACTGCATTCATCAAAGTCATACGGTTCCAGCACCTGGCATAGTTGTATAGTGGGCCATTACCGCTGATTAATAGAGTGGCAGTTTTTACAGCAGCTGTCACATCTCTAACGTGTTAAAGCCAGTGGGCACGCCATATCTCTACGTCTCCAAGGCGTTCTCTTTCAAGAAAATAACACAAGAGTCCATGTTGGCCGTATTGTACCGACCTACCTCGATAGAGAGCATGTTCGTCTACTGCCCTGTCCAACGTGTTTCCCAGATCTCTCTCACAATCAATGCATCTGGTCATAGGTTGCTGAGAGACTGCCACGGACCCACACACCAGGCTTTGCAGTTGATGAACTCCGTCATGGAATGGAGTCATCCAGGTTCAGTTCCTATTCGATGCCCAGCCAGGTTAGAGCCGTTGATGCACCAATGTTGGCAGATATGAGTACTAAATTTCGAACCCGGTGCATCCAGTAATAACTAAGAAATTTAATCACGCATTTTTGTACTACACTGTATACGCATATTCAATAAAGTTTCATTATTTTCCATCTTTCCTGTTGTTGCAATCTTAATGGCCAGCAGTGTATTGAATACAGTTTTCTTACTGCTCCCTTATGCTAAATAAATACTTTATATACCTCAGATAATAATCCCACAAGGCAAGATAGGGTGAAAATGTGTAAAATAACGACCACTGTTTATACCGCACGATGTTGCCGTGAAGTAACGTTTTTGTTCGTGCATATCGAACATCCTTTACACTATAGGTACCAGTGTATTTTACATAGCCTCTGGTAGTGGTTTTTAACTTAGAGACGATAAATACCACAGCCCTCTCCACAACCTTCATCCATCACAAAACCAAATTAGTAATCCATTACCTAGTGCGTACTTATATCTGATTTCTTTTATTTATAAGTCTATGAGATGCTGCTTTTCATCTATGCGATGCCCGTTTGAAAGATTACATGTCCCTTGTCGGAAGCGCCGGTGACTTTGATGGAAAGAGGAGTGGAGATATTAAGGAAGAAAATCGGCAATGTGGTTTTAGAAGTGATCCTCCTGCGTTCGTCTTAATCGATTTAGGAAAATCGCGGGGGACTTAAACCTTGAAAACCAGGATGAGGTGTCCAAATCGTTCTAATCGAAAGAGTGTGACCGTGAAATGTAGGTGTTAGCGTGTATTTCTGTCTTTGGAGTATTGACTGCGTTGAGTGAGAACGACATCTGCTCCTGTCGAATGGCATCAACAGGTCTGCCAATATTTACGCTGCTCTCGGATGGACATATTACCACCTACTGTTCCCATCCCCTCAGTCTATAATTAAACTACTGAAAAATTTCGATTTTGATCCACCATACTAACAAAATGACACACGATCAAGAATCTTAATCCATCACCTCTCCTGCATTTGCCGGTCAAATATTGGCGAATATTCTTCCATCATCCTCATTACAAAAAACTACATCCGAGTCAAGGATAGCCTCTCATACATGCGTTAATATCCAAGACTGCAGAGGCAGGTATATATTTGATGCAATTTTGCCTCAATGAGAGAAGTAGTGAATCAGCACAGCGTCCACTGAAACTGATGAACGTATGGGCTTATTTGTATTTTAATACCGGTGCGAAGTCAAATTCTCCGTGTTTTCAGATAAGTAGCAAAAGCAAAATAATTCCTGAGGATTGAACATCGGATGATGTTGAAAATATTTTCTTAGTAGTTGTCTGAACTGTTCGAATGATAGCTATTTCACTGTTAAATCCCTGCTCGTAGCAAATCCGGCGGAGGACTTGCAGTCTAGGAAGGCACTCCGAGAACACGAGAGTGCAAACAACGGCGGCGGGAGTCGCGTCTCTGCCTCAGCGCAGCCAATTAATGGTACGAGTGCGAGCGCACCTTGAGAGAAGCCGAGGGTCTTCTCTACCGGAGAAACAAATAATTAATTAGCACCCACCCGCCTGCACTGAGTGGACAACCTAGTTGCGCTACTACTAACACCATAACAACTCCCACGTGTCCACTTAAGGTGACCTGCAAAGAAAACAATGTGAGTTTGAAAGCATAGTTGGATGGTCCTATCAAAATCGTCTTGTTTTATTTGTCTGAAAACAGATTTATTTGTGTATGTATTATACTTTCACTGCTGATGACATTGAGGCTAGAACCGACATGGTATTTCCATGAAGCTGATCACCAATACTCTACACCAATAACTGCAGTTGGCATGGCCAAAATTAAACAAAAAACTAGATAGTTTCATAGATTCATTAGTCATAGTGAGAAAAATATCTATGGAAATCAGTTGCATGATTTCTCTGACATAATTATGTTGTCGCAGATACCAAAGGTTTCCACTGGTACACGCATTAACACAGGTAACTGAAATTTACTGTATCAGTATAGCGACAGATATACTGCTTTATGCCATCCTAGGTTCGAGCACTTAAATGTGAGATGGAAGGCCCCAATACATACCAATGGTTGATTTATTCATTTTTGTTCAGTGGTGATAACTTTAGTACAAGTGTTATCTAGACACCAAAACTGACCATTAGACAGTGAAAGGAGACATTCCTAAGATGTGTGACGTGACCCCTTAGTCTGAGCATAACGAAGAGTGGCGGGAACAGCCAGGGTACGAGACATGTTCATAAAGTACGTGTACTAGATTTTTATATTTTTTAGAAAAAATGTATTTGCAAAAATATTACAGGCTATTGTTGATACACTTGTTGGCTATTTTTCCACATAATCACCATACCGTACAACGCGTGTCGTAAGCCGTGCCACAAGCTCCTTTATGCCCACCTTGAAGAAGTCTCCCGTTTGCTCATTCCCGTATTCGGAACTTTTTTCTGCAACTCCTAGAGGTTGAAATTTCAGTTCCACTCATGTGTGCCATCAGGGTGTAACGCCGTAAATGCATATCCTCCTATTTCCATCTATTGCACTATAAATTTTTTTCCTTATTTTGTTACCTGAAGATATGACGTTTCTGTGTCTTTGTATATTGTAATTGTTTTACTGTTGTTGTTGTTGTGGTCTTCAGTCCTGAGACTGGTTTGATGCAGCTCTCCATGCTACTCTATCCTGTGCAAGCTTCTTCATCTCCCAGTAACTACTGCAACCTACATCCTTCTGAATCTGCCTAGTGTATTCATCTCTTGGTCTCTCCCTACGATTTTTAACCTCCACGATGCCCTCCAATACTATATTGGTGATCCCTTGATGCCTCAGAACATGTCCTACCAACCGATCCCTTCTTCTGGTCAAGTTGTGCCACAAACTCCTCTTCTCCCCAATCCTATTCAGTACCTCCTCATTAGTTATGTGATCTACCCATCTAATCTTCAGCATTCTTCTGTAGCACCACATTTCGAAAGCTTCTATTCTCTTCTTGTCCAAACTATTTACCGTCCATGTTTCACTTCCATACATGGCTACACACCATACAAATACTTTCAGAAATGACTTCCTGACACTTAAATCTATACTCGATGTTAACAAATTTCTCTTCTTCAGAAACGCTTTCCTAGCCATTGCCAGTCTACATTTTATATCCTCTCTACTTCGACCATAATCGGTTATTTTGCTCCCCAAATAGCAAAACTCCTTTACTACTTTAAGTGTCTCATTTCCTAATCTAATACCCTCAACACCACCCGACTTAATTCGACTACATTCCATTATCCTCGTTTTGCTTTTGTTGATGTTCATCTTATATCCTCCCTTCAAGACACTGTCCATTCCGTTCAACTGCTCTTCCAAGTCCTTTGCTGTCTCTGACAGAATTACAATGTCATCGGCGAACCTCAAAGTTTTTATTTCTTCTCCATGGATTTTAATACCTACTCTGAATTTTTCTTTTGTTTCCTTTACTGCTTGCTCAATATACAGATTGAATAACATCGGGGAGAGGCTACAACCCTGTCTTACTCCCTTCCCAACCGCTGCTTCCCTTTCATGTCCCTCGACTCTTATAACTGCCATCTGGTTTCTGTACAAATTGTAAATAGCCTTTCGCTCCCTGTATTTTACCCCTGCCACCTTTAGACTTTGAAAGAGAGTATTCCAGTCAACATTGTCAAAAGCTTTCTCTAAGTCTACAAATGCTAGAAACGTAGGTTTGCCTTTCCTTAATCTTTCTTCTAAGGTAAGTCGTAAGGTCAGTATTGCCTCACGTGTTCCAGTATTTCTACGAAATCCAAACTGATCTTCCCCGAGGCCGGCTTCTACTAGTTTTTCCATTCGTCTGTAAAGAATTCGTGTTAGTATTTTGCAGCTGTGGCTTATTAAACTGATTGTCCGGTAATTTTCACATCTGTCAACACCTGCTTTCTTTGGGATTGGAATTATTATATTCTTCTTGAAGTCTGAGGGTATTTCACCTGTTTCACACATCTTGCTCACCAGATGGTAGAGTTTTGTCAGGACTGGCTCTCCCAAGGCCGTCAGTAGTTCCAATGGAATGTTGTCTACTCCGGGGGCCTTGTTTCGACTCAGGTCTTTCAGTGCTCTGTCAAACTCTTCACGCAGTATCGTATCTCCCATTTCATCTTCATCTACATCCTCTTCCATTTCCATAATATTGTTCTCAAGTACATCGCCCTTGTATAGACCCTCTATATACTCCTTCCACCTTTCTGCTTTCCCTTCTTTGCTTAGAACTGGGTTTCCATCTGAGCTCTTGATGTTCATACAAGTGGTTCTCTTCTCTCCAAAGGTCTCTTTAATTTTCCTGTAGGCAGTATCTATCTTACCCCTAGTGAGATAAGCCTCTACATCCTTACATTTGTCCTCTAGCCATCCTTGCTTAGCCATTTTGCACTTCCTGTCGATCTCATTTTTGAGACGTTTGTATTCCTTTTTGCCTGCTTCATTTACTGCATTTTTATATTTTCTCCTTTCATCAATTAAATTCAATATTTCTTCTGTTACCCAAGGATTTCTACTAGCCCTCGTCTTTTTACCTATTTGATCCTCTGCTGCCTTCACTACTTCATCCCTCAAAGTTACCCATTCCTCTTCTACTGTATTTCTTTCCCCCATTCCTGTCAATTGTTCCCTTATGCTCTCCCTGAGACTCTGTACAACCTCTGGTTCTTTCAGTTTATCCAGGTCCCATCTCCTTAAATTCCCACCTTTTTGCAGTTTCTTCAGTTTTAATCTACAGGTCATAACCAATAGATTGTGGTCAGAGTCCACATCTGCCCCTGGAAATGTCTTACAATTTAAAACCTGGTTCCTAAATCTCTGTCTTACCATTATATAATCTATCTGATACCTTTTAGTATCTCCAGGGTTCTTCCATGTATACAACCTTCTATCATGATTCTTAAACCAAGTGTTAGCTACGATTAAGTTGTGCTCTGTGCAAAATTCTACCAGACGGCTTCCTCTTTCATTTCTTAGCCCCAATCCATATTCACCTACTACGTTTCCTTCTCTCCCTTTTCCTACACTCGAATTCCAGTCACCCATGACTATTAAATTTTCGTCTCCCTTCACTATCTGAATAATTTCTTTTATTTCATCATACATTTCTTCAATTTCTTCGTCATCTGCAGAGCTAGTTGGCATATAAACTTGTACTACTGTAGTAGGTGTGGGCTTGGTATCTATCTTGGCCACAATAATGCGTTCACTATGCTGTTTGTAGTAGCTTACCCACATTCCTATTTTCCTATTCATTATTAAACCTACTCCTGCATTACCCCTATTTGACTTTGTGTTGATAACCCTGTAGTCACCTGACCAGAAGTCTTGTTCCTCCTGCCACCGAACTTCACTAATTCCCACTATATCTAACTTTAACCTATCCATTTCCCTTTTTAAATTTTCTAACCTACCTGCCCGATTAAGGGATCTGACATTCCACGCTCCGATCCATAGAACGCGTTTTCTTTCTCCTGATAACGACATCCTCTTGAGTAGTCCCCGCCCGGAGATCCGAATGGGGGATTAGTTTACCTCCGGAATATTTTACCCAAGAGGACGCCATCATCATTTAATCATACAGTAAAGCTGCATGCCCTCGGGAAAAATTACGGCCGTAGTTTCCCCTTGCTTTCAGCCGTTCGCAGTACCAGCACAGCAAGGCCGTTTTGGTTATTGTTACAAGGCCAGATCAGTCAATCATCCAGACTGTTGCCCTTGCAACTACTGAAAAGGCTGCTGCCCCTCTTCAGGAACCACACGTTTGTCTGGCCTCTCAACAGATACCCCTCCGTTGTGGTTGTACCTACAGTACGGCTATCTGTATCGCTGAGGCACGCAAGCCTCCCCACCAACGGCAAGGTCCATGGTTCATGGGGGGGTAATTGTTTTACTATATATATATATATATATATATATATATATATATATATATATATATATATATATATATATATATGTCGGTGTATAATTGGTTTGTTTTGTAAATATTATTTGTATTTTTACGCTGGGTCTTGCCTAGCGAAAACTATGCTATCCAACCATTGCATCGATAGGTCGTGTGGAGAACCAAAGTGTTTAGGATCTTTGGTAGTGTTAACTCTGCCGCGTGGAGCGCGGGCAGAGCAGCGAGGGGGTCTGGCTGGGGTAGTGCAGTGGAGTAGGTGTGTTGTGTGACGCTCCCGCGAGTTGCCGCGCGTTCGGGGTTTGGCAGCATGTAATTGCGCTCGACTTGCTATGTTAGTTTCTGACACGGTGTCGCGGACGGGAAGCATTAGCTGGCGCACATCAAGAGCCCGTTTCGCCTGGTGACAGTGTCGAGAAGAAGGCGCGCCATATCCAGCTTCTGCAACAGCGACGGCCGACAACGAGTGACTTGTGCCACCTCCTCGACCGACGACTTCAAACCTTCAATCAACCAACAAGGAAGACTGGAAGCACTTAAAGTTTTAGAACTGTATGGCAGACCTCAGCTTTTAAAATTGTTGCATCACAAAATTACAGCAACTTAGCATGAACCTTTGTTGCTCATTGTCCCAATTGCATTACCAAGCAGGGTCCCTTCCTTTTCCGAAATGAACCCGAGTGTCGTTGAAATTCAGACGCTAGCATGAAAGTAATATCATTCGATTTCACTGCTTTAATTTCAAAGTTCAGTTAAGGTATTCATAGCTGGCTACAATATTTAGATTAAACAAGCACAAATTTAGAGTGCGAGTTTTGTTACCATATTTTAGCTTACCTGTGACTGCAGCTCAGCTTGGTACGTACTAAATTTTACTATTGTTAATTGTTCAGAATCATTTAATTTAAGTTCAAAGTTAAATCTCTTATTTCTAAATTGCGTAGATTCAAGTAGCTTTTGAAATGATTGTTGAGGTAGCCCAAGACTAACCGTATTTTACTGAATTTCGATGTGCTTCAGAAACAAAGCTCACTATTAATTTCAGTTACTAAATTAACTTTCAGTTTTCCGGTTTTATTAATTCTTTTGCTAAATTAAGTCAGAGTGTAGCGAAATTTATTACTTCTGACAAACTTTCAGTTTTCACACACACGTGACGTTCAGTTGCCACGCTTCTAGTGCTAATTATATGTGTAATAACCTTTCTTTTTCAGTTACTATAGTAATTGTCCATAGGACTGGCGACCGTAATTTCCCCCAAATCTCAAATATCTAATTACCGCTAGTTAATTGTTAACGTAACGGCCGCACATTTACTTTCTTTATTAACTTTACCCCTTTTCAAAATTAATTTCCACCAGTTCCATTTGCATTTTTACGTTCAATTAAGATGTAACCCTTTCCTCCCTCTTTACCGACAGATTAACTTCGGTGACGATTGCTTTTCTCAAATTTCCATTAGGTACACGCGGTTTAATTTTTCACTGTCATTAAGGTCGATAAGTGAGGGGGAGGTTACAAGGGAAGTGAAAAGATGATGATCTGAGGAGCCAGTCAGAGTCAGAGGAATACTGGGTGTGCCTCAAAACGATCCCAACCAAATGAATCCAAGAGCGCCTTTGTGGCTAAGGCTGTGAGAGGACGGGCGTTGTCGTGCAACAAGCACACTCCTCTCGCCAGCATTCCCCTCCTTTTGTTTGGAACGCTCCGTTTGAGTTTCTTTAGGGTCTCACAATATCGTTATGTATTGATCGTCTCCCCCTGAGGCATGAATTCTACCAAAATGATACCTTTTGTATCTTAAAACACCGAGGCCAAGATTTTTTTGACCGAAACTGTTTTCTTTTAATTTTTTGGCAGATGGGATTTGGTGGGATGCCACTGTGACAACTGTCTTTTGGTCTCAGACCTGAAATGAGGCACCCACGTTTCGTCTCCAGTCACAAAAGAGCTCAGAAAATTCTCACCTTCCAAACCATATCGCTCAATAAATTCGTGAGCGCTACTGGCCCGATATTTCTTGTACTGCTCTGTCAGCTGTTTTGGGACCCATCTTGCCCACAGTTTCAAGTATCCAGGAGTTTCTGTGATAAGAGAGTTCTTTAGAGTTGTGGAAACATGGTATACATTTTATCCACTGTCAATTGGCTGTCTTCAGGAACAGTTTCTTCGATTTTTTGCAACAACTCATCAGTCAAAATGGAAGGTCTTCCACTTCTCTGTTCGTCATGAACATTTGTTCTGCCTGCAATAAACTCCTTACACAATTCAAACACACTCCTTCGGTTCATAATATCTTCCCCGTCAACCATTCTGATTCACGAAAAAATTTCGATAGGTGTTACTCCTTCCGTAAGTTGGAAGCGGATAAGTATGTAGCATGCTCTTGGCGGGATTTCTTACTTATACATTTCACGCAACTGGACTGTACAACGAGACTTTACATACTACCATGTTCCTGCAACGCTCGCTCTGGTCAGGGGTTACCTCTCTATCACTCAGTGTAGCCAAACCTAAAAAAACAGCCTCTTATGATCACAGTTCACTTTTTTTATGAACATGCATCGTTGATTCGAATGTAAAATCCAGAGGTCCACTTCGTCCATCTCTTTGTAACTATATGGCAAATATTATGATGGAAAGGTACATTATGAAAAAATTAATCCACTCTTCACCAGAACGCAGTGCAGACAATGCAACATGTGCCAGCATTTTCACTGGAAATCTTTATGAGAGACACAGTGTCTAGCTGACTGCTAAATAACGGTATTGATAATGAGATTTACAATCGCTGAATCCTGGGTTGAAAGTTTTGTGCTCCTATCTCTACAAATCCACATATACCAACGAGCCAAAACACCATTACCACCTGATAATTGCTTAATAGTGCGCTGGTCCACATTTCTAATGTAATACAGCATCTCTTCTGCATATCATGGATTCGAGAAGTCATTGGTAGGTTTTTGCAGGTACGTGGTACCAGATTGCTACGGACAGGTCACAATTGCAGTAAATCACGGTTCGGTCGTTTGCGGGGGTGAAACTGGCGCCCTCCTAGGTGTGTTCTGTCGTGTTGATATAAGGGAAATTTGATGTTAAAGACATTAGCGTGAGTATACTATCATCCTTCTCAAACCACCATGACACAATTCTGGCCTTGTGAAGTGGACAGCTATCCTACTGGAAGATACTATCGCATGAAGAGATGTAGGTGACTCGCAATAATGTTCACGTAGTCCACAGTTATCATGGTGCCTTCGATCACTGTCACAGTTCCAATGGAAGTCCAGGCGGAGCCTCCTACATCACAATATTGTCCTCACCAGACTGTGTCCCTGGGCCGGCACACGTTTCGAGCTGGATGACAACGTATTCTAACACGACGTCGAACTGATTTAAGAAGAAACGTGACTCATACGACCAGACGATACGTCTCCATTGATCTATGGTCCAGTCTCAATGATCCTGTGCCAATTACAACTGTAGTTGACGGTGTCATTGGGTCAGCGTTGGAATACGCAGAGGTCGTCTGTTGCAGAGTCACTTGTTCAACAATGTGCGTTGAACAGTGTGTTCCGAAACAGTTGTGCCTGAACCGTCATTGTACCTATCGTTAGGTCTGTTACAAATCGCCGCCTATTCTGCTTTACATAGCGAGCAAGCCTCGACCATCACGTTCTGTGACTGGGCGTGGACGTGGTTTCTTCGTCCTTTAACCACTTGCCGTAGATACTTACTTTAGTAGAACGCGAACAGCTGATCAGCATCGTCGCTTTCGATGTGCTCAGTCCCAGGAGTTGAGCCACAATAGTGCGGCATGGCTTTGTTAAAGTCACTTATGTCAGTGGATTTGCCCATATGCGCCCTCGCATCTTCGATTTTGTCTCGGCTACGCTTATATTCCACTTTCTTCACAGCCCCATGTGCCCTCAACCACACCTGGAGACATTCAGTCTCAAGATGGGCAGTGGTCATAATGTTTTGTCTCATCAGGACGTACGCCGCAAGCCACTTTACAGGATGTAACAAAAAAAAATGTGATTGTCATCGAAACAAGTTAAAAGGTCAGTAAACCTGGGCTCTAAATTGCAGCCTTGAGTGTATAAGCACTTGTTCATCTTCGGTACTGCGGAACATATCTCTTACACTGAACTTGTGTTCTTAGCTCTTGAGACTTTGGGTTCAGAGCCCATGTTTACTGCAAATTTTTTTCGTGGGCTCATCCCAAACCGTGGATAGCAAAGTTCTGTCAGTTATGAAAAACTGCTCATAGCTCTTCAAGTATGCATGTTAGTCCATGTTTATTCGACCTTTTTTCTTGTTCTGATGGCTACTAGCACCTCTCAAAATATTCGACACCTTTTTTTAACGTCCTGTATAGTGTGTGACTAAGGATATATCGTATCAGTGTTTGTGACTTTTTATCCTATTCCAGCCCCGTAATGAGTGAAAGAACACTTACTGCCTATATGGCTTTGTATGCGCGCTAATAGTTGTTATCTTTTACTAATCATCGATACGAGAAATATACCATGGTGCTAGCCGAGTAATCGCTGAGTCTTCCTCGAACACGTTTTTTTATATATTTTTTTTTAAGTTATCCAATAGGATAATGCGAGAACAACGTTGTCTTTCCCCCAAAGATTCTCATTTATGTTGCCCGTACATCTTTGTCTCAGTTTCGTATGCATTGTACCGAAATGTTACGATCCCATCACAGCCCCTCTGAATTCATTTGATTTATGTCATCATGTCTACTTGTTAAGGACTCCAAACGCTGAAACAATACTCCAGAAGTGGTCACACTTGTGTCTTATTTGCACCGTCCCAGACCTCTTCCATCAAGTCTATCATACGCCTTCCGTAATACTGACTTTATTTGTTCGTCCTATTTCATATTCTTAGTGTTATCCATAAATATTTAAACCAATGTGACGTGCTCCAGATGCTAATCTTTTATTACGATACTGAGTTATTTTTCTTCGTTATGTGCATTATCTTGCATTTATTCATATTTAAGAAGATGAGCTAAATTGAAATTTAATACTTATGATAGTCGAACGATGCTACTTACCTGTAGACAACGCTATCGTCATATATATATATATATATATATATATATATATATATATATATATATATATATATATATATATATATATAACGTCCAATTACTCTTACCTGAGGCACACTCAATGTCACTTTCGATTCTTTTAATGATTCACCGTCTAGTATAGTGTAAAGGATTCAACAAGACAAATATTCGGCGAATCAATCGCATACCTGCAAAGACGCTCAGCATGACCGTATTTTGGTTATGAGTCGACGATTTGGTGCATTGTCGAATGCCTTTCAGAAATCTCGGAGGACGAAATCTACCTGTTCAGCTGCATCTAATGTTTACAACACATCGTGTGTGCATGAAGTAAGCTGTGTTTCACACGAGTGGTTCTTCCTGTGGGCAAACTTTTTGTGCCCTTAGAGCCTCGTGTAGCATGGGTAAGGTTGCCGGTGGTCTCATTGCCACTTGAGACTTACTGGGACGTCGTTATTCCGGAAAAGGTGGAAGAATATTACAATTTGGCTCCACGAAGATGGTTTAAATAGATAATGACTTCAAATCCACATTGCCTCTACTACTTTTTATTTACGGACAATAAACTGAAGCACTTTAGGATCTAAAAACAGGTTAGCAGAGTTCAGCGAGAGTTGAATAACATTTCGAGGTTTTAGAAAGGCCGATACTTCACCACAGTGATTGATTTTTTAATGTAATTTAATTATCGGGCACAATCATATTTATTTCTAACGAAATGGCCACTTTCGTCCAGCGTCGGGCCGCCTCAGATCATAAAATACAGACCGTGGTTCAGTCCTACCACTGCGGAAACCACGATGTCAATTACAAAGTGATTTGTTGCAGAATTGTATTGAGACGGATAGGAAACTAAAACAAAACAGAATTACAATCAATCAAGGCGTAAGTTTTATTAGAGAGGAACAGTGCAGAGACGAAATTCATGTGATATTATTGTTGCAAATAAGAGAACTGAGAACAATATTGCAGATACTGAAGGCAATTCGTCAAGAAAATAAAGCGCTCTTTTAAAAATAAACAAGGTAATGGTATGGTAACAGCACTAGACACCGACAGAAGACACAGATTCAATCTGCGTTAGCTTACTGCAGAATGTATGCATCAGTTCAGCGTTTTCCACTAAACTTCATTGGGATAGTAAGAAATTCAGGGTTGGAAGACTTCGTCAGATCGTTAAAATGAGAAAAGAACGATGGAATACGTGATAATCATTCGTATCTCAACCATTTTCCATTTACTGATAGTTACTGTAGAGTTTGGTTCAAATGGCTCTGAGCACTATGGGACTTAACTTCCGAGGTCATCAGTCCCCTAGAACTACTTAAACCTAACTAACCTAAGGACATCACACACATCCATGCCCGAGGCAGGATTCGAACCTGCGACCGTGGCGGTCGCGCGGTTCCAGACTGTAGCGCCTAGAACCGCTAGGCCACCCCGGCCGACGTGATGGTTTCAATTTAAGCTGTTTGTAATTGTAATCCCTAGGCATTTAGTTGATGAGAGACTTTAAATTTGTGTGATTTATAGTGTATTATCGTGTAACAGCAATTTAACGAATTCCTTTTAGTAGTCTTCTGGATTACCACACAGCTTTGATCGTTTAGAATCAGCTACCGCTTTCCACATCATAAACATATCTTGCCTAAATCATTTTGCAGTTGGATTTGAGTTTCTGATGACTATACTAGGTTGTAAACTGCAGCATCATCTGCAATCAATCGAAGAGGGCTGCAAAATTGTCACCTAAACCGTTCAAATAGATTAGGAACTGCAGAGGGCCTACAAAATTTCCTCGGAGAATGTCAGATATTACTTCTGTTTTACTCGATTACTTCCGTCAGTTACAACAAACTGTGACCTTTCTAATAGGAAATCACGAACCAGTCGCGCAACTGAAGAGATACGCCAAAGGTTCGCTATTTGATTAGAAGCCACTTGTGAAGTTGGTCTCAGAAGCCCCTCATGCAAAATCTAAATCACATAGGAAAGCCACAAAAAGACGACTAACATTTAAGATAAACTACTGTATTGTAGAGCGTTAAGAGAAAAATAAATGCTGTGTCATGGCTAAATGTAGTGAGTCGCCATCTAGAGCGACCCAGGCTGACAGTAGAAATGTACTAGTATTTTCAAGTGCTCAATGAGTAAGTTCAAAACCCAATTTCTGGGAAAGTCTAGTTGTTCACTTAATATTTCTGGGATACATAAAACTTAATTATTTCGCAATATGTGTCGCGTCATACAAAAGACCTAGTCGCCCACCGGAAAATCTTGTCAGCTACTACTTAGCACTTCACGCTTCATGGCATGAGTTAAAAGTTCCTCTTGAAAATTGCTATTATGTGTACTTTTCAATGTCTTCAGAACATTAAAATTTAATCATGACAGGTAGTGTGCTTTGTATAATTGAAAAAAACTGTTTTGTAAACTTAGGACTACAGACACTTTAAAAAAATCTTATGTTAAATATATGTCAATTTTAATCCCGTTTCCTAAATTTTTTCCTTACGCTTCTTTTGTATCTTCCCTCCCCCCAATCTCCCCTTTTATTATGCCACCTAATGATTTATCTATAACTCCAACATATAATTCATTACATAGTTACAGGGTGTTTCAAAAATGACCGGTATATTTGAAACGGCAATACAAACTAAACGAGCAGCGATAGAAATACACCGTTTGTTGCAGTATGCTTGGGACAACAGTACATTTTCAGGCAGACAAACTTTCGAAATTACAGTAGTTACAATTGTCAACAACAGATGGCGCTGCGGTCTGGGAAACTCTATAGTACGATATTTTCCACATATCCACCATGCGTAGCAATAATATGGCGTAGTCTCTGAATGAAATTACCCGAAACCTTTGACAACGTGTCTGGCGGAATGGCTTCACATGCAGATGAGATGTACTGCTTCAGCTGTTCAATTGTTTCTGGATTCTGGCGGTACATCTGGTCTTTCAAGTGTCCCCACAGAAAGAAGTCACAGGGGTTCATGTCTGGCGAATGGGGAGGCCAATCCACGCCGCCTCCTGTATGTTTCGGATAGCCCAAAGCAATCACACGATCATCGAAATACTCATTCAGGAAATTAAAGACGTCGGCCGTGTGATGTGGCCGGGCACCATCTTGCATAAACCACGAGGTGTTCGCAGTGTCGTCTAAGGCAGTTTATACCGCCACAAATTCACGACGAATGTCCAGATAGCGTGATGCAGTAATCGTTTCGGATCTGAAAAATGGGCCAATGATTCCTTTGGAAGAAATGGCGGCCCAGACCAGCACTTTTTGAGGATGCAGGGACGATGGGACTGCAACATGGCGCTTTTCGGTTCCCCATATGCGCCAGTTCTGTTTATTGACGAAGCCGTCCAGGTAAAAATAAGCTTCGTCAGTAAACCAAATGCTGCCCACATGCATATCGCCGTCATCAATCCTGTGCACTATATCGTTAGCGAATGTCTCTCGTGCAGCAATGGTAGCGGCGCTGAGGGGTTGCCGCATTTGAATTTTGTATGGATAGAGGTGTAAACTCTGGCGCATGAGACGATATGTGGACGTTGGCGTAATTTTGACCGCAGCTGCAACACGGCGAACGGAAACCCGAGGCCGCTGTTGGATCACCTGCTGCACTAGCTGCGCGTTGCCCTCTGTGGTTGCCGTACGCGGTCGCCCTACCTTTCCAGCACGTTCATCCGTTGAAATTTTTCAAACAGATCCTTTATTGTATCGCTTTTCGGTCCTTTGGTTACATTACACCTCCGTTGAAAACTTCGTCTTGTTGCAACAACACTGTGTTCTAGGCGGTGGAATTCCAACACCAGAAAAATCCTCTGTTCTAAGGAATAAACCATGTTGTCTACAGCACACTTGCACGTTGTGAACAGCACACGCTTACAGCAGAAAGACGACGTACAGAATGGTGCACCCACAGACTGCGTTGTCGTCTATATCTTTCACATCACTTGCAGCGCCATCTGTTGTTGAAAATTGTAACTACTGTAATTTCGAAAGTTTGTCCGCCTGAAAATGTACTGTTGTCCCAAGCATATTGCAACAAACGGTGTATTTCTATCGCTGCTCGTTTAGTTTTTATTGCTGTTTCAAATATACCGGTCATTTTTGAAACACCCTGTATTTTGTTAATCTTTAAGAATTAGTTCGGATTCCATGAAATTGAAAGTATCTGACAAATGTAAATGTCAATCAATTACGACAGATTGCAGAAATTTGCTGTACCATTATTTTTATTTGTTAATGTCACACTAATTTGATATACAGTAAAATGGATGATAGTTATTTTACTTGGTTAAACGGACGTACGATATTTTTAAAGGTTGCACCTAGGGAAGCAATTTTGGTTTGACCCATTCCTTCCCTGTACAATGCTTGTTCATTCATTCCCTGTTTTATTAAATTTTTCTCTTAACGGCCGGCCGTGGTGGCCGAGCGGTTCTAGGCGCTACAGTCTGGAACCGCGCGACCGCTACGGTCGCAGGTTCGAATCCTGCCTCGGGCATGGATGTGTGTGATGTCCTTAGGTTAGTTAGTTTTAAGTAGTTCTAAGTTCTAGGGGACTGATGACCTAAGAAGTTAAGTCCCATAGTGCTCAGAGCCATTTGAGCCATTTACTCGTAACAGCAGCCATAGCAATACACAGGCGTCACCCGTTCATTAATATAACTATTTTATTTTACGACAACTATTTTAGAAATACCTTTTATAAAATCATATAGGAAATTTTATGTCGGCTTCACTGACGCAATTATTTATACGATGAAACTGGTTAAATCATTTACGAGGACGTTCTAAAACGTAATGCCTCCGAGCTTTTATGTGGAAATTCTCAAATTCTTTAAAATAAAACAAGCGTTATTAATATTATACATGTCCACATATTTGCAACTCTTTTCCGCTAGAGAATTCCGAATTGTAGCGTGTAGCGTGGCCGTGTGTAACGTAACTAGGTCGGTGCCTGAGAAACAGCGAGTTTCGAATTCAGAGAGTTCGTCCATACGTAGAGCCCCTTCTCCTACAGTGTGAGAATGCCACACAATACACTAACGCTGTAACATTTGTAACGATCCGACGCCTTGGGTTCACTGTTATCTATCACCCTTCGTACAGTTCCGATTTGGCACCATTTCATTTTCATCTGTTTCTAAAACTTAAAGAGTACCTTCAAGGGCTTTACTTTGGTAGTTGTGAAGCGGTGCAGGTGGAGATGATGTTGTGACTCCACCAACAATGTCAAACATTTTGCAGTGAAGGTAACAACAAACTGGTCTCTCGTTGCGTTTTTTCAAATGGTTCTAATGGTTCTAATGGCTCTAAGCACTATGGACTTAACATCTGAGGTCATCAGTCTCCTAGACTTAGAACTACTTAAACCTAACTAACCTAAGGACATCACACACATCTATGCCCGAGGCAGGATTCGAACCTGCGACCGCAGCACCATCGCGGTTCCGGGCTGAAGCGCCTAGAACCCTCGGCCACAGCGGCCGGCATTGCGTTCGTCACCAGCGTGACTATGTGGAGAAATAAATATGTAGACATGAAGAATAAAGATGTAGAATGTTAATAACGTTTGTTTTACTTAAAGCGATTTAAGAGTCTTCACATAAAAAATTCTGTGGCATCACTTTCCAGAATCCTCTCGTATTTTGTTATCAAACAACTGCCTCATTACACCACGACCGTAATGCCACCTAGCGTTTTATTCCATTTGTATCATTCTTAATCCCTGAAAGCAGTCTGCACTTTCCTGTTGATAGGGAATATTTACTAAGTATCATGTATCCATTTGGACAAGTTTTACTGACTCATAATAATGACATTAGGTATCTGATAAGTTTTAAATAATTTTTTAATTTCCGTATCATGATTCCACTTGAAAGTGAAAATGTAACATGTCTTGTGTCTTTGTTGACAGCAGATTTTCCTTTGTATATTAGTTGCCTTTGATAACGACGTTAGTCGAAACGCATACGGTATACTGGAATAAAAAAATTGTTGTCAAGACATCTCAAAGTGTTTAAGTTATTTACAGTCCTTAGGTAAGAACCTAATCGATATACGATCTAGGCTGGAGACTTGCGTTTTTAAAGTGATTTAAGCTGCTTCACTACAGCGAGAGCATGTACTTCTAAGTTGTTCCGGTTCTAAGTTGCTCTTGTTGGTAACTGATCTTGATTCGAGTTCTGGAATATTTGCTTCGTCTTCTTTAGTGAAGGAGTTTCGGAAAATTGTGTTTAGTAACTCTGATTTTGTGGTATTCCTATAGGTAACATTACTGTTGCTATCGCACAGTGAAGATATTGATTAAGTCTTGCCAGTGATGCCCTTCACTGACGACCAGAATCTCTTTGGATTTTATGCCAAATTTCGAGAAAAAGGTTCGTTGTGGAAACTGTTAAAATATCTAGCACTGAAATCGCGCTAAATTTCCATCTTCTGCAAAAGAACCGCCAGTCTTGGAGAATTGGCGTTCTTTTAAATGTACCATGCTTTCTCGTTTGCTTCTGCAGCAGTGTCCATACTTGTTTTGTGTACCATGAGTGATCTAATCCGTCTCTTATTAATTTATTTGCTATAAATCTCTCAAATCCTGTCGATACTATTTCTCTGAATTTAAGCCTCATCTGGTTTACGCTTACACAGTTAGTTCGGAAGGAATGGAGACTGTCTCTTATCAAGGCGTGAAACGAATTTTTATCTGATTTTTATATAGGTAGATTTTTATTTGCTGTTTCTGAATTTGGATATTATGCTACTCAGTGTCGCTAAAACGACTTTGTTGTCACTGTTTACTGTATCCGTGATGATGCTTCCTATTTGCTCAGGATCTGTTGCTAAGAGATCCAGTATGTTGTTGCACATGTTTACACTTCGACTGGGCTCCTTAACCAATTTCCCAAAATAATTTTCGGAGAAAGCATTTAGTACAATTTCGAACGGTATTTTATCCTTACTACCGACTTTAAACACGTATTTTCGCCAATATATCGAAGGTAGATTTGAGTCGCCATCAACTATAATTTTATGCAAGTTTTCGTTGAACCTTTAAACAACGGTTTCATTTGTGATGGGGGATCGGTAAAAGGAACCACTTAATCATTTATTCCGGTTGTCAAGCACAATCTCTTCCCATACTAGTTCACAGAGATTCACTGCAGGGTATACTAATTCTAACAGCACCAAACACGTCACCACCAGCTGTATTTAATCGATCCTTTCTGGACTCCGTCAGATCCTTAGTAACAATTTCGGCTGAACTTATCTCTGGCTTTAGCCATCTTTCGGTACCTATAGCGATTTCAGCTTCAGTGTTTTCTATTAGCGTTTGGAGCTCTGTTTCTTTCCCAACAAAGCTACGACAATTTACAACTATGGCACCAATGGTCCTTAGGTGTACCCTCATCCAGTGTTTTACGTGCACCCTTTGAGATTGAAAGCTCGATTGTACATTCCTGTGATCCTCTAACTAAAAATCCGTCCAGTCCACGCCCCAAAAGCGGTGAAAGTGAAGGAACCTGAAGCTCACATGGTCACAAAACCGTCTAGGGTTCTGATACCGACCCTCCAATCGGCTCTATATCCCTGGCAACAATGGTACAAATGGCGAGCTGTGCCTTCATCTCGCAAGCAAGACTAGCAGTCTTCACGACTTCAGATAGTCACCTACAAACAGAGAGAATCTCTTCTGATCCAAAGCGGCGCAGATAATTATCACCTCCATGAACCATCACCTATAGTTGGCTGCACTCTGTGCTTCTCATGGCATCCAGAAGGACGCGTTCCACATCTTCGATGACTCCCTCGGTATTCAGAGTGAAAACTGGACTTCTTCTCCTCCTTGGGAGCTACATCCCTACATCGGAGGTCCCAACTACCAATATTCCCACTCCTTGTGAATGCGCAGACCTTGCAGGCCTCTCAGATAGGGCAGGTGACTGCAGCTGGTTCAGGATCTTTATCACCTGCAGACAGCACCAAAAACCAGTTTGTCAGACAAATTGGGGAGGCCTTTCAGTTGGACCCCTGGAAAGTCTGTCGCTGTATGGAACACTCTGAAACGACTTCTCAATCAATCACAGGTGAGTGGTCAACCTCAGTGAGGGCTGATCACATTAGGGGACCGATCAGGGAACACGTGGGGCGTACTGAGGGTTTCTTGAGTCCTCACATAACGCTCCCCACAGTGATGCCCATTGGCAACAATCTCAAGCTGCGTGACCAAAGCCACTCAGCTTGCATCCGAAAGCAGCATTTACAGACTCTATCCACACTGAAGACCGTGGAAAACTAAACTACACCAACACGCAAGAAATTTATTATTAAACTAAAAAAGTATACGCGCAAACTTAAACAAGTAACTCGCTTTTAATAGATGTTCGTAAAATGAACATCCGAATGAACTACTGGCCTGGTGCTGCCAGCGCAGAGGTTGGTGCCTGACTGAGCTCTACAACGACCACCGACCGTTCAAATCAAAACAAATGACAGCGGCGGGACGATGAGAACCGCTTTCAAAACATAATTCAGCTTTTAATGTCACCACAAAATTGTTCTAACTCCAACGTAGATAGGCAAACACTGTGACTGAAAGACTTTGTAGAGCCCCAGAAGGTATTCTGTCGGTCGCAGCTTCTGATAATCTTCTCTCAATACTACATTTCACATTCAGTGTCGCCTACTTACAGAGGATGTGTACTCCCCACATGCTAAGGCATGAGCTTGATATCCCACGTCGAAACGCTAGTTCTGAATTGAGTAAACCAAGATAATTACTTTCGCCTAAGATCACTGTAACCCATTACGAACATATTACACTTAACTTTTGGGAAAGTATTGAACGGATTTGTTTGATTTATACCGAAGCGTGTAATGTAAAACATTCTGTTCAGTATTTAACTTTCAGTTTAGAGAAACAATCTTTTTTCCCTTCCTTTTCTCATATCTTCTCGTATTTATAGTGCTAGCGACACCAGAACATTCTACACTCCTGGAAATGGAAAAAAAGAACACATTGACACCGGTGTGTCAGACGCACCATACTTGCTCCGGACACTGCGAGAGGGCTGTACAAGCAATGATCACACGCACGGCACAGCGGACACACCAGGAACCGCGGTGTTGGCCGTCGAATGGCGCTAGCTGCGCAGCATTTGTGCACCGCCGCCGTCAGTGTCAGCCAGTTTGCCGTGGCATACGGAGCTCCATCGCAGTCTTTAACACTGGTAGCATGCCGCGACAGCGTGGACGTGAACCGTATGTGCAGTTGACGGACTTTGAGCGAGGGCGTATAGTGGGCATGCGGGACGCCGGGTGGACGTACCGCCGAATTGCTCAACACGTGGGGCGTGAGGTCTCCACAGTACATCGATGTTGTCGCCAGTGGTCGGCGGAAGGTGCACGTGCCCGTCGACCTGGGACCGGACCGCAGCGACGCACGGATGCACGCCAAGACCGTAGGATCCTACGCAGTGCAGTAGGGGACCGCACCGCCACTTCCCAGCAAATTAGGGACACTGTTGCTCCTGGGGTATCGGCGAGGACCATTCGCAACCGTCTCCATGAAGCTGGGCTACGGTCCCGCACACCGTTAGGCCGTCTTCCGCTCACGCCCCAACATCGTGCAGCCCGCCTCCAGTGGTGTCGCGACAGGCGTGAATGGAGGGACGAATGGAGACGTGTCGTCTTCAGCGATGAGAGTCGCTTCTGCCTTGGTGCCAATGATGGTCGTATGCGTGTTTGGCGCCGTGCAGGTGAGCGCCACAATCAGGACTGCATACGACCGAGGCACACAGGTCCAACACCCGGCATCATGGTGTGGGGAGCGATCTTCTACACTGGCCGTACACCACTGGTGATCGTCGAGGGGACACTGAATAGTGCACGGTACATCCAAACCGTCATCGAACCCATCGTTCTACCATTCCTAGACCGGCAAGGGAACTTGCTGTTCCAACAGGACAATGCACGTCCGCATGTATCCCGTGCCACCCAACGTGCTCTAGAAGGCGTAAGTCAACTACCCTGGCCAGCAAGATCTCCGGATCTGTCCCCCATTGAGCATGTTTGGGACTGGATGAAGCGTCGTCTCACGCGGTCTGCACGTCCAGCACGAACGCTGGTCCAACTGAGGCGCCAGGTGGAAATGGCATGGCAAGCCGTTCCACAGGACTACATCCAGCATCTCTACGATCGTCTCCATGGGAGAATAGCAGCCTGCATTGCTGCGAAAGGTGGATATACACTGTACTAGTGCCGACATTGTGCATGCTCTGTTGCCTGTGTCTATGTGCCTGTGGTTCTGTCAGTGTGATCATGTGATGTATCTGACCCCAGGAATGTGTGAATAAAGTTTCCCCTTCCTGGGACAATGAATTCACGGTGTTCTTATTTCAATTTCCAGGAGTGTATAAAGTTTGGTTGCTTACTTCTTTGTCAAAGCCTGTATGGGTAATTAAACGCTACGATGTGATAAATGCTGCCAATTACGAGTGAGTACGAGAAATATAAGTAATGTGATTGGTTGTATTTTACGTAGTCAACCAGTTGGCGGCATTTGCCTCCGCTAGACGTCGGCTATGTGCTTCTATATATCGCAGTTTAATATTGCATTGTTTCCTAACCACTACGCAAATACAGACCGAGTTATTAGTATCAGTGCAGTAAACTGTTAAAATTTAACAATGAACAGAAATAAACTGAAGGTCCAACATGTAGGAAATGTTCTTACAAACTGAGCTATTCGCCTATGAAGGTTCAGGTATCGAGTTCCGGTCCGACACACAATTTTAATCTTCCATGAAGTTTCAAAACAACACACAGTTCGCTGCAAAGTGAAAGTTTCACTATGGATACAGGAACTATTTACTGTTTCGATGACGTAGCTGAGAACTACCACTGTACATTACGTGCGAATAATTTCGTTTGTTGTAGCTCCTCTAAATCTTTCTTGCAGGCGTGAAACAGTCTCTTCAGTTTTCGTTACGTAATACACTCGCATACGTCTTAAGGATTGCAAAATTTTTGAGATTCCATACCAGAAATGTGAGAGTGTAATTGTAAAAAAGGTGATTTCAGGTTCGTCAACCTTCAAATTTTATTCGAAGAACTTACACATAAAGCTAAGTTATTACACATTATTTAACTCAACTGCCTTCAAATGAGAATATCAAAATAACGACTCAGCGGTCCTGTACAAGGTAAACGACGTATTAAGATACTTTTAGACGTGCAAAAAAGAGAAAGATGAATGATGACATACCTTAGGCAGCACCTTGGAAGTTCACCATACGGCAAACTGCATCTGTGAACAAATGAACAAATGTTAGTTGTATACCAATTAGAAATATTCCACCAAACCGTCCTTTATGTACAAAAGAGCATGATTATCTAATTCTGTACGAAACTTTTTCAGTGTAATAAAGAAAATTTCTGTATATTGTAGTAAACGTCGTACCACTACATTTGTAACGACAACTATTGTATACGGAATTCCAAATGTTGCAAAGACAAGGGTGAATAGCCTTTCAAACCATGATGCACAAATTGTAACACTAAAAGGCTTTTGTGCTCAAACAAATGTCAAATATAGTTACAAACTACGTAGGAAACTTAATAGAACGGTAGTAGAGAGTTTTTTAAAAATTCGTCAAGGAACAAGAGTGGCAGGATGTTTATAGTACCGATAACATAGATGATATATATAATGCTTTCCTTAACACATTTCTCATTCTCATTGAGAGTTGCTTTCCATTATAACGTTCTAAACGGGGTACTAGCAGTAAAAGGCAGCCTGGGTGGCTGACTAGTGAGATAAGGATATCATGTAGAACAAGGTGGTAATTATATCAAAATGTTAGAAGAAGTCACAAACAAGCTACAGTAGCCCATTACAAACAGTCTTGTAGGGTGCTTAAAAATGTTATTAGGAAGGCAAAGGGTACGTGGTGCGCAAATAGAATAGCTAATTCACAGGATAAAATGAAAACCATATGGTCAGTTGTGAAGGAAGTGTCTGGTCAGCAGAACAAGGTCAACCATATAAAGTCATTTCGTAGTAAAAGTATTTCTGTTACTGATGAATCAGATATACGTACAGTATTAAACAATCATTTTCTGAGCATTGCTGGTGAATTAAATAAAAATTTAATATCAACTGGGAATCATATAACTCTCCTGGAAAATGCCTTTCCGAGACTGATGTCCGAAATACTCCTCTGTGATATTACAAGGGGAGATTGAGTCAATAATTAAAGCACTTAAGACTAAGGACTCTCATGGATATGATGGAGTGCCTAGCAGAATATTAAAGTACTGTGCTGCATATGTTTGCCCTGTATTTAGCCATATTTCTAATTTTTCCTTTAGGAATGGTCAGTTTCCTGAACGATTAAAGTACTCAGCAGTAAAACCGCATAATAGAAAGGGAGAAGAGGATAATGTAGACAAGTTTAGACCTACTTCTATGCCATCAGTGTTTGCTAAAGTTATTGAATGGGGTAATTGACCATTTTATAACACACAATTTGCTATCAAATGCACAGTTCGACTTTAGAAGTCGTTTAACAACTGAAAATGTTATATTCTCCTTTCTCTGTGAGGTACTGGATGGGTTAAACAAAAGGTTTCGAACGCTAGGCATATTTTCTGATTTAACTAAGGCGTTTGATTGTGTTGATCACAAAATATTGCTCCAGAAGTTGGACCATTACGGAATACGGGGAGTAGCTCACAGTTGGTTCACCTGTTACTTTAGCAGCATACAGCAAAAGGTCACTCACTATTCACAATGTTGAGAATGGCTGTGATGTGGGGTCTGAGTGAGGTACAGTCAAGTGGGGGGTGCCCAGGGATCAGTGTTGGGGCCACTCCCGTTCCTTATTTACATAAATGATACGCCCTCTAGTATTACCGGCTACTCTAAAGTATTTCTGTTTGCTGATGACACGGGCTTGGTAGTAAAGAATGTTGTGTGCAATGTTGGCCTGGTTTCAAATAGTGCAGTTCATGACCCAGATTCATGGCTTGTAGAAAATAAACTAACGCTAAATCACAGTAACACTCAGGTTTCACATTTTCTAACACACAATTCAACAAAACCTGATCTTTTAATTTCACAGAATGGGTATATGATTAGTGAAACTGAACAGTTCAAATTTCTAGGTGTTCAGATAGATAACAAACTGTCGTGGAAAGCCCACGTTCAGGATCTTGTTCAAAGACTTAATGCTGCCATTTTTACTATTCGAATGGTATCTGAAGTGAGCGATAGTTCGACACGAAAATTAAATTACTTTGCTTATTTTCATTCGCTTATGTCGTATGGTATTATATTTTGGGGTAATTCTTCCCATTCTGAAAGGATACTCTTGGCTCAGAAACGGGCGGTTCCGGCAATAAGTGGTGTAAGTTCACGAACCTCTTGTCGACCCCCGTTCACGAGTCTGGATATTTTGACACTGGCCTCTCAATATATATATTCCTTACTGCCATTTCTTGTTAACAATATTAGCTTATTCCCAAGAATAAGCAGCTTTCATTCAGTTAATACTCGGTAGAAATCGAATCTGTATTTGGATCCAACTTCCTTAACTCTTCTGCAGAGAGGTGTGCAGTATACTGCGGCATCCATTTTCAGTTAGCTACCGCTCGAATTCAAAAATCTTAGCAGTAATCCACACGCTTTCAAATCGAAACTGATGAGTTTCCACATGGGTCACTCCTTCTATTCTTTCGAGGAGTTCCTTGAAAATTTAAGCTGATTCTTGTTGTATTGTTGATTGAGTTTACTTAAACTTATGGCTTGACTTTTTTCAGGTTCATAATCATTTTATTTTTATTTGTTATTACTTTTATGTTGTAATTTCATATATTGACATGTTCCATGACCTTGGAGATTTGCTCCTCAATTTGGTCCTACGGAACTTGACGGGTAAATGAAAATAAAGACATATCTGTACGAGAGAATGAACGTATCTTGAATTTAATCTGTCAGAAACTCACTCATATCTCTTGTCCAACTGGCAACAGAACTAAACTGTGGGTACTAACAGAAACGCCGAAAAATTTTTACGGGACACATTCAGGACCTGTTTGTTTCTATACTACCGCCTGTGGTGGTTACATCACATACTTAATCTGGACATGTAATTTATTCATGTACCTTTATTTCTCGTGACTATATGGAATTGGCACATTATATTGTATTTATTTCTGACGACTCCTTCATAACTTATCAGTTTTAGAATTGTATGCGTGTCTATCGTTTTTATGATGGGTAGTGTTAATCATGAAAAATTTTTGTAGCTGTTGTATGTGTAGCTTTTCTCTTTTCATCCACTGATCATAAGCCGCGAAGACATTCCTCTGCATCAGCAAATGGCATCCGTCTTCAAGTCTCCTGGAACATTCTTCTTAGTGAAATTCTACACATAATTCTCCAACGCCGTCTTGCAAATGAGACAAGTTTTATGTGATTCTTTTCAATACGCCTGTCTTTCTAGCCCAACGTATGCACCTTCTTCTCATGATGCTTGTAATATTAAGTCTGCTCATTGAACAGGAATGCGAAATTGTCGGTATTGTGTTTCAGTAACACTGAATTGTGACAGCTGGGACTTCATTTGGTTTTCCTGCAGTTTTTCTGCTAATCTTTATCGTTATTAATTCTACTATCCTCATGTCAGTCAGTTTCAGTGATTACCGTATAATAGTTGTTTATGTGAACAAGGAACCTTGTGCTATTAAAAGTAACTGCACTATATAGTAAATTGGCCTTCACTTCAGGTATTATTTTATTAAGAAGTCATGTCGTCATTATTGTTCAATGAGAACATACGATTCAAAGTTACTTGGTTATGAAACGAGTTAGCACACAGTTTACAGAATGTTTTGTAGGACATTTATAAACAAATTGAACTTACAAATTAAAAAAAACACAACAAATTGTAAGAAGTACGCAAGTAAGTAACACATTACAGAGAAAAGTTACAAACTACTATGAGCAACTATTGCACGAAATAACAAAAGGAAATATTTCAATTTAGATATGAAGACGTGGGACTGGTTCCATTGGTCACTAACCGAGATCTTCAATCAGACACATCGGTCGGGGGTTTACCCCTCCACATGGGAACATGCGGAAGTGGTGACTACCCCGAAAACTGAAGACGAGCCACGTCAGGCAGCCATCTACAGGGCCATCAGTTTGCTACCATCCTTCTCGAAAGGGCTCTAGAGGCTGTGCGGAAAGAAGCTGACGCACACTTTACTAAAGAGAGTGCGGTATCAGACGAACAGTTTGGATTTTGGAGCGGCCCGTCCACCTCTCACCAGCTGCTCTGGCTGGTGGAGCCGGCGACGAGGGCGCTGGAAACGAGTACCTTGGGGCGATGTTTCTCGACATCTCCAGGGCAATCGACTCCGTGTGCACGACGGCCTCTTGTGCAAACTTTTTGTACTCGGGATACAGATGTCACACGCGGTCCTTCTTCGGTCCTATTTCGCTGGGAGGGCCTTCCGCGTGAAAATATCTCGGAGTGATCCTCGACCAGAGGATCCCATGGGCCTGCATGTTCGTGACGTCAGAAGCGCCCTGAATCCTCTGCCTAATTCGCAGTCGTCGCTGCCTCTGCAGCACGGCATTATGCTATGCCTAAAGCCGTCGGCACACGGACCGTGCTGTCCAACGTTAACGTTGAGCGTGCCAAGTTGAACGTGCTGCTAAACGCTCATGAACGATGCGACTTGTGCATACGGTACGTGGGCCGGCCGGAGTGGCCGAGCGGTTCTAGGCGCTACAGTCTGGAACCGCGTGACCGCTACGGTCGAAGGTTCGAATCCTGCCTCCGGCATGGGTGTGTGTGATGTCGTTAGGTTAGTTAGGTTTAAGTAGTTCTAAGTTCTAGGGGACTGATGACCTTAGAAGTTAAGTCCCATAGTGCTCAGAGCCATTTGAACCATACGGTACGTGGGCCCCAACGTGGTATACGCGATCGCAACGCACTCCAGCGGCAGTTGAGGGATGTTTCTAGTTCGTAAATCCCACTGTTTACTCAACGGGTGCGCGTAAAATTCCCAAGTTAGCTCTATTAAAACGCACATTTCCTTCATTGTCCACGAAAAGGAAAGTACCATGTCCAATCACTAAGGACACAGGCTCATAAAAGTTCCATTACAATCAGTGCGGTACAAATTTGAAATACTTCTCCGCATAAGATAAACATTATTTCATCATTCCCACATTTTAGTAAAACCTCAGGGTCAGTCTTACTTGATCACTGTTCCTACCCAGTAGCAGAATCTTTGCAACATGTGAATTACGAAGCGTAAAAGTAGCAAAATATCTTTATATAAGTTCCGCAAGCTGTCCTGTAGATTAAGCCAATCGGACATAGTCACCCCTCAAAAAAAGGTGAACTTATATTTACATAACATCAAATATTATAGTATATACTTATATTAAACTAATAATAAAGTATCAGAACCTAATAAAAACGCGAATGTTAGGAAAAAAAATGTGGAAGTGTTACGACGCGAACCACCGCCCCATCAAAAACTCACCATTTTTTTTTTTTTTTTGTTCGATATAGTTCGTTGCGTTTGTTCTAGGCGGATGTCACAAAGACATCCGTTCAAGTTGATCGTTGATTCCTTGACTCAGTTTTTTTTTTTTATTACAGAGAGCCGGCCGCGGTGGTCTAGCGGTTCTGGCGCTGCAGTCCGGAACCGCGGGACTGCTACGGTCGCAGGTTCGAATCCTGCCTCGGGCATGGGTGTGTGTGATGACCTTAGGTTAGTTAGGTTTAAGTAGTTCTAAGTTCTAGGGGACTTATGACCTAAGATGTTGAGTCCCATAGTGCTCAGAGCCATTTGAACCATTTTATTACAGAGAGCAAACAGCCCTCTGACCGAACACGCTGAGCTACCGTGCCGGCTTCTTGTTCGTTGTATCTGCTCGGTGCGGACGTCGCAAGACACCCGTTTCAGTTCGTCATTGATCCATTAGATCAGTTTTTTTTTTTTTTTTATTACAGAGGGCAGCTAACCCTCTGGCCAAACACGCTGAGTTACGGTGCCGGCAATAAGATAAACATTATTTCATCATTCCCACATTTTAGTAAAACCCCAGGGTCAGTCTTACTTGAACACTGTTCCTACCCAGTAGCAGAATCTTTGCAACATGTGAATTACGAAGCGTAACAGGAGCAAAATATCTTTCCATAAGTAGCGCAAGCTGTCCTGTAGATTAAGCCAATCGGACAAAGTCACCCCTCAAAAAAGGTGAACTTATATTTACATAACATCAAATATTATAGTATATACTTATATTAAACTAATAATAAAGTATCAGAACCTAATAAAAACGTGAATGTTAAGAAAAAATATTTGGAAGTGTTACGACGCGAACCACTGCCCCATCAAAAAACTCACCATTGGACAGAGACGCTACTCACTACGCTAAACCAACAATATCTCTGCACATAATAATAATATCTTAACGATTAGTAAAAACGTTAATCGTAGGTAATTATGTTACTAATTGAAATTTAATTATAACAAATTGTACCAAGAACAATGCGTTTTGGGTGGATCTTCAGTGTGTCGCTGCCTTCAAATAGCCTAGTCTCATAATACGCAAGTTACAATAATTCTTTGGCTTCGAATATGATGTTTCTCATTAATTTATTGCATCGAATCGCACAACTAACAACGGGTTTTCCAGTGATTCTCAATTTGCTGGTGGTCAGAAACGGCATATATACATATAGGCTTGAAAGGAATGCCAATATGGCGCCTCACAACTCTGTACTGAAGGGTGACGGCGTGCGTGTGACGTAGATGGCGTTGTTCCATCTCATTGGTCAACGCTCAGACGCACGCTCAGATTATCTGACATGCCAGATATTGCTCTCCACGTTCGGAAAGACTCCCGAACGTGCTATTCCACGCTATGACGTCAGAAACTCGGCACGCTCAACGTTTGGATGCGCGGTCCGTGTGCCGACGGCTTAACGCCGGTCAGACCGCGGCCGTGGTGTGGGGAAAGGCCGCTGACTCACGCACTGCGGCGTTGCAGAGGGTGCAGATCCGAGCTCTGAAACCCGCTCTGCGCCCCCCGAGTCTGTATTCAAATCGCATGCCGCACGAGGAAGCGAGCATCACGCATCTGCGGGACAGAATACGGCAAACTGCTCGCGCCTTCTATGAGAAGTCAGGCCTGTCCCGCATTCGGCTCGTTTTGGAACTGGGCCACCAACAACACCGCAGGTCGACCACACGTTGGAACTCACCTCCACACAACCAGAGGCCAATCTTCCTGTTTAAAGTTATGTAAATGTAAATCCAGTATTTCTTATGTATTTCAATATGTTTGTGAGTGTGCATTGGCTTGGAGACATGGCGGGAGCGCTCTAGCCAATCACAGTGCTCGTTACTACAGGAGGCGCCTACCGAAGTCAATTGAGGGACTATATGGAAGTGGGGGAGGAGCATCGGATGACACAGGACACGGGAGTGCCGGACGGGAAGGCGCTGCGGACGGTGGCGGGAAATACTTGGAGAGTGTTGAGCAGTTTGCACTTGTGAGATTTCCGTGGCTTCTGAAGCAAAGACGTAGTATGCGTTTAGAAGTGAATATCTCGCGAGCTATGCTGTTGTTCATAACTAATTACGTGAAGTAGGAATCTATTGTTTCCCTGTTATTCAACCTACATTTTATTTAATTGCTGGACCATCGAAACCAATAAGTGTTTTGCAGTAATAAATGGCATTCTTAAAGGTACTTCTGCTATCGTACTCATCATTTAAAGTCGTTAAAATAGTTCCTGCAGATTTTATTTAATTGCAATATTTCATTTATAAATTTATATTTTACATTCAAAATTCCCAATTTCCGAGTGATAGCAACGTTCGACCATTCAGTTTATGTGTGTATTCATATTGTATACTGCAGACTCAGCAGTATTTGGCATTTAATGTGGCAACTACGCATCCCGGCCCCTAGACAACGAAACCAGCCAAAACTTTTCATAATCAAAATATCCACGGGTGTGCTGCCGGTCTATAGTGTCCAACGGGCACAATATTTCGGCGATCATACATGTCGCCATCATCAGGTGAACTGACGGACTGAGCTCCCGTGAACGTGCCGGCACGGAGATCCGTACGCTATGGCTGCTCAGAAGGAACAGTTCCCTCTGAGCAGCCATAGCGTACGGATCTCCGTGCCGGCACGTTCACAGGAGCTCAGTCCGTCAGTTCACCTGATGATGGCGACATGTATGATCGCCGAAATATTGTGCCCGTTGGACACTATAGACCGGCAGCACACCCGTGGATATTTTGATTATCAAATACGCCGGGAGAAACTCAAGAATCACAAAACTTTTCATATTTCATCTCTGAGTCTGAGGGTACGTAGTTGAGGGTCACATTTTTTATTTGAAAGCCCGCAGTTTTCTGCGGATATCCCTTTCCCGAAGCTAAAACTGATAGGTAATTGTTTCGATTATATCTTTCTCCCTTTGTATAAAGAGGTGCTACTAATGGGTATTTCAATGTCAGCAAACTGACTACAACTGAAAGAAAATAGCAAAGGAAAATGGGTACAGAACTTACATATTTGTGCACTGATCTTCATTATCGTACTTGAGGTTTCAACATACCCATACTCATTAGACATCTAATAACTGATTAAATTTCATATTTTCTTGTTTCCTGTAGCTTTATGTGATACTAGCTACACGCCCGTGCTTCACAACGGAAGTTAAATAAGGGCCTTTACATACAGTCGCTTTTTAGGGTTCCGCACTTACTTCGGTGAAAACTGTATTTTTGTAGAATCACATTCATTTGTTAATAAATTTGTTTTTTTCTTACAGAAGGAATCAATTATAAATGAAACTTATGGAAGGAAGCAAAGCAATTTCGCTAAGTTTTTAATGCACGAAGCGAAATCGGTATATCTGTATATCCTAGTCAAGTAAATTCAATATTGGGCTGTATTCGTAAAGATAAGATTGCGACGCCTAATTCTGTCATTGCCGTAAACTTCCGAAAATTTTGCTGTGACTGAGGTAAGAAAACCAACAGCGCCATCGTCTGGATCTTTAGTGTACTACGAAACTAAAAGCTCCATCTATTGGTTCTTTAGTATAATACACCGGCGCTAAAGCAAACATCCAAAAGTCTAAGATGAGCAGATTCCTAAAACTTAACGATATTTTTTTGTTGGTCCAATTTTGATGAAATGAAGCCCACGTTACGCTCAAGGTACCTGCGAAAACCCCATAAAATTTCGCCAAGTAGTTTTAAAGAATATGGTGTTCAAACAAGCAGACAAACCGAGCTCTGCATATTAATCTGTACCAATAAAATTTTGTGTCATCTTGTCGCTTGTTGACAGCAAGTAATTATTGAAATTTTGCGCAACTTTGATGCACCATTAACAGTTTCATTATCACAGAAGATCAGTGCAATATGCTGAGCAAGCGCATTCGTCGCTGATACCTCTTTCACAACTGTCCGCATAGTTTTGAGTTTGTTCCGAGAAATTTTCATTGTTTTAGACTGTCTGATGACATTCTTCAGCACTTTGCAGTACTGTATGTAGTGAAACTTGTCCCACACAAAATATAATATAGCTCCCGTTTCCCCCTACATGATATTCTAATACTATTAGTCATGCAAATGATATCCATTCAGATGTGTAACTCTCTTGATGCACCACAGGGACGTCACGATACAGAGCTAAAAAATATCTGCCTTAGATGAAGCTGGGAGTTTAAGGCATAGAGACTCTGCGTCCAGGTCACATAACCACAGATGCTATCTATTTGTCCGTGTGACAGCATTCTTAAGTTGGTATTACTGACTTCAACCAAGGTTATTTTTTAAACGTTTTTAGTGTTGTGTGTAGTTTTATGTTGTAGTGGCTATACACGGATATGGAAATTGCGCAAAGAATTCGATGTCGCTCGATTAATTTATCTCAGAAATTAAGAAATTCACGCGACCTGATGCTCTAGACAAGACACGATGCTGTATAGTAAATACCAAGTACATGATCCGCAAAGTCCCATAATGCACATATTTACGTTCATGGGGGCTCGTGAAACGTGTTCAAGAAACTGGACGTAGTAATAGCCAAGCAGACGTTAGGCTGATACGATGATTCACCTTATTTTAACAAATCTTGGTTGCTCAGTAGTTAGTTCAGGAGCAAGTTCGAGGCGAATTATGTACAGATTCGGTATTGGTGAAAATGCATGTTCTGTGAAACTGAAATGCAACGAGTGGTAGCCGTCTACTTCTCCCAGATTTTGAAAATCAGAATAATTACGAGATTGGAAAAAGACCGTAAATGAAGTGCTGAAATCACTAACGGTAGCTCGAGCATAGGTGTTACACTACTCACACGAATTGCAAAGGGTAATATTCACTCAAACTACGCCATTATCTAAAGTGAAGCGGTTTAGTAAAAAGTACTGCGTTTCTTAACATTACAAAAACAAATTAGGCCTACATGTCACAAGAGAAAATTTGAAATCCACAAAAGTGTGTGCTACTTTTACACAAAACACGGAAAATTCATTTTCCTTCCCCTAAATTTAGATAGAAGTCGAATAATCAGTCACAAACTAACATATTTTCATAGGCTAAGTATAGTGAATTTGTATGACTAGATTGACTGCGAGTATCTCACGAGGCATATCGAGCCGCCTGTTTGCGAGTTGTTTAAATTGAACGGCTCTTTGGCGACTAGCACACCCATATTCGACCCCAGTAATCCTACTGGGGAAGGAGACTTGAAGTTTAAAGAAGAATTCGAACCAAGCATCATTCTTGGCATATCTGCATATCATTGAGAGGTGTAGGCTAACGTAAAGGCAGACTGAAAAATTACGGTGCTGATCGGAATTCGGCTTCGCAACCTTACGGTCCCCACGCTCCCACTTTACCACTAGACCACAAAGTCCGACGCCAACTCACACAAGTACTACAGCTCCCCTCCAGTTCACAACATTACATTAACAACACCTAAAAACCCTAAAAAACAACAATATATCATATAGAACTACTAGACAGCGCATTTAACTGCTTTTTGCTTCTGAATCTGTTACCCAAAAAAGTAAATTGTAGAATGACTTTCTTTTTAACTGAGAAAAACATGACAAGAATTCAAAGTGACGTTCATAGGCAACAGTGCCGAATGCCGCAACTAAATTCTTAGTCCACTGAGGCAGTTGCGCCGGCCGGTGTGGCCGTGCGGTTCTAGGCACTTCAGTCTGGAACCGCTTGACCGCTACGGTCGCAGGTTCGAATCCTGCCTCGGGCATGGATGTGTGTGATGTCCTTAGGTTTAAGTAGTTCTAAGTTCTAGGCGACTGATGACCTCAGATGTTAAGTCCCATAGTGCTCAGAGCCATTTGAACCATTTTTTTGAGGCAGTTGCAAACCGCTGGCAAAGAAACTGCTCACTTACAAAAGGCGAGGATACGTCTGGTGCAGGAGGTAATGTAGATAAAATGAGACACCATTGCTTCATAGTTGCAGTTAATTACGTGCACGATTTACATTATAATCAAAATTATATAAACAGGTGTCCTCTTTCGTGCAAATGTTCACTACTGTTTGGAGGAAGTGAAACACCAAGACCAGAGATGTGATCACAATGAAATTTGTTTCACTGGTTATGGATATTACACAACACAACTGATTAGCGTAATAGACCTGTACATGCACTATGACTGGGGAAATTCAGTGCAGAGTAGTGCTACTACGTGCTGCGATCAGAGCCGCTAGACGGCGAGGAATGGAGTCGAAGGGCGCCTGAATATGCTGCTGGGAAACACTCTGCCACGAAACATCAACTGTGGCTGCAGGAGGACCTGAACGAACAAGCTGCCGACCACCATATTCCAGACACGTTCAATGGGCGACATGTCAGGACTGGCCAGGGATGCAGTCGTAACAGTCGTTCTTTGAAGGAACCGTGCATATATCTCGCCGCATGCGACCGGGCGTTGTCCTGCTGAAATATGACCAGTTGAGCGACCTGCAGGAGGGGCATTGCAACGGACTGTAAAACGTCATTGATGTAGCGGTAGCTCTTCAGATTGCCCTCAAGACGTAGGAGGTGAGATCGCATGTTATAGGCAATGGCGTCTCAGACCAACACGCTTGGTGTTTGTTTGCCATGCCGCTCAAGAATAGTCTGGCCGATCCCTTTCACCATGGTGGCATCGTAAGTCTTTGCGGCCATCACTGTAGGACAAGTTGAAGCAGAACTCGTCCGAAAATACTACATTTTTCCAGTCAGCACGCCAGTGTCGGGGTTCACTGCCCATTAGTCTGCGGCGTTGGTGCGTTCTGCTCAATGGAAGCCGACGAAATGGCATGCGTGCCGCAAGTCCAGCCCTCAAAAGACGACGTCGAACCGTCGATGCAGTCGTTCCCAGACCCGTTCCAGTTCTCAAAGACCGCCCCAACATTGTGAACGAAGCTGTTATTTCTGTTAAGGCCAAGCGGGGAAGATGGCGGTCATCTCGCAGTGTGGTCACAACATTGCGTCGTTCAGTACCCTGTCGGCGCTGTGTACTGCCCTCTTCTCTCCACTGGTTCCACGTACGCCTCACTGTTCAAGCAGTGTGCCCCGTACGAGTCGCAGTGTTACGGAACAACAGACCTGCCTCGCAGAGACCAATCATTTTGCCCCGTACGAACGCACTCACATTACCATATTCCACCCTGTGATGTCGGCGAGGCGTAGTGGCACTTGGTTACACGTTTCCACTTCGTATGACGGCTCCACACGATTGAGCGTTGCGTATCGCTGACCTGTCCAGACACACAAAAGAGGGCGTTTTTGCGCCTGCGTAGACACCACCTCTCTGACATTTAAATCGCTTATTATGGTTCTACTGTTCTACGCTTCCTTTTATCGTGATGCGTTGTAGATCACTGCTTCTAAGTGTTTCACTTTTTACAATAAGTGGTGTATATATTCTGTACTTCAGTTTCACCTATTCTCGGAATAGCGTCCAGAAAAACAAACTACATTTCTGAAATTTAAGTGATTTCCCTAAATCTCTCCAGGCAAATGCCGGGATGGTTCCTTTCAAAGGGCACGGCCGACTTCCTTCCCCGTCCTTCCCTAATCCGATGAGACTGATGACCTCGCTGTCTGGTCTCCTTCCCCAAAACAACCAACCAACCTGAAATTTAATGTACGTGATATTTTAGCCTCTGGCAGTTGGTCAGAGATTTCCTATGCTCGTTAAAGTTGTATAAATTCTATGTCGTGGAAAGCTGAAGGAAACTTTGATATAATACAGATCGTTTGGGAAGAAAAAAAAATAAAAGTTTTACAACTTCTAATTTTGTTTTTCCCCGCAGCGTCATAATATTTATTCTCCCTTTTCTTCATTTCCAGTGAAAGACGACACTGTGTACAAAGATAAAGGAGCTAACTGTTTGGATTAATAAGACGATGCAGTGTCATCCACCGTGATACTACCACTTTCTAGTTACATTTGATAACAGTAGCGGGAAGTACTGCAGTCGACAATTAGTTCTGAGTAGAAGACATCGTGAAAACGAATATCACCAGTGAACATTCTTCTGAAACTGAGGCTGAGGAAGGAAATGTTGACTGCCGGTACCGTACGTGGACGACGTTTCGTAGGTACAAAGAAGATGCCCCACTGTACCCAAAGCTGTCAGAATGCTGAATTCTTTTCATACGTAGGATACTCCCTCGAAGCCAGAAGTTACTAAGAAAGCTGACTGGTAGCTGCAGCTTGCCATCGGCCCACTTACAGCACCAAGTAACTCACGCGCGGGACAAAGAAATACGGTCCTCCATCGCCGTTTTTCGCATTCGAGGGCTATCGATTGGCAAGTTCGTGGATGCACTGCGCACACCGAGTTGTGGGAGGCTTTTTCAAGGAAGCCAGACCGTGTCCACTGCTTCTTAGCTGCCAAAAACGTTTTAACATTTTCAACAATTACAAGTTCAAATTATTATAATAAGGGAAACAGAAATTTAAAAACGCCGATTTTCATTTAATACGGGTTA
Organism: Schistocerca nitens; assembly: GCF_023898315.1. Classification (NCBI taxonomy): domain Eukaryota; kingdom Metazoa; phylum Arthropoda; class Insecta; order Orthoptera; family Acrididae; genus Schistocerca; species Schistocerca nitens. Next base: position 385,491,702 of record NC_064616.1, read on the forward strand.
CGAAAATTGTGCAGTATGCTGCATTCTTGCAATAATTATGATAATCTGTAAGTGGTGAATTACCTAAAACATACACCGAAAATATTGCGGAAATGGGAAGCGCTTTTGATGTGCGATTTTCACAGAATGGATTGGTAGTCAGGGGCTCTTATTTTTAACCAATAAACAGATTGTAATAACACTTAGGAAGTGTCTTTTTGTACAAACATGCACTTCTTTTCATGGAAAAATGTCTGTTGGCATTAACAAACTAAATGAAGTGTAAATTAGAATGTCAGTGGTGTTTGTTGCAGGCTTCGAGTCGGAGTGTTTACGAGATAACGTATTCTGAAAATTCTTACAGCGACACTTGTACAATACCTGTGGCAGCATAGACTAAAGAACAACATAAGTGCCCACACTAGTTATGTGGATTCTGATCAGTAACTAAACAAATGCCCATCACAGATTGTGTTTAAAATTACTACCGGCAGGCCGGCAGAAGTGGCCGAGCGGTTCTAGGTGCTACAGTCTGGAACCGCGCGACCGCTACGGTCGCAGGTTCGAATTCTGCCTCGGGCATGGATGTGTGTGATGTCCTTAGGTTAGTTAGGTTTAATTAGTTCTAAGTTCTAGGGGACTGATAACCGCAGCAGTTAAGTCCCATAGTGCTCAGAGCCATTTGAACCATTTTGAACTACCGGCAGCGGCAATACACGCTTCCAATCTGATACAGAATGACTACGGAACGCGTGCTAGCATTTCAGCGGAGATGTCCGAGCAGGCTTCAGAAATACATAGTTCCATATCATCGTGTGTAGTTGGTATGCCTTTGTAGGTAGCGTTTTACAGCTTTGCGAACAGAAAACTGTCTGCAGGTGTCAAATCCGAGTAACAGCCAGACCAATGTATAGGTCCTCTGCGTCGAGTCCAAAGGTTGGGAAACAATTCATGAAAACCTGCTGTAGTACGCCGTGCACTATGGGCTGGACAGCCATAATGTTCATACAACAGGTACCTCATAATCTCCAGACAAATGTCTTCTAGAATTCGTGGAAGATGGTCTGTTACGAGGCTGCGACACTTGTGCGCGTTCAGTGTTTCGTCTATGAAAAACGTGATTATGAGATGATGGTCCATTATCCCACTCCACACGGCTACGCTCCATAGAAAACGTTTCAGCGGTTTACCTGGCCATGACTGGAAAATGTGGCTGACCATTAAACATGATACGTGACAAATCTGGAGTATCATGTCTTAATGCACACGTATAGAAATTAATACAGTTCTCATAATCGTTTCCGTATAGTTCTTGATGGAGAGAGATGGATAGGAGTGGAACCTACGTCGATGAGTAATACAAGCAAACATAACAAAATCTTACCTAGTGACTACGCACGTTGAATGGCACAAACAAATGACGGTGTGGAAACGTTTCAAAATGCGGTACCTCGTATATGGCTCGCACTAGAATCCTGCAACAAACACCACTGACATTCTAATTTACTCTACTCTTAATTTGTTAACGTCAAGTCATCGTTCCATTTAAAAGTGTATGCTTGCACAAAAAATACGCTTGCTGAGTATTATTACAATCTGTTTATTAGCTAACAGTATGAGCCCCAGACTATCAATTCATTCTGTGAAAACCGCCCATCAGTAGTACTCACCAAATCCGCAATATTTGCGGTTCAAATTTTAGGTGATTCATCCTATATAGACAGAGAAATCTCCATAAGTGTCACATAGATGCTACAAAACTGGGATAAATGATTTCGCACTGAAAGACATCTGCAGCTTCAAGAGTAAGTTGTAGACGAATGTGTGTATATGTTTTCTTTACAATATCTTAAAAAGAATCTCCATTGAAGTATCTAACGGCTGTACATACGACATCCATCTGGTAAATAAAATAAGTGGTGATGGAGAAAAGTATCTAACGGCTGCACATACGACATCCATCTGGTAAATAAAATAAGTGGTGATGGAGAAAAAAGAAATTGTGTGTCATAAGAATACCTGTAGTAACCTCGTCATATAGGTTTATACGGATTTACAGACATATTTTTTCTGCTTTACTCCTGTTATGAGCTAACCACATACTGTAGTTTATCATTATAAATTTGTCAGATATTTTGAACAAATGGCGTTCCTGACCGTATTCTCGAATCCGTAAAAAAGTCAAATAAAGGTAAGTCAATAACAAAACAAATATTTGTTCAGTATTTTACAATACAGTGATCTGACACATGACGACTATTTAGATTTCAGTTTATCTTTATAAGTACATTACTGATCTTGAGAGCAGTTAGTGAATAACAGAGAATGGTATACATTTCCAACCAAACCAATAGACTTCCACCCTTGCGCGTAGCAAGCGTACTGTAGTATTGTCTGGTTTAATAAAGACACAAATAATCTATGGCCTACACGAGGGATAGCTAACCTTAATTATAGGACCATCGACCAATTTTTGCACCTGTTCAGAGCAACTTACTTTCTTGTCGGGACCGGTGCAACTTCTACTGCAGTCTTGGACTTATTAAATGCTGAGTAAACTATTGATTTCACTGAACAAGAGCTTCTCCTCCGTTTCTAAATAGAAACCACAGCAGTTTTCCTGGAAAACTAAGACAATGAAAAGAATGGAAAATTGAATGACAAATTCCGTCTCATTTCTTAGAATAAAGTACTTAATTAGCTGAGTGAATTACGGAATATGGTTGTATTATCAGGGCTTCACTGCGATATGAGAGTGCTGGGAAAGCGTATCTGTGTGAGGCTATAGTAAATTTAAATGAAAAAATGGCACAACGGTCTGAGCCTTTTTTTAAGTTTTCATATAACTTACATACGATATCGCAGTGCAGTATCTTCCCCCTTTTATTTTCACAGCAGACGTAGGGCCCTCAGTTGTTTGTTTATTGTACAGTTAGTGCTGTGATTGTGGATGAGGCGAACTACTTAAGTTTTGAACATCAATGCCTGCTGGCACACTAGATTGCCCGCCTCCTGTAGCTGAGTGGCGACGGCACGGTACCTCAGCGTGTTCGGCCAGAGAGCCAGTTGGCCTCTGTAATAAAAAAAAAATGAGTGGAAGGATCAACAAGCGAACTTGAACGGATGTCATGTGACGTCCGCAACAACCAAACACCACAAAAAAGAGAGGGCAGCGCGACAGAAGGTCAATCATAAGGGCCCGGGTTCGAGTCCCGGCTGGGTCGGATACTTTCTCCGCTCAGGGACTGGATGTTGTGTTATCCTAATCATCATCATCATTTCGCGCAAGTCGCCGAAGTGGCGTCAAATCGAAAGACTTGCACCCGGCGAACGGTCTACCAGACGGGAGGCCCTAGTCACACAATATTTACATTTCAGCATTAGATTTACAGGAAACAAGAAAGATTTCTAAGATATTGACCGAGGCATGGAAAATATGTCATCGGTTTTGAGGGTTTTGCGTTTGATCAGATGCAAGAAATAGGAGTAGCTTAAAATTGTTGCGGATTAAACAGGCAGTGCTAATTCTATTTAGTGACCTGGAAACAACAACAACAAACGCACAACATCAACCACCTCTCGACTAGAAGGGACACGTTTTTCACTTGAAGAAAATCCTCCTTTGTGATAAACTAGTCTTATACAAAATTGGTATATAGATCGGATATTACTGATTTGTAAAGGAGTCTATGTAGATTATGATTACATAATAAGGATACTCTTCAGCTTTTAGTCGTTTAGTCTCGTTCTGTTCCCTTTTGAGAAAACCGACGGTTAAATATCCGATATACACTATTCACATTCTTTTGTCTGTACCACTCTCTTTTAACGTCATTGTGGGTACACCGCATTCCAATTTATTTTTATTAGATTTCAATTTCCATCTTGGTAGCGTGTTTTAACGATTTCGAGTTTTTTCTTTTCTGTTCTTTGTTTTTTTTATGTCCCTAAGCGCGCGTGTATGTGTGTGTGTGTGTGTGTGTGTGTGTGTGTGTGTGTGTGTAATAAAATTCGTGGTTGCAAATATGTTGGCGCTAGTCTGCATGCACTTGCGCGTTTTCCTGGCTTGATGCATACGTAGTGCACAGCTCATGTTGATAACTCTTTGGAATGGACAAACTACATTTAAATTTTCAGTACTGCTCTTTATAAAACAAATTAAATAATCTTCTAGCACGATATTTGTGTACACTATTTAGTACCTACAAGTACCCTTGACATGGCCGATGTCAGTCCATGGATTAATTAATTCAATAATCTTAAATTACTTTAATACACATCGGTATGTGGGGTTCGCCAGGTTGAGTCCGCGACCCAGGAAGAAGAAAATTACATTCAAAGCGTACTGTGGTTCCCATTTGTTCAGCAAAGTGATATAGTAGACACTGTTTAATTTATCTAAAGTGGTCCTTCACCTGACAGTGCACATATTAACTGTTGCCAAACTGGACAAACATATTTACATTATTTCTGTAACTTAGGCACCGCTATGTTAGTCTCGTTACATTTCTAATAATTTGACTGTAGCACTAGCAATGGCGTAGCATATACGTGCACTGACAGGGCGCCAGACATTTTGTACGTAAGGCCGTTTTCGTGCCACCGATATAAGTATTCTTGGCTAAACACCATCCAGCCACATGTAGAGTGAAGTTTTAAATAGACAGGAAGTGTACATCAACTTCAGATTCGAATGGGATAATTGTTTCAATTTAGATCAGTGTGCTATAGCTCCGTTTCCACGACTTGTGACACCGTTGTCAGGACAGGCAACAATGAAAGAATTCTTTCAGCAATAAAACAATTATTTCCGCTGCCCCTTGTAATACGTGACCCATGGGTTCTACAGTTGACAAGTGGACGGAGTTACAGAGTAAGCCACAGTAAGTATACCTGTCAAAAATTTTCTGTTGTCTTTTTCGGACTTAGTAATAGCTACAAATACATGATACTCTGCTATTTGATAGCATTATTTCAGTGAGTGTCATTCTCAGTTCCACGTTATTATTATTTCAGACAAATCTGCATACTTGAAAAACAGACTTCTGATGAAAGTCAATAGGTATTGTCCGGCTTGAGTCTGCGAATATTGTTTCAACTTCGTAACTTAAGCATGTGGATGATTCTAGTTAGTACTTATCCTCCATGAGATTTTTGTTAACGAGAAGTATGGGCTGAGAAAATGGAAGAGAGTGATAGCTACCCGTGGTATATATCAGACTCTACTGGAGTAGAACCAAAGTAACTGCAGAGTGTTTATGTACTAAAAGCGGTAACACTAAAACAGAAGCCACTCTTTTTCTCCGTTTTTGGTTTCAGATGCAACCACTGAATCTCTATGTTTACAACGTGGTGTTTGTTTATTTCCTAAAAGAATTTTTTCTTCGCAAAGACAAGTTCATTCTCCGCTCTAATAGTACAAAATATTCTATAAAGAAATTTTGTTGACAGAATTCGTTTCATTATAGTGCAGAGCTTGCGTAACAAAAATACAGTTCACTGTGTTTCCTCTTAAATTATAATGTCATAATCCCACATCGGTTTGTTTTCAAACTTTCGCGCGCAGAAGATATGAGATAGCTTGGTAAAATTTTGTCTTCTGCAATGCGATTAGTTTTTATTTATTTACAATAAAGGTAATTATGCCTGAGTTCTTATGCCTATATCGACATGCAGACGGGCCGTTTCTGTTCTGCTCTCTTGCAGTTCTACGTTACCCACTTGGCACTGACATAGCTCTTTTAATAAGAAAATCATAGTTATAGTGTCTCCGACCCCTCGCTTCATTAAAGCGACAGGGCAGTCTCAGCCCAAAAGGAAGCTAGCGTTGTCACATGAATTAGCGGGAGGATTGCAAGCACCAATAAGCAGCTGGAATTCTAAGAGGCCTGCGAGAAAGTAACGTTCCCTGGCACGCTAATCTCGTGCGCAGCTGTGGCCATCAGCCTCTCCCTCGCATTAACACGGAGGGGGACGGTTGCTCGGCAACTGGTCGATGCCAGGAACACCAGCGTTTTGGACTGTTCACTCTTCCTTGAATAGCCTATGTGGAAAGTATTCAATACCAGCCTCTTAAGTATTTGCCTGAAATTAACTTATAAATCCTACATTATATAATTCGCAGAACATCCATCGGTAGGCCTGTAGGATGCATCTCGAGACATAAGTAAGATACATGAACGAGACTTTAAATAGCAGTCCACCAGAACACGAGTCTAGCGCCGTAACTACAAACATTTGTCGATTTCATTCCATGACTTCTAATAGAAGTCATAAGTGCGCTTGTATATACACAAACTGAAATAGCCACTAAACTGAAATAAAGGTATGGTACTGCAGAATTTTCGAAGATGGAAACAGGCTACGAAAAACGAGGGAATTATAAAGCTCATATATTCTGTTTTCATCATTGGACGCGTGGTAATCGACAATGGTGCTTTATAAATTTCTAACATAACGATGTACTCTGCAGTACTCTAACTCTGCAATATACCAACTAAGATATTTACAGGTTTTGTTGCGCCAAAAAATCACGAGCTTTGAGTCAAGCTGGCTTGCGTAACATCAAACCGAATCAGGCGCTGCTCGAATCTACTGTACACGCTGTATCACGCCTTAGTGTGTATTCTGTTGAGCTTACAGTACCTGCCTAGGGAAAATTTGATTCTCTGTCGCTGCCTAGAAAGCACAACACAATAAAAACGAAATTACAAATACACGCAGAGCAAAATTTACACGTTTCAGAGACAGGTGGCGTAAACGAATTCTCTCCCTTGAAGTTACTAACTTCAGCAGGGATAGTAGAATCTTCCGACTACAAAATAAAAACAAGTGCGAAAACTTGGAGGATGTTAACAATATTCTCGGACGTAATTCTTTTCTTTACTTTTCTTCCTAGATTTTGTTTGCTTGAGCGTTAGCACTGTCATCATTGGGGGACACAGGATATGAAGTAATCGAGGTTACGCTACGGAACATCTCAATGTAAATGTTATTTAAATGTAAAAACTGCCCATTACTTTCAGTTAAAGGCAGACTCACTCGACTAGACGGATGTCGTAAGACAGCAGATAACTGCCAGCAGACCGGCTGATGTCCGGTGGAAATATTCCGTGCGTCTGTAACCTGAGATAAGTTCCCGTTACTGTGCGACAAATATAGTGTAAGCAGTTGGAGCGTACTGGGACGCTGATGATAATAAACTAACGATTTCCATTTCAATATAGACCAGGCTTGTAGTAATAATAGGAAGCGAATTCATGGAATTGTGTCACCCACATCTATATCTCTGCCAATAGACATAAAGTGACAGTATATTCCGGTTAACGTGACTGGATTCCCGATTTTCACTTAGGAAAACTTACATGTACAATTGTAAAGTAAACATGGGTATAGTGACAGGATTTGGAAGTGGAGAGGGGTTGAAATACCTGGCACCGATTTATGTTTGGCATCGTTTACTGAAATAAAGTAAGGCGAATTCAATGAGATGCAACGTAACATGTTTAAGACTGATTTTTTTTTTTACCCAGATCTGCCTCAAGTGATTTCACTACCGACAGAACGGCGAACATAACGCAAATAGCAATTGGCATTCGAGAAATATCCACTTATGAACATATGCAACACATTGGGCAAGGACGTGGAAAGAAGTCGGCTTTGTCGTTTTAAAAGGAACATCTTGGCGTTTACGTTCTAGTGACAAGGTATACAGCGGAAACATCTTGATCTGGATGACCGCCCCGAAATTTGAACTTCGGTACTCCCACGTGAGACGCTGTGTTTCAAACATTGCGTCATCTGTCTCTGTCGCAGTTTAGAGATAGAACTAACGATTCTTGCATAGTGACAGAGTACAAACTCAGGCTCCTTGACATTGTAGAAAACATTCAAGAAACTGATAATCTAGGGTTCAATTAACGCAATATTCAAGACTGCATTACGAAAGCCCACGTAATTCCTAAAATTGGATGATCAGAGAAAAGTTCAAAGAGTAGTCTTCTCGACTTACAAATAAATTGCTTAAACAGTAATTCACTGCTAAAGAGAATTAAGGGGACACGATTTTGAGTGTCTGCCATATTCCCTCGAGCAATAATTGCGGACGGTGTATGGTACCAAATTATATCTTTATCTTTCAAAAATTAAGTACACAACAAAACATCATTACATACTCGTTCGTTTACAGAACAAGAAGTCAAATGTCCTACAGGTGTCAACAATAAAGTGGAAACAATGATTCATCCCGGTATCCTGAGTGATTTTCATTGGACTTTGAGCGCCACAATGGCGCGTGTGCCCTCCGTGAGATTTTATCACCATCTGATACCTGCGTATAATGCTTCGTATAAGTCTACAGAGGTCACCCTGTGGTATCAGTTACCATTTTTCATTGAGATCCATTGAACGTTCTTGGAGAATCTGTGGTGGAACAGGACGACCACGAACACATCTGTCAAGCGTGTCCCACACACGCTTGATGGGGTTTAGATCGAGTCTCACAGTTGGCCCTACCATTACTTCAATGTTCAAAAATGGTTCAAATGGCTCTGAGCACTATGGGACATAACATCTGAGGTCATCAGTCCCCTAGAACTTAGAACTACTTAAACCTAACTAACCTAAGGACATCACGCACACACATGCCCGAGGCAGGATTAGAACCTGCGACCATAACGGTCGCGCGGTTCCAGACTGAAGCACCTAGAACCGCTTGGCCACACCGGTCGGCTTTCTTCAATGTTCAGGCTTCGCAAAACATCCCAGATGACGCCCACCACAAGGTCCATGGGATTATCGTGCATGAGAGAAAATCAGGGCTACCACCGTATGCAGCAGCTACCGCATGGTCGAACAGGATCTGTTCGATGTACTGCCTTGCGATATTGTGACCATGGACAACGAGAAGATCTTCACGACTATCAACAATGATGCCTCCCCTCCCTCTCCCCCCCCCCCCCCCCAGCCGGCCGGAGTGGGCCGAGCGGTTCTAGGCGCTCGCTACAGTCTGGAACCGCGAGACCGCTACTGTCGCAGGTTCGAATCCTGCCTCGGGCATGGATGTGTGTGATGTCCTTAGGTTAGTTAGGTTTAAGTAGTTCTAAGTTCTAGGGGACTGATGACCTCAGCAGTTAAGTCCCATAGTGCTCAGAGTCATTTCAACCCCCTCCCCCAAACACACACACACACACACACACACACACACACACACACACACACACACACACAGTCACAGAGCCTTGGTCGAATCTGTCGATTTCCCAGAAGCGTTTTGTACGTCTCCACATACAAACAAGGCCATCACTTTGCGTCTGAGGAAATCTCGTAACATGTTGCTTACCGTCTGATCGGATAAGAGGCTCCGGTAGCCCTTCTGAGATCGTCTTGCAGTGCTCAAGCGTTAGCCGCACGACGCGGCGACGCAGACGTGGTCAGATACCGGTCTTCAGATGGGAATGTAATGCGTCGGCGACCTTCTCCAAATCGCCTTCAGTACTGACCTGTCTCCCTGTCGTGTGTTCATAAGCTATGGATGACAGGTGGAGAGACGTTGGCGTCTGTAGCAACACGACGGGAAGTCCGTCCTTCTTGCATCAAACAGACTGCCCTTGCAACTTACACTGCCTTAAGATGTCGCATGTGCTTGGTTGAATGCAACTTCCGCAAATGGCAACCGCCGTCTGCGTACCTCACTAGAGAACACTGAGACACCAGTACTTACTTCCGTCTGAGGGGGCACCACATAATGTAATGCATAACACAGCCGATGGATGTCGAATGACTTTTTTGTTGCACACATTGAAACCGACGATATCAAGCTGTGCAGTAAGACCACAGGTACCATCTGCATAAAAATATATTTAATATACCTAACGTTAATACGCGTGTTCCCGTAATTCCTTTGAGCAGTGTAACAAAGCTGTCTTACTGTCAAAAGTTTAAATTACATATGAGGGATAATGTTCGATTGTAATGAACGAGTATCATGAGTAAAAATACTGGAAACAGACCGAGACAACTCTTTGAGACCCTCAGTGCACCAACAAACTGAAAGCCAATGGGAAAACAGTTCCAATAACCGTTACGCTTCTCCCTTCTTCCTCTTCATCACTGCTAAGATTTGTTGATAGCGCGATTTTCGCAGGAGTTGTTTTTACCGTTAGCATTCGTTAGCAGTTCCAGCAGTTGTGGTTGGCATAAAACTGAGAGTTGAAAGGAATCATTTCGAGTAATTTCTATTACTTAAAATATAAATAAAATGTTTCATCGTAACGTAGATAATATCACCCCTTGAAATTGTTCATGGGCTGCATTATTGGTTTTCCTCTCTCTTGCGTTTATCTGATATTTTCCATTCCCTTTAGTACACCGAGTACGTTAAATCTTCCATGAGTTAAATGTTATCTAAAATTCGTGTTACGACTTACAAGTCTTCAAGGCAAACTGTGTCTTGTAGTATTTAACACTGTACACCCCAACTGATTCGCTGTTTCCAGTTATACCCATAATTCTTCCTTTAAATATTTCGCTCAGCAGATATTGACGCACACGATTGTTTCTATAAATACTAATATACGCACAATTTTCGTTATGAGTGTTCAGGACAAACTACCAGTTTCATTACAGGAAGCGTGAATTACATAGTTACGCTTACGCTGACTAGTAATAAGGTTCACTGAATACGGAATCAATTAATTCCCTCCTCTATCCTTGATCAACTAAGAGCTCCACGTCTCCAATTTTAGTCTCGTGCGATTTCAACGTCGACTTTATGAAAAGATACAACCATTAGAAGTGTCAGTGTCGACGGCTCCTTCAAATCCGCCCGCACGAGGCTAGAGCTACGAGAGTAAGATGGAATGATCACCTGTGTAGCTTCTGCATTGGAGCCGCTCCAATTAACAGTGAAATTGACAAACAGTTCTTTAATAACCCAAAACGTACATACAGAATATCATCGTCGTGTCCTCTGTCATTGTGATATTAAACGTTATGACATACTACTGATCAAATTGCTTCATTTTTCTCTTTTTATGTCATTTGTGAACGAAAAATCATCTCCGCGGAACTGGTTCTTTCGCTGTCTCATCTTCACCTCCACCAATCTCTTTGCTTGATTTACGTGTAGGCACTGTGTGCATTTTCCATCACCTTGTTTCCTTCTCCCTCTTCATTACATATATAGGGTGGTATATAGGTGTGGATCAACTTAAAAAAAATTAGGTGCATAAACGGAAATATAAAGTCAACTAGTATGCGATGGAAGAGGGGAAGCCTGTGAGCCTATGTTACCAACATGACGGCTATTTTGAAAGCCGCCATCTTGGATAAAAACTCGTAATTTTGGTATGGAAAGGGGGTCATCTGACATAACAAACTGATAGAAAATCACGCGGTAAAAACAATGATATCTTTCATTTGAGCATGGATTAATTATTTCTCAAATTAAGTCGCATTTTACGTACAACAATTCATTTTTTTCCTTGTCATTAAAGAGTCTCCCACTTCTGGATTAACTTCAATTGGATATTCGAAAACCCTGAATTCGGAACCCAAAATAAATTTTAGGGAGCCCCATTGTACGTGATAGTCTATAACTGAATATAGGTTTCCTGTTATTTGGCTAAGAATCATTTCTTAAAAATGGCCTCATCACATGAGCTGATAGTTTGGGAGGTTCGTTTCCTATAATCACGCATGCTAACACCACCTCTACTTTGAGGAGGCTGAAATTGCTTATTTTTTATTAGCTTACATATACTTGACCCCCCCCCCCCCCCAGTTATCTACAATTATCCACCTTTATCTATCATTATCTACCACTACAAATTTGCAGTTAACGTCGATAATAGCAATTAATTGCACAGAGAAGAAAATCTTTGCTCTTGAAAACTTGTGAGTCACTTTTTCCCGGACAAAATGTTCTAATTTATTTGCCACACTTCGCTCAAATCCAATAGAGAGAATTGTTGTTTACTTCAAATTCTTTGGCTATTTGATTTAGGGGTTCTACTATTTAAGTGAATAGAAAAATAGACAGAAGTGATTCACTGCATGTTTTCAGCACTTATTTCAGAATGTGAATTATGTAGTTATGCGATATGTGAAATTTTAATGAAAAAGATGTATAGCTTCTTCCAGTAGCCAAGAACAAGAAAAAAAATCAGTGTAGCCATAAAGTGTAAGTCTACAAATATAAGTGATATTTTCTCGTGTGTATGAATACACCAGGTGTGTCTTCTAAGAGTCTTGACATGCATTTTCTCCGTTATTGCGGCAGATATTTGCAGCTTCGTTTTCGCAGTCTGTAGCTGGAACCAACTAAATACTGCTCACCTGACGTTTGTATATGATTCTCAATGTGAACAGAAAGCGTTGGTTTGTTTTGCATTACAAACAAAATGAATTTTAAAGCGGAATTTTACGTGCTCATTCGTTAGAGCCGCCCCGAATTAGTCTATTTCTATGTTTGTTTTATCAGTATGTATTAACATCGATAGTAAAACACGAAGAATAACGAGTACTCCAGCAGTGACTCGTGTGCCGCCGAGCATCTCGCTGGTGTCTGTTACCGCCATGCAACAGCAGCATTCACCAGTGCTTGCTGGCGTATAGGTTATTCTTCGTGTTTTACTATCCCTGTCAATACATATCGGTAAAATGAATATCATAGTTGACTAATCCTGGACCGCTGTATTGAATAGACACTTAAAATTTCGCTTTAAAAATTATTCTGTTTGTAGCCGGAAAACACCGACGCTTTCCGTTGAGACTGGGAACTACATGACACAACTGATGGGCAGTATTTGTTTGGGTCGACTCGAGCTAAACATTGCAAAAACGAAATTGAATTTTTCTGCCGAAACACCAGATAAGTTGTGCCTGACTTCTCTTGGGAGAGACACCCTGTGTATATGAATATTTGTATAATATTGTTGTGTAAATTGTCTTTGGCGTTCACTTTTTATTTTAAAAATTTATTTCTTGTCGGAATCAGATATGTTTAACGAACGTGACTATATAAATAAAACTGAAAACTGTACTAAAAGTCGACGTGAGGGATATGTTATCTCAAAATGTGTACTTAGTCCGTTCAAATCAACAGGTCGAGACAACGAATGTAGTTAAAGCGGGTGGTGTCAGTTTCTGAAAGAAGGACAGCGACATAATACAAGAAGCTTGTACGATCTAAAATTTCAAAAGCAAACCATACATTTATTTAAATAGACTGATTGAAAGGTGTGTAGCTGCGTTGCATCCACGACTATCTGCAAAACCGTAACAAAATATTTTTCTAGGTATATACTTCGACACAGGTAACAGTACACGGATAAAAATCGGTCATAAAGCCTACATTAGCTGCCAAAGAAAAAAAAAGTTTCAGATGGCTCTGAGCACTATGGGACTTAACATCTGAGGTCATCAGTCCCCTAGAACTTAGAACTACTTAAAACTAAGTAACCCAAGGACATCACACACATCCATGCCCGAGGCAGGATTCGAACCTGCGACCGTAGCAGTCGCGCGGTTCCGGACTGAAGCGCCTAGAACCGCTCGGGCACTCCGGCCGGCAGCTGCCAAGCAGTTTCACATTTTGAGGTTGCTATTAGCTTCACAAACATTTGAGCCAATTGAAAACACTTAAATGAAATGGCAATTGGAGCTACTCATGACGGTCGGATGTCAGCAGTGAGCTTGTTTATAAAACTTACACGTGCGACTGTAGCAATCTGATAGTGTCCACCAGAATCCACGTTCAGAGTCTATCGCTGCCCTGCATTGCTATTTCATCGGCCTGTATGTTTACATGGACTTGCACGAGTTTGAAAGACTACCGCCCTGCGCTCCGCTTGTTCCTTTTGAAGCAGCGCGGAGTGACAGAGTCACGTTTTTAGAAGTTAAACAAGCGGCTCGTAACGTGCAATTCTACGTATGGCTCGAGTTATTTAGCTGCAGTCTTGTTAGCCGCTGCACTGCAGTCGCACCTGGCGTGTCATTTCGTTCAGGTCTTAAGTTTAAATCATAAAAAACAAATTAAAAAGAACTGGTGTGCTAGACCCAGGTAGCGGCTCTATCGGTGGCATCCTCGCCTTCTCCTCTCTCAGCCGGTAATACCCCAAATTACTAAATGGCCCATTATTCAAAATACACAAGATTTAAACTTAAAACTAATATTTGGAGGGAAGCGCCGTTAGGCGCTAGTCATTTTGCTACCTTACAATTTAACCTTCTTAGTAAATTAAACACCACAATAAAAAGAAACATTTTTAATAATCACATGATAGTCACTTTAAACAATAAAAACATGTTGGAAAATTAATGTAAACATTTATGTCACCTACTGACAACTTTGTTTGCTTTATTGGTGCATTCGGAGCTTCGCGTTTTTCGCATGACTTGTGGATAACTGACGAATTTATTAATGCCCACTTTAACTGCCAGTGAAACTACGACTAAATAAATCTTATAGCAAAGCACCAGCTATGCAGGAAGATAGGAATGCTGTGTGATTATACACTCCTGTCTTAATAATACGTCAGTCTGCGTCCGTTTAGTTCTGGGCCCTAGACCTGTAAAGGGGAGAAAATGTTACATTTTTACTAACCCTTTAAGAATTTTACTGTTCCACATTTTATTCAAAGGAAGTCATAATTTACAGATTATGCATTAGTTAATTAGAAGTGTAAGATATCCAATGGTATGTCACCAAATAAGTATACAATCGCCCATTTTACACCTTATACTGACAATACCATATTGGCGGAAACCGCGGATTGCTACCAAGTGCCATCGTACATTTTACAAGTGTATAGTAATTTTGGGTTCATTATGACATTACGTGATATCGAACCCTGACGTCACACCGAAACTATTCGGCTTACAAACATATTCCATTCGCTGTTTCTAGATGAATCAAAAACCTTTCATTTCGCGTGTCGTCTCTTTAGTTAAGTTTGTGAAAAAAAGTATCTGAAAAATAGCCATCTTATTCAAAGTGTTTGTTGCAAAGTGTCAATGAATCCATGTCACCGATGGCGGCTATTTTCTATTTTCAGACCTTGTTTAAATGCATTAGATAAGATAAGCATAAGTCAGACACTATGGACATGAAACACAGCCCAACCAACATCAACACTGACGTGGAAATTCTCAAATGCAGCAACAGGCTCCTACAAAAATAGTAACTGAAGAAAACTATCAATGTCAAAAGGCCATAATTGAAGGAAAACAAGTAATAAATAAATACACAGTCCTCTGCAATAAGACTCTGTTCTCTGCCCTCAAAGAACTATCAAACAAAACCAATACATAAACATCCCAAAATCTCGTTTCTACACACACACACACACACACACACACACACACACACACACACACACTTCCGCACAGTATTACTTAATAGTAGGCATAACCACAACATGTCCAGTCGTAAATTTTAGAAGTAAATAACTGTTCTACATTAAGTTCTCTAAGGTTGCACATAACTATCTGTGAAACAAAACAACTGCATTACATTACATAAAATCCGGGAAATAAGTAGAATGTGTCAACAAGGTTTACATACAAAATTCTGTCTGTTATTGAAATATGCAAATACTGTCTTAAATACGCAAATTTATATGTATACTAATAGTAAAAAGAATTTTTTCTTTTTTATAGAAGATAACAACCCCCCCCATGAACCACGGACCTTGGCGTTGGTGGGGAGGCTTGCGTGCCTCAACGATACAGATAGCCGTACCGTAGGTGCAACCACAACGGAGGGGTATCTGTTGAGAGGCCAGACAAACGTGTGGTTCCTGCAGAGGGTCAGCAGCCTTTTCAGTAGTTGCAGGGGCAACAGTCTGGATGATTGACTGATCTGACCTTGTAACACTAACCAAAATAGCCTTGCTGTTCTGGTACTGCTTACGGCTGAAAGCAAGGGGAAACAACAGCCGTAATTTTTCCCGAGGGCATGCAGTTTTACTGTATTATTAAATGATGATGGCGTCCTCTTGGGTAAAATATTCCGGAGGTAAAATAGTCCCCCATTCGGATTTATAAATACAAAATCAAATAGGGGTAATGCGGGAGTAGGTTTAATAATGAATAAAAAATAGGAGTACGGGTAAGCTACTACAAACAGCATAGTGAACGCATTATTGTGGCCAAGATAGACACGAAGCCCACGCCTACTACAGTAGTACAAGTTTATATGCCAACTAGCTCTGCAGATGACGAAGAAATTGATGAAATGTACGAGGAGATAAAAGAAATTATTCAAATAGTGAAGGGAGACGAAAATTTAATAGTCATGGGTGACTGGAATTCAAGCGTAGGAAAAGGGAGAGAAGGAAACGTAGTAGGTGAATATAGATTGGGGCTAAGAAATGAAAGAGGAATCCGTCTGGTAGAATTTTGCGCAGAGCATAACTCAATCATAGCTAACACTTGGTTTAAGAATCATGAAAGAAGGTTGTATACATGGAAGAACCTTGGAGGTACTAAAAGGTATCAGATAGATTATATAATGGTAAGACAGAGACTTCGGAACCAGGTTTTAAATTGTAAGACATTTCCAGGGGCAGATGTGGACTCTGACCACAATCTATTGGTTATGAACTGTAGATTAAAACTGAAGAAACTGCAAAAAGGTGGGAATTTAAGGAGATGGGACCTGGATAAACTGAAAGAACCAGAGGTTGTACAGAGTCTCAGGGAGAGCATAAGGGAACAACTGACAGGAATGGGGGAAAGAAATACAGTAGAAGAAGAATGGGTAACTTTGAGGGATGAAATAGTGAAGGCAGCAGAGGATCAAATAGGTAAAAAGACGAGGGCTAGTAGAAACCTTTGGGTAACAGAATAAATATTGAATTTAATTGATGAAAGGAGAAAATATAAAAATGCAGTAAATGAAGCAGGCAAAAAGGAATACAAACGTCTCAAAAATGAGATCGACAGGAAGTGCAAAATGGCTAAGCAGGGATGGCTAGAGGACAAATGTAAGGATGTAGAGGCTTATCTCACTAGGGGTGAGATAGATATTGCGTATAGGAAAATTAAAGAGACCTTTGCAGAAAGGAGAACCACTTGCATGAATATCAAGAGCTTTGATGGAAACCCAGTTCTAAGCAAAGAAGGGAAAGCAGAAAGGTGGAAGGAGTATATAGAAGATCTATACAAGGGCGATGTACTTGACGACAATATTATGGAAATGGAAGAGGATGTAGATGAAGATGAAATGGGAGATATGATACTGCGTGAAGAATTTGATAGAGCACTGAAAGACCTGAGTCGAAACAAGGCCCCCGGAGTAGACAACATTCCATTAGAACTACTGACTGCCTTGGGAGAGCCAGTCCTGACAAAACTCTACCATCTGGTGAGCAAGATGTATGAGACAGGCGAAATACCCTCAGACTTTAAGAAGAATATAATCATTCCAATCCCAAAGAAAGCAGGTATTGACAGATGTGAAAATTACCGAACTATCAGTTTAATAAGTCACGGCTGCAAAATACTAACGCGAATTCTTTACAGACGAATGGAAAAACTGATAGAAGCCGACCTCGGGGAAGATCAGTTTGGATTCCGTAGAAATGTTGGAACACGTGAGGCAATACTGACCCAACGACTTATCTTAGAAGAAAGATTAAGGAAAGGCAAACCTACATTTCTAGCATTTGTAGACTTAGAGAAAGCTTTTGACAATGTTGATTGGACTACTCTCTTTCAAATACTGAAGGTGGCAGGGGTAAAATACAGGGAGCGAAAGGCTATATACAATTTGTACAGAAAGCAGATGGCAGTTAGAAGAGTCGAGGGGCATGAAAGGGAAGCAGTGGTTGGGAAGGGAGTGAGACAGGGTTGTAGCCTCTCCCCGATGTTATTCAATCTGTATATTGAGCAAGCAATAAAGGAAACAAAAAAAAAGTTTGGAGTAGGAATTAAAATCCATGGAGAAGAAATAAAAACTTTGAGGTTCGCCGATGACATTGTAATTCTGTCAGAGACAGCAAAGAACCTGGAAGAGCAGTTGAACGGAATGGACAGTGTCTTGAATGGAGGGTATAAGATGAACATCAACAAAAGCAAAACGAGGATAATGGAATGTAGTCGAATTAAATCGGGTGATGCTGAGGGAATTATGTTAGAAAATGAGACACTTAAAGTAGTAAAGGAGTTTTCCTATTTGGGGAGCAAAATAACTGATGATGGTCGAAGTAGAGAGAATATAAAATGTAGACTGTCAATGGCAAGGAAAGCGTTTCTGAAGAAGAAAAATTTGTTAACATCGAGTGTAGATTTAAGTGTCAGGAAGTCGTTTCTGAAAGTATTTGTATGGAGTGTAGCCATGTATGGAAGTGAAACGAGGACGATAAATAGTTTAGACAAGAAGACAATAGAAGCGTTAGAAATGTGGTGCTACAGAAGAATGCTGAAGATTAGATGGGTAGACCACATAACTAATGAGGAGGTATTGAATAGAACTGGGGAGAAGAGGAGCTTGTGGCACAACTTGACTAGAAGAAGGGATCGGTTAGTAGGACATGTTCCGAGACATCGAGGTATCACCAATTTAATATTGGAGGGCAGCGTGGAGGGTAAAAATCGTAGAGGGAGACCAAGAGATGAATACACTAAGCAGATTCAGAAGGATGTAGGCTGCAGTAGGTACTGGGAGATGAAGAAGCTTGCGCAGGATAGATTAGCATGGAGAGCTGCATCAAACCAGTCTCAGGACTGAAGACCCCAACAACAACAACAACAAAAAACCCACTGATGATGCTGAAACTTCAGCGAAACATGTCTAGGGAATAAAAATAAAATTGTGTTTTGCTCAAGGCCGACCCTCGCTAAAAACAAATCTATTTGTAAGCAAACACGGACAAAAGAGCTTCAGCATGAAGATGATAGTCACACTTCAATTGCTTCTATTCTCCTCGTTGGGCATAAGTGGTCTGCCGTAAAGCCCCGGCAAGTGGCGAGTTCCTCGCTCTGAGTCAGCCATCTCCTGTCCGTCTGAACCTGACAGTCAACTGTCCCTATGCTCTCGCCCATCTCACATACGTATTCTGTCCACTACACCTTACAGCGCTCTCCTAGCATCGTCCCGAATCACTTCAGCAACTGACTGCTAAAAGTGTGCATTATCGTACACGATCGTGTGGATTATTGTGTTACCGAGAGCACATTTTTTCAGCAATAGAAAAAGAAGGTTCGATTGCAAAATCTCTTCGACAAAGAAGTTATCGGAGGGGAGGGAGGATGTAGTCCATTTTAAAACGAAAGTGAGGAGGAGTTGGTTGCTGTCAATTGAAGGCACCAACCTAAAATTTGTCTGGTGCGACTTATTCAGTGAGGCGCTGTGTCCGAGCGAACAAGCTAAAAATATTTGTCAGCAGTTTCATATATAGGTTATGTGTGAGGAAGGCGGACGTGCAGAGAGTGATGTTTCATATCAAGTAAATACTTCGCATACGAAACAACAGCCACCAGTAGGAGCTTTGATTCGTTTTAAAACCTGACACTGGCGTCTAAATAGCGACTCCTCTACACAGGTGATAGCTTTGCCTACTTTGGGCGTTTCTTTAGTTTGACAGTCGAGAGCTACGTACTTTCCAGCTCTCTCCAAGCCTTTTCATATTGTAGTAAATTATTTATTAGAGGAGTTCCGATTCAGATGGACTTGCGGATGTCGAAAGAAACGTGGTTTCTATTTTGAATTTATTATTGAGTTCATTGGGTATGTAACAGATAAACGTAGATACTTGATCGTTGGCTAAGGGGAGTGTGTAGGACTGAAAAACAAGGGGATAGGAGGGGAACGACAGAGGTTGGCTGACCGAACGCGCCCTTCACGTCGACAGCACAGGAAACTTGTCGTAGAGCACGAACCACACTGAAATATGGACGAACATTACAGCAAACAACTGAGACACTAGACGCAATTCCAGAAACTTAAAACAAGCCAACGCACATGTTACACGAGATTTTTCGATTAGTCATAGAGCAATAAATAGGAAAGTGAGCAACTCTGAAGCGCAACGGTAATGTGAAAGCTGTCAACAGTTTGTACAGAAATGTTTGTGCATACAGAAGCATTAATTTGCGAACCGCTGCTAACTAATTTACGTTGTTTGTATAAGAGGAAACGCAGCCAAAGGGTTTAAAGGCAGTCTCCATACTCACGCACACACCCCTTCTCTCTGTCTCTCTCTTCTCTCTCTCTCTCTTCCTGTCTCTGCAAGCGAGCGTGCGCGCACACACAAACTGCGCAGGTCGTGACGACAAAACACATGTTAGGACACGAGGCACTATTTTTCCAGCGCAAGTAAACATGAACACCAGTTGGTGTTTCATAACTACGCTTACTTTCATTACGATTTAAAATCCAATCAGTAGCGAGATAGAGTACCGTACCTTCTACTTTCCCATCGCTAGCAACGTCATTAGTGACGAAACACAAATTCCGGATGGAGACGGGAGAGGCAGTCCTAATGCGTGATTCCTCGAAATGACGAACAACTTAAATCAGAATATAAGACCAGAGTTCGACCCTGGATCAACTTAGCACGGAATTCGGTGTGAACCTGCATGAGCTGTTGATATGTGATCACATATAAGAAACAGTACAGCTATTTTCAGTACGCACTGAAGCTAGAGGTC
Organism: Schistocerca nitens; assembly: GCF_023898315.1. Taxonomy (NCBI): domain Eukaryota; kingdom Metazoa; phylum Arthropoda; class Insecta; order Orthoptera; family Acrididae; genus Schistocerca; species Schistocerca nitens. The sequence continues at coordinate 385,512,336 of NC_064616.1, forward strand.
CTGAAGGAGAGTCAATCATGTGCTCGTATCTCAGTCTCGCGGCTGTTGTGTACGTGGAGGAGTGTTCACACAATAAGCTACCAACTGAGGTAGTCCGCAGATGTAGGCTTCATTTCACGCAAAATCTGATTATGTAATGGGGAATAAAATATTTTTAAGTCTTCACAATCCTCCTCACACAATTTGTCGGCAATTGTAGCTGTAGTTCAAAGTCATCATGTACAGCTTAATGAGGAGTGGCGTTCGTATGTGTTAAGGTTGTAGACAATGCCATGGCAGTGTTCTACAGGCCATAACGCTGCCCCCATCGCCTTGTGTGCTCCATCACCGATAGTAGAGAGTTCGTTCCGCGATGTCGCTCATTGCATAACACCAACCAACGTGCGTCCTATGACGTAGAAAGCGTGACGTACCAGAAAGGCTTCCTGTCAGCAGTTATTAACAGACAACTTACGATACCCTGCGGAAAACTTCAGAATATTCCTTCGATGTACACTCGCTACAGTGCATAGGTACCAACATCGTTCCTCTGATTCGAAACCAAAGATGTTTGCTGGCCGGTTTACTTGAACAGTAAGGTCCTGTAATGCAGCATTTCGCCGGCCGGTGTGGCCGTGCGGTTCTAGGCGCTTCAGTTTGGAACCGCGTGACCGCTACGGTCGCAGGTTCGAATCCTGCCTCGGGCATGGATGTGTGTGATGTCCTTAGGTAAGTTAGATTTAAGTAGTTCTGAGTTCTAGGGGGCTGATGACCACAGATGTTAAGTCACATAGTACTCAGAGCCATTTGAACCATTTTTTGCAGCATTTCATTCGCGTCAGACAACGTCGTAGTCGACGCTCACCTGTGACAGTTTTCACGGCGGTATTCTTCGTGGTATCATTAGTCCGCTTTCCCTACAATTGCACGGGAACTACTAAAAAGCTTCGTCGTTTTGGAAATAATGCCTCCACCTTTTGCAGTTCAGATAAATTGTATTATATGCCACGACAGCAGTGATATAACTGCTTATTTAACAAACTAGTATTATTGTATTGGTTGTTCAAATGAGTGCCTAGCTTATTATTTACTTACGTCTAACCTATTGCCGTGTCACGTTTTGTTGGTATGTGTATGCAGCTAGAAGGGCGAACGGTGGGGAGACTTGAAAATAACAAGTGTGACTGCACTGACCAGCCAATAGTGTCACTCGCTCAAATCCGTCTCTCGTGGCGCCTCAGCGCACGCACGGAATATTTGGTGATAATGTTTTTCTTATAGCACATATTGCAATTGCATTTTGCCATTTTAGTGTTCAGGATGCGCAGGAATTATGTCTTGGATAACTGAGAGCGTTAAGGTTCCTTGCAAGTTAATTTGTCGTGAGGATTTCAGAAGCAGCAACAGACCTCCCAAGTGGAGCAAGCCCTGCGTTGACAGTTGCGAAGAATAATAACAGCTGCAGAATGTGGCGTGGGACAGAGACGAGAGATGCAGCTGTTTCTCCCATCTGCTTTCTTAGGTGCTAGTCGCTGATATTCGCGTTACAGGAACGACAGTCCGTTCCTCCACCTCCTGCTACCCTACCTTAAACAAGTCCTTGTCTTCAAATAACGAAACGACAATTGCCGTTCGTCTTTACTATGCCTACTACTATGTAGAGGAATACTGATCTGGAAAGCTCTTGCGTTACTATGCATTTGTGATAAAATAATATGGGGAACAAAACAGCATTCAAACCTACATTGACTGCCGCAGTGGCCGAGCGGTTCTAGGCGCTTCGGTCTGGAACCGGGCGACCGCTACGGTCGCAGGTTCGAATCCTGCCTCTGGCATGGATGTGTGTGATCTCCTTAGGTTAGTGAGGTTTAAGTTGTTCTAAGTTCTAGGGGATGGTTGGTTGGTTGGTTGTTTGGGGGAAGAGACCAAACAGCGAGGTTATCGGTCTCATAGGGTTAGGGAAGGATGGGAAAGGAAGTCGGCCGTGCCCTTTCAAAGGAACCATCCCGGCATTTGCCTGGAGCGATTTAGGAAAATCACGGAAAACCTAAATCAGGATGGCCGGACGCGGGATTGAACCGTCGCCCTTCCGAATGCGAGTCCAGTGTGCTAACCACTGCGCCACCTCGCTCGGTAAGTTCTAGGGGACTGATGACCTCAGTTGTTAAGACCCATAGTGCTCAGAGCCATTTGAACCATTTGAGCCAAACCTACACTGGATGATGTGCTGAAGTAGAACGAATCCGATCCATGTCAAACACACTTTCCTTAAGCAAACGCTCAATAACGCATTTCGTTACTCAAGACTGTATAAGGTGAGTCAAACGCAGATTCCTGCAACGTCCCCGTCAACAATTGCCATTTTCGACATGCTATCAAAAGTGCACGTTAGTCGAAACTATCTGTCTGCCCTAAGCAGCTAGTAAGAAATATTCCGATTGTTTCGCACTGTAGATGACTTAACTTCAGTTTTTTAACCTAGAAAATTATGTGTTGCTCGAATTGATCTACAGCCGCCCACCGTTAGTACTCTTGGCCCTTTGTTGCATAGGGTGTGCTCTCAAGACTCGTCGTTGTCAGCTCAGTTAAAGGATGCACCCAAATTTCTGTAAGTGGACAACAACTCAATGTTGGTGACGTTGATTGGGCAAGCTTCTATAAAATACTGCAGTGAAAACATACAATTTATTATAAAAGTTTATACAGTTGTATCATAATTAATGGTGTAAACACGATACTAAAAGCAAAAAAGTATGTGTTACAATAGGGTCGAAAATGCTTACATTAAGAGCTACGAGCAATTTTTCATCTTAGATACTGTGAAGCAAATCTCTTCTACCGAAAGCTCTATGCTTTCCATGCTCCCGCAATTTATTTTAAAAATTTTGACATTGAAAGTCTCTTCACATTGATCGACAAAGCCTCTACTCGGCTGCAAACCAAGGTTGCCGCTCAATTCTGGGTATGATACAGCAAATTTTAAGCTTTGCTTGCACCTTACGAGCAACGACAGCATGCAGATGACTGCAATCCGCCGCCCCCCCCCCCCCCCCCCCCGATAAATACGGGCAGGGTCTTCTCCACATCTCGGAGGACTACTTTCCAGTCTTCAACGGTGTTTTCCTCAGGGGCTTGATGACGCGTTCAAAATTGGAGCTTCCGATAACAAGTAAGTTCTTCGCCCTGTACGTCTGCCCGGACCGTGCTGAAGAACCGGCACCTGTCCTCTCGGAGGGCGAATGGTCGTGGCCAGGCAGGCACTCCTCACAATCTCGATCCGCCTAAAGCGACGCGAACGGGCTACAACCTACCCCTCACCCGGAGATTAGTGTGGTCTCCCCTCTCATCATTTGCGCAAGAGAGCCCGTGGCCGTAACAACTGGCGCCTGAGGTGTCCAATGCGACGCGCCCATTTCCCCGCAGCCTCTACACCCCGTGGCAGCTGCCTGCAGACGGCTAACGATGGCCAACAGCGACTTCAGCTGTTCGTGAACAGACTCTGGCCAATTACTGCTGCGTCCGCACACAGCACACACTCTCCCTCTCCGTCCTTCTAGCAACATTCAAATCAAAACAATAGATAAAAATTAAACAGAAATAAGCCCTGTTGTCCTTTCAACCGATTTGTGCTGTCAAACTTGTTAAAAACACAAACGCAACCTACTAGAAAACGCTGAACCTACCCCTGAAATTAGTTCTCTGTACACTGGGAGACAAGCAAATGCTGGTACAGGTAGTTACGTTACTATATTGAAAATTGCGCGACTATGTCCTTTCCTCTACTGCCGGCCGGCGTGGCCGAGCGGTTCTAGGCACTTCAGTTTGGAACCGCGCGACCGCTACGGTCGCAGGTTCGAATCCTGCCTCGGGCATGGATGTGTGTGATGTCCTTAGGTTAGTTAGGTTTAAGTAGTTCTAAGTTAGAGGGGACTGATGACCTCAGATGTTAAGTCTCAAAGTGCTTAGAGCCATTTGAACCACCCTTTCCTCTACTAGATGGAGTAACCGAAGGCCTTTGGAACAACTGTGGCAGTGGGGATTAATGTTACTGCCTGTCTGTACTGTTCTCGTCCAGGAATGCTGCTGCAGAATTTGCAGTAATGCACCATCCCATGCGGAACTTAGTTGAATACTGCTGTTCCGGCTGACAATATTGTCTGCGGAAGGAAACAAGAGTTTCGCATTCTTAAAATACAGGGCCTTTCGCAGTAACATTGCCCACGACATTCCACTAAACACGCACAATTAAGGAAATTCAGGCCCGTAACAGGTATCAAGTAGGACTACGGACGACTTGCATTTGTAGTATTGGATGCGAGTTTGGTCGACAGTACACAGGCCGTACGCCATGCCTTATGCCGTCGTATTGTGTAGAATACGGAAGAAGCTTTCACTCTGGGGAGGCGTACAAGTCCACAGTATCAACGAATCACACGTGTTCGTCTCTGAATGAACAAAAGTGCTGTGTCTTAGGTTCTGGCCCTCATCGATCGAAGAATCAGTGGAAATAAGGGTAAGCGACGATCATTCTCAACTATGACTAGTTTCCCATAAAATTCTCGTATTAGGATAAATTAGAGAAGAATACACCTGGGTGTGGGAGGCTGACAGAATGTGCAGGAGAAGCATGCGATGCTCAGACCCGACACTACCAGAGCTTGGCTTCTGTCCAGGAGATGGCGAGTAACGAATTTGTCGAAAAGATGTATCAAGGTGACGCTGTTACTCGAATGATAACTCGAGCGATTTCATCAGCCGTATTCCAGTAAATATAAAATGTAGCAAGAAATGTTTAAAAAATTATGTGAATCGTACTTTGGAGCCTCTACGACATTCACTTAGAGATTAAACGGTGTTATGGTTTCGTTTCTAAAAACGATAAAGCAGAACAAAACAGAACAGTTTGTTTTTATTTTAGTGCCTGGCAACTTTCGATTCTAGTTCTATTTCCGTAGTGGGGGGGATGTAGGATATTCAATCTTTGCTTTGAAGAAGAGAGACTCAGGGAAACCACGAAGACAGACTGTTTGGGGTTTGCAATCGGCTATTACCAAATACGATCCGCCTCCGAAGCTGAGTGGTCGGCGCAGATGGCCACCATGCGAAGGACCTGGGTTTGATTTGCGGTACTGGTGGGAGGACTTGTACGGGGTGCACTCAGCCTCGTGATGTCAGCTGAAGAGCTACTTGACCTCGAGTAGTAGTGGCTCCACGGCCTTGATAGTCTGCATAATTGCCGGGAAAGCGGTGAGCAGACCACATGCCCCTCCACAACGCATCTGCATGTCGCCTCAAGGCAGAGGATGCCACTGCAGCCGGTAGACATCCCTGGGGCGTTTAACGCCTGGCGAGGACCTCATTTATTACCAAACACGAGATGAGTGGGTAGTAATGAATATGTAGCGACAACTGAAAATTTGTGTCACATCGTAAATTGATCCTGGATTTCCTGCTTATCGCGAGCGGCCATGCCATACCATCATTTTTAATGCTCCTCCTGTCTCCCCTTATCGACCAACCTGTCAGTCTCAAAAAATTTCTTCTACCACTAGCTTCTCAAGCTATAATCTTCAACGGTTCCTCTTCCCCCTTTTCTCCTCCTCTGTTTCTTTTTTAATCTCACTTTTTGAAATTAAAATTCTTCATTCTTAAAGTGAAAAAATAAAAAAGTGAAAAAATAAAAATAATTAGGATATTCTTTCTGTTGCAGTAAATATCAATAGCACTCGAAGAGCGTCGTCGGTCCCCGTTGAATCTCAACTTGCATTCTTTCGTCAGTACAAACCAAGAGAAATGATCAAAAATTTTTGGGACCAATCTACGTGTTTTCTGTCACATCTTTGTCGCTCCTGCAGATAAGATAATACGTCCAATATGTCCCGAGTGGCTGGTGACTGTGTTTATCGAATAGCGAGTGAAATGAGCCACGTACCAAATGTGCGACCTCTGTTTGGTTCCCGGGAACACCTGCCAGTCCGGCTGGAAAAATGACATTCACGTCTGTTGTGATTAATGCCAATTTCTTCCTTGTCCACGACCAAATTGCATTTTGAGTGGTACAAATGAATCCGTGTGCGAGGGTATCCTGTAACGACGGCTTTGCAGCGAGAGTCTAGTGTTAAACTGATGTTGTACATCTTCTATCTGGTTGGAACCTTCCCACAGGTTACAGCCAACCAAGTGGATTTGACATCTGACGGCAAACATATTTGATGAACACTCCGCCAAACACTGCTGCAGTCTGTCGACGGTTAACTACTGTAAAGCGAGTACAGCGGTGAGAGAAGAAATGATTGTTAGTATAAAAAAAAGCTGTGTAATGGTGAAGGATCTCATCCCCCAAGCAATTACCCATAATGAAATACGACTGCACGTAAGGGAGGGTGGCGCAGGTAGATAAAGGTGTCTGTGAAAGCCTCCAGGTATAACTCAATCTTTCAGTGTTGCTGATGTTTCCAGCTATGGTTTCCGAACACTTTTACCAGAAGTTCTCCCACAACGCTCGGATGACAGAATGATTCAGGCGACTGTTAGCGACAAGAAAGATGTTCCCGTTCGATTCCCAGCCTGGAAAAAATTGTCAATTTTTATCTCATATGTGTTAAATAGTAGCTGTGATATTATTTAATGCCATTGCATATTCATTGATTCCATCCCCATCTATCAAATCATTTTAGTTCAGTGAACTGAATTCATTTTAACTAAAGTTGAGGCGAACCTCACGAGAAAACTGAGCTTTGTTTGGCGAGCGGCGCCTCGTCTGCTTAACAACTTCCCCTCCAGAGCGAACCGCCTCTTCGCCAATCAGAGACAGGGATCGGCCGACTTCTTTCCCAAGCCTGTCCGGGCTGCCGAGTAAACAGACCAACATTTCACTCCCGGAGGGATCTGCAATGAACTGCTAGTTCGTGACCCGCAATGATAGAAGAAACGGCCGACTTTCAAACGAGGTTTTTGGAGCTTCTAAAATAGCATAGCGTCATTTAAACAGGACGCAACTACCAGAATCGAATAGAAACAAAGCTATTTACGTAGTTAAAATAAAAGAAGCGCTCCATATGGAATTTTGCGTAGCATTAACAGAAAATCAGCTTCTAGTCAGATTTAGAAATATAGAAAACAGGGAAGCGGAAAGCAGATTCCTCGGACTGAGTCAGTATGAAAATAATCCATCTCAGGCAAGGGTATCAGGTAAGAAAGCAGGGAATGAGAGATATCACATTCTTTATTAATTTGAACAGCTGACATGAACAAAACTACGAGCGTCGTCTAGAGAGAAAAGAACGTTTTCGCGTTACTGAATAAAAACGGAAGATACAACATAAAACTTTGTTTACAACGTTATAGTACCCTACCATATTTTTCAGTGTATCCGTCATAGCTATCAATGCTTTTATTGTAACGTGGAACCAATTCTTCAATTCCCATGTTGTACTCCACTACCGCCGAAGATTTGAGACAGCTTGTTTGAGGTCTTCATTGTTTGGAAACTTTAGTTTCGGGAGTAAGTGAAAATCACCTGGTTCCAGGTAAGACATTGCAGTTGTTTCTGTGTTCGTCCTGTGCTGTAATGACTGATGTCGTCCCACTCCGATCTTCGTCGTGTATACTGAATCTTCCTTGATTAAACACAATGCAACATCTCCTCACTGTGGTGGTGGTAAGTTCCTACGGGACCAAACTGCTGAGGTCATCGGTCCCTACGCTTACACACTACTTAATCTAACTTATGCTAAGGACGACAAACACACACACACACACACACACACACACACACACACACACACACACCCATGGCCGAAGACTCGAACCTCCGACGGTGGGAGCCAAGCGTACCATGGCAAGGCGCCCTAGACCGCACGGCTACCCTGAGCGGCTTCTACTCACTGTAGACCCGATCATTGCACTGTCACCATAAACATTCTTTATCTGCCTATAAATAGGCTGAACATTTTGTGCATTCAGAAAACGAATGGTATTACGTACATTGCATTTGGTGGGACTTTAGCTCGGTGCCGCCATTTCCAAAAGTTACAGAATAAAGACGCGTGATCGCCCTGCACCAAAACTCGGCTCACACTGAGACGGGGATGGAACCAACTGACACGCTTGCGATCGCGGTGGTGGGAGATCGGCGCTGGGTGTGGGGCGCAATCGCGCTTTACATTCTGTACGGTCCTCGTACATAATACTTTGCTTCTTCAGGTTATGAATGAGGCAGGACCATCGTTTGGGAATGTGGTTTTCAGGCAGGTGGAGCGAGGTTCGACGCTCCAGGTAGACAGCGAGGAGAGAGAGCTGCAGAATTGACAGAAAGGCAAAATGCAAGTGCGAGAAGGCTGATCCAGACTCAAGTACAGCGATTATCCATACTGAAATAGTTGAAAGTGTTTGCTGTCAAGGGCGTTAATTAGCTATTTGTATGTTCCATGTATCATACACAATTACTTCTCGCTATGATATGGAACGGGTCGTTTTAAAATTGTAGGGACCTCCCTCAGTGAAAAATGATGAACATTTTAGGACCATTATTGTTCCTGATGCACATCAGTAACTCTCCCAGTACTGTCAGTCATGGGGAAGAAATTCTCTTATATGATGACAACAGTATTATAGTCACTGAGAGGGTTGGGTTGTTTTGGGGAGAAGAGCAGATAGCGAGGTCATCGGTCTCATCGGATTAGGGAAGGATGGGGAAGGAAGTCGGCCGTGCCCTTTCAAAGGAACCATCCCGGCATTTGCCTTGAGCGATTTAGGGAAATCACGGAAAACCTAAATCAGGATGGCCGGACGCGGGATTGAACCGTTGTCCTCCCGAATGCGAGTCCAGTGTCTAATCACTGCGCCACCTCGCTCGCCGGACGCGGGATTCAACCATCGTCCTCCCGAATGCGAGTCCAGTGTGCTAGCCACTGCGCCACCTCGTTCGGACATAGTCACTGAGAAACCAAGGGAACTTGCAGAGGAAGCAAATGAGACCCTCAACGAAGTGTACAATTGATCAATAAGCAATAAAGGACACTCAACGAGGACAAAATTAATGCCGAGTATTATTTTTTGCACAGGGAAAATGAAACTGTTAAATTATCTATAGATGGCACTACTATAGGCTGTGGAAAAAAATCAAAATTACTAGGAACGATTACTGATTCTCACATGAAGTGGTGTGAACACCCTAACACACTTGTAAACAGAATGTTATTAACATATTATGATCTTCGTGTCCTGTCATCAGTTGTAACAGGTCATGCCTTTCAGTTACATACTGTTCATGTGTTCACTCAGCCCTTAGCTATGCCATTATTTTCTAGGGAACAAGTGGACAAAATACGAACACGCTTTTCAAACTGCAGAAGACGGTGATAAGAGCAATAAACAGAAATAGTAGTCGAGCTCATTGTAAAGATCTGTTCAAAATACTGGGTATTTAAACTGCACCATGTGAGTTCATTTACCAATAAAGTTGTCAGATCAACAACAACTTTCATAATTTCTGCACACACAGCTCTGTCCATCACCCTACAACAATACCCAGACTGAACTTCCATTTACCAATAAAGAATAAACATAAAACACAAAACAGCATTTTCTAGCCGACCGCTGTGGCCGAGTGGTTCTAGGCGTTTCAGTCTGGAACCGCGCGACCGCTACGGTCGCAGATTCAAATCCTGCCTCGGGCATGGATGTGTGTGATGTCCTTAGGTTAGTTAGGTTTAACTAGTTCTAAGTTCTAAGGGACTGATGACCTCAGCTGTTACGTCTCATAGTGCTCAGAGCCATTTTTTGAACCAGCATTTTCTACCTAGGAATGAAACTGTACAATAAACTGACAAAGGAGAGTAAAGAAATTACCAAAACAAACTTATTTAAAAAGGCGATTAAGAAGTACCTGATGAGCCATACGTTAGATACATTGAAGGATTACTTAGGTAACATAAAGTAGGGGTTTGGTAAAAAACTTAACACAAATACATAATAATAACGATAATAAAACATCTATCATTCCACATAACATTCTCAAACGATACTGTGTTCTTCTTTTTTTCTGGACAAACTTATTCTCAAATCTATGCAATGTATAATACTAACATACTATCATCTTTTTTTGCCCACCATCTCATTCCGTATAGACGGATGCTGACTCAGGTTTTCAGGCCAGCAAATGAGAAGCTGTAAGTACACAAAATGGTCATAACGTCAGCTGATAGTTTGTGTAGCACTGTGATAAAAATGTGTGTATAGTGTGTGTAGTACATGCTGTGACTGGAAGTGAATTAACAGTGTAGCATTATCGTCTTACGCTATTAAATAACTTATTTGCAAAACAGTATTGTACACTACGGATAAACCGAATGAGGCAGCACTGTTTTAAACAGAGCAACCTTGTATTCGGGAGGGTGGAGGCTCCAGTCTTCATCCAGCCATCCTGAGTCAGGCTTTCTTTGCTTTTCCTAAATTATTTCACTCAAATACCAGGACGAATAGAACGACAATGACTACTACTACTACTAGTACTACTACTACTACTACTACTACTACTACATTATTATCTCGTTGCTTCCTCTATCGGGCTAGAGGGTGATCGGAGACATTAATGGAATGAACTTGCGGTGGCCGACGGCTTTCACTTCACGACCGAGAGCAGCGACGTTCGCGTAGAGTTGTCAGTGCTAAGAGACTAGCAGCACTGCTTGAAATAACCGCAGAACTCAATGTGGCACCTACGACAAACGTAACCGTTGGGACAGTGGGGCGAAATTCGGCGTTAATGGGCTACGATAGCAGACGACCGACGCTAGTACAGCACGACATCGCCTGCAGCGCCCCTGCAGGGCTCTTGACCATATCAGTTGGATCCTAGACGACTGGAAAATGTGGCCTGGTCAGATGAGTCCAAATTTCAGTTGGTAAGAGCTGAAGGTAGGGTACGAGTGTGGCGTAAACTCCACGAAGCCACTGATCCGGATTGTCAACAAGGCAATGTGCAAGCTAGTGGTGTCTCCATAATGGCTGTCTTTACATGGAACGGACTAGGTCTCGGACTGGAAATGATTATGTTCGGCTTCTTAGAGATCATTTGTGGCCATTCATGGGCTTCATGTTCCCAAACAACGACGGCATTTTCATGGATGACAATCCGCCATGTCACTGGGCCACATTTGTTCGCGACTGGTTTGAAGAACATTCTGGACAAATCGAGAGAATGATTTGGCCACACAGATCGCCCGACATGAATCGCATCGAACATTTATGGGACGTAATCTAGGTCAGTTCTTGCACAAAATCCTGCACCGGCACACTTCCGCAAATATGAACGGCTATGGAGGCAGCATGGCTCAGTGTTTGAGCAGGGAACTTCCAACGACTTGTTGAATCCATTCCACTTTGACATGCTGCACTACACTGGGCAAAAGGAGGTCCGACACGATATTAGGAGGTATCCTATGACTTCTGTCACGTCAGTGTATACCACTGCGGTTATCTATATTTTTAAGTTTTTGTTATAACAAAATAACTTTCAATAAAGTGTTGCAATCCACGTATTTTTAGCAACAAACCACTTATTTCTCAATGCCAGCATCCGGCTTCGGAGTGGTGCCAAGCGCTACAGACGTCGACAATACTACCTTCGCAAAGGGCATAGTGTTTATTATACAGTATTTTCGTGGGCTACCACGTAATGCTTTACAATATTACTTGTTTATAATTATAAAAACACTGACCCTTATTGTAGATATATACGTTATAGCTGAATGAGCAAAGTCGAACTGATGCATCAGTTCCAACGTTTTCACAGAAAATAATATAAAAATATGTAGCACAGTCTACATACATCACTAAAAGTTCCGTCTGTCAAAAGTTATTTTTAAGGAAAGAAAAATAAGTTAAACGTAACTTCCCCATAATTGTTGTATATGAACAGAGAACGGTCTCATATCAATCTTGCAATTCTGTCACTTGTTTGTTGGCCGGCCGCGGTAGCCGAGCGGTTCTAGGCGCTTTAGTCTGGAACCGCACGACTGCTACGGTCGCAGGTTCGAATCCTGCCTCGGGCATGGATGTGTGTGATGTCCTTAGGTTAGTTAGGTTTAAGTAGTTGTAAGTTCTAGGGGACAGATGACCTCAGCTGTTAAGTCCCATAGTGCTCAGAGCCATTTGAACCATTTTTGAATTGTTTGTTATGTATCTATCTGGCACGTTCTACATAGTGCAATGCACCTGTTGTAGCTCCAGTTTCGTTTACTGCTTCTTCCACTTCCCGAATTTTGAAATCATCTTTCTCGATGTGCTTAGGCACAATGAGCAGAACTATACACGACAAAATAACGGACAGCAGTCTCACTACGGCGAATCGTATTTTTGTTTGGCTAATTGAAACACTGTTTCACTCCTCCGAAACAACGTTGAATTACAATTTCTTATTTGAGACGTATTTGTTGTAACTAGTCTGTTACGAGGTTGTGAGGCTCTTTAAGGAGTCGTAAACAATAGTGCTATTCATTAACTCGCATCTTCAAGAAGGAGAGTATTTACGCCATTACCAGCCATAACTCGGTATACAAAGGAATTTCTCCACTTCCTTGAATCATGTACAGGGGACGGCCAAAAGTGTGGAAACACCAAAAACACAAAATATTATCATGCCTAATACAGTGCAGGAACCCCGTTGGCGTTCAAAACAGCATGCAAGTGTCTCAGAATGGATAAGGTTTGGTTTTCAGGGGAATATTATACCGTACTTCCTGCAAAATCCTGGGAAGTTCAGGGAACGATAATTGAGGTGGAGAGCGATCATACGATCTTATCTCAAAAGTTTAACACAAAGAGTCAATAATATTGAGCTATGATGATTTTCGTGGCAAGGGAATACGCGAGAATTAGTCCTCGTGCTAACAAAACCAGTCCTGGACGATGCTAGCTGTGTGAACTGGGACCCTACCGTCGTTGTAGACAGCGTCACCATTGGCGAACAATTATTGTACGATGAATGGTCCTGATCATCCAAAATGGTCATATAATCCTTTGAAGTAATACGACCTTGAAGAGAAACCTTGGCGCCCATACAAAACCACCATATGGCTGCCCATATCATGAACGAAGTCCCATTATTTTTCACTCTTGCGACATAAACTCGGCCAGAAGTTAAAAAAGTGTGATATAAGACCCATCCGACCAATGAGATTATTCCATTGCTCTTCAGTTCCGATTTTATGGCTTTGGCAACATGTTTTCCTGTTGCCGGGATCTGCATGACTGATGAGTAGTTTTGCAGTTACAGCTGGCATTGTAATTCCCTACTTATGGATCTCCCTTCATGTTGTTTTGGTGCTGACGGGGTGGGCGAGTGATTTTTGCAGCTATGGTCCCCTATTATTCGTCAAAATCCTCTTCAGTCACCGTCTGTGACGATCACTCAACACACACTTTCGTCCGCGTTGTGATTTATCGAATGATGTTTTTTTCCGATTTCCATGTATGCGGTATAAATTTTCGATTTGGTGTCTCTTGAAAGTTGTGGCCGAGCGGTTCTGGGCGCTTCAGTCTGGAACCACGCGACCGCTGCGGTCGCAGGTTCGAATCGTGCCTCGGGCATGGATGTGTGTGATGTCCTTAGGTTAGTTAGGTTTAAGTAGTTCTAAGTCTAGGGGACTGATGGCCTCAGATGTTAAGTCCCATAGTGCTCAGAGCCATTTGAACCGTTTTGTCTCTCGAAACACCAAACACTTCGGCTCCCTTTGTTACGGAATTAACCACAATTTTCCCACGTTCGATTGCATTTAGTTCCGACATGGATTTACAGCTATACAGAAACTGTTCTGACCACCACTGATACTTGGGACATATTGAAGTCATTTCACAGTTCCAATGAATAAAAACTCGGAGACATTTTTGTCTTATGTAAAATCAATAAGCTGTTCAAAATCTTATATTCATTGCCTCAGAGACCATACTGGGACAGAAACGGAAGATAATAGATAGAGGGCCGAAATACTGAATTCGTTCTTCCAAATATATTTTCACTGTGGGAGATCGTAATACAGCCCCCCATTTCAATCATCGTACGAACGTCAAAGTGGCAGATATTGAGATAGCCGATCGCGGAATAGAGAAGCAACTATAATCGTTTAGTACTGGAAAGGCATCAGGGCCGGATGAGATACCCATAAGATTCTACACAGATTGTACGAATGAACTTTCTCCCCTTCTATCAGCAGTTTATCGTAGATCGCAAGAGCAAAGAAGGGCACATAGTGACTGGAAAAAAGTGCAGGTAATTCCCTTTTTCAAGAAGGGTCGCAGGACAGATGCACACAATTGTAGACCTATATCATTTACGTCAATCTATTGTAGAATTATGGAACATATTTTCTGATAAAAACTTATGACGTTTTTGAAGAACGAAAGTCTCCTTTATAAAAACCAATATGGATTCCACAAACAGATATCCTGTCAAGCTCAGATCGCTCTGTCCCTCCACGAGATCCGTAGCGCTGTAGACAACGACGCTCTGGTTGATGCAGTGTTCATTGACTTCAGGAAGGCATTTGCCACTGTCCGGCACTGTCGTTTAGTGAAAAATAGCGTATCGAGCATCTGACCAGATTTACGACTGGATTGAAGATTTCCTTGCAAATACAACTCAACAAGTCGCTCTTAACGGAACAAAATCGGCATATTTTAACGTAATATCCGGAGTGTCCCAAGGGATGACCTTCAGATATTGATGACTGAAGGCAGTTGACCCTGAACGCACAAAATGTAACACATTGGGCATACGTAGGAAAAGAAAGCCACTACTGTACGACTGCACTATTGACAAGAATCTGATGGAAACAGTATCTACCGTTAAATATCGAGGAGAAACCATCCAAAGCGACCTTAAAAGGGATGAACACACAAAACAAATATAAGGAAAAGCAGATGCCAGGCTGAGATTCATAGGAACAATCTTAAGGAAATGGAACTTATCCAGGAAGGGAGTGGCTTATAAGGCGCTTGTTTGACCGATTATTGAGTATTGCTCATCAATATAGGATTCTAACTAGGTAGGACTGGCAGAAGAGGTGGAGAAGATCACACGAACAATAGCACGTTTCGCCAACGGATCGCTTAGTCAGCGCAAAAGCGTTACCGTGATGCTCAACAAACTCCTCTGACAGGCGTTACAAGAGAGGCGTTGCGCATTATGGAGAAGTTTACTACTGGGATGTCGAAAGACCACCTTCTTGAAAGTGTTGAACAACATATTGCTTTCACCCAAATACATGTCTCGTAATACCCACAGCAATCAAATTCAAGAAATTAAAGCCAATACAGATTACCGACAATCAACGGTGTAGGGGGGATCAGTTAGTGGTACCAGAAGTATACTCCGCCACACACCATTACGTGGCTTGCAGAGTATAGAGTAGATGCATATTTCTGTCCAACCTCCGTATAAGTGAAAAAGTAAAGCAGTTGTCATTCCGAAGATTATTTTGAACACAATGGCTCTGTTGGAGGTTACTTACACAGAAGAAATAGTGGGATCTACAGTTCAACACGGATTCCGAACCACGATGTAACTCGGCATTTATCCCATCAAGAAACATTGGCAGAGGTGAAAGGAGTGATAAGCAACAGATATTAATCCGAGGATTGACCGAGGATGAACCCAAGACCTTTGGATTTGTTGCCTGGCAATTTAACACCATTTTTATTTTTATTTTGCGCATTTCCCGCTTATCGCGAGCGGTCTCCTTAACAATCTTTTTTCTTAATTTTTTAAAATTTTTTATCTTAAGGTTTTAATTATTTTTGTATTTTCTGTTTGTTAGGGCCACAGTCAGCAACAGGTTGGAGGAGACTAGGTGGGCAGCGGTCGAATCCCGAGGCCAGGCCACGATGTCTTCCCCTTCCCGCCGCCGTGCTGCACCCTCACACTGCTCATATTAATTTTATTTACTTATTTATTTCATTTTTGTGCACATATATACGAAGGAAAACAAATAAAAAGAAGCCCATCCATCCGGAAGCCCGGAAATCCCGCAAGGGGATATAGGATGGCAGAGCCTAGGTGTAGGCGCGTCATGTTTCGCTCCAAATTGGGAGGGGATCTGCCACTCCAGAAACACGCCAACTGAGTGGAAACGTGGTAAAAACGCTGTTAAGATAATTGGCAAAATACGCGCGATAACGGGAATTGTGTGCAACCGCTGCATGTGCAGTCTGCAAGTTTTGCCAAAAATCAAGGCGCGAGTGAGGAGCATCTCCATATAGATGTGCCAAAGCCCAGCCCTTTATCCAGAGAACTGCCCGAGACTTTGTTGCAGGAAAATATTCCACCGCTGGTTAAAGAAAGGACTTGAGTTCAATAACATGCTGCGGCAGTCGTAGAAAACACGTGACCATTTGTCGTCCCAACAACCAGACATCCGCAACGGCTACACAGCTGAATCGGTGATGTTCGTCGTCGACACTACGACAGACGGCGCAGAGGGGAGAGTCCGCCAGTCCTATGCAATGGAGCCGCTGATTAGCTGGATACTTCCCACAGGTTGCATAATACCAAGTCGATCTGATATACGTCAGAAAGAAGCTGTGATCAATGTGCCGCCAAATCACAGTCCACCGCAACAATGGGAACTTGCGTTCTACGACGTTACAGGCGACACGACGCAAGAAAAGGCGTAGAAATTCTTCGCATGTGGCAGGCGCATTTGTGGGAGTTCGACCTCGAGCATAACTGAGTACCACAACGAAGGCCGCGATGCGTGCAAACACCGGCCCGATGCTACCGACCGGGACCGGAGGTGAGAGGGATACCGGCACAAGAGCGGCAAGTAAATGGTGCGTAATGGAGGCCTCGACATCGCGCCATTGTTTGTGCATCGTGGTCATGTAAAGTGCTGCCGCACGACAGCGGACGTTTGTAAGACTAAGCCCTCCTGCACGTGGAGGGCAAGTGGAGTGACACAGCATACTTTAGAGATGGACCCAGTCGTCAGAAAATATCTGAATGCCACTTTAATACAACACCCTGTCGTAATCGCAACTGTAGACTGCACAGTATGAACCATTCTGGATGCTACATAGGCGTTCAGGTAGGCAACACGCTGCAAAGGATGGAGGCGGCATAATGAGCTGTGACATCATCGTGCGGGTAATTCTCAAAACTTGACCAAAGTTGCCCGCCACTGTATGGCATGTTGACGATGTAAAGGTGATCCCAAGATAGCGGGGGTTTTAGACACTGGGCAGGGGCACCAGATCTTCCACGAGTAGCCCGCGACCAATAGACAAGCGCCGTAGATTTGCGCACATTCATCACTCTTCCAGTCACTCTCCTATGAGCCGTGATGGTGTCGAGGATCCGTGCGACCTCCACCCGAGAACGAACTAGCAGCAGGAGATCATCTGCGTATGCACGATATCGGAAGGTGTAGCCGCCTAAGGAGAGTCGGGACAACTGCGTCGCCAGCAGGCTTATGAGCGGCTCCAGCGCCACTACATAACGGTACCTGGACAGGGGCAGCCTTGTCGGACCGACCGTTGAATCGGTATCGGACCCGCCACACGCCCATTGACCTGGGGCAACGAACGCGCGCTGCTCAAGAGCGGCCGAAGGACACTGAACCACTGAGCCACCGAGCCACAACGCTGAATAGATCGGTGTAATTAGTAGTATTTTTGTGGTTTTGTTACAGCAATATAACTTTGACTCAAGGATTGCAATACAATTATTTTTAGCAACAAATCTTCCGTTCCGTGGCCGAGCGGCTCTAGGCGCTTCTGTCTGGAACCGCGCAACTGCTACGGTCGCAGGCTCGAATCCTGCCTCGGGCATGGATGTGTGTTATGTCCTTAGGTTAGTTAGGTTTCGAGTAGTTCTAAGTTCTAGGGGACTGATGACCTTAGAAGTTAAGTCCATTAGTGCTCAGAGCCAATCTTCCGTTCCGATGAGACTAATAGACTTTGAATACCAGCCTCCGGTGTCGAACTGGTGCCAAGTGCTACAGAAGTCGCCATTTCTACCCCAGATAAGGGCATGGGGGTTATTACACAGCGCTTGTTTTCGTGGGCCACCAAGTAATTCTTTACAATATTCTTTGCCTACAATTCTAAAACCATTGACAGATATTGTAGATACATATACTGCAGCTAAATGACCTAACGCCGAACTGATACATCAGTTCCAACGTTTTCAATAGAAAATAATATGAAGATATGTAGCACAGTCTACATATACCAGTAAAAGTTCTGAATGTCAAATTTTGTTTTTCAAGGAATGAAATACGAAACGAAAATAATATACGCATAACTGCAGTATGAAAACAGCGAACATGTTCTGTCTTGACGATTTTGTATCATTCTTGCTTACAGGGACAGTATGAGAACAGCGAGCATGCTGAGTTTTGACAATATTGTATCATTCTTGAATTCTGCCCCATGTTTGTTGTATCTGGCTGACACTCTGTGTGTAGTACAATGCATCTGGTGTAGCTTCGTTTTCGACTCCGTCTTCTTCCACTTACCGAATTTTGAAATTTTCGTACTTAATGCTCTTAGCTACATTGTGCAGAACTATTCGCGATAAAATAACAGGCAGCACTCTCTATATGGCGAATCCTATTTTTGATTGTCTAGCTGAAACATTGTTTCACGTGTACGAAACGACGTTCAATTTGTGATGTGTTTGTTGTATTCCTCTTATTAAGCGGCTGAACGATTTTCTTAAGGAGCTGTAAACCATTAAGCTACTCCATAATTCGCATTTTCAAGGAGGAGAGCATTTATACCATTTCCAGCCATAACTTGGCATGCATCGGATTTTATCCAAATCTTAAAATGATGTACCTAAACAGCACAGTTTACACTAACACTAGTGAACCACTCTTCTACACTGCAGGTAGCATGAATGTTAGGCTGTTAATTTTATTGCTGTTGATGTAATCGTCGTGTTTCAATCAACACATCCCAAAGAAGGCCGGTGCTGATATGTGTGTCTATTAGAACTTATAGGAGCCGACCTGGGGGGAAATCGGTGTGGGTTGTGGAGAAACGGAGGAAAACGCGAGGTGACACTGCTGCCTATCTTAGAAGACAGACTGAATAAAAGCAAACTTACGTTTACAACATTTGTAGATTTAGAGAATTCTTTTGACAGTGTTGACTGGGATACACTATTTGTAAGTCTGAAGGTTCAAACGGTTCAAATGGCTCTGAGCACTATGGGACTTAACTTCTAAGGTCATCGGTCCCCTAGAACTTAGAACTACTTAAACCTAACTAACCTAAGGACATCACACACAACCATACCCGAGGCAGGATTCGAACCTGCGACCGTAGCGGTCGCGCGGTTCCAGACTGTAGAGCCTAGAAGCGCTCGGCCACCCCGGCCGATAGTCTGAAGGAAACGAGGGTAAAATACAGGAACCGAAAGATTATTTACAACTTTTACATAAACCAAGCTGTACTTTTCGAAGGACTTGACAAAGAAGAGTAAGAGGCTGTAGCCTGTCAGTAATGCTATTAAATCTTTACATTGAGCAAGCAGTAAAGGTAACCCAGGAGAAATTACTAAAGGAATTTAAGATTCAGGGAAAAATATAAAAAAACTTTGAGGTTTGTCAGTGACATTTCAAGCCGCTCAGAAACAGCAAAAGACTTGGACAAACAGCTGAATAGGATGGATAGCGTCTTGACTAGAGGTTATAAGATGAACATCAAGAATAGTAAAACAAGGATAATGGTCTGTAGTCTAATTAATTCAGGAAATTCTGAGGAAATTAGATTAGGGAATAAAACGCTAAAATTAGTAAATGAGTTTTGCCACTTGGGCAGAAAATAACTGGTGCTGGCTGAAGTAGTAGAGATAAAAATGCAGACTGGTAACTGCAAGAAAATAATCTCTGAAAAAGATGAGTTTGTTAATATCTAACGCAAATTTAAGTATTAGGAAGCATTTTTTGAATGTATTCGCCTAGAGCGTTACCTTGTACGTGATTGAAACGTGGTGGATATGTATTTCAGGCAAGAATAGAGTAGAATCTTTTGAAACGTGTTGATACAGAAGAATGATGGAAATTAGATAAGCAGATCGAATAACTAATGAAGAGCTACTGAATAGAATAGATGAAAAAAGAAATTTATGGCATATTTGACTAAAAACACATCAGTTGATAGGACACATGCTGTAGCACCACGTAATCTTTAGTTTGGTAATGAGAGGAAAGTAGTTGGTGGTGATGGTGTGAGATTTGAGAGTCAAATGTGTAGAATGAGGGGAACGGATGATTACAGTAAGTAGTTTCAAAGAGATTTAGGTTGCAGTAGTTATTCGGAGGTGAAGAGGTTTGTACATGACAGACTTATCAAGGAGAAATACGTCGAAGTATTCTTCGGAATGAAGACTACAACAACAGTAGATAACATCAGGATATGTGTAAGAGTTTCTGTCATATTGCCTGTGATGTTGGTGCAGTCAATTTGATCAAATGCAAATCTTTATTTTTATTGCGACTGCCACTGCCCGTAAGTACAAGGGACGATAAAAAAGTTTCCGTTTTTGGGTGTTGTTGCAGCGTATATATAACCAACGCGCCGGCCGCGGTGGTCTAGCGGTTCTGGCGCTGCAGCCCGGAACCGCGGGACTGCTACGGTCGCAGGTTCGAATCCTGCCTCGGGCATGGGTGTGTGTGATGTCCTTAGGTTAGTTCGGTTTAAGTAGTTCTAGGGGACTTATGACCTAAGATGTTGAGTCCCATAGTGCTCAGAGCCATTTGAACCATTTTAACCAACGCGACATCCCGCGGATACAGAAGCACCGACATGTAGGCAAGGAGTTAGTGTGGCCTTGAAACGGAAGCTTTTTGATCGTCACCTATAATTTAATACTATGCTCGGAGTGACACCGATGTCCTCTGCAACACCACACTGAAAACAACTGTCTCCTATTTACCGTAGGAAAGTCTTCTTTTACTGTTCCTGATTTACAGCTTTACTTCTTTTTTCTGTTATTTCAAACAAGGTAATAATAAGCTATTTTGTACGTTCTTCCGTGAATCGGTGCACTTCTCTATAATTCAGAGGTTCAATAACTTGTGTTTCTGTAGCACTTTCTTCTTCGTGAAGGAAACACCACTGCCATGTGTGACTCACTCTCTTTTGCTAAGACACCAAGCGACATGACAAGTCTCACTTCCAGGAATTGCCGTTTGGTTTCATTAATGCGGAACGAGTCATTTCACAGTCAGCGGGAGGGGTGGGGTCGCCGCTTATTCGTGGCTCACACGTCGCTAGACACGCGCATGTTCAGTGGTGCACATCTGAGCTCCAGCTGATAAAACGGAGGTTTCAAGCGGCGACTCAGTTTAGTGATACTGCCCTCCACTGTCTCAACAACAGACCGCTCTCGTTTGCTCAGTAGAAGCAAGATAATGGGTTAACGTTCTGTTGACGATGAGGTCATAAGAAAAAGAGGAGAAGCTCACACCGAGCACAGGTAGGCTGCGCTCTTTTGAATGTTTATGGAAGCTATGGAAAACCGTAATCTGAATTACAGGACTGTGACTTCACCGTTCATGCAGAACGCGAATGTGGTGCCACCCCACGAGATTCGGTCGGTAGAGATTCACTGGTGTACTCTCGAAATTGTAACTGAATATGTGAGAAATTCTTATGAAACAAAGAACTGACTAATCCTTTACGATAACATATGCAATATTTCATGTAACTGTACGTCGGACATGAACTGACATCTTTTCAGTTTTAGAAAGAAAATACTTTTATCTGTTGTTCTCTTTATTTATTTATTCTCTACATTTCAAATATCCTGCAAATTTTTAAAACTAGTATATGGTGCTACCAGTATGTGACTCCAGAGTAACATGGAAATTTCTTTTTGTCCACAGCGTGAAACTGCAGCGCTATGATTGAAGTCCCTCTGCTGTCTCTATCGTCCGCGTCGAAGCCGGCCGAGGTCACCGTCGGTAGATTAACTTGCCGCTAATTATCCTTGTCTATTAATGGAATGCCCGCTGAATTACTAACTCTGTGACGACGAGTCTATCCCTGGAGTTAATTCCAACTAAGCCCAGCGGTGGTGATGGAGGTGGGGAGGGAGTTATGCACCTATTCTAAGGCTAGCACATACCGAGAGGTCGGCAGAATATCTCTGTGGACTGGGGAGGGGAAGAGGCAGTTCCTGCCGCATCGACCCCCGAAGCTGCTGCGAGGTTCTAGACTCAGGGTCACTTAGCACCTACAGGGATGCAAATTCCCGCCCTTGCACAATGGACACCAGTTCCACCTATTATAAATACAGAAATAAACAGTTGTACTTTCGCATATGTGATAACTGGGGAATGGACAAAGGAAACTGAAAATGAAGTCATTTATTACTTTCTTATTATCTCTTACTCACCTCCGCACCCGAAGTCGTTGAAACACGCTTTTGCGGTGGCATCTGACTCGGAGGTGAGTCGGTTCGAAAACTGGTGGCGCAAAATTTTGGCTGCCAGTATTTGGCCGGGAGGGTAAGAAAAGTAATGGCGTAAAGTCCTTGATCACCATTCTTTGAGTCAATGTCCAGCATTAAATTCTAAAGTTCTCCGCAGTGTCTCATGAAGTGAGGGTATCTGACACTTTTGATGGTGATCCGTCCTTCGGAAACGGACGTTAAGTTCGCTGGCCTCCACTGGTGGTAATCGGGAGGTGTTGGCTATACTCTTATGCCGGCACTGGGTTTCACCCTCTCCCTTGTCTTCATCCATAACATCGCAAACCATCCATTACTCTGTGCAACCACTCATCAGAGTCATGCGCACGACACAGATACACACTTGACACTCACATAACAGGTCGGAGGAAGGCACTGGCAAACCGCCTCTACTAGGACCTTGCCTAGAACGTCGATGCAGGATTCAAATGGTTCAAATGGCTCTGAGCACTATGCGACTTAACTTCTGAGGTCATCAGTCGCCTAGAAATTAGAACTAATTAAACCTAACTAACCTAAGGACATCACACACATCCATGCCCGAGGCAGAATTCGAGCCTGCGACCGGAGCGGTCGCTCGGTTCCAGACTGTAGCGCCTAGAGCCGCACGGCCACTCATGCCGGCGATGCAGGCTTCCTGCATTTGCTCTCCTACGCCCTTTCCCTAGGTATGGAACTACTTTGACTTGACTTATTATCTCTTGCTGTAGATGATGCAGTCTTGTAGTTTGCTGCTGCCTGCAATATAAAACACACTTCAATCGTTCTCTGAGTGAGATGCGTAATTCAAGTACCACCTACAAAATGTGTTGATGGATTGCTGTTTCTTCTTGAAATAGATGTAACTCGTTTCTATGTGACAGGTAATGTGAAAATTTGTATTATTCCTCGTATTCGTTGCATTTTACTCTACGATAAAACAATTTGTGTTACAGGTTATCCGGGTTATTACTCTGGGATAAACATTAAAAATAGGATCAACATTATATAAAAGATATTCCAGGAAGTTGCACGCTTCAGGCAGTTATTTCATGCATTTATTCGCTACACTAAATGACCCACTGAACTCTGTAGGTAGAGAATAAACGGTGACTTACAGTGCACAAAGTACTAAAAGCATTACACAAATAGTGTTTAACGTACCATAAACATGTGGAATTATACAACAGCATTGGTTCTGTAAGAATTGTGTTATAAAAAGAGCAATAATTATATACTATTAAGAGGTGTTAATATCTAAGAACTTACTACTTTTGTCTTTGTCGTTAACGCATTTTTCATCGAAAGTGACTGCATACTCTCTACCGTGGTATTACAAACCCAATGACTAGCGCAAATAACACTTTGATTTTATTTTAAACTAGCGATTATTGCAATGCAATTGCTAAATATGTGCAGGGAATGGATATAAATCCTAATCTCCTTCTCCCCTCACTCTCCGTCCATCTCCTCCTCCCCCTTTTCTTTGTCCACCTCCTCCTGCTCCCACCTTTATCTGTCAATTACGTCCACCCACCTCTCTCTGCCATGGGCCTTGTTTATTGTCACTGCAAACGAAACCTTCATTGGGAACTGAAGTCGCTGAAAATGAGCGGGTAAATCGCTTGGGATCACTGGTATGCATGGTATGTGAGGTCTCGCCAGCTGCTGGGTGTGTGAGGATAGTATTTTCAGTGACAGTATTTCGCATTGTTTTAATCTTTGAACAGGTAGAGTTACAAAGTTGTGGACAATTCATATGCCACAGCACTATTCTAATAAAAAGCTGATAAGCCACTAATTTATTTTCCCGGTTTTCTGTTTAAACCAACTGCGACGTTTTCCGTTAAATACCGGGTGATCAAAAAGTCAGTATAAATTTGAATACTTAATAAACCACGGAATAATGTAGATAGATAGGTAAAAATTGACACACATGCTTGGAATGACATGGGGCTTTATTAGAACAAAAAAAAAACACCCCATATTGTTAGACGCGTGAAAGATCTCTTACGCGCGTCGTTTGGGGATGATCGTGTGCTCAGCCGCCACTTTCGTCATGCTTGGCCTCCCAGGTCCCCAGACCTCAGTCCGTGCGATTATTGGCTTTGGGGTTACCTGAAGTCGCAAGTGTATCGTGATCGACCGACATCTCTCTGGATGCTGAAAGACAACATCCGACGCCAATGCCTCACCATAACTCCGGACATGCTTTACAGTGGTGTTCACAACATTATTCCTCGACTACAGCTATTGTTGAGGAATGATGGTGGACATATTGAGCATTTCCTGTAAAGAACATCATCTTTGCTTTGTCTTACTTTGTTATGCTAAATATTGCTATTCTAATCAGATGAAGCGCCATCTGTCGGACATTGTTTGAACGTTGGCATGTTTTTGGTTCTAATAAAACCCCATGTCATTCCAAGCATGTGTGTCAATTTGTACCTCTCTATCTACATTATTCCGTGATTTATTCAGTTTTCAAATTTAGACTGACTTTTTGATCACCCAGTGTATGTAGCCTAAGTCCGTCTAAATGCGTATTAGAAAATCGAGTAAAAATTTTAAGTAAATCCGTCAACAACGTTTCGAAATTTTTGCTAACAGTATTTCCGTATCATATATTTATGTACACTGTTGAGCCAAAACATTATGACCACCTGCTTAATAGCTTGTTTGTCCGTATTTGGAACGAAATACATCGCTGTTTGTGCGTCTCAGGGATCCGAAAGTTTGATGGTAAATTTGAGGAGGTATGTGGCATTAGATATCTACGCACAGGTCATCTAATTCGCCTAAGTAACAGTCCGCTGACATGCGTACGCGATGACAGCGCCTGATAGCGACCCATAAGGGCTCCATAGGATTTACATCAAGCGAATTTGGTCATCGGGACATCAACGTGAGTGTACCATAATACTCTTCGAACTACTGCAGCACGGTTATGGCTCCGAGAAAAGGACAATTATAATGCTTAAAGATGACACTGCCGTCGCGGAAGACATCAAGCGTGAAGGGATGCAGGTGGTTCCCGTCTTCGAGTACTACCATAGGTCCCTTGCAAGCGCAGGAGAATCTCTTCCATAGCAAAATACTGCTTCCAACAGCCTGCTTCCATGGCGTGCTGCACTTTCCGAGGCGCCGTTCACCTCAATGACGGCATTTGTGGAGACGACCAGCGACCTAGTGTAGCAAAAATGTGATTCACCCGAAGAGCCGACACATTTTCATTGATCGACGGTCGAATCCCGATTGTCCTGTGCCCATTACAATCGTAATTGACGATGTCGTTGTGTTAACATGTGAACACGTAGGGGTGGTCTAGTGCGTAGCTCCGTGTTCAACAATGTACGATGAACGGTGTGCTCCGAAACACTTGTGCATGCACCAGCATTGTGCCACAGATCACCATCTGTCCTACTTTACGGAGCAGACAAACCTCCGATCCGCACGTTCTGTGAAGAATCGTGGACGTCCAACCATTTAGCGGCTAGTGGTAGTTTCACTGTCCTACGTCTTTCCGTAGACGCTAACGACAGAATCACGTGAACATTCGACAAGCTTCGCCGTTTTCGAGATACTCGTTCACAGGTTCTGCATAATAATAATCTTCACTTTGTCAAAGTCGCTTATGTCAGTGGATTTCCCCTTTTGCAGCCCATATGTGCTCTAAAGTGATCCACCGTCAGTGTCTGTTCCCCTTTCATACTTTTATTACCGTGTCACGTGCCCGCAACACCACCAGGCGGCATCCAATGTCCCAGTAGGCAGTGGTCATAATGTTTTGGCTTATCAGAGAATTCTTTACATTAAAAATATATAGCCTATGTACATCTAAATTTTTGTTGGAGTGTCGTGAAAAAATGTGAAGTAATTGGGACAAGAACTCTACGATATTTTTGTTAACAACCTTGACCCTATATATACTTTATCTGTATTTATGTATTATATATGTGGCATCGTCCAGAGATCGTGGTGCCTCAGGAAAGTCGGCAACGTGAATCAATATTACGGACACTAGCGAGGGCTCCCTGCAACCCGCAACGACGTATGGGACGCGCTCCTGAAGACTATGACACATCTCTCACCACAGCAGCGCCCTCATGCTGAGGTCAGTATGGGATCGAGCTAGAAAGAGCTCTGCCCAGTTCGCGACCGCACTTGAAGGAGTCAACATCATAGTAAAGCTCCAACATGATAGTTTAAGTTTCAGATAGTTGTGTCCATTTAAATGTGGAACGTTGTACTACAAGAGAACATTACCTTAATTTGTGCAACAAGTGATTCTTTAATAGTCAATAACTTATCCAGAAATCATGTGGCAAAGAACTGTGTCAAAGCTAAGTAAATCTTTTATTCATTTATGTAATAAAGTAAACTAATACTTCATGTGTTCTGTGATGGTGAGCCTTTTCCCCAGACAAATCAAAGGATCCACAGTTTTGGCCAGGCGAAACTAGTTTCGCCTGATCGCAACAAATGGCGACGATGATCGGCGTTTAACTGTCTAGTAATTAACGCCAGCTGTCTGCCGGTTGCACACAACTATTTTTAAATTTTGTTCCTATGCTTCCGGTCAGCTGCAGTATGCGTCCTACATTGCTTCACCGTGTCTAAGTTGCCACAGGAAATATCTCTAGACGAAACTGCACAGTTTCAGGTGCAGCAGTTAGAACGCCAACTGCTCACTGATGGACAATTGACGTCCTTACTCAACAAACAAGCAGCGCCTCCGCCGGTAGCCGTTCCAAAATTTCGCCCATACCCAAGCGAAGACGAACAATGGTCAGAATAAAGGGCGCAGTTAGAGGCGCATTTCGCCGCCTACTGAATAACAGGTATGAGCGCAGTGCTTACTTTTTCTGTACCAGTGGTCGCGTCGAATCGTTCCGCAGAACGTCAAGTACGCCGACCTTTTAAAGTTGCTAGAAGAATATTTTGACAGTCAAATCAGTTGTAGCAGCTACACAGTTCAAATTTTTCCCCTGAAGCAGCAACCTGCTCAGACTGTCTAGCAGTGAGTAGCGGAACTCAGAGGTCTCGTCAGACATTGCAAGTTTAAATGTTCATGTGGAATTAACTGTAGTGAAGTAACATTGCGTTGATGGTACTACACAGAATATATATGATGCACGCATTCGCGCTGCAATTCTTAAACTTCCTGACCCCGATTTAAAAATTGTACTGTCTATTGTGAAATATCAAGCAATTGTGGATTCTACAGAGGATGATTTTGGGGTCAATGTATTTCTTTTGTTCGTAGTGCACCAAGCGCTGTTTCATGTACAGAATAGTGTTCAAAGTAGTTAAGAACGGATCTCAGACTAACTATAGAGCCGGCCGGAGTGGCCAAGCGGTTCTAGGCGCTACAGTTTGGAACCGCGCGACAGCTACGGTTGCAGGTTCGAATCCTGCCTCGGGCATGGATGTGTGTGATGTCCTTAGGTTAGTTAGGTTTAAGTAGTTCTAAGTTCTAGGGGACTGATGACCTCAGCCGTTAAGTCCCATAGTGCTCAGAGCCATTTGAACCATTTTTGAACTAACTATAGAAAAATTAGGGTCAGCAGAAGTAAAAATGTTAATTGATTTCGATGTGGACGTGAAGGTATTGTATGATCATGCTACAGGCAAGGAAAAGAAAACAAAATGTCGTTCTAACGCTCAGCGGTCACAGCAACGCTGTCAACAAGTGTGCACAGTGCAGGCCGTGCTACTTAATCAGGCGCGAGCCGAACCACGTACTTCCGCATCGCGGAAAGCTTCCGCTACATTACGCAGGCAGGCGAACCAACTTTTTGTTCGTTTAAATGTAGAACAAAACACAATTAAGTTGCAGCTGAACACTGATGCTTCTGTTTCCCTGGGAAATAAAGACACAAATGCCAAAATCAGTAGCGCACCGCTACAGTAACCTACTTCTACTTTGTCTGCCTACAATGGGCAAGAAATTGAAGTCCTTGGCGAGTGTAGTTCGCCAGAAACTTTTCAGGGTGTGACAAAATTGTGTTTCATTTCATGTAATCAATTCTGCAAACAGTGCAAACGTATTTAGATTTGATTTATTCAGGTTGTGCATTCAGAATAATGTGATACAAAACAGTGTTTCTGTGCCTCACACTAACGTTTCTGACTTTTGTAGTAAGTACAAGGGACTATTAGACCCAGGTATAGAAAACGAAAAAGACGAAGCGCACATCACTGTGAAGGACAACGCTCAGCCGCGACTTTTTCGCACACGATCTATCCACCATGCATTAAGTGAGCAAGTTGCTCAGGGATTGCAAAGATGGCAGTACAATGGGGTTCCCAATCAGTTTCTGCAAGCCAATGGATATCACCCTCAGTCATGATGATGATTTGTTTGGGGTGAGCTCAGCAGCACTGTTATCAGCGCCAGTACGAAGTCCCAATCTTTACACAGTCCATTTTCGCCACTTTCAAGAAGGACGATGAAATGATGGGGACAACAAAAAAATGGTTCAAATGGCTCTGAGCACTATGGGACTTAACTTCTGAGGTCATCAGTCCCCTAGGACTTAGAACTACTTAAACCTAACTAACCTAGGGACATCACACACATCCATGCCCGAGGCTGGATGCGAACCTGCGACCGCAGCGGTCGCGCGGTTCCAGACTGTAGCGCCTAGAACCGTTCGGCCACTCCGACCGGCGATGGGGACAACACAAACACCCAGTCCCCGGATGAAGAAAATCCCAACCCCGCCGAGAATCAAACCCGGAACCCCGTGATCCGAAAGTAGCAACGCTAGCCACTAGACCACCAGCTGCGGACTTTGGTCATTCTGAGGAAGCGTTCATGTGGTTTACGTTTGGGTGCTGACTTTAAGCAAACAGTGGACCCACAAAATGTAGCGGATTGAGTTCCTCCTCTACGTCCGGAGAAATTGATTGGCAGACTGGGGTATGGCAGATACTTCCCAAAGACAGATTTGCTAGAGGTATACGTGCAGTTACCGCTGGAGGAACTGTCCAAGAAAGACCTTGTGATAAACAGACTACCGTTTGGAAGCGTTTCATCTCCTGCAATTTTTCAGCGATTTCTGGAACAGTTAACAGCGGAAGTCCCTACTTGTGAAAACTATTTAGACGATAGTGTATTCGCAGGTCGTACTCCCACTGAACATTTAGCAAATTTAGACTGCTTGTTTGAAGTTCGTTCTCCAGCTGGCTTAGAGTGCAACAAGAAAAGGATCCCCTTCTTCCAGGAAGAATTGAACTATTTAGTTCACATAATAAATGCGCATGCTATCCAACCAACTACATCGCACTTGGCTGTGATTAAAGATCTGCAGGCATTCCGTAACATTAAGGAGCTCCGATCAGTCATGGGGATGCTGACTTACTACATGAAATTTATTCCTATCGGTGCGCAAATTGCTGGTCCTTTTGTGTGATCAAAAGAATGCCACAACGTATTTCAACAATTGAAAGGGGCAGTCTTAAGTTGCAGATGTTGGACTCATTTTGACCTAGCCTGTCGTGTTAGCTGTGGATGCATCTTCTTGTGGGATGAGAGCGATGCTCTCGCATAAGATTATTTCTTCTGACGGACTTATTGGTTTTGCATCGAAAACTCTTAACAAAGCGCGGTGTAGATACATTCAGGTTGGAAAAGAGGCGCTCGCCATTATCTATGATGTGACAAAATTCCACCAGTATTTGTACGGACGGAAGTTTTATTTTCTGACAGACCATCGGCCTTTGACGGCGTTGTCCAATCTTGCGAAGCCTGTCACAGATTGGAGTGAGCAAAAACTACAACGGTGTGCTCTGATTTTGTCTAATTATCATTATGAGTGGTTGTACAGGCCCACTGTTCAACATTCGAACGCTGACATCTTGTCTAGATTACTGGTAGGTACCGACACAGTGTCTGATTCGTCTCAGGAACCATGTTTTAAAATCGATTCTCAGAATATCGAATGTCTTCAAAATTTTCCTCTCGACTTTCGGCGTGCTGTCGCAGCAACTGCTTCTGATGCAGCTCTTCAGGTGGTTTTGAAATACATGCGCCATGGCTGGCCGCGCAGTTGGAAAGAATTTTCCCACCCAGTAGCGAGACGCTATTTTCAGCATCGTCGCGCGCTTTCTGCGGGGTCAGGTGTTTAGGTGTCTAGCTACTGCATACAGAGAACGACGATGCGCGGTTGTGATTCCTCAGTCCCTACAGCGGGAAGTTCTGACTTTATTGCTCCAAAGTCATTGGGGCGTAGTTCGCACAAAGCAACTCGCCTGCCGTCATTGTACTTGACAAGGCACGGGGCGCTCAGACTGTGCAAATGACCACTCATTGGGAACTTTGAGTGGAAAATCAGTCAAATCTGCCGCAAGGCTTGTTTGAGTGACCATGTCTGTCCGGATCGTGACAGCGTATTCATACTGATTTAGTGGGTCCATTCTGGAAGACGCGGTAGTTGTTAGTGGTCGAGTTAATGCCTAAGTTTCCTTTTGTTGTCACCATGACATCCACCACTACTGCAACTGCAGTATCCATTTTGTCTTCTGTATTTTGTCTTGAAGGTCTTCCTGAGGTCATCGTCTCGTACAATTCACATCAGCCGAATTTCGACAGTTTTTTGCCGCCAGTAGCGTACACCGTGTAACCACTGTACTTCCTGACTGACAGTCTAACGGGGAAGCTGCACGGTTCGTGCGAACGCTCGAAGTCGCATGGAGAAACTCTGTTGCTCCCACATACGGGACCAGGCACTGGAAAATTTTTCTGTTCTCCTACCGCTCCATGCCACGTGACGGGAAGTCGTCGGTAGAATTGTTACACGGTTGAAGGCGCCGTACTCTATTATATCTTATGCAGCCGCCACGAAAACAATTCATTCAGCTATATCGGACAAAGTTTCAGCCGTAGGTGAAAGTCTTATGCAAAGTCTTTCGCAAGGAACATCTTTGGCAACATAGAGTCATTACCACAGCGATCGGACCGTCCTCATACGTCGTCCGTGGTTCTGCTGGGCTACTGTGGAGCCACCAAAACCGTCTGTGCCGAGCATGGGAGTATGTCAGTGATTCAGCAGCAGAATGTTTTTCCACAGGCCCAGCACGTCACTGAGGTCTTCATCCGCAGTCGCAGCCGTCTTTCCGCCTGTCGTGGCCGGCACTTCCCTGTGTGGTGTTCAAAAATGACTCTGAGCACTATGGGACTTAACATCTGAGGTCATCAGTCCCCTAGAACTTAGAACTACTTAAACCTAACTAACCTAAGGACATCACACACTTCCATGCCCGAGGCAGGATTCGAACCTGCGACCGTAGCGGTCGCGCGGTTCCAGACTGAAGCGCCTAGAACCGCTCGGCCACTCCGGCCGGCGCTGTGTGGTGTCCCTGGAGATCGACGCACCGCCGGCGCCTCTAACGTCGCCGCCGCCGGCTTCCGCCCTACTGCCCGAACTGATTTCTGTAGAAGTGTCGAACCCGGAAGGTTACCACGCCTCTTCGGAAGATCTCCTTGACGTCCAGGAGACGACAGCGTCTGTGTCTCTGGATGCGGGCGTGCTCTCTGCATCTGGTTTTTCGGCTGATGTTACCGGACAGGTGCGTGATGTGATGGATATCACAGGGAGGCACAATCTACCTTAGTTACCATCAATGCCTCTTCATCTGCGTCCGCATTCTGTCCTCCGATTCCGCCCCCCCCCCCCCCCCCGTCACCCCCGGTCGTTGTCACGTGCGTCCGCCCTACGTGATGACAGTGTGGAGGTTTGGGGGAGGAATGTGGTATCGTCCAGAGATCGCGGTGCCATGTCAAAGTCGACAAGGCGAATCGATACCACACACATCAGCTATCGCTCACTGCAATCCGCAACGACTTATGGGAGGAGCTCCTGAAGACCACGCCTCCCCTCTCAGCGTAGCAGCGCCCTCTCACTGAGGTCAATATAGGGTGGAGCTGACAAGAGCTCTTCCCAGTCCGCGACCTCATCTGATGGAATCGGCATCATAGTACAGGACCAACATGATAGTAAACGTTTCTCATAAATGTGTCCATTTAAAAGTGGAACTGCAAGGGAACAGTTTATTAATTTGTGCATCAACTGATGCTTTAGCAGTCAATAACAGTAGCAACTTATGAAGCAATCCTGTGGCAAAGTACTGTGTCAGAGTTAAGTAAAGCTTTTATTCGTTTATATAATAAAGTGAAGTAGTATTTCATGTGTTCTACTACGGCGAGAGTTCTCGCAGACCAATGAAAGAACACATAGTTGTTGCTGGACGAAAGTAGTTTCGCCTGGTCACAACAACACACAGGGTGATTCTTCTCAAATTTTGAAAAATCCCGAAGTGACGTAGATGGTCCATTGACATAACTCATGGGCCTCCGTGAAAATTAAGAACCTTTTTCCATAACATTCTTAAAATTATCTTAAAAAGCAACAGGAACTGAATAATTACCTACCCCTCTTTCACTTACTTAACAAAAAATAGCTAATATGAATGAGACACTGATAGCAAATTTACCATAGACCATAAGGAAATCTTACAGACGGAAAACTCAACAGTGAGAGAACGACTACACAAGGTGTGACTGTAGATGGCCACTCAAAACAACACCGTCTCCCATCTTGTGCCTTTCCCATCCCATTAAACAAATTATATAAAAGGCAGTGCTGGTTTCAGTTTTATTTCCTGTTGTTAACAGTATTATCAATGAAAGTAACTATTTAAGCCACGGTATTAAAATGTAGCTTAAATCAATTTCGATATTTTGTTCAGGATGAAGAGATGGCTTCAAAGAGGCACTCGAAAACATTCTACTGCAGAACTTAATTCTTCTGCTTCCGGCTCAATAAATATCTCTTTTGTTAAAGATATTTATGGTAGTGCTGATAGTGATACAAAAAGAAAACTTCTCAGAAGAAGTTAGGTCAGTTAATGCTTCTACAAATAATCAACCCAGGACTGTTACTAAAAGAATTAGGAAGTATGGTGAAAGCTACACTATCTGATTAAAAGTATCGAGATATGTGTAATACAGAACTGATCACTAGATGTCACTAAAAGCGGACCCGCCAGTATAAAAGGATACGATTTGGCTGCTAGTGTTAATCCGAATGCTGATGTAAAGTTCCTTCGGGCTTGCATGCATGTCTGAAGGAACAGGCACTGCGGCGACTACAGCCGTTAGGAAATACATTAAATGTATTCGCAGTTGCGAATATGGATAACCACGGTCGACACATACAGTTGGCTTGTTACTTGACAAATTAGATTTAGCTGAATATTTTGGAGTTCAAGGTACAGTTCGCTTCTTTGAACACAGACATCTGTGCTGAGCTGCAGGTGATGTACACGATAGGCAAAATAGAACTGGCCCAGAAAATATTTTATGCACCTTAAGACTGAGAACCCAACTTACATAATCTGACCCAGACGCAGATCATGTAAGCTCAGTTTCCTGTCTTATGCTGCATGATATACTTTTTGTTGAACAGGAAAATATTCCATAGCCATTGCCAGAGATCAGTTTAGGAGTACTACTGGTATCTTCCGACGAACTAAGATGCGAACTAAGCCCTTTTGAAGCGACTCGGATGTGCTATCAAGGCGGCATTCGACTTGTACTACTGCTTCTCTCCCTTAGAACAAATTATAATAATCTTTATTTAGCAACATTCGCATCCATAGATGTTAACAGACAGAAATAGTGTGTAAAAGATAGTTAAGGCATGTACGAGGCAGTTATATTTGTAATTACAGAACTGAATGAACATACGTTTTACTCCAAGTGACGTGAATTTAGAGATGTAGACAAAAACACCTTTACGACTGTACTGTATGGGCATGTCATACGTTCAGTTATGTGAACATCATTTATTAGAAACTTAACCAAAAAGCGTGGCACGATACTAAATATTAACATACATTATACTTTCCATGAACGTTCCCACACAATTTTGTCCATAAGAAGATTCCAAACCGTGGAGTGTTATATGTATTTAGTGTGTTCAGCATCAATGCCCAGATTTCTTTTATTGTAATGTGGGCTTTGAAGGCGGCAAGAACATGTGAAACAAGGTCATCTCAGCATTCGACTGATATTACGAACCTTGACCTTTGAAGATACGCTAATTGTTGCTTATATCGCTGAAATTACAGAACTTGTAACCACAAACTGCCTGGTTCGGCCAATCTTCCTCACTGACACATTACTAATGCAAAAAACGTCCCAGTACTGCTTCCCTTGTTAGATTAATGTGATAGAAACAGAATGATGAGGACGATGTTGATGAGCTGTAGCGTTATGATGCAGACGACTAGATGAAATATTTCCACTTTAATGTAAAAAAAAGGCGATTGCGAAGAATACAGCCTAACCAATCACCATACAGAATGATTTAGCTGCCCCTACCAATGTCGTTTTATGCAATCTGCAATGTTATATCCGGTATTCAAAAACCACGCGCGAGATTTTTGTATTCTCTCGCTCGCTACGCGCAAACTAATAGTCTACAGAAGAAATGGACAGGACCTTTTTGTAGGAAATTTAATGTAGTTAAATTTTGTACTGGGATTCGTTTTCAATAGAGGCTATAGTTTCGAGTCAGTCGAGAAAAACGTATAGAAGTCACTTTCAGACGCACCCTCACTCCCACACTCAGCCCCACCCCACCGTTCAGGATTTCAAGTATTTCGTTCGTGGCACTCCTCCCTGTCGCTGTACAAAAACTTGCGGCTGCACGAATTGTTTCTCACATTCGATCGTTTTTGGTCATCACTGCCTGGCCTTTTTACAAAATGTAAAATTGGCGTTTGTATAAATTTTACCTAACAGTTTTACGAATTTTAAGAGAATGAAATAAACAATTACATCTTTGTATTCGTCAGACCTTCTGACTACGAAACTACTGTGCTTCTAAGGTTTAAGTGTTGATCGAACTGTCAATGTAATTAGTTTTAGTGTAGCGTTTACAAAAGTCGTTTACCTTTCATTACCCTCACGGGCACGTGTAAATTGAACATGTTACCGAACTAGCCGATTAACTGGTGTTGTAGTAGCCCAGTCAATAGAGACCAAAGATAGTGGAATATCGCGAATGGTTCGTGTATCTGAGAATTTTTGTGCAGTGGTAAGAGGGAATGTCACGAACAACATGTTAGAAATCCTGACTTGTGAGGAGTCAGTGTGGTGGTGGAGGTGCGTCTGAAGGTCACTTTTGTGCGTTTTTCTTGGATAACTCGAAAACCGTGACCTCAAGCGAAAAAGTGCCAAGCACAGAATTTAACCAAATTAAATTTCCTACAAAATAGTTTGCGCGTAGCGAGCGAGAGAATATGAAAATCTCGTGAGTTGTTTGTGAGGGCCAGATATAACATCGCAGGTTGTATAAAACGACATCGGTTGGGGCAACTGAATCACCCAGTATATTATGAAATAAAATATTGAGCACATTCTCTCTCTCTTTTTCTCTCTCTCTCTCTCTCTCTCTCTCTCTCTCTCTCTCTCTCTCTCACACACACACACACACACACACACACACACACACACATTAAAAATGTAGCAGAAGATACAGAAATTTGAAACAGTTCTTATAATAACACACCAAGATTGCTGTTTTATCGCCTGTGGTGCCCTGGCTGACACTGAATACTTCCTCTCAAGGATCGTAGTTCATTTTAAAGTGTGATTAATATTACTCATTGCTTTCACGAGTCATCTGAGGCGACGGCAAGGTTGTTCCTTTGAAATGGGCGTAACAGACACCCCTCCCCATCCCCGACCAATCAGAGTTTGACCTCAGTCTCAAATGATCTCGTCTTTACCGTCTACAGGAAACCAAACTGTACTCCACCTGCCTTCCATTTTCTACTTATCAGTTGATATATGCAAGTCTGAGTAACAAAACACACCCTGTTAAAGAATTCCATACAAAGAAACGTACAAGACGATAGTGTTCTCTCTTGAAGTACCGCGGGTAATTCCAAGTTTGATGCGTTTGGTGAGAGACTCTCTTCTTATAGCTTAAAATGAAGCGTAAACTGTAGTTGGATAATGACCTTCAGTAACTTTAGCGTCCCGCACTAAGCGCCACTTCCCACACACAAGGTAAAATACAGCAAGGGGACACCGCAGTTGCCGTGCTGTCGCTCATATTGGCCGCCTTGACTGCATGCCAAGTTGCACATCGCTGGATTTCTATGTACCCGAGTATCCTGAAGAAAAACTTTGAGCTCCCATAAATTTGAAGAGAAGAAAGTTTTTTAATATTTTCATGTGTTAATTTGCATTTTGAATGAATTGAAGGACACTTAGCGAATTAAAGTAGATCAGTGCATTATGATCTCAATGGATTTACATCTGCTACGTTGCCTTTGACTTGCTTACAGTTAAACATCGGACACTTCAAGTTGTCATGAAAAATTATTTTTACTGTCAACGATATATCAGTGTTTAGTATACTTTACACACACTAAGTAATCAAACGCGTCTACTGTACCTCATTCTGAGAATATGACATCATAGAAGGATTTTTTTGTTTAACGTTACTGTTTTTCAAAGCTGATGTACTGGAAACACGTGTATTTGGTACTACGAAATGTGGGCAAGATTGGGGTCGGAGACAGACGCTTGGTGTAACTGGTCTTTAATGGTATGTACGTTATCCAAACGACCTTTCCCCATGCTCCGCGCCATCAATGGCGATGCGCCTGGCGCAACATATCACCTGTAGCACAACGCGAACGTACTAAGTGCAAGGTAAAATGTCATTTGCCATCACTGAACTGCCTACGACTTTTTTAAAGTTCCCTCTCATGGTTCATAATTCTGAGGTATATGGTTAGGTTGAGAATCAATTTTATGTGGAATATTTTGAGGAATGATCTATCACTCTTTGCCAGTGTACGTCTTACGTATGTTCCTTGCCTCCACTTCGTTTAGCTTGCCTGGGGACGAGAGAGCGAGCAGAACTGTGTGTGAAAATGCAATCAGCTACACAGCTAGAGGAGCCGTGAGAGAAAGTTCCAGTACTGAGACCTTTTTGAAAAATACTAGACACGACATGGTAAAATTGAAAAAAAAAATGGATAAGGCTCCCCATTGTTGGTATTTCTGGATTTTTTCTGTGACTTGTACTGTTTGTGTTTGCTTATGCAAGAGTATG
Organism: Schistocerca nitens; assembly: GCF_023898315.1. NCBI lineage: Eukaryota > Metazoa > Arthropoda > Insecta > Orthoptera > Acrididae > Schistocerca > Schistocerca nitens. The sequence goes on from NC_064616.1 coordinate 385,549,914, forward strand.
CACAGTATAGTAAGCACTATATAAAGCTAATGCGTAATTCTGAAGCAGTTATTTACATTTTGTTTCTGACGCATGCATTTGTTGTTGAGTTATAAGAAAATTTCGACTCAAGTGGAACAAAGCTTTTATGAAGTTAGTATTCTGAACTTCAGATAGTATCTTTTACGATGAAAGACTCAGTGCTGTAATAGACTTGCTTATGGCTCGTTGGTATGCTGTACCACCTTTGTATTGCAGACGCACAAACATTTCACTGTTTATAAAGTTGCACGTGTCCTGCTCATACGTGAGCGTTAGTCTCCTGTTTATTCGCTGCCATCAAGTGTTGCCAACTGATTCAGTGCACTCCTCTGACTGCAATTCTGTTAAAATGCACCATTCAATTCTCTTTTATTTGTAATATGAGTAAATAAGCACATGAGATTAAAAACTAGTCACGCCAAAGAGACATCCTGTAATACCGCCTCCAGCCTTGATAATAATCACAATGCAGCAAATAAGAGAGTCCATTAGTTTCTTCATGTGTGCCATATCAATCTGAAGCCCCGTATTCATGATGATAATTTCAAACAACCCCAAAAATTTCCCACGTTACTGAGACAGTGTTACTTAAACAGCGATGTGGTGTCTGGCGTTCGTCTAGCCAGAAACAAAGACGTGTAGCCCTGTGCACACAGATATTTTCATTCTGGAAGACGGGAATTCCACAACATACTCATCATCAACCAAGATACAAAGAAACTGCGACATGTAGCTGCTAGTGGTCATTGATTTACATCAACTGGGAGAGCTGAAAATTTGTGCTGGACCGGGATTCGAACCCGTGTCTCCCGCTTACTAGGCTGAGGTCCTGACCACTTTTTTTTATCTCATTTTGTTCGTTACTGTTCGTTGCATTTGTTGGGCGTGGACGGCCCATGACACCTTTTCAAATTCATTGTTGAACCGTTGACCCAATGTTTTTCTTTTTATTTTATTTTTTTCTATTACAGATGGTAGCTAACCTTCAGACCGAACGCTGAGTTACCGTGCGAGCCATTCAGACACAGTGGTCACTGCAACTGCATCGACTACCCTAGCACGCCTCCCGTCAGACCCAAATTCTCAACTTATCCGCACACTACTGACGGAGTGCTCTTGCCCATTATCCTCATTACTCGAAGCGTTTTACCGATTCCCGCAACAGTTCGAGCGTGGTGTGTATCTGCACTCAAGGGACCGTTGGCCAGTCCCACCTTAACGATATATGTGGCGTCTGTTCTTTCGGACGTGTCATGAAGATGTACAGAATTAGCATAACTTGATCACCGAGAATGGTGAAATAAACATCCTGCTTCATATTCACGGTAAACTTAATGAGTGGGCCGATATCCTGGCACCAAAATGAACGAAAAAAATCATGGAACCACTTCCAGCAGCAACTAAATCTGCGCACACTGGGGATTAGACGACTCTAGACGCGCCATTGGGCCGTTGGTGTACTCCATGCCTTGCATCATTTTCAGAGAAGGAGAATCGCAAATAGTCAGGAGACATTACACGCCTCCTGTCAGCTGCTGTATAGATAATATACTGTTTAGCCCACTGAAGACGTGTAGCTTTATGTGCCGCTGTGAGCAAATGGGCATCTGCGAGGTACCGTACTCTAAATGTCCATTGCTTGCAGTTCCTTTCGCTATTTTTGCTCGGAAACTGGTTCAGGTGAAGCTGTATTCACTCACAGCAGCATTTCCTGTCAGTGTTGCAAACGACTGTCATTGACAAGTCTCCCGTTACTGTCAATAGGATCTTTTTGCGACCACTGTCGTTCCCTATGTTAAATGACTGCAAGTGGTGCACTGTTCCTTTACTGTGTGGCCATGGGCACGTTCAAACACAGTAGCTCCTTTCTACCATGATGCCACGTCTCCACGTCGACTCATCTTACTGCGCTCATTACATATAACCGACTAGCACATACGCACCATTTTACCGTCATGACTTACGTCGATGGTAAAGGGCCACATGACCATCTGATAGATATTTTGGTTGGGGAGGGCGAAATGTATCCATTTTTTCGCCTCAGGTAGTATTCGTTACTATGTCGAATGCCGATTTTTTTCCTGGTTCTGAGTATAATTTAGGGGGGAGGGGGGGGCGTATGAGAAAATACACATGTACATAGAAGCTAATGTAGCTTTCTCTCTTTGAGAGGTAATAAAACCAAATTTTCCACACGTTGTCGTTATTGGCTATAATCTTTTTTTTTTCTTTTTTGGAAAATAATTTGCTCAGGACCATTCTGGATACTTTTAGAACACATGATATCACACGAGGAATATTTTTTCAAAGGTTCCTTTACTCATCAGTTTCAAAATGTGATAGCTTATTAAATAAATTTGTGTACCAGTTTTTTTGTATCACTCTTAGAACCCTCGCAATATGTTTTTTTTTTAAATTTATGTGTATGATACACACCAATTTTTATTTCACAAGAATTAAATAATTTGATAGGAACACAATTTTTTGCCACAAGAAGATGCATTATAATATGTACAAAATCTGTAGCAAATTTCACCTTTTGATCAAAATAAAATTTTTATATTTTATTAACATTTATTCTAGAAACAAGTACTTTAATGTCTGTCGTAACCATAAATTTTGTCTTATTCGTCTTCATACAGTTCTTTCCTTGTTGTGTGATCTATCTGGCATACCCTTTTGCCAGTATCCTTCACTGACGTTTCAGTATTGTTAATACGTACTTTATCTTCTTCAGCAGGTTTTCAGTGAAGCAACCTGCATCAAACCCCACTCTATTAAGGGTCCTAATTCTTCTATTGTTACCATCATTGAACACCAGACAAGCGTCATATGAGCCCATTTTAACAATAGTAGATCAGCAAGAGGTTGTCTATGGACGTCTCTTCTAAATGAGATTATTGAAGCTTTCGTTTGGGTGTCGTGTTCCCGCATGTGTGCATTTCTATAACAAATCGTAATGAATCGCGTCGTAAATGGGCTCACAGCTTTCTATACTGTATTGGTGCCTGCTCTGCTGGCAGGAAATAGTAAAAGAAGGACAGAGTCATGTAGAAAAGAGTGCGTGGCACTGTGCATTGGTTGAGACAAGACGGCTTTTACATCATTTGTTGCACGAATTAAACTCTGACAATCGGAGACAATATTTCTGAAATGCGATAGAACTATCTGGTGGCCAAAAAATTTCAACACTTTTTACCAATTTTACATATTCCCCCCCCCCCCCCCCCACCACCACCACCATTAAAAATCTATGTCCCCAGTATCTATTTAAAGAACTCAGGAAGGCAAGGGTATACTATGCCAAACGATGTATTCTCTCCTACATTGGTTATAAAGATAATAATGACAACAGTATGTTTTTAAACCACACCTTAATATGCTTTTTGTTGCTTTCCTCAAGTTGTGAGGCACAGTGATGGATAGCACACTGTAATCGAGAAACTTGAGCGCTGAAAACTATGCTACACGTGAACGAACAGCCATCAGTTGTGTAAGGAAATGACGACAATGAAAATTTGTGCCTTGCAGGGACTCGAACCCGAATCTCCCGCTTTACCCGAGCTGTCGCCTTAACCGCATTCGTTATGCGTACACGATTCAAATGGTTCAAATGGCTTTGAGCGCTATGGTCTATGGTCATCAGTCCCCTAGATCTTAGAACTACTTAAACCTAACTAATCTAAGGACATCACACAACACCCAGTCATCACGAGGCAGAGAAAATCCCTGACCCCGCCGGGAATCGAACCCGGGAATCCGGTATGTGTACACGTCTCACGGCCAGACGCAAAATACCATATGTCGACGTTCATGCGTCACAACGCGTACTAATACACACATTATGTAATTCATGTACAGGAAAGGACATTTAAATACAAATCTCTGTCCTGCATCGGCAGATAAATACGATACTGCAGTGCCTGTGTTGTTAAGAAGAACGATACAATATCGTATCGAAAATTACATTGTTTCTTTTCGTTTACTTCCACGGACATCTGTCTATTTCAGTATTTTGCGGCGTAGAGAAATTTCTTGGAGAAGTTTGAGACGTTTTTTGCTCATTTTCCTCCATCTTTACAAACAAAACCTCCAATAAAAATATTGTGTACTACGAAGTACGATTAATATCTGTAGTTGAAGCACGATAATTGTGTGGACACCTAATTTACCGATGTTGCAAAGATGGTCTCGTGCCAATTTAGATCAACACTGAGTCTCGTTCAGTTCATCCAAGTTATGCAACATAGCGAACTCATGAACTGGGTTGATTTACTAAATTATGATCAAAATTGATCTCCAGTGAGCGAAGTTTATATAATGGGCCCAGAGTGTTCTGTGACGGTGGAATGATTTATCTCCTATTTATACTTTACGTATTTTTGTACTGTGTTTTGAAATTCTTGAGATAGTGTTTCTTTTTCCGTGTGCTAAGTGTAAATCTTAGTTTTTAACTACAATTGTTTTTCTCTGCGTCGGTTTTTCTTTGTATTATTGTATATTATTCACTTTAATTTCAGTTCTTTTGTCTTTACAGTATCTTGTCTTTGTCATATCAGTAACTGAACTTTTTTATGTGCTAGTGATGAAGCTGTATATCCTCTGGCTTGTGCAATTTCGTTTTTATGCTGTTACTGAGTCTCTACACAACGTGGATGACACGTGAATTAGTCTTCGTACATATATTATTACTCATAATTTTTACTCACATATTTAGCTGTTAAGTGGGATTTCAGTTATTCTTCGTCCCAATGTGCAATAACGTTTGAGAAGTTGAAAGCACGCTGCAAAGTCTCTGGCGGTGAATATTATTTATACACAGCGAGGTCATTACATTTCTCGTGCGATGAGGTTTCCCACGTAACTTGACCCGGCAAACGTAGCTGCGCAAGTAATTGTTCGCGGAACAAGGAAAGACCATTACGGTGAAGGAAGACTTATAGGAGCCGCCTCCACATAGGCCAGCCGCGTTGTGGCGCGCCGCGCAAAACAAAGGAAAAGTGGTTCGGCACAGCCGGTGTAGACGTGAAGTCGAGCCGCCCCGCCCAACAATTAACAAAGTTCCGCTACTGTTGGTACATCAAAGGAAATGGTATGCTGTTGCGCGGCTCGATTTGGACGGCGTTTCTCGGTCTCCATTTTTATTGTCGCGTACGCGCGCACACTAGAGCATTGCTTTACACCTTCGAACACTCTGCTCCATTCTGCTCAGTTTACTCTGCTCTGCGCGTGACTGTGTCGTGCGTTTATGCGTAGCGCAGCGCGTCCGGTGTGGATGGGGCTTAGCCTCTGCTTGCTCATATAGCGCAACACACAGTATGTTTACCTTTTGAGGATCTGAGACAAGCGACAACCATATCGAGTCCCGCGCTGACGCAATCCCGTCGGCCCACAGCGGAAATCAGCGTGCATATGACTGTGCAGTAAACGTTAGGTTTATTCCTGCCTTACTCCTCAGATATAAAATATCCAAAGAGCTAAAACACGATTACACAAAGAACACTGACGTAAACAACGTAAGTCTGCAGGCCCGTACTGCGAACAGTGTGCTAGAACCACAGGATGTAAATAAAATTTTGATGTAATAACTGTATTTATTTCCCCCATTCTTGTCAATTATTCCCTAATGCTCTTCCTGAAACTCTCCACAACCTCTGATTCTGTTAGTTTATCCAGGTCCCATCTCCTTAAATTCCCACCTTTTGCACTTTCTTCAATTTTAATCTACAGTTCATAACCAATAGATTGTGGTCAGAGCACACATCTGTCCCTGGAAATGTCTTACAATTTAAAACCTGGTTCCTAAATCTCTGTCTTGCCATTATATAATTTATCTGAAACCTTCCAGTATCTACAGTCCTCTTCCATGTATACAACCTTCTTTCATGATTCTTGAACCAAGTGTTAGCTATGATTAAGTTATGCTCCGTGCAAAATTCTACAAGGCGGCTTCCTCTTTGATTCCTTACCCCCATTCCATATTCATATACTACGTTTCCTTCTCTCCCTTTTCCTACTATCGAATTCCAGTCACCCATGACTATTAAGTTTTCGTCTCCCTTCACTATCTGAATAATTTCTTTTATCTCATCATACATTTCATTAATCTCTTCGTCATCTGCGGAGCTAGTCGGCATATAAACTTGTACTACTGTGGTAGGCGTGGGCTTAGTGTCTATCTTGGCCACAATGATGCGTTCACTATGCTGTTTGCAGTAGCTTACCTGCACTCCTATTTTTTTATTCATTATTAAACCTACTCCTGCATTACCCCTATTTGATTTTGTATTTATAACCCTGTATTCACCTGACCAAAAGTCTTGTTCCTCCTGCCACCGAACTTCACTAATTCCCACTATATCTAACTTTAGCCTATCCATTTCCCTATTTAAATTTTCTAACCTACCTGCCCGATTAAGGGATCTGACATTCCACGCTCCGATCCGTAGAACGCCAGTTTTCTTTCTCCTGATAACAACGTCCTCCTGAGTACTCCCTGCCCGGAGATCCGAATGGGGGACTATTTTACCTCCGCCCAAGAGGGCGCCATCATCATGTAACCATACAATAAAGCTGCATGCCCTCGGGAAAAATTACGGCTTTAGTTCCCCCTTGCTTTCAGCCGTTCGCAGTACCACCAGCACAGCAAGGCCGTTTTGGTTAGTGTTACAAGGCCAGATCAGTCAATCATCCAGACTGTTGCCCCTGCAACTACTGAAAAGGCTGCTCCCCGTCTTCAGGAATCACACGTTTGTCTGGCCTCTCCGTTGTGGCTGCATCTACGGTACGGCTATCTGTATCGTTGAGGCACGCAAGCCTACCCACCAACGGCAAGTTCCATGGTTCATGGGGGGGAGGGGAGATTTAACTACGCGACTTAACATGGCGTTTCTTTAGTAACTGGAGATTTCCTACCAGTTACTAAAGAAACGGCATGTTAAGTCGGGTAGTTAAAGTTCATTTATTTTATTATACGTACACAGATCAGTCAAAACATTATGACCACCAACTTAGTATAGATATAAACCCCTCCAGGCGATAGCAGCGTCACCTGGCGAGGAATGACTGCTTGCCAGACACATCCACGGATCCACGGTACATGTAGTATCAGTGAACATGCTGTCCGGGTGTAGAATGGGGAAGGCGAGCGAGCTATCTTAGTCTGACCGAGAGCGTATTGTGATGGCCCGGAGGCTCGGCAGGAACATTTCTGAAACTGCTCGATTTGTCGGGTGTTCGGGGAGTTAAGGTGAAACCACATCTAGAGGCCGTGGGGTTGGGCGGCCTCTCCTCATTATAGATGTCTGACGGCGTAGGCTAGGCAGACTGGTAACATAGGACAGGCGGCGAACTGTAACGGATCTAACATACGACTTTAATGCTGGGCAGAGTACAGGTGTGTCTGAACACACAGTGCATCGAACACTGCTAACGACTGGTCTCCGCAGCCGACGACCGATGGATGTGCGAATGTTAACACAACGACATCAGCAACTACAATTGAAATGGGCACGTTACCATCGGCACTGGACGTTGGCGCAGTGGCAGCGCGATGCATAGTCTAATGAATCCGTCGCCTTCCAGGGAAACAGCTCCTTCACACCTATTCTGTGGGAGGGAGACCAGCTGACGGCGGCTCCATTATGCTCTGGGGAACATTCACGTGAGCATCCATGGGTCCAATGGAGCCCGTGCAAGGTACTATTACGGCAGACTGCTTGCAGACCACATACACCCGTTCGTGACGATCATATTTCTCGACAGCAGTTGCATTTTTCAGCAAGGTAGTGTGCCATGTCATAGGTCCAGGAGTGTGATGGAGTGGTTCGAGGAACACAGTGGCGAGTTCCAACTGATGTGGTGGCCCCCTAACTAGCCCGATCTGAACCCGATCGAAAACATCTGGGATGCAGTTGAGCGTGGCGTCAGAGGTCATCGCCCGCTCCCTAGAATTTACGGGTATTAGGTGACTTGTGTATGCAAATGTGGTGCCAACTCCCTCCAACGACCTACCAAGGCGTCATTGCTTCAGTGCCACGAGACGACGCGTCACCGTTGTTATCCGTGCCAAAGGTGGTCGTACCGGCTCTTAGGAAGGTGGTCATACTATTCTGGCTGATCACTGTATGTGCTATACATATTCTTTACAACTTCGGTCAGTTATACATCTGAATCGGAAGCAGTTCAGATTTCCGTCCAACTTACGAAGAACTCAAACTCATAATACCACTGTTCGATGTCTTCCGAGATGATTTTGTCTCATTGTTGTTGATTGTTTGGCATGCGAAATGTGAAAATAATTGCTTTAAATTTTCAGTTGTCACAAACGTATAAGGCGCGATCAAAATTTTTCCGTTAGAGGGCGTTGCTGCCGCATATATGCCATATAGCGCCATTACGATGCGGATATATTAACACCTATACGTAGGCAAGGGAACAAAGTAGCATTCGTATTTTTTCGACAAGCGTACCGTTCATGTGGAAACGTGAACTATAGCGACGTTATAACCAAATGTTGTATTCTTTTCTTGGCTGCCGCAGGACAAACACCGGTAGACATCCATCGGTCAATGAAGAATGTGTATGGGGCTACATGAGCGCCGAAAACCACAGTTATGGAGTTATGCGCCAAGCTCCGTGCCGGTCGCAGGTCCCAGTGTCACAACTGTCGTGATGTAGAAGTTACCCTAGCTCACGTGAGTCTCTCCAGCACCCGTCCTGATGTTTCCTGTTTAACTAGGATGGGCAGCAGACAGTTATGGACTTCTTGCCTCAACAGCACAGTGTGTTTTACCAAATCGGTATCTTCTGTTTGCTGTGTCGGTAAGGTGATTACCTCAGTTTGATTGTCATACTGAGTCTGGACTGTACGGCCTTCGAACGGAAGATTTCTGATCCGCTTGTAAAATTAGTGGCCAAGAACTTAGTAATCTCGTTCATTCTGGCTTGCTACAAGAGAATATTAAGATTTAACGCACACACACACACACACAGAGCGCCCCAACTACCACACCACCATCCTTCCTCCTCCACTATCGCCTTCTACGGCTCAGTCAGTCTTACAGCGACGTCTGATGCACTGCACAGCAAGAGAGGTTACATATTATGAAACTGTGGCATACTACCTACTGGAAACTATTGCAGTGTTATTTAGTGTATTTACAAGAACTTGTGCACCAACTAAAAGAATATGAAACATAGAAGTAAGTGTTAAATAACACCCCTTTAACGGTTAATAGTAAGATAACACAAATGTGTTGCAATAAAATGTGTGTAGTTAAACAAGTATTTTTTATTTTACAGATCCATGAAGCTTCCTTATAGGAATGGGTGAAACATGTTCGAATAAAAGAACTTGTAGTTGCAAAACACAGGTTTTATTCTTGTGTATATAATAACAACAGAGTCGTTTCCTTCGAAAAAATGGTCACTTACATTACACTGAGGTGACAAAAGCAGTGGGATACCTTCTAATATCGTATTGGACCTCATTTTGCCCGAATGCCCCACTAATGTATATATTGGACGATTCGAACAGCCTATCAGGTGGAGACCCACAGCAACTCGACGTTTCGTGGACTCAACAAGTTGTTGAAAGTCCCCAGCTGACATATTGAGCCTAGCTGCCTCTATAGCCATCCATAATCGCGAAAGTGTAGCCGGTGCAGCATTTTGTGCACGAATTGTCCACTCGTTTATATCCCATAAATGTTCCACGGGATTCATGTGGCGCGATCTGTGTGGCCAAATCATTCGCTCGAATTTTCTGCAATGTTCTTCAAATCAGTCTCAAACTATTGTGGCCCGATGACGAGGCGCATTGTCATCCATAAAAATTCCAGCGTTGTCTGTGAACGCGAAGTCCATGAATGACTGTAAATGGCCCCCAATTAGCCGAAAATAATCATTTTCACTCAGTCATCGGTTCAGTTTGACCAGAGGACCCAGTACGCCTCCTGAGACGCTACCGAATAGGTGTTCTGTGCTGCCAATTATCTTCGATCGCAAACCTGTAACTTTTATCATCATTCATCTAGTATGTAGCAAGACAAGACTTTCATCAATCGAAAGGGTTATTCCACCACGTGTAGAGATGTTTGCAGTGTTTGTGGTGCAACACTTTTACACTACTTTAGTTAATCTACAAATTGTGATGTTAGAAATTCAGGTGATCTGAATTCATGAGCAGCACATCTCCATCGCACTGCTTCCATTGTCTAAGCAAGACAGTACCACAGATCTACTCTTACGGGGACTATACATAAACTACATGTATTTATCTTTCTTATGATGGCACTGAATTCTATAGCTCACAGATCCACCTGATGCTCAGCTTCAGAAGAAATGGTTCAAATGGCTCTGAGCACTATGGGACTTATCACCTGAGGTCATCAGTCCCATAGAACTTAGAACTACGTAAACGTAACTAACCTAAGGACATCACACATATCCATGCCTGAGGCAGGGTTCGAAACTGCGACCGTAGACGTCGCGCGGTTCCAGACTGAAGCGCCTAGAACCGCTCGGCCACAAAAGGCCGCCTAGTTTCAGAAGAAATAAATGCTACACTATGTGATAAAAGGTAGCCGGACAAACCCAGAAACATACGTTTATCATATTAGGTGCATTGTGTTGCCACTTGCTGCCAGCTACTCCGTATCAGCGACCTCGGTAGTCATAAGACATCGTGAGAGAGCAGAATAGTGCGCTCCGCGGAGCTCGCGGACTTGGAACGTGATCAGGTGATTGGGTGTCACTTGTGTCATACTTCATTACGCGAGATTTCCACACTCCGAAACATCCCTAGGTCCACTGTTTGGGATGTGATAGGGAAGTGGAAACGTGAAGGGACACGTACCGCACAAACGCGTGCAGGCCGACCTCTACTGTTGACTGACAGAGACCGCCGACAGTTGAAGAGGGTCGTAATGTGTAATAGGCTGACATCTATCCACACCATCACACAGGAATTCCAAACTGCGTCAGGATCGACTGCAAGTACTATGACAGGTAGGCGGGAGGGAAGACAACTTGATTCCATGGTCGAGCGGCTGCTTTTAAGACGCACATCACGCCGGTAAATACCGAATGACGCCTCGCTTTGTGTAAGGAGCGTAAACATTGGACGATTGAACAGTGGGAAAAGGTTGTGTGGAGTGACGAATCACGGTATACAATGTGGCGATCCGATGGCAGAGTGTGGATCGATATAGCGAATGCCCGGTGAACGTCATCTGCCAGCGTGTGTAGTGCCAACAGTAAAATTAGGAGGCGGTGGTGTTATGGTGTGGTCGTGTTTTTAAAAAAAATGGCTCTGAGCACTATGGGACTCAACTGCTGAGGTCATTAGTCCCCTAGAACTTAGAACTAGTTAAACCTAACTAACCTAAGGACAGCACAAACATCCATGCGCGAGGCAGGATTCGAACCTGCAACCGTAGCGGTCTTGCGGTTCCAGACTGCAGCGCCTTTAACCGCACGGCCACTTCGGCCGGCCGTGTTTTTCATGGAGGGTTTTTGCACCCCTTGTTATTTTGCGTGGCACAATCACAGCACAGCCCTACAGTGATGTTCAAAGCACCTTCTATCTTCCCACCGTTGAAGACCAATTCGGGGATGGCGATTGCATCTTTCAACACGATCGAGCACCTGTTCATACTGTACGGCCTGTGGTGGAGTGGTTACATGACAATAACATCCCTGTAATGGACTGGCCTGCACAGAGTCCTAACCTGAATCCTAGAGAACACCTTTGGGATGTTTTGGAACTTAATGACAGGCCACACCGATCTCGTACTTCCACTCAGTGCAGCACTCCGTGAAGAATGGGCTGCCATTCCCCAAGAAATCTTCCAGCACCTGACTGAGCGTACACCTGCGAGAGTGGAAGCTATCATCAAGGCTAAGGCTGGGCTAACGCCATAATTAATTCCAGCATTACCGATGGAGGGCGCCACGAACTTGTAAGTCATTTTCAGCCAGTGTCCGGATACTTTAGATGACATAGTGTAGATGTCCTATGTATAACGTACAACACTTACAATTTATGGGAGGAATCGCTTATAAAATACGATACTAGCCTGAATAATAGATTGCCTTCTATTTGTGGGAGGGATGATTGAAGTTTAGCCTAACACTAAACATGTGAAATTATCGTATTATTTCAAGTGTCTTCCCTACGTATTTAGTTCATCTACACTTTCCTATAGGTAGTTTTACAACCCTTTTTTCTGCTTAGCTCATGAGTTCACGATGATTATTATTTTAACATGGGTAAAAGTACAAATGTGCTTCTTCCATTTTTTTAATTTCCCCCGTCCATTTTAACTTAGGTCACATGGGCTGTGAGTGCAGCGCCATCAGAAACGGGGTACTAGTGGTGAGAATAAGTACAACTATCGTGCACTTCACATTAGGCATTGCGCAGCGTCTGTGCTCTTGCATGTGGCGGCTGATCAGTCACAATAATGGTGTAGGCAGTGGGTAAGTCGCCTTCCCAATGTGTTTTTTGTTTAAATGAAGATACAGTAGCTCCTGCCCTTCTCCAGCAGTGGTGACAGTTGTTAAAGCACAGCACAAGTGAACTTTTAAACTTGAAATAGCTGGGCTAGCAACATTTTGAACTTAGGGTCAGATTCTATAATTACGACATGAGAAATCTGACAACCATGCAGGCTTTCCTAGTATCCCCAGATCTACCATCTCGGATTTAAGTGTCCTGACAACAAGGTAGACTGTCCCAGTATGCCCGGATCACCAACTTGGTCAATGATGTCACAGAGACTGCCCAGTATGCCCAGGGATCATGACATCATTCAGACTGTTCAAAGAGATTCCACGACATTACAGCTGGACTACTGCCAACCATCTTCAGGTGAGCCGAACGAGGACTGACGAAGACGTCCTCCGCTCCGTCATATATAGTGCGCTGATGGTACTGCCACGCATGCGTTTAAGTCGCGGAGACGGAAGGACCACACCGCCCAGCGGCAGCGCCCTCGCTGGTGGAACTGCAAGACTCAGCTGCCGACGGTATTGTCGCTGGCCGCAGCTGTCGAAGCCTTCTGCGTATTCGCCTCGAGCACATTTCTGAGATGACGGGATTCCACGCGTTATTCAGTTGGCATCCACTGTCACGGTTCATTAGATTTACCGCAATGCGTATTTCAACTGATTCTCTGATAATGGAGTCCCAAAAGGTGGTTGCTGTGGCCAAAATCGAAGTTTTGTCATACTCCATTGAATGTCCGTTGGGAATACAATGTTCCGCAACTGCAGACTTACTGGGTTGAAGTAGGCGAGAGCAACGTTTATGTTCCGTTCGCGTTTTCTGACATATATAGGCCATACCACATTGACACGGTATTTTATAAATTCTCGCCTTCCGCAGTAACAAATCATTCTTCACCGATCCCACCAGTTCCGAAATCTTAGAAGGTGGACGAAAAACCACTTTCACATGAAAATCATTAAGAATCCTCGCTATTTTGAAGGAGATATTTCCAACGAAGGGAAGAAAAGCTAGGGACTTTGTTGGCGCGTTCTCCTCTTTAACCACGTCCCGGCTCCTGGCTTTAGTTGAGAAGGCCCTGTTAATTTGCCGGGTCGAGCATCCATTGTCTCTGAACATCGTCCTTAAAGGTGCAAGTTCCTTAAGCAAATTCTCTGCATCCGACACCGTATGTGCCCTGTGCACAAGAGTTTTAAGTACACTCATGGTTTGGGATGGGTGATGGCAACTTGAAGAATGCAAGTAAAAATCAGTGTGAGTGGGCTGAAGAAAGGACTGCACGACGGAACCTTCGAGAAGATCAGGAAATAGTGGTGCTGAAGGCTGATAAAGGTAATTCTACCGTTTTGTTACCTTGCAGGTTGTATTTGGAGAAGATGTATAGTCTACTTAGTGATACTATGTACAGGAAGACTGATCAAGACCCAACAGCACGTGTGCAACGGAAGACGTGTGCACTTTTGAACTCTTCCTCATTAGCTCCAGAGACCACTAAGCGGTTAAGACCACATGGCAGCATACCACCGAGACTGTATGGTCTTCCTAAAGTACATAAAAAAGGTCTTTCTTTACGGTCTATAGTGAGTAATATTGACGCAACCACATATGATTCTGGTCCCCTCCACAAATCAATCAACCAACGTTATGCTTAAAATGACGGTGTGCATTATTGTCAAATATTTAATAACCTATGCCCACATAGCGCTATTACTTGCAATTACAAGAAGAAACTGAAGGATCGAAGATTAGTGTTTAATGTGCCACTGGTAAGGAGTTCATTACAAATAAGAAATGGAGCATAATTTCGCACTGGCCACGGTTAAAGCAGGAAACTGGCTGTGCCCTTTCGAATAAGCAATACTATCAGCGGCCTTGAGTGTCTTGGAAAAATCATAGGAAACTTTAACCAAAATGGCAAGGACGCTATTTGGGATCAGTCCCTTCCGTATATGAGTCTAGTATGTCCAGTTAACCTAGAATTTTTTACTAAAACAGCGATAGGTACAGACAGAAAAGTACGGAGACTTTCCAGGTGTTTGACTGTTTCTCGTAAAACTTCTAATGACTGTGATTTACATTTTTTGCATATCTGGATGGTCTTTCCATTGTAGAGAAGTTCAGCTTGTGCAAAGTTGTCATATGAAGCGAAAACGTGAGGAAAAAAAATACCTTTTATGCTTAGTATTAGCAATTAGAAGGATTGAACGGAGCGGAATGAGCGGTCTCTGGGAAATGGCTTTGGCTTACAGTGTCAAATCAAATGGTTCAAATGGCTCGGAGCACTATGGGACTCAACATCTTAGGTCATAAGTCCCCTAGAACTTAGAACTACTTAAACCTAACTAACCTAAGGACATCACACACACCCATGCCCGAGGCAGGATTCGAACCTGCGACCGTAGCAGTCCCGCGGTTCCGGCCTGCAGCGCCAGAACCGCTAGACCACCGCGGCCGGCGCTTACAGTGTCTTTTCGTCTCAGAGAGCATACTGTTGCGACATCGATGCGTGTGTGAAGCTAATGGATAGAGACTGTTAGTCTGCCTAAATAAGTGATATGACGGCACTTCAGAACTGTCTTGTACACACCGTCGTAACGGCCCTTTCATCTTCGTCTACAGTGGAGACTCGACGCTGGAGCACCGCAAACGGTGTAGGCCTATCTGAGTCAAACGTTTCTACTCCGTCTGGTGTCGGCTGGACTGATAGATCGATAAACATTGCGTCAACTTCTAGTGCCAAGAAACGATAAAGGTCCAAGACAGCCTTGGGAAGTTGGATGCCGTCTCTGTCGAGCTGAGTGGCAAAATGTAGTTTTTCGGAAGAGACACTCTTCAAAGGGTTCTACACACTACAGTGATATCCTCATACGTCTTAGATGCTTTCGTGGTAACCAAAATCTCGCATCTTTTTATATAGTAAGCAAAGGCGAAGTGTGATGGTTTCATACGTCACTGGATACAACATACAGTCTCGAAATGGCTCTGAGCACTATGCGATTTAACTTCTGAGGTCATCAGTCGCCTAGAACTTAGAACTAATTAAACCTAACTAACCTAAGGACATCACACACATCCATGCCCGAGGCAGGATTCGAACCTGCGACCATAGCGGTCGCCCGGCTCCAGACTGTAGCGCCCAGAACCGCACGGCCATTCCAGCCGGCTACAGTCTCGACTGATACGTACTGTGGACAATGTGGACAGTAACCGCTACATCAGATAGGAACTGAAGCCTCATGTATTATCACTCTGTGACGCAACCTTCAGGTCACACTTGTGCAGGACGGTGCTGGCTTACATATGGCTTTCTTCGACTGACTAATTTTGACTTGGATGTGATTTGAAGGAATTTTGTTAGTCACAGATCACCGAAAATCACTGTTAATACTTTGTGACTTCGTTTACAAATTCCTCAGGAACATTTCACAACTTCTCTGCCATTATTCTACAACATTCTTAGCATCTGATGGCACTTGGTCATGGTATGGAAATGTTTTGCGCGTGATAAAGTTGGGGATCTAGTGAGAATTAATGTAAAATTAAAGAAGGAAGGATAACACAGAACATTGATCAAAAATTCATTTTCATCTGGGAAGAGAATGATTGGTTGCGGCTTTCTTCTGCGGCAGGACAGTGACTCCCAACATGTTCTTAGTAGTAGTAGTAGTAGTAGTAGTAGTTAAATTGTGCAGACGGCATGACAGCAGAAGAGAGAAACGTTGGGAACTCAGGAATATGCGATGGCCAAGTCGGTCACCTGACATAAATACCAGTGAACTCTTATGGCAGGAATTTGACATGTAGGTCAGAAAACTGAGCTCATCTAATGTTGAAGAACTGTGCAATAATTTAAAAACGTGTTGGACTGGAGTTTCTGCAATAGCACCACAAAATCTTTCTTCCAGTATGCCAAGTGTCTGTGCAACTGCTCTGCGGGGAAAAAGGTGGATACTTTGAAGAGGTCAAAATCTAAACTATATTGGATTGCATAAAATGATAGATAGAGAAATTAACTATTTGGTTGGTCTCTGTAGTTAGTACGATGCGTTTGTACATTGAAGAAAACTATATATTTTTATCAC
Organism: Schistocerca nitens; assembly: GCF_023898315.1. Classification (NCBI taxonomy): domain Eukaryota; kingdom Metazoa; phylum Arthropoda; class Insecta; order Orthoptera; family Acrididae; genus Schistocerca; species Schistocerca nitens. Next base: position 385,566,528 of record NC_064616.1, read on the forward strand.
GATGGGTTGAACACTTCTGACCGGTAGTGTAACTGCCTTATACGATCAGTTATATTGTACGTGACCATACAAGCAGCGTCATTCACTCATCTTGTTTCTTAACCTGCTCCAAGGTGTAAAATCCGTCTGCAGCCCATCTCCCTCATCAAATACTATAACCTTACCGTACTAGTAAGGTTTGTCTGGACAATATACTAATTTTACCTGTTCAGGAACTAATTCGCCAAAGCTTTATCCATCATTGCTATCTGTAGTTTATGTAAGATCCAGGGCAATGTTGTGCATCACCGTGATGCATAAAATAATTTCCATTGCGGTAGAATTGAGATGGAAATCCTCATTTCTTCTTTCATTAGTTTTTTCTTTATTGCTTCTCCCTTAACTGGTTATTCCTGTCTTTCTAAGTAATTGATACTGTTGTTTACAGATGTTGTAACGCCTATTACCTAACAGTACTTTTTAAATTTTTAACGCTTGAAGCTGATAATTTGCTAATTATATTGGATTGAAAGCACTGCTTCAAATTTTAATTTCATGTTTTCAGTAAAATCCTAACTTCAAGAAATTGTCGAAGAAAATTAGTATAAATCGTTGGGTTTTCCTATCCTTCATAGTCCCTCTTAGCATACTGATGAGCAAATGCTTCTTACAAGGGAAACTCCCCATCGCAACCCCCCCCCCCCTCCAGATTTAGAGGCAAAATGGTCCATTGGACAGCCTGTCAGAAACTGAACACAGATGTAGCATGGAAACAGGAAGAAGGTGCACTGAACTCACTATTCATCACATTTTCTTCATTTGCTTGCGACGGTAATGTATTCTTATCACACGACTTATATTCTGTGATGAATAGTGAGAGCAGGTGAGATGCCGTATAGACTTCTCACAGAAATGAAAACAACAACTAAACAGGTGTGAACTATGATACAACAAAGGTATTCAAGAGTCAAAACTTCCAAAACGGATCCAAGAGGCATAACATGTGGTACCTGTGTAGAACAGATAGGAGGTACGTACATCTGGAGGTCCCTTCGTTACATGTAGCTGTTGCAAACGGACTTTACGCCACGACACATACACAGATTTGAATTCAGCGTACCATGCATATCATGAATACAGTTTAATTACCACGTTGTAATACGAGGGACGTTCAATAAGTAATTCAACATATTTTTCTTCTGGAAGTAGGTTGGTTTTATAAGGGATTCCGATACACCATGTTATTCCCCACTCTTTTGGCTACAAAACTCTGTTATTCAACATAATCTCCGTTTAATACGACGCGTTTTACGCCACCTTACCGGGACAGCCTGTATGTCTGCATAGTGCCACCCTACTGGTTAACGCCGGAGCCAACATTTTGCTGCAGTAATGATCTCTCCATCATCTACGTACTGTTCCCCGCGGAGTGCATCCTTTGTTGGGCCAAGCAGATGGAAACCGGAAGGTTCGAGATCCGGGCTGTAAGCTGGATAAGGGAGAACAGTCCAATGAAGTTTTGTGAGCTGCTCTCGGGTGCGCGGGCTTGTGTGAGGCTTTGCGTTGTCACGGAGAAGGAGAATATCGTTTCCATAGTTGTTGCCGACGAACACGCTCAAGTCACTTCTTCAGTTGCCTGAGGGTAGCACAATACACTGCAGAGTTGATCGCTGCACGATGACTGAGAACATCAAACAGAATAACCAATTCAGAGTCCCAGAAAACCACCACAATGAGTTTATCGGCTGAGGATGCGGCTCTGAACTTTTTTTCGGAGCAGAGGTGGTGCGGTGCCATTCCACAGATTGCCGTTTTGTTTCCAGTTCGAAGTTAAGAGCCCATTTTTCATTGTCTGTGACGATGTTTGACAAAACGTAACGCGCAAACAGTTCCGCACACGGATGGTCCTTCATTCCTCTTTATGCTATTCTGTTAGGCGACGACGAACCCAGCGGACACACATCTTTGAGCACTCCCACTGTTGAACGAGTGAGTCAGCACTACCAACAGAGACATCCACTTACGCAGCGAGATATTTGATTGTGATCCATCCATCACCTCGAATGAGGGTGTCCGCACGTTCCAGCATTGCAGAAGTCACAACTGTGTGTGGCGGAGCCGGCACGTCGGAGATCGGGATGGTTTGGCTACCTTGTTGCGACGATGACAGACGTGTCTTCCGCAGACTCAGCGTGATTTTATTCATTGCCAGGTCTCCGTAGATATTCTGTAAGCGACTCTGTATATCTGCGATGCTTTCGTTTTTCACCAAAAGAAACTCAATGACAACTCTCTGCCGGGAACGCTCCTCCGTTAGAGACGCCATTTCGAAGGTTACGTATAGCGAAAATAAAAGAGCTCATGCGGGAATATTCCACTATGTCCCACAACAAATTCCGTACTTTTTCAAACGAAATTGGCCGAGGAAGAAACTACTGTATTACTTACTGAATGCCCCTCGCATTATAATTTTCCATACATGAATTGTATTATGAATGAGATTTGGAATTGGGTTCCGGGTCCAAATTACTGGAGATTTTAAAGAGAGTAAATTTCTTAGTACCTGTTGTTATATACACTACTGGCCATTAAAATTGCTACACCAAGAAGAAATGCAGATGATGGGTATTCATTGGACAAATATGTTATACTAGAACTGACATGTGATTACATTTTCACGCACTTTGGGTGCATAGATCCTCAGAAATCAGTACCCAGAACAACCACTTCTGACCGTAATAACGGCCTTCATACGCCTGGGCGTTGAGTCACACAGAGTTTGGATGGCGTGTACAGGTACAGCTGCCCATGCAGCTTCAACACGATACCACAGTTCATCAAGAGTAGTGACTGGCGTATTGTGACGAGCCAGTTGTTCGGCCACCATTGACCAGACGTTTCCAGTTGGTGAGAGATCTGGAGAATGTGCTGGCCAGGGCAGCAGTCGAATATTTTCTGTATCCAGAAAGGCTCGTATAGGTCCTGCAACATGCGGTCGCGCATTATCCTGCTTAAATGTAGGGTTTCGCAGGGATCGACTGAAGGGTAGAGCCACGGGTCGTAACACATCTGAAATGTAGCGTCCACTGTTCAAAGTGCCGTCAATGCGAACAAGAGGTGACCGAGACGTGTAACCACTGGCACCCCGTACCATCACGCCGGATGATACGCCAGAATGGCGATGACGAATACATGCTTCCAATGTGCGTTCACCGCGATGTCGCCAAACACGGATGCGACCATCATGATGCTGTAAACTGAACCTGGATTCATCCCAAAAATGAAGTTTTGCCATTCGTGTACCCAGGTTCGTCGTTGAATACACCATCGCAGGCGCTCCTGTCTGTGATGCAGCGTCACGGGTAACCGCAGCCATGGTCTCCGAGCTGATAGTCCATGCTGCTGCAAACGTCTTTGAACTATTCGTGCAGATGGTTGTTGTCTTGCAAACGTCCCTATCTGTTGGCTCAGGGATCGAGACGTGGCTACACGATCCGTTACAGCCATGCGGATAAGATGCCTGTCATCTCGACTGCTAGTTATACGAGGCCGTTGGGATCCAGCAAGGCGTTCCGTATTACCCTCCTGAACCCATCGATTCCATATTCTGCTAACAGTCATTGGATCTCGACCAACGCGAGCAGCAATGTCGCGATACGATAAACCGCAATCGCGATCGGCTACAATCCGACCTTTATCAAAGTCGGAAACGTGATGGTACGCATTTCTCCTACTTACACGAGGCATCACAACAACGTTTCACCAGGCAACGCCGTCAACTGCTGTTTGTGTATGAGGAATCGGTTGAAAACTTTCCTCATGTCAGCACGTTGTAGGTGTCGCCACCGGCGCCATCCTTGTGTGAATGATCTGAAAAGCGAATCATTTCCATATCACAGCGTCTTCTTCTTGTCGGCTAAATTTCGCGTCTGTAGCACGTCATCTTCGTGGTGTAGCAATTTTAATGGCCAGTAGTGTAGATTATTATATTATCTGCGAACCTCAACTACCGTTTCATGAATTTCATGTGTACGTTACGTGCCAATAGTCATTCCTTTGACTTATTTTATTGAGGCCATCGTAACCTTTCCCTGTTCATGAACGATCGGATAGAGAGTACGATATTTCTTTGGAATACTCTTGTTTGAATACTGAAAAGTCCTAGCAATTTAAATTTTGAAATGGTATCTCTAAATTCGATTCTCTTGGTTCTATGTCCATATTGTATTCGGTTCATAAATTAAAAGTATAATTACGTCCGTCTTTCAATTAATTTTCAGATGGTCTTGATATTTAGAATCTGTCGTGCATTTTCTGAATCCTGCTTGATACTCGCTATTTAGATCTGTTGTCCCGACGTCAGGCCTGTTTTGTAGAAACTATTATTATTATTATTGCTATTATTATTAATAATTATGACAGTTTTTTAGTTTAATCGCCATTTTTATCATTTGAGGAGTGAAAATGGAAAACGAACTAAGTTCTATTTTTTTCACGAAACATATTTTCAATGTTATCGTGTTCTCGATACTCTCTTGCATGTCCCTAAACTTGATCCAGGTGTCAAACCACAGCGAAGGTCTTTCAAACATGCGGCGGTAGATGCCGCATGATCTCTGTGCCAAGTTGTGCTTTCCTTTTTGGTTCCAAAATTTAGAATACAGAGTGATTCCTTGATGATGCTATAAAGTTTCGGGGATGATGCAGAAGGGTAAATGAATCAATTTGAGGTGAAGGGCCCTAGCCCGGAAACGGCCGTGTCAAAAGTTGTAAGCGGAAATCGTAACACCTATGACAGTGGAATACTTGTACTGGTACTATTGTTGTAAGGATTGTAGGGTAGGCAGTCCCGACAAGCACTTAGGTGTAGAGGCTGGAAAACAACTTGTCCAATGCAGATGGCATACTGTGTACTGACATGAGCAATCCTGGTGTACCATGTCCGTACTGTAGTATACTGCAGTCTGTATTTACAAATTGAAGTACTAACGTCGATCAGTCCTAAGCAAATAGAGTTGTACCCAGCAACGGAACTTGTGGACTTGAATTTCGTGTATTGGTAAGCAAATGGATGTAGCAGAGAAGCGTTAAAGTTATACAGGACCAAATGTCCACGTAGAAGATATTCGGCTCACCTCATGTTTCCAAGAGTGCTAGAATAGTTAAGTGAAAGAGGGTAATTAGTACCGCAGTACAACGACCGAGGAGGACGACGAATACACAGACTCCTATCTTAGAAGATGTAGTGCCTGCTAAAGTGGATAAGGAGCCTGAAATCGGCACTCGGTGAGTATTACAGGAAATGCAGCTACATCACTACCATCCGAGAAAGTGCATGTTCTAACTCCTGCTGACTTCTGAGCTCGTGTCATGTTCACCCATGGTTCTTACAGTGCCTTACAGTCGATTCTCACTTTCCCGCATATGTACTTTTCACGGATGAATCCAGTTTTACCAGAGACGGAATGCTGTCGCGATAGTCATGTTTGCGCCGATAAGAATCCCTACGCTACAGTTGTGAAGAGCCATCAACACAGATTATCAGTGAATGAGGAACGCCATTTTGAACAACTGTTGGAAATGTAGCAGCTTGCGAAGCTGGTGCAAGTAAATGGAATCCATTATTACTGTAAGGTAGGTTAGGATTTTCGGTCTCTCTATCAATGATTATGTACTAGCCTGTTTCTTCTTCTTCACCACCTAAATTCACTAGTTTACACGTTTATCAGAGACATACTACCCAGGTTCTTGGTTACTGGAACATGTCCCACATATTATTCGTCAGCGGTTGCGGTTCCAACATGATGGAGCCCGACCTCACTTTGGACTGAGAGTTCGTGGACATCTGGACCAAACATTCCCTGAAAAGTGGATAGCACCGGAGGTCGTGTTTCCTTACCAGCACATTCACTTGATCTCATCCAACTTGCTTTCTTCTTGTGGGGCCATGTGAAAAGTCTTGAGTACGAGACGCCTGTAGAGGATGAAGAGGATCTCCTGGCAAGAATTATAGCTACCAGCGCCACCGTTTAAACGCCACCGGGGATATTAGAACGGGTGCGACGTTGCCATGCCTGCATTGTCGCTGGGGGAATGCCATTTTGGACAATTGTTGTAAATGTAGCAGCTTGTGAAGCTTGTGCAGGTAAATGGAATTAATTATTCCTGTAACGTAGATTTAGGATTTTCGGTGTCTCTGACATCAAGTTATGTCCATAAACATGAGAAATCATCTGAGTGTACCGGAAAGTATTCAGCGGGAGTTCTGTACGTCATGATCAAGGGTTCGGAAGCCGGGAGCCCTTAGTTCGAGCGATGCGGGAGGATAAGATGGAACTTGAGTAGGTTTTCGCTTATAACTTTCGACTGGGTCGTTTCCAGACTAGGGTCCATTATCTCAAATTGATACGTTTAACCTTCTCCATCGTCCCTGAAAATCTGAAACATCATTACGGTATCACCCTTTATATGAGAAGTTGTTTTTTTTAACTACAATTCTACTAGTTAAAAGCCTTGCTGTATATCTGTATCTTCATTATCACAAATAGAACGTAGTGCCTCAGTATTAATGGCATTTGGAACAAAGAACTTACTTTCTGATATTTTGTCGAAAATTGATATTTTTGAGACCGTGGCTATGTACAAAATAGAAAAAACGCAACTCACACACACCTGACCACAGTCTTCAGTAGCCAGAGAGTGTGGTCGTGTGTGTGTGTGTGTGTGTGTGTGTTGTATATTTCCGACGAAGGCCTAGTTGGCCGAAAGCTCACTTTCTGACAGTCTTGTTGTTGTGCCTATCTGCGACTCAGCATCTCCGCTCTATGGTGTGTAGCAACTATCCTTTTGGTAATATTGTTACATTCCACCCTGGATTTTCCATTGCTTGAAGTTAATTCTTGAAAAGAAGACAGCAAACAGTCACAGTTAAATCATATTAAAAACACCGTCCCCGGTTTCGAGCCGACGGGTTCATCTTCAGACGGCTGTTCAGGTTTACATTACGTTTATTTTTTTATTACATTAGCTGTTGAAAAAACGCCAACAGTCACCGGAAGATGAGCCTATAGCTTCCAAACCGGCAACGGCGCTATTTGTGTATCTAAATACCATTATTAATAGTGGCTGGTTGTCGTTTCCTTCCCTGCAAGAATAAACTTGTAAAAACTTTATTATTGGCGGTTAGAACCACTCATTTTCCTGTTATGACACTTAGAACGTTCTTAACTTAAAGAAGTATTTATTTTCTAAATTTTCTCATTACTTTTTGCGGTGCTGCGGTAAGCAGCATAATTTTGTGATATCAGAGTTCCTTCTCAATTCTTCTGATCCAAGTCAGTTATGTACAGAGTTACAAAATTATTACAGTGTCAGATTTGCCACTTAGAACGTTTTCAGTTTCCAATCTCCATTTGAGTTAAAGAATAAGCAAGGTATTTCAAAACGACGTTTTAAAAATTTGGGACAGATTCCTTACACAAATTCAAGAAGAAAATGTCCAGTAAACATGGGCTCTAAAACGCACACCTTAAAAGTTACAAGCACTTGTTCATATTCACTGCAGTGAAAAACATCTCTTCTACAGAACAAGTGCTCAGAGCTTGTAAGATATGCATTGTAGAGCGCCGGCCGAAGTGGCCGCGCGGTTCTGGCGCTGCAGTCTGGAACCGCGAGACCGCTACGGTCGCAGGTTCGAATCCTGCCTCGGGCATGGATGTGTGTGATGTCCTTAGGTTAGTTAGGTTTAACTAGTTCTAAGTTCTAGGGGACTAATGACCTCAGCAGTTGAGTCCCATAGTGCTCAGAGCCATTTGAACCATTGTGGAGCCCATGTTTACTTGACTTTTTTTCTTGTTTTGGTGTAAGGAACCTGCACCCGAAATTTTTGAAACATCATTTTGAAACAACCTCTATATGAACACATTTGATGTTACCGTAAATTGTAAAGGATGCCTGGTTAGCTGTAGGGCATATCTTATTCACTCTAACCCTGACAGGTAACACAAGTAGATTAACGAATAAATAAACTAAGTAATACTTACTGGGTAAAACCAGGATGAAAAAACAGGATGCAGCAAAGTGATATCGAAACAGTTGTAGTATTAGTTATTGACGTTCCGCCCATATAAAGAAACGTGCCTGCAGCCTAGGCAAGATACAGAGAGGAAACTATAAACGAATGATCTGCAAAGTTTCAGATATATTTGGAGTAATATTATCTAGGTATCTGTTTCGGAATTGTCTAGGGGTGCAGGGCAGTTCGGCGCATCAATAGCCGAGTTTTTCCTTGGCGCCACCCCACTGGTCAGGAAACGTGCACCAGTAGCGTGACGGGTGCACATTGCGCCCAGTCTGGGCAGCTCGGGGAAGCCACGAACAAGAAGAGACCAGCAAGTCGCGTGATCCCGAGATAGTCGGCATCACGCAGTTGGCTGCGCGCTGTTGCTCAGCCCGCTGTCGCAGCGAGGCTTACTTCTCCCCAGGGCTAACCCGCAGCCGAAACCCTCATCCACTGGGAGGACGTTTCACAGAGGAACTGCTTTGTCACCGACAAGTCTCTACTTGCTCCGTCAGTCCTATTCTATTGTCTCCCGTTCGCATGAGAATGTGACGAAACGTCAGCAGTTGTAATGTTTGTTCATTTTCGTGTTCATTTACTGTACAAACAGACACACTTTAGCGGACGTTCTGCAAGTCATTTCTTCTTCGTTTAGATTCGCAAAGTAATCTTTATAGAGTTGCCAGAAATACGGTCAAACACATTTGTTATAAATTTAGATCCGTTTCCTGTATTGCAGTTTTTAATTATTTGCAAGTCAAACTACAAGCGCTGACTTACGAATAGTAACTGCATCTTAATTATTTGCAAGTCAAACTACAAGCGCTGACTTACGAATAGTAACTGCAAAGCAGTTAACATGATGCTACTCCTCGATTCTTTGAGCGACTCTTTTTGTCCAACACAACGTCTGATGCATGGGTCCACATACAGATTACGGGTTGTCAACAGAGTTGTAAGAACCGAGAGAGTGGATTCGGCTGCAGCGCTAAGTCTCTATCCAATAATCCAGATTTAATTTTTCTGTTGTTTTCCCAAAGCCTTTAAGGCGAATGGTGTTCAAGTTTCTTCGAAAAGGACATGGCTGATATCCTCTACACCTTATCTCATTAGATACTGATGATGAGTAAGTGTTTAAGAAGACCAAACACCGAAAGGCCATCAGTCTCTTATTCAGCGGCCCCTCCCCCCAGGACAGATGTAGAGTACCCAATCTGTCTGTGTATAGAGTAAATTATGTCAGAAAGTGCAAGAAATGGTATTAAACGTTTGCGTAGCGTGTATCTGAGACGGAACATGGGAACTAGCCCGGTATTCAACTAGTGGATGTGGGAATCCGCCTAAAAACCACATCCAAGCTGGCTGGCACACCGACCTCTGGTCATCAGTTCGCCGGACGGCTTCGATCCTGGGCCGTCGTATCTCCTCGTCCCGGAAGCGTTCGCGTTAACATGCTCGGTTATACGGGCAGCTCCTATTAGAGCTTTTGCTCGATCTCTAGTAACTTCGACGAAATGCTAAACTGTAATATTTCGTGTTACACTTGCCAAAACAGGACTAGCTGCTAACAAAGTTTTTCAAGTTTTCCCTATTTGATCGCAAAGTTTGTCGAAAATTGTAATGCACGTATGTCGGCTTAGGGTTTTCGTAGTTCCCGTGATTCACATTACGTGAGTACCGAAATGTTTTCATAACGAGTCTAAACAAATAACAGCATTTCAAAAATAATCTATTGATCAGCATGTAAAGATGCTTAAAACTCCAACATAGTATGGTGTCCCTAAACTTAGTCATCATGACAGATAATTTGGCTGAAGTTAGGTATACAGTATCTCATCCAAATCCATTAGCTATAGATGTGCGAGCAGTATAACCAAAAGTTATTTGCAACTTTTGTTTACGTTTGTGTATCAAACTACAGCAAAAAGAGGACAAAATCATATCACCTTCTGCAAAAGCCGGATCGAAGCAAACAGCGGCGGCTTTCTATAGGTACACTGCACTAAGAGAAGTAAATGTCTATTGATGTAGCCGGGTCAATTGCCAGTTAGAAGATACTACATCCAAACATGCACACTGGCATTGCTGCATAATGATCTGTGTGCTTCACCACGATAATAAAGAACTACGTCAGGTTTTTTTGGTAACATTGACATACGCGTTTCTTACTAAATTGAACTGCACTGCACTTATCGACAGTCATACTAAAGTTGCCGCCATTCATCAAATGGTGAACGTTCTATAGAATATTTGCTTCATTAAAATTTTCATCAATGCTGAACCTAGACCTCCCCTAACACCTCCTGTAACTTTCTGTAATACCTCCTCCAACAGCAATATCTTCTAGTCCCTGGTCTGAGGCGTCTCGTCACGGACCGGGTGGCTCCCCCCGTCGGAGGTTCGAGTCCTCCTTCGGGCGCGCGCGCGCGCGTGCGTGTGTGTGTGTGTGTGTGTGTGCGTGTGTTTTGTCCTTAGTGTAAGTTAGTTTAAGCTAGTTTAAGTAGTGTGTAAGCTTAGGGACCGATGACCTCAGCAGTTTGGTCCCATAAGACCTTACCACAAATTTAAAAAAAAAAATGCTAGTCCCTGATCATTCCCAGTAATAACAGTTTATGCAAGTCTAAAAAATGGTGATCAGAATTCACAGTTGCCGCAATCCTCGTTCGTTTGCAGATATCTGTGTCCAAAAGAGAAAAGATGACAATATATTCGTATTCGAAGTTATACGGATTTCAAACTGCGCTTTTCCAGTACGATAACTTCGGTCCCTTTTCTTTAATACTTTCTATAGATTAAAATCTACATAACTTCTTCAGAAACAGAGCTGTAGTGTTTCACATACATGTTAAGAACGCAATTGTATCTGTAGTTAGTTCCTACCGGTCGCTCAGATTCATGACTAGAGAAAATGTAAAATATTAATTTCATTCTGATCGAGTGTGATTATGTAATTGTGAAACGATGGACTGCAAACGGACGGATGTATTTCCAACTTCCTTTACGCCGTGCTGATTAGTTATACTGACGTTTTCGAAACACTGAGATAACTGCTTGTACAATGCCTTGGCTCCGTCACTACCTTCCATGGACTCCCTGTCTAGTTATCTCCTTCCACACCGAGAGATATGGTGAGGTGTTTGACGCAGGGAAATCGTAGTTGGGAAAAGCGTGTTTTAAGTTACTGCCTTGCTATCCTAATTTAGATGTACTGTGGTTTCCCAAATATTTCTTAAACTATGGTAGGTATCGAAACGTGCCTTTCAGGAAATGATAATACGCAAATGAGCAAGTAAGCTGAAGTCTTGGCAATACTTATATCTTTCTCTTTTTTATTGTTTATTTTATGGCCTTCATTGGACCACTCTAGTCAAAAATACAAAGTTGTAAACAAGTTGTTACACAGGGATACAATTTGGCTCAACACTAACTTAATATGATATTTAGGTAATATAATTATTAGAGTCTATTCTGATATGAAAGGTGTTTTGATCTTCTGTCTGCCCAATATTTCTTCATTCTTTCAGATATTTTCTTTCTTTCTTCATCTGAGACCACTCTTCCTGTACTCCTTTTATTGATTTTCATTTGTAGTCTGGTTTGCGAGTCTTGCAGTATTCTGGTTTTCTCTGTCTTGTTTTTTAGGTCACCTACTGTAATTTGGAGTTCTTTTATATCTTCCTTAATTTCTGTGATCCATTTAATGTCGCTCTTGCTATTCCACAATTTTTGTATTATTTTTTTACTAATTCTGTTTACTGGAGTTCTCATCAGATGTCCAAAGAATGAGATGCGTTTCTTCCTGATCGTGCTCATGACTGGTTCTATTTTCTTATATACTGTTTCATTTGATGCTGTTCTCCAATGTCCATTTATTTTAACTGTTTATTTATACATGTCCTAATTATTCTTCTTTCTATTTTTAGTATTCTGTCAATTTCTGCTGTATTAGTTGTTCTGAAGATAGTTTCAGCTGCATACGTTATTTCTGGTTGTGTAACTGTTTTATAGTGTTTTAATTTTGCAACTATAGATAGGCTTTTTTTGTTGTATGTAGTTTTGGTAATGTAGCTTGCGTAGTTCAGTTTTTTTATTCTATTCTGGCATGATGGCTTCTCATTTAGATTGTATGTTATTATTTCGCCTAAATATTTAAATTTATCAACAATTTTGATTTCCTGTTCTCCTATAGTAATTTTGTTTGTAAGTGGTGGATCAGTTAGCATAATCTCCGTTTTTTCAAATGATATTGTAAGGCCTAATTTCTCTGCTATTTCTTGTAGTGGTTTCACTTGTTGCCTCGCTTCTTGAACGGTGTTGGCTAGGAGAGCAAGATCATCAGCGAATCCCAAGCAGTTTAAGCTAATGTCATCTTTTGCACTTCCAATTCTTATCATCTTTGGATTGTCCTTGTACCATTCTCTCATTATGTATTCCAGTAAACAGCTGAACAATAATTGTAATAGGCAGTCACCTTGTCTTAAGTCTGTTTTTATGAGGAATGGTTCCGAAATTTCTCCTCTAAACTTCACTTTTGATTTGGTGTTGGTTAGAGTGAGTTGTATTATTTTAATTAGTTTTGGATGGAGTCCTAGATTTCTTAAAATTTTTAGTACTGAAGGTCTGTGGAGACAGTCATATGCCTTCTTAAAATCTACAAATGTTATTGCCAGAGGTTTGTTCCGTTTCTTGTAGTATGCCATAATCAATTTTAAACTAATTATCTGCTCTGCACAGCTTCTCCATGGTCTGAAACCTCCTTGATATTCCCCTAACTTCTGTTCTAATTGCTCCTTGATTCTTTCATATAGGATCTTGGATAGAATTTTGTATGTGCAATCTAGGAGAGAGATTCCTCTGTAGTTGTCTGGGTTGCTCTTATCTCCCTTTTTGTGAAGTGGGTGGATGATAGCTGTGGTCCCATGTTCGGGGAATCGTTCTGTTACCCAAATTTTTGTTAGAGCCATGCGTAAGGAGGTCTTGACTGTGTCACTTGCATATTTCCACATTTCAACAAAAACCTGATCTTCTGCACATGTCTTATAATTTTTTTGTTCTTTAAGAATTTTTTCTACTTCTTGGAAAGTTGGAGCTTCTAGTTTGTTAGGTTTGGTTTTTATTGGGGTATTTATGTTGATTTGTAAGGGTTCTTTGGGTTCCTCGCAATTCAGAAGTTTGTTAAATGCTTTTGCCATGATTTCTGCATTTTCCTTGTTACTGTGTGTCATTCTTCCATCTTCATCTTTCAGTATTAGTGTAGGGGCCTCATATTGTTGTATTTGTTTCCCAAAGATTTTATAGTAGTTCCTGGAGTTGGTTTTATGATAATTACCTTCTATAGATTTTATAATATCTTTATGGAATCCTCTCTTGATTCTTATAATATTTTGTGTGAATTTGTTTCTTTCATTTTTTAGGTTGATGGCATTCCCTTCAGTTTTATGTGTTTGAAACTTTAACCATGCTTGGTGTCTATCTTCATGGAATTTGTCACATTCTGATGTGCACCATGCATGTTTCTTCGTGGGTTCAAGGGAGCTAGCTTCTCTGCTTCTTTTTTAAGATCTTCCTTATATATCAAGATAACGAGAGTTTTTTTTTTTTTTTTTTTTTTTTTTTTTTTTTTTTTTTGTGTGTGGAGCGATGTATATGAAGACGGCGAACTGCTCTCTTTCCTCCGCTACGGAACCGTTTGCAGCATGGTGCCAAGCTCTCTTCAACAATGTTTATAAATCCTGCGAAGAGAAAACGTTTCGTCGCCTGCCTCGGCACTCATGTCTATACAATTACCATAGTAGTTTTGCAATAATTTCGCTGCAAACAAGAACAATCGTTATTTCATTGAGCTCCTCTTCCCATTACGTAACGAATGTCGTTAACAGAGATAAATCGTTCTATTAAAAAAAGTGGTTACTTCAATATCTCGGTAGATAGAAAGATGCATGTGCTACCAAAATAGAAACTTAATTTTTTCATTTGCCAGAAACTTCGTTTCGACACCTAGAACTGCTCATGAATAATTGGAGTATTCAAATTACGTCGTTCTCTTATACAGAAGGTTAGGAAAGTGTCGAATATTTCGAGACGTTGTTGTACACAACGAAACAAGTAAAAATGTCTGTAAACATGGGCACCAAAAGTCATACCTTAAGCGCTATGAGCACTTGTTCGTCTTCGACACTTTGAGACACATCTCTTCTATTGAACAAGTGCTCATGTTTACTAGACTTTTTTGTCTCGGTGGGTACAACCTCTCAAAATATTCGATTCTTTTCTTAACACCCTGTATATTTCACTTACATAGAAAAAAAATAAGACCTATTATCTAAAAGTATAAGAGATCACTACTAGTTTCGTATGTCTACACCCGTAATTTGTTAATCAAAAGTATTTTCCATTATACATCGTTTCCATTATTTTACACATAACCTTCTATACTTGTCGTTATTCAGGAAGGTCGACGTCTTCTGTTAATGTCTCTAAACGGTAATTGTTTACTGTATTTATTCGATAAAAACATTATAGTTTAGAGTACCGTGAACGTCGAGGTAATTAAAGGTACGCCGGCCGGGGTGGCCGAGCGGTTCTAGGCGCTACAGTCTGGAACCGCGCGACCGCTACGGTCGCAGGTTCGAATCCTGCCTCGGGCATGGGTGTGTGTGATGTCCTTAGGTTAGTTAGGTTTAAATAGTTCTAAGTTCTGGGAGACTGATGACCTCAGAAGTTAAGTCCCATAGTGCTCAGAGCCATTTGAACCAATTATAGGCACAACACAAGTTAGGATTGTGAAAATATGCTACAAAAAAAGCCTTCTTTTTCTCTCGTTTTATGATCTTCCTTGAAGATTTACGAAAGCTGAACATAGCCAATATTATAATTTATGTAGTAAACACACTTGTGGTCGCATATGAGTTGTTACTTTTTATTTTGATGACCGGTTTGAGCAGTGATCTACACGCAAGCACGGACGGGAGTGCTCCACGCCTGCGATTCCTGTGATCACCAAGAAATGTAAATCTGATGATGATCTCTCTAGTAGATCGAAATCGGGCATCAAAATAAAAAGTAACAACTCATATGAGACCACGACAGTGTTTAATAAATAACTTGTAAAATTGCTAGATCGCTGTTATCCTGGAACAATGTATCAAAAATTTTTGAAGCCAATATGAGTCTAAGGAAAGCCATAGCCGAGGGGTGCAACGAATTAGAAAGTAAAATTCTATGTACAGATTTAGCAGAAAGTCCTAAGAAGTTTTAATTTTAAAGTTACGTTATTTCTCAGGTAACTATGATGTAAAAAAAAGTAGTGTATGTGTGAAACCGTTGTCAGATTAAAAGAGGGTTCGAAGGATCTAATATGATCAGATTAAATAAATAAACGTAAACAGTGTTAAATGAGTAAACGGATCATAGCCACCTGTCCAGAACCTCTGTGACCATAACGACACTGTAACGGAAGATGACACAGAGAAGGCCGATATATTGAACGTCTTTCTTTCAAAATTGTTTCACCGAGTAAAATGGCGCTGTAGTTCGTCCTTTAAATCGTCATTCGAACATGTGAATGACAGATGTAGGGATAAGTGACCATGAAAGAGAAAAGCAACTGAAATCGCTCAACAGAGGAAAGGCCATTCGACCTCACAGCTTGCCAATTCAAGCCTCCAAATGAACAAAATACGAGCGTACGGAATGTTGGAACAAACGTGAGATGGCATTGAAGATTACCTAGCGAACAGAATAAAGCGTGTCATTTTCAACAGCGAGAAATGTTCAGACGTCGGGCATACCCGAAGGGATTGTACTTTTCGAAGTACATATAAATGACCTAGTGGATAAGGTAGGAAGTTCCATGAGAATTTTCGTTATTGCTGCTGTTATACACAGAGAAGTCGCAACGCTAGAAAACTTTAGCGAAGTTCAGGAATACCTGCAGAAGGTAGAAACTTTGTACAAGGATTGGCAGTTTATCTTCAACGAGAACGAATGTAACACATTGTGCATAAATATACAGGAAGACCCATTACTGCATGATTACACGGTTGCAGAACAGTCACTGGAAGTAGTCACATCCGTAAAATATTAAGGAATATGCGTAATGTGCGATTTAAAGTCGAACGATCACATAAAACTAATCGCAGCTAAGGCAGATGCCACACTGAGATTCATTGGAAGAATCCTCAGGAAAAGTAGTCCCCCCACAATGAAGGTAACTTATAAAACCCTTGTTCGACCACTACTTTAATACTGCTTGTCAGTCTGGGATCCATGCCAGCTAGAATTGGCAGAGGAAGTATAAAATATTTATTGAAGAGCAGCACTTTTCGTTACAGTTTCTTTTACTAAGCGCGAATGCGTCAAGGATATGCTCAGTAGTTTCCATTCACAGACACTACGAGAGAGGCGTTCCGCATCACGGAATGGTTTACAGTTAAAATTTCGAGAGCGTACTTACTTAGAAGAGTTAACCGATATTTTGCTTCCTGTTACGCATATTTTGTAAGTTGACCATGAAGGTGAAATTAGAGAGACTCGAGCTCACTCGGAAGCTTACCAGCAATCATTCTTCCAGTGAACGGTTCGCGACTGGAACAGTGAAAGCCGTACAGAAAGTACCCTCCGTCACATACCGTAAGGCCGCTTGCAATTATAGATGTAGGTATAGTTATTCACCGTGATTATCAATACTGCAACAGTGGGAAAGAGAAATGCTTCAGTTATGACATTTACTGGTTAGTTTAGTGGCAATGGGTTTTTCAGATTATTGCACTGACGTCGTTACTACCACGAGATCGTGCAGAAATAACTTCCAAGGTCTTCCATTTAAATTACTTACAACGACTGTAGGTGTTGTGCACAATGTACGTTACCTACTAAAACTATTCCGTAATAGTGCGGTAGCGTACTCGCTTCCCACGCCAGGGTTCCTGGGTTCGATTCCCAGCGGGGTCAGGGATTTTCTCTGCCTCGTGATGGCTGGGTGTTGTGTGATGTCCTTAGGTTAGTTAGGTTTAAGTAGTTCTAAGTTCTAGGGGACTGATGACCGTAGCTGTTAAGTCCCATAGTGCTCAGAACCATTTGCACCATTATTCCGTAATACTGACGCTGATCTAAGCTGTTGGGCCTGCCGTGGCTTCGCAATACGCAACACTACAACACGTATAT
Source organism: Schistocerca nitens (assembly GCF_023898315.1). Classification (NCBI taxonomy): domain Eukaryota; kingdom Metazoa; phylum Arthropoda; class Insecta; order Orthoptera; family Acrididae; genus Schistocerca; species Schistocerca nitens. The sequence continues at coordinate 385,583,731 of NC_064616.1, forward strand.
CTGTTCTGCATCTGTAGCAGATTTTCATGTTGTTCTCCAGCTGAAGTAACTCAGATGATACAACATAAAATAGATGATATTTATGAAGTGGGATACAAGGATTTTAGAAATCTGCAGGATACGCTTGTACCACGTCATAAGATCCAGTTGCATGATTATGCCTCCTGTCTCAAGCAGTGCGGAATGTAAGCCAAGATAAGCTAAAGAGAAAGGCGCAGGAAGCCATATGAAACCAATTTTTTATTTTCCATTACAAGTTTTAATGGATTGTAGTGGGGAAAGATTGGGTATTATTTTGACTAGTACCTTGTAACAGAACACATGTAAATTTCAACTATATTAGGAGAAGACATAGTGTGTGGTTATACACATGTTCTGGAGAAACCTTTTTGCGTGATATGCACGTTGTTGGGAATTTGTGGCATGAACGCTTCAAGTGGTTGCCAACGATCGCTGCAGGCTAGCATTCTGGTAGCAACCCTCAGCATGTCTATGTTTAGCATAAGTAAACTTGGTAGCTTCACACTGAGTTTTACTTCTATTTATTATTATTCTTTGAATTTTAGTACATTGAAGCAAATCCTTCTAGTGCTCAACAATAGGGCACGTTATGTCTCTCATCATTCTATAAATGATTTAATTGTTATTTCAGTTGCTTTAAGTAAAATAAGTAGCCCCTTAATGTCAAATTTTGCTCCATTTTGGCTTCAGTATAGGTTTCATTTTAATAACACGTGTTATTTGAGTTACGGTGCGTTTTAGAAACATTAATTTTTGAGCAGATTTTAACAGCGCACGAAATAAGTATCATGGCTTATACTAGCGAATGGACTAAGCAATTGTCACTTTGCAAAGAATTCAAGGACTTTTTTTTTTTGTTACTACTTTCGGTGCCGTTTGATACCACTCGAGTTTGTCGAGTTCCCAAAATTCTATGGTATTTTTATTTTAAATACTTCTAGTGTACTGTGTGACTTTGCATCCCATGACTGTAATATCGTTTTACACTGAACACCTTTACACGCTTGTTGATGTCAACCATGTCGGTCTTTTATTCTGAACCTATGATGTCGAATTTTGAATATTCTTACATGCTGCTTGATGTTTCTGTTATTTTTATGCCAATATATGGTTTGCGATAGTTCACTGAATAGTAGGGTGACACAGATGAGAAGTGGAGGGACATTTTTGGATACAGGAATCTCCAAATACGTACAGAAACAAAGCGGAAGAAGTCAGAGCACAGTTAAACCTACAAAATAGCCTATTACCTTTTACGAGGGCGCGCTGAAAAATAATGCTGCTGTATTTTTCAAATAAAATAAGCGTTATTAACATTCTACACCTCTATCTTTCGTGTCTGGGACTGATGATGCTGTAGTTCTGCCCCTTTCTCTACAAACCAACAAACAAACCATGTCTATATATTTGCAGAATTCTACCGCTAGAGGGTTCCGAATTGTACCGTGTAACATGGCGGTGTATAATGTTAACTATTTCGCTGCTTATTGTAATCGAATTTCGATTTCGAAAAGTCCGTGAAGACATGAAGCACCATCTTCTTTAACATGACAGTTCCAGACCATACGTTAGCGCTGCGGCATCTGCAACAGTCCGATGCCTTGTGTTCAATGTCATCAATCATCCTCCATACAGTCCCGACTTGGCTCCATCCGGTTTTCATCTGTTTCCAAAACCTAAAAAACACCTTCGAGGACTTCAGTTTGAAAGTGATGAAGCTGTGCAAATAGAGGTAAGATTGTGACTCTGTCAACACAGTAAAATACTCTGCAGTGACCGTATCAACAAACTTGTCTCTTGTTGGGAGAAATGTGTTCGCCGCCACGGTGACTATGTTGAGAAATAAATATGTACATATGAAAAATAAAGATTTAGAATGTTAGTGACGTATGCTTTACTTAAAAAGTTGTAAGAGTTTCAGATAAAAAAATTCGGAAGCATTACTTTTCTGCACGCCCTCGTGGGCATCAAATGATGCCCACGAAGCCACACATGAAGGCGGGAACAGAGACTGTCAAAGTGCAGCTGTTGGTGAAGATACGAGAATATTTTAGTAGGTTAAAATCAAGAACGCCGGGGAAGATACAGATTGCTAGCGAGAGTATCGACAATAGGTTAAATTTAATAACGACCCGACATAAAGACGCCTTGGTCTCCGTTCGTAGCAATTAAAGATATGTTGTTTCGGCGTCAGAACGCATGGAAAATTTGGAAATATTGACAGAAATTTTCTTGCAGCTTAAGGCCATTAAATAGACTGTTAAGAAAGACTAAGTGGCGGACATGCAAAGCGCTATCCTCTGTTCTAAATAAGATCTACTCAGTCTCAATTAGGAAAGTATGTAGTAAGAATTTAGAAATACCCTGCATAACGCACGAGCCACCTCACAGCTGTGCTTCCGCCAGTACAACCTTCATAACTTCCATACACTTTTAATGTTGTAGGAACTTTCAAAGCTTTGCCCACTACGCTGCAGAGTGAAAGACTCATTCTGAATCCTGTATGACTGCAGTTTTAGTCTTCTAGGAACTTTCAAAACAGTGCACACACCGCTGCAGAGTGAAAGATACATTCTGAATTCTGTGTGACTATAACACACAAAAAGACATAGCACAGCGCGCCAAAACATTAAAATGTTGAACAAACTATTGATATATGGTAAAGAAATGCTACACAGTACAATAACAGAAGAAAGAAAGAAATATAAAGAGGGTGACTCCGAACACGATTTTATATTTTATATGTCTGTAGTGTTCATTAGAGAACTGCATACCAAGACATGCGAACGACTCATGAAGAGAGACAAAACGTCGTCGAGGGCGAAATTTCAATTGCTACGAGCAACGAACTCCAACGAGTGACGTCAAGAACGTACCATATCAATCAGTAACATATCTACCGATATGGAAGCATGCAGCAGAAACATAGTGTCTTCTAATATAAGTGCGAAAACCATCCAAATCCTATCAACTTTTATCGCACAACAAACTAACCTCGAAAAAAGGAGAGTGGGTCGATTTTAGATTCCTTCATAATGATCAAACATAACGTAAAGGTGGCATTGTAGCTACAAGACGTAGTCAAAGAATGCCTGAAACCCAGTTTAAGTCATGATTTCGCAAGATACTATTTCGAATCCTCAGAAAATTAAATAACGAGCGAACAGGTTCCACTTACACTGCTAGAAATTTGTTTTCCCTATCTGCCGAATGCGCTACTCAACAGCGAGGTCATGAAGCCGATACCTGTCACCGTAACTGCCCTCTACGAACTCGAAATCTAGTAGAAATTTGCAGTACTGAAACAGAACCACTGTTCGACAGTGCTTTGAGTTATTACCAGACGCGTTCGTTGTAATAGACTCTACAACACACTAGTACATACTAAAATCACAAACATGAGCAACAGCCGGCCGCGGTGGTCTTGCGGTTCTAGGCGCTCAGTCCGGAACCGCGCGACTGCTACGGTCGCAGGTTCGAATCCTGCCTCGGGCATGGATGTTTGTGATGTCCTTAAGTTAGTTAGGTTTAAGTAGTTCTAAGTTCTAGGGGACTGATGACCACAGATGTTAAGTCCCATAGTGCTCAGAGCCATGAGCAACAGAGCAAGCACCTCCAGTAACAAAACTCAGCCAATAACCACACAAACACAACAAAATATGGAAAAATCTCAAACAAAGCAAAAAAGTGAGCAGACGAAAACAATGCGGAGGGACCAAGTCAAATATAAGAATGGTACACGTAACTGCAGGAACCTACTCTGTCAGTCCGAAAGGTTTCGAGACTATATTAATAAAAATAGAGAAATATTAAGATGATGGTTTTAATGTTTCATGTGTTGTATATAGTCTCCATTTCCCCGTCACCCTTCCCCCCCCCCACCCGCCCCTCTCATATCCTTAGAGTGCACAGAACGTTCATATAACCTTGTGAAACTGTCAGAAAAGTGCGTGTTGGGACGTTGTTAAACTCGTGCATCACATTGGTTTGAATTTCGATTATGTGGTCAAAAATTTGACCCTTGGAATGAATTTCTGCACTTAGTCGTTTTTTGGTAAATTCGTATTGATAACACAAAGTCTCGTCATCCGTAATGATTTTCTTCTTGCCATTCACTTTTTTCTTTTTTTTTTTTTGGGGGGGGGGGAGACGGGATAAGCTTTCCATATACGTTTCTTCAAAACATTCTGAAAAATGTAGGTACAAAATCTCATAAGTGACCTTATTATTAAGGGAAATTACTTGAGTAAACCATCCCATCATTTCCAACCAACAATACAGTCACATTCAATGAAATAGCTTGTCAGACAAGTCAGAAGAAAAAATCACGAACAGCTGAATATTCGTTGACAGCTTCTAACAAGATCATTTGGTACAACAGAGTACCACCCACGTTGTACAAGAATAGCTCAAAAAGAATTTTCTTAACCTTTTCGTAACTGCAAGGAAGACTGAAACTGCCTGGCAGATTAAAACTGTGTGACGGACCGAGACTCGAACTCGGGATCTTTGCCTTTCACGGGAAAGTGCTCTGCCAACTGAGCTACCCAAGCACGACTCACGCCCCGGTTTCACAGCTGTACTTCTGCCAGTACCTCGTCTCCTACCTTCCAAACTTTACAGAAGCTCTCCTGCGAACCTTGCAGAACTAGCACTCCTGAAAGAAAGGATATTGCGGAGACATGGCTTAACCACAGCCTGCGGGATGTTTCCAGAATGAAATTTTAACTCTGCAGCGGAGTGTGCGCTGATATGAAACTTCCTGGTAGATTAAAACTGAGTGCCGGACCGAGACTCGAACTCGGGACCTTTGCCTTTCGCGGGCAAGTGCTCTACCAACTGAGCTACCCAAGCACGACTCTCGCCCCGTCCTCCCATGATCTCCGGTGGCTTGTTACAAGGTAATTGCATTAGTTTGATTTCTTATCCCAGTTTATCTTTCTATCTGTACTGCACTGAAAATATCTGCATAACAGTTCAAATGTCGACGGTATCTGCTGTGTGTTTTGTTTGGAACTTGTTTCATCCACTCACAGTACTTGGTGGTGACAACAGCAATGCCAACTTTGCTCTTCATCATCAAGCTCGCATTGGTTCCTTTTTCGGTTAATGTTAGTTGCACGTTGACTGTGATGCGCAGCAGTATGTATAGGTCTGCTGATGAAGTGTTGGTCGTTATGGAACTAGTGAATACGTCGCTTATTACACTGGAATAGCGGCACAACAACGCTATGCTGAGCTGTTCCGGCAGCTATGGTAATCACATCACAGTACTTTTGCATTGTCTAAGGTTTGTTGCAATACTCTCTGTTTGGTGTGTTACGTTTTGGTGACTGACAATTACACGATTTTTCACTTTGTGAAAGCACTTTTACAGATCAAAGGTAACGGGAGTAGTACACCGAATAAATCACTATTACTTTATTGATCTGCAACGAACCACGAAAGAGCACAGGTACTTTTGCCAAAATACCCAAAAAATATCCCTGAACAACATCGAAATTTTGCCATTGGAATTTCGATCAACCCACGTAACTGAACATTAATGGCTATATTAATCATATTCTTAAAGTTTTTTTTATTTTTATTTTTTTTACTAAAGGTGATGGCAAGTCTCAACTTCCACGAAGAGCAGGTGTGAGTAGCGAAGGATGATGATGTTTGGTTTGTGCGGAGCTCAGCTGCGCGGTCATCAGAGGCTGTACAAAGTCCCAATTTTTTCACAGTCCAATTTTTACACAATCCAGTCTAGCCACTTTCACGAATGATAATGATGATGAATTGATGAGGACAACACAAACACCCAGTCCCAGGGCAGAGAAAATCCCCAACCCAGCCAGGAATCGAACCCGGGGCCCCATGATCCAGAGACAGCAACGCTAGCCACTAGGCCACGAGCTGCCAACTGAGTAATGGAGGAACCCCGGTTCTAATGATGACCTACTTCCATATGTCAGCTCTAACACATTCATGTCATTATTTGTAGATCTTGGAATTAATATTGGGAGGTCCTGTGTTCGATTCCAGACATTGGTCTTTGTACAATTTTTATTATATTAGAAAACTTTTCCCTGTTTCAATACTTGCTACATATGTCTTACCTATTCAACCAATCTGGATCAAGGATTCAGAAGTCCTATCTTGGGAGTCCCAACATCGACATTATGTAGAATTCATATACTTTTAGGATATTTTTCGATGTTTGTTGACTTACATAAGCGTATCGTTTCTCCCTTCAGTTTTTTTCAGTACCCCGTCACAGCACTGCATATGTTGCAGTTTGCCTCGTTGCTTGCACGCAGGCGCCGTCAAGTTTCAGGTCTCGGCATCGACGCCCCAGAGATTACATTTCGTCTCCCAAAATACTTTGGTTTAACTAGTTCCTACTTCAAGATGTCGATAGTTCTAAGCTCCAAAACTTGTTAGTCCAGAATAGCTCTCTGATATCTTCATTGGAACCTACAAATGCTTCTGCCACCAAGTTCTGTCTTCAAGTCCTGAATAAGGTCTTTAACCTGTTTCGGCACTTAAACAAGTGTTGCATAGTTTCAAACTATTTGGATTGAGTATGATTTTGCCGGCCGGTGTGGCCAAGCGGTTAAAGGCGCTACAGTCTGGAACCGCGTGACCGCTACTGTCGCAGGTTCGAATCCTGCCTTGGGCATGGATGTTTGTGATGTCCTTAGGTTAGTTAGGTTTAAGTAGTTCTAAGTTCTAGGGGACTGATGACCTTAGAAGTTAAGTCCCATAGTGCTCAGAGCCATTTGAGTATGATTTTGTGGGAGACGGTAGTTCCACATACTGAAACTAGATTTCTATACTACAGGTAATTACTATAGTAATATCCCCCACCCTCCACGTTCTGCACCATTGTCATTGACACCCGACTGTGTGAATTAAAATTCCGACATTCCGTTTCTCTCTTCCTGTGTAAAGAAAAATCAGCACTTACCCTTCTTGCATTGGTTCAGTCACATTTTACACGTATCTGATACCTACGATTTCCCAAATGAAGAACTTAAACTCATAGTACATACTTATATAGGTTAGGTTAGGTTAGATTAGATCTGTCACATAGGACTGACTCAGCTTTAAAAATTATTTCGTCATTTTGCCTGCATACTTTACTTATGATCCTACATATACACTCCTGGAAATTGAAATAAGAACACCGTGAATTCATTGTCCCAGGAAGGGGAAACTTTATTGACACATTCCTGGGGTCAGATACATCACATGATCACACTGACAGAACCACAGGCACATAGACACAGGCAACAGAGCATGCACAATGTCGGCACTAGTACAGTGTATATCCACCTTTCGCAGCAATGCAGGCTGCTATTCTCCCATGGAGACGATCGTAGAGATGCTGGATGTAGTCCTGTGGAACGGCTTGCCATGCCATTTCCACCTGGCGCCTCAGTTGGACCATCGTTCGTGCTGGACGTGCAGACCGCGTGAGACGACGCTTCATCCAGTCCCAAACATGCTCAATGGGGGACAGATCCGGAGATCTTGCTGGCCAGGGTAGTTGACTTACACCACGTTGGGTGGCACGGGATACATGCGGACGTGCATTGTCCTGTTGGAACAGCAAGTTCCCTTGCCGGTCTAGGAATGGTAGAACGATGGGTTCGATGACGGTTTGGATGTACCGTGCACTATTCAGTGTCCCCTCGACGATCACCAGTGGTGTACGGCCAGTGTAGGAGATCGCTCCCCACACCATGATGCCGGGTGTTGGCCCTGTGTGCCTCGGTCGTATGCAGTCCTGATTGTGGCGCTCACCTGCACGGCGCCAAACACGCATACGACCATCATTGGCACCAAGGCAGAAGCGACTCTCATCGCTGAAGACGACACGTCTCCATTCGTCCCTCCATTCACGCCTGTCGCGACACCACTGGAGGCGGGCTGCACGATGTTGGGGCGTGAGCGGAAGACGGCCTAACGGTGTGCGGGACCGTAGCCCAGCTTCATGGAGACGGTTGCGAATGGTCCTCGCCGATACCCCAGGAGCAACAGTGTCCCTAATTTGCTGGGAAGTGGCGGTGCGGTCCCCTACGGCACTGCGTAGGATCCTACGGTCTTGGCGTGCATCCGTGCGTCGCTGCGGTCCGGTCCCAGGTCGACGGGCACGTGCACCTTCCGCCGACCACTGGCGACAACATCGATGTACTGTGGAGACCTCACGCCCCACGTGTTGAGCAATTCGGCGGTACGTCCACCCGGCCTCCCGCATGCCCACTATACACCCTCGCTCAAAGTCCGTCAACTGCACATACGGTTCACGTCCACGCTGTCGCGGCATGCTACCAGTGTTAAAGACTGCGATGGAGCTCCGTATGCCACGGCAAACTGGCTGACACTGACGGCGGCGGTGCACAAATGCTGCGCAGCTAGCGCCATTCGACGGCCAACACCGCGGTTCCTGGTGTGTCCGCTGTGCCGTGCGTGTGATCATTGCTTGTACAGCCCTCTCGCAGTGTCCGGAGCAAGTATGGTGGGTCTGACACACCGGTGTCAATGTGTTCTTTTTTCCATTTCCAGGAGTGTATATGTGTATGTGTGGTGCCTGTTCTGTCAGACTGTATGTCTGTAGGCATGACTGTCTTGATAACTCCAGTGCAGATGCAGAACAGGGTAAGAGCCCCTTGCAGGAGTATAGCATTCACTGCAAGCTAGTAGGTGAATTGCAATTGCCGGTGAACACAAGCAGCATGTGACAAGTTGAAAATCTCGGTCAGATGGGAAGCAGATGTAGATGGCTGAGGTAACCCAGTCTGCCTTACACACGTGAGTGGCGAGGACGTCTCGTTTGCATCCCGTCAGCAGAGTCGCAAGCATGCATAGTTTGTTTACTTCCTCGCCACAGCTAGTATTCGACTCTGTTCACATTGAGTTGCTATGGCTCATTTCTAAAGAAAAGCTACTATTAAGATCAGCTCCCAACCCGACCATACAAGACCACGAGCCTTTGAGATCAAAGGCTTCATCCTTAATTAAGTTCAAATAGCGCCACAGCACATTGTTGGTATCCGCAATCAGAAGTAGCGATGTCTACCTCAAGATGCTTGATGACACGATATTTAACGCTGTTGCGAGCCTATGTTCTAACACTCTCAAGTTCATACACCCTGATGGCCACATCGTAGCGGTTGCTCATGTAGGTTTTCGAGCGCCCGTTCGAAGTGCCGACGGATGTAGTCACCACGGCTTTTCAATCATATAGGACACTACTTAGCCACATGGCAGAAAAATGGAACACCTTCGAGACATACCCAGACCTCAACGGCGTGTTGTAACTTGAAACTGAGTTAACCAAACACGTGCCGTCCTATATTGTCATAGGTGGAAGTCTTGCCATCATGATGTATGATGGACAGCCACATACTTGTTCTGGTTGTGGGTAGGGTCAGGATGAGTTTGGCGTGTATTCAACGTCAGCTTGCACAAATCCTGTTAGGTGAAACGGCGCCACCCCTTACAATAACGGCCCTCCATCTCAATTGCGTTGGAGTGACACGGTCGACCATCATGGCAGAGAGAGGATCACTTGGACGACCGGGGACGTCAGACTGCATACCCATAGAATGTCCAGGATTGGCCAACACCATAAGAGAGTCGACATAGTTTCAATGAGGTCGCCTATCAACTCCACATGGAGATTCGGACGAGAGAATGGAACTCGACATTAGGGTTGTACCGACTTCTGCTGAGGGGGGTGTGGTACAGGAACCACACACCCATTTAGGCACGGAAACCCATGTCCAGGAACAGAGGTCACCGAGGAAACATAAAAAGCAACGCCTTACACTCTCAGACGGTTTCCTCCTGTGGACATATTCTCCGATTGACGATTGGGCGACCGACGGGACAGGAAACGTGGATAACACAGGGTTTCCCTCACCTGTTTCTTTACCTGACCTCAGTACACTGAGTGAGGTGGCGCAGTGATTAGCACACTGGACTCGCATTCGGAAGGACGATGTTTTAAACAGGCGTCTAGCCATCCTGATTTAGAGTTTCCACAATTTCCCTAAATCACTTCACAGAAATGTCAGGATGGTTCCTTTGAAAGGGCACCGCCGATTTCCTTCCCCATCCTTCCTAATCCGAACTTGTGCTCCGTCTCTAATGACCTCATTGTCAACAGGACGTTAAACACTAATCTCCTCCTCACTCTCCTCCTCCTCCTCCTCCTCTTCGACGCAGCCGTTTCCACTCTCAGGCAAACAAATCACGCCGACAGCGCCCATCTCAAGTACACAGCAGGAAACGACTCCCAGCTCGCAAGTGCCCTACTGCAGCCACAGTTAATTTCGACGGACGACACTGAAGAAGATTCTATGGATAAGGATGGGGGTGTCTCCTCACACTCCTCGGCCCCTCCCGAGTAGCAGCAGACAACGGTACGGACACGGTCTGCAGATAACAGGCCACAACATTTACGGCGAGGCTGACAGTGGCCCCATTACAGGAGGCGATCTACGAACCTATTGCTTAGTGACCATCAACGTTAACACCATTCGGACATACATGAAGTTGTTGCTGCTCCAATACATGCTCACTGCATCTGAAATTGACGTTGTCTTTTTGCAAGAGGTCTTCGTCGACGATTTCCTGGGTATTTATGGTTGTGCGGCTCATGTGTCCCACGCCTCACTAACTAACGGCGGCGTCGCAGTTCTCCTCAGAGAGGGCCTTGAGGTGGACGAAGTATGGTATCTCCCTGATGCGAGAGGAATGGCCGTAATCGTGCTAGGCGCCCAGTTTATCAATGTATACTCCCCTTCTGGAATGAATCGCTTTTGCTACCAATTGCTCTTCTTCACGGAAGGAGCAGCACCGTTTTTTCAAGACAGGTATGACGGCCTGGTATTAGTGGCCGATTTCAATAGCGCCCAGGCACCTCAGGATCACCTGACACGCCTTTCACCATGCTTCGAAATTGGGACACTCATCAGCGATCGCCAGCTGGAAGATACATGGGAACATGTCCAACGAAATCGGCCAGGGTTCACTCATTTTACGTGTTACTCGTCTAGTTGCATTGACAGTGTTTACGTCTCCTGTTCCCTCGTGGTAACAGTGCACAACGCGGAGGTGGGGCTTGTAGATTTTTCTGATCATGAGGCCTATATATGTACCAATACCCTTCATCGTTAACAGGGGTGGCGCAACCGATATCCCTGGAAATTAAACCTCACTCATCTCACTTCTCCGCATTGTCAGCACGCCATCGAGGCCACAAGGACTGCGTGTGTCCGCCGCCTCCCAACGTATCCAATATCAATCAGTTGGCTGTTAAATTGCACCATAAATAACCTGGATTACTTATGGTCATGAGACCGCTACTTAGAGGCGACGTTCCCTCAATTTTTTTTATCAGACTTCTTGAATGTGCCTCCTTGCCACCCATGCTGGAACGACAGATGACAGTATACCACTCGAAGGCAGAGATCATAGCCCATATGTGCCAACACCTGGAAACACGATCGTCCGAGTGCAAACACATGACAGAACAGCAACGGAACGACCCACCATGTACCACGTCATTAACAATCTAAACTACGATGAAGGCCGCTGATACAATACATCACCACTGCAGACGTCGCCTCACCAAGCAAGGTGGTATTGGTGCAGCCTTCTTCGACCATTACGCACGACTTTATTCTGCTCAATGTTCTGACCCAATGATGAGGACATCAATCTCATGAGTGGCTTATGGCACTGTTCCATAGGACTTACAAACTGAACTCATGGACAAAATTGCGGAAGATGAACTTATCGACGTCATAGGTAAAGGATGGTCAAACAAGTCTCCTGGCTCTGAAAGATTCCCTGTGCAGTATTATAAAACTTTTCAGTATGTACTGGCTCCCAAGTTGACGGACATCTATCAGGAGCTTATGTCACCCATGGTGCCACACTCTGTAGGCTTCGTCGAAGGAATGGTTATACTGATTCACAAACCGACAAGTGGGGCTCGAATACACGATTAGAACCAGCAGACACACCTCAACTGTGAGATGACAACAGAGACATACGGCAACGAATAACAATTTTTTATTCAGACATAAATACTCACAGTAGTAATACAGCTTTACATCCACAAATCTTGTTGCTTTTACGGTACACGAAGTAATACTGCTTTTAAATTCACAGTTCTTGTAAATGTTTGATTTTTTTATTTGCAGTTCATAGTTTTTAAAAATAATAGTACTGATTGATAATTTTTTATTTTTATTTTACATTGCAGTACTGGTTACAGCTATTGCAGAGGTATAGTTTCTCTTACACTGATACCATTACTAGTGAAATTCCACCCAAACAGAAGACTTAATTTGTACGTTGAACTAGGTGGCCCTAAACATTTTCCACCTCAGTCAGCTGAAATAATTTAATAACACAATGAAGCGAATGGCCTAAAATGTTCGTCCCAAACAATTGCACTAAAATGAACTGGGTGGAACTCACGCTTAAAACTAGTATGACTTGGACAGCTAGCAGTAGGTGAAGCTTAAAAACTAATCTATTTACACATGCACTCACATACACACGCACATGAAGTTCAAAAGCGAGAAATACGGTAGACTTTCTTTTTCCTTAATTTACTATTGTTTAACTATTTTGATGATTTTAGTTCCATTCTTAATCTTTTTTATATACACTGCATATTTTTAACTTTTTATGATTTTTTTTACAGCACATGCTTCTTATATATTCATGCATACATAATATGCTACTTATTCAGGAAAAAATAAACAGAATATATTTACACACAGACATGCATATATTCAGTCATCCACACACAAACGCACTCACAAGCATACACACAGACACGCATAAGCACTCACACATGCAGGCACACCATACATCACACACATACAAGATTTACACTATGATAAAAGAGCCATACTGTTCGGCAAAAACTTACTTAGCCGGTCACACTCTCTCTCTCTCTCTCTCTCTCTGTCTCTCTCTCTCTCTCTCTCTCTCTCTCTCTCTCTCTCATTCACATTGTCGGAGGTCCTCACCACCTCTCGCGCTTTAAGTAACTAGTGTGAGTACGGGAGTGTTTCCATCCCGTGATCACAAATAGCTCTTTTATTGTCATGAGGTGACAATCCGACTTTATATGGCAGAACAGTGTACACCTCGTAGCCTCGCAATCGAATACTAGTTTTTTTACAAACACTTACATGGCTACTGTCCCAAGTTTGGCCGTTTCACACCACCACTACAACTGGCACCACTGCTGGCTCACCGTTCCATGTTGCAGGAATCACACGGATACACTAGGCACTGTCAAAGACTGATAATGATTGTGGTGGCGGTTGGGTTGTATATATACCTTCAGACTCCACCCTCTGTTTTGCAGAGGACCAATAGGAACTCAGAATGCCATACAAGCAAATTATAACTTACTTTCTTTTCTTCTTTAAGCAGGATTGGAGCAAGTGTTTGACGAACAGAACGCGGCTGAGACAAACATCGTTTGTCTGCTGGCAAGTGGCTGGAAAAATGGACACAGCTGCTAGTTTTAGAAAAATACTCTTTGTTCATTCTGAGGCAAACAGATAGCTTGAACAAAAAAATTATGAAATAGATAGAGGGTCCTTCTGAAAACATCCTTTGTTTGCCGGCAAGTGCCTGGAAAACTGGACGCATCTTCTATCTTTATAAAAACACCCTTTGTCCATTCAGAGACAGACTGATAGCCTGGTACGCCCAATGCCAGCTGCATCCATTGAAATATATGTTGTTGTTTTGGTTAGGACACAGCTGTGGGAGAAAAATGCTAACCTTCGGAAGCATATCTATTGTTCATGGCAGATGCTCAACAAAGCACACTTGGAGAACGACATTGTACGTTACAATAATCTGCCGATTTCCAACTGCTGGCTGAACCCATCCTCCGCCCCCCTGTGCGTGGAAGCCAAGGGAACTGCCAGTGCGGGTAGTCACCGTGCAGATCGTAGTACACCGAGCCAAGTAGTGCACATGGCGTGGGTTGTGTCATCTTAGGCCACATGAGAGTTACGAATGCACATGGCGTGGCGCCCTTTCATCTCCGGTCCCCGCAGCAGGGCAGGAGGCAGTAGGTGGGTCCGGTCAGGAACACGAGGCAGCTGCAGCAGCCGTCATGAATGAGGTCCGGTGTCCGGTGGGGGCGGACAGAGCGCCCCCTCCCCCTCCCCTCTTCCCCCCCCCCAATGCCACCTAAGTCAATGTGGAGCAGAAGGCGAGTAAGGGATGAACCCTGGCACACCACTATTGAACTCGCCCCCGGCAATACACCGTGGAATATCTTAACGACATCGCGATCACAGTATACAAAGCGATTGGAAGTTAAACAATAGTATCCCTGTCCTATGAAATCCAAATTGTGTCCTTCTAGAGCATAATTCACCGTATTCCCATCCTCTGATTTTTTTTTATTTCTACCAACAATTCCTGTTTTATAAACAATTTCCATCATAAATATCCGTTAATATTACGTCCTCTGAATTGATAATTGAATTGTACCTAGAAAATTCGAAATTGCCGCCAAAATTCGAAATTCCTGCCGACACAGTAGGTGTGGAAGGGATCGAGGGGGAGGGGTGGGGAAGGGGCAGGGTGCGGGGATCCACCTGCAGGCTGAGAAAAACATATGACGTCATGTAGGGGTGGGGGTTGGGGTGAGCATTGTTTGGGGTAATTAACTGATCAATTTAATTAATTTGCATATCAATTTGATATGAAAATTGGGGTTGTGCTGCCCTTACCCTACCACTCAATGCTCTGCAACCATGACAATGTAACCAATGAAATATAATGGATTGCCACATACAGTGAATTTCAGCAAGTCGGTCGCAATGAACATGGGAGATATTACACCCAGCATGTATCGACCCCTAGAGCTTAGTGGTGCTATCAAATGCCTCGGCATAATGTTTCATGACTACATTTGGCGCATTGCGGCCCTAAACTATCACCACTTATTACAACAAATTCGGGTCCAGATCGCCAAACTTCACATGCGGATCCTTGACATTCTTCAAAGGACACACTTTGTCAATATTTACCCAGAATCATGCATTCCAGACATAGCGCGTGTTCTTCCAATACCGTTACTGTTGGCTCGACTTGCATTAGCGGCATGTGCATCCCACGCCATTACAGGCATGCTCATCAAAATCAATTATGAATCCCCGACCTTTCCCCCATAAAGGGGAGGTCTTGGCCTAATCCACGTCCTCAACACAGCGGAGGCCCTGGTTATGGCATCACCGCCTGGAAAGTTTGATGGGTTTGCTGCTCGAGTTCCTAGCTCCACCCTTCCTTGCACCACCACTGGTGATGCAAGAAATACCCCCACCTTTCTACTATTTTGGTCACCTTTACATTGAACACAGTTATATACTGATCGCAGAACCACCGACGAAACAAGCGACGGCGTGGGAGATACATCGTGTCCTACTACAGAGGCGTCCATCAAACGTCGTGGAAGCCAAGAACCCTCAAGTTTGTTGAAAAGTGTTGTGGCAGACGATCCACGTGGTTACACTTTATACATATGTCCGACCAACATGAAACATCAAAGGTAAACAGATCACCTGATCGCGCCCCCACAAGATACATATGGCGGACTCGCCTCTATGTACGGAATGTGGAATAGCAGACACGGACGAGCATTGTCTCAGATGTGGTGCAGCAGTGGACGTGTGGTACTTCGTGCAATAAATTTTGCGTACTTTCTACGTGCGACCCTGTAACATATCGCACCTCGGCTTCTGCTTTTTCGGATGAACTGTAATTCACGCACACCAAAATCAAAGCAGTCATATGGGTTCGTGGGCATGCAGCGAAACATTTATTTCAAGATGGACCTAAAGATGTATCAGACTTTCGGAACTATCTACAAGAAAGTCAATGTAAGATTGTACAGAACCCAAAGAATAGTCAGTATGTTTCTAATTACTTAGGGAGTACCCTACACGACCCTCTACGCAGCTAGATCATTAACACGTAGGAGAAGATACCCACTGACTGAGCTGATGAGAACACGGTCGATTATCGGTGGAATAAACTATGACATGCGTGAGGATATACCTGGATGATGGAGTGTAAGGAGAGTAACAGTGCAATCTTTCGCATCATGTACAAAGCAAACCTTCCGTTTCCTCATCTATATTACCTCGACATAGAAAGTCCCAAGATTATTTGTTTTGTTTCCTTAGTGCATAACGCAAGGCTAGTAACACGTATTTTAGGTGTGGTAATATACAAATAAAATAATATAAAAAAATAAAGTGTTCCCACTATTGATTTCCCCTCACCATTCCTAACACCACGACGGCGAAGAGGACACCGTGGCTAGACCTCGGGTTATGATCCCAGTCCACTCTGCCCTCCCCCCACTCCGCCCCACCCCCATGATCTCCTTCCTTTAAAAAAATGAAATAAAGAAAGTAAATGGCTCTGAGCACTATGGAACTCAATATCTGAGATCATTAGTCCCCTAGAACTTAGAACTACTTAAACCTAACTAACCTAAGGACACCACACACATCCATGCACGAGGCAGGATTCGAACCTGCGACCGTAACGGTCGCGCGGTATCAGCGCCTAGAACCGCTCGGCCACACTGGCCGGCAAAGAAAGTAAAAAAAAATAAAAAATAAAAAATCAGTAGCCAAGTGAAAAAACAGGTAAAGGTCCCGATTTCGAGTCTCAGACAGGCAAACAAACAAAACATAGAAAAGGCAGTTAAGGCAAGCAGGAGATCCAGGTTGGCGTCCCCATCCAGCACAAAATTTCATCTTTCATCCATCAAGTTATTTTGATGCCCAATTTCTCTTGGCGTCGGTCTTTCCTTCGAAATTGAAGATCGTGATGTAAATCCCGCTCCACAGTACTATTTTAGAATTTAGCATTTCACGGTCGTGTTGACAGGTGATTTACAACACCATATCCTAATATTCTACTGCTTGAACAATTCATGGACAAGAGCTGGGGACCAACTGTCTGCAAAAGTTTTTCTTAAGCTTTTAGGATGGGAGCGTCAGTAAGGTCTAAACGGCACATCACGTCTTTCTGCATGGATTCATTTAACTGCTAAAGCAGTATCAAAGCGCCCGTACACAACTGTTGCACGGAGCCTACGTCTAAACGTTGCCAGAGTGCACATCATTTCAGGGAATCACGTTATTGCCGTATCCCAAATATTCTTTCATTTATGGACACGGGTGTGATAGATCCCAGGATGGAATGTGGGTGGCAAGATGCTGACAGTCACAGAAAGTCATCCAATCTTGTGAAAGTCATTTTTACTTCCGCAACTCCACAGTTTCAAACGTATGTAGATGCGCTGGGTAGTGTGTGCGACTGAAACGCGTTCGAATGATTGTGACTGAAAATCTTTTTGTAAGATTTGTCTCACTGTGCCAAAGTCGTAGAGGTATGCTGGATTGAATGATAGCACTATGCCGTCCTCTTTCATATACTGAAAATATGTTCCCACCTCCATAAAAATGACATTACTGGCGTTCTGAAACCATAGAGAATCTGAAAAATACTAGAATGTAACTTCGTGATCTTTTCGTAGATCAGATTCTAAACAATCTGAGAGAAAAATCGTCATCATCATAATGAAAACCATCGCACAATCATCTGTGATGAGTCCTCTGCCAGTTTACAGTTCATGAATGGCTAGAGCAATTTGCTTACACGCAATTAATGTCCACTGCAGGTGTAGGTAAAGTATGTACAGCAAAACGGAGGTACAGATAGCACCGGCTTTATCCTAACTGGATGAGAGATTTTGCTCTATGAGTGGAGCAAGTTCCCCAAGACCCTCCACAAAGAACTATTTGCACAATATAATATCAGGCGAAAGTGTCGTAAGCATGCATGGACTCGCCTATGAAATGTGAACCTCAAATAATCTCGCGTGAAGGAGAAATTGTCCCTACCATAAACAACAAATGCAGGTTATTGGATTTTCTGGCAGTCGTCAATATGACCAGCTGTTACGAACTTATGTAGACTGTTGTGATTTTATGAATCCATACAACGAAAGTACTTGTCAGTTACACAAGACATGAAAACAGATAAATCAGTATGGGGATTATTACTCAGATGGTGAAACGTCATTTTCAATGGGTTATGGACTAGAGGACAGATGATGGTATCAGTAGTACTTATATAGTGTATTGGAAAACCAGCTAAGTAGCTGGTCATTTGAGCTACAACTCATTTCCTGTAACAGGCTTGTATACTCTTTACTTGACAAAATAACTTCTTAGGGGGATGGTGTGCAATACTTGGAACTAGCATCTCCCATAATATGGTGGACAAATTACAAATTATTACCGATGTCAAGTATCAAACTCAAAATCGTTTACACATGATCCCCGAGTGAGGAGGGAGGGGAGGGGAGGGGGAATCTCGTCTTCTTAGCTTAAAACAAATTAGCTATTTTGACTATCCCGCCAAGGGACAATGAGTTGGAGGGAGATGAGCGGGAGAATGGGATGCATAAGGGTAGGCGGTGAAGGAGAGATTGAGAAAATAGGTCAGTATATCGTTAGATGAAAGTGGATCACAGTTAGAACCGGTGTTCCACAACTACTGAGGGGCTAGAACGTTTTCTCTAGGAAGACCATATACTTACACTGATCATCTATTCTTAAATACATTCAATCTTCCTCTTAAGAGAGATATATGGCAGGGAAAAATGTGTTACCTTGGAACACTTTTCTGAATTTCGAATAGCCAGCCTGTAATAAAAGTTTAACATATCATCTTGTTCGATTTTCAAATGATAGTATTCACTTTGTGTGCTGCAGTCTTTTTCTGAAATTACTAAGTTGCTCCAGAAAAGTAAGGTATTTCAAAATTTGAAAAACTATTCAATGGTACAACATGGTCATGTACCTATGACAAATACTGCTTTTCAAATTTAAACAATGTTGCACTCGAAAAAATCTTTTCAATGCTGTATTTATAATGTATAAGTTACATTATTACAATGCTACACACGAATAATCAGGAAGTGAAATGAAATTGAGAAGAAGTATTATCAGAAACCAGATACAAGTTATGATCATTCTGAAGGAGAAACTATTGGCAACTAACAATATTTTCCATTTACAAGACATGGAAAATTGTTAAGACAGTGAATTAACGCCATTCTTTTGCCGTGTTTTACCGTAGAAGACATTCCGTTTCAGGGTACATGATGGTGCATAACTGACGTATTATGGTCCAACCATCCATACGTTATGTAACTAATTTAAAAAAGCATACAGAATTTTACTCACGACAGTACTCTGTAACTGGAGAATGACAAACATCCTCCATACGCCATTAATATATTATGCAGCACTTAAATGCAAGTAAAAGTTGTAATATTTACAGAAGCTGCAAAAAATACAGCCTCATGTCTCACGACAACAAATACGATAGAGAATACAGGAAACTTCTCATGACGGCGCCAGTGCGCGTTCCTCCATGTGAGTCTCAAATGGGTCACTATACTGAGACACCGGCCGGGGGGGATACATTACGCTCAAGTTGTAACACCCTACCCTACTGGCTGGCAGCATTACAGATTGCAACATTAACCGCTCATTACGTTCTTGCTTACACACTATCTCTGCCTTTTGTTTTTGAATAAAATCATTTTGGACATTATGCCGCCTCATTATGAGACACTCAATCATCTAATATCCCAACGTTTCGACTGACTTTGTAGAGATGCTCTTATGGGCGACTAAGGGCTTGTTTCTGGTGATGGTCTTCCCTTACATACCGTCCCACTTCTGTTATCACATGGCTGCCGACGTCACATTTCGGGATACCATTGGACAATTCCAAGTAATGACTGTCATGGAAGGGAGCTGTGCGGTAGATTATTTCATGTACTACTCTGGCTAGTGGGTGCAAACTGTTGATTCGCTATCCCCTATCAACCACCGGCCTGAGAAGCACATGTAATAGTGTACCTTACAGCTCCCCTCCATAGCAACATTTACTTCTAGTTGTCCAGTGACAGCCCAGAATATGAAATCGGTAGAGGTAGCCATCTGACAACCTAAATAAGTCAGCAAATAGGGGAAGACCGTCACCAGAATCCAGCAGTTAGTCGCCTTGAAAGGAACCGCTGCAGAAACTGTCGAAATATCGGCATTTTAGTTTTTTTTTAGTATTGCATAATCATACGGCCTAATACTAAAGACAATGTTATTCAAATTGGCACATCGTGGAAGCCCATGAAGTAATGCCTGCTTTGTTGTCTAAACGCATTGTGTTACAAAGTAGCTTTAACCCTCCCGTGAAGAATTCAGCACAATCAGTTCTTTTTAGCTTAATCTATAATGTAATGGTTGAGGGGAAATTCAGCTATGATTTAAATTCAACGTTGCTACGTACTGAGATTTAAGGTTTCTGATACCAAGTTGTAGTCCTCCGCTTACTCAAGAACATTAATCCTAACGTACGTTGATGCACTTGACTCATATAGCCACGGACTGAAAAAATGAAACGAATGCAAACATAAAATTGCCATACAAAGAAATGTGTACTCTGTATCTATATACCTTTTATTGTATTTACTCTAGGAAGTCCGACACCGGTAGCTGAGTGGTCACCGCGAAGAATGTCAATCCTAAATGCCCGGGTTCGATTCCCGGCTGGGTCGGAGATTTTCTCCGCTCAGGGACTGGGTGTTGTGTTGTTCTAATCATCATCATTCCATCCCCATCGATGCGCAAGTCGTCGAAGTGGCGTCAAATCGAAAGACTTGCACCCGACGAACGGTCTACCCGACGGGAGGACCTCGTCACACGACGTTTCATTTACTCTAGGAAGGTAATGTATATCTGTGCGCTTGAAATGGTGTATTCATAAATTAAGCCTTCAGTATCATAGGTACATGACCACGTTCGTGATTGATCCCGAACACGCAGTGGTGCCTGTACTTTAACCTGACCTCCTTTGCGATAGTAAAAAATGAGCAATACTAATCACACGGTACATGTTTTTATAGTACTGAGCAAAATTGAATTTGTTTCACACAAAGTACAATGTGGAAACATTTTTATTCACTTGGGCAGCTATGCTCTGATGTTTCCAGGGCTCAGTGGTATTTCTGTTGAGAGAGATAGGGAGATAGATAGATAGATAGAGAGAGAGAGAGAGAGAGAGAGAGGTCTAACCAATCTCTAGTGAAACAACAGCTAACAGGAATAACACACTCAAATAACTGGCCAGGACACTTAAAAATACGCAAGAATTAAAAACATGAGACTAATTCAGATAAACATCCACTCCCACACTACTCTCATATGCAATACGCAAAAAGAAGTAACCAAAATATGGTTAGGCACATGAACTACACAATAAAACACAAAAACAACCTCTCAACAGGAAAACAGCACGCAATAACTTAACATTATTTTCACAAACAGGGCAGCTTACTGGCGAAACAGTAACTCTAGTAACTCTACACGGGGCCTCAGTAGTACACTATGAGGAAACACGGGGTCACGAAAGTCACTGAAAAGCTGAAGACGTATGTTATCTTCTTACTAACGAAGAATTCATATCAATATTTCCACACTGGATGAACGTGCAAAAACGTGAAAACGAGACGCCAGAGCATCTCAGAGGAACAATATGCGATGTTTCATGTACATCATTCGATAAACGCTTATCAGTTCACAATTATAACCGAGTTTAAAAATAATGTCTCAAAAATAAAGAAGTAATAGAATGGGAAGCACTAAGCATTTTTCCAATGCTCGCACACTGTCCTTATTTTCTTCTCTGGGAAACTTTCCAAACTTTTGGTTTCTAAGTTATTTCCCGTTAAATTATAGAGAAACCGAGAAATCCTTCATAAAACAATGAGGCAGGTACCTGAGGTTGTTCATTCCACCACTTGGAGTATTACACAAAGTAACTTAAGACTCAGTGCAATATCGTATTTGCGGCAGACATTGAGGACTCATCCGCGTGAATCGCCTTAGCATCGTGGTTTATCACGCTAAATAACATAGTCTAGACACACCCACTGAGAAATTCTACCAACACATTGTTGTGCGCTCGTTCATCTACTTTAATCTGACGCCTACCACGTCCTGGCGGTCACAGAGGACGTATGTGGGAAACAGATAACATGTGCTTTGCAATATGATACGTGGCGCGCTATGCTGACAGCTGTTTATGGACCGTCCCCAGACTTAATACAAACCGAAAGCTAAGTTTATGGCACGCATATACATGCTGACCTACCCCCGTACTCTCCCCCCCCCCCCTCGCTGCTGCCCGTCTCCGGTACAAGCACACACACACACACACACACACACACACACACACACACCGTTGCTGGAATACATGGAGTGTAGTTATTAAGGTGCATTAAAGTACAACCCTACCAAGGGCTGCATGTTGCCGGCCGCTGTGGCAGAGCGGTTCTAGGCGCTTCAGTCCGGAACCGCGCTGATGCTACGGTCACAGGTTCGAATCCTTCCCCAGGCATGGCTGTGTGTGATGTCCTTAGGTTAGTTAGGTTTAAGTAGTTCTAAGTCTAGGGGACTGATGACATCAGATGTTAAGTCCTACAGTGATCAGAGCCATTTGAATTTTTGCATGTTCTTAATGGTTTAGACAACATGTCGAATGAAACACTTGGCGTCCAGATGTGTGTTACACCCGAAACGGACACGTTAATATTTGGCAACTACCACAGAAACAAGGACAAATATAGTGGAAAACATCAGCAAATGACACAGAGCTAAAACGCAGCAACTTTACTATTATTTGAAGTAAAATACGGCGCCATATGAATAACTGGCCTCTACCACAGTATTTGGAGTACTTGGCTTGCAATGTCGTTGAAGAAAGATGTAAAACTGTAAATTAATGAGATGTGATGATCCAGGAGATAGATATTCGTAAAATTAAATCATCTAGGAGTAAAATTACTAACAATAAAATTAACAGTATACAAATAAACATAAACATAAAATTATACTCCAAATAGGAGTTTTTTCAATATAAGAATCATTACTACTGGCAATATTCCACATGCTGAAACGTAACATCCAAATAAACAAAATGATTTTGTGGAGTGATTTCTTTTCTTGTCTTCACAATTTACTGAAGAAAGTAAAAACCTTTCAAAGCCTGGTACTTCCCCGTTTTTCATTATCCCCCTGCAACGTAAGTTTCAGTCACATCGCGTAACACTTCTTGTGCCCCAACAATCAATTCTTTTTTTCTGAGTTTCAAGGTTTAGGCTAAGATATGTCTTTTCCGGTTTCATCATCGTTTCCTCGGTTCACTCGCTGATCTTCTCTCCAACGGTTTGTAAAGTAATGCTTGCTTTGGGTCACTAATCCTCCACATACACCGAGCTTGTAACTTCCATTAATTTTCGTACCATCCAACTTTCTGTATTAGGGATTTCACAACTAATTCTGCTCTTTTGTAGATGTTCCTGATTTTATATTTTCTGTTGTAACCTTTCACAGAGCTGAGGATCTTTCACATTGTCGACCAACTTTCAACGGTTCATTACCGTATAAAAGTCCATTCTCGTTTCTTCCTCACTTTCCCTTCGAGGGTTATTGCAATTGTCCCTCATATTCAATGATAGACGTCTGCTTTAGTTGTTATATATTGTTCTCTCCTCAGATAATATTCCGCACGAGGTAATGAAAATGAGACATTTACTCCATCGTTTTGCTATCGCTATAGATATTTTATTTTGCTTTTTTTTGTAGAAAAGCTATTATCTTCTTCATTTGTTAAAACTTTTAAATTGTTTGTAGAGCTCTGTGGCTGTAGAATATGCATCGTCCTCTGTAGTTTTTCCCACTTTCTTGAACAGTTCCTTGATTATCAGTATAAAGTAAGCTATTTACATACTGTTGGCTTTCTGATTTGATTCCAAGACGAACATTGTCGTCTTTTCAGGATCTTATCAAGACATCGTCGTAGATGTTAAAATCATGAAATCTAAGTATGACGGCGAGTTGAATTCCTATCTTTTTCCAGTTACATGTTTCGTCTTTAAAATATTTTCTCTGCATTATGTTGCTTTTTGGAAAACTCTCCCAGTTTTCCTAAACTGGGTTTTGGAAAATGCGAGACACCGAAGATTGGTCCGTACGAGCTATCATTCAAGAGAGTAGTCGAAAATAATGGATACCATGAAAATCATCGATTCCATAATGACCACAAACGTCGATAGAAAACACATACTGCAGAAGCTGCCGCAAACTGCGAGAAGTCTGCTAATATACTGCGTGCTACCAGGGGTGGAAGCTAGGGAGCGGCTACAGACACTGATCTAAGACTGTACTGTGCTTTTGTACGTTCAAATGGTTCAAATGGCTCTGAGCACTATGGGACTCAACATCTTAGGTCATAAGTCCCCTAGAACTTAGAACTACTTAAACCTAACTAACCTAAGGACATCACACACACCCATGCCCGAGGCAGGATTCGAACCTGCGACCGTAACAGTTTTTGTACGTCTATACGTGTATTATGCTTGACTTTGTTATGGGTCAGCTACGGACAAACGCCTAAGACGATTCGACAAATATCATACAAAGCACTTCGAATGTGCCTGGGGGCAACGCAGTCTACGCCGACCAACGCTCTTTTAATCGAAGCAAATAAGCCTTTCCCTACATCTACGTCGCGAATACCTAGTTGCGAAATTTTTACTCAGACAATCGCAGTTCTTACAAGACCATGTATTATAAGACATCTGTACCCTTATAGGGTTCAACCACGCGTCCAAAAAATGAAATGAACGTATGCCATTTTTGGCCGGGAGGCTCCATCCGGGGAAGTTCGGCCGCCGAGTGCAAGTCTTGTTTCAATCGACACGACATTGGGCTACTTGCGTGCCGGTGATGAGGATGAAATGATGATGAGGACAATGTAACACCCAATCCAAGAGCGGAGAAAATCTCCAAACCGACCGGGAATCGAACCCGGGCCCACTGCATGAGAGGCAACCACGTTACCTCTCAGCTAAGAGCCCGGACTACCATACATTCAGATATTGGCTAAATAAAAGTCTTCCGCCTCTTGTTGCTGCATTCGTGGATACTAGTCCATTTATAAAAAGGAGCCCGTGTGCACAACTATTACTTTGCTTGGAAGCAGATTATCGTACCAGTGTACTGGAACCAAACATTGAATCTGACCTGGATTTTGGTGGTGGTTATTTATACAACTGCGTTTTGACCGAGTACCTCTTGAAACACAATAATGCAATGTTCATATCCCGACGCTTCAAAGAATGAACGTGAGTGTGGCTGCGCTTAAAGAACTAGCTGCTACTATACTGGAATAAAGTTCTAATAAATGAAAAGCACCAGTTTGCTTTTGTTCTACAATATTACTTTTATTCTTAACCGGTTTTCGGCTCTCATGCTAAATGACCAGACACAGCTCAACACGTCCCCTCTCCTGAACTTCATATAGTCATCTTTGTTGTTCATTACTTCCCACACTCTCTCTTCTTACATATTCCCATTTTCCTGTATTCATTAAGTTGTTTTGTTTTGTTGAAATTGTCTTTGTATTCCACATAGACTGTAGTTTCAGTAGTTACAGCTTTCTTTTAAATGGTACTTGTATTACTGTCCATGTTTAACACCCCTTGTAGTTGTCTCATCAAATACTGTTCATAGTTTACTTTGCTCATTTATTTAATGAAAACTGGTACACAGCCATTGCTTTGATTATAATGTTAATGTTAATATGCAGTAGCACCACACTCTCAAACTGTAGGTTCCCTCAAACACCTCCATTTTCCTGCATTTATTTATTTCTGTTTGTCTGATTGATATTGCTTAATTTCCTTATGTATACTGTATTTACATTGATAACTGTCTCTTCTTTTAATTGGCTGTGTATCACTCTCCATGTTTCATACCTCCTGATGCAGCCTTGTCTAGTACTGATTTTATTTTATTTTATTAGTTTTGTTTATTAATAGAAATTGTTATGTAGGCATGTTATTCCTATTTTGTGCTAAAGGTTTTCCTGTCCACCCCATTGTTATTTATGTACTGTTCAGTTTTTACTTTTTCATTGCAAAGATGTTAATTACTGTATGTTTCTACTTCAGTCTAGATGTGTTACTTCTCTTCCAGTGTTGTCTGCTATCATTTAACGTCTTTGGTGATAATACTCAGTAAATGTCTGAAGATGGCCTTGTAAACCGAAAACCGGTTAAGAATAAAAGTAATATTGTAGAACAAAAGCAAACTGGTGCTTTTCATTTATTAGAACTTTATTCCAGTATAGTAGCAGCTAATTCTTTAAGCGCAGCCACACTCACGTTCATTCTTTGAAGCGTCGGGATCACAACTAGAAATCAGGAAGTTGCCATCTGCTGTGTAAAACATGCTATGACATTTCTGGCAATGAAACAGTAGACAAGCTAGCCAAAGCAGCCGTTTATGACGGAATGAGGGCTCACATGGAATTATCGGCTACAGCGCTTTTAAAAGTTACGGTATCAGTAATTAGAGAGATGTGGAACATCGAATTGCAAGATGCCTCCAAATACAAAGGCAAAGCTCTTGTGCCAGGGTGAAACTGGTGCCGGTTACTAACTTCTGGTTCGAGAAACGTCGATGCTCCAGAAGAATCACGACCACTATAAGGCGCCTCACATTCGACGACCACGGCTGTTACAGGAAGCAATTTACACAACGCTAAAGTTCAGTGTGTGGTCACCTTCTGCTGACTTGTGTCACTGTACTGCTCTGCTTTAAACACTTGAGAATAAATAACCTACTGCTCACACTTTTTTTTTTTGGAAGATCAGGTCAAAATTTGCAGAGTAATTTTAAGATTTTGTTGATGTATACTTAATTAAATGATGTCTGCACGTTTCTTTTCATTCTGTTAAATTTACGTATGATGATGGCTGTATGATTCCTGGTCTGATGCCAAAGTAAAATATAATTAAAAATACTGCGTCTTTGGCGAGCACTAGTTAAAGCGAAACGGACAGGAGTTAAGAGAAGTTTTAACTTGGAATAAACAGAAGGTGACGAAGACATTCTGCACGAAGAAAGACATTAATAAATTCACATGTGCTGCTATACGTGAAGAATCTTTCATTTACAAAGTGATTGTAAACTGGAAACTAAGAGCGGAAGAAACCGGTACAACTGTGTAGAAGAGAGTAAAATTTAGGGACTGATTATTATCTTGATAAATCCAAAACTCAAATATGGGTAAGGCGAAAGAAAGAGGAAAAAGGTAAAACAAACAGAACCTTTAACGTAAACATGCAAAAAGAAGGTATCTGCTATCTTTATCAATGCAGAATGAGGCAACATCGCCGGCCGGAGTGGCCGAGCGGTTCTAGGCGCTACAGTCTGGAACCACGCGACCGCTACGGTCGCAGGGTCGAATCCTGCCTCGGGCATGGATGTGTGTGATGTCCTTAGGTTGGTTAGGTTTAAGTCGTTCTAAGTTCTAGGGGACTGATGACCTCAGCAGTTAATTCCCATAGTGCTCTGAGCCATTTGAACCATTTTTTTAGGCAACATTTTCAGAAAGGACCCACTGAAGACGACATGAATAAAGAATGGGAGAATGTCCAAAACAAAATATTAAAACTCAGTCAAAGAAGTTCAAAATGGTTCAAATGGCTCTGAGCACTATGGGACTTAACTGCTACGGTCATCAGTCCCCTAGAACTTAGAACTACTTAAACCTAACTAACCTAAAGACAGCACACAACACCCAGCCATCACGAGGCAGAGAAAATCCCTGACCCCGCCGGGAATCGAACCCGGGAACCCGGGCGTGGGAAGCGAGAACGCTACCGCACGACCACGAGATGCGGGCGGTCAAAGAAGTGCTAGGTAAGAAAACATGCATAAAATTATGAGATCAGTAGGTTATTGGTATAGTTCAACGCGTAGAAGCGTAATCACGAAAGAAAGAGGCAGTTTAGAGTGCAGGTTTAATAACATTTGGTTTCGCTCATCGAGCTGCCTGTTTGTTTTAGTAAGCAGTTTTCCACGCCAGTTTAGGCAGATTTCCGTTGCTACCATCCGAAAGTATCACAAATTCAGCTCTTACCCAGATAAACACTGAAACAAGATTGCACCGTTTACTGACAACGTGCATGGCTTCTCGTTGCCTCTGTATTTTATAAGAAACATGTGTGGATAAAAACCCTACGTCAGATTCGCAAATTTTCTTTACTGATTATCGATTTCGGTTCATTACCGAGCCATCTTCAGATCAGTCTAAAATGTCGTTCAGTGTGTGACGCTCATTACACATCGTATATTTTAAAGTTGTGTCACCCCCAAGTGTAAACCTTACTTGATTATGTAAATTGACAACGTTAATCACTGATGAAATGTTGTTGCAGTGGCCATTTTGCCACATATTTGTATAAACGATGTGTTGGCTGACAACCGTCACACAGACACTTCCTTGTTCCTGTTTTGAGTGTTAGAAATGATATCTAGTTTACATCCACTCATGAGTGATGTAACTGTCATTGCTGTCGATAGTTTCTACATATATGTAGCAAAATGGGCAGTGTACAACATTTAATGTGTGATTAATGTTGTCACTTTATATACCCAACTAAGATTTTCACTTTAGGGCGTCTTAGCTCTAAAAAATACGACGATGTGTAATGAGTGTCACAAACTGAATAACATTTTATATTGTTCTGAAGACGTCTTGGTAATGAGCCGGAACTGGGAATCAGTAAAGAATATTTGCGATCTTGGCGTAGGATTTTTATCCACACATGTTTTAAATCAGCATATCACATATCTTCCCCCATGGACAACATACAACATGAAACAATAACATTTTGTAAGCAGTTGCGGCAAACCGAAGGGTACTGGGACATAGGAATGAAAGGTGCATCCCCAACGAACAAATTTTCGTCTCATGCTAATTTAGTAGTAGATGACACTGCCAAAAGTTTAGAGGAAAGAGAACGGATATTCACAAAGTGCCAGGTGATTCGAAAAGCAAGAACAGATTTCAGTTGTTTACTACAGACAAATTATAAAAGATATAAAAACTTTGCGCACGTCACGGGATAGAGGAACGTTGAAAGTTTGACGCAGCTGGGCTGTTGTTTGTAGCAACATAGCGACTACTCCCCAAGAGAAATAATTGCGCGAATCAATCCACTTTTCAAGTGCAATGTGCATTCCGTCGTCGATTCAGTACGAATTATCCCTCCACACGTAGGTTTATAACTGGGATACGAAATTCTTGGAAGTTGATTGCAAATGCAAAGGGAAGAGCACTGGTCGGCCACGCACGTCTGATAAAAATGCAGAGCGTATCCAAGATGCGTTCTCACGGGACCCTCGGAAGTCCACAAGACAGGCAGGCCCGGAACATCAGCTTCCTCTAACAACGATGCAGCTTGTTCTGAAACTGCGCATGTATATGAAGCTTCACGATTTGACGTTACTGAACCAACTGCGTCCCGACGACAGCACCAGACGATACGAATTTTACAAAAAAAAAAAAAAAAAAAAAAATCGTTCAAATGGCTCTGAGCACTATGGGACTTAACAGCTGAGGTCATCAGTCCCCTAGAACTTAGAACTATTTAAACCTAACTAACCTAAGGACATCACACACATCCATGCCCGAGGCAGGATTCGAACCTGGGACCGTAGCGGTCTCTCGGTTGCAGACTGTAGCGCCTAGAGCCGCACGGCCACTCCGGCCGGCCGAATTTTACATTTCAGTTCGACAGGCTATGGCGCAAGGCACTTTTTCCGAACGACTCATCTTTTTGGACGAATCGACGTTTCATCTATCGGGTGAAGTAAACCGCCATAATGTAAGAATTTTGTGGGTCACAAAATCCTGGCTCCTCATCGAACATGAAGGAGAGTCACCGAAACTGAATGTGTCTTGTGCCGTTTCTTCTCACGAAGTTTATGGACATTCCATTTTGCGGAGGAAACTGTGACAGTCATGTCATATCTGGACATGCTGCAAAATTGGTTGTTTCCTCAACTTCACTAGTATTCAAATGATTTCATTTTTATGCATGACGTCGCCCCGCCTCACTTTCACTTTGAGGTGCATCGTTATCGTAACAACACCAGACCACAGATCTGGATTGGAAGAGGTGCAGAGCCCGCATCTCGTGGTCGTGCGGTAGCGTTCTCGCTTCCCACGCCCGGGTTCCCGGGTTCGATTCCCGGCGGGGTCAGGGATTTTCTCTGCCTCGTGATGGCTGGGTGTTGTGTGCTGTCCTTAGGTTAGTTAGGTTTAAGTAGTTCTAAGTTCTAGGGGACTGATGACCATAGATGTTGAGTCCCATAGTGCTCAGAGCCATTTGAACCATTTGAACCAAGAGGTGGAGAACAAGATCTTATTCATTACTTTTGGCCTCCCAGGTCACCAGACTTCACACCTTGCGATTTTTTTCTGTGGGGTACATAAAAGTCTTTGTTCCATCTGTGGGAGCTGCTCTTCAAGGGCTGAGATATCGAACTGTTGAAGCAGTCTATTCAATAAACAGGGACCTGTTGATTCGTGAGTGGAAGGTAATGGACTACCGTTTCGATGTTTCTCGAGCAACGCATGGTGCTCATGCTGAGTGTATGGCATAGTGTCTGCGCGAACCTAGAACTTTGAACCTTCCTCAATTCAGTAACATGCGCAATGTGTTTCTGTCTTTCATAGCTTACCTTTAATAAGCAATTGAAATGTTTTCCTTCTTTTTGAACCATCCTGTGTTATTTTGGTAGATGAATAAGCCATTTTCTCAAATTGTTTAAAGCTCCAGTTCTAATAGATCATAACTATGATGACTAGCGAGGATTCTTCTTCTAAATTTTCTGACATTTATTTGCAAAGACATAGACTTAAAACGATATGAGCTTGGCGTCGTATCCTCGGGCGCTTAGTTCTGGCACGAGCAGAAACCGCTCGACAACTTTAGTTCATTGCTGCTTGTGACTACTGGCATGTAACATAAGTTTCTTGTCATCTGTCACCAGCTGCAAGCACCTGAAGATGCTGAGTAGTTAACTCGATGAAATATTGAGACATTCACCCAGTATGATTCAGTGGTAGTATTAAGAACAATATATTCAGTAAATATATTAGCCGTATACAACGGATGAGGAGGAAAACTTGCACGGGGAAGATCCCAACAAGTACGACAATCTTGATAAGATTTCAAAGTGGTTCTAAGATTGGCACTTGCTTCAAATATTCAGAAATGTAAAACTGTGCACTTGACAAAACGAAAAAACGTAGTATCCTATGACTATAATATCAACGAATAACTGCTAGAATCGGCCAACCTGGGCGTAACCATTTGTAGGTATATTAAATGGAATGACCATATAAGCAGTGGTGGGTAAATCAGATGGTAGACTTCGGTTTATTGGCCGGCCGAAGTGGCCGTGCGGTTAAAGGCGCTGCAGTCTGGAACCGCAAGACCGCTACGGTCGCAGGTTCGAATCCTGCCTCGGGCATGGATGTTTGTGATGTCCTTAGGTTAGTTAGGTTTAACTAGTTCTAAGTTCTAGGGGACTAATGACCTCAGCAGTTGAGTCCCATAGTGCTCAGAGCCATTTGAACCATTTTTTGAACTTCGGTTTATTAGCAGAACACTGGGGAAGTGCAATCAGTCTACAGAAGTGATTGCTTACAAATCACTCGTGCGACTGGTTCTAGAATATTACCCAAGTGTATGTGAGCCGTACCACACAGGACTAACAGGTGATATTGAACGCATAAAGAGGAGGGCGGCACAAATGGTCAAAGGTTTGTTTGATCCGTAGGAGAGTGTCACAGTGATACTGAATGAACTGAAATGGAAGACTTTTGAAGGCAGACGTAAACTATCCCGAGAGAGAGTATTAACAAAGTTTCAAGAACCGGCTTTAAATGATGACTCTATGATTATACTACAGCTTCCTACGTATCACTCACATAGGGACCGTGAGAATAGGATTAGAATAATTACTACAAGCACAGAGGCATTCAAACAATCATTATTTCCGTGTTCCATACGTGACTGGAACGAAAGGAATTCCTAATAACTGTTACAATGGGTTGTACCCTCTGCCATGCTCTTCACGGTGGTTTGCACAGTATAGATGTCGATGAAGATATAGATATGACGTACAAATGCGAATGGACAATTTCTAAGGTTGGTACCGTGTTTGAACGGTCTTTTGATATTAGTTGACGGAGGATACACGGTGTCTAGAAAGGGAGGCAACACACAGGGTTGTCCGAACAGAAAATAGTGTTGAGAAAGCGCAGAATTTCTCACATTTCATGGGAGCGAAGAGGCTGGAGTCCATTTGACATCCATGCTGAGCGGATTCTTGGTATATCTCAAGTGGGCACTTGGGGGCTAAGCCACCGTTGTGGCCACGCATAAGGAATTAATTCCGGGAAACAACTTCAGGATACACCGAGCAGGCCCTGGGAACCACACCAGAATGCCACGCAAAGCTTTCCTGTCGTACTCGACAGTGTCTACGGGTAGTCCTGGAATCCGCTTCCTTGCGTGGGAACCCTCCAGCCACGTGCTTTAATTTAAGAAAGAAATGTAACTCTACTGATACAGAATCGTGCAGCAATCTGTACCAGTCATGTTAAGGCTTATACAGTTCCATTTTTATCTCAAACATAGAACAGACAGCCATAGAACGATAGCAGCTGAAGACATTCCTTGACATCACAGAAGAGGGAGTAAAAAATCTACATACATGGAAGCGTGGACAATAATCAAGAAACAAAAAATGGTTCAAATGGCTCTGAGCACTATGGGACTTAACATCTATGGTCATCAGTCCCCTAGAACTTCGAACTACTTAAACCTAACTAACCTAAGGACATCACACAACACCCAGTCATCACGAGGCAGAGAAAAATCAAGAAACAGAGTCATATGTTGTCTTATTAACAAAACCTCGTAAGAGAACAAGAATATAAGATCACAAAATGATCATTTTGCTACTGGCAAGGGCATACCGTCTGCAACAGGTAAAATTAATTTGGTATTCGAATAAACTTTCGGGCTGAGGACAAATTTACCTTACCTTTTTCCAAGAGAGAAAGAAGGCCAAATGAAGATTAGGGTTTAACGTACCATTGACTATGTCATCGCTTAAAAAGCAAAAACAGGGTGTGACGGGAAACAAGTAGGGTCTTTTTTTTTTTTTTTTTTTTTTTTTTTTTTTTTTTTTTTTTTTTTTTTTTTGTCGAAAGAAGCGTTGTGCTATTCTCACGAGCGAATTCATGAGAACAACGGAATCGTAATTTAGAATCGAATCAAAGGAGAGGTATTAGAACATTGCTCCTACCGAGTCCGAGGTCAGAATTCTAACTACTGCACCATTAGAGTTCTAACCATACCATTCCGCGTTGAAATCATTAGATACAGAGCATTTTTTCGTATTTCCTGTTCACGTCGTGATCTAGCGAGCTACCTCAGATTCTATACTACAGCCCGAAAGTCGGAATCGGGTTTTAACACCACCCCTCCAGAATGATTTTTGAAAGATAAAGCAGTCAGTTGACATCACGGCCACAAAGGCGAATCGTTATGTCAGTTGGCTATAAATGGGCGAGGAGTTGACTTTTACGAAGCAATGTTCCAAAATTCTTCTAAAGTGATTAAAAGTAACTCCCACAATCCTAAATTACCAAATATTTCAACAAGTATTTGAACAGGACTTCACCTTCCAATATGTTCAGTGTCCTGTTTGTCCCCACCTCAGCATTTCAGATAATTATACGTATTAAATGCATGTGAGTCTCAAAAAGAGCGTACAGGTGGTGAGACATTATGATTTGCAATAATTATGCTGAAATAAAGAAATGGAATACTTTGAGAACCAATAATATTATCTTGGAACTCTTTCATTCGTGTTTGCACATAAAAACAGTAATATCAGAAGTAGAGTCCGCCTTGATGCAAAACACATTGTTATTCGTTTATTTCTTTATTATCTCAAACTAGTTTCGGCGACAAATATCACCATCATCAGTGGGGTTTTTTAATCTAAAACATTCATAAAATGGCATGGTTATACAAACACAGTAAAAAATTATTACGTTTTTACAATTCGTCTTTTAAAATATTGTTTTCTATTGATACTTTCATATTACCTTATTTATTGTATGTTACAGCATGTTTTAAGAAATTATTGGCGCTGTTTCCGACATATTTTCTGTGCTCTTGTTTTGTGTTGCCGTCTTTTTACTTAGTGAACATCATGTCATCTGCAACCATGTGAGCGGCTGTTAGTAAACAAATACTAAAAGGTGAACTTCCTATGTCAGCAGTATATACTTGGGGTTGTGGCAGTGTTGTGGAAACCAGTTATTTGGTATGTAATGAGCTGTTGCTTAGCTATTCGTGTACTCCCGTTCGTTGGATGATATGTGGCTGCTTTTATACAAAGAAAATCAAAACTTTTGCACTTTGTTTCTGATACAGAATATTACGCCATCTTGCTGTTCGCTTGTGTCGCGAGAGGCGTATCGCATGTGGCGAGAAAGGCTACGAATAACTGGTCAGTTCTCTCAGAGCGGTAAAGAGTGTGTTGTTGCAGAGTGTTGTGTTTTCATTTATTACATTTTTCCCTTCGACTATAGTCTTTTGTATGTAGTAATTTTCTTCTATTGTTAGTTGTCGGTATAGACTGTTGCTGTTCCTCAGAATGCGTAGATCGTTTTCGATATTAGTGGGGTTATGGTTTTTGTTCATTGGTTGTTCCGCAAAAGTTGAATGTGTGCTGTCACTTCTTAGAGCCCTCATGTGCTCTGTGTACCGCGTTCGAAAATTTCTGCTTGTTTGTCCTATGTAGTGGGCCTGACAGGAGCTGCAAGTGAGTTGATATATTCCAGCGTTGCTGAATTTTTCTGAGGTTTTATGACTGGTCTTAGTCTTTTCTGAACTGTATTGTTTGTTCTGAATTTTATTGGGATTCCTTGCTTTTTCAAGATGTTTCCTATTCTATGTGCTATTTTGTTATTGTGTGTACCATTTCTCTCTTTTTTCTGAAGTGGTGTGCTCTGCTGTGTTGTCTGTGTGTACTGCATGTCTCCGTTTTACCTTGTTGTTGAGTTTGTTTATGATGTCTGTTCTGTAGTCGTTTTCAACAGCAATTTGTTTGATTATATTTAGTTCCTTTGTGTAGTTTTCTGGTTTAAGATGTGTTTTGTTTATCCTGGTGGTTGTTTCTTGTGATTGTAAGATCCAAGAAATTTAGCTTCTTGTTGTTTTCAATTCTGCATGTTTTAGATTAAAAAACCCCACTGTTGATGGTGATATTTGTCGTCGAAACTAGTTTGGGATAATAAAGAAATAAACGAATAACAATGTGTTTTGCATCAAGGCGGACTCAATTTCTGATATTAATGTTTTACTTTGAGAACTTTCCACTATAGTCCTTCTTACATAACACTTTCTTGTTATGTTGAAAGACAGACTTGTCATTTTGTTTCAGATAAGTAATATGCATTATATGTAAAAGACTAGTTGAGAACTATCCGACGATCATGGGAATGAACGTAACACATGATTATAAAATTTTTGAATTAAAACTCTGAACAACAGCATTATGTAAATTTTGAGGATTAGTTTAAGGAAGAGCAGAAGAATTGGGGGAGGGGGTGGAGGGGGAAGGGAGAACATAAAAGAGTTAATTAAGTAATCGTCACAGTTGATTTAGGGAAAAAGAGAAAATGTGGAGTCAAAAGTGTGTCACATAATTTGAATTCGTCATTTATAAACTAAAAGACTCCTATTTTGACGCTATATCACGGGAAAAATCTCGTGTCTGAACAGTTGTAGAAACAAACATGGAGACGAAAATAACCGTGGTCATAAATGGAAACTGCAGTCGAAAATGTAAAGTGAGCTACAAACACTGAAAGACCTTTTGGAGAGCCTCAGCATGGTTACGAAGGAGGTAGATACTAAGTGAGTAAAATACAGAAGAAAATACGCCTGGTAATATGGAAGACAGTTATTGTAAACACAGTCTGAATTAAGTGAGGGTGCGGAGGGAATGGCATCACGCTGAATATGCAAAACTAAAACAGAACGATGTGTTTCACAATTTCTCCGCCACCCCTCCCCCTCAGTGTCAACGTCAACAGCCAGATCATCCCCTCAATGTCAAAGTCAAGCATTTGTACACTCTCCATCCAAAAAGTTCCCATACTGATATTTCCCCTGGCATATTAGAGGCGTCAATGCAGTAACTACAATGACAGCTTGAACTAACAGCTGTAAACAACAGATCTGCATTTGACTACTCAGCTGTGCGTAAACAGTGTAAAGCAGTGTATGTGTGGCAGTTGTGTGTCAACGTTCTTGTGCCACAAATCGTGACGTTTGTGCTAGATACCTAGACTCCTCGATATAAACAACAATACATAGATGGAATTGCCGTGTGGATAGGGCCTCCCGTCGGGTAGACCGTTCGCCTGGTGCAAGCCTTTGGAGTTGACGCCACTTCGGTGACTTGTGTGTCGATGGGGATTAAATGATGATGATAAGGACAACACAGCACCCAGTCCCTGAGTGGAGAAAATCTCCGACCCAGCCGGGATCGAACCCGGGCCGTTACGAATGACATTCCGTCACGCTGACCACTTTTTTTCTTTTTTTTCACTTTTTTTTAATATAAGGTATTTTAACATGTCGCGCTGACCACTTTTTTTCTACCGGTGTATCCACTGGTACTTTTGTTTTTTATTTTTTTATTTTAGTTCTTTTTATTGTTTTTTTATTTTTTATTTTTTAATTGTAAATTATTTCTCTGCCAACTTTTTTTTAAATATGGAAAAAGGCATCTTTCAGTTACGACAAACAAAATTAGAATGTACATCCGTAGCAACAACTGAAAAAGAGTTCCTCCTAAACTATGAAATAGAATTTGAAACCAATAGTGTGATGATAGAGAATAAAGAAAGAAAAATGTAACCAAATCCCGCACGCCATTCCATGTGCATGGCCCATCTGCGTGCAGATTCCACGTTCCAAATTGGTAAAACCTTTCGCAGCGTTTGGATCTCCAGACGGCGGTCATCCTCTGCTCGGTACCCCCCAACTGTGAGGGGGGTTATCGAAGACACTGCGCAAATAGTTCGCAAATAGTTGTCGGTATCGGGGTGTACACTCAAGTGTGCTATGACTGTCCTGGAGAAATTGCCAGTAATCAAGTACCATCTTCTCATCATCTCGAAAGAGGTAGTATATGGACATGCCTTTAAACCATGTGAGAGCGTGAGTCTTCGCAGGTGGGAAATAAGTATCCTCTGGACAAAGGAGGAGCCGTGGCTCAATTGTGCGAGGCGCGATACGTAGGTAGCAGGCGAGGATCTTCTGCACTAGCAGCCATACCTCTAACGCCGATCCACATGTTAAACGGTGTTCGTCAGTATCCACGAGGTGGCAACGTGGGCAAAGGTGGGAATCCGTCATCCCAACAGCGTGCAGCCTTTGTCGAGTTACAACCTTCCCGTTCATCACCTGGTACCACGCGGCTCGTACCCGCGTGGGGAGGAACGGCTTCTAGACCGCTCTCCACACTGCAGGCCATAGGGTCGTAGGGCTCTTCCTCTCAATCACATTGCGAGGGATGGACCTTAGCAGCAGCCTGTAAACGTCTCTCGCCTTGGGAGTGCGAGTGTTGGGAAGGTCTGGGTGCACGCAACTATACTCAAGAATAAAAGCCGAGAGGTGCGAGAGTGAGGGTGTAATGTGCGCAACCGTGACAGGTGGCAGAAGAGACGCCGGCAGCAATTCCTCTAACAGACGTCCCGTAAGGGAAGCATCGTTGTGGGTCCACAATTTCATCATTGTGCACAAGCATAACGCTGTAGCTCTCGCTCGTACATTTATAAGTCCCAGTCCGCCATCACGCGGAGGGAGGGTGAGTGTTTCGTAGCGGACTTTGAACAGGTGTCCGGCGGTAAGGTAATATCCAAACGCTGCTTGCAGTCTGTGGGCCATCGCTGTCGATATCGGTGGGACCTGGGCCATGTGGATCATCTTAGTCGCCACGTGAAGGTTGAGGTATTCCACACGCTGTAGGAGGTCCATCCGTCGAAGTAGGTTCCGGCGAACTTCTGTGCGTATTGCCTGTAGTAATCGTGCATAGTTCATGGCAGCCGTGCGGCGCACATCCTGTGTAAATGTTATGCCCAAGAACGGGTTCTTGTTGACTAGTGGGAGTGTGGCTAAAGCGTCCTCCTGTAGACCTCTCCCAATGGGCATCGCTGCCGACTTAGCCACATTCATGAGGCTGCCCGCTGCCAATCCATAGCGATTGATCCATTGTATCACCGAGCGTAACTCGTCACCAGAGCGGACAAGTAATAGAAGGTCATCAGCATATATCTTGCAGTGAAAGGTGTGATCCCTCAATGACATGCCCGAGAGCCTGTTTTTCAACCCTCCGACAAGTTGTTCGAGTGCGATCGCGTAAAGGATCATGGAGAGTGGGCATCCTTGGCGAACTGACCGTCGGATCGGAAAGGGACCAGCAATCCGTCCATTCACCAGTACACGGGATGCAACTCCACGGAAAAGGCGCTGAAAGATGTCGAGAAAGTCAGGCGGGAAGCCCATGCGGGCCATAACGGACAGAAGGAACTTGTGGCGAACTCTGTCGAAGGCGTGGTCGAAATCAATGGAGATCAGAGCAGCTCGAAGGCTACAGGATGTGGCGATGGCTATTAAATCCCTGCATTTGCTGTTTGCCGTTTGTATGTTGGTCACTCCGCCCTGTGTCGTTTGCTCCATGGAGAGGAGTAGGGGCAGGACCTTCTTTATGCGGCTGGCGAGTAGTCGGGCGAAGATTTTATAGTCCGAGTTGAGCATTGTAATTGGCCTGTAGTCCTCGACCGTCCGACCTCTGGAAGGCTTGTGTATCGGTATAAGGAGCCCTTCCACGAATGCTGGTGGCACGTGGGAACCGGGGGTCGTCAGTTCTTGGTACATGATGATCCATCGGGGCATCATTAGATCGCGGAAAGTCCGATAAAACTCGAGCGGCAGTCCGTCTGGCCCGGGAGATTTGTTGAGGGCTCCCTTGTTAAGCGCGTCCTCGATGTCGTCCCGTGTAAGTCCAGCTAACAGCGTCGTCGCTGCTGCATTGTCGAGGGTGTGCGACACGTGCGGCAGTATGTCGTGCTAGTCCGCTTCCTCTGTATTCACCTCGTCGTAAAACCGGCGATAGTGATCCGCAAAGGCTTCTGTAACCGCCGCCTGAGTCATGACGACCCTACCACCTGGCAATACGAGGTCCGTGATCAGCTGCTGTCGGCGTCGGAGACTGTCGAACACAATGTGATGCATAGACGGGTTTTCTCCTTCCGCTCGGTGTTGACGTCGCGATCGCACAACGACCCCCTCCAAACGTTTCCTCGTAAGAGACAGTATTTTACCTTTAATTCGGCGGCTTTCCATTTGTCGGTTTGGAGATGGTGGTTGGCTGGCGAGGTCGCGGAGCATCGTGTAATAAAAGTCCAATGTGTGACGATGCCAAGCTGCGATATATTTTCCGAATTGTGTTAGTACACGCCGAAACGCTGGATTTGCACATTCCGCACACCATGCTAGAGTCGAAGGGTATCGGGGAAGACGACGTTCGCAATCCATCCATGTGTTGGCGATAATCTGACGGCATTCCGGGGCTTGAAGATGTGCCACATTCAGCTTCCAGGGTCCTCGGCTGCGCCATATCCGCTGCTGCTGTAGAGTGAGTGTGCATATGAAAGCGCTATGATCGGAGAAGGCAAGAGGCCAACGTTCGGTGTCCAATACTCCCGCCGCTAGAGCTCGTGAGACATAAATGCGGTCTAGGCTACTGGCTGAGTGACTAGTAAGGTATGTCGGCCCGGAACGGTCACCGTGCACTGTCTCCCACGTGTCGGTGAGAAGCAGATCTCGAACCAGGAGCCGAAGTTCTTGACAAGTCGAGAAATGTGGGACTTGGTCTTTGGGGTGGAGCACACAGTTAAAGTCGCCGCCGAAGATATATTGATCAACGCGGCTGATAAAGAGGGGGGCGATATCCTCCGAGTAGAACAGCGATCGTTCGCGGCGTTGGTCAGTTCCTGATGGAGCGTAAATGTTAATGATGCGCGTGCCCAGCGCTGTGATCGTCAGTCCCCTTCCTGACGGAAGGTAAGTCACGCCTTCGATGGCAATTCTGTCGCGCA
This sequence comes from Schistocerca nitens, assembly GCF_023898315.1. Classification (NCBI taxonomy): domain Eukaryota; kingdom Metazoa; phylum Arthropoda; class Insecta; order Orthoptera; family Acrididae; genus Schistocerca; species Schistocerca nitens. The sequence goes on from NC_064616.1 coordinate 385,624,009, forward strand.
CTAATATTGCCGTACCGCTGCCATTTCGGTCCGCCGGTGACATATATGTCACATAACCGTAGAAAGCGGGGAGGGCCGCTATATACACTTCTTGCAACAGGGCAATGTCAACATCCGAAGAACGAAGCATCTCACGCAGCAACTGGAGCTTCACTGCCGTTTGTATCGTGTTGAGGTTAAGCGTGGCGATACGATAAGCTTGTTGCCGAACCGCAGGTGTCAAGTTATCCATTAAGACTGGAATTACCCATGACGTTTCTGACGGTATTCACACCTCCACATCCCCCCAAATCTCACCTGCAGTCCTGTCTAGAGACCCGGCGCCAATGGCGTGGGCCCTGTTGGCGTAACGTGCATGGTGCCGTCGTCGTCGTGGTCATCCGCCCACGTCGGGGAACTCAAAGCAAGATCGACTTCCCTAGCTTCCTCAGGACAAGGCATAGGTGCTTGTACTCCATAAGGTGGTGGGCGGTATCTGTCCTGCATATCGGCATCCGATTTTGCCACTGTAGATATGTGTAGTTTGTCCTCAGTTCCGTTCGGTGGTGCCACACTGCAGCAAATGGCGCCTGCCTTTGTGGTAGCGTCGTCATTAAAGGTGGAGTCGTCGTCCTCTGGAGGCTGTGTCGCATCCCGTTCGGAAGTTGCTCTACGCCTCCGCTTCCGCCGCTTCGGAGAGCGTTGCTTCCTGGTGTGTCCTTCTGTGTCAGACGATGGCAAAGATTCACGACGTTCCGGCACAAAGGCAGCCGTAGGCACAATAAGCGAGTCTACGGCCATGCTATCGTCATGTATGTTGTTATCCGTCGACGGAGGCGGCGGCATCGGAGTTGAATCCGTAGCTGGTGGAACGGGTGTGTCGTCATCGCCCTGTACTGTAGGATGGAGCCGCGACCCAACAGTGGATGTCGGCTGTCGTGGTGAAGTGGTAGCTGTCGTGAGGGCTGCTTCATAAGTCACGGGAAGCAGCGTCGGCTGCGATGGCGGGTCCGCGTCAGCCGGCGGCAGTTGAGTGATGCGACGTTGGATACATTCGGATCTGAGGTGTCCCTCCTTCCCACAACCAGAGCAGGTCTTCGGTTGCCCATCGTAGATAACGATGGCACGGCAGCCACCGATATTCAGATATGAAGGTACATGTCTTTTAAGTTCTATTCTGACCTGGCGGACTCCGTTCAGCACCGTATATGTCTGGAATTGCGTCCATTTTTCCGCAATATGATCATTCACCGTGCCGTAGGGGCGCAGCGCTGTCACGACGTCCTCCGCCGGTAGTTCGAAAGGAAGTTCGAAAAGTCTGATCGTACGAAGTCCCATGCCAGAATAATCGACGTGCACAGTTCCCACATTGCCATCAGCATGGCAGAAACGGAGGCCCTGTTTCGTTTCCCGAAGGATCCGTTCACATGCTGCTTCATTGATGATTTTGACATATACGATACTACTCACAATGGACAAGTGAATGCCGAGAATGTCGGTCGCCGGGATTTTAACTTCTTCTCGTAGAAATCGTTTGACTTCGAGTGCTTTGGGCCGTGCAAATTCGTTGTGGAACGTAAATTTGAGCGTCGATTTTCTGTACTGGTGCGCCATAGTGATCTATATGCTGAGTAAGGCACGCGTGAAACGGCCGAGTACGATGTAAACAACACGAGCGCTCGCTCTGCGGCAGGAACACAGCGCGTCCGCACCGCAGCACAGCCAAAGGCCAACTGTTCCACTCAGCTACCAGGGGCGGACAATATATAGATGTTCTGCCATAGCTTGAGCGAAATAAAAACTTAGGACAATTCTTTTCTGGAAAAAAATTATCTTGAGTGACGAGACTTGGCGTTATCAATACAAACCAGCCACAAAACAATAAAGTGCAAAAATTCACATGAAGGTTCAACGCGTTGATGACATAGCTGACATCAAGCCAATGTGGTATGAGAGTTGAGTAACATCCCAAAGAAGGTATAATAGGGGCAGATTTTTCATTTTATTATTTACTAGCAAACAATGATACTAGAGAAGGGAGCATAGTAATCACTGGAGCACGCAGCATCGTGGGTGCTGGAGCAGGCAACGTCCACCTGCAGTATGGCACAATGGCTGGAGACTGCTCTCAACTGGGATATTGCGCTACTCGCGTCATCTGCCGGGCCTCTGAGGGCTTATTTATCACGCCTGTCCATGGCTGCACTGGCTGGTGGTGCCGCAAGAAAATGTTCAAATGTGTATGAATTCGTAAGGAACCAAACTGCTGAGGTCATCGGTCCCACGACACACAACATTAACTTAAACCAAGTTATGTTAAGAACAACAACAACAAAACACACACACACTCGAACCTCCGACGGAAGTGGCCGCGCAACCCATGACATGGCGCCTCTAACTGCGTGGCCACTCCGCGCGGCTGGTGCCGCAAGATTAGAGGAAGCAGTGTCCAGGGAAGCCACCATCAGAACCTCCCCTGCTATGCGGTCGGGTCTGAGGCAGTTTTCATGGTGATCATTGGTACTGTGTGTTGCAGATGCTGTAATAATAATGAGTGAGGTATGACCCTGAGGTTTATCTATATGTGGGATACATAGTAATGAGATGTCCCAGTGAGAGATCGCATTATCTTGTAACGCGCTGGATTTTTTTAAGACATGATAGGTCCATACCTTGCAACAGTAATAATAATAATATTAATAATAATAATAACATCAGAATTATATAAATACACAGACAAGATTACGGATACAATAAGGAAAAGAAGAATGCTGTTCTACGGACATATCCACAGGATGAATGAAAACAGAATTTCAAAGCGAATTCTTAAAGTCATCAACTCAGGCAGGGGAAAAACAAAATGGATAAAAGAAGTTGAAGAGGACCTCAAACAAGCGCACATAACAGTAAACGATGCAGAAAATAGAACTGAATTCAGGAACATCATCAAAAAACATAAATTTGACACCACAGCACAGAAGAGACCAGGATGCAAATGGAAAGCGGAGCGAAAGAAACAACACGGTGAACACATGAAGAAAATTTGGGCTCAGAATAAACATAAACAATCATCATAAAGGAGTTCAAATTCAAACGCTCCCTTAAAGGGGAATAATCGAAAATAATAATAATAATAATAACTATCACAGTTACGAATAAGCTGCCGAGTGATTTCATGAAACCTCTAGGAGCAGCGTCATTTCTGTCTGCCATAACACATCAGCAGTCTGAATATCAGTGAAATTAAACGAGTTCTTGTCGGAATAACATTAGAACACCTGTGCAGACCAATGGTGATTTTCAAAACACCTACAACTTGCAGCAGTGAAATGATATTATCCAGCGATGAGTGACTCCACATATTTAATAATTCGCTCCTAATTTCAGTCTTGTTCCGCAGGAATACTCAATCTCCCTATCTGCAGTAGTGTCGGCATTGTCGATATGTTGTTGTTCTTTGAGCTCGGGATTCATGGGGGGACTTCGTCGTAGTATTTATACACACACCAAACCAAAAACTAACGAATGGGTAAACAATGCAGCAACACGACTGATTCAGATTACATGCTGTACTTGAAAGTTAAAATACACTCCTGGAAATGGAAAAAAGAACACATTGACACCGGTGTGTCAGACCCACCATACTTGCTCCGGACACTGCGAGAGGGCTGTACAAGCAATGATCACACGCACGGCACAGCGGACACACCAGGAACCGCGGTGTTGGCCGTCGAATGGCGCTAGCTGCGCAGCATTTGTGCACCGCCGCCGTCAGTGTCAGCCAGTTTGCCGTGGCATACGGAGCTCCATCGCAGTCTTTAACACTGGTAGCATGCCGCGACAGCGTGGACGTGAACCGTATGTGCAGTTGACGGACTTTGAGCGAGGGCGTATAGTGGGCATGCGGGAGGCCGGATGGACGTACCGCCGAATTGCTCAACACGTGGGGCGTGAGGTCTCCACAGTACATCGATGTTGTCGCCAGTGGTCGGCGGAAGGTGCACGTGCCCGTCGACCTGGGACCGGACCGCAGCGACGCACGGATGCACGCCAAGACCGTAGGATCCTACGCAGTGCCGTAGGGGACCGCACCGCCACTTCCCAGCAAATTAGGGACATTGTTGCTCCTGGGGTATCGGCGAGGACCATTCGCAACCGTCTCCATGAAGCTGGGCTACGGTCCCGCACACCGTTAGGCCGTCTTCCGCTCACGCCCCAACATCGTGCAGCCCGCCTCCAGTGGTGTCGCGACAGGCGTGAATGGAGGGACGAATGGAGACGTGTCGTCTTCAGCGATGAGAGTCGCTTCTGCCTTGGTGCCAATGATGGTCGTATGCGTGTTTGGCGCCGTGCAGGTGAGCGCCACAATCAGGACTGCATACGACCGAGGCACACAGGGCCAACACCCGGCATCATGGTGTGGGGAGCGATCTCCTACACTGGCCGTACACCACTGGTGATCGTCGAGGGGACACTGAATAGTGCACGGTACATCCAAACCGTCATCGAACCCATCGTTCTACCATTCCTAGACCGGCAAGGGAACTTGCTGTTCCAACAGGACAATGCACGTCCGCATGTATCCCGTGCCACCCAACGTGCTCTAGAAGGTGTAAGTCAACTACACTGGCCAGCAAGATCTCCGGATCTGTCCCCCATTGAGTATGTTTGGGACTGGATGAAGCGTCGTCTCACGCGGTCTGCACGTCCAGCACGAACGCTGGTCCAACTGAGGCGCCAGGTGGAAATGGCATGGCAAGCCGTTCCACAGGACTACATCCAGCATCTCTACGATCGTCTCCATGGGAGAATAGCAGCCTGCATTGCTGCGAAAGGTGGATATACACTGTACTAGTGCCGACATTGTGCATGCTCTGTTGCCTGTGTCTATGTGCCTGTGGTTCTGTCAGTGTGATCATGTGATGTATCTGACCCCAGGAATGTGTCAATAAAGTTTCCCCTTCCTGGGACAATGAATTCACGGTGTTCTTATTTCAATTTCCAGGAGTGTATATATTCAGGCTCGTCATGCAACATTTTCTACATAAAGTAGGGTTTCGGTGTCTAACTCATGCCGTAATCGGTGGAATGAACTTTGTAACTGAGGCAGATGTTTCTGGTGTGGGATATGTCATGGAAGCTGACTTGGCATGACGAGCACAATGATTTGCCACTGTGTCCAGAACACCAGGTTAAGTGATGTGTTTCCCTCCCCAAGCTGATGACAGAGTTGAGGAACAAAAAGAGATATACATTCCAGAAACTTCTGGCAATCTCTCAATTTGTGTAAGGAACTGATTAGAGGAGGACGAGGAGATTAGTGTTCAGCGTCCCGTCAACAATGAGGTCATTACAGACGGAGCGCTAACACGGGTTATGAATGGACAGAGAAGTAAATCGGCCGTACCCTTTTGAATGAACCATCCCGGCATTCCCTAAGCGACTTAGGGAAATCATGGAAATCCTAAATCTTGATGGCTGGATGTGGGTTTGAACTTTGGTCCTCCAGGATGCGAGTCCAGCGTGCTAACCACTGCGCTACCTCGCTCAATGGGAACTGATTACAGGCAGTCACGTCATCCAATTCAACCACAGATTTAAACGCCAGTAAATAATCATGCGCAACTGATAAGGTTCTTATAAATTAATGAAGAAGACAATGGAAAATATTCGAAAACACCACATCACTGAGTTAATCAATAGTTGGAATGGGCTTGGGAGGAAGTGCTCAGACAATTGAACACCAAGCCAAATTTTAGACAGGATTCTATTTGCCATGAAGAATTTGTCTCTCGGCACATGGCGAATGTTCCAACACACTTCACAAGCCCGCCGGAGTAGCCGAGCGGTTCTAGGCGCTACAGTCTGGAACCGCGCGACCGCTACGGTCGCAGGTTCGAATCCTGCCTCGGGCATGGATGTGTGTAATGTCCTTGGGTTAGTTAGGTTTAAGTAGTTCTAAGTTCTAGGGGACTGATGACCTCAGAATTCAAGTCCCATAGTGCTCAGAGCCATTTGAGCCTATGGCAGCGCCATCTAGCGGGCCAACCATAGCGCCATCTGGTTTCGCCCTTCAAGCTAGACAAGTTTCGTTCTTTGTAGTTTTTTCGTTTGAGCCATTTGACCCGTTTAAATACTTCACAAGACCTGTTTATGTTGGTTTGTGAGTATTGGACCTACTAAAGCTCCACATCCATTTTCTTTAATCATGGGCGTGCAAAAACTCATTTTGAAGACCCAAAGCTGCTTTAAATAGATACATACAGCTTCATTAACTGGGTGAAGGCCTGTGATCCATATGAGATGACAAGATGCCATCGGGACACTTGCGACATGCCTGGATATAAAACAAATATAGTATAAAGCCAGCCAATAATAAGTATACCACTTTTATGAAAGACTAGGTGAATGGATTGCAGATTGTGGACTTTTAAGTCTGCAATCTGGCGTGTATGCACTCCGAACAAAATCAAGTGCAGCTTTAAGGCGGACTAAATGTCTATGATATGCTGCCGCATGGACTCTTACAGTTGACGATTACCTGGCATTCTCGTACTCTGGAGCAGATGGTGTTCCGCACATGATACTTAAGGTTAATTTTCAGTGAAACGGACAATGGCTCATACTGTAGGTCAACTGAAAATCGGTGTCTCGTTATGATGATAAAAGGATCATATGTGATGGCAGAAATGAAATGATGCCATATTCGCCAGAGAGCGAGAGAGAGACCAACAGAGAGAGAGAGAGAGAGAGAGAGAGAGGGAGTGACAGGGGGGAGGTTGGGAGGGAGAGAGGGAGAGAGATGGAATTTACACATTATACATAAAATGTGTTTGTGTTTGTGTGTGTGTGTGTGTGTGTGTGTGTGTGTGTGTGTGTGTGTTTGTGTGTGTATAATGTATGTCGAATAGCATCACCCATTTATCGCAGTGTTAAAGTGATTTTGTGTGTGTGTGTGTGTGTGTGTGTGTGTGTGTGTGTGTGTGTGTGTGTGTGTGTGTGAGCGCGTGCCGCGTGCGCTCTTTTTTGTAGTGGTGGATGTGATAAATCAATTTTTCCAGTTGGACAAATACCAATTGTTAAGCACATTAAAAAACAAAGCGAAATATTTGGTAATGTGCTGTACAAAGTAAGTGATTGTGTAGGTGAGAGATGTAGAGAATGGATGGCCTGTCATGACAGATAGTATAGTTAAATATGTTTGTAATGCACATACATTGCTCATGTTAAGTTCTTTTTTCCTGCTTTTTCCTTGAATAACTAGAAAATTGAACAGCTCGGAAATCGCAGCCTCCAGCGAAAAGGTATCGTAGTAAAAATTTAACTACATTAAATTTCCTACAAAAGAGGTTTCATTAATTTTTTCTCTACGACTAACAGATCACAAGAAGAGAGCGCGAGAATGCTGAAAACCTCTCGTGATGTGCATGCGCTTTAGCTTGTGTAGTTTTTGTAAGCAAATTTGAGGTAGTTTCCCTACTTTATAGACTACAAGTGTCCTGCATCAAATTTTTCATCTCAGCATCCTCCATATCCATTGTGGTACGTTGTAAATAGTAACAATTCTTGAATAATACTGAAAATAAATGGGAACGTACATAAAATGTGTTCTATCTCGGGAACGATAAGGAATGGGGCTAATGTCCGTATGAAGTTTTTTGTTCAGGATCACTGTTACTATCAAACTTCGAAGCTTGTGCCTTTCCTCCTGACCTACCCCGAATATGTAAATGCCGATTGTACTTTTTCGGACAGGACATCTTGAAGCCCAAGTGGACTATATCCGGATCCTTGGATTTATCCTACACGAGAGCGGTGAGCGGGTGGCGGGGGGGAGGGGGGAGGGGGGGGAGGAGTACAGGTTATCTTAACCTTGACCTTTTGGGAGGACCTTAACCATGACTTTCACTCTGAAATCAAGGGTAAGGGGCAGGGGAAATGTTTTGTCTGTTTTAGAAATAGCGCAACCCTACTATTTGTAAGATATTTGCTGAAAAAAGTGAAAGTTACTTTTTGGCTAAATGGACGACGTGGGATGGAAATGTGGCAATGGTGTAGGATTAAATTCACCGCATGAAGGGGACCAAACACTGACACGTAACTAAGACTGTTCATTTACAAATAGAGCTTCCAATCCATACGGTACTGCTCTAAAGACGTTTTCACGCTGAGCGTTGAATATCTGCAGACACTAAAGAGACAAAACATTTTGAAAATACGATGGTTACCTTCTCACCAGTTTGAAGTCAATAGAAGAGAAATAGAATATCTGCGATTTCACGTTCCCTGTAGTTGCTCCCACATTGTGCTTCGACTAGGTGAGAGTGGTTGCGGTATTACACAGCCTGACAAAAAAATCGAAGAACCAGGAGACATGGTCGAATGTCAATGTAATATCATACTCTGAAGCGCCAAAGAAACTGGTATAGGCATGCGTATTTAAATATAGAGGTATGTAAACAGGCATAACACGACGCTGTGGGCGACAACGTCTATATAAGACAACAAGTGTCTGGCGCAGTTGTTAGATCGGTTACTGCTGCTACAATTGCAGGTTTTCAAGATTTAAGTGAGTTTGAACGTGGTGTTACAGTCGGCGCACGAGGGATGAGATGCAGCATCTCCGAGGTAGCGATGGAGTGGGGATTTTCCCGTACGACAATTTCACAAGTGTACCATGAATGTTAGAAATGCGGTAAATCATCACATCTCTGACATCGCTGCGACCGGAAAAAAGATCCTGCAAGAACGGGAGCAACGACGACTAAGAGAATCATCCAACGTAACAGAAGTGCAATCCTTCCGCAAATTGCTGTAGATTTCAATGCTGGGCCATCAACAAGTGTCAGCATGCGAACCATTCAACGAAACCATGGGCTTCCGAGGCCGAAGGCCCACTCGTGTACCCCTGATGACTGCACGACACAAAGCTTTACGCCTCACCTGGACCCATCAACACCGATATTGGACTCTTCATGAATGGGAATATGCTGCCTTGTCGGACGAGTGTCGTGTCAAATTGTATCCCGCGGATGGGCGTGTACGGGTATGGAGACAACCCTATGAATCCATGAACCCTGTGTCAGCAGGAGACTGTTCAAGCTGGTGGAGGCTCTGTAATGGTGTGGGGCGTGTGCAGTTGGAGTGATATGGGACCCCTGAGACGTCTCGATATGATTGCAGGTGACACGTATGTAAGCATCCTGTCTGATCAACTGCATTCGTTCATGTCGATTGTGCATTTCGACAAGCTTGAGCAATTTCAGCAGTACAATGCGACACCCCACACGTCCAGGAACACTCTTCTGAGTTTCAACATTTCCGCTGGCCACCAAACTCCCCAGACATGAACATTATTGAGCATATCTAGGATGCCTTGCAATGTGCTGTTTAGAAGAGATCCCCACCCCCTCATACTGTTACAGATTTACGAACAGCCCTGGAGGATTCATTGTGTCTTTTCCCTCCAGCAATGCTTCAGACATTATTCGAGTCCATGCCACATCGTGTTGCGGCATTTCTGCATGCTTGTGGGGGCCCTACACGATATTAGGCAAATGTACCTGTTTCTTTGGCTCTTCAGTGTACAAGTACACACTATCAGTGGGTATGTAAATGATTATAATCTGTGTCAGATAGAACAGCTTCCAAAGTGCATTGGTGTTGTAACCAGGTCTGGTAGCACTTGCAAGGAGCGTGAACAGTATCAGATGTTGAGTGATTACTGTGGAGGTCATGCAGATGCAGTGTACTCATATGGGACAGTGTTATCGACACCGGATAGAGTCTGAAAGGGGCTTAATTGTGGGTCTCCATTTGGCCAGCTGACCAGATCATACAATATCCCTACATGTGGGGCATTCGGATGTGACAGTGGCCCACTGTTGAACTGCCTGGGAAAGTGAGGGCAAGGAAACTCGTCGTCAAGGTCTCAGCTGACCACGTCTTACCATTACGACCCTTCCAGACCCTTCGGCTAAAATTGTGTTCATTAGCTTTCACTGTGTCTGAGTGGCAACAGAAGTGTTTTTTCCCGATGGAAACCTGAGGTACTCATTTGTGAATGTTTAACCGTTTCATCATGAGGAAGTGCTGCCAACCATTGGGTATCGTTATGAAAATCTCAGCAGGTCCATGCAGCTGTGTGCTGCAACTCGTGACCACAAAAATATACGGATGTGGTTGGGGTCTCTATATTCTACTGTATAACTGAATACTGTTATCGCTGTTCTGCATGGTAATTGTTTAATGATCATGTTACTATTTATTACAGTAGAGAATTTCTCGTGATAAGTTATTTTAGTCCGCAGCTCGTGGTCGTGCGGTAGCGTTCTCGCTTCCCACGCCCGGGTTCCCGGGTTCGATTCCCGGCAGGGTTAGGGATTTTCTCTGCCTCGTGATGACTGGGTGTTGTGTGATGTCCTTAGGTTAGTTAGGTTTAAGTAGTTCTAAGTTCTAGGGGACTGATGACCATAAATGTTGAGTCCCATAGTGCTCAGAACCATTTAGTTATTTTAGTCCTAAATTGAAGTGCACAAACTAAAGTATGTTTTGAAAACGGGTACATATTTTTGTATAAATCTTGAATCTCAAACCGTTAAAAATCACCTAAGAGCATTACCACATAAAGAAAAATTTTCTTTTCCCCAGAAAAATTTATTCCTGACAGGGTTCAGGTAGGATAGCCGTACTCGGGCACCAAGCACACCGTAACCCCATCACAACTACACTTGCCATGTGAGGACTTTCTACTACATTCTGTGCCACTTCACGTCCACGGAAACAAACAGCAGCCGACCTACGCAATTATCGTACAATGTGTAGACTACCGTTAACATCACAACACAGCAGCTGCATTTGGATTGGCGCCGTGACAGAGAAGATCAATTGGATCACATTGTGTTCAGTGACGAATCGCAGTTCTGCATCACACATGATGACCATCGTCGGTGAGTTTGTCGGAGACCTGAGCTGAGGTCCCATTCTTCCGATGATGTGAAGTGCCAACGATTATGATTTAAGGTCACAGCTGGTAGTGCTTAAGGCAACTCTGATGGCTGAAAGGTACGTCACAGACGTGCTGCGTCCTCACATGTTACCTATCATGTGATAGTATAGGGTGCAATTTTTCAACAGGACAATGCAAGTTCACGTATGCCACTTGTCTCTATCAACTGTCTGCCTGATGATGAGGTACAGCAGAGGCACCCAAGATCCCCAGATGTGTCTCCAATAGAACGTATGGGACCAGCACATCAACTTTGTCCCAGTGCCAGTATCTAGGATATCAACGATCAATATCACAATAGTTGTGGGCCATCTTTCCACAGGAGAGGATACAACGGCTTTGTGACACCCGTCCCAACTGAAATGGTGTATGCATCCAGGCGAGCGGGGGTGCAACTATTCCATAACATTAGTAATAAACCATTATTCATACGAGGATACCTGCACTTTCAGTTGGATTATGAAGAACATGCCTCTGTTTAATGTTCTAAGATTCGAAATTTCCGTTCTCAAAAGCGAAGAAGATACAATCACAATACTGAGTGTAGTATTGAAGTGGCCATTATTGTGAGTAGTAAAGGGCTTCATGTGCTGTCGTGATTGGCAGTGGACACTGGATCCAAATTTCTCCGACTACTAGCAACGTCTACTAACTCAAAAGTGTGTGTGAATTCCTAAGGGTCTAAACTGCTGAGGTCATCGATCCCTAGACTTACACACTATTTAGACTAACCTATGCTAAGAACAACACACACACCCATGCCCGAGGGAGGACTCCGGCGGGAGGGGCCGCGCAATTCGTGAAATGGCGCCTCAAACCGTGCGGTCACTCCAGGTGGCTACTAACTCAGATGCCGGCCGAAGTGGCCGTGCGGTTAAAGGCGCTGCAGTCTGGAACCGCAGGACCGCTACGGTCGCAGGTTCGAATCCTGCCTCGGGCATGGATGTTTGTGATGTCCTTAGGTTAGTTAGGTTTAACTAGTTCTAAGTTCTAGGGGACTAATGACCTCAGCAGTTGAGTCCCATAGTGCTCAGAGCCATTTGAACCATTTGAACTAACTCAGATCCAAGCAGTGTTTGAGCATTTGCAAAAGAGCACTTCTTAACAACTCACGATTGTTTATGTTGATGATGGCTCCTGTTGCATCAAAAGTATCTTCTAAATTAAGATCTGAAGGTACGATGGATTACCATTTCACTACTGATGGAAAGACTGTTCTTTGTCCAGCGAGCAAGAAGCCAATCAGGTAGTCTATTCAGCCCCAACCTAAGCAAGGTATACCTAGTGATGCAAAAACAATGCAATCGTCTGACAAGTAAATGTTTTTGCCGCAAACGCAAAATACTCCACACTCCACAAATTACTTTTTTTAATATGTACTCAGCTATGATTACTGCGAACATTCCATGGCACAAATTTAAAGTGCCTAAGTATCGTGTGATTCTACAAAAGTTCTGCGGGCTACAGATATCTGATGAATCGACATCACGGAAAATTATTTAGATTTTTTGTTACTAGGAGGTTCTGAAAAGCACGCGTCGTTATATAAGTACGCTCCGCATATGGATAGCTTTCGAAGAAACAACGGATCTGTGTGAACGTTTCATTGGCAGTCTAACTGTTGGAAAACTCGACTAAGATGAACCATCAAAGCAGTTGTTGTTTTCCCACATAGTGTTGGAACGAAGGAATCATTCAACAGCAGCTCGTTTTGTGAATGACAGTACTGATGTGTCGTGGACTGAAGAAATTCAAGAAGAAAAAGTTCTTGTAATGTATTCGGATGCTGCGGCCTACATGGTGAAGGCGGCAACTGCCTTACACGTATTATCTCCCTATTAAATCTACTTCAGCTGTCTGACCCACGCACTGCAACGTATCACCGAAGATGTGTGCGACAGCTAACGTCGCCTAGCGCGGGAATCAACATGGGAACTAGAGCAGCATCACCTACAGCTCGAATGTGCTTATATGGTGCAACTTGTACTTAGAATTTTCAAAATTCATCATCCATTTGTAACTACAATTGACTTTTATATTATTGTGTAACTTTGGATGATGTTTCATGGGAGAAGGCGACACAGCAACCGAAGTTGTAACGAAATACCCAAAGAAATCCACCCCCCGAATAATATTCACTGCTAAAAATGATCCATTACAACAGGGTAGAATTATTAATTATGGCTGAGAAGTCAAATATCTGACTGATTATTATTTTTTTACTGACATAACAGAGCAGCTGTTGGAGAACTCTGGAGTGCTGATTTTTTGCCGTACTTGATCGCAGTGCTCCGTGCTGGTTGGTTATTATACAAAAATTTAAAAAAATGTTTTCACTACGTATTTCAGAAAAAATGCTTTTAACGGAAGACTGATTTGAAATTTTTAGGGGTGAGGAGGAGGGTGCAGGCGGAAATCCATTTATGCAAAAACTCTGAGCGGGATAAAGAACTAGCGATGTGGCGGACTGCGCTCTCCGGCTGGGTGGACTTGCTGAAAATCAATCAGTGCGTGATGAAAAGGCTGGCTCTGCCTGCCGCAAGTGGCGTTAAAGCTGTCGCTCCGGCCGTGACGTCCTCTTAGCACTCCGCAGAGTGGAGTGCTGTACAAATGTTTTATTAAACCATTTCCGCCCCACTGAAAGCAGGCCCCATCCACTTCCCCTTGACAATCAGTAATGGCGCTCGTGTAACAGATGAGGGCAGTGCACAAGTTTAACAGTAAGAGCACTCTACAGTTCAATACAGGCATCATTTGACCAGAAACGAGTCACTAAACGCTGTTGGTGTGCCATGATAATAAAGAAGCTGATGACCTCAATTAGATACGTTCATCGCTTTTTGGGTTTTGTATTAAGCTAAGAGTGAAACGTAGTCACAACGACTTGCAAATATATATGGACTTACACTAAATTCGTCAGATTTTAATTGTACTCACAAACTTCGATGAGAACATCTTGGAACTCCCATAGGTGCCTCTTCGTTGAACTCAGCTTGATACTAGTGTATATGCGTAATCTGAGACCGAAGAAAGGATAACAAACAAGAAGAATGTACCACCTTAGTGAATTAGAAGTGATACACTGCTCACGTTTAATCTGTTCATGGGGAGCGACGACGTCTAGTGCCGGCTAGTGCCGGCTAATTTCCGCCTTTTCTCAGAAAATTGGGCAAAATAATGAACACAAGTGATTTAATTCAGAATGTGATAACAGATGTAACTGAAAATAAAAAGACATGTTTAGTTAATGAAACAACCATAACTATTAAGCTAATGCAATTAAAATGTACTTAGTGAACGAAAAGTAATCGGAACAAAACCTTATGAGTGATGTTTGAACGTCGAATTAAGAAGAAAGAATCAAATTAATATATATATATATATATATGTTTATTATTTGCAATTAACAGGAGACATAAAATGCGCAAAATATGTAAAGTTGTTGAAAGAACAGAAAGAAACCCTTGTATGGCAATGACATTGAAGGGTTAAGTCCTGCGCTGATCAACTGCATAGGTCAGTATGAGACTGTATGTGGAAACCCAAAATGAATCTGATGTTGCACCCAATTAGGCAACGTGTTTCATTTGTCTCGCTGAGAGATTTAATAGAATTTCTGGAATTCCTCAAAAGCAGTTTACGCGAATCTCACATGTGTTCATTCCAAAGACAAAGTTACAGGCAAGGGATGGAGGAGAAGAAATCCTAAAGTGACGGGCTGTTTGGTCTGTTCAGTTAGAATTTCTACACCCACTACACCTGTTGAATTTCTTTCTCTCTCTCTTAGTTTGGATAGTAAAGCGTTCTCCCAGTCCGAAACTAACAAATTTTAAATCTGTCTTGAAGTATCTGCATCTAACAGTAAAGACACAGTTTAGAAGCGTCCCCAGAGATTATTCCGCATATCAGGAATTTCAGCTATTTCCTTTCATTCCAAAATTCTAGCTGAAAATAATCTCTTTTTGAAATTTTTATCTTAGCTGGTGGGTTTATATATATGATGCTCTCTCTCTCCCCCCCCTCCTCCCCCTGTGTGTGTGTGTGTGTGTGTGTGTGTGTGTGTGTGTGTGTGTGTGTGTGTAGGTTTGCGGAGGTATGTGGCTCTAGATATCTACGCACAGGTCACGTAATTTGCGTAAATAATAGACCACTGATTTGCGTATGCCTATAGCGACCCAGATGGGTTCCATAGATTTACATCATTCGAATTCAGTCGCCGAGACATCATCTTGAGTTCTCTACAACGTTTCTCAAACCACTGTAGTTTGGTTACGGCTCCACGACACTGCTGAAAGATGACATCGCAGTCGGGTAAGACATCACGCATGAAGGGACGCAAGTGCTTCGCAGCTGTCAGCGTGTCTTCAATTACTAGCACAGATCCCGTGCAAGCCCAGGAGAATATCTCCCATAGCATAATACTGCTCCCACCAGTCTACGTCCGTGGCGCCCTACACGTTTCGAGCCACCGTTCACATCCACGAGGGCGTTTGTGGAGACGACCATCGACCTAGCGTAGCAAAAATGTGATTCATTCGACGAGCCGACACGTTCCATCGACCGACAATCGAATCCCGATGTTTCCGTGCTCACTGCAAGTGTAACTGAACATGTCGTTGGGTTGGTTGGTTGGTTGGTTGGCTGGTTGATTTGTGGGATTGAAGGGACCAGACTGCAAAGGTCATCGGTCCCTGTGTCCACGACCATGATACCCCACAAGAAATAAAAACAAGCAACGGAGGTAACAAGGGACGACACAGAACAAGAAAGACACAGACAATGACCAGAAAAAAAGGGATTAAAAGCACACAGAGTTGTACAGTGGTTGACCGACCATGAAAACAACAAAGGAAAAGCCAACCACCAAGTGACACACTAAAAACCCCAGTCTAAAACCGTACGCCAAAAGCCAGACTCAACACGCAAAAGAGACAAACCATCAGATTGAGCGATAAAAGCCCCTGCTCGAATAAAACACAAAACTAAGCCTGTCATTGCAGCGACATCCGTTAAAAGAGCAGGGAACGTATCAGGCAGCGCAAACGTCTGCATGTGCGCACTTAAAAGCGGACAGTCAAACAAGATGTGCACCACTGTCAACGCTGACCTGCAACGACATAGACGTGGGTTCTCGCAGGACAATAAATGACCGTGCGTCAGCCAGGTGTGGCCAATGCGTAGCCGGCAGGGAACAACGGAGGCCTTGCGAGAGGCTCGCATGGCGGAGCGCCACACACCTGTAGTCTCCTTGAGGACCCGAAGTTTGTTGGGTGAAAGGGTGCGCCATTCATCACCCCAGGTGCCAAGGACTTTATGCCGCAATACTGACTGGAGATCACATTCCGAGAGGCCAATCTCCAGGGCCGGTTCACTGATAGCCTGTTTGGCCAGCCTGTCAACACATTCATTACCTGGGATGCCGACATGACCTGGGGTCCACAGAAAAAACCACAGAGCGGCCGCAGTGGACCAGAGTATGGATGAAGTCATGGATAGCCATCACCAGACAAGAGTGAAGAAAACACTGGTCGATAGCTCGTAAATCGCTCAGGGAGTCGCTACAGATAACGAAGAACTCACCTGAGCAGGAGCGGATTACTCTAGGGCATGACACATGGCTACCAGCTCTGCAGTGAAACCACTGCAGCCATCCAGCAATGAGCGTTGTTCAGATCGATTCCCAAGAGTAAAATAGTAACCCACTCGACCAGCAACCATCGAACCGTCGGTACAGACTACATCAAAGCGGTGAAACGCGGCAAGGATGTTAAGAAAGCACCAGCAGAGGGCTTCAGGAGGGACTGAGTCTTTCGGGCCTTGTGCCAAATCCAGCTGAAGCCATGGGCAGGGCACACACCACGGGGGTTTAAGTAAATGTGCCCTGAAAAGAGATGGGAGTGGGAAAAACGCAAGCCCAGAGAGAAGAGACCACACGCGAACCGCAATCGTACACGCTGACTGTAGTGGACTGACAAGGCAGCCAGTCCACAGAGACGGGTAGCCGAAAGGGCACGCGTCAACTCACGCCGTCTGGCGTTAAGTCTGGAACAGGATTCGTAATGAAAGTGATAAAGAAAAGAACGTAGCTACTAGAACACTTAACTTTTATATTGTCCATTGATATACAGCATTCTGGATGATACAAGTGAGACTCTATCTTGAGGTACATGCAACGTTACAAATGGTTAATGGCGCCTTGCTAGGTCGTAGCCATTAACTTAGCTGAACGCTATTCTAACTGTCTCTCGGCAAATGAGAGAAAGGCTTCGTCAGTGTAGTCGCTAGCAAAGTCGTCGTACAACTGGGGCGAGTGCTCGTAAGTCTCTCTAGACCTGCCGTGTGGTGGCGCTCGGTCTGCGATCACTGCCAGTGGCGACACGCGAGTCCGACATGTACTAATGGACCGCGGCCGATTTAAAGCTACCACCTAGCAAGTGTGGTGTCTAGCGGTGACACCACACTGACCCTGACTGGGCCGCCAGCCTGGAATATGGAGACCGAGTTGGGGAACAGGAGACGGTAACCTGTATGCCCGGGCAAGCTACAAACATATGAAGCGTAAGCAGCCAGTAGTCGTTGGCGCCGGATCCGCAATGGAGGGACACCAGCCTCTGCAAGTACGCTGTTTACAGGGCTTGTGCGGAAAGCTCCATTTGAGAGTCAGATCCCGCAGTGAAGTATCGGGTCAAGTAACTGCAACATGGAAGGCGATGCCGAACTGTAAGCCAGGCTCCCGTAATCGAGACGGGACTGAATCAACGCCTGATAAAGTCGTAGAAGGGTAGACCGATCGGCACCACAGCTGGTGTGACTCAAGCAACGAAGAGCGTTAAGATACAGCCAGAACGTTTGTTTAAGCCGCCGCTTATGAGGGAGCCAAGTCAACTGGGTATCAAAAAGCAATCCCAAAAACCAATGCATCTCCACCACAGCAAGATGTTCGCTGTCAAGATAAATCCGTGGCTCAGGATGAACAGTGCGACGCTGGCAGAAATGCATGAAGCAAGTCTGGGCGGCTCAAAACTGGAAACCGCGCGTTACGGCCCAAGACTGCGCCTTGCGGACAGTGCCCTTCAGCTGTCCTTCAGCAACAGCAATTCCAGTGGAGCTGTAGTACAGGCAAAAGTCACCAGCATACAAAGAAGCTAGCCTATTGATAGCAACTAAAAAGAGGCAGACACTCAAGACAGAGCTTTGTGTAACCCCATTCTTCTGGACTCGGGAGGAACTATGGGAGGAACCAACTTGCAAGCGGAAGGAACTAAGCGGCAGAAAATTTTAAACAAAAATCTGGAGCGGGCCCATACGAGCCCACCCATGAAGCATGGTGAGGATGTGATGTCGCCATGTTGTATCATATGCCTTCTGCATCTCAAAAAAGACGGCAACCAGATGTTGACGGTGGGAAAACGCTATACGGATGGCAGACTCCAGGCATACCAGATTATCGGTGGCAGAGCGGCCCTAACGGATCCAACCCTGAGATGGAGCCAGAGGGCCCCGAGACTTAAGTAACCAACTCAACTCTGGCTCACCATGCGTTTGAGCAACTTGCACAGAACGTTGGTGAGGCTAATGGGGCGGTAGCTGTCCACCTCCAGTGGGTTCTTGCCAGGTTTCAACACTGGTATGACGATGCTTTCTCGCCATTGTGACGGAATCTCACCCTCAACCCAGATACGATTTAAAAGGTCTAAGAGGTGTCACTGGCAGTCCACCGAGAGGTGTTTGAGCATCTGATAGTGGATTCGATCCGGCCTGGGGGCCGTATCAGGGCAAGCGGCTTGGGCAGTTTGGAATTCCCACTCACTGAAGGGAACATTGTATGACTCAGGGTGGCACGTATGGAATGAAAGGCTCTGACGTTCCAACCACTCTTTCAGGGAGTGGAAGGCCAGTGGGTAATTCGTAGGACCAGAACTCTGAGCATAATGCTCTGATAAGAGTTCTGCAATCGTGTCTGATTCAGTATAGACTGCTCCATTCAGGGAAAGCCCAGATATGCTGAGAGTGGTCTGATATCCATAGAGTCACCTAACCTTGGCCCAAACCTGCGATGGAGAGGTATGGATGTCAATGGTGGAGACATACCTTTTCCAGCACTCCAGCCTCTCTGGCTTAGAAGTGGGAACGGATGCCCCCGATGGTTGGTGGGGTGTTGCTCCCAAAGTAGGTGGTGTTGGAGCAACAGGGAGGGAATTCACCCCCCACCATCAAGGGGGCAGGTCTAGTCTTCTGGCTCTGAGAGGTGACTTGGGCAAGTGGAGCTCATGGGGCTAGAACAATTGTAGCGCCGGCGTAAGAGGAGGGTGTACGAACAGGATGGAGGCATTCAAACTTCCACTTAGCCTCAGTATAGGTCAGTCGGTCCAGGGTCTTATGTTCCATGATTTTACTCTCTTTCTGTATAATCCTGCAGTCTGACGAGCAAGGTAAATGATACTCTCTGCAGCTGACAGATGGAAGGCGGGGCACATGGAGTATTGCGAAGCGATGGGCGTTCGCAATCTCGACATCTGAGGCTGTAAGTACAGCGGGAAGACATATGGTTGAAATTCCAGCACTTCAAGCACTGCATCGGGGGAGGGATATAGGGCTTGACGTCACAGCAGTATACCATCACCCTGACATTCTCAGGCAATGTATCACCCTCGAAGGCCAAGATGAAGGCACCAGTGGCAACCTGATTATCTCTCGGACCCTGACGGATGCTCCGGACGAAATGAATACCTCGCCACTCTAAACTGGCGCGCAGTTCGTCATCAGACTGTAAAAGAAGGTCCCTGTGGAATACAATACCCTGGACCATATTTCAGCTTTTATGGGGCGTGACGGTAACAGAAACATCCCCCAACTTGTCACAAGCGACTAATGCCTGTGACTGGGCAGAGGATGCTGTTTTTATCAAAACTGACCTAGAGCGCATTTTGCACAAGCCCTCCACCCCCCACGCCCCCACCCCAAACTTGTCCTCTAAATGCTCTACAAAGAAC
The DNA here is from genome assembly GCF_023898315.1 of Schistocerca nitens. Lineage (NCBI taxonomy): Eukaryota > Metazoa > Arthropoda > Insecta > Orthoptera > Acrididae > Schistocerca > Schistocerca nitens. Next base: position 385,643,989 of record NC_064616.1, read on the forward strand.
TGAGGTTTCATCGACATGAAAGACTCCCCATCAGCCCTCGTACATACTAGCTACCGGGGCGAATAAGGTTCGCTGCCATCCTTAGCCTTTTGTACCTCCCATGGTGTGGCCAGAGAGGGGAACGATTTCGGGTCATACTTCTGCATATTGAATTGAGGCCCCTATTTCTTTGAGACTGCTGGTGGTTGGCCACCAGCAAGATAAGATGTGCCACGCTTCATTGCGTGTCATTTGCCCTGATGCCACCCTTTTCAACCAAGGGCCTTCCCCACAGGCGCCACCCAGCTGCAGCAAAGGGCAGCCTGGATGGATGGCCATTGCCGGGAGTCCCGATGCCCCAGGGTGGCGGGCATCCACTTCTTGGCGTAAGGGGGGAGATAACGGCGCAGGCATCAGCAGAGCGATCCCTGTTTTGTAAGGAGGCTACAACCAACAGGGTACATGGCGGCCCCACCACAACGGACTTGCTACCGTGCTGGATATCAGGTGCCAAGAAGTCCATGGTCGTCGCCGGCGCAGAATTCCCTCCCTAGACCCGACAAGACGACTCCTGAGACGCGACAAGGTAGCAACAGGCAAAACGCAACAGGAAATGACAATATTAATGTGGTAATAGTAAACTGCAGGAGCGTCTATAGAAAGGTCCCAGAACTGCTCTCACTAATAAACGGTCACAATGCCCACATAGGACTAGGGACGGAAAGTTGGCTGAAACCAGAGGTAAACAGTAATGAAATTCTAAACTCAGATTGGAATGTATACCTCAGAGACAGGCTGGACAGTGAAGGGGGAGGCGTGTTTATAGCGATAAAAAGTGAAAAATATCGTAGGAAATTGACGGAGATCCGAAATGTGAAATAATTTGAGTGAAGGTCACGGTTAAAGCAGACTCAAACATGGTAATTGGATGCCTCTAAAGGCCTCCTGGCTCAGCAGCTGTTGAGGCTGAAGACCTGAAGGAAAATTTGGAAAATATTTCGAGTAGATTTCCCGACCATTTTATACTTTTGGGTGGAGATTTTAATTTACCAGATATGGATGGGAGACTCAAACGTGGCAGGGACAAAGAATCCAGTGAGACTTTTTTAAGTGCATTATCTGAAAAGTACCTTAAGCAGTTAAACAGAAAACCGACTCGTGACGATAAATATTAGACCTTCTGGTGACAAACAGACCCGAACTATTTGAAACAGTTAACGCAGAACAGGGCATCAGCGATCATAAAGCGGTTACAGCATCGGTGATTTCAGTCGCAAATAGAAATATTAAAAAAGGTAGGAAGATTTTTCTGTTTAGCAAAAGTGACAAAAACAGATTTCAGAGTTTTTGACGGCTCAACACAAAAGTTTTATCTCAAGTACAGATAGTGTTGATGATCAGTGGACAAAGTTCAAAACCATCGTACAGTATGCATTAGATGAGTATGTGCAAAGCAAGATCGTAAGAGATGGAAAAGAGCCACCGTGGTACACCAACTGAGTTAGGAAACTGCTACGGAAGCAAAGTGAACTTCACAGCAAACATGAACATAGCCAAAGCCTAGCAGACAAACAAAAATTACATGAAGCGAAATGTAGTCTGAGGAGGGCTATGCGAGAGGAGTTCAATGAATTCGAAAGTAAAGTTCTATGTACTGGCTTGGCAGGAAATCCTGACAAATTTTGGTCTTATGTCAAAGTGGTAGGTGGATCAAAACAAAATGTCCAGACACTCGGTGACCAAAATGGTAATGAAACAGAAGATGACAGACTAATACTAAATGTCTTTTTCCAAAGCTGGTTCACAGAGAAAGACTGCACTGTAGTTCCTTCTCTAGATTGTCGCACAGATGACAAAATGGTAGATATCGAAATAGATGACAGAGGGATGGAAAAACAATTAAAATCACTCAAAACAGGAAAGGCCGCTGGACCTGATGGGATACCAGTTCGATTTTACACAGAGTACGCGAAGGAACTTGACCCCCTTCTTGCAGCGGTGTACCATAGGTCTCTAGAGGAGCGTAACGTTCCAAAGGATTGGAAAAGAGCACAGGTCATCCCCGTTTTCAAGAAGGGACGTCGAACGGATGTGCAGAACTATAGACCTATATCTCTAACGTCGATCAGTTGTAGAATTTTGGACCGTATTATGTTCGAGTATAATGACTTTTCTGGAGACTAGAAACCTACTCTGTAGGAATCAGCATGAGTTTCGAAAAAGTCGATCGTGTGAAACCCAGCTCGCGCTATTCGTCCATGAGACTCAGAGGGCCATAGACACGAGTTCCCAGGTAGAGGCCGTGTTTCTTGACTTCCGCAAGGTGTTTGATACAGTTACTCACAGTCGTTTAATGAACAAAGTAAGAGCATATGGACTATCAGACCAGTTGTGTGATTGGATCGAAGAGTTCCTAGATAACAGAACGCAGCATGCCATTCTCAATGGAGAGAAGTCTTCCGAAGTAAGAGTGATTTCAGATGTGCCGCAGGGGAGTGCCGTAGGACCGTTGGTATTCACAATGTATATAAATGACCTTGTGGATAACATAGGAAGTTCATTGAGAAATTTTGAGGATGATGCTGTAGTATATCGAGAGGTTGTAACAATGGAAAATTGTACTGAAATGCAGGAGGATCTACAACTAATTGACGCATGGTGCAGGTAATGGCAATTGAATCTCAATGTAGACAAGTGTATTGTGCTGCGAATACATAGAAAGAAAGATCCTTTATCATTTAGCTATAATATAAAAGGTCAGCAACTGGAAGCAGTTAATTCCGTAAATTATCTGGGAGTAGGCACTATGAATGATTTAAAATGGAATGACCATATAAAATTAATAGTCGGTAAAGCAGATGCCATACTGAGATTCATTGGAAGAATCCTAAGGAAATGCAGTTCGAAAACAAATGAAGTAGGTTACAGTAGACTTGTTCGCCCGCTGCTTTAAAACTGCTCACCGGTGTGGGATCTGTACCAGATAGGGTTGATAGAAGAGATACACAAGATCCAAAGGAGAGCAGCACGCTTCGTTATAGGGTCATTTAGTAATCGCGAAAGCTTTACGAAGATGATAGATGAACTCCAGTGGAAGACTCTGCAAGAGAGACGCTCAGTAGCTCGGTACGGGCTTTTGTTGAAGTTTCGAGAACATACCTTCACCAAGGAGTCAAGCAGTATATTGCTCCCTCCTACGTATATATCGCGAAGAGACCATGAGGATAAAATCAGAGAGATTAGAGCTCATACAGAGGCATACCGACAATCTTTCTTTCCACGAACAATACGAGACTGGAATAGAAGGGAGAACCGATAGAGGTACTCAAGGCACCCTCCGCCACACATCGTCACGTGGCTTGCGGAGTATGGATGTAGATGTAGATTAGACTGCATAGTGTATGGCGGAAACCGCACCCAGGAATGTATCCTCGCCCAAGAGATTGAAAATGAGCGGAACTGCAATGCGACGACGAGAAAGTGGGCTAAAGATCTCAACGCACTATGGACACGAAGCACCATGTAAGGCACCCTTCCCCAACTGGCTCTCTCTTCAGACAAATTTTGAAGAATGGATGTCAAACTCTACAGGGGACAAACACATAAAGGACGAAATGTGTGAGACTCCTTTTAGTCGCCTCTTACGACAGGCAGAAATGCGGGCCTATTCTTAACCCCGGAACTGCAAGGGGGATGTCGTTGGGTCTACATATGAACACGTAGGGGTGGTCTGCTGTGGAACTCCACATTCAACAATACACGATGAACGGTGTGCTCCAAAACATTTGTGCATCCGCCGCCACTGTGCTCTTTCGGCAGAAATGCCACCGATCACCAACTATCCCGCTTTATAGGGCAGACAAGCCTCCGAAACCCACGTTCTGTGAAGAGTCGTGGACGTCCAACCATTTAGTGCCTTATCAGGTGAACACTCGACCAGCTTTACAAGATATGCGCCCACAGTATCTGGCTAATAATAATCACCCTTTTGTCAAAGTCGCTTATCTCAATGGATTCCCTCTTTGCTAGGGTGATCCTCCGCCCGCGTCTGCTCCGCTTACACTTTTTTGTAATCGCATAACGTGCCCGCAACGCCACCAGGCGGCATCCAGCGTCGCGTTGGGCAGTGGTCATAATGTTTTGGCTTATCATTGTATGTATATATGTATGTATGTATGTTCTACATTCCTCTTAAACCCCTGGATCGATTTCAACTAAACGTGGTACACATAACACTAATTGTCTGCAAAGAAGTACTTCGGGAATAAGAACCACCTATGTCCCTTTGTGTTGGGTATGACACGTGAGGTGGAGAGGCAGAGAGGGAGAGGGGGATATGGACAGAGAGGAGAAAGGAGGAGGAGGAGGAGGAGGAGGAGATAGACACAGAGAGGCGAGAAGAGGAGATGGACAGACAGAGAGGGGATGAGGAGATGGACAGAAAGAGGCGGAAGGAGGAGATAGCGAAAGAGATGTTGGAAGAAGAGATGAACAGAGTAAAGTGGAGGCGGAGAGGGACTGAAAGAGGGGTGAAAGGAGATGACGGAAAGAGGGGGAAAGGGGAGAAGAATACAAAGTAGTTGAATCACCTGACGCACTCGTGCACTGCCCAGTACGTACTTACACTTTACGGAAAAGCGTTTTTAACTGTTTTTGTGTCTATACAAGATGGCAGTGGCAACGTTGAACCTCCATTGCATCAAGACATATGCCATCACTGGAAGGACATCTGAACGTGTATGCAACAACTACAAAATCTGGAATGCTCTCAGAAGATACCAGTCATCAGTTTTCTCACAAAACTTTGTGACATTTTGTGAAAGTTGAGCCGTTTGTGTTCCACGAACAACGTACCGGAGAACATGTCAATGCTACGAGATTCCGTTCGTGTGTTGCGTATAGCGTGAGAAATATTTATGTTTTGCCTGTTTCTATGTAAGTTTCACCCCACTGATGACCAGTTAGGATTACGCTAAAATTTACTTTAGGTGTATTTTCTTATTATGTCCAACGATCAAAATAAAGATCAATATACCTATTTGATTTTTAACCACACCTCCAAATGTTTTACTTCAAGAAAAGGCAAGGAAAAGTATTCCGATAGTGAGAATATTGCCAGATACACCGAAAAAAATATCGAATGAAAAAAAAGCCACAACCAAAAATAGCGCATGGACCAGCGATTTGGTAGTCTTATGCCTCGACCGCTCGCACAGCAACCTCGCTCTGCTAGACATTCTGAATTACAGGTACCAAAGCTACCGCTTGAAAACAACAAAAACGTTAATAACTCTAACATTATTAACTTTGGATCCATATTATATTAATAAAAATGTTTGTTATTAGTCGATCTTTCGATGTATAGCATTTGAAATACGATTTTTCCGTCATCAGCTTTCAACTCTAGTTTTTCAAAACTAGAGAGCGTCTAGCAAAAAAGGAAAACCAGTGTCTCTTTATTTTCAATATAGAACGTCCTTGCAAAGTCTGATCAAAATCGGTGACCTCTCATAGTGAGTAGTGATTCTGGACATAACCTCAAATGGCGAGAGGTTGGGAAGCATAAGGCACCCATGAACAGCTGCAGCTCCATCTACATCCACACCAATGCCCTGCAAGCCACCTGACGATGTGTGACGGTGTGTACTTCTGGTACCATTAAATGATCGTCCCCTCTCTGTTCTATTCGCGAATGGCGCGTGAGAAGAATGATTGTCTGTAAGCCCCTGTATTTGTTCTAATCTACAGAATTTTTTCATCGTGTTTATTTCGTGAGATGTATGTGCGAGGTAGTAATATGTTGTGTGACTCTTCCCAGTAAGTACTCCCTAGCAGTTTCAGTAGTAAACCTCTCCGTGATGCACAGCACCTCTCTTGCAGCGTCTGCCACTAGAGGTTTTTGAGCATCTCTGTAACGCTCACGCCTCAACTAAATAATCCCGAGACGAAACGCACCACTCTTCGTTAGACCTTCTCTATCTCTTCTACCAGTACTACCTGGTAAGAGTCCCAGTTTGATACACAATACCCAAAAATCGATCGAACAAGTGCCTTTTAAGCCATTTCTTTCGTGGACGAGTTACGTTTCCTTAAGATTCTTATTATGGATCTCAGTAAGCGGTCTGCTCTTCCTACTATTTGTTTCTTGTGGTCATTCCACTTTAGGTCGCACCACATAGTTATTGCTAGATATTTTAGGGTAAATACTGTTTCCAGAAATTTGTCATGAATAGTGTAGTTGTGCAGTAGTGGATTTATTTTCCTACGTTGCGCAGTACGTTACATTTATTTTGTTCAGGGTCAGCTGCCAGAGACTGCACCATTCATCAATATTCTGTATGTAATTTTGCAAATCATTGTTGTCTGTTGGCGTTTCTATGTTCTTACAGACAACCTCATAATTTGCGAAAAGTCTTCATGAGCTTCCGATGCTTCCTACTAGATCATTCACAGACTTGTAAACAGTAACGGTCCTATCAAACTTCCTTGGCATACTCTGGAAATTACATCTGTAGATTTTGTTCTGGTTAGACCGACATGTTGCCTCCTGTATGCAAAGACGTCCTGAATCCTAATCTCGTCCGGTACTAGGTAAGCTCGTAATTCTTTTTTTTCGGAACGATATCAAATGCCTTCCTGAAGTCAAGGAACACGGCACCAACGTGAACACCGTTCTCTACAGCGCTAGGGATCTTATGGAGGAACGGAGCGAGTTGAGTTTTGCACGATCTCTGTTTGCGGAATCCGTGTTGATTTTAATAGAGGAGAATTTCGTTCTCCAGAAACGTCATACATCTTGAGCATATAGCATTTTCCATAATTCTACAACAGATTGATGTCAACGATATAGGCCTATAATTATTGGCATCTGTTCTACGCCCCTTTCTGAAAAAGGGAATGACCAGCGATTTTTTCCAGTCACTAGGTACCCTTCGTTGCTTCAGCGAACTACAACGATTTGCTGCTAGAGGGGGAGCAAGTTCTTTTGCATAATCTTCGTAGAATCTTAAAGGTATCCCATCCAGTTCGGACGCCTTTCCGCTATTAAACGACTGTAGTTGTTTTTATATTCCGCGATGGCTATCTCAGTATATGCCATTTCGACGTTCGTACGATCACTGAAAGGAGGAATTGTGTTATGATTTTCCGCTGTGAAACAATTTCGGAAGACCGTACTCAGTATTTCGGCCTTGTGTCTGTTATCTTCCGTATCGGTGCCTGTATTACCAATGAGTCACTGAACAGATGATTTTGACCCGCATACAGATTTTATGTAAGACCAAAACCTCTTAGGGTTTTCAGTCTGATCGGTTGACAAGATTTTACGTTCAAAGTAGTTGAAGGCTTCTCTAATTGATCTTCTTATGCTCATTTTCACTTCGTTCAGCTTTTCTTTGACTGCTGGGATCTGATAACTCTTGAATCTATAATGATGCTTTCTCTGCTTACGTAGTAATTTTCTAACACGGCTATTAAACCACTGTGAGTCTTTACCATCCCTTAAGACCTTGATCGGATCATACACTAATGGCTATTAAAATTGCTACACCACGAAGATGACGTGCTACAGACGCGAAATTTAACCGACAGGAAGGAGATGCTGTGATATGCAAATGATTAGCTTTTCAGAGCATTCACACAAGGTTGGCGCCGGTGGCGACACCTACAACGTGCTGACATGAGGAAAGTTTCCAACCGATTTCTCATGCACAAACAGCAGTTGACCGGCGTTGCCTGGTGAAACGTTGTTGTCATGCCTCGTGTAAGGAGGAGAAATGCGTACCATCACGTTTCCCACTTTGATAAAGGTCGGATTGTAGCCTATCGCGATTGCGGTTTATCGTATTAGGACATTGCTGCTCGCGTTGGTCGAGATCCAATGACTGCTAGCAGAATATGGAATCGGTGGGTTCAGGAGGGTAATACGGAACGCCGAGCTGGATCCCAACGGCCTCGTATCACTAGCAGTCGAGATGACAGGCATCTTATCCGCATGGCTGTAACGGATCGTGCAGCCACGTCTCGATTCCTGATTCAACAGATGGGGACGTTTGCAAGACGACAAACATATGCAGGAACAGTTCGACGACGTTTGCAGCAGCATGGACTACCAGCTCGGAGACCATGTCTGCGGTTACCCTTGACGCTGCATCACAGACAGGAGCCCTTTCGATGGTGTACTCAACGACGAACCTGGGTGCACGAATGCCAAAACGTCATTTTTTTCGAATGAATCCAGGTTCTGTTTACATCATCGTGATGGTCTCATCCGTGTTTGGCGACATCGCGGTGAACACACATTGGAAGCGTGTATTCGTCATCGCCATACTGACGTATCACCCGGCGCGATAGTATGGGGTGCCAATGATTACACGCCTCGGTCACCTCTTGTTCGCATTGACGGCACATTTCAGATGTGTTACGACCCGTGGCTCTACCCTTCATTCGATCCCTGCGAAACACTACATTTCAGCAGGATAATGTACGACTGCATGTTGCAGGTCCCGTACGGGCCTTTCTGGATACAGAAAATGTTCGACTGCAGCCCTGACCAGCACATTCTCCAGATCTCTCACCAATTGAAAACGTCTGGTCAATGGTGGCTGAGCAACTGGCTCGTCACAATACGCCAGTCACTACTCTTGATGAATTGTGGTATCGTGTTGAAGCTGCATGGGTAGCTGCACCTGTACACGCCATCCAAGCTCTGTTTGACTCAATGCCCATGCTTATCAAGGCCGCTATTACGGCCAGAGGTGGTTTTTCTGGGTTCTGGTTTCTCTGGATCTATGCACCAAATTTGCGTGAAAATGTAATCACATGTCAGTTCTAGCATAATATATTTGTCCAATGAATACCCGTTTATCATCTGCATTTCTTCTTGGTGTAGCAATTTTAATGCCCAGTAGTTTATTTGTGTAAAGGATATTGACCGATGCTTCCGAATTTACCGAACATGATGGATTTGGTGGTTCAGGTTTCATAGTGTAGGGAACATATGGTGATAGGGCTCCAAACGGCGAGGATATCAGCGTTCTTGGAGAGGTACAATGTTGCATGGGCGTACTGAGCTCCAAATCTTTGAACACTGTATAGTCACCAGTGAAAGTTATTGTGACGCTGTACTCATCCCCACGTGCTTCTTTTTAAGGGTGCATTTGCCATTAACTTCATTTTGACGGATGAAAATGCGCGACCGCAACGAAGGGTGCAGCTTCAAAAATGGTTCAAATGGCTCTGAGCACTATGGGACTCAACTGCTGAGGTCATAAGTCCCCTAGAACGTAGAACTACTTAAACCTAACTAACCTAAGGACAACACACACATCCATGCCCGAGGCAGGATTCGAACCTGCGACCGTAGCGGTCGCGCGGTTCCAGACGGTAGCGCCAGAACCGCTCGGCCACCAAAGGCCGGCTAAGGGTGCAGGTAGAGGAGGCTCTTGGAATGTGTGGATGTTCGGTGAATGGACTGGTTGGCCCGTTCCTCCGACTTCATTCTCATTGAGCATGTATCGGATGTGTTGTGGCGCTTTAATGCAACACACCCACATGCTCCAATAACCATCCAGCAGAGGTCATCCGCGATGACAGAGGAATGGGACGCCCTACCACAAGGACTCCTTACAAGTCCTGGGGCCAGTATGGTAGCTTGTAGCACAGCATTGCTGTCATCGGTGACAACAAACCCTATTAAGAACCCCGCCCCACCTTTCGTAATGCCTATGGGATCGCCATAAATCGCGATAATGTTAATGTAATCGTTGACTTTGAATAAAAGTGTCACTTCGCTTCGTCTCATTGCGTATTTCTTTCAGCTCACTGCAGTAGTTCTTTCTATGTATGATCCAAGATCCCTCAAGCTGTGTTATTTAACACTGACATATCATCCAGGTTTCTTTCATCCTTAAGCTTTTCGCACCACTGTATTTATAAATTACATATATTAAAAATCTATATAGCTTAAGCCCTTCCGAGTGATTGTTAGAGTATCCTGTAAAAATTTGAAGTAAATGGGTAAAGAACTTTTCGAGATGTTTTTGAAACAGTAATTCCTCTCCATATATTAGTATATATATAAGATTTCTAATGTTGAACATATTTTTAACAAGATTTGCGTCGCCTTTTTCTTTTGTCGATATTGATGCGAATTACTTGTCAAATACAATAGCAACAGGAGGAAGAAAAACATGAGACTGCACTTCAACTCGGGGCGTCAAAACTTTGTTATCAGTTTATCCACAAATATTGAGTGCTGGCACCTGAACTAAAATTTGTGTCAATCAATTTTTACAATGCGAAGTTTCAACTGTGCTTATGGTGGGTTCCACTTGTGAGAGAATGAATGAGTTCAGGAAAAAGAACGAGATCGCGCTGTCGCAACTGTGTGTCTTGTTTGGAAACAAACTTGCTCCATGCTCTCACGGTACTTTCTATTAACAAGAGTAATATCCGTTTTACTCTTCATCCCAAAGTTTGCGTCCAGTAACCCTCAGCTCCGTCTCTGAATTGTTTTCTCGGCATTATTACACAGTGACACGCAGCAGAGTGTAAGGAATCCATTTGTGAGTGGAAGAGGAAAGGAGATGACTGGTACTGGTACAGAATACCCTCCACCACCCACAATACGGGGACTTGCGAGATGTATGTGTAGATGTAAAATGGATTGGTTTACTGATGAAGAGTTAGCCGATATGCACCCCGCGTATGCGTTCACTGAGTGCAATGGAAGAGCGGTACAACGACGGTATGCTAAGATTTTCCTACAATGACGATAAGTGCATGACAATACTTTTGTGTGTGAAGGCTTCTATATCTCTCCGTGTTTTACATTCTGGTAATTGTGTATTACAGTATCTTTCACTGTTGCCAAGTTACTTTCAAAGTAAACAGTAAACAGGTAAATGAGGTTACAAATAGAAAAAAATCATAACTGCATTATTACACAGTCATGAGCCACCGGGGATCACGGATTCCTTGTACCAAAATGCTCAGAAAATAAACCCGAGCCACCTCAAAAAATTTTTCTACGCAATTCGGATTCACCCAGCATAAATTACGTCCAAAATCTCTTATAATGTCCCAGTATTCGTAGCAGTTTGCAACGGTAAACCACTGCAAGGTTTTTGGCTAGTTTATACATTCAATTCTTGTTGCTTCTAATCTTTTTGTACTTTCATTAAATTTCCATACATTTTCTTATTACTGATCGACAATAAGCGCGGACGTGACTTGGCTGAGCTCGAAACTGCGTACTTCAAGAAAAAGTTTAATGTTGCTTTCCTGCGCCCGTACTACGTATCTTCACGAAACGTGAGGGCATGTGACAGGATGGGCGAGCTTGCGCCAGCCTTGGCTGAGTTAACACAGCCACGCCAGCGCAGCTCGCCTCTTATCGTCATTACAGCTTGTTGGTCGTTGTCTCGAGTGGCGTAAGCTTATTTAGCTCTTCCGGGCGCCTCACATGGCAACAAATCAGTTGCACACTACCCTTAATACTAGTTCCGGTTCACTTCTCCTGGAAAATATTAAAGACACAACTAACCACGCTATGAGTGCATCGCTAATAATAACTGATCAGTATCATATTAATATTCATAATCGATCAGTCGAGTATCACATGACACCGACTGCTGAAAATATGCAGTAATGAACTGCGCCTATCAACCTTAATTTGAAGTGCTACAAAAACGTCATTGAAACATATTGTGGCTATATTTTAGATATTATTATCTCTATGGAAACGATCTAGTGCAAGTCGTGCTATGGTGCCTCTGATTTCTGCCACAAGTCCCTTAGAAGTCCAGGTTAACGTCCCTCACAGCGTAATACCGCATTGGTGGTGCACTGAATGTTTCGAGCAGTCGTTCTCCTAGATGACGGTGTATCCGTACACGATCACCGTCGTGGTGTCACTCGACTAGGTGACCAGGTGACCCGTCTCCACTGATTCGCGATCAGATCTCGATGACCAAGGGCCCATTACAAATGAAGTAGACCATATCGTTCGGTCAGCACGAGAACACAAAGGCGTCGTCTGCTGCAGAGCCCCGTGTTCAATAACGAGCGTTGAACCAGTTGCTAACGACCCCTTCTATCTGAGCCAGCCGTGTACTCTTGTCGTGAGAACTGCCGCAGATTGCCGTTTATCCAGCTGTACAGAGAAGCAAGTATCCCACTCCACATTCTGTTATGAGGCGTTGACATCCAACACCCTGTCCCCTGACCCTCGTGTCACCGTCCTTCAAACACTTCCCTTAGATTCGCACGATAGCTGCACGCGTACAGCCGACCAGATCCACCGGTTGCAAGAGGCTCGTTCCCCATTACTGGGACGGAAAGATTTTCCTTTTATCAGAGTCTGTTATGTCTGCGGCTGTCCTCAATTTCCGCCCGTATCGTCCCTACAATTATTCCTTATTCGTCTCTGTTCTGCTAATATTCTTTCCTTAGCGTCAAACACCTGTAACGCCACCACGTGGAATTTAGTCTCGCGATGGCCAGTTTCCATTGTTTAAATTCATCAGTATATAAAAATTGATGGATGTTGGGAAACACAGAACGAAGGTTGACGGAAAAAAGTTTGCCACACGGTCCGGTCATTTCTTTTGCGAATCTCGGCATGCTAATGAATGTGAAATGAATGCATACATGAAGTACTGTGGACTGGATGAGTTCTCATCACCGGCGTTTCCTAAAAGAGAAACGCTGGGAATTTGAGCACTCGTTAGTTTTATTATTATAATCTTTCAACCCTGTGACTTGAGGAGTACAAACGTAGAGTAACCTTTTTACCATTGTAATTACTGGTACTTGATTTCGTCAAAATATCTAACTCGTATAGGTGTAGTACATCTCGTAACAACGTTTTCTTCGAAATTACCGGCCGCGCGGAGTGGCGCGGTAGAGGCGCTACGTCACGGATTGCGCAGCCCCTCTCACCGGAGGTTCGAATCCTCCCTCGTGCATGGGTATGCGTGTCGTCCTTAGCATAAGTTAGTTTAGGCAGTGTGTAAGTCTAGGGACCGATGACGTCAGCAGCTGGTCCCTTAGGAATTCACACACACATTTCGAAATTACGGTCGACCGTTGTTCTGGAAACTGTCATGTTTCACATGTGACAGGCGACCACTTCTGTGTCTGCACCTGTGAAAATCAAAGCTAATATTAGTCTAGAGCTGTTGTTTAGTTTATGCACGTTATTTGCGAACAGATTGCCTCCTTGTTGCTTTTGACAAAGTCTTGTCAGTACGTAACAAATAGATGTCGTCTGTGAATGAAAACAAATATCTGTGTGTAGCAAAAGTTACAGGACAACGAAAACAGTGCAACGACTTTAGTCAGACCTTCAGGTGATTTTTATGTAGAATAGAGATTTAACCTTGTGTTCCTTTCACATAGCTCTCATATATCTGTGAAGCGTAAGGGACCATGCGAACTTCCCCTCACCGATTTGATTCTTACTGACAGGATGTGTGGGACACGACTAGGACTTCAACGTATGGAAGCAGGAAAACGCGGATCTCAGCCTTTTCGAGAAAATCGAGTATGAAAATTTTAGGTGTGCTTACAATCTTTGTATGGTCGCTCGTAGCTGAGTGAGGGAGCGCTTAGTCTCGTAGGCGAGAAGTCTTTGGATCGAACCTCGTTTTTTCTTCATTTCCACGCAGTTCCAACGACTGATTTATTATGACTGCGACTCGCCATGAGAATCAATTTTCCAGGTATTACTGCACGTAGTATTGGGCCGGCAGAAACAGATGCATGTGCGCAAACTACTTTTGGTTGGTGGAGGGAGAAAGGAAACAGCATTCACAAATCAGATAATAATTGTTCGTATGTCAAGTTCCGAAATAGTTTCTTGTAAGTGCTACAAGGTATCTGATGTTACGAGTACTTGTAGTGCTGTGTCTGGTACTTCTTCAGGAAGAGAAAGTGAATCTGATTGTGAAACCGAATCGCTTTACAGTGAAGTTACAAATGTACGAGTAAAAACGCCAGTAGTGTATAGCGAATAGCCCTTTCACCAAGACAGCCGCAATGCTTTCTACTCTTCTACAGTAATAACACCAAAACACATAGATACTGAGCAACAAACATTTTTCAACGCTTTTGAAATGCTTGCAGAGAAATAACTCGTGATGCAAGGAATCGAAGAAGGTGACGTGTTTGAAGAAACCGAAGAAGTAGTTTCATCTTCATCAGAAGATTACGATCCCGAATAGAAGCAGGCGAAAGTGCACAGCGATTATGTTCCACAGTATTATAAGATTAGGGTAGTCAGTCTGGCGAGAGAGCATCCAGAATGGAATCTGATAATTTGCACAGTCATAATACTGCAAATCTGTTGTTAGAATTAGGTGGGAATAAAAATATTTCCAGGAGAGAGAGTCGACACTAAGTGCTTAAGAAGCTAAGTGATTAGTCGTTCGTCTGCGGGCTTCTTGAATACTAACAACGACCATACAACAGTTAAGAGCATGCGTAGCATTTTCAAACTCGATTTTGTCAAACATAGTTGAGAGTTGCGTCTTCCTGATTACATATGTTAGAGTCCCATTCGTGCCTTACACGTCCTTTCAATATGAATCAAATCGGTTCGTAACATCCCTGATACTCGCTTACATTCTGCTGTGTGTGTTTCTTGCGTCAGAAACAGAATCAGCAAGATGTTTCTCTAACAGAATCTTTAAAATCTCCTAAGGTCCACATTAACGTTGACGGTGTCCCTTATTAATTTTGAATAGAATAGGTCGTTTAACGAAAGATCTTCGTTACACGTGGGTGTGATGCAAGTTCAATTAAACATCTATAAGTTAATTACACAAAATATGGTCTGTTTGTGCTCACTTTTCTTCAGTTTCTGTACAAAATTCACGACGTTATTTTGTGTTTTTAATAGAAACATCTCTAAACGCTGAGTTAGCTACGCTATGTTATTTGATGTAAAAAAAATACATTTTCAAAAGACTAATAGCTGTATTTTTTATTACAACAGTTACCTGATGAAGGAAATCGTGTCGCTGTCTACGCGATTCATTTCGTGGAGACTCTCGTTAAAGTCGGAGATATGTGACGAAAGATAAAAAAATGACATTTTGCCTCCGCCGCGTTTAATACGGAGGCAATCAGTGCTTCATGCGCGGAGCCGACGGGGACGGCCAAGCGCGCACCGGAGACGAAGTGCACTGCCCATTAGCGCCGGCAGCGCGGCTCTAGGTCATTCCGCAAAAAAGAAAATTCACTTACACTCCTTCCACGAAGACACTTCGTTTTGTCGAACTCTACTCAGCGCCAACGGGCCATGTTTCATTGAACGCAGTGTCCTCACACGTACAGCGTGCTTTAGTCGAGGCCAGCCAGCATGTTATGCACTGAACACCTACATCTACATGGGAACTCTGCAAATCACACTTAAGTGCCCTGCAGAGGGTTCATCGAACCACCTTCACACCAATTTTCTATTATTCCTCTCTCGAACAGCGCATGAAAAAACGAACGCTTATATCTTTTCGTGCGATCTTTGATTGCACTTATTTTACTATCATGATCATTTCTCCCCATTTAAGTCGGCGTCAGAAAAATATTTTCGCATTCGGAGGAGAAAGTTTTTGATTGAAAATGCCGTTGGTTTAATGATGTCCACGCCAAATCCTGTAACTTGTGGATTACACTCTCTCCCCTATTTCTCAACAATACAATACGTGCTGCTCTTCTTTGAACTTTCTCGTTGTGTACCGTTAATCATATCTGGTAAGGGGCCCACATCGCGCAGCAGTATTCCAAAAGAGAACGGACAAGTGTAGTGTTGGCAGTCTCTTTAGTAGATGTGTTGCATCTTCCAAGCGTTCTGCCAGTAATACGCAGTCTTTAGTTCGTCTTCCCCACAATATTTTCTATGTGTTCTTTCCAATTTAAGTTGTTCGTAATTGTAATTCCTAGGTGTTTACTTAAAATGACAACCTTCAGATTTGATCGATTTATTGTGTAACCGAAGTTTAACGCATTCATTTTAGCATTCATGTGGATGACCTCACGCTTTTCTCATCATACAGGTATCTTATCTAAATCTTTTTTTAATTGGTTTCGATCTTCTGACTACTTTACTAGACGATAGGCCGGCTTCTCAGGGTATATCCTAAATCGTTTGTATAGATAAGAAATAGCAGAGGGTCTAATAACACTATCGTGGGGAATGCCAGATAGCACTTCTGTTTTACTCGATGACGTTTCGTCAATTACTACAAACTGTGACCTCTCTGACCGTAAATCACGAATCCAGTCGTATAACTCAGACGATATTCCACAATCACGCAATTTGATTAGAAGGCGCTTGTGGGGTACGCTGTCAAAAGCCTGCTGGACATTTAGAAATACGGAATCAATTTGAAATTTCTTGTCGAAAGCACTCAACACTTCGTGTGAGTTAAGCGCTAGTTGTGTTTCACAAGAACGTTGTTTTCTAAATCACTGTTGACTGTGTACCAGTAGACCTTACTTCGAGGGAATTCATAATATTTGAATGTAATACATATTCTAAAATTCTGCTGCACATTGACGTTTATGATATGGGCCTGTAATTTAGTTGATTACTAAATTGCATTTCTTGTCGCAGAGGCAAAGGAGTAGAAACTTTTAAATATCACCCGAGTGATGAATGGATGGATGGATTATGTGGTTGGATAAGACCAAACTAACATGGTCGTCGGTCTTTCGACACAGGGTATGCCGGAAGCACGAGAGAAAAACATTCGATTTTAGACAACAAACAAAGGAGGTAGAAACTGTCGTAGGAGTGTCTTCAGACATATTAAGAACAAATTAATAAAATATTCGGTAGATAAACGATAACAGGATGGTGTGGACGCCGGCTAGGAGTGATTGGTGGCGTACTGGGGCTTATCGTGCGGCGGAAGGCGCACCTCTGCTCGCCACCAGCATCCCCTCACTCACCTTACTAGGTCAGTAGAGTCGACAAGTCAGCTCCCTAAGACGAGAAGCAATATTACACTCTTAAAAAGTGATATTAATACTGTGTAGGTAAATCAAGTGACGAACCAGCCCTCCATCCAGTGGCACCTGGAGGCATCCTGGGACTAAAACTGCTGTGGAAGGTGACACTCTACCCCCATATGGCATCCATCAGGACCACAACAATAAAGGATTCAAATAAAAGAATACAATCAATTGTAACGGATAAAATTTAAAACTAATTGGAAAGCTATGCAATTTGTAGATCAAATAGTTAGGCTGTACAATCCATCCTGCCAAAGTAAACTGCTTTGGATATCTAAATTAAGAAATTTAACGCTTGTAAACAGTTCCACATTTCAACATAGAAAAGCGAATAACTGAAAAAAATTTGAGAGTTCATAAAAGATTATTACTGCCACGTTTTAGGTAGTAGTTTAACAAAATAGTCAGCATTGTTTTCATGTTTAGTGAAGACACTACCATTTCATTCAGTTGATAATGCTTTATTTGTGTCTGTCTCGTGTGGTGCATGTCAGGTATTTGACGCTGCCAACTGCAACCTGAAGACCTTTCGTTTGTGGAGGTATAAATAATGTTTGAAAACTTATTGACAGCACTGGAAACAGAGGAGTGGATTTTGGCTGCATGTCTAAGGAATCTGTCTTAAAGTGAAAGTAACAATTATTCAAAAAAAAAAAAGCTTTATTCTTTAGTTACCCCTTTTATAAGGCTATCTTTTATCTCACTTCTTGGAACAGTAAATCCAAAACGTCCAAGAATTTCAGAGGTATATTTAACTTTATTGCACGCTTTTCCTGCACAGAGAATACCATTCTACTAACCTTGAAAATAGACGTTTTGTAGCTGTATCTTCCAAGACTTTTTAACAAAATAGGATTTGCACCATTTTTGTGAATTATCCCCAGTAAATACAATTTTCATATCCAATGCGATCTGTATTCATTGCTATATAGACCACAGCCACCAGTATTCAAAGGTTCGCTTTAATTTGTATTTAAGAACAAAAGTTTGTTTGACTATTACGGTAGTTAAAGGTAAGCAGCAGAATTGGAGTGCAACTGCACCAGAAAAAAATATAAGTGCACCTTCTGAAAACGCTAAAACCTAAAATTATCTTATGTACGAACTTTCTGATGATTTACTTAATTTATGTTTTGTGTTAGCCGGCCGCTGGGACCGAGCGGTTCTAGGCGCTTCAGTCCGGAAACGCGCGGCTGCTACGGTCGCAGGTTCGAATCCTGCTTCGGGCATGGATGTGTGTGATGTCCTTAGGATAGTTCCGTTTAAGAAGTCCAATAGTGCTCAGAACCATTTGAACCATTTTGTAACGATCGCTTTTGATTAAACACGGTGATCATCGTCGGTTGCCAAGTGTAGAACCAGATATTTTAAACGTGAAAAACAGCTTAACAACATTCTGGTGTTCCTTTTATAAGCCACAAAAGTAAAACCATGACTAATGGTTCTTACCAAGTCCATGGTTGCCTCCTTACCCACGTCCGTGAAACAGAGTTACAGCTAATGACCTAGCTTGAAATGATAAGTTAAAATTCCTTTCTCCACCGTATTCGCTTAAAAAAGAACGTCAAAAATATATTCCAGACGATTCTTGCGTTTTGTGAGAGGAACTAGTTTAATACGCATATAGTCGATCGAAATAATATGAAAATGCACACAGCCATGGTACTCCATTAGTTTTAGGGCGTATTTTTGTCTAATTCATTAGCTTCACTATCTTCCCTACGGTTATAAATTTTCTACATACTTTTCTTACATTTACTTTTTACCAACCGAAAGACGCAATTCTAAAGACAGCGATCGTCTCTCTCTCTCTCTCTCTCTCTCTCTCTCTCTCTCTCTCACACACACACACACACACACACACACACACTTACATACAGTCACAGTCACAGACACACATATCTGAATTTTAACTCCATTTAAATTTTAGATAATGCCTCAGAAACAAAAAGTGAAACTGTGAAACTGAAAGCTACAAAAATGAATAAACTTCACTAATGATAAATACGATTACCTATTTTAAATACCATACAGATAATCCATCAAGAGTCTGCTAACCACTTGCATATGGTATTAAAGCAGGAACACTAATGGCCACACATGAGAAGATTAAGACACCACGCGTTGTTCCCCAAAGCTTTCCCGAGCAGGGTGCCACAGTGGTTAAAACACGGGAATCACAGTCTGGAGGATCAGGGTTCATACCCTCGTCCATCCATCCAACTTAAAGTTTTAGATTATTTATATGAATCGCTTAAGGCAGAGCGTAAGACGGTTGTTTTGGTAAGGATTTCCTCATCCATCCCCAATCTGCGCTTGTGCTCCGTTCTTAACCGTTCAAGTGACACAGATAAATATTCATACCACTGGCCTTAAATGCTGAATATTACTTTATTCAATGCAAAAAATACATTTTATTGACACTAATTCATTCACTATCGTTTTTCTAATAAATGTAGATACCATTTTTATGTTCCTAAGCGGGTAGGATTGAAATATCAGCGAACATGTGAGTAATGGTGTCAGTATTTACCAATGAATTTGAGGCATTCGTCTTCAGAGCTGATTTTGTGTTCGGTTAGTATTTGTCATCTGTGGAATCACGCTTCTGATATCTTCTGGTATAAACGACGGTAAGTTGAATTCATAGTAACGTTTCCTAGACTATAAAGTTTATAAGTAATACGGGAATCATTTGTAAGTGCATACACAGCTAGTTTTCTTCCATGCCGTACATGTAAACAAATGGATTTTCGTGAAATCATTTCCCAGTTACATCCAATGTTTTTTATTATAAACAGTAAATTTCTTCTTCTAATGAAAAATGCTTCCCCCATTAACCATGGACCTTGCCGTTGGTGGGGAGGCTTGCGTGCTTCAGCGATACAGATAGCCGTACCGTAGGTGCAACCACAACGGAGGGGTATCTGTTGAGAAGCCAGACAAACGTGTGGTTCCTAAAGAAGGACAGCAGCCTTCTCAGTAGTTGCAGGGGGCAACAGTCTGCGTGATTGACTGATTTGGCCTTGTAACACTAACCAAAATGGCCTTGCTGTTCTTGTACTGCGAACGGCTGAAAGCAAGGGGAAACTACAGCCGTAATTTTTCCCGAGGGCCTGCAGCTTTACTGTATGGATAAATTATGAGAGCGTCCTCTTGGGTAAAATATTCCGGAGGTAAAACAGTCCCCCATTCGGATCTCCGGGCGGGGACTACTCAGGAGGACGTTGTTATCAGGAGAAAGAAAACTGGCATTCTACGGATCGGAGTGTGGAATGTCAGCTCCCTTAATCGGGAAGGTAGGTCAGAAAATTTAAAAAGGGAAATGGGAATTAGTGAAGTTCGGTGGCAGGAGGAACAAGACTTTTGGTCAGGTCAATACAGGGTTATAAATACAAAATCAAATAGGGGTAATGCAGGAGTAGGTTTAATAATGAATAAAAAGTAGGAATGCGGGTAAGCTACAACAAACTGCATAGAGAACGCATTATTGTGGCCAAGATAGACACGTAGCCCACGCCTACCACTGTAGTACAAGTTTATATGCCAACTAGCTCCGCAGATGACGAAGAGATTGATGAAATGTATGATGAGATAAAAGAAATTATTCAGATAGTGAAGGGAGACGAAAATTTAATAGTCATGGGTGACAGGAACTCGACAGTAGGAAAAGAAAAAGAAGGAAACGTAGTAGGTGAATATGGAATGGGAGTAAAGAATGAAAGAGGAAGCCGCCTGGTAGAATTTTGCACAGAGCATAGCTTAATAATGGCTAACACTTGGTTCAAGAATCATGAAAAAAGGTTGTGTACATGGAAGAAGCCTGGAGATACTGGAAGGTATCAGATAGATTATATAATAGTAAGACAGAGATTCAGGAACCAGGTTTTAAATTGTAAGACATTTCCAGGGGTAGATGTGGACTCTGACCACAATCTATTGGTTATGAACTGTAGATTAAAACTGAAGAAATTGCAAAAATGTAGTAAATTGAGGAGATGGGACCCGGATAAACTGAAAGAAACAGAGGTTGTAGAGAGCTTCAGGGAGAGCATTAGGGAACGATTGACAAGAATGGGGGAAAGAAATACAGTAGAAGAAGAATGGGTAGCTTTGAGAGATGAAATAGTGAAGGTAGCAGAGGATCAAGTAGGTAAAAAGACGAGGGTTAATAGAAATCCTTGGGTAACAGAAGAGACATTGAATTTAATTGATGAAAGGAGAAAATACAAAAATGCAGTAAATGAAGTAACCAAAAAAGAATACAAACGTCTCAAAAATGAGATCGACAGGAAGTGCAAAATGGCTAAGCAGGAAGGGCTAGAGGACAAATGTAAGGATGTAGAGGCTTATCTCACTAGGGGTAACATAGGTACTGCCTACAGGAAAATTAAAGAGACCTTTGGAGAAAAGAGAACGACTTGCATGAATATCAAGAGCTCAGATGGAGACCCAGTACTAAGCAAGGAAGGGAAAGCAGAAAGGTGGAAGGAGTATATAGAGGGTCTATACAAGGGCGATGTACTTGAGGACAACATTATAGAAATGGAAGAGCATGTAAATGAAGATGAAATAGGAGATATGATACTGCATGAAGAGTTTGACAGAGCACTGAAAGACCGAAGTAGAAACAAGGTCCCGGGAGTAGACAACATCCCATTAGAACTAATGACAGCTTTGAGATAGCCAGAACTAACAAAACTCTACCATCTAGTGAGCAAGATGTATGAGACAGGCGAAATACCCTCAGACTTCAAGAAGAATATAATTATTCCAATCCCAAAGAAAGCAGGTGTTGACAGATGTGAAAATTACCGAAATATCAGTTTAATAAGCCACGGCTGCAAAATACTAACACGAATTCTTTACAGACGAATGGAAAAACTGGTAGAAGCCGACCTCGGGGAAGATCAGTTTGGATTCCGTAGAAATGTTGGAACACGTGAGGCAATACTGACCCTACGACTTATCTTAGAAAATAGATTAAGGAAAGGCAAACCTGCCGGCCGACGTGGCCGTGCGGTTCTAGGCGGTGCAGTCTGGAACCGCGAGACCGCTAAGGTCGCAGGTTCGAATCCTGCCTCGGGCATGGATGTATGTGATGTCCTTAGGTTAGTTAGGTTTAAGTAGTTCTAAGTTCTAGGGAAAGGCGCGGAAAGGCCGACTCCTGCAGTCTCGAATCCGCAGTGACTCGGGATAGGGGGAGTGGGGTGTAACTTCACCGATTAGACAACGCACCTAATTTGACCTTAGGATAAGTTAGTTGTAGGACCTAGATTATAGATACTAATCTTAGAAACCTGCAGCGACCAACTCCATGGCCTGCCCAGTGTCAGGGGCACGCTCATTGGGGTTAGCTCAATGAGCAAGGCCTTATAGTAGGTTTATACTTTCAGCTGACACATTTGTAACGCTGCAGGCTTTAGTGACTAGTTTATAGTTAGTTAGTTAGGTTACCACTTAGTACTCATTTAACATACTAATTTGCCCATTGTAGTATCCATATAGCTTGCCTACTAACTAGTTTACTAAATCACACCTAGAATAGCTGCAACCTACATAAATGTATAAGTACCTTCGGCCCACTAATCACATAAGGCAGTGGGCTACATTGTATAATTAATATGTTTTTTGGAAATAAAGAAATTAAAAAAAAAAGTTCTAGGGGATTAATGACCTCAGAAGTTGAGTCCCATAGTGCTCAGTGCCATTTGAACCATTTTTGAAAGGCAAACCTACGTTTCTAGCAATTGTAGACTTAGAGAAAGCTTTTGACAATGTTGACTGGAATACTCTCTTTCAAATTCTGAAGGTGGCAGTGGTAAAATACAGGGCTGTTTACAATTTGTACAGAAAGCAGATGGCAGTTATAAGAGTTGAGGGGCATGAAAGGGATGCGGTGGTTGGGAAGGGAGTGAGACAGGGTTGTAGCCTATCACAGATGTTATTCAATATGTATATTGAACAAGCAGTAAAGGAAACAAAAGAAAAATTCGGAGTAGGAACTAAAATCCATGGAGAAGAAATAAAAACTTTGAGGTTCGCCGATGACATTGAAATTCTGTCAGAGACAGCAAAGGACCTGGGAAAGCAGCTGAACGGAATGGACAGTGTCTTGAAAGAGGATATAAGATGAACATTAACAGAAGCAAAATGAGGATAATGGAATGTAGTCGATTTAAGTCGGGTGATGTCGAGGGAATTAGATTAGGAAATGAGACACTTAAACTAGTAGATGAGTTTTGCTATTTGGGGAGCAAAATAACTGATGATTGTCGAAGTAGAGAGGATATAAAATGTAGACTGTCATTGACAAGGAAAACGTTTCTGAAGAAGAGAAATTTGTTAACATCGAGTCTAAATTCAAGTGTCACGAAGTCGTTTCTGAAAGTATTTGTATGGATTGTAGCCATGTATGGAAGTGAAACGTGAACGAAAAATAGTTTGGACAAGAAGAGAATAGAAGATTTCAAAATGTGGTGCTACAGAAGAATGCTGAAGATTAGGTGTGTAGATCACATAACTAATGAGGAAGTATTGAATAGAATTGGAGAGAAGAGAAATTTGTGGCACAACTTGAGTAGAAGAAGGGATCGGTTGGTAGGGCATATTCTGAGGCATCACGGGATCACCACTTTAGTATTGGAGGGTTGCGTGGAGGGTAAAAATCGTAGAGGGAGACCAAGAGATGAGTACACTAAACATATTCAGAAGGATGTATGTTGCAGTAGGTACTGGGAGATGAAGAGTAGCATGGAGAGCTGCATCAAACCAGTCTTTGGACTGAAGACCACCACAACACACACAACACAATGAAAAATGAACATTGCAGATTATACTATTTCACAAATTACGTTGAAAATGTTAGCTGCTGCGATAATATGAATTGTATTTGCTGACAGTGCACATGTAGGAGGATTATTAAAAATATGCAAGAGGAAGAAAACATTTTGTGCACACACTTTAACGTAATATCCATATTATTTACAAACATTTGGTTCGTTTGTTTAGTTCTAGGGTGTGTATTGAATTTCGTGAATTTTTATTTTAGATTAATAAGAATAAGTTCCATGGCAGATGGTGCTCTGGATAGTCGTGTAATGAACAGCTGAAAAGAGGTTACAGAAGAGCACACAGAAGTTTGAGAAACTGGAGGAGATTCTGATGCAAATAATGTAGCTACTATTTTACAATTTCAAACACTACTACAGTAACTGATGATAGTGTAGGTAACAGTGTCAAATGGACCATTGGTTGAAACCTCTATTACAGATGCAGCTGGTACGGTAGTGTGTTTGCCTGTGCTTGAAGAAACGTTTCATAAAAGTCATGAAACTTACTTCGATAGTGTTGTGCCTGCAAATTTGGATTTATATGTGAACCCCAGTCCTTTGGGAAAGTCTTCCTTCTGAGGACTTACATTTACTAGGAAAAGTTGACATTGCTAATTTCCTGAAGGTTTTTCAAATTTCTTCAGCACAGATTTTGTATTCCTGGTTCAATGGTAGAATATTTACCATCCCATAACTGATAACAGACGTATAAATACATAATAAATTGTCCATTTTTATTTATCAATATTCCCAAAGAGTACATCCTGACATGTGTTTCATTGTTATGCTAGAAAGAACATTTTGTCAGTTAAAGGGTTATTATTTCGTCATCCTTGCTTCCAGCACGCGTTATAAGATCTAAAACTTATCTGTTCTAGCAGAAATGACAGCCTTTAGACATGCAGTATATATAAATCGTCAGTATGTTTTCTTACCGTTTCGCATCTGTTATATTCAATGTGTCTTCATATTTTCAAGGAAATGCTCAACCGCGTCAAGCCAGTACCCGAAGGAATACGTTTCAGATTTTGAAATTTTGTTCCCTTGGCCTGCAGCAGCAGCCATTCATTTCGTGCTCTCCAGGCATGACTAATCTACTTTTTTATCCTGAGTTACAAGTACATTACACTTAACTTATGCCTTGCTCATTGCAGTATTCGAGGTAACGGCACCATTAATCTTGTGTTTCGTGGTTAGTGATTCATCTACTGTGCCGTTATCAAAGAGCTTTTGTGACACGCAAGAGACGCAATGGCAGCATGACAGCTCTTCTCGTTGCTTCTGGCATTGAAGTAAAGTTAGCACTCAGACACTTCCTTTTCCAGGAAACTGCTGCAATACGTATTGGCATCAGACTTCCTCAAGAAATAAAATTCCTCCTTCCCATCTTTCCTTTCCAATCTATTTCATTATTAGTGTGTAGAAAAACTCCCATAGGCAGCAACACATAATTAGAAAATTAATGATTATTTACGGCTCCCATGTACGTCACTACCAGTCTCATATTTGTGTGTCGAGGCCCTTCTGAAACCTACATAGCACCGACCACGCGGTTCATACACAATATTGAGCTATTTAGGACCAAGGAATTTATACTATGCAATCATCGTTGTCGAACTGACAAAAATATTCTACAACTGTGGCAATCAACGAGTAGACAGTTCAAATCCTAGCGGAGCAACAGTATTTCGCTCGCAATGAAAATAGGGAATCCTCATCTCCTCTTAATTTCCTGGTTAAAAGAGACAATGGCTACTGTTGATTTTCCAGCTGCTCCAGTATTTCAGGATGCTCCACAAAGATCCATGAACACCGGCACGATAATTTTTGTTCAAATTAAAGATTCTGAATTAAGTTCCGAGAGGTGATCACCCTGCTATAATGATAGGTAACATCATCATATTTTCGATGACACCACAGGGAAAGTGATTTCATGTCTATGACTTTGAAGACGGACCAGACTTTGTTGAGAACGTCATTTAAGTACAGAATATGGAATATACTTCGATCGACGAACAAGATGAAATCCGTGAAAACTTACAAGCACATTCTACAGGTTAGTTTGAGAAACTACAATAATCAGATTAAGACTGAAGAAGTCGAACATAGCGTCGAAATTATAAAACCGCTTACTTAATGTTGACAGATGGATCAGTGACAAATTTCTACACCTTTAGATGCAAGTGAGTTGGCAGTTGCCACTGTCACTGGGATTTTTAAGTTACTTAAGAAATTTGTCTGTGGTTTTCAGATGACTGCCACTGACGATGAGAAATAATACAACGGGAATGTCCATGAAACAATGACAACAATATTAACTTCCCAAAGGAAGTGTTATAGGCCCTCTTCTGTACCTAATCCACATAAAGCATTCAGAAGGCAATCTGAGCGGTCCTCTTCCATTGTTTGCAGATAAAACTGTCGTTTGCGATTTAGTGTAGTCAACTGAAAATGAATTACGAAATGATTTATATAAATATCTGTATGATCGAAAAAGTGGCCATTGACTACAAAATGAAAAGTATGAGGCTACCCACAAGAATACTAAAAGGAATCAGTTAAATTTCAGCTACACGATAAATTACACAAATTTGAAGGCAGTCAATTCAACTAAATTCCTAAGATTTACAGTTACTCAGTCAATGGCAGCGCCGAAGTGGATAGACAGGTTCCCGTCCGATTACTGAAGTGAAGCACCGTCGGGTGTGGTCAGTATTTGGACGGTGACCGTCCGGGGACGCCGCTTGCTGTTGACAAACTTCTCTTTGCCTTTACGGCAGAAGGGACATAAGGGAAGGTGCCTTAAATTCCCGATCACCAGTCTTTGCGTCAATGTCCTGGATTAAATTCCAAACCGCTCCGCAGTGTTTCATAAAGTGAGTGCATGCGACACCGGTGATGGTGATCCGCCCGTCGGGTTGGCAAGTTGAGCTCAGCGCCCCCCTTATTGCTACTCGAGAGCTGTAGGCCATGCAGCGGCATAGAGTTTCACTCATTCCATTCTTTCATCAGCCCAAAACACGAACATGACACTACACTCCACACACACACACACACACACACACACACACACACACACACACACACACATTACAGTCACCTACACTTAACAGGTACACTTACTCACACAACTTTGATACTTCGCGACCGGAAGGTACGCGCGGGCGCTGAGGATGGGAAAAACCTTTCCAATTAGGCGGCTGAACCTGCGGTTCGGCGTGTCCCAGCCATTTATGTCATCCGATTTTACTTTATTTGTTATAATTACCTACAACTTAAACTGGGGCTATCACCGAGAAATTTTTGTGGGGAATGTGTAAAAGTCTGCGTTTTACTGCCAGAACACTTAGAAGATGCAAGAAATCTACTGAACACATTGCCTACATTACCCTTGTCCGTCCTCTTCTGAAGTATTACTGCGCGGTGTGGGATTCTTACCAGATAGGATTTACGGAGGACATCGGAAAAAGACAAAGGAGAGAAGCTCGTTTTGTATTATGGTGAAACAGGGAGAGAGTGTCGCGGATATGATACGAGATTTGGCGTGGCAATCTTTAAAACGAAATCATGAAATCATTCAAAAAATAAATCACAGCTGCAGACCCTATCGCTTTGAAAATTAAAACAAAGCGTTTCTCGTTGCGGCGAAATCTTTTCAGAATATTTCAATAATAAATTTTCTCCCCCCAAAGTGAAAATATTGTATTAACTCACATCCACAAAAGGAAAAATAGTCATCATAACAAAATAAGGACTCGCACTGAAAGATTTAGGTGTTCGTATTTTCCACGTACTATTCGAGAGCTGAATGGCAGAGAAATACTCAAAACTGGTTCGATGAACTCTCTGCCAAGTACTTTGTGGAATGAAGTGTAGTGATGTAGACGTAAATTATTGGTGGGACTTCACATCCTACATTCCAGTGTTTGTGTACTAAAAGGGACAGTCTTCCTGCAACTGCCGCACGGGATTAGCCGATCGGTCTCAGGCGCTGCAGTCATAGACCGTGCGGCTGGTCCCGACAGAGGTTCGAGTCCTCCCTCGGGCATGTGTGTGTGTTTGTCCTTAGGATAATTTAGGTTAAGTAGTGTGTAAGCTTAGGGCCTGATGACCTTAGCAGTTAAGTCCCATAAGATTTCACCCACATTTGAACATTATTTTCCTTCCTGCAACTACACAGATTGTTCTGTGTTGGAAATTACACCTAGCGCTCCACTTCCACTGAATTGTAGGAAACGATATGAAAGAATGTGTTATTTTATCATGGCAATGTACAATCCCACTCACCTATGAAATAATGGTTCAAAATGGCTCTGAGCACTATGGGACTCAACATCTTAGGTCATAAGTCCCCTAGAACTTAGAACTACTTAAACCTAACTAACCTAACGACATCACACACACCCATGCCCGAGGCAGGATTCGAACCTGCGACCGTAGCAGTCCCGCGGTTCCGGACTGCAGCGCCAGAACCACTAGACCACCGCGGCCGGCTATGAAATAATATAACTCACTGCAGACACCTGTTTCGTACCATTCCGCCTGCCGTATTAGAAACCAAGTTGCTTATCACATAACTGTAACGTACGTGCTGCGTGGTAGGGGACGCAAATTCGCTCGTAGACTAAAAAAATTGGCGTCATCTTCTAATTGTTATGGTCTTTAGTTCGAAAACTGGTTCGCTGCAGCTCTCCACAGTAGTCAATCTTGCGCAAGCGTCTTCATTTCTGCACAACTACTGAAAGAAACACCCAACTCAAAATTCTTATTGGAGTCAAATCTTGCTGCCCATCTACTGCAGTCAAGCTTTGAATTTCATTATTCCATCCTTCACTTAGGTTGTGCCACATTTCTTTATCGTCCATTTAGATCGGTATCCCATCATTAGTTAACCACTCTATCAATCTGGTTTCCAGCATTCTCCTGAAGTACCACATTCATAAAGGCAATGTGAGGAGCATTCTTCCCTCGTCATCGTACCTTGGATAGGTACAAAGCCAACAATCACCACAGTAGTAAAAGTTTACATGCCAACTGGACCCACAGATGAAGATGTTGAAGGAATGTAGGATGAGATAAAAGAAAATGTTCAGCTAATTAACTCAGACGAAAATTTTGTTGTGATGGAGGATTCTAAATCGGTAGTAGGAAAAGGAACAGAAGGAAAAAGGAGAAGCGCCGCTTAGAATTTTGCTACTAGAGATAGTTTATCATTACTAACGTTTGGTTTATGAATGATGGAAGTAGGCTGTATACGAGGAAGAGACCTGGAGTCACCGGATCGTTTCAGATAATATTACATAATGGTACGAGAGTGATTTCGAAACGAGATTTTAAACTGCAAAACATATCCAGGGGCAGTGCTGAATCTCACTATGATTCATTTGTTACGAACTGCTTACGAACTGCAAATTGTAAATGAAGAAATCGCAGAAAGGTATAGAATTGACAGTTACAAAGGGAGCGTTACTAAAAGAAGAAAAAAAAAAAACACGAATAGGTAGCCTTGATAATAGAAACAGCGAAGGATGGGAATGAATAACTATGAAAAAATTGAAGGACCAGTAGACATCCTTGGATAAGACACAAAGAACTGAATTTAATCGATGAAAGTAGAAAATATAAAAATGCAGCAAAGTAACCATAACTAAGTGGAAAAATCATTCAAAGTTGTCGATTTTTTCTTCACTAAAACAGTAATATAAAAAATAAATTACTCACGTTGCATAGCGCTTTACGATGGTTAATTTTTTTCTTTTTATTTCCGTCTCACGTGCCATCTCCTCTCACACAGACCATAACTATTCTCAGAAGTTATTCTTTGTGTGTAAATGAAGCATCTGGCGAATATGTTCTGCGAATAGTTGGAGATGCCAGTGGCAGGCGATTCTGGTGCAAGGAGGCGCCACACAGTTTTGAGATCGATAATACGGCCGTAAAAGGCCTTTCAGGCGCACCCCCGCCACCGCGTGTGCCCACGGCTGCAGCACATCCATATATAAAGCCGCTCCCCTCGCGGTTTCGCCTACAGGCCGCAAGCTCTGCTGCCTTAGCACCATCTGCACCGCCTCATTCTCACTCTCGTAACACCGAGCGAGGTGGCGCAGTGGTTAGCACACTGGACTCGCATTCGGGAGGACGACGGTTCAATCCCGTCTCTGGCCATCCTGATTTAGGTTTTCCGTGATTTCCCTAAATCGCTTCAGGCAAATGCCGGGATGGTTCCTTTGAAAGGGCACGGCCGATTTCCTTCTCCATCCTTCCCTCACCCGAGCTTGCGCTCCGTCTCTAATGACCTCGTTGTCGACGGGACGTTAAACACTAATCTCCTCCTCCTCTCCTCACTCTCGTAACGACGATTAAAGAATTCCCAACCTCCGACTTATGTCGATATTCCTGCTAGCACCCTTTAACCTTCAAGTGAGTTCGATGTTTTATTGCGTACGAAAGTATAGCTAATCAACCACTTGTATATTCTAAAAGACGCAAAAGGAGGTAGCAAAGTAGTAATGCGCCTCTTCAAGTGCACAGCAAATTCCTTTGGTATGTAGTGACATTTTCCCATAATTTAACTGCTGATGGAAGCTGACAGGTCGAAACCGCGAGTCAGACGTGAGCTCAGCAACAAATATTTGCCTTTGCATACATTGCACTTGTTAAGTAAACCAACCGAGCACTGCCTGCTATAGCCAGATAGTCTCTACCAAGTCTGAGTTTCGGTGCGGCACACAATTTCTATTTGCGATATTCCGCCAGGACTGCGTGAATTTACCAAAAAGTAAGAGAACGGCTCTATTCAACGGCGCTTTCAAATGTGTCTGAGACCTGATGAGGTACATTTAAGAACAAAGTTAACATAAAAGTGTCACTACACGGCGCTGTAGAAAGTCACAAATTAGAACTCGTGCACCTGTGTTTTGTGCATAAGTGGGTGTATTAAGACTCGAAAGTTCAAAGCGCCAACCAAATTAGCCAATGCGCACTAAAAGAATGTAA
Source organism: Schistocerca nitens (assembly GCF_023898315.1). Taxonomy (NCBI): domain Eukaryota; kingdom Metazoa; phylum Arthropoda; class Insecta; order Orthoptera; family Acrididae; genus Schistocerca; species Schistocerca nitens. The sequence continues at coordinate 385,674,813 of NC_064616.1, forward strand.
GGGGCTGTCTGCAGCTGGCATTTGAGTGCTCGTTGTTTTGATTTACATTATACGGTTTATTACTTACAAAGGAAATTCCCCATCACACCCCCTTAGATTTAGTGGTAAGAGTGTCCAGCGGACAGCCCGTCAAAAGCTGAAACAGATCAAGCATGAAAACTGGAAGAAGGTGTACTGGACTCGGAAAAAAAGCAAAACAGAAACAGTGAACGGTCCACGAACAAGAAGTGCAATATAGAGCAGCCAGGAAGAGAAATGGCATCATGGTTAAGTTCAAATGGTTCAAATGGTTCAAATGGCTCTGAGCACTATAGGACTTAACATCTGAGGTCATCAGTCCCCTAGAACGTAGAACTACTTAAACCTAACTAACCTAAGAACATCACACACATCCATGCCGGAGGCAGGATCCGAACCTGCAACCGTAGCGGTCGCGCGGTTCCAGACTGAAGCGCCTAGAACCGCCCGGCCACTCCTGCCGGCCGATGGTTAAGTGGTTACGGTGTTGGACTACCAAGTGGGTCAAACATGTAGAGACCTCAACCGTGCCAATTTATTTTCGCTCTTCGCTTTATTCTGTGTCGTGGTGTAACGCCAATTTGCAACAGCAAGGTGCAAGGTAGGGACCCATATCACAGTTGATTATGCACAACTACTCTGTTAGCAGCCAAAAGGAAGTGGCTTTCGAATGGGAACCGTAAACGTTTGATGACACAGCGACAAGTCAGCCGAATCCTCCACCAGAAAACACGTCTGGTGTGTCGTACACCGCTTTAGTAGCAGTACGTATGTCGTATGAAAGGAATCTCTTATCGACACACTAATTTGTACGACTGGTAAGAGAGTGAGATATGCCTCCTTGCCCGATATAGGTGTTCGTATGAACGTGAATGTGATCACTTCCGAGGAAATGATGAATTAATAATAGTTTGTCACATAAGCTGCAACAAATGAACGCGACAGGTTCACAACCACACAGTGTCTCTGTGCTCTGTCAAAACATATGTTTTTAACGTTCTTGAAGTTGCGTTCCGTTTTGGAAGTCTTGACTCTTCAATTCCTTTGTTGTAACATAGTTCACATCCATTTATTTGTTGTTTTCATTTATGTGAAACGTCTATGTGGTATCCCGCCTGCCCCCACTATTCATCACATTTAGTTGCGACGGTAACGTATTCTTATCTCGTGACTCATATTCTACACTCCTGGAAATTGAAATAAGAACACCGTGAATTCATTGTCCCAGGAAGGGGAAACTTTATTGACACATTCCTGGGGTCAGATACATCGCATGATCACACTGACAGAACCACAGGCACATAGACACAGGCAACAGAGCATGCACAATGTCGGCACTAGTACAGTGTATATCCACCTTTCGCAGCAATGCAGGCTGCTATTCTCCCATGGAGACGATCGTAGAGATGCTGGATGTAGTCCTGTGGAACGGCTTGCCATGCCATTTCCACCTGGCGCCTCAGCTGGACCAGCGTTCGTGCTGGACGTGCAGACCGCGTGAGACGACGCTTCATCCAGTCCCAAACATGCTCAATGGGGGACAGATCCGGAGATCTTGCTGGCCAGGGTAGTTGACTTACACCTTCTAGAGCACGTTGGGTGGCACGGGATACATGCGGACGTGCATTGTCCTGTTGGAACAGCAAGTTCCCTTGCCGGTCTAGGAATGGTAGAACGATGGGTTCGATGACGGTTTGGATGTACCGTGCACTATTCAGTGTCCCCTCGACGATCACCAGTGGTGTACGGCCAGTGTAGGAGATCGCTCCCCACACCATGATGCCGGGTGTTGGCCCTGTGTGCCTCGGTCGTATGCAGTCCTGATTGTGGCGCTCACCTGCACGGCGCCAAACACGCATACGACCATCATTGGCACCAAGGCAGAAGCGACTCTCATCGCTGAAGACGACACGTCTCCATTCGTCCCTCCATTCACGCCTGTCGCGACACCACTGGAGGCGGGCTGCACGATGTTGGGGCGTGAGCGGAAGACGGCCTAACGGTGTGCGGGACCGTAGCCCAGCTTCATGGAGACGGTTGCGAATGGTCCTCGCCGATACCCCAGGAGCAACAGTGTCCCTAATTTGCTGGGAAGTGGCGGTGCGGTCCCCTACGGCACTGCGTAGGATCCTACGGTCTTGGCGTGCATCCGTGCGTCGCTGCGGTCCGGTCCCAGGTCGACGGGCACGTGCACCTTCCGCCGACCACTGGCGACAACATCGATGTACTGTGGAGACCTCACGCCCCACGTGTTGAGCAATTCGGCGGTACGTCCACCCGGCCTCCCGCATGCCCACTATACGCCCTCGCTCAAAGTCCGTCAACTGCACATACGGTTCACGTCCACGCTGTCGCGGCATGCTACCAGTGTTAAAGACTGCGATGGAGCTCCGTATGCCACGGCTAACTGGCTGACACTGACGGCGGTGGTGCACAAGTGCTGCGCAGCTAGCGCCATTCGACGGCCAACACCGCGGTTCCTGGTGTGTCCGCTGTGCCGTGCGTGTGATCATTGCTTGTACAGCCCTCTCGCAGTGTCCGGAGCAAGTATGGTGGGTCTGACACACCGGTGTCAATGTGTTCTTTTTTCCATTTCGAGGAGTGTATAACCAATGTACAGTGTGACAACTGCCAAGACTGCAGAAAGAGAACAAACATTTCAATGACCGGACGGAAAGTTCATAATGTTGTGAAGAAGGAAATGATACGAGTGAGTTTTAAAAACGGCTCGCCCGTTTGGCCGTCCAACACCATGACCACTTATCCACGACGTTGTGGCTATGTTAGGCTGCTCTATGTAGCACTTGTTCTTGGACAGTTCACTATTTCTATTTTGCTTTCTTTTTGACAGTTCAGTAGATCTTCCTCCTGTTTTCATGCTTGATCTGTGTTCAGTTTTTGAAGGGTTATTCGCTAGGTCGTCTTACCACTAAATCTGAGAGGAGTGCGACGGTGAGTTTCTCTTGTTAGTAGTGAGAGATGGTGCAGTGGATAAGACAGTCAACTTGTATCAAGGAAGAGAAGACTTCAGAATCGCCATTCGACCATCCACACCTTCCAACGTTGTCCTAAATCACTTTAGGCTACTACAGTGATTATCCTTTTATCACCATCATAGCCGGTTTCCTTATCTGGAATAAGATTTTCACTGTGCAGCAGAGTGTGCTCTGATATGAAACTTTCTGGCAAATTAAAACTGTGTGCCGGACCGAGACTCGACTTGGTAGAGCCCTTGCCCGCGAAAGGCAAAAGTCCCGAGTTCGAGTCTCGGTCCGGCACACAGTTTTAATCTGCCAGGAAGTTTCAGTTTCCTTATCTATCATATTTTAACTCAGGAAGTGATCGACCTCTACTTACCTCCATGTTTACCAGATTATAAGACACACTTATCAGCCAGAACAACATAACCACCTACCTAGTAGCCGTTAGCCCTCCTTTGGCACGGACAACAGCGGCGACGCGTCGTGGCTTGGAAGAAATGAGGTCTTGGTAGGTCGCTGGAGGGACTTGCAACCACATTTGCACACACGAGTCACCAATTCCCGTTAATTCCGGAGAGGAGGGCGACGAACTCTGACACCACGTTCCATCACATCCCAGATGTGTTGGATCGGGTTCAGATCTGGCGAGTTGGGGGACGAGCATATCAAATGGAACTTGCTACTGTGTTCCTCGAACCACCCCCTTACACTCCTGGCCTTGTGACACGGCGCATTATCTTGTTGCCGGCCGGGGTGGCCGAGCGGTTCTAGGCGCTACAGTCTGGTTCGAATCCTGCCTCGGGCTTGGATGTGTGTGATGTCCTTAGGTTAGTTAGGTTTAAGTAGTTCTAAGTTCTAGCGGACTGATGACCTCAGAAGTTAAGTCCCATAGTGCTCAGAGCCATTTGAACCATTATCTTGTTGAAAAATGGCATAGCCGCCGGGGAAACAGGGCTCATGAATGGTTATACGTGACCTGCGACCAGTGTACGATACTCCTTGGCCATTTTGGGGCATTCTAAGAGCTTCATTTGACCCAAGGATGACCATATTAATGTTCCCCAGAGCAGAATGGAGCCGCCGCCAGCTTGTCTCCATCCCGCAGTACTACTGTCAAGGATCTGTTCCCCTGGAAGACGACGGATCGCGCCTTCCCATCGGTATGATGAAGAAGATAGTGGGATTAATCATATCATGCAATGCTCTGCCACTGCGTCAACGTCCAGTGGGGATGGTCATGTGTCCATTTCAGTCGCAGTTGACGATGTCATTGTGTTAACATTGGAACATCCATGGGTCGTCGGCTGCGGAGGCCCAACGTTAGAAGTGCTCGATGCACTGTGTTTTCGGACACACTTGTACTCTGTCCAGCATTAACGTTTGATGTCAGTTCCGCCACAGTTTGCCGCCTATCCTGTTTTACCAGTCTGCCTAGCCTACGGTGTCCGACTCTGTAATGAGGGGTGGCCACCCAACCCTACGATGTCTGGTCGTGGTTTCACCTTGATTTCGCCACGTGTTGAGGACAGTCACCACAGCACTCCTCGAACACCCGGCAAGTCGTGCAGTTTCCTGAATACTCGTGCGGAACCTCCGGGCCATCACAATCTGCCCACGGTCAAACTCAGATATACTGCATACCTTCCCCATTCTGCAGACGGACAGCTCCCTCACTGATACTACATCCACCGTGCCTGTGTGTGACTAGCAGTCATTCCGCGCCAGGTGACGCTGCTACCGTCTGGATGGCTTTATATCGGTAGTAGGTCGGTGGTCATAATGTTCTGGGTGATAAGTATGAATCTTCCTTCCATGGCAGTCGCGGTGCAATTAAGAAACCTATGGCGTATGTGCAAAATGGGTTTAGCTTTCCTTGACTTTTCTCTATGACAAAAATACTTAACTGTGCGAGTGTGCGAGAAAATTTGCATCTTTTTCTAGTGAACCTACGTTGTATTCTCATTCGCAAGTTTTAAGAATAAACAAAATACTTTTCAGTTATTGTAGATGAGGAAGATCAGAGACTATAACCTCACCGATAACGACGTCATTAGCGGCAGAGCACCAGTTTCATTCGAAAATGATTTGCGTGGGACATAGTGGGGAGACAGCGAGGTGGGGTCGGAGAAATTGATCGTGGTCTTATCGTGGCATCGTCTCAGTGAGTTAGAGACACCACGTGAAATCTTGATCAGCATATCTGGACGGGAACCTCAACATTATTTTTCCTGAATGGAATTCCAGTCTTAACCGCGGTGTCACCTCGCTCGATCAAAATCTGCACAATATATTTCAACGTGAGGATTGGCGGCTCAGCCACTTCCATAGCTGACCCTCAGATACCACTCTCACCGATTATTCCGCGAAGCAGCTGACGATATATTTCATTTCTGTGAAGAGTTGTAAAAAAATTTGACTACGCATTAGTCGAAAACAAAAAAGAAAAACTGTGGAAAAGGTTCATCATTTTCTTTTCGTGAATAATGTGGAAAGAAAATGGTTGATTTCAGTATTTCGATAACAACTGTGAAAAACCAAGTAGCAGATCTGTAAAGAACAATGTGTATGTAGGGAACATATGTCAAGAATACAACTCATAGATACTCTGAACACCAGAAACGAAGAAAGGAATATGTAAAAAAAAGCTGTTCCCGTGAAACTTATTTAAAATGTCGTCTACGAATTCATCAAAACTTTTATTACTATGACACCGACTGATCTTGGGGCCTAACGGTGCGTAAAAGAGAAAATGTAGTATTCCTTCTGCCGTACGATGGACCCTTCATTGAATCAATCTAGGAATTCAGTCTCCGTCCCTAGGGATGGTCGCCATCTTGCTGGCCTTACAGAAGGTTCTTCAGATCGATAAGACGTTCAAGTATTTTAAATTTGAGCACACGTTCTCTGTTCACTCCTCAAGACCTCTCACTAAGACACTTCAGAAAGTTAAGTGCCTTAAGGTGCACTGTTTTCAGTTGTTTTATATGTGGTACCACGCCCATCTCTTACCAAACTCGGGACTTTGCAGCATCACCGTCTGTTTCCCATCTAAGGTAATATCTACCATTTTCTACTCACGTACTTAAGTATGCGTCGTGAACAGCAATTTCTCCGCCGGAAACTTGAAGCCCATATGTACATTCCACTTCTCCAACCAATTTATTGTAGAGAGTGAGGTGGTGCAGTGGTTAGCACACTGGACTTGCATTCGGGAGGACGACGGTTCAAACCTCGGTCCTCCTATCCTGATTTAGGTTTTCCATTATTTCCCTCAAACGCGTCGGGCAAATGCGAAGATGATTCCTTTGAAAGGGAATGGCCAGTTTTCTTCCCCATCCTTCCCGTACTCCGTCTCTAATGACCTCGTTGTTGGCGGGATGTTAAATACTTATCTCCTCCTCCTCCGTTTAAGGTCTGTTGAATTTGAAGTTTTGCCGTTAAGGGTTGAAGGAGAATCGAAATATAACGAAAATAGCTACAAAATAACTAGCATAGTACCAGCAGTCTTATGGTGGGTTTTGTGTTATTAATGGTTTACAGCCGAGGGACGCCATTATCCTGTTCAGATTCGTCTAACATGATTTACCCCGCTTTGTACCTGAAATAGTACACATTCAGGAAGGACCGAGAGAAGTCAAGTTGATTTTTCCTGTTCTACAATCAGTTCCCCTCCAATTTGTTTCTGAACAAATGACAGTCGTACGCGCGGTAATAAGGAACTCAAAAAGCGGTGAATTGAACCAAAAATCGCGTTGTTAAATTAGGAACTGCTAAACTCGAGGATGATCACAGAGAATACGTAAGTGAGAGCCACGTCAACTGGACATCAAGGTAGCCACCTTACAAATTGCTGACAGCCACAGTTCACCAAGAGTTTCAACGAGATATTAGAAAAAGATAATAATCTACCCAGCAAGACGCTGGTCAACTACAGCAGCAGCAAATCTGAGAGTGATCATACGCCAAAGTTTCTTGTCTCCGTATCATGGTGGTCAGAAACAGTTCGATAATCTTGTAAGGATATTGCGGGATAGGTTGTGCTTGGAAATAATTGTTAAAAAAAATTCGAAACTTTGCGTCGTTTCCGAGTTAAATAGCATTGAATTTAGCCCATCAGGCCGTTGTGCGAATAAATTCAAACGGTCAACCAAAGACGGTGTCGTTAAACGTGTTCATCTGGTTTCCTAAAACCTAACAAGAGGGCGATACCAATATTGGAAAAGGGTGGCAGAAAGGATCGAAACCGAGTCACAGGCTAGGCAGCCGCGTGCACTATCTACGCTAATAGAAAAACTTATAGTAATTGTATCTAGCGGGCTGCTTGAATTTCCACTCGCAACGGCCAGATTGACTAACTTCAACGCTACGTAACTCGGAAACGGCGTAGCATATCGATTTCTTTCTTAACAGCCATTCCTCAGTACAGCCTGCCTTGCAACGCCCTTACACGCTTTTCAGACTCTTTCCGACCGCAGTGTATATATTTACGATGTTACAGTTCAGGCCTTGTTTCAGATATAGATATTATTTGAACAGATTCCATGCTTCTTTTATAATCAACCAGTAACTGAAACAGGTAGGGAGTCACAGAAAATTCAACTTGAATTCCAACATAAGATGTATTAGACAGAAGATTAATGTAAATAGCAATTATAACCTACTATCCACAAATTTCAGACGCAAGGGTTATATGCCATCATATTTTATAGAATACGTAAGTAAGTGTCCACCAGTGGTACCACACCTGTAGGGAAACTTATTTTGGTAAAGGAAAACATACTTGTGTTCTTGCTAGAAAGCAGATTTTGTTAAGTACATTTGCTGGACGCCCGGCAGCGGAGCATACAATGCAGGATCAATTTGGAATTAATCTATTCTAGTTTTAGATATAATTCATTATTTGCGTATTTTATCTGCTACTTGTAAAAAGATAAACACTAGAATTCACTAAAACATCCTTATCATTCTAATAAAAATATCAGCTCCGATTATTATGAGTGGGAAGTCTGTGGAACAGTAAATCATTACAAAAAGCTATACAAAAATACAAAAGAAATATGACATTGTGTTGTTTTAGACATTTACTGGTAATTATAGAACATAAAAATCTGCAATCTGCATTTCTTTCCGGTAAGAAATAGTGTGGTTTGTAGGAGAAACAGATACTAACATCGATCCAGAATAATAAACAAGCTGTCAACCTATTTTGAGAAAACACTGAGTGTATCAGTTTCACCACCGCTCTAATCCAAAACAGTAGTCTTGCAATGATTTTGCAAGCCGTTACGTGTGTTCTACCTCCACAGTTCGACGAACGTGAATAGACCAGAGTGATGTTATATGAAGATGGTATCTGTTCCTCCGAACATGTCCGAAAGAATAGATACCATCGATAAGGCTAACCAGCCAATGATCTTCTTCAGTGCGGATGTACTCACATTGCCCGAACTCTTACAGGAATCGGTAGATTGATTTCCGCGAGTAATGAGTATAGGGGACAGGGGTACTACAAATGTGTGTCGACAGTAAGTTGGGAATGTGGGTCTGCAGCGGGGTTGTGACTAAGAGAAGTGAAGCAATCATTTAGTTCTCTTGACACGAAAACCTACTCTGTGTTTAGTACCAGTGTTGAATTAAGTGCTTAGATGGCAGTACCTCAGAGGTATGGCCGGTCCTGTTGAGTCCTGCCGACTCAACAGGACCAGCCATACCTCTGAGGATGTCCAACGTAGTATTGGACGAAACGTTAGGAACAGAAGTATTCCATGGACCACGGCCATATAACCCGGAAGAATTATCAACAACAGTACCATCCGGTCGTGAAAGCCTTCAACACCTGAATATAGTTTTATAAAAATTAGTATCAGATATGGGAGCTGAAACTATTATCATCGGTTAGAAAGATATTTCAGCAGCAGCAGAACAGCTTTTTAACACACATAAATATGAAAATGCTCCTAAATGCAATTTTCTAAGAATGAAAAGTTTTACTCTCAATAGGACATTTATCTTGGAACAAGTACACGTGCACACAGTGGACGAGCTAAAACAGGCTCAATCAAACTCAGTCAAAATAATTTTTTGGAACGACTCCACAAAACAGTGAATCGTAGTACTGAGACTGATGAAACTACCTGCTTCTTTATCTCACCGTTGTGTGTTTGTATATTTGATTGAGTACGGCGGAAAACCGTGGTGTGTCTTATTGTAACCGGTGTAATAGGGAAGTATTTTTTCCAAAATGGCTGAAAAGAAGAAATTTTGTCAATATCTGAATGAAAACTTCATACAAGAATTCATCCTTTCCTCTACAGTTTGATAACTACGCATCGACTTCTTTTGTGAAGAGGCGTTTGTAAATGAAGCTATGAAACCTTCCATACTAAGTGACCACACAAGCAAAATACTTTCTCACCTTACAAGCCTTTCTAGGTCAAGTCTGAGAAACCAAGCAATGTACGCAAATTATTCAAAACGTACGTTCTAAACGTGGAGAGACGCCCTTGATCCGCATGAAGACCCTTTACCAGCAGCGCAGTGTGGGAAACAATATGCTATAGGGTAAACACTTATTTCATTTGTTGTAAAAGAGACTGTCAGTACTATTTTATGACTACAAGTACGTAAGACAATGAATTTAGTTTCTATGACCAATGACACAGTTTCCAGAAAAAACTGACCAAGTGGCATTTGACGTGCGAGGACCGCTTTTAGATGTTTTGAGACCGCAGAACTGGTAATGCAAATTGATTAATCGAAAATTTCCGATAATGAAGCAATACAGCTAGCCTATGTCGTGTTCATTAGTTGGAATAACGAGGTAGTAGGGGAACGATTTTTCATCAAAAACCCGACCATCTACATATAAAAAAATTTTCTACCTACAAAACAATGAAAAACTTTTCCAAAGATGGAAACATTCCTTTGGCAAACGTATATCGATGTGCAACCATTGGAGCTACTTCAGAGTCTGACCAATATCTTGAATTTATTACCCATTTATAATCCACCATATCTGAAATTATGACAAACCGTTGTCTCATCGTAGACAGCATATTGTTGCTAAATTTTAAATGAAAAATTGTAATAACCTTTGCGCTATCTTATTAATGCTGTTAACGATATAAAAGTGCGTTCTTTCAATGAAAGGCTACCATTCAGAAGTATTCCACCTCCTGCTATATTTCAACGTTTCCTAGAACAGTTAACAGGTAAAGTCGTTTCATGTACAAAATATCGGGATTATATAGTTGTTGTGGGTCGTAAACCTGCTGGACGTTTAGCAACTTTAGAATGTTTAATTCAAGTACTCACCGAGGCTGCCATAAAGTGTAACAAGAAAAAAAAGCTCCTTCCTCCATGAGGAACTTGAATATTTAGGACATGTAATAAATGAACAGAGTATTCATACCACTGATTTGCACTCGTCTGAGATTAAAGATTTTCTGGCAATTCATAGCTTCAAGGGGTTACAGTTTGTCATGAGGAAATATCTTCTGTTCATTGCCAATACTTTAAAAATTGCTGCTCCACTGAACTGGCTGCACTGGAAACGTGCTCCCTTTCTGTGTTTCCAAGAATTGTCAGGACGTATTTCAGCAGTTGCTTTGGCGTTGATTAATTCATCTTGATGCAGCTATGTCTGTTGTGTTAGCTATTGATGCATCTTTTTGTGGGACTGGGGCTGTGCTCTCCCATAGAATTCTTTCATCTGATTGGCCCATTGTTTTTTCCTCAGGAACTGTCAGACACGCTGATCGAATTATAGTCAACTTGAACACGAGGCACTCGCCATCATTTATGGTGTTACCAGGTTCTACCAATACTTGTACAGTTGAAAGTTCTGCTTTATTACAGATCGTCAGCCTTTAACTGCTTTTTTCTATCGTTCCAAGTCTGTTCCACGATGGAAAGTGGCAAAACTGTAACGTTGGACCCTGTTGTTGTCTAATTATGAATACAAGTTGTTGTGCAGGACAACTGAGCAATTTCGAATAATGGTTTGTTGTCTCGGTTACCAGTCGGTACGGATACAACGTTTGATCTGTTTGAGGAATCATGTTATCAAACTGACATTCAATATTTTGAAATTCTTCAATATTTTCGTCTTGACTTTCTGCGTATGGATGGAGCAGCTACTGTACTTCCAACCCAGACCTTTGGGTGGTTTTACAGGCACATGCACCTTGTGTGGCCATTTAGAGTGATGGAAATTCTCCACCACTACTGCAGTGCTACTTTTCACATCGTAACGTGTTATTCACATAGTCACTTTTTCTGCTGTTACGTGCAGAGACTGTCGATGCTTGGGTTGAAATTTCTCACTCTTTCCGGTGGTAAATTGTGTCTTTGTTGCACCACAGTCACTGGGGCATAGTTCACACAAAATAACTCACCAGACGTCATTGTTTTTGGCAGGGTATGGATGTCCAAATTAAGCAAATGAGCTGTCGCTGCACAGCTTTTGTGGAGCATCACTCCTCTCCACCTCAACACTTTTTTTCAGTGGCCATGTCCGTCAGGGCTGCGGAAAACCTTGCATATTTATTTTGCTGGTCCATTCTGGAACATGCAATAGTTGTTGGTGGTAGACGTACATATTTAATCTCCTTTTGTAGGCCCCATGACATACATCACTACTGCTACTGCCGTATCGGGTTTGTCCTCTATTTTTTTGTCTCGAACATCTTCCCGAAGTTCTTGTCTCGGGTAATGGACCACAGTTTATGTTAGCCAGTTTCAACATTTTTGCGCCGAAAAATGCATACGCCATGCAACTACCGTTCCTTTTCACTCTCGGGCAAACGGTGAGGCTGAACGGTTTGTTCGAAGGTTCAAAAATCACAAGGAGATTTCTATTCTTACAGTACACAGGAGCAAGACATAAATATTTTGCTTTCCGCCTACCATTCCTTGCCATGTGACAGGAAGTCGCCGGCAGAAGTATTACACGATCGTCGTCACCGTAACCTGCCTTAGGAACAGTTAATTTGACCGAGTCGGACAAAGTTTCAACCACAGGACGAAGTTTTCTTAAAAGATTTTGTCAAGAAACAGTGTGTCATAGCACAAGCATTGGGTTATTCATCATAATACTTTACAGGTGCTTTACTACACAGGCGACACCAAACTCAGCTGCAGCTTCCGTATGTCAGTTATTTTGCTGCAGAATTTTTTCCCACAAACCCAGCACGTCGCTGGGGTTCACAACAGCAATCATCTCCGACTCTTCCCCCCCCCCCCTCCCCATCCCCCACCGCGCCATGCAGTCAGCGCCATACAAAGTTGTGGCGCCATGCCGCCACCAGTCCAACGGCCAGAGCAAATGTCTGTGGAAACACCACGTTCAGGAAACCGTTACGACGACCCTGGTATTCCACCTGCTGTCTTCCGGACCAAAGCATCTGCAATCTTGGATACGGTCATGCACCCTGAGGCTGCTTTTTGGGCCCGTGTTACTCGTCATTTGCAAGGTGGATACCAGATGTGGGCATTTGCTTTTGCAGATATGTACACCATGGGTGGCCACGTAGTTGGACGGTATTTCTCAGCCCAGTTGTGCATCGCTACTTTTATCAGGGTAAAATGTTATTCACGTTGTCAGGTTCAAAATGGTTCAAATGGCTCTGAGCACTATGGGACTCAACTGCTGAGGTCATTAGTCCCCTAGAACTTAGAACTAGTTAAACCTAACTAACCTAATGACATCACAAACATCCATGCCCGAGGCAGGATTCGAACCTGCGACCGTAGCGGTCTTGCGGTTCCAGACTGCAGCGCCTTTAACCGCACGGCCACTTCGGCCGGCCGTTGTCAGGTGTTCTGCCGTTACATATAGAGACTCAATGCGTAGGTTATGATTCCTCACTTGATCGACTGGGAAGTTTTGTCTTTGTTGCACGAAGGCCACTGGGACATAGTTCGCACAGAACAACCCACCCCGCGCCATTGTGCTTGGCAGGGCAGGGATTCTAAAATTCATTAAATGATGTCTGGTTGCACAGCTTGCGGAGAGTATTTTTTAGTGGCCGTGTCCGTCTGAACCATGGCATCGCTAGCATATTTATTTTGTGGGTCCATCGCTCTTGTATTCCTGACAGAGTGCTGTTGGTAAACCATTTGGGTTTGTATCATACTTTAACACACTTGGGAGGCTATTAGTATCTCGATACAGATATGCACCTCTATCTCCACATAGCAAACAGTATGAGCAGTGCCATAGGCGAGCTGAGTAAACGCGTTCTTTTAGATATCCCTAGGGGCAAAAGTCACATAAATTCAGATCAGGTGATGTTGCAGGCCATGCATCTCGAAAACCTCTGGAAAAGCACGTTCGTGGAAAGTTGCTTTAAAAGGATCTTTCACTGGGCGAGCGAAATGAGTTGTTACCCATCTTGTACGAAAACAGTGGTTTCCGCACAGTTGCATTCTTCCAAAGCAGGAATCACATGCTGAACAAGGAAGTCTCGATAACATGCAGACATCACTGCGCACATGGCGAATGTTCCAACACACTTCACAAGCCCGCCGGTGTGACCGAGCGGTTCTAGGCGCTACAGTCTGGAACCGCGCGACCGCTACGGTTGCAGGTTCGAATCATGCCTCGGGCACGGATGTGTGTGATGCTCTTAAGTTAGTTAGGTTTAAGTAGTTCTAAGTTCTAGGGGACTGATGACCTCAGAAGTTGAGTCCCATAGTGCTCAGAACCATTTGAACCATTTTGAACCTGACATACCGTCTGCGTGTATTCTCTTCAAAGAACAACAAACCGAGAATAAAGGTGCTTGTGAATCCATACCACACTGCAACACAGAGCGAGTGCAGTAGCACTTCGTGCACAACAATCGTTTTAACAGGGTCCCAAATTTGACAATTCTGTGTATTCACTGAGCGCTGTAGTGTAAAATGTGCCTCGTCACTCCACGTAGTATTGCCCGTCCACAGGTCATCAACTTCAGTCCGTGATAGAAAGTGAAGAGCAAATTCAGAACGTTGCTGCGGATCATGAAGTTTCATTTGCTACACCGTCTGGATCTTGTATTTATACCAGTGTAATATGGACTGCAAAACTTTCTGTACTGTTGACCATGGGATGGATAATTCTCGTAACACTGTACGAGCACTAGCAGTAACTGGGGCACGTGTTGAATGGTCAGCAACATCAATAATTTCTGCTGGGATACGACGCCTTCCTCTTCCAGGTGCCACACCAAGCTCACCTGTGTTTTCGACCTTCATTATCATCTTCTTTAATCCATTTAATGACATCGGGCTTCTCCTCAGACCTTTCAGTCGGTGATACTCTCTCAGTGCAGCATTGCAACTGCTGCCGTTCACATAAAACAGTTTCACTAACAGCGTACGGTCTCTCTTCTCGGTAATCACCTTGTTCACTCACGTTATGGCTTGTTAAATGACAGCGTGGATGTGATACCGTCATACAGTGTACAGCGCCAGATTTTCAACTGGCGGCCAAAATTAGAACTAACTTTTTTCCAGCGTAAATCGGTTTCGAAAAAACGCATTAACTTTTCTGCTGAGTTTCGCTGTCATACGGTGATTAGAACCCACACTGGACCTCGGTGAGTAGCTGCACTTAAATTATAACCACCCAGTACGTACCAGTGAATCGAAATAAAACTTCTCAAACGGTTGACGAAATTTATTCAAAATAAGCGTAATGAATAGTACAGAATTTCCTCTGTGTCTCATGTAAGACGACTTTCAGAAATTTCATTACATTTGGAGGGGACATACACTTTACACAATCTCAAAAATTTACCACGACTACCTACACAGTCACAAATGAGACACGAAACTGGTTATTCACTTTCGAATACTCGTAACGCTGAACTGAGGTCAGACAGACGATCAGAGAACCGTGGTGCCGCATGTAGAGCCTTGATCTGTGGGCGGTGAATCCCAAGCAGGCGGCTTTATTAAGAAATTCCTGCGGTCACACACCCGGCCGCCGCCCATTCCATATCTGTCACTGCGCATTCTCCCGCTCTCACCGCTCGGAAAGAATGGGTAGTCTGCCCTTAATAATCCCGGCCGACGTTCCTAAGGAAATATCTGTGTCATATGCGCTTCTCGAACACTACCGCTTACATTACGCGATCTAATATCGTCCACGTTTAAACTCAAAGGTTACTGATAACAGCATATGAAAGAGAAAGGAACATTCCATTCAAAGACATAGCATGTTTCCGTCATAATATATTCCCTGCATGTGTTTCATGGGACCTGTTACTCGTGCTCTCCCTTCTAAAGGGGAAGCGATGATCCTCACTTTTTGGGTTTTCAGAGATTGTGGCTGAATGGCGAGTTCTTGGATAATAAACGAATGTGTCATGTTGGCGCAGTATTTCGGTAACGTGGTTCAAATGGCTCTGAGCACTATGGGACTCAACTGCTGTGGTCATAAGTCCCCTAGAACTCAGAACTACTTAAACCTAACTAACCTAAGGACAGCACACAACACCCAGCCATCACGAGGCAGAGAAAATCCCTGACCCCGCCGGGAATCGAACCCGGGAACCCGGGCGTGCGAAGCGAGAACGCTACCGCACGACCACGAGATGCGGGCTCGGTAACGTGTCTCGGCTGATAGGGTCATACGTTAAAGGAGGCATTACTGGTGTTCTTCGTGGTATCGCTGCAAAAGTGTTGCGTTTCTATTCAGCCAACTGCGGTAGTAGTTAATGAGAACTATTGTGATTGTGATGTGATCCAAAAACAAACAAGTTTTAAAATTTTGGGAAAAAATAGGTAGCAACTGACTGCTCGATATTTGCCTGAAACAATTTAGAATAACAGCTTAGAAATACAGGTGTCGATGAATTTATAATTTAGCCCGAATCATGCTACGTTGCAACGTCGCACTTGTTCGACGAGTATGAACGAACAAAATGAGCGGAAATAAAAACACAACAACTTACCTCAGATATGCAGGAAATATCGAAGGAGCTTCATTTCTTCTAGTTCTGTTGTAGGGGTGAGAGTGTAGGCGTTGATTGTTTGACGTGGCTGGAAACGAAAGAGATGTTTCTGTTTACACTTTATGAAAACTCGTAGACAGCTGACGTTATTATTTTCTTAAGGTTCTAATCTCATTCAGAGTTTCTGGTTCTGCTTATAATCTGCGTAATTTCTAGAGGAATGAATGTTGAGTAGCTGCACCTAAAGCCGACTGTAGGGTGAGACGGGCTATTCTCTCGCCGCTATTATTAGCCTCGTACTTCTGCTTGACACTGCGTGCCAAGAGCGGCAGCGGACCTACTTGGCTGTCACTTCACTATTTACGAAATTTATTTTTACTCTCAAGCAGCGTCCGCGTTCGCTATTGTAGTGTCTCTCACTGGATTGTCTTTTGAAAAACACTACTGCTTACAATAATTTGCAAACCACAGCACGTACCTTAAAAAGTGTGTACACCCGTCCGCAAAATTTGCAAAAAAGAAATGGTTCAAATGGCTCTGAGCACTGTGGGACTCAACTGCTGAGGTCATAAGTCCCCTAGAACTTAGAACTACTTAAACCTAACTAACCTAAGGACAACACACACATCCATGCCCGAGGCAGGATTCGAACCTGCGACCGTAGCGGTCGCGCGGTTCCAGACTGTAGCGCCAGAACCGCTCGGCCACCAGCGGCCGGCGCAAAATTTGCATTCAAATTGAATATATATCATATTTATCGTTCATAATCCTACCTTTTACTATTATCTAAATATACACATTTTCTTAGATACTCCTAGCAATGCGTTGTGTTAGTTGTTAACTCAGAATGCAACCTCTGAATTGACAGTAATACGTAACGATATATGTCAACGTAAGTTTCGTCTACCGATTTCACAGACGAAGAAATATTTTAAAATTATCGTTTGAATAAATTCAGTATTCGACATTTTCAATATGCTTTGTTAGCATAGGGTGAAGTCGCTAGGAGATGATCAATAAGAAACTCGTCGAATTGTCGCATCATAATATGGCGTCGCATTGCTATCTAGGTAAAAATATAACCCCATCCTGTTTCATCCCTAAAAATAATGGTCGTAAATTTAGGCATAGGGAGCAAACGGAAAGTTAATTATATAAAACCTCGGGTGTGTACAGTAGTATATCTTGCGTTGCGACAGCTGTCCTTCAAACTACATTGGCCATAAAGGAAGAAGCTTTGAAGTAAGATTTAGGGAACGTACTGGTAATTCCTGTTCAGTAAGCTTTGAGCACTCATTTGCAGAAAACAGGAAGCACTATCTCCGATATTGCCACTAATCTTCAAATGAGATTTTTCGCTGCCTAAAAAGAACTGCTGAAAATAGCCTTAACTGGCAGACTGATTTTCGTCACAAAAACGTCTTAGATAGATCTGATTCCTTAAATGAATGATATTCCTCCATTCTTACCACACTGAAAAATTATTTGTATAAATATTTTTAAAAATATCTCTGTAAATAATTATTAATTATAAGGGCAGTGCATTAAAATTCTGGTAAACTGCTCCATACACTTATACACAGACAACCTTCTGATGATCCAAATATAATTTGCGAAACCGGTCGCGACTTTGAATAAAGATTTTAAATAGACGCAGCAGTGCTTCTTATCCAGCATGGAATATTTCGACTGTAGATGCCCTACATACAAAGTGTTTCTCATATAATACTATTTTGCAGTGTCTCAGTTTTTACGGTGTACTATGCAATAGAAACTGCTATGATTTACAGCTATATGAAACAGAAGACATGTATTCAATATTGCGGTCCGGGAGACGTGTTTGGATAGGCGAAGTTGTTAAGGTGACCGCTCACATAAAGCGGGAAATCCGAGATCGAGTCCTGATCCGGCATAAACTTTCACATGTCTCTAATACACTGTGCAACTGAAATCTAATCCTATTCGTAACTGCGAATCCAGTTCTTCTGTTTCATTCAGCTGTATATCGGAGCAGTGTCTGTTTCTTCAGACATGCATATATGTCTGAGGGTTACTGCATAGTACACCGTAAAAACTGCGCACTGCAGAGTAGTTATCGCTGATCGCTTCAAGCAATGGCAACCAATGTTAAATTCTTAACGTCCGCCGTTGGTAAATGTCTAACGACTTTGTTCAATCTGTGTCGTATCGCATACTTTTCGTGCAAGTTATCGTGTGAAAACGGCTGCGGTTTCCTCAGAGTATATACGCGGCTCGATTTGGTTAACGAGCTCGAGATACCACAATCAGGTGTAGATAAGCACGGCTATATCTAAGGTTGCAAACATCGGCCCATTTCCTGCAGCTGCAAATTCTTCGGTCACGTCCATAACTCTCCGAATGTGGATGCTGTAGTTCAACACGGAAGAGCCGGACAGGAGATTTCTGGAATTGCTATACGTGTTATATACTGTCATACGTATAAAAACCAGTTAAAAAAGGCGAACAGGGCCACCAGATCACTGAAACTCTCTTTTCAAAAACAAAAACCAAAAATGTATAGAATAAGTGAAACAAGAGCAGCTGTTGTACGAGTTTGGCCACGTTTCCCAAAATATGTATACCCTTGGATCCTGTGAAACACTCAACATGAATGCTAGAATAGTCTGACGGTATGTTTCCGCATGCCTAGTTTGAGAGACGATTGCAATATCCAGAACTCATCTACACCACTGGGCATTAAAATTCCTGCACCACGAAGATGACGTGCTACAGACGCGAAATTTAACCGACAGGAAGAAGATGCTGTGATACGCCAATGATTAGCTTTTCAGAGCATTCACACAACGTTGGCGCCGGTGGCGACACCTACAACGTGCTGACATGAGGAACGTTTCCAACCGATTTCTCATACACAAACACAGGTTGACCGGCGTTGCCTGGTGAAACGTTGTTGTGATGCCTCGTGTAAGGAGGAGAAATGCGTACTATCACGTTTCCGACTTTCATAAAGGTCGGATTGTAGGCTATCCCGATTGCGGTTTATCGTATCGCGACATTGCTGCTCGCGTTGGTCGAGATCCAATGATTGTTAGCAGAATATGGAATCGGTGGATTTAGGAGGGTAATACGGAACGCCGTGCTGGATCCCGACGGCCTCGTATCTCTAGCAGTCGAGATGACAGGGATTTTATCCGCATGGCTGTAACGGATCGTGCAGCCACGTCTCGATCCCTGAGTCAACAGATGGGGACGTTTGCAAGACAACAACCATCTGCACGAACAGTTCGACGACGTTTGCAGCAGCATGGACTGTCAGCTCGGAGACCATGGCTGTGGTTACCCTTGACGCTGCATCACAGACAGGAGCGCCTGCGATGGTGTACTCAACGACGAACCTGGATGCACGAAAGGCAAAACGTCATTTTTTCGGATGAATCCAGATTCTGTTTACAGCATCATGATGGTCGCATACGTGTTTGGTGACATCGCGGTGAACGCACATTGGAAGTGTGTATTCGTCATCGCCATACTGGCGTATCACCCGGCGTGATGGTATGGGGTGCCACTGGTTACACGGCTCGGTCACCTCTTGTTCGCATTGACGGCACTTTGAACAGTGGACGTTACATTTGAGATGTGTTACGACCCGTGCCTCTACCCTTCATTCGATCCCTGCGAAACCCTACATTTCAGCAGGATAATGCACGACCGCATGTTGCAGGTTCTGTACGGGCCTTTCTGGATACAGAAAATGTTCGACTGCTGCCCTGGCCAGCACATTCTCCAGATCTCTCACCAATTGAAAAAGTCTGGTCAATGGTGGCCGAGCAACTGGCTCGTCACAATATGCCAGTCACTACTCTTGATGAACTGTGGTATCGTGTTGAAGCTGCATGGGCAGCTGCATCTGTACACGCCATCCAAGCTCTGTTTGAATCAATGCCCAGGCGTATCAAGGCTGTTATTAAGGTCAGAGGTGGTTGGTCTGGGTACTAATTTCTCAGGATCTAAGCACCCAAATTGCGTGAAAATGTAACCACATGTCGGTTCTGGCATAATATATTTGTCCAATGAATACCCGTTTATCATCTGCATTTCTTCTTGGTGTAGGAATTTTAATGGCCAGTAGTGTAGTAGTCTTCCTCATTTATTCGCTGTGTACACGCGAACCAGACTGTGATGTGATGCTGCTGGGATACTGTGCAAGGATTCCTCACGTCAGATTTACGGTGATTCAGTGCATGAGTGAGTAATTATGATTTTAGTGCGCTAGGCTACTGACTCATGAGAATTGGACAAGTACGAGGAGGACTCGCGAACTGAAGATTCCGTGCAGACTTCATTATGTACAATAGTTCCTCAGACTATCCCGAACCTACAAAAATAAGCGAACAGCGGACTTCACTTCATATATGTAGATATAGAAGGTTTAATAAAATATTTCTATTTACTTACTAAAACAAAACTACCACTTACGTTGTATGTTCATCAATTGCTTTTGGCGATGATGAATGCAATGCATGTTCTAATAGCAAAAAGGTGTTTTTATGTGATATAATTACAACTGAGCAATTTTCGGATTTTTTTTACTTCAGTTGTACCGTGGAACCTTGCTTCTTCCCAAATTTCGTAATTCTACGTCAACTGGAAGTATCGTTTAGGTTTCGACGAGTGAGTCGCCCAGTATCAGAATATGTAACATAAATGGCCGAATATTTTGATTGCATTGGCTCAGAATTTTTAAGTTTTTAGATCGCCAAGGGATCATCGACCTTATTAAGTGACATAAATTTGAATTTGATACGACAGCCTGTTCGCGAGAGAAAGGGATCTTAACAGACAGATAGATAAAAAATGATAACAATGTTTGTATTATGCAATTACAAATTAAGAATTGTCGCATTTATACATTTACTTGCAGTGTGAAACCTTGCTTCTTGCCAAATTTCATCCCCCTAGGTCAACGGGTAGTGTACTATAGGTTTTGATGAGTCAGTTTTCGAGTGTCAAAATATGTGACATAAAGTACTGTATTTTCTGAATTAATTGACTTAGAAGCTTAAAATTTTTCCATTGCCGAGAAACTATAATCTTCAATAGGTGACATAAAAAAATGGCTCTGAGCACTATGGGACTTAACAGCTATGGTCATCAGTCCCCTAGAACTTAGAACTACTTAAACCTAACTAACCTAAGGACAGCACACAACACCCAGCCATCACGAGGCAGAGAAAATCCCTGACCCCGCCGGGAATCGAACCCGGGAACCCGGGCGTGGGAAGCTAGAACGCTACCGCACGACCACGAGATGCGGGCTAGGTGACATAAATTTGAGCTTGATACGTCTACCCGTTCCTGAGAAAAAGGGTTCTTAGTAGTCGGACAGACAAACAGACGGGCAACAAATGATCCTGTAAGAGTTCCGTTTTTACAGACTGAGGCAGGGAACCCTAAAAATTGACATAAATGTGGTTAAAACCGATTAAGTATTACGAGACATGTCTTGGCAGTGTAATGAACAATGGAATGTATAATTAATGAAATATCAGGTATCTATTTCCCAGAATTATAATTTGGATTTAACTACTGTTCAAAAATGGTTCAAATGGCTCTGAGCACTATGCGACTTAACTTCTGAGGTCATCAGTCGCCTAGAACTTAGAACTAATTAAACCTAACTAACCTAAGGACATCACACACATCCATGCCCGAGGCAGGATTCGAACCTGCAACCGTAGCAGTGACTCGGCTCCAGACTGCAGCGCCTAGAACCGCACGGCCACCCCGGCCGGCTAACTATTGTTGTTGATGTGGGATGAAACAACTGTGGAAATACCCTTTTTCTGGCTTGCTCAGAAACTGACTTCGGAGGAAAGGATTTTGACAAAAGTCTTGTAAGCAGAAAAGGAAAGGCAAGCTTTTTCTCCGTTGCGGTTAATGCAGTGCTGCTGTACGTCAACTTTCACGCTAACCAGGAAGCTCGGGCACAGATAACAAGGCAGTGGGATTTCGGAGAAAGAGATGCAGGTGCTCGACGGTTTCAGGAGATTCCCCCTCGCTGCGGTGCGGTGCGTGCGGCACGGGCCGGCCAGCGATACGAAAGGAGAGCCGCGAGGCGGATGCGTGAGGAAGCAGCGCGCGCGCCGCTCAGAGCACAGCGCGTTTCCGTCGCCGCAGGAAGCCGGGATCCGGCCGATAAGCCGACCCGGCCAGCCGTCACCGTGTTGCCGCCGAGAAAAGAACTCCCTCGCCTCCAATGGGGAACCTGGCCCACGTCTGCGGATCACACACTTTCTCTTCTCGTGGATAGTCCACACTGGGAAGGCAGCCTCTGATCGAGATGAACCGTCATGAACGTGTGTGTAACATTGGAAAGCTAGTTTTAACCAAATGCGGAAGATACTAACGCTTTCCAGCACTCAGTCTTAATTCACGTCTGTAATCACTAAAAAATCTTTTACGAGCTGTAATAAAGGCATAGTGAATTATTTTTCTATTTCCTGTAATAGAATGCCATGAAAAAGAAAATAGAAGGAAAAGTCGCCGGAGCCGATTGTAGCTGTTAAACAGATTGTATCTCTACAAGACTTGGATTGAGCCTGACGTATGTGCTGCCCGTGCTCTGGGCTTACATTCCGAAAACAAAATGCCCGAGTTTGCTGCAGATGCATGTAACTGCCTTTACTTAAAATTTCCGAGTTGACAGGCCGTGGTCGATACGTAAAACTTTCACTAACGTTCCGTCCCCGGGAGACATCCCTGGAGGTGAAGCGGCCAACTGCAATCAGATCTGGAGGGTGTACCAAATATACACTGAGGTGGTAAATTTTATGGGATACCGCCTAATGTCCTTTCAGACCTGCTTTTTCCCGCCGTAGGGCAGCAACTCGGCGTGGCGTGCACTCAAGAAGTCGTTGGAAACCCCTTGCGGAAATATTGATTCACGCCTGTATAGCCGCTCATAACTGCGAAAGTGTTGCCGGTGAAGGATTTTGTACACAAACTGACCTCTCCATTATGTCCCATAAACATTCGATTGGATTCATGTCGGATGATCTGAGTGACCAAAACATTCGCTCGAATTGTCCACAAAGTTCTTCAAACCAATGACGGACAACTATGGGCCGGTGACATGTTTGGGAACAAGAAGTCCATTAATGGCTGCTAATGGTCTCCAAGCAGCCGAACATAACCACAGTCCAGTCAGTGATCGGTTCAGTTCAACTGGAGGACCCACTGCATTCCATGTAAACATCGCCCACACCATTATGGAGCCACCACCGGCTTGCACAGTGCTTTTTTAACAACTTGGATCCATGGCTTCGTGTGGTCTGCGCCACACCCGAACCCTACCATCAGCTCTTACCAACTGAAATCGGGACTCATCTGACCAGGGCAAGTTTTTCAAGTCGCCTAGGGTCCATTCGATATGGTCACGAGCCCAGGAGAGGCGCTGCAGGTGATGTCGCTGTTGTGCTGTCCGCAAAGGCACTAGCGTAGGTTGTCTGCAACCATAGACCATTAACGCCGAATTTCGCCGCAACATCCACACGGATACGTTCCTCGTACGTCCGTCATTGATTTCTGCGGCTGTTTCAAGCAGTGTTGCTTGTCTGTTAGCACTGACAACCCTACCCGAACTCCGTTGCTCTCGGTCGTTAAGTGAAGTCCGTCGGCGACTGCGTTGTCCGTGGTGAGAGCTAATGCCTGAAATTTGGTGTTCTCAGCACACACTTGACAGTGTGTATCTCGGAATATTGAATTCTCTAACGATTTCCGAAATGGAATGTCCCACGTGTCTAGCCCCAACTACCATTCCGCGT
The DNA here is from genome assembly GCF_023898315.1 of Schistocerca nitens. Lineage (NCBI taxonomy): Eukaryota > Metazoa > Arthropoda > Insecta > Orthoptera > Acrididae > Schistocerca > Schistocerca nitens. The sequence goes on from NC_064616.1 coordinate 385,698,558, forward strand.
TCAATAATCACGTCGGACACCTTTTCACATGAATCACATGAGTACAAATGACAGCTCCACCAATGTACTGCCCTCTTATATCTTGTGAACGCAATACTACCGCCATCTGTATACGTGCATATCTCTATCCCATGACTTTTGGTAACTCAGTGGGTAATGTCATTAAGAAGAAAAAGAAAATAGAAATACACGTCCCAGGAGTTGATTGTAGGTGTTAAACATATTATATATCTACAAGAATTTTACTCAGTTTGACACACGTGCTGCTCATGCCCTGAGCTTACATTCTGAAAACAAAATGCCCACGGTTCCAGCACACATATGTAACTGCCTTTACATGAAACTTCCGGACTGACAGGCCATAGTCGATAAGTAAAAGTTTCCCCTAACATTTCGTCTACGGCTGCGGCAGACATCCTCGGAGGAGTAGCGGTGAGCTGCAATAAGATTTTGATGAAGCGAGTATATTTTGAGCCTAGTGATATACTCCTTGATCTCTGAATGATGACTGCCATACACAACTGCCGGCATTTGTCTGAGGACATTATCCTGACCAGCTGCCGTTAGCCTCAAAAACGACTGGCACGGCGCTGAATGCGAGCCAATGGATAGTACCAGACGAGCTTTTGAGCATAAAATCCGACATCGAGTAACAGTCCTGGCAGAAACGTTGACACCCGGAGCACTAACAAATTTTAAATCAATTTGTATAAGACCAGCAGAAGAGTTTTGATACGTGGCATATATATCTCTGTCTTCCACGCATGCTGCGAATTTTTAACAATCTCAAGAATATATACACAACACTCCTTCACATAACTGCAACTTGTTTTAATCTTTGGAGGCCAAATTACACTCGCAGCTGAATAAATAACAACTAGATGATTAAACATTCATAATCACTCGGATCACACCTCGCAGCCATGCTTCTACGGGGAAGCAGCAATATTGCAATGCAACTAGTACTTCCCAGCTTCAACGATGTCCTCGGGTCAGAGGCTAAGATTGATGGCAGGATATTTTCTCAGATTAGTGTGTTCTGACACCGTTATTGCGTGTACCATTCAATCAAACGTTTCCCAGGGCTTTCTAACAAAAGCTTCGGGAATATTTATTGCTGCACTCAGTTGACCATGTGGAAATCTACCCATTCCTTACAGATGCCAAGATGTATATTTATATTATTGAAATTATAAACAACAGGAAAAAGTCACACATATGATGTTTCTCTATACTTCTGACTCTGGACTTACACAGACGAAACAGAATTGTTTTAGTCGAGAGCTCAGTAACTTGACTTGGGAATCCCTCTATGATGATTTTTAAGCATCGTTAACACTGCTAAGAAGTTGTATAGAGTCAACATATCTGTTAGAATAGAGAATGTGGTACTTACACTTTTACACAAAAACTAAGTAATTTGTTTGGCTTATTACTCTGTTTATACCATATTTACATACATTGGGTCGATTAGATTCGAAAATAGTTTTTTACTTAAATCTGAAGACTGTCATCACAAACCGCAGTTAATTACATACAAACATGTTCTAAAAGCTAATGCCTTGTCGATGCAATCACTGGCTTCTGCCATTGGCTAAAGGTTTCAGTTCCATGTAATTATCACGTCCTATCCTCTTGTCAATGTCTTCCAAATAATTCTTTCTAGGCCGTCTCTTTCGTTTCCGTCCCACTACCTTCCATTCAAGAATGTTAATGAGAAGTCCTGTGCCTAATGGCATGTCCTACAAATGTTATTTTTCACTCTTTTATTTTCTTTAATAATCTTCCTGTACTGGTGTGGATTATTGATGTAACCATGTCGCAACTAGTGAAAGCAGAGGACAGCTTAAAAAAAGAAGCACAGAAATTTCGTACCACTTTATTAATTGATTTGAAGTTTCTACCTTATGTGGCTAAATGTTACGGACACTAGATCTGTGAAACCCGAGGAAAATCCGATGAGCCTCGTAAAAGAGAGGAAACGAGGACAACGAGAAAACTTCAATAGTGCATGCCGCACCTACAGAAACACAGGGGACGTGAGTTTTCAAGTTGAGACAGCCAAGCGCACGATACGGAAGATACAAAGCTTAACCTTTCCACCACGATAGGCCCCTTTGGTCTCACGGCGGCGACACTCCCTCCTGAGGCAGACGTTGCGGATCTGAGCTCGCCGCGGGTGTGAGAGTGTGTATGGAACTTGCCCTTACTGTGTGTGTGTGTGTGTGTGTGTGTGTGTGTGTGTGTGTGAACAGAACGTATTTATAATGGTTATTAAGGAAATGAGAAACAAACTACTATGATTCACTGAACTAGTTAGAACTGAATGCTCACGGAAAGATGACTCGGACTTTCAAATAAATAATATCCTCCCTGTATAGTCAAATGGGCGAATGGGAATAGTTGTTGTTGCGGACTTCAGTCTGAAGACTAGTTGAAGACAGCTCTCTACACTAGTCTCTCCATTACAAGCTTCTTCATCTCTGCAACTATGATCCATCTGAACTTGTTTACTATAGTCAAGCCGCCGTCTACCTCTACAATTTTTACCCTCCCCAATTTCTTCCTTTATCAAACCGAGGATACATTGGTGCCATACGACGTGTCCTATCAACCGATCCCTTCTTTTGGTCAGATCGTGCAATAATATTCTTTTGTTTCCCATTTGCTTCAGTAACTTTTCATTAATTATCTATGTAATATTCACCATCTCCGGCATTCTTCTATAGCACAACATTTCGAAATCTTCTACTCTCTTCTGGTCGGAACTTTTTGTCACCCACCTTTCTGTTCTGTACTAGGCTACGTTCCAGGCCAATACACTACTGCACATTAAAATTGCTACACCGCGAAGATGACATGCTACAGACGCGAAATTTAACCGACAGGAAGAAGATGCTGTGATATGCAAATGTTTAGCATTTCAGAGCATTCATACAAGGTTGGCGCCAGTGGCGACACGTACAACGTGCTGACATGAGGAAAGTTTCCAACCGATTTCTCATACACAAACAGCAGTTGACCAGCGTTGCCTGGTGAAACCTTGTTGTGACACCTCGTGTAAGGAGGAGAAATGCGTGCCATTACGTTTACGACTTTGATTAAGGTCGGATTGTAGCCTATAGCGATTGCAGTTTATCGTATCAAATGGTTCAAATGGCTATGAGCACTATGGGACTTAACTTCTAAGGTCATCAGTCCCCTAGAACATATAACTACTTAAACCTAACTAACCTAAGGACATCACACACATCCATGCCCGAGACAGGATTCGAACCTGCGACCGTAGCGGTCGCGCGGTTCCAGACTGTAGCGCCTTTAACCGCTTGGCCACCACGGCCGGCGTTTATCGTATCGCGACATTGCTGCTCGCGTTGGTAGAGATACAATGACTGTTAGCAGAATATGGAATCGGTGGGTTCACGAGGGTAATACGGAACCCGGGTTCTGTTTACAGCATCATGATGGTCGCATCCGTGTTTGGCGACATCACGGGTAACGCACATTGGAAGCGTATCACCCGGCGTGATGGTATGGGGTGCCAGTGGTTACACGTCTCGGTCACCTCTTATTCGCATTGACGGCACTTCGAACAGTGGACGTTACACTTCAGATGTGTTGTTACCCGTGGCTCTACCCTTCATTCGATCCCTGCGAAACCCTACATTTCAGCAGGATAATGCACGACCGCATGTTGTAGGTCCAGTACGGGCCTTTCTGGATACAGGAAATGTTCGACTGCTGCCCTGGCCAGTACATTCTCCAGCTCTCTCACCAACTGGAAACGTCTGGTCAATGGTGGCCGAGCAACTGGCTCGTCACAATACGCCAGTCACTACTCTTGATGAACTGTGGTATCGTGTTGAAGCTGTATGGGCAGCTGTACCTGTACACGCCATCCAAGCTCTGTTTGACTCCATGCCCAGGCGTATCAAGGCCGTTATTACGGCCAGAGGTGGTTGTTCTGGGTACTGATTTCTCAGGATCTATGCACCAAATTGCGTGAAAATGTAATCACATGTCAGTTATAGTATCATATATTTGTCCAATGAATACCCGTTTATCTTCTGCATTCCTTCTTGGTGTAGCAATTTTAATTGCCAGTAGTGTACCTTTCGAAAGCATTTAGTAACACTTATATTTACATTCGATGTTAACAAATTTCTCGCTTTTCTTGCTATTACTAGTCTGCATTTTACACTTTCTCTACTTCGGCCATCGCGAACAATCATCTTCCACGTTTAGTGTGTTATTTATTAATCTATTTCTCTAGATATAACCTGATTTAATTCAACTACAATCCATTAACTTTGTTTTACCTTTGTTGATATCCATCCTACAATCTCTTTTTCAAAACACAATTCATTCCACGCAACTGATTGTCCAATTCCTTTTCCGTTTTTAATAGCTCTACAATGTCATAAGGAAACTTTAAAGTTTTATTACGCCTCCCTGATCTCTAATCCCTTTCTAAATCTTTTCTTGGTTTCGTTTAAGGTTCGCTTAACATACAGCGTGGATAGGCTGAAACTCCGTCTCACAACTTTCGACACTAGCGCTTCCTTTTCATGTCTTTCGAATTCCATAATGAAGTCTGGTTTCCGTACGATTTGTAGATAACTTTAAGTTCCCTGTATTTTATCCCTATTATCAATGGAATTTCAGGAAGAGCATGCTAGTCTACAACATCGAAAGCTTTCTCTGAATCTAAAAATGCTACAAACGTAGGTTAGCCTGTCTTCATTGTGTCTTATACGATAGCTCTTAACGTGAATGGTGCCTCGTATACTCCTACATTTCTCAGGAATACGAACTGATGTTTCATAACGTCAGCTTTCAACGTCGTTCCATTTATCTGTAAACAGTTGGTGTTAGTACTGTGCAACCATGACATATTTAACTGACTATTCTGTAATATTCACACTTATTAGCATCTGCCATCTTTGGTTTTGGAATTATTATGTTCTTCTGTTTCATATATCTTGGATGCCATGTGGAATAGTTTTATTATATGTTCTCCAAAGGGTCTGTATTATTCTGCGTGCCTTTTCTCGACTTACAAGGGAAAGGTCCAGTCAGACATATTTAAATTTGCCACGAAAATGTTTATACGAGAGAATACACCGAAAGAAACACAGTGCCAAAGTTTTAGTTTCTAGGACACACTGCAAGTTTTATTTTTTAGGAAAAAGGTCGAAAATTCCCAAATTACTAGCTTGCCATGCGGATGGAGAAACGTATGACCATAATGTAAGGGTGTAGCAGACAAAGCACGTGCAACAAGGCAGGCGCAGAGTCTACCTTGGTGGTGTATCGGTAAAAAGATAACACGGCACAACGCGATCGTAATTTGTAAAGCGAATCTCAGTTTCTGATGATAGATTCTCTGACATACTTGTACGCAGTTACTATTTGCTCGAATCTGCAACTCATTTAATATCAATGATAATTAGCAGTTGCCTTTGCCGTTTCGTATTAACAATGGAGGTACAGTTGAATTAAGTTTCTTTGTGTTTCTTTCATATATACTTGCTAATAACATCAGTGTTTGTGCAAGATATATAATTTCACAGTAATGTGGAACCAATACCTACACATGTGTTATTTAGTCGTTAATTTCTTGACATTCATTCGAATGATGTCGACATTTGGTCGGAAATTGTAGATACATCAGAAGGAACAGGAACAACTCTGACGATTCCGTGAATTTTAGTTCGCACGATGATTGTTGAGCTAATTACAGAACCAAAATACAGTATCTTCCTAGCACAAAGAAAACATTAGAGTAATAGCTTTCAGCGATAAGAAAATAGTCTGCAAATTTTTTGGTTATGCGCAGCAGGGAGAAAGCGCTTATAATTAAGCAGTGTGCAAAGCCGGCTTCGTTTCGTAAAATCTGAAAGTGAATTGCATAACTGGAAGAAAAATTTACACGAACAACGAAATATCTGCCAAAATTAAGCTGCATAGTAATCGATACTCTGCATTTGAAACTATCAGACATGATATACCACAAGGTGCTGTTTAGGGAACTGTTTTGTATGTAAGTGATTTTCCACTTGCAGGGCAAACAAATACTGTCCTTTTTGTAGATGATACGAGAATAGGACCAAATAGTATTACCAGTTACCTCACTGAAAGAAAACTTAACGAAATATTTAAAAATATAAACAGATAGTTCAAGAAAAATTGATTCACTGAATTTTGGCACGACTCTGTAGACATATATAAGCATAGGTTTCCGCGGCCATTGTCACAGTCGATAAAATTTTTCTGGGTTTATGACAAAACAAAGAAAAAGGAGGACACTTGCAACAGTGACCGAAACGTTGGTAGTTTTACCAATTGACATTGCGGTCACAAACACAGAAAAATTTTATTGACTCAGTACATATAGTTCAGTGCTCTTAATAGAGCTGTACGAGCTATACAAAATTGGTTTCTCAAACAATGGCACAAAAAAACGAAATGTGTTAGTTGTTTGGGACCACAGATATTTCAACATTTATGAAACCTGGCAGATGAAAGCTCTGTGCCGGACCGAGATTCGAACTCGGGACCTTTCCCTTTCGCGGGCGAGGTAGGAGACGAGGTACTGGCAGAATTGAAGCTGTGAGGACGGGTAGTGAGTCGTGCTGGATAGCTCTGTAGGTAGAGAAATTGCCTTCGAAAGGCAAAGGTCCCGAGTTCGAGTCTCGGCCCGGCACACAGTTTTAATCTGGCAGGAAGTTTCATATCAGCGCACAATCTGCTGCCGAGTGAAACTCTCATTCTGGATATCAACCTGTTTTGGGAAACCCACCGCTTACAATTAATGAAGCGCCTTAGTTCAGCTGAGTTTGCAGTAGCCATGATTACAGCAATAGGTGGTTTAAAAATGAAGACACTAGTTTATTCTACATATTTATATTCAGTAATAAGTTATAGAATCATTTTAGGTAAACTGAAATTTTAGGGGCGGAATACAGAGTCGTGCGATAAAAATTATATCAAGTATTAATTTTGGCTTATACTGCAAAGAACTTTTCAAAAGAACTTGTTATTTTGACAACTTCTTTTTTCTTTTGCCTTTATCCCGTAACGCATGTGATCGGATCAGATATTATCGGATTACGCATTCTTAACGTTAGAGGGTGGCCGGATGCCCTTCCTGTCGCCACCCCTTTACCCGCCAGGACGGAATTTGTGTACCCCCCCCCCCCCCCTCCAACTGCCTGCGTTTAGAGTTATCCATGTGAAAGTGTACGAACGTTTTCCAAATGTGGGTAGTGTAACTGAAGCGGGAGGTGGTATATTCATTAACGTCGTTCATCATTACAATTGTTTCTCTATTCTTGAAAAACAGTGAAAAGCATGATTATAAAATTATGACCTACAACAACGTCTACAAACTATTAATACTAGTACAGAAATGAATGGGTACATGTGTGTGTAACTGTCTGCCAGGATGTAACAAATTTTGTGTAGATACTGTGGTGGTGTTTCACACTGAATTAAAGACCTTTCTGTTGGGCAACTCCTTATACTCCGTTCTAGAGTATCTTAGATTTCATACCTTGTGTCATTCTATAGATAAAATTAGGACTATAATACAATAGTCTATCGTAAAGGTGAGTGCCCTCACTGTATTGTACTTAAATTAAATGTAGATCTTTGACACCTTCGCACAACACAGAGAGGACTCTTCGCGAGATCCATGGATACCGAATAATGTAACATAATGTAATGGGTTACCTACGGTGGCTCCAGGAGCACTACAGATTAGCTTCCAATGCATTCCTGGTTTGAAGTCTCTTTTCTCAAATACTAAAAACTTTGTATTTGCTAAATTCGTCTTACATCTATGTTTATATTTATGATCACGTGAGGCCTGAGTTCCTGCAGGCCTTTACGTGTCCAAATCACTCATGTGAATACAGCTGGGTGATGTCATCGACAACCGCCGATTTTCTGACAGGAGCACGCCCCACTATTTTCAAGGCATAAAAAATGTTGAAATGTGTGTGAATTCCCAAAGGACCAAACTGCTGAGGTCATCAGTGCCTAGACTTACACACTACTTAAACTAACTTATGCTAGGATCAACACACACAGCAATGCCGGAGGGAGTACTCGAACCTCCGGCAGGAGGGGCCCCGCAATCCGTGACATCGCACCTCAAACCGCGAGGTCACTCCACGCGCCTTTCAAGTCATAACGGCAGCAAGTAAGCGCTGTGCAAGGGAATTTAAAACCTCGGTTTGCAGAGAAACTCCGTAAGGCAACATACAGACACAATGTAAGCAATAGCGCCACCACACGAAGCAAAGATGACGGACGTCATAAGTTATCGATAATTAAATTAATAATCAACGAGTGATACCGCATTAAATCTGTCCCTCGGGTTTTGCCAAGGGAGAGATCAAGGTCCCATGCAAGAATTGATTATTAATTTCAGTATAGATAACGTCTGATGGTGGTCATCTTTGGTTTGTGTGATGGCTGTAGTGTTTACAGTGTGTGTGTGTGTGTGTGTGTGTGTGTGTGTGTGTGTTTTACCTTACGGAGTGTCTCCGCAAAACGAAGGTTTTCAATTCCCCTGCACAGAGCTTACTTGCAAAATGGCTCTGAGCACTATGGGACTTAACATCTTAGGTCATCAGTCCCCTAGAACTTAGAACTACTTAAACCTAACTAACCTAAGGACATCACACACATCCATGCCCGAGGCAGGATTCGAACCTGCGACCGTATCAGTCCCGCGGTTCCGGACTGCAGCGCCTAGAACCGCAAGACCACCGCGGCCGGCTTTACTTTCTGCAGTTATGCCTTCAAAATGACAGGCTGTACTCCTGTCGAAATATTGGCGATTGTCGACGACATCACCCGGCTGCATTCCCGTAAGTTATTTGAACATTCATAATCTTGTATTGTAAAATAGTTACGGAGGTACAATAAAATGCCCGTAGAAGGAAACCGTCACAATTTTTTAAAGTTTTCTTTATTTAAAGTGATTGGAGATTAGTGTTAAAAGAAACTGACATTCAAATTTCTTTCTTTAGAAGAAGTGTTTCGGACGCCAGCAGTATATTACAAATAACATCAAAATTTAAAAGCAATGGGCTAAGTATGTGTGTGTGTGTGTGTGTGTGTGTGTGTGTGTGTGTGTGTGTGTGTGTGCGCGCGTGTGTTAACGTAGTAGAAAGAGAGAGAGAAAGAGAAAGCACATGGCGTAGCACAGCCAGGAGCAGGAAGTGGCGAGGGAGACCTCAAAATGGGACGTGCAATTGCCGTGGAGTGTAAGTTCCGTAATTTTCTTCTTACCTCCAAATTATCTTATATCGAGTTTATTTTTGAATGAATCAGAAAGATCTTACGTCAGCCTTTCCCAAAACAATCAAAAAGATTCTGTATCTGCAACACTGGTAAAATTAAACTTCGTGCCGGAAACTGAAAATCCTTCTGAGTATATTAAAATCGAACGGTAAAAGTTCAATCAAAGCAGTACGTAAAAGAAGAATACAAACTCAATAAACTATAAGAGTAAATACCGAGACTTCTGTAACAGATGTTTTACTACATGTATTTTCACTTTAAAATAATTTAAAACACTTCCACTGCGCTATGACTGGGTGAATTTTCGACTTTCTGCAAAAATAAAGTAGATCTGTTTTCGCCACAGGCACTCTCACTGAAGTTCAAGTACTTTCGATAGCTCCCTTGCATAAAGCCGGTTGATTGCTCCGAACCCTTAGAAGTGCGCGCCACCACAAATACCACTAAATCGCTTTTGTCATGGAAGGGTTTTTGTTCTTCACTTCTGCGTTTTCACAAGCGGCTAATCGCGTTCTACCACTGACAGACAACACAAGTGAGCAGCTGTTTCTGCAACGGATAACTAAAGAAAAATTTACGAGCGCCTCGAAGCCTGGGCGAACTACAGCACAACGATAAGTAAATGTGTCATATGATATCCACTTGTTGCGATAAAGCGCCCCTTTATATTGCCATTATGGTATTATAGTGTGTCGGAGCTTGAGATGAGAACAACACCGTGTCGCTGTGACTGAGCAATTCGTGACGTCAGGGAAACTAAAACTCAAACGTTTCGAATAATTTATTATTGTACCTATTTTTCCGTTTCCTGAACAAAGCACACAACAATTTACCCGAACATACTTGACTTCTAGTAGTTCCGAAATGCACCTCTATCCGTATAGTATCTCACCCTTTGCTTCTGCATGCTGTACTTGACATCTCTTCTTTACGCACAAAGAAACTACGAAGGGAGTAGATATTCGTTGAGGAATGCATTTAGGCGAACAGCTCTGTAGTTTGTGGTGGGGAAACGGTATCGTTATCGTCAACGTCTACTACCTAGTTAAGCTGAAGAAGAAATTTTATCTTCAAATATTCGTGTTAGATATCCGCACCGGACGCCAAAATCTACAGTGCTCAAATCCATTGATAAATTATTTATCATAATTAAAACAATACATTTAAACAAATTACGGTGGTTTGAGTTGAGCAAATAATGGACAAACATAGGAGGGAGCTAATTAATGTCTGCGAACTCGAACCACAAAATGCGAAGACAATATTCTAATGCTGAGAGCAATAGAGCCTATTTTCACTAGTGCTCTTAAAGAAACGTTGTACAGAGTGATGTGAAGCAGTAGTTATGACACTGCACCTGCAAGCATATGGAGCAATTTTCTAAACTCTTTTCAGTCATTATCTGCGATTTACTTAAATCACTTCAAACTAAAAACTCAATGGATCCACTGAAGACGACTTCTTTCACCATTCTTCTCCGCCTCCAATAACATCGATGTCAGGAAGTTCAATTCGAGCTTTCTTCTTTAAAAAAAATTGGAGCTACTCTCTGTGTACATTGACCGTACATTCATCTAATCGTCTAAAATTTTACATAATCGACGATTTGGGATCCCAATAAGGTGGAGAGGAGTTAACTAAATAGAGGGACTATAAGAATAAATGTAAACATTTACGAACGCGCCGTGACGTCAACAGCGATGAAACGCCATTACGTGAGTGAGTGTGGTTGTCGCGAGTCTTGTCTGTCTAATGAACATGTCAGTTAAGTTTTGTGACTTCAGAAATTTAGTCAAATTGGATTAAAGTGTAGAAGGTAAGTGATTCACTACCGATCATTATACGGTTTGCAAAACTGACTTGTGGTATTCGGTACAGATTTCCCGCAGTTTGTGAGAAATGAAAGACGTGATGTAAATTGAGGCATGATACTAGGTCCTTCCTACACCATTCTAGTGCCTGGTGCTGTCATCTGTTAGTGTAATGGGTCCTTCCTACACCACTCTAGTGACTGGTGCTGTCATCTGTTAGTGTAATCGGGGATTACATCAATATATAGTCAAAATGTACCTTGAGGGGTCCATAAATAACTGGGAACAGGGCTTTAAGAATAGCTAGCGGACAACTGATTTAATATGAGGCAAAATGCATTTACAAAATATTTTCTGTTTTATAGCATTGTTGTAATTATTACTTCATCTACTTCAGATGGTGAGGATCTATAAAGGAAAAGGAGACTGGAAGGAATGGGAAGAAGTGTCAATGAAGGAGACAGTTGAAGCAGCGATGAAAGGAACATCAACATTAGAACAATAAACTTTGGAGTGCCATTTAACACTGTGGGACTTACTATTCTTTTACCAAAAATATGCATGTGGTAGACGTGGTGGACATATAAAAATGCCGCACGAACAGTGACAAAGCGCGGCGGCGCCCTAAACCCCGCGGCTAACGATCGAGAGCAGCAGTGTTCGCGTAGAGTTGTCAGAGCTAAAAGACAAGCAACACTGCATGAAAAAGCCGCAGAAATTAATTACGAACGTATCCGTTTGGACACTGAGCTGAGATTTGGAGGAGTAGGAGGAGGAGATTAGTGTTTAACGTCCTGTGGACAACGAGGGCGACGGAATTTGGCATTAATGGGCTACGGACCAAGCCACAATTGTTTGCGATTGGTTTGAAGAACATTCTTGACAATTCGAGAGCCCGACATGAATCCCATTGACCATTTATGGGAGATAATCGAGAGGCCAATTCGTGCAAAAACTCCTGCACCGGCAACACTTCCGCAATTATGGACGGCTGTAGAGGCAGAGGGCTTCGAACGACTTGTTGAGTCCGTGTCAAGTCAAGCTGCTGCACTTCGTCAGGCAAAATGAGGTCCGACACGATATTAGGAGGTATCTCACTTTTTTTTAACCTCGGTGTATTAAACTTCCTACACTCAGTCATTCTCTTAGATGGACTGCTAGTAACACTTTGGAACTCACAAATAACTCCTTCGTTTGATTTCATGCGATTTTCTACAACCACCCTCCACAATACTCTACATTTCTTGGCCATCTGTACACGATGTCTGCCTGGTCTTTGCGTAGGCATGGCTGTTTCTTCTCGATTTCACTTCACAATCACATCACCAGATTCCTATACAGAGGGTATCTGAGAAACTTTGTCTCAGTCTTCCGATCACGAAGTGTCAGGCCAGATATCCATCGGAACATTTCGTTTCCCTTGCCCTGCTTTTCTTGTTGCGGGCCAACATCCTCCACCAACAGACAACTGGGCACAATTGCTGTAGTCATGAGTGTTCAAGGCGGTTCTACCATGTATCCAGTTGTAAAAAGTCAACCTTGTCTTCAGTGACCACTAGAACATCATCAACATACAGGAAGGTGCAAGGTGCCACTTTTGGACGATCACGGGTGACAGTGTAGATTATTATGATGGACAAAATGATAGAAGCAATCCCTGATGGGAGGAAAATGTGATACTTTTGCAGCAGAAAGTACTCGACTTTTAGGATTGTATTATAGAGCAATCGCACCCATTCAATTAGTTCTGGGTCGGCCACGGCGTGCAAAACGTCACGTGCTTACGATGTCCTTCACGCGGATCGAGGCTGGTCATGTTTCGGCTCGTATCGGCTTTGCTCGGTCCTTATCGGAACTACTTGGTGCAGCGCGACCTTTCAGTTACGTGCGATGCGACACTTTTTTCCGGCCACTGGTGTGGCATTTTGTGATCGGCACGTCTTTCTTCAGTTTAAAAGAAACGTGATGTCAGCGCTCTATATTCTTCGTCATTTATTTGTGGCATAAAGGAAGTCAAAGATCCAAAGATCGTTTGCACAGAAAGAGGCAGTTTAGCGATCTATCATAACAAACTTTAAGAATGAGCGGTAATTACAGAAGGGAAGGAAGAGAATTCTCAGTATTTATTATGCAGTCGCATGATCTACAGATACTGCAAATTTAGTTTGACAATGAAAGTGCAAAAAATTACAAAGGTCGAAAGTTGATTTGTACGAGATTCATTGTTATGCACATCAAAAATAATTTTGTACTAATTTAGCAATCATCGGGCAGTGATGAAATTGGCGATATGAATAGCAAATTTTCTGAAAATGGTTCAAATGGCTCTGAGTACTATGGGACTTAACAGCTATGGTCATCAGTCCCCTAGAACTTAGAACTACTTAAACCTAACTAACCTAAGGACATCACACAACACCCAGTCATCACGAGGCAGAGAAAATCCCTGACCCCACCGGGAATCGAACCCGGGAACCCGGGCGTAGGAAGCGAGAACGCTACCGCACGACCACGAGCTGCGGACCCAAATTTTCTGAAGTCGTACGTATTACTACATAGTTAGTTACAACAATTTCTGATGGGGCTGAACGAAGAGTATGGAGACGTTATACATTACTGAAAAGACATTTAGTTAAGTCAAGGGGCATGCCTGGAGCGATTTTTCGATTTAAAACACGTTATTGTTGAGTTTCTTAAGGAAAAGGAAAGCAGGAACGAAAATTAGTACATCCAGAATGGATTGCAAAAATCTCACTTTAAGTGCGCTTGACTTTATAGTATCCATATAAGACGTTGCAAGGTGAGAAACAACTTATTTCTGATTTTGTGAGGATGCATTAAAAAAAAAACAAAAACTGAAATGTGGATGGGAGTCACAATTTCGTGGCAACCCGAGTGACAAAAATCTGCGGAACTGTCTGTGACCGACAATATGTCGACTGCTTGTACCTGATGTGAATTTTATTACGCCTTCAACGTGCCAAAAATAATTAAATATCTCTAAAAATTGTTTTGTTTGTGATCTGTGTTGTTATAAAATTGAAACCGAGCTGCATACAAGAGGTTCAGTCTTCCTGTTTCATTCCTACCTAAATTTGGCGCTTTCGCAGTTTCCACCTCTTCCCACTTAAACATCTAGGCGTGATAGTGGGTGAAGTACGCAGACCGAGTGAGAGCACTGCACACGTGCTGAATTCTTGGCCGCCCCTGAATTATTTCTTCGTCTTCTCAGAGGGCAAACCATATGAGACCCCCTGGTACTCACTCACACGCCATCTCCAGGTCCATGAAGTAAATTGAAGATGGTTAGACTCCTCATAGAGTTTATGAGTAAGCAAGCGACCTGCATGGGTATCATCGGTTGTCCCACGGCCTTTCGCAGAGCCACAATGACTGATGGTAATGTTGACAATCTTACGCATTTTGCTGTCTATGACGTGCTGTAAATTTTTCATTGCGTATAATGAGAAGTATAGAGGTCGGTAGTTGAAACATTCAGCAGGACCCTCATTCTGTTTTGAAATTGGGACTATAAAACTCAGTGTCAATTTAGTCGCTACCTTCTTCTCTTCAATGATCTTGTTGAGGAAAAATGTCAGCCTTTCAGCCACCTCCCAGTGTCTCGATCTCCACAGTTGCGCTGGCAAATCATCTGGCCCAGTCGGATTCTCAAGTTTCATCTAACCTATGACTTCTAGAACTTCAGAGTAGGTGATCAACATGATGGGTGTTTGCCAGCTGTTGGAATGTGGCAACTCTCCATTGCAGACTACTTCGAAGTATCGCCATCAGTGCTCTGCTATCTTCTTCCCTGAATGATAAATTTACCTTCTTCGTCACTATGCCTGCTGTATACGTATGCAACTCATTTGCTACGCAATGTACACTCCTGGAAATGGAAAAAAGAACACATTGACACCGGTGTGTCAGACCCACCATACTTGCTCCGGACACTGCGAGAGGGCTGTACAAGCAATGATCACACGCACGGCACAGCGGACACACCAGGAACCGCGGTGTTGGCCGTCGAATGGCGCTAGCTGCGCAGCACTTGTGCACCGCCGCCGTCAGTGTCAGCCAGTTAGCCGTGGCATACGGAGCTCCATCGCAGTCTTTAACACTGGTAGCATGCCGCGACAGCGTGGACGTGAACCGTATGTGCAGTTGACGGACTTTGAGCGAGGGCGTATAGTGGGCATGCGGGAGGCCGGGTGGACGTACCGCCGAATTGCTCAACACGTGGGGCGTGAGGTCTCCACAGTACATCGATGTTGTCGCCAGTGGTCGGCGGAAGGTGCACGTGCCCGTCGACCTGGGACCGGACCGCAGCGACGCACGGATGCACGCCAAGACCGTAGGATCCTACGCAGTGCCGTAGGGGACCGCACCGCCACTTCCCAGCAAATTAGGGACACTGTTGCTCCTGGGGTATCGGCGAGGACCATTCGCAACCGTCTCCATGAAGCTGGGCTACGGTCCCGCACACCGTTAGGCCGTCTTCCGCTCACGCCCCAACATCGTGCAGCCCGCCTCCAGTGGTGTCGCGACAGGCGTGAATGGAGGGACGAATGGAGACGTGTCGTCTTCAGCGATGAGAGTCGCTTCTGCCTTGGTGCCAATGATGGTCGTATGCGTGTTTGGCGCCGTGCAGGTGAGCGCCACAATCAGGGCTGCATACGACCGAGGCACACAGGGCCAACACCCGGCATCATGGTGTGGGGAGCGATCTCCTACACTGGCCGTACACCACTGGTGATCGTCGAGGGGACACTGAATAGTGCACGGTACATCCAAACCGTCATCGAACCCATCGTTCTACCATTCCTAGACCGGCAAGGGAACTTGCTGTTCCAACAGGACAATGCACGTCCGCATGTATCCCGTGCCACCCAACGTGCTCTAGAAGGTGTAAGTCAACTACCCTGGCCAGCAAGATCTCCGGATCTGTCCCCCATTGAGCATGTTTGGGACTGGATGAAGCGTCGTCTCACGCGGTCTGCACGTCCAGCACGAACGCTGGTCCAACTGAGGCGCCAGGTGGAAATGGCATGGCAAGCCGTTCCACAGGACTACATCCAGCATCTCTACGATCGTCTCCATGGGAGAATAGCAGCCTGCATTGCTGCGAAAGGTGGATATACACTGTACTAGTGCCGACATTGTGCATGCTCTGTTGCCTGTGTCTATGTGCCTGTGGTTCTGTCAGTGTGATCATGTGATGTATCTGACCCCAGGAATGTGTCAATAAAGTTTCCCCTTCCTGGGACAATGAATTCACGGTGTTCTTATTTCAATTTCCAGGAGTGTATATCATGTTCGCGAGCTGGTGTGCCAAAGCTGACGTGGATCTCAGTGTAATGAGCTTATCTGGCTGCTGGAACTGTCTTCTTCGCATCATGTCTAGCATCACTGTAGACATTCCAGTTTTCAGATGTTTTCCAAACAAAAAAACTCGTGATTGTACTAAAGGGTGCAGTGTTGTGTGGTGGGCTGGTGGCCAGAGAGGCAACACTGTTGACAGTTAAGACTGACATTTAGTGATTTCCATAAATGAGGTAGTGAGGTAACTACGCCTCTCTCTGATATCCCTGGTCGGCATTGAGGTAAGGGCGGCGGCTTCTGCCCTAGTTTCCGAGCCAGTGCCATGCATTGCTGATGGTAGGTCCATTCTAGGCTGGAAACCCACAGAGGGCACGGTCACTGATGTCATTCGCACGCTGCTTTCTTCAGCATCGTGGAGCCTGCACAGCCCCTCGCTCCACTCGCGTCACCTCAGCGACGTGTGAAGACAGCTGTGCATCATGGGGTACGACTTGCTGCCCACTGGCAGGAGTCAGGTGGTGGCACCAAATCCCACCAGAAACTCAGCGTCGGTCGTAGCAGGCACGGAAAGCAGATCGCCGGGGCTGTGGCATCAAGTCACGTGAAGAAAATAATGCTGGAGGCAGGAGCAGCCCAGTCTCGAACCCGTGGCATCATAGTGGTGCTGTTGGTTTCCAGCAACGAGAAGTGATCCCCTGCCTCGAAATTTAGATTTATTTCTATGCCTCTGGCGCAATTTGTTTCACTAAACCCCAGCACCCAGTCACGGCGCCCATATTAAGAGACTTTCCCTGCTGTGGTGACAACGCCCCGCTGGCTACATGGTTACCACCATACGGTACAGTTTACCACTGCGCTCGGCTATCCTGGCTTCGCAGTTTCCTTGCGTGTTTGTTACTGTGATCCATATGTCGCCACACTGGCGGCTTCTGCCTTGCTGTACGGCGGCTTTAATATTACTTGTTATTACTTTTTCCACAGATTTATCAGTGGTACTACAAAACTATTTTTCTGCTATCACATTTTCCGTACCGTCTCCTGTCTACAACTACGTCTGACGATCTGTTTTATGATGTCTAGGTTTGGACATGCCTATTTCTTTACAGCTAACTACTTGGAAGTTTATTTTAATACTGTCTATGCTGTTTCGACGTCAGTAATAGGTGAAAGAGTCATGTTTCCGATTCTCTCACAGTCTCTCTCTCTCTCTCTCTCTCTCTCTATCTCTATCTCTCTGAACCGCCAACTTTTATCCATGTTGAACCACTTCGCATGGGCCATTTCTCCTCCATCTACTTGTATTAATTAAGAATTAAATGAGGTGAACTGAAAACAAAAGATCGAAGGAAGATTGACATTTCACTTCCCATTAATGATGAAGTCATTTAGCATGGAGCACAAGCTCGGATAGACCAAGGATGAGAAGCGCCACGCACTGAGAAGTTGCTTGCTGTGTATATATGTAAAACCCACCATATTTTCACTTCACTGAGTTTAGGTAAATCACGGCAAACCTTAAGCTGGATGGCCAGAAGGGAAATTCAAAACTGTTCCTTTCGAATCAGAGAACAGTGCTTTCAACAACTGAGAGAAATCGCTGTGTTCCAAAACTTCTGAGTAGTATACACGTTTTACCGTGTATAGTGTAAATTCGCGTAGTCGTCTGTCTTCTGTTTTTGTTTTGAACGGCCAGTGTCGGTTGGTCACAGCCAGTGTGCTCCCTGCCGCCGTTGGATAAGCAGCTGCCAGCAGAAAGTCGTATACTCCTAGCTCACTCATTTGTTACATAATTTAATTCTTAATTTATTTGCGTGTTTTTGGTACTTGCATTGTTTAAATTCATAAATTTCGGGCGTATTATAGTATTTGAGAGTTGTAGCATCGCGTTTTAGTACCTGAATAGTGTAAATTCGCCTAGTCTCCTTCCGCCGCCAAGCAGTGTGTCAGCAGTGCGCAAGTAGCAGCATTACTGCATTTACTAGGCAATCTTGTATTTTAATAACCGTTTAAATTTTGTGTCGATTTGTTTGTGCTCTCTGTAGATTAGTTCAGACGTTTTTTGCACAACAGTTTTTAGCATGGATAGGGACTGCAACTGCTGTGTTCGGATGCAGGCTGAGTTGGCATCCCTTCGCTCCCAGCTTCAGGCAGTGTTGGCTTCGGTCACACAGCTTGAGGCTGTTGCCAATGGGCATCACTGTGGGGGTCCGGATGGGGGTTTGTCGGGGACGGCCAGCTCGTCCCACGCATCCCCCGATCGGACTACGACTGTGGCTGGCCGGGATACTGCCCACACTGAGGCTGATCCCTCACCTCTGGTAGAGTGGGAGGTCATCTCGAGGAGTGGCAGGCGGCGAAAGACATTCCAGAGGGCTGAACGGAAGGCTTCTCCAGTTTGTCTGACGAACCGGTTTCAGGCTCTGTCTCCAGCTGATACTGATGTTAGGCCGGAGATGGATGCTTGTCCTGTTCCAGAGGTTGCCCCTCAGTCTGCAAGATCCGGGCAGTCGCAGTTGGGAGCTCCAACGTCAGGCGCGTAATGGGGCCCCTTAGGGATATGGCAGCCAGAGAGGGGAAGACAACCAATGTGCACTCCGTGTGCATACCGGGGGGAGTCATTCCAGATGTGAAAAGGGTCCTTCCGGATGCCATGAAGGGTACAGGGTGCACCCATCTGCAGGTGGTCGCTCATATCGGCACCAATGATGTGTGTCGCTATGGATCGGAGGAAATCCTCTCTGGCTTCCGGCGGCTATCTGATTTGGTGAAGACTGCCAGTCTCGCTAGCGGGATGAAAGCAGAGCTCACCATCTGCAGCATCGTCGACAGGACTGACTGCGGACCTTTGGTACAGAGCTGAGTGGAGGGTCTGAATCAGAGGCTGAGACGGTTCTGCGACCGTGTGGGCTGCAGATTCCTCGACTTGCGCCATGGGGTGGTGGGGTTTCGGGTTCCGCTGGATAGGTCAGGAGTCCACTACACGCAGTAAGCGGCTACACGGGTAGCAGGGGTTGTGTGGCGTGGACTGGGCGGTTTTTTAGGTTAGATGGCCTCAGGAAAGTACAGAAAGAGCAACAGCCTCAAAGGGTGCGGGGCAAAGTCAGGACATGCGGGGACCAAGCAGCAATCGGTATTGTAATTGTAAACTGTCGAAGCTGCATTGGTAAAGTACCGGAACTTCAAGCACTGATAGAAAGCACCTAAGCTGAAATCGTTATAGGTACAGAAAGCTGTCTGAAGCCAGAGATAAATTCTGCCGAAATTTTTACAAAAGCACAGACGGTGTTTAGAAAGGATAGACTGCATGCAACCGGTGGTGGCGTGTTTGTCGCTGTTAGTAGTATCTGTTTATCCTGTAGTGTAGTAGATGTGGATAGTTCCTGTGAAATATTATGGGTGGAGGTTACACTCAACAACCGAGCTAGGTTAATAATTGGCTCCTTTTACCGACCTCCCGACTCAGCAGCATTAGTGGCAGAACAACTGAGAGAAAATTTGTAATACATTGCACATAAATTTTCTCAGCATATTATAGTATTAGGTGGAGATTTCAATTTACCAGATATAGACTGGGACACTCAGATGTTTAGGACGGGTGGTAGGGACAGAGCATCGAGTGACATTATACTGAGTGCACTATCCGAAAATTACCTCGAGCAGTTAAACAGAAAACCGACTCGTGGAGATAACATCTTGGACCTACTGATAACAAATAGACCCGAACTTTTCGACTCTGTAAGTGCAGAACAGGGAATCAGTGATCATAAGGCCGTTGCAGCATCGCTGAATATGGAAGTTAATAGGAATATAAAAAAAGGGAGGAAGGTTTATCTGTTTAGCAAGAGTAATAGAAGGCAGGTTTCAGACTACCTAACAGATCAAAACGAAAATTTCTGTTCCGACACTGACAATGTTGAGTGTTTATGGAAAAAGTTTAAGGCAAATGTAAAATGCGTTTTAGACAGGTACGTGCCGAGTAAAACTGTGAGGGACGGGAAAAACCTACCGTGGTTCAACAACAAAGTTAGGAAACTACTGCGAAAGCAAAGAGAGCTTCACTCCAAGTTTAAACGTAGCCAAAACCTCTCAGACAAACAGAACCTAAACGATGTCAAAGTTAGCGTAAGCAGGGCTATGCGTGAAGCGTTCAGTGAATTCGAAAGTAAAATTCTATGTACCGACTTTACAGAAAATCCTAGGAAGTTCTGGTCTTACGTTAAATCAGTAAGTGGCTCGAAACAGCATATCCAGATACTCCGGGATGATGATGACATTGAAACAGAGGATGACACGCGTAAAGCTGAAATACTAAACACATTTTTCCAAAGCTGTTTCACAGAGGAAGACCGCACTGCAGTTCCTTCTCTAACTCCTCGCACAAACGAAAAACTGGCTGACATCGAAATAAATGTTCAAGGAATAGAAAAGCAACTGGAATCACTCAACAGAGGAAAGTCCACTGGACCTGACGGGATACCAATTCGTTTCTACACAGAGTACGCGAAAGAACTTGCCCCCCTTCTGACAGCCGTGTACCGCAAGTCTCTAGAGGAACGGAAGGTTCCAAATGATTGGAAAAGAGCACAGATAGTCCCAGTCTTCAAGAAGGGTCGTCGAGCAGATGCGCAAAACTATAGACCTATATCTCTGACGTCGATCTGTTGTAGGATTTTAGAACATGTTTTTTGCTCGAGTATCATGTCGTTTTTGGAAACCCAGAATCTACTCTGTAGGAATCAATATGGATTCCGGAAACAGCGATCGTGTGAGACCCATCTCGCTTTATTTGTTCATGAGACCCAGAATATATTAGATACAGGCTCCCAGGTAGATGCCATTTTCCTTGACTTCCGGAAGGCGTTCGATACAGTTCCGCACTGTCGCCTGATAAACAAAGTAAGAGCCTACGGAATATCAGACCAGCTGTGTGGCTCGATTGAAGAGTTTTTAGCAAACAGAACACAGCATGTTGTTATCAATGGAGAGACGTCTACAGACGTTAAAGTAACCTCTGGCGTGCCACAGGGAAGTTTTATGGGACCATTGCTTTTCACAATATATATAAATGACCTAGTAGATAGTGTCGGAAGTTCCATGCGACTTTTCGCGGATGATGCTGTAGTATACAGAGAAGTTGCAGCATTAGAAAATTGTAGCGAAATGCAGGACGATCTGCAGCGGATAGGCACTTGGTGCCGGGAGTGGCAACTGACCCTTAACATAGACAAATGTAATGTATTGCGAATACATAGAAAGAAGGATCCTTTATTGTATGATTATATGATAGCGGAACAAACACTGGTAGCAGTTACTTCTGTAAAATATCTGGGAGTATGCGTGCGGGACGATTTGAAGTGGAATGATCATATAAAATTAATTGTTGGTAAGGCGGGTACCAGGTTGAGATTTATTGGGAGAGTCCTTAGAAAATGTAGTCCACCAACAAAGCAGGTGGCTTACAAAACACTCGTTAGACCTATACTTGAGTATTGCTCAACAGTGTGGGATCCGTATCAGATCGCGTTGACGGAGGAGATAGAGAAGATCCAAAGAAGAGCGGCGCGTTTCGTCACAGGGTTATTTGGTAACCGTGATAGCGTTACGGAGATGTTTAGCAAACTCAAGTGGCAGACTCTGCAAGAGAGGCGATCTGCATCGCGGTGTAGCTTGCTCGCCAGGTTTCGAGAGGGTGCGTTTCTGGATGAGGTATCGAATATATTGCTTCCCCCTACTTATACCTCCCGAGAAGATCATGAATGTAAAATTAGAGAGATTCGAGCGCGCACGGAGGCTTTCAGACAGTCGTTCTTCCCGCGAACCATACGCGTCTGGAACAGAAAAGGGAGGTAATGACAGTGGCACGTAAAGTGCCCTCCGCCAAACACCGTTGGGTGGCTTGCGGTGTACAAATGTAGATGTAGATTATCCAAAGATCTTTGCTTTGTCAGTGTAACAAGGCTAGCGGTAATAAACTGTGGTGTCACCGCCAGACACCACACTTGCTAGGTGGTAGCCTTTAAATCGGCCGCGGTCCATTAGTATACGTCGGACCCGCGTGTCGCCACTGTCAGTGATTGCAGACCGAGCTCCACCACACGGCAGTTCTAGAGAGACTTACTAGCACTCGCCCCAGTTGTACAGCCGACGTTGCTAGCGAAGCTATACTGACCAATACGCTCTCATTTGCCGAGACGATAGTTAGCTTAGCCTTCAGCTACGTCATTTGCTACGACCCAGCAACGCGCCATTACCAGTTTATTATATTCAGTGTAATAATGTCTAAACAAGAGCGATGTTCTCCAATTGTGGATTACAGTTAAGTATTCCAAGAACTACGTTCTTTTCTTTATAGGATAATTGCTTTACCTTGTTCCAGACCTCACGCCAATCTGCGTGAGCTTAACGGGTACCATTCGGCTACCTCCGAGTGGCTTAGCTGTCTTGCTACGCCACTACATAAACAACAACAATAATTTTTACTCCCCCTTTCAACCTCCTCTTATTAAACCAACCATGAAAGCTGAAATACATTCTTAACACTTGAAGTCGTCTTCAGAAAAGGAGTAAATTGGGGCGAGAGGAGTAAGGGAGGAAAGACAGAAAGAAAGAAAATAGAGATAGAGAGAGAGAGAGAGAGAGAGAGAGAGGGAGGGAAGCTTAAGTTCAATGCTCCACCGAAAGAGTAGTCATTAAAGATGGGAGGGAGAGAGAGATAGATAGAGAGAGAGAGAGAGAGAGAGAGAGAGAGAGAGAGAGACAGAGAGACGAATACCTTTTTGTAACTAGCAAAATTTGTTCTGTAATAGTGCCACTTAATCAATTTTCGTTTCCAATACATTATATCAATGGCTCCCTCAACCCTAGCAATATAAACAAACATGCGACTATGCTTCTATAACCGCAAAAAATACTAATGTTCTTTTGACTAACTTTCCCTTGATGCAGTGTTTTTCTTTCCGATATGACAGTTAACGAACCTAATAAAAATAACAACTATAATAATAATAAAGCAGGCCACTATGACGAGAACAACCCTGGAAGTGTAGAAAATTTAGTCTCTATCTTGTCTGGATATGATTATTATAAAGATTAAAGCTAATAATATCTTTTTGACCGGTTTATTACAAAACAAGGAGACTATTGGTTAATCATTCAATGACAGAACGGATTGCTTAGTTAGCAAAAACTACGGTGACAGTCACACTTGTACTAGACGTAGCGGAGTCTAATTTCAGTTGTCCACGAATTTGTAACACCTGTATGTTGTCAATAAGAAGAGGTACACAGCTGATAATTGTATGAAAACAACTTAGGTTAAATTCTAAACCCTTACACAGCCTCTTTTATAAAAACTCCAGAAATGTTTTATTACATTTTAATATGTTATTGCTATTGTTTTTGGTTTGACGACTGCTACCTAAATTAAATCTTGTTAAGTACTTCAAGGATGATAACTAACTCGAGATAGTAAACTGCATTCATCACTACGTTGAAAAAAAATGTCATGAATATCTACGTCTGTATTATTTCCATACTTTTTGTATCATTATGTTTTCTAAATGCCCAAGTTATTAACATCTTATGCAGCAGCGTTTCTGGCGCACTAGTTTAAACCTATAAAATCACACAACAGCAGCGTCTGTTGAATAAACTAATGGTACAAGCTTCTGGATTTCCTTACCACTCCCCAGTAAAGTAGAAAAATTCTTGTACCCAGGAACAGTTCTTCAAGGGGCTCTTTGTTTGTCGTGTCTAACACATACCAGCTTCCCTGACGCAGTAGATTATCTTATTCTCCGTATAGTTGTTACTGAAATTGATTGTTATGTTTTCTACATGGTAATGAGACTACATACATATCATTTATGATTCACGATATTAGGGGCAACACTTTGTTACGCTAGTCCCGCTTTCTACAAACATTTTGCTTTTCATAACTCTCCACCACACACTATTGCACCTTCTTCTCGTCTCACTACGTAAGTTATGCTATATGTAGACCCACTCACTTAATACAAGCAAGTAACTAAAGCTTGATATTTCCAAGTCTCTGTTTCACACATTCTGCGATGCATACGTACGCACAGACATCTTACATAAATGTGAGTGAAGCTTGTTACATACTTCTGTTAAACTTTCGACTTTGCTTAGAGTGTAGGAGACATTTAATCTCTACCTCCTTCCTTTTCTTCTAGCTACTCGGGTACCTTGCGTGACGTATTCCACTGTGCTAAGTTAAGAAAAGTGTTCCAATTAGGATAACAAAACCACGTCTACGGACGAAGGACGTTATCTCGTACCCTAGAATAGAATAAAAGTTTACTTTTTCTTGGTACTTATTCAAACACGTTTACTTCGTTTTTCATTCACATGAGGGCGATCAAAAGTTTCCGTTCGAGTGCGTTGCTGCAGCGTACGAGTATATGCTTCATAGCGTTACTACGGTGCGTGTATATAAGCACTAACATGTAGCAAAGGGATTGGTGTAGCATTTTTGTCTTTCGAACATGCATGCGGTAAATTAAAAACGTGAACTATGGCGACGTTATTACCAAAAGCGTCCAAACATGACCAACGTGCTGCTATTATTTTCTTGGCTGATGAAAAATACCGGTAGACATCCATCGCAGGACGAAGAACGTGTATGGAGCATCACGTCTGTCCAAAACCATCATTATAGAATGGTGTGTCAAGCTCCGTGCTTGTAGCGATTCGACCCAAGACGCCGGTCGACATGAGAGGCTAGCCTCATCCATTACGGACCAACTCAGGTGCGGGACGCTCGAGCACCCGCCCTATGGTCGTGCTCTCTCGCCATCCGATTGCCACGTCTCCGGTCGGTTAAAAAAGACCTCGGACGGTAAATGACTCCTATCGTACAAGTGTGCGCAACAAGCAGTTACGGACTTCTTCACACAGCACTACACAGTGCTTCAATCTGGTTCGTCGGTTGGATGATTACCTCAATGCTGGCGCCGATGTTTCCTGAATCGCATACAGATTATGGACTGTACGACCTTCGAAGGGCAATATTTTGATAACCGCTTAAGTACGTTCAAAATGGCTCTGAGCACTATGGGACTTAACTTCTGAGGTCATCAGTCCCCTAGAACTTAGAACTACTTAAACCTTACTAACCTAAGGACATCACACACATCCATGCCCGAGGCAGGATTCGAACCTGCGACCATAGCGGTCACGCGGTTCCAGACTGTAGCGCCTAGAACCGCTCGACCACCCCGGCCGGCACTTCAGTACGCTTTCTAACAGGTCACAACTATTTTGGTGTGAGAATCTGTTCTTCCCTCTGTCTATGGTTGTCGGTTACAGTCGCAGCTTTATCTTCTGATACTCTCCTGTCCTTGATTCTCTGATTACATATGTTTCCTCCAGGTTTTTAATTTCCTATTATACCTTCAATCACTTGTTTGTACCACCATGGTTTAAAGAAATGCTCGTTGATTAATGTTTTAATGATTACTGTTGGTTTTACAGGGATATACTACGGCGGTTTAGACTTTCACATTTCAAGTGTACTCCTTACCAAGTGAAATTTAGTTAAGCAGATACCTGCTACAAACTTAAACAGAAAAAAGTCACATAAGCTCGAGAAAATGCGAGCTTATTCCATCGCTATATATACATTGCACGATTGAATTATACCAGGTCCCACTGTAAATATAATTTCGGTGTGGCCCAATATTTTACCTTCGGCAGGCGTATGGCTTCATTATACAAGCCGTTTAATCTTGTGAGCGGAACCGTGCTTAGTATTCCATATGCATGAAATGTCAAATGCTGTTACATTTGCACTGTCACATACGTCGCCAAGATCTCGCATAAAACGACTGTACTGTGCTCAATGATGAAAATTCAATCGGAGCGGAAATTGCATTTACGTCGCGTACCTGCCTGGCAATTTGGTCCACGCTCGCCGGTTGGAGCCAGTGCTCTGACACCCCTACATTAACGAATGCGGGAGAGACGACCTGAAACGATCCAAAGTTCTACTCCAATGGCCTCGACAACGAGCCATGATGCATATCAGTTAGGCTACTTTAAATATCGTAAAGACGTCACTTGTTTACATAATTGCAATAGATTGCTCCACCTTAATATGGACGAAAACACTTTGATGTGGCAAGCACGAGTTTACTTTATGTACAACAGTACCAGTTTCTCAAATGCGACGTGTTCGATGGAGGAAAAATTAGCGTCAAACTTCTACTCAGTGGGACAATCCTGTCGAATTATAGGTGCTATGCAGATGAAAAATGTATAATAAAATTTTCTTCAGACACATTCTTGACTACTGTTATGTGGATACTACATGTACCACACAAGAATGTATGTATGAACACGATCAACGGTTTATAGATGTACAGAACTTCCTGTTTTCAAGTGAATCCCACCCTATCTTCGAATAAAGCCACGGCTGATATTAATGTTGAGAAAACTCCAATACAGTCATGTTGGACTGTAGGCGGGCGTTGTAAAGTAGAACATAAATACGTGCCATAAGTCATATTGTTTCTTACAGACTGCATATATTTTTAAAAACATTTCAACCGTTATCTGTCTGGAATACGGGTATCTGAAGAAAAGTGACGACTTAGATCCCTACTACTTCCACAAAGTATAAATGCTCTTCTACATCCTAAAAGAGAAGACTGTCTATCACATTCACCAAGGAAACTAAAACAGATCAGGCCCAGCTCTTAATTTGTATTTCCACGCACGAGGACGAAATTAACTCAAGGTTGCTCAGCAAATGTCCCGTCGTTACCGCTGCTCTGGAATTCAAAAGTAATGCATGGGTGGCAATGTGTTAAATACTGATTTTGTAACAGTTGATGCCTAGGTTTTTTCTAAAGTTTTTAATAATTCTTTGTATCACCAGTGACACGTGATACGCACATGTGTGGGTCATTATATGTGATTCTGACAGTTTTCTCAATACCTTCTGCTGATGACCAACAATGAGTACAAGGGAAATCAGCTTCTATAAGACTGTGGTGTCACCGCCAGACACTTGCTAGGTGGTAGCTTAAATCGGCCGCGGTCCATTAGTACATGTCGGACCCGCGTGTCGCCACTGTCAGGATCGCAGACCGAGCGCCACCACAAGGCAGGTCTCGAGAGACGTACTAGCACTCGCCCCAGTTGTACGACGACGTTGCTAGCGACTACACTGACGAAGCCTTTCTCTCATTTGCCGAGAGACAGAATAGCCTTCAGCTAAGTTAATGGCTACGACCTAGCAAGGCGCCATTAACCATTTGTAATGTTGCATGTACCTCAAGATAGAGTCTCACTTGTATCATCCAGAATGCTGTATACCAAAGGACAATATAAAAGTTAAGTGTTCTAGTAGCTACGTTCTTTTCTTTATCACATTCATTACGAATCCTGTTCCAGACTTAACGCCAGACGGCGTGAGTTGACGCGTGCCCTTTCGGCTACTTCACTGTGGACTGGCTGCCTTAACAGTCCACTACAAAGACAAAACAGCGAAATCTGATCCACCCAAGTTCTGGTAGGCAACAGAACAGTTATTAACACGAAACAATTTATAGCATATGTCTCACATTGCTTATGGTGGTAGATACGAAACACTTCTTCAGTCTTTTAAAACCAGTTGAGTGAAAATGAAAAATCTATATAGTGACACAAAAAACTGCTCTGTTTGAGTAAAAGTATATGGTCTAAGCTGAGTGCTGCATCAGTTCACAGATCGGAATTACAGTAAGTTTATCAGGTTGACGAATTAGTAGCAGAAAGTTACGTTAAAGGGAAATTTCATGATGATAGCGTAGATTTGTCAATTTCTTTTTTCTTACTCTTTCCGTTATAGCTTCCAGGAACATATATGAGGAAGACTGAATAATTACTTCATTATCGGTACTTGCGTTTACTGGTCCAGTATTTTGCTATGCTGACGGCACTTTCATCATCTTGATATTCACCTTGACTTTTTCTTGTGTTTGATGAGTCCACAAACTAATTATGTAGCCTTATTTGAAATTCGATTATACGCAGTATTTAACAACATATTTAGTTATTTATGAACAGCTCCTTTTCTTACTGTCATCCGTACTTTTTTTTTACACTACTTTTGCTTTCCGTAGCTGTTCGCTACCAGCAGATAGAATGCAGAGACCCGGACGATTAATCGCTCAATATCATGCGCCATTGGCATTTCATTTCTCGTAATTGAGACACACAACCATAGACCGCAGCTGGAGACGAAGGCAGATCATTTAATATTGTGCCAAGAACGGCTACTGGTTTTCTCAAATGAGAAAGAGAGAGGAAGAAGGGAGGAAGGTAGTGTATGGGTGTGTGGGTGGATGGGTGGGAGCAGGAATGGAAACATAGAGATAGGGAGCACGGAAGGCGTTGGGTTCTTGTTTAAAACTTTAGATCAGATTCTGAAATTCTAGTAGGTGTCTCATGAACAAAGTTTATATTAAATACAAAACTTTACGAACTGAAGACAGCGGTTAAAATGATCTGTAAAATTACACTATCAGCTCGCAAATTGGTCAATGTCTCATAGTATTCATTAGCCTCTGAAATAATAATCCTCAATTTATTTTTGCAGGATGGACGATGTGTTTCCGCGTTTTACGAAACTGTCATACCGTCTTATACTCTGCAAATCAAAGCTGCTGTTGATCTGCAGGTGAAAAGCATTCTCTGAGGTTACAATACTTTTTATTAACATCGGCTAAATGCATGTGTATATTAATACAGGTGCCTGAACCAACTGATGAAACACTGTTCCCAGTACTATACGGCAAATAACGTTTCACTTATTGCCGTTATTTCTACCGCCAATGCACATGACCGCGTTAAGAAATAACAAATATATTCTGCTAAGATATGCGATAAAAATATATATCAAAAAGTGATATTTTTAGAAGCATTTTAATGGCAAGGGACTGTTAAAAGATGATAAACTACCAGTGATAAAAACTATGGAGTTCTGTTTATTGAAAGAGAAATGCAAACAAGAGTATTGCTGGTGAAATGAAATGCACATGATAAACGTCTTCTTCACAATTTCTACAGCAATGAAAAAGGAAAAAGTAAGATTTTAATTTAACGTCCCACCGGTATTTTGCCCATCAGAGCCATTAATCTACACCCAAAGGACGCAAAAGGAGAACGGCTGTGGCCTTGTTAAGAAATTATTCTTGCATTCGCTCAGGCGATTCACGAAATATCCAAACGGGCCGCGGTGGTCGAGTGTTTCTAGGCGCTTCAGTCCGGAACTGCGCGACAGCTACGGTCGCAGGTTCGAATCCTGCCTCGGGCATGGATGTGTGTGAGGTCCTTAGGTTAGTTAAGTTTAAGTAGCTCTAAGTTCTAGGGGACTGATGACCTCAGATGTTAAGTCACATAGTGCTCAGAGCCATTTGAACCATTTGAAATATCTAAATGAAGTTGGTCGGACATGAATTTGAGCCTAAGTATTCACGAACATTAATCTAATGCGTTAACAAATGCACCCTATCGCTCGGAATAGAACTAATTAGAAAGAAGCGTTAATGAAAAATTTTGAATTCATTCCATACACGGGTGGGGTGCTTTATTACGTATGGAACAAATGTTAACAGAGAAAAGAAGAAGATTAGGGCATAATGGACGTCTGTATCGAGTTCCTGGGAAGAAAATCGACCCTGTCCTATTCAAAGAAATCGTCGTCTCGCTCGGTAACAGTAGAGATCCTGCAGACGCAAGAGCGTCCCACTAATCCGCTAATATCCTGACATCTTAAGGCGACAGCGTGTAGCATGCTTTCAGCATTCCTACATATTAGCTTTACCGGCCACGTTCACCCACGGTATGCGCCACTGTTTGTACAATGCATTTAAAGGTAGCAGCGACAGGCAGCGAGCTGTGTGTGTGTGTGTGTGTGTGTGTGTGTGTGTGTGTGTGTGTGTGTGTGTGTGTGTGGGCACGCGCGCGAGTGTGTACGCTTGCTTGATCGAGCGTTAGCTTAAGTGGGCTACTTGATTTGAATGTCGGCTCATTAGGAATGTTCGAACTCGGGAAGGAGACAGCGCCTGCCTCAGGCGTCTAGCTACAAGTGACGGCATTCAACTCTAAATTTAGCCACGTTGGGAGCCGCCTGAAGCAGACCAGGCTCTCTTGTTGAGCTCCGCACTCTGATAAACAGTGGCTGCCACCCGCAGCAACCTCACGCTTCGCTGTAACCGCCGGAGTACAGTTCTGCCTTCTTTCTCAAAACGGACAGTTTGCAGCAGGTCGAGGAACTATCAGCCCTTTTCTATTGTTGGGTAACATTCATTCGGCTGAAATACGCATGAATCGGAAACCTTCGTCTACGAGCACCACCATAATTATAATCGCATGATACTGCTACCATCGATGTTTTCGATATTAACATGGTATTCCTTATACACATAAAGAAGTGTTGCAGTTTTAATGACCAGAATTATATATGACTGATGATTTCATTCTGTACCTATGTGGCATCTGTTCTTTCGGACATGTCCGAAAGAACAGACATCACATATATAAAAATTAGGGCGGGACAGCCATTGATCTCTTCAGTGCAGATGGACATCAGGATCGAATTCTTACGGGAATCGGCAAGTAATGTGGATAACGGGCAAGGGGCGCTACTTTAGTAGTTTGTTGATAAGTTGAGAATTTGGGTCTGACGAAAGGCGTGCTAGGATAGTCCGTGCGCAGATTTCACCCCCTTATTTGTCCCGATATACTCTTACAGTCCCAAAACCTGCATGTTTCGTGGAGTCATTGTCATCTATACTACAAAGTCACACACTTCAAATTCACAAAAGGAGAGGAAAACTTAATGGCAAACCAGCTCAGCAAGTATCTTGTCTAGGACAACAACGCGAAATTAAAACACTGTTTCCATAGCTAACTAATGACTACAGCATTGACTTTGATACACTTTTCGTCAATGGACAGCTATTACTGAATATTCTCTTCTGTTTCATAAGATGAATGTAAAATATGTCCTAAATGTTTCCGTTCACACAGTGATTGTGTCAGGTCGAAACGGCATGTGAAAAACTCTATTTCGAGTGTGTAAAACCGCGGCTACCCTTTTTTCCACACCATCGGTTCTTAGACCGACAAACATAGGAATTCACGTTTAGCTCGATTTCACGTCTGTCGAAACACTAAAATGAGCACACGCAGAAATTAATTTAGTATAATTTTTAAAAGTTTAATTTCATATATCAAACTACTAAAAAAGTAAGTGCAACACAATCATGATATGTATAGTTCTTTTACCGATAAAGTGTTTCTCAGCATACTTTTGACGAAAGAAAACCAATGTGTGCAGTGACCATCCACTTATCTCTTTAACTGCCGCTTTAAGTAAGTAGACACAGAAGCACAAGCAAACAGATATTAAGACAACTGTACAATTCAGACCGAGTCACTAACAAAACAATTATGTTATTAAGCAAAGACGAATCTGCAGATTTGCACCCTTGATTCCGCTTGGAAACTTATTACATGCTGTTATACTGGTGTGACTTTTTGGGAGGTTCGCAAAACGCTCTAAGGAGAGACGATGTATAGGAGTTGGACAAAAATATCGAAACACCGAGGACATCAAATAATTAACACGGTGTAGGAAAACGTTTGGCATTCAAATCAGTTTCCAGACGTCTCGGAATGGGTAAATAAAGGTCCAGTATGGTTTTCAAGGTAATGTTATGTCGTTCTTTCTGCAAAACAGTGGCAAATTCGGGTAAGGGTGATTGAGGTGGATAGCGATCACGGACCCATCTCTCGAAACTACGCGAGAAAGGCTGAGTTATACCTAGGGCTGGTAACTGTGGTGGCTAGAGGACATGCAACAAGTCATTCTCGTGCTCACAAAAGCGATCCTGGACGATGCGAACTGTGTCAAATGTTCAAATGTGTGTGAAATCGTATGGGACTTAACTGCTAAGGTCATCAGTCCCTAAGCTTACACACTACTTAATCTAAATTATCCTAAACAAACACACACACCCATGCCCGGGGGAGGACTCGAACCTCCGCCGGGACCAGCCGCACAGTCCATGACTGCAGCGCCACAGACCGCTCGGCTAAACCCGCACGGCGCGAACTGTGTCAATAGGTTCTCTTTCTTCTTGGAAAACAACATCAGCACTGAGGAATAAACATTGTACCATGAGATAGACCTGATCAGCCAATATGGTCACATAGTTGTTGGCAGTAATGCGACCTTTCGTTAACACCATGGGGCCCATGGAATGCGACGATATGGTTGTCCAAATCAAGTCACCCTCCACCTGTTTCACTCTTGGGACGTAAACTCGGGCAGAAGTTGGAGACAGTGTGAAACAAGACTCATCCGACCAAATGACATTCTTCCAGTGTTCCATAGTCCAGGTTTTATGGCTTCGGCGTCATGTGTTTCCTTTTACGAGCATTTGGGTCGCTGATGAGTAGTTTTGGAATTCCAGCTCGTCCTGCGGTTCCCAGGTAACGGAACTTCCTTCGTGTTGTTTTGGTGCTGATAGGGTTCACAAGTGCGATATTCAGTTCTCCAGTGCTTTTTTCAGTTGCCATCGTTTTAATTTTCTTCACAATCACGTTCAATGATCGTCCGTCACGATTACACAACACACACTTTTATCCGCATTGTGACTTAGCGAATATGTTATTCCGCTTTCCCTGTATGCGGTATAAACGTTCCATACGATGCCTCTTGAAACCTCGAACACTTCGGCTCCCCTAGTTACGAAAGCACACATCATACGAGCACAAACAATTTTCCTACTTTCGAAGTCACTTACCTGCAATATAATACATCCATAACAACACCGAACACTATTCTGACACAAGTGATACTTGCTACGCATTGAGGACATTTCACAAGTGCCATTTGTGTACAAATACAATAGTGCAACCAGCAAGATTGTCTAGCATCTGTAGTTATGTTCAAGTAGACCAACAAGCCCGTTTGCAGTGGGGTCGTGCACATTCGGCCTGGAATCTCATTGGCTAAGCGAAGACGTGTCTGGAGACCCCTGGACAGTGGTGGGATACCAACCTGAATGTCGCCCAACATACAATCCGACAAACAGGTTCAAAATGGTTCAAATGGCTCTGAGCACTATGCGACTTAACTTCTGAGGTCATCAGTCGCGTAGAACTTAGAACTAATTAAACCTAACTAACCTAAGGACATCACACACATCCATGCCCGAGGCAGGATTCGAACCTGCGACCGTAGCGGTTGCTCGGTTCCAGACTGTAGCGCCTAGAACCGCACGGCCACTCCGGCCGGTCCCGACAACCAGGAGTAATGCTTCTGGCGCATTTTCTATTTTTTTACCTCTTACTACATCGAGAGGAAGAAAAACGGATGGTCTAAATTCCAAACTGAAAATTAATCACACTCTATTTTGTCTTGCAACACATACTACAGAAAGTTCCAGCAGTCTTGACACGTTGGTAACACCGGGGCCCACCCGATCAAAGAAATTAAGCTCGGCTAGTACTTGGATGGGTGACCGTCGAAGAGAAAAGTGGGTGCCGTTGGCTTTAAGGACACGTAAATCGACGAAGTGGCGACCAATTCAAATACTTGCACCAAGCCGTGGCGCCACACGACAGTATTTGTTTTCTTCACAGAAACTTCAGACGTATTGGTTCTGTGTTACCCTATCCTGCGCGAGCCTCTTCAAAATGGTTCAAATGGTTCTGAGCACTATGGGACTTAACATTTGTGGTCATCAGTCCCCTAGAACTTAGAACTACTTAAACCTACGTGCCGGCCGAAGTGGCCGTGCGGTTAAAGGCGCTGCAGTCTGGAACCGCAAGACCGCTACGGTCGCAGGTTCGAATCCTGCCTCGGGCATGGATGTTTGTGATGTCCTTAGGTTAGGTAGGTTTAACTAGTTCTAAGTTCTAGGGGACTAATGACCTCAGCAGTTGAGTCCCATAGTGCTCAGAGCCATTTTGAAACCTAAGTAACCTAAGGACATCACACATATCCATGCCCGAGACAGGATTCGAACCTGTGACCGTAGCAGTCGCGCGGTTCCGGACTGCGCGCCTAGAACCGCTAGATCACCGCGGCCGGCGAGCCTCTTCATCTCCGAATAACTACTGCAACCTACATCCTTCTGCTTACTGAATGCATCTCTTGGTCTCCCCCTACAATGTTTAACACACACCTCCATCCAGTACTAAACTGGTGATCCCTGATAACTCAGAACGTGTCCTTTCAACCAAGCCCTTCCTTTTGTCATATTATGCGACAAATGTCTAAGTTTCTTTTCTCCTCAATTCTGTTCAGTACCTCCTCGTTAGTTACGTGATCTACCCATCAAATCTTCAGCATTCTTCTGTAGAAATCTTCAGCATTCTTATGTAGCACCACATTCCTAAAGCTTCTATTCTCTTTTCGTCTAAACTATTTATCGTCCGTGTTTCTCTTCTGCACATGGCTACAGTCCAGAAAAAAATCTTGAGAAAATATTTCCTAATACTTAAGTCTATATTTGATGTTGACAAATTTCTCTTCTTCAAAAACTCTTTTCTTGCCATTGCCCCAGTCTACATTTTCTATCCTCTCTACTTCGACCATCATCAGTTATTTGCTGTCCAAATAGCAGACGTCATCTATTACTCGTTTCCAAATCTAACTACCTCACCATCACCTAATTTAGTTCATTATCCTCGTTTGTGTTCATTTTACATCCTCCTTTCGAGGCACTGTCCATTGCATTTAGCTGCTCTTCCAAGTCCTTTGCTGTGTCAGACAGAATTGCAGTGTCATCGGCAAACCTCAAAGTTTCCATTTCTTCCCCTTGGACTTCATTTCCGAATCCAAACTTTAATGCTTTTCCTTTACTGCTTGCTCATTCTACAGATTGAATAACATCTGGGCTACAATCCTATCTCACTCCTTTCTCTACCAGTGCTTCCCTTTCATGCCCATCGACTCCTATTACTGCTGTATGGTTGCTGTACAAGTTGTAAATAGCCTTTCCCTCCATGTATTTTAGCCGTGCTACGTTCAGATTTTCTCGGATACTTCCAGTCAACATTGTCAAAAGCTTTTTCTAAGTCCAGAGATGCTATAAACTTAGGTTTACGTATCGTTAACCTATTTTCTAAAATAAGTCGTAGCTTATGTGATGCCTCGTGTGTTCCTATATTTCTCCGACAGCCAACTTGATCTTCCCCAAGGTCAGCCTCTACCAGTTCTCCCATTCTTCTGTAAGGAATTCGTGTTAATACTTTGGCACCATAACTTATCAAACTGAGAGTTCGGCAATTTTCACACCTGTCAGCAACTGCTCTCTTTGGAATTGGATTTATTACATTTTTCTTGAAGTCTGAGGGTATTTCACCTGTCTCACATATGTTGTACACCTGATGGAAGAGTTTTCTGATGGCTGGCTCTCCCAAGGCTATCAGTAGTTCTGACAACATGGCGTCTACTCTCGAGACATTGTTTCGACTTAGGTTTTTCAGTGCTCTGTCAAACTCCTCTCGCAGTATCGTTTCTTCCATCTCACCTTCATATACATCCATTTCTATACTATTGCCTTCAATTTCATCTCCTTTGCATAGACCCTCTACATACTCTTTCCGCCTTTCCGCTTCCCCTTCCTTGCTTAGCCGGCCGAACTGGCCGTGCGGTTAAAGGCGCTGCAGTCTGGAACCGCAAGACCGCTACGGTCACAGGTTGGAATTCTGCCTCGGGCATGGATGTTTGTGATGTCCTTAGGTTAGTTAGGTTTAACTAGTTCTAAGTTCTAGGGGACTAATGACCTCAGCAGTTGAGTCCCATAGTGCTCAGAGCCATTTTTTTTCCTTGCTTAGGACTGGTTTTCCATCTCAGCTCTTGATATTCATACAGCTGCTTCTCTTTTCTCCAACGATCTCTTTAATTTTCCTATAGGCGGTATCTATCTTTCCCCTAGTGAATGGTGATGATGATGATGATGGTGAGTCCCATACTTCTTTACAGAGCGTAGGGGAGCGACGCGGAAGACCCGCGCCGCCGTACTAGGCAAGGTCCTAGTGGAGGTGGTTTGCAATTGCCTTCCTCCGACCGTAATGGGGATGAATGATGATGATGATGAAGACGATACAACAACACCCAGTCATCTCGAGGCAGGAAAAATCCCTGACCCCGCCGGGAATCTAACCCGGGACCCCGTGCTCGGGAAGCGAGAACGCTACCGCGAGACCACGAGCTGCGGGCCCCCTAGTGAAATATGCTTTGAAATCCTTACATTCGTCCTCCAGCCACTCCTGTTTAGCCATTTTGCACTTTCTGTCAATATCATTTTTGAAGTTTGTATTCCCTTCCGCCTGTTTCATTTGCTGCATTATTATATTTTCTCCTTTCATTAATCAAATCAATATCTCCTGTGTTTTCCAAGGATTTCTACTAGTCCTTGGCTTTTTAACTATTTTGTCCTCTGCTGCCTCCTCTATTTCATCTCTTAAAAATGGTTCAAATGGCTCTGAGCACTATGGGACTCAACTGCTGAGGTCATTAGTCCCCTAGAACTTAGAACTAGTTAAACCTAACTAACCTAAGGACATCACAAACATCCATGCCCGAGGCAGGATTCGAACCTGCGACCGTAGCGGTCTTGCGGTTCCAGACTGCAGCGCCTTTAACCGCACGGCCACTTCTTCATCTCTTAAAGCTGCCCATTAGCCTTATACCGCATTTCTTTCCCCTGTTCTTGTCAACCATTTGCCTAATGCTAAAGATTAAATAACAGGGCGTTTCACAATGTTCTGATGATTTAAAATTTTAATAATGCGCGCTAAAAACAAGAAACAGCGAGAGTGGCGCCCTCTATTAGCAGTGTGCAGTGTCGAGTTTCATCCTACATACAGATCAGGATTCATTTCATACATCGTACGTTCGCGTTGGGGTACTATTATCGCTAAGGCGAATCTGTCGTGCGCTGGCAACGTACCTTCCGTAAGCATTTCAAGGTTCAGCCACGATATCTAATTCCTGCTAGTGGAACAATATTGAATTGGATAAGAAATTTCCATGCAGCTGCTAGTGCATCGAATCGAAAGTCAAATGGCTTTCGGGAAGCCGTCCGGACTCCCGAGAACATAGAACATGTATGTAGCAGTTCATAGGCAAACTTTCATCGTTCGTTACCAGAACGTAATCAAACGACCGGCTGAGAAGCTTCCAACAGTTAAAAGATCAGAAGCTTACAACAGTTAAAACATCGAATTCACAATGAAATTTCCAGAATTTCTCCAGCATTTACGAAAGATGTGTTCAAAAACTGGGCGAAACGCCTCGAATATTGTGTAGCCTCGAATGGTCGTCATTTGTCCGATGTAGTATTTCGTAAGTAAACTTGAATAAATGGTGTACCTTGTGTAAAATTTCCAACTTTGTTTTGCGATTATTCTGTGTGTTATTCAAATTTGAAATCGTCAAAATATTGTGAAACACATTGTATAACAATCTCGGCGACGTTGACGTCATCATAGAATGAGCACTGACTACTTCGACCATAAAGAAAAGAAGAGTCGCTCGTAATCTACTCGAGAAAGCATTCCGCCATCCACGTAAAGTGTATGGGTAAAAATTAAATTGCGGTAGTCGACGGAGATATGAAACTAACTTATACCGATTTCAGACCCAGAGCCTTAACAACACCTCGCTCAGTACATATAAATCAGGTGACAGTGGTAGAGTCGGTTCGCCAGGCACTGGGTGGACCACCCGTACATTGGAGACCATACGTACGATTTCTTGCAGTGGGTTGTAAATGGCACATGGGTCGCTGAACTAGGCGGCGGCGCGATGATACGCGGCTGCGCCTGCTGCAGCAGCTCGCACACATGTGCTCCCGCACAGGAAATACTTCCATGCGCTGCTCGTTTTTGTACCCGCAGCTTATTTATCACAAGCGGCCGCGGCTAGTCTAGTGCTCAGCCCGCATATGCGCTACAGATCAGAGGACGTTTCTTCTTATTCCCGACGGTATTTGCTTGGCTAAGGCAGATTCCAAAATAGGAGCCAGCGTTCGTATCTGTACCCTTGTCCTCGTGAAGATGAACGGGACGAGTCTCTTAGACACATTTGACACGAAATTAGAGCTACGTTCTTTCTTACGAGGATTCTTTATAAAATATTGTTCTCTACTAGCACTTGGCTTCCATATTCTTGTATTCACGCGCTTGGTGAGGTTGCTGCCGCGAAAACAATGTGAACAGAATCGCTATTTCTGAAACAGGAGAAACAAAAAAAATTTAGCGTAATTTTCCAGATGCCAAAAAATTATTGCGAACTTATGTGGGCTTAAAGGTGACCGTGCGAACTTACTCTCACCGATTTGATTACTATTGACAGGGGGTGTAGGGCATGAGTAGGATTTCAATACATGTAGACTGAAAGACGCAAGTCTCAATCGTTTTCGAGAAAATCGGGTTTGAAAAATTTTGGAGTGCTTATATACTTTTTAAGGTTCACAATCGAGCAAGTGCTTAGTTTCATAAGCGTGACGTCTCTGGATCGAATCTCGCTGCCGATACTTTTCTTCACTCCTGCGTAATTCTAAGAAAAGATTTACTATGAATGTTAAATTATTCAGTTATTATTTTCATAAATTTTGCCCTAAAAAAGGGAAAAGATTTTCCTGAGGAGGCTGTAAATAAGAACTGGACACACTAGAAGTTCCAATCAAATTAGCACAGTCATTTTATATGTTTTACTACATCTGGGTTTGTGACAAAAAGAATGTGAAATCTATGGAACACTGCGCGAATCAGTTTGACAGTGGTCGTGCAAACATGAAAAGCAAGAATTATTGCAACAAACGCCACATGTTATCAACTCCGAAGTTTTGCATGTGCATGGTTTTCTCAGTGTATCTATTCCAAAACATACATGATTTACCCTTACAAATGGTTGTATGCTACCACACAATTTCGCAGTGTTCCACGCCGAATACTGGTGCAGCCAACTACTGGTGAGCGACTGATTGAATTTTTATGCTGTCTTCTCCAACAGCTATCTATATTGTTGGATGATGTAGGCGCAATTTTGTAGTCGTTTTATAAGGTACTTCACCTGATCATAAAAATAAACGTCTCAAGGAGGAGTATATTTTGGAGGAACTGCTTTAATGAAACGCGAAGCATATTTTGGAGGAAATTCTTTAATGTTGCACGTTGGCGACCATCTCCATTTTGAAAAGTTTCGTCTTACAAATCCGGATACGTTTGCCCTCCTCATTAATCGAGGTGTAAAAGAAATTTATTGTTCTTCTCTCACGTGTGGCTTCCGACGTAGTGAAAATTGCTGTCGTACGAGCAGCGAGATTCGAGCCAGAGATCTCACGCTTAGGAGACTAAGCGCTTACCCGCTCGACTGCGGACTCCTTTAGTTCTAGCGAGCACAAAAAGTATATGAGCACGCCTACACTTTTCAGACTCGATCTTATCGAAAACTGTTGAGGGCTGCGTCTTCCTGTTGAAATCCCAGTTGTGCCGCACACACAATGTAAATACACTCTGAGACAAAAACGCACCACGTAGTAATCATCCGAGTGGGTCTGAAATTGGTAGATATGATGTACATGTACAAACAAATGATTACAATTTCAAGAAAAATTGGATGATTTATTCAAGACAAAGAGCGTCAGAAATTGAGCGAGTCATTGACACGTTGGTCCACCTTTGGTCCTTGTGCAAGCAGTTATTCGGCTTGGTATCGCTTGATGATTTGTTGGATGTCCTCTTGAGGGATATCGTGCCAGATTCTGTCAAATCGTCGCGTTAGATCGTCAAAACCCCGAGACGGTTGGAGGGACCGTTCCAAACGTTGTCAGCTGGGGAGATGTCCGCCAACTTTGCTGCCCTACGTAGTGTTTGGCAAGCAGGAAGACAAGCAGTAGAAACCCCTTGCCCTGTGAGGGCATGCATTATCTTGTTGAAATATAAGCCCCGGACGGCTTTAAATGAAGGGCAACAACAAGGGGTGTAGAATATCGTCGACGTGCCGCTGTACTGTAGGCGTGTCGCGGATGACAATCAAAGGGTCCTACTATGAAACGAAATGACACCCCAGACCATCACTCCAGGTTGTTTGGTCGTATGGCAGGCGACAGACAGACTGTTATCTGGGGCGCCTCCAGACACGTCTTCGGTACTCTGTTTGACGCGGGACCAATCACTGAAGGCACTTCTACCCCTGTCAGTGAGATTCCAGGCCGAAGACGTGTCTGAAGCCGCTCCATACGGCGATGGGATACATAGCTGACTGTCGAAGGCCATATGGCCCGACAACCGGGAGTGATGTTCCTGGATTCCATTTCTTTTCATAGCAAGACCCCTCTGTTTGTTATCCGCGGCACACGTACAGTACAGTGGTATGTCGACGAATATTCTAATAGTCATGGGTGACTGGAATTCATCAGTAGGAAAAGGGAGAGAAGGAAACATAGTAGGTGAATATGGATTGGGGGGAAGGAATGAAAGAGGAAGCCGCCTGGTAGAATTTTGCACAGAGCATAGCTTAATCATAGCTAACACTTGGTTCAAGAATCATGAAAGGAGGCTGTATACATGGAAGAAGCCTGGAGATACTGACAGGTTTCAGATAGATTATATAATGGTAAGACAGAGATTTAGGAACCAGGTTTTAAATTGTAAGACATTTCCTGGGGCAGATGTGGATTCTGACCACAATCTATTGGTTATGAACTGCAGATTGAAACTGAAGAAACTGCAAAAAGGTGGGAATTTAAGGAGATGGGACCTGGATAAACTGAAAGAACCAGAGGTTGTAGAGAGTTTCAGGGAGAGCATAAGGGAACAATTGACAGGAATGGAGGAAAGAAATACAGTAGAAGAAGAATGGGTAGCTCTGAGGGATGAAGTAGTGAAGGCAGCAGATGATCAAGTAGGTAAAAAGACGAGGGCTAATAGAAATCCTTGGGTAACAGAAGAAATATTGAATTTAATTGATGAAAGGAGAAAATATAAAAATGCAGTAAATGAAGCAGGCAAAAAGGAATACAAACGTCTCAAAAATGAAATCGACAGGAAGTGCAAAATGGCTAAGCAGGGATGGCTAGAGGACAAATGTAAGGATGTAGAGGCTTGTCTCACTAGGGGTAAGATAGATACTGCCTACAGGAAAATTAAAGAGACCTTTGGAGAGAAGAGAACCACTTGTATGAATATCAAGAGCTCAGATGGCAACCCAGTTCTAAGCAAAGAAGGGAAGGCAGAAAGGTGGAAGGAGTATATAGAGGGTTTATACAAGGGCGATGTACTTGAGGACAATATTATGGAAATGGAAGAGGATGTAGATGAAGATGAAATGGGAGATATGATACTGCGTGAAGAGTTTGACAGAGCACTGAAAGACCTGAGTCGAAACAAGGCCCCGGGAGTAGACAACATTCCATTAGAACTACTGATAGCCTCGGGAGAGCCAGTCATGACAAAACTCTACCATCTGGTGAGCACGATGTATGAGACAGGCGAAATACCCTCAGACTTCAAGAAGAATATAATAATTCCAATACCAAAGAAAGCAGGTGTTGACAGATGTGAAAATTACCGAACTATCAGTTTAATAAGTCACAGCTGCAAAATACTAACGCGAATTCTTTACAGACGAATGGAAAAACTGGTAGAAGCGGACCTCGGGGAAGATCAGTTTGGATTCCGTAGAAATGTTGGAACACGTGAGGCAATACTGACCTTACGACTTATCTTGGAAGAAAGATTTAGAAAAGGCAAACCTACGTTTCTAGCATTTGTAGACTTAGAGAAAGCTTTTGACAATGTTGACTGGAATACTCTCTTTCAAATTCTGAAGGTGGCAGGGGTAAAATACAGGGAGCGAAAGGCTATTTACAATTTGTACCGAAACCAGATGGCAGTTATAAGAGTCGAGGGGCATGAAAGGGAAGCAGTGGTTGGGAAAGGAGTGAGACAGGGTTGTAGCCTCTCCCCGATGTTATTCAATCTGTATATTGAGCAAGCAGTAAAGGAAACAAAAGAAAAATTCGGAGTAGGTATTAAAATTCATGGAGAAGAAGTAAAAACTTTGAGGTTCGCCGATGACATTGTAATTCTGTCAGAGACAGCAAAGGACTTGGAAGAGCAGTTGAACAGAATGGACAGTGTCTTGAAAGGAGGATATAAGATGAACATCAACAAAAGCAAAACAAGGATAATGGAATGTGGTCGAATTAAGTCGGGTGATGCTGAGGGAATTAGATTAGGAAATGAGACACTTAAAGTAGTAAAGGAGTTTTGCTATTTAGGGAGTAAAATAACCGATGATGGTCGAAGTAGAGAGGATATAAAATGTAGACTGGCAATGGCAAGGAAAGCGTTTCTCAAGAAGAGAAATTTGTTAACATCGAGTATAGATTTAGGTGTCAGGAAGTCGTTTCTGAAAGTATTTGTATGGAGTGTAGCCATGTATGGAAGTGAGACATGGACGATAACTAGTTTGGACAAGAAGAGAATAGAAGCTTTCGAAATGTGGTGCTACAGAAGAATGCTGAAGATAAGGTGGGTAGATCATGTAACTAATGAGGAGGTATTGAATAGGATTGGGGAGAAGAGAAGTTTGTGGCACAACTTGACTAGAAGAAGGGATCGGTTGGTAGGACATGTTTTAAGGCATCAAGGGATCACAAATTTAGCATTGGAGGGCAGCGTGGAGGGTAAAAATCGTAGGGGGAGACCAAGAGATGAATACACTAAGCAGATTCAGAAGGATGTAGGTTGCAGTAGGTACTGGGAGATGAAGAAGCTTGCACAGGATAGAGTAGCATGGAGAGCTGCATCAAACCAGTCTCAGGACTGAAGACCACAACAACAACAACAATTCTAAGCCCCGTTTTGTTGCCCTTCATGGCAAGCCATCCACGGCTTACATTTCGGCACAATAATGCCCGCCCGCACACGGCGACAGTTTTTGCTGCTTGTCTGCGTGCTTGCCACACCCGAAATTGGCCAGCAAGGTCACCGGATCTATTCCCAATCGACAGCGTTTGGAGCATTATAGGCAGGGCCCTCCAATCAGCTCGGGATTTTAACGACCTAATGAGACAGTTGGACATAATTTCGCAGAACGTCCCTCAGGAGAACTTCCAACAACTCTATCAATCAATGCCACCCCGAATAACGGCTTACATGAGGACCTGAGGTGGATCAACGCTTTATTTACTTGCTCAATTTGTGAAGCTCTTTGTCTTGAATAAATGATCCAATTTTTCTGATATTGTAATCATTTGTTTTTCTGCACATGTACATCACATCTGCAGATTTCCGTCCCATTTGGATAATTCCTTCGCGGTGCGTAGTTTCTTTTGTCTTGGAGTGTATGAATGAAATCGTATATGGGAAATTTGTAAGGTCTTTGTTAGATTCGAGAGGAGCAGGGAATGAAAAAACAAGCATTTTTAAACTAAAAAATGCAACTTTAAAGTGAAATTAAAAAAAACAGTAACGAAAATAATGGTAAACTGTTCGAAAATAAACATCTGTGGAATCAAAGTCTGCTGCTGGGTAACATGCAGTGCCATGTTGCTCCACCCGGTGCATTATAGCATACTCGGATCCTCCTCGGCATGCTGTCAACACAGGAGAGACTTTGTTGCTCAAATTTGTCCCACACTTAGACGGTGCCTCTCCCGAGTGCATACAATGTGTGAAGAGGTTACTTGTGACGACGCACTGCGCGTCAACTGCTCCCAAGCGTGTTAAGTCTGGTTCATTTCGGCATATACCACAGGCCAATCCATTCGACTGACTGCAGTCTCCTAGAGGAAGATGTACACAAGGTGGGCACTATGTGTTCGTGTATTGTGTTTTAGAAGAAGACTCCATCAACGTAATTCAGGATAGCAGATCGAAGCAGCCTGTCCCGATATTGCACGACAGCCAAACTACTATCGATAGCTATGAAAAGCGTCCGACATCGGTGAATGGTACTACCCCGGACCACGGCTGACCCATCAACCTAACCTATGAATATGTGGCCTGGAGAGAGCTTTGGTATCTGATCATCTCCAAACTTTTCTACAACGAACCTAACGTATTAGAGGAATACTATACTCGACGGTGAAAAGAAAGAGAAGACATTGATCAGACACTATTCGAGATGTTCCTTTACCCACCT
Source organism: Schistocerca nitens (assembly GCF_023898315.1). NCBI lineage: Eukaryota > Metazoa > Arthropoda > Insecta > Orthoptera > Acrididae > Schistocerca > Schistocerca nitens. The sequence goes on from NC_064616.1 coordinate 385,743,192, forward strand.
TTTTCGCGCCCCGCTTCGCTGTGAGTTTGTACTGTTGATCGTATAGGATGCATAGAGGCCAAATTGACAGTATGGGGGCGGTTTTGTCCAGTCAGGACCGACACAACCCTCACAGTTGTCACCTGGAAGGCAGAGCGCAGCTGGGTCGCATCCTGCCGTATGAGGTGTAATTTGTAGATAGCGGACTGCAGCTGGTGCTGACGACCGCGGTCGGCCACTACGAGGCAGTTCAAATGGTTCAAATGTCTCTGAGCACTATGGGACTCAACTGCAGTGGTTATCAGTCCCCTAGAACTTAGAACTACTTGAACCTAACTAACCTTAGGACATCACACACATCCATGCCCGAGGCAGGATTCGAACCTGCGACCGTAGCAGTCCCACGGTTTCGGACTGCGCGCCTAGAACCGCGAGACCACCGCGGCCGGCCTACGAGGCAGTTCTTCAGTGCTTTTGTCTCACGACAGTCTTGCCGTAAAGTAACACTACGAGTACGGCCTAAGCTTAGGATGACACTTGGAGATACGAGGTGTGGCTAGAAAAAAAAACCGGACTAGTACTGGTGAAACAATAAAACGAATGCAATAAGGCTGAAAGTCGCGTGGCCTGTCACGTGACTCTCGCTCCGCCTACTGCTCGAGTTTCATCTGCCTCCTGCACTCAGTCTGCCCGTGGCGTCTGTTTTAAGTAGTTGACGTTTTGTCTGTGCGTCGGAAAATGTTGAGTGTACAGAAAGAACAGCGTGTTAACATCAAATTTTGTTTCGAACTAGGAAAATCTGCAAGTGAAACGTTTGTAATGTTACAACAAGTGTACGGCGATGATTGTTTATCGCGAACACAAGTGTTTGAGTGGTTTAAACGATTTAAAGATGGCCGCGAAGACACCAGTGATGACACTCGCACTGGCAGACCATTGTCAGCAAAAACTGATGCAAACATTGAAAAAATCGGTAAACTTGTTCGACAAGATCGCCGGGGTGGGATCACTTTCAATGTTTTCCAGGATGTCAGAACAAATCATTCTTCGTCGTTCCTTCTGTTCAATTGTGAGACACTTTGGAACCATTTTTGAACACACTTTGTTCATGTTGAAACTTTCATGAAGAATCTGCCTAACACTTTCCTTGTCAACTCCTGTTAACTCAGACACTGCTCTGATTGTTAAACGGCGATCTTGTCGAACAAGTTTACCGGTTTTTGCTGACAATGGTCTGCCAGTGCGAGTGTCATCACTGGTGTCTTCGCGGCCATCTTTAAATCGTTTAAACCACTCAAACACTCGTGTTCGCGATAAACAATCATCGCCGTACACTTGTTGTAACATTACAAACGTTTCACTTGCAGATTTTCCTAGTTTGAAACAAAATTTGATGTTAACACGCTGTTCTTTCTGTACACTCAACATTTTCCGACGCACAGACAAAACGTCAACTACTTAAAACAGACGCCACGGGCAGACAGAGTGCAGGAGGCAGATGAAACTCGAACAGTAGGCGGAGCGAGAGTCTTCGTGACAGGCCACGCGACTTTCAGCCTTATTGCATTCGTTTTATTGTTTCACCAGTACTAGTCCGGTTTTTTTCTAGCCACACCTCGTATGTGAACAGACTGAACAATGTACGCCGGCCTTGTGACCGAGCGGTTCTAGGCGCGAAGTCCGGAACCGCGCGACTGCTACGGTCGCAGGTTCGAATCCTGCCTTTGGCATAGATGTGTGTGCTGTCCTTAGGTTAGTTCGGTTCAAGTAGTTCTAAGTTCTAGGGGACTGATGACCTCAGATGTAAAGTCCCATCGTGCTCAGAGCCATTTGAAGCATTTTTTTGAACAATGTACACAAGAGGCATTGTCCTGTTCACAATTGGAGACACTTTGGCGTTTCTGCCGCATTTTTCGCGCACATAACATTTTTATTTTACTTCTGCTTGCTATCAGTTGGACAAGAACATCCGGTAGCAATGAGTGCGGCACATGGTTTCAGAGCGTGGGAACACTCCTGCTAGCGGTGTCTGTATATTGCTGGAGTACTGTGTGGACAGCCTTGAATCACATACTGAGCGTGGCGCGAAGCAGTACAATATTGTTAGTTAATATTTATTACATTAACACTGTTATGCTCCTGCAGCTATACAGTCTACATAAGTTGCGCTGGTAGAAGGTTAATAATAATTTCATAAAATTATTTTCTAAAGTAACAACAAAAATGAGAAGAACATTTTAACTTAGTCGTTATTGGTCGAAGACAATCGACCAATCAGAAGCGCGCATTGAATAAGCGGGCGCCAAACTGTTATTGTATCTCACCAACAGTCTTCTGCCTGGTACGAGCGAGGCAACACGTGTCGGACGGTCACGTGGAAAACGATGTGGATAATTATTCGTCGCAATTAACAGTGCCTCGGAAAACATTTGTGTGTAACTTCAAATGTTGAAATGGCTCTAAGCACGATGGGACTTAACATCTGGGGTCATCAGTTTCCTAGACTTAGAAACTACTAAAACCTAACTAACCTAAGGACATCACACACATCCATGCCCGAGGCAGGATTCGAACCAGCGACCGTAGCAGCAGCACGGTTCCGGACTGAAGCGCCTAGAACCGCTAGGCCACATCGGCCGGCTTGTGTGTAACTACTTATTCGAAGTTGTATATCAGATATGAACAAATCCAACGCACGCTTTGGAGGGTATAATGTAAAGAGTTACCGAGAATCATTTGTCTTGTTGAGCAGCGCCTTGGTGAACGGTCGTATGAAGTTCTGAACATCTTGTTATCCTGTGACTCATTATATTGAGTCTCGTTGCGATGCTCTGAGAATAGGTCGCTTCCGCGGAACTTGATTCAACGATTGAATACAATCAGACTCTTACTTGCGTTTCTTGATTAATGCTAAATTTTAATGAATAATAAGCGAGTGGCACCCTTATTTTGATAACTTTATTTCATAGCACTGGATTTTCTCCCACACTGCCACTTCCAATTAGCACAGTTTGCTGTTTGCACGTCGTATCCTGTGCCTATATGGGGAAGAAGCCAATTGGGACGAGATCTACGAAACAATTCAGAAGACGCGAGGTAAGCAAATAAAAGTCAGTGATGCTAGGATACTAACAAGACATACCCTCATAAACTACATTATTGATAGAGCCTGGTATTTCTGCAAGGTGGGTAGGGTATGAAACCCACGATGTAACGGATATATAGTTGAACATTGTAATAATAATTCACCGTCGCCGTTCTATTTTCGTTTATTAAACGTTACAACACAGAGTGATCTACTGAACAGCAAAAATACTGCAGATTTACTTTTGCCTCCATTAAACAAGTATGTACAAGCAGTAATTTTACCGTGGCCAACGTAGTATTAAAAAAGAGATATCAGACTTAAAAAAGAAAAGAATATTCCAGTAATGCACAGTGGACGGACAAAGTTATGAAAACACCGCAAGAAACACATGCTCACATAGATGCAGACGCTAGGCAAGTCTGTATGTTGCACTGGTGTGTGACGACGAACGGCACCTGCGCTATGTCCTCAATGTTTTGCAAGTACCAGTCGTCGTCAGAACAGTGTTCTGTGTAGTTGTGAATCAATTATGTCGCACCTAAGCGACTTCGAACGTGGGCAAATTGTTGGTGCTTATGTGGAGCCGGTCGGAGTGGTCGAGCGGTTCTAGGACCTACAGTCTGGAACCGCGTGACCGCTACGGTCGCAGGTTCGAATCCTGCCTCGGGCATGGATGTGTGTGATGTCCTTAGGTTAGTTAGGTTTTAGCAGTTCTAAGTTCTAGGGGACTGATGACCTCAGAAGTTAAGTCCCATAGTGCTCAGAGCCATCTGAACCATTTTTGCTCATGTGGTGATTGCTCCCGTAACCAAGGGAGCCGAAGTTTTCGATGTTTCAAGAGGTATCGTATGGAACGTTTAAACCTCATACACGGAAAGCGGAATAACATTATATCCACTAAGTCACAACGCGGATAGAGGGGTGTGTTGTGTTATCGCGACGGACAATCATTGAACAGTATTGTGAATAAAAATAAAAGGATGACAGCTGAAAAAGGCACTGCAGTACTGAATATCGCACTTGCGAACTCTGTCAGCACCAAAATAACACGAAGGGAGCTTCATAAGCTTGGAAGGTAGGGCAAGTTGGAATTCCAAAACTACTCATCAGCGACCCAAATGCTCGTAACAGGAAAAACATATGACGCCGAAGCCATAAAACCTGGAGTAGGGAGAACTGGAAGAAAGTCATTTGGTCGGATGAGTCTTGTTTCACACTGCTTCCAACTTCTGTCCGAGTTTACGTCCCAAAAGTGAAACATGCCCGGGTAACTTGATGATTTGGGCAACCATATCGTGCTATTCCATGGGACTCATAGTTACAGTGAAAAATCCCATTACTGTCAAGGTTCGTATGACCTGATCAGGTCCATCCTATGGTTACAGTGGTTGTTTCTCAATGCCGATGCTGAGTTCCATGAAGACAGGCTCCCTACTCATACAGCTCGAATCGTCCAGGACTGCTTTTAACAGCCATCACACTTACCAAATCTCAATTTTATTGAGCCTATTTCGTCCAATTTGGAGAGAATGAACTTGTAAATTTTGCAGGAAGAATGGTATAAGATTCCTTTGAAAACCATACAGGACCTGTATTTATCTATTCCGAGACGAGTGGAGGCCGTTTTGAATGTAAACAGGTTTTCTGCACCGTATTAGGCATGGTAACGTGTTGTGTTTTTGGAGCTCCCATAATTTTGTCCGTTCCCTGTAAGTCACGATGGCGATACAAAATGATTTTTGAGCTGTTTATGTAGGAAACATGTAAATTTGTGTCTTAAAATCAGTAATTTTGTCATGTATTCAATATAGCTTAGAGTATAAAGATTCTAGAATTAATCTGCGATCAAACTAATTTTTGTATCGTGAACGATTGAATGAGATTATATAGTTACTAGGATTTGACTGAAATCGCAGGAACAACATGAACCTGCTGGGACGTGTTGTAGCAACTAAACTCGTTTTGACTTCGAATGCTGTATGGAAATCCTTATCTGGAAGTACGGTAAAGTTCGAAATGTAATATAACACATTCTGTTTCAGCGACAGACCTCTTGACACTTTAGAATCACGACTACAAAAATGTTAATAGGAATGAGTATTTACATAAAATTTTTGTGAAGGTAAGTAAAGTACCTGCGTCTTTAGTTCAGATAACTTGGGTTGTGTGATTTGGATATACAGCCCATCTTCTATAAGTACTGGACTAACCTGGAACTGAAATGAGAAATGTGAGTGGTGCATTACATACTAACTTCCTTTCCCTCCCCACAAATATCACAAGAGACCGTACGTAACCGATGACAACGACAGGGGAGATCTCTTGGGGAGGGAATAGTGGATGGTAGTTGCAGTACCTTGGCGGTTTAAAGAAAAGTGAGAAGCTGACTACCATTAGCTAATACATGTGAATATATACTTGTGTACGAGGATTCTTACGCAAACAAGTTGGTACATAAGTCTCGACCTTGCTTTCGGTGTATGTTTTTCAAACATAGTTTATTCACTTTGCTGAAACATCATCTGGTCGGTGAGTTAAAAATGGTGCATTTCTATTGCATGTTTTCTCTTTTTGTTTAAAAAAAAATCTCTTACCTAAATGCCCGCCATTTCAACGTGATCGCTTCCGACACGGGGAGTTATTTCGGCCCCGGATCGATTCCGATCGGAGGACTAACGACGGGTTATCAGTGTCCCGGTCAGGTTAGGATTTTCAGGCGGTCTCCTGTACCCCACTAGGTGAATACTGGGCTGGTTCCCATTTTCCACCTCGGATACATGCTACACAAACATTTAGAACACTTCCTCACAGAATTTACTCTACACGCAGATATATTGGGCACACTGCTGCTGTCCTGGTAGGTGAATAGGACACTGATGACCTTATATTCTTACTCAGGATCAACGTCTTTCCTAAATTATGTTTATACTGATGGAACATTTTTAGTTAATTACTTCGAAGTACCAACTGGCACTGAAAATCTTGCATAGGTAAAGAATAAATTACACCCACATTGAGTTCATGTTGCAGTCTCTAAAACATTTAATGACGTACTCCGGTTTTGTCTATACCTATGTTGTTTGATTTTACTGCAGAGAGTACTGTTCACGTTTTTAGCATTTTCTGTATTTGTTCACTAACTGGGAAGAATGTTCTAGAAGTTACCTGTCCCTTTCAAGCGTTTGCTTTATTAAGTTGTCATATTTACACGCTGGAAAACAAAATGTTAATAAAACTAACAGCAAATAGTGGAATGAAATACGAGAGCGAGTAAACACATAGCGCTTTAAAGTATTAAGTCAACGTTTTGGAACGGCACATACTTTTTTCAGTCTGTGAATTTCCGTAAGTGCAGTTATTCCAAGCTGCAGGAGACTAAATAGAAAACTGTTTATAAACGTTTACGGGGGTAAATGTTGGGCTTTTTTGGCAACAAAAAGAAAAAAATATCGGAACGAGCTTCACTCTCTTCCCGGTTTCAGGTCGGACGATACCGCAAGAAAAACAAAGGATTATCCAGCTGGCAATTAGCCATCCTGCTAATCAAACATGCAAATGCGTACACAAACACAATGTACGTTTTAACAGATTTGCATTTACCGTCAGACATTATCGCCTGTCAGAAGAGATACAAGACCAGTTATGTTAATGTTCTTTTATAGCCTAAAAGAAAGAAAGTAAACCAATTTATTTTCAGAGGAAACTCGAAGTTGGATTTTTAATAGGGATACAGGCTATTAATACCTGCCTCCGAGGCTCAAGTCACAGATGAGCAGTTCAAATTCTGGTGTTGAAAATTTTTTCATCATCACAATGCTCTCAGCAAGTGAAAGAGTGGTGATCGCCAGACTCCGCGTGAAAGTTCTATATGTAATACTAATCCACTTTGCAGAATGTCATCGAGTGATGGCTTGGAACGCTTTCAGTGGTAACCTGTCCGTCAGAAGAGGGATTCAACCGCGTCGGCCTCCTTTCTAGTATTAGAGATGAAACGATTAGGTGTCAGCGTCGATTTTCGCCGTCTATCTCCCTTTCAACACAAATACTGCACTACTCTACTCCACTCAACTAATCAGTGTAATAGTACGCATGGTGCAATTACACCTCTAAAAGGTCACTGACATGTTAAAGGAAGGCAACGACCAACTGCATCCAATAGATTCACGCCAAAAAATGAGAGATGCGATGTGTTTTTCCCGTACGTCTATTATAAACTAAGACGTAAATAGCTTTTGGAATGATGGAATCCACTCTATCAAACACCACTTCAGCAACTTGTGTGTTATTTTCGCGTAACAAGCTGATTCTCATCCAGCCCTTTTTTATTTTTGTTTATTTTCGACAGGAGTAGCGTCTGAGACTTTCTCATCAGTATCCACCGACACTAACCACAAGACAACGGAAGTGAATACTCAACTACACCATGCATGCATACATACCCAATATTTCCACCCTTGTCATTTTTGTTATATGGTTAGTACGTCTCAGTCAACATCTTCATCTACATGATTACATTTTGCACTTAAGTATTTGGCAGACAGTTCAGAGAACCACTTGGAACTATTTCCCGAACGTTCTTCTATCGTATAGCACGTGGGATGCGCATTTCTTCTAATGCAGGTGAGAGTTAACAAAATATTTTGGTATTCAGATGAAAAAATTGTTGATTGAAATTCCGTGAAAAGATCTCGTCGCAATAAAAAACGCCATTGGTCTGTGATAGCTACCCAAATTCGCTTATCATATCCGTGAGACTCCCTTCTCTATTTCGTGATAATACTAGGGCGTGGTGAACAGTAATAGCTCAGAATTTTTATGAGAAAATTCTTAAATTTTTGTGAATAAAACAAAATTATTAACGTTCTTCGTCTTTATTCTACATGACTACACATTTATTTCTCGATATAGTCACCCTGGCGACGAAGACATCTTTCTCAACGAGAGAACAGTTTGTTGATACCGTTACTGTAGAATGGTTGACTTCGTTGACGGAGCCACAACCGCACCTATACTTGCATCGCTTCATCACTATAAAATGAAATCCTCGAAGGTGTTCTCTGGAAACAAATGAATATCAGATGATATTAAGCCGAGACTACATGGAGGATGATCTATAACTGTGAACTCAGAATGTCGGATAGTTGCTAACGTCGCAGGGCTCGTGTGTGGTCTGACATTCTCATGCTGTGGACGAACTCTTCGAACTTGAAACTCGATTATACAGCACGCTGTTTCTCACGCACTGACATGGTTCAAATGGCTCTGAGCACTATGGGACTCAACATCTTAGGTCATAAGTCCCCTAGAACTTAGAGCTACTTAAACCTAACTAACCTAAGGACATCACACACACCCATGCCCGAGGCGGGATTCGAACCCGCGACCGTAGCAGTCCCGCGGCTCCGGACTGCAGCGCCAGAACCGCTAGACCACCGCGGCCGGCCGCACTGACATGGTTACGCTACACCCCGCCATGTTACAGTCTACAGTTCGGAGTCATCTAGCGGCAGAGGGCTGAAAATATGTCGACATGGAAAATAAAGATGAAGAATGTTAATAACATTTGTTTTATTTAAAAATCTGTAAGATTTTTTACATAAACATTTCGGAGGCATTACCTTTCGGGACGTCCTCGTACAAAACGAGCTGCTATTCTCTGAACTTTTTCTATTTCATCCGTACGTCCCATCTTGTAAGGGTCACCATCCAATAATCCAAAAGAGGAGCGATAATGGTATTGTAGGCAGTCTCTTTAGTAGATTTGTTGCATCTTCTAAGTGTTCTGCCAATAAAACGCAGTCTTTAGATTGTCACTACCGCAATATTTTCTACGTAATGGCCCCAGTATAAGTTGTATAACTTCTCATGAGTTACTTCGGACTGTGACCTTCCTGACAGTAATCATAGATCCAGTCACACAACTGTGACCATATTGCATAAAGATGCAATTTTATTAGAAGCTACTTGTGAGGAATGAGGTCGAAAGCCTTCCGGAAATCTAGAGATGTGGAATGAACTTGAGATCTCCTGTCGATACCACTCATTCCTAAGTGTAGTCAACTCTGAACAGAATACGGGCCCAGTATGGTAGATGTGCCTATTTCCTGCATAAATGGGAAAAAGAAATCGTTGCCATTTTGCGAATTTGGTGATGTCAAACCATAAAACATATCATAGAAGAATGTCCTTGGACAGATTATGAAGGGAGACCTGAAGATTTCCTGATGGCGACTTCAGAAGCAATAGCCTATATAACTTTGTTAGTGAAATAATTGTAGCTATAAACAAACATCTTTTAACTAACTGTATTGTCATTTGTGTCTTACTGTTATCCGCTAAGTAAATAAATAATTCCTTAGTGTGACTAAAGAGCCAGTTGTTCACAAGAATGATATTTTCCGTTTGCGTGCTGGTTATGTGTCAACAGATCGTTTTCTTCGAAGTACTTCATAATATTGTAAAACAGTAAATGTTCTAAACTCTTATTACAAATCAATGCCAGTGATATGGGACTGCAATTCAGCGGATTACTTCTGTTTAATTTCTTGCATATATGTGTACGTGCACAATTTTTTTGTCTTTAGGCACGACTTGTAAGTGTGTGTTAGAACAAATGGCGACATAACAAAAAGATACATAGGGCGCTACAACATAGAAAGTCATTATGTTCCGATTTACAGTCCTCACAGATCAGTTTAATAGGAGGAAGTCCATCAGTTTGACTTTTTCCACCCAACTGAAAATGTTTATCACAATAATAATACTTGGAAATAATTGTGTCACTCTGAAACGCTTGAGGTAACTTGCGAAGTCCGTATTAATATTACATAAAACATTTCGGAAATAAATAATGGTCAGCCGCATTCAAATTATGGTATTTCCTCTAGAATATATCGAACGACTAGATTTAGTAGAGTTCTCGGAAACCCCAGTGTCGTGCATTCATCATTCTCCTTTAGCAGTGACTATATGGACGAGTTCAAAGTACTGAATGATGCTTCAGTGTTCAAAACTCGCAGTATACACTCGGTACCATCACTTATATTAACAACTAATTTTATCGCTATGCATTAATCAGATTTAGCATCGAGTTTCATGACTTTATTCATTCTTTCCAACCGTATCTATGATAATAACATGGCTGCAGCTATAGACCAGTGCATGCTTCTTATATACCTGAAAGCACAGATCGTATATGTTTTTTTTGTGGTTTTAAGACTTCATACACTGCTTCGAACGTGATATATTAACAGCAGGCGGAAAAGCATTCACCCAGTCATGTAAGAAATTTCAAAGGGTCAAAATGTCACGGCGTGGAACGCATCTTCCCCCCTCAATGCAACCCTCTATTAAGTATTAGTGGTGGTGGTAGTATTACAATGCAGTCATACATATATGTTTAATTCGTTCTCAATAGTTTCCCTTTTTTCCTTGAAGGTGAGGCAGAGTCACCATAGCTAGCTGACGTGAAAGTAATTCTCTTTAATTTAATGTACAGGCCGATCAGCTGCCTCGTCCTGAATCGAAAGAAGTCCGTAGACACCGGAAGGTTTCGGCCAGGAGTCATTTGTTTTTGGCTGCAGCCAGCATTTCCTGTCTGTCAGCACTGTGTGAGGTACTAGATGTTGAGTGCTGTGTTGCTTTGTTGTACTTCACTCTGTATCGTACTGTTTCCTTTGGGGAAGTCCATTAATTACGCAAGGTGTTTTATTTAAAATTTAGAACCCTCCTTCACCCTTGGTGGGATTTGGTGAGATGTGGTCGGAAAACTCGCCCCTCCCCCCTGCCTTAAAAATTGATTAAAACACTTTAATAAAAATATGTTTTGCTTATAAAGCGTAATAAACAGTGTTTTTAACATGTGATTGAAGATACATTATTTTAAACACGCTAACCCTGAGCAGTATTCGGACAGAGACAACAGAGACAGATGGACAAAAAGCTCAACAGAAATAAAATTTCGACGGATCCCTAAAAACTTATTTTTTATTGGTATATTATACACATTAAAGGTCGTGGGCCGGCCGAAGTGGCCGTGCGGTTAAAGGCGCTGCAGTCTGGAACCGCAAGACCGCTACGGTCGCAGGTTCGAATCCTGCCTCGGGCATGGATGTTTGTGATGTCCTTAGGTTAGTTAGGTTTAACTAGTTCTAAGTTCTAGGGGACTAATGACCTCAGCAGTTGAGTCCCATAGTGCTCAGAGCCCTTTTTTAAAGGTCGTGGAACCTATACTTACTTTGCAGATGAAAGACAACACTGTTTGTAACTTCCTTCGAACCGCATGACTACGTAGCTTTCCAGTTTCTTCATTAATATGATCACTCTGAGAATTCTTGTCGGTGTAGTTCAACTTAGCTTCCGTCCACAAACGTCGAACTTCTTGCTCGCAAGGTTTTTTTCGACTTATCGACACGCACTGTAAAAGTTTTGATACAAATTCATGCGGAACACAATAACATCAGCTTTAAATGCGTTCCAGAATACCACGGCTGCCTCATTAACACGCAGTGATTTCGATCGGCGTGGCAGAGAATTCCTCAAATGAAATCTAACACTTGTGCAGTACTTGTTTCAAATCGGGGAATCCCGGGAATGCACATGTGTAAAGCGTCAGTACAGTTCAGAGAGCCCACAGAGATTGGGGACACTTTAATATTGTCTCTACTCGGGACTAATTATATAAAACAAAATGTTATCGTTTATAATAATGGTTAGTCTCTGAATTAAAAAAGTTGAAAAGTTGACCCGAGATTTTCATTCCGTCCCCCTGTTTACATGAAATGTGGTGAGATTTTGCCGGACCCCCCTTCCCTATTTTGAGCTCACGTGATTAATGGACATTCTCTTTCCTGGTGATAAATGTACGTAATTGTTGCATTTAGGGCCTTTATTAAACATGTCAGTAGGTAAGTAAATTTGAGTTTTTATTATTAACAACAGTGAAGCAATCTTTACCTCCGCGCGTGACTTACGCATTCGCGAAACATGAACCATAGATTAGGGGGTTAAGGTGTCTACTGCAGGAGAGCAGGTGATGCTTTGCCCCCTCCCCCCTCTCCGCTGCCATTGCCCCGTGGCGGTCCATATGGGAGTCACGCCTGCTTCGCCTGCTCCTCCGCAATCCTCTCCCCTCTCACTCTTGCCAACGACCAACATTACAGTTAGCACGCTGTAAACCATTCGGTTTGCTGACCCTGTTTGGTTTCGAAAATCAACTAACTAAATCTTTATAACCTCTGATGAAGTCTCCAACATAATGAGACAACACGTTAGGTTCAGAACATAATCTATATAGCACAACTCACTGGGCTTTATTACGCAGTAGTTGTGAACTCGTTCTCGGACCGATGGTTTGATTCGCAAAAATCAGAGTATTGTCCGTTTTTTGTTACCAGTAGTAACATATTAACATAGTTATATTCTTCATGTTGACAGCACTCCATACTATAAGGTGGGAAAAAAGTAGAAAATCCTGGACTCTCCCAGTCGCAGAAACAAAGTGGATAACGCTGTTTCTAAACTAGTTAAAACGACAAACTATTATGAAGCCATCAGCAGCAAGCACGTGTTTCGATGTATGAGAAGTCTGCCCCGGAGGCCAATTTAACGAGAGAAGTTGAGGCGGAACTGGCGCCTGTGGAAGCGGCCATGCGGGCGCAGCGTCCCGGCTTAGAGGTACGTGCGCCGCGTCCTCAATGCGACGAATTCGCTGCCGCCCCCAATTAACGCGGCTGCACCCTACAGACGCAGAACCCAACTGCGCTCGGCCGGGACAGAGAGGCCCTGACCAACACCCTGCCAAGTTGGAGCCACAGAATTCAACGATTCACGCCTGCAGCTCCACTCGAATAAACAGTCCTCGAATGGTGAATTTCGGTCAAAGTCGTTAATTAGGCACGAAAGAAAACCATGGGCACAGCACGGAGATGATAGTACTGCAGTACACACATAATATTTCTGGAACCACTGAAGACATCTAAAAAAGGGTTTCCATCAAATGATGTTATGCAACAAAGCAAAGAGTTTGCTGCACGGTCATAAATGTTTTACATGCAAATATAACGAACAAAATTTTCGTATAAAGAGGTAGGGTTATGCTAAATATCCATCTTAAATGACGTTTCCTATGTCATGCAGGCAATACTACTCTGTTCCGAAAGTCTTCACATCTAATACATTCCAAGCCTCTTTGGGGAAAGCTTCATTACTAAACGCGTTAAGCGCCATGACAATAAAATCTCATTTCATTAGTTCTCGAATTCTGTTAGAAAGAATATGTATTTATTTTTCAAAATCAAGCTTGCTTCCGTATTTCACTAAATAAAAGGTATTATTACTGACTGTAAGATAAAATATTTGGCCCTCTCGCATACCACCATCCGCCTCCGTAGCTGACTGCTCCACGGTTATTGCCACGCGGAGGACCCGGGTTGCTTCCCGGTACTGCCTACTGAAAGGGATTTTTCCTTGGTGGGTGGACTGCTACACGGTCCAATCATCCTCGTGAGGCCGACTGAGGAGCTACTCGACCGATTAGTAGCGACTCCATGCTCAAGAAACCACACGACGACCGGAAGACCAGTGTGCTGACCACATAACCCCTCCACACCACCCGCATCCGATGACGCCATTGGCTGATGATGACACGGCGGTCGGTCGGGTCTTATTGGTTCGTCTGGGGTCATAAACTGAATTTTACCTGCCTACCTTACATACTATCCGATTTCTCAAGTCTGTTCTCGGTATCTTCAACAGCTCCGTAAACATTTTAAAAGCCTAGTCACTTACCTCGTACACAGCAGCTGCATTTACGACCGGAAAACTTGTACGCTTATTGTTAAATTGTGCCATCACTGCGTGTTTACATAGTTACATCCATTTTCTGCTTGTGGTCTTAGTTAAAATTGCACTCACCAGTGGCAGCATTATAAACTGTAGATCAGACGACTGGGATGAATAATTTTTTATTCGTAATTTGATATTTATGTGTTACTCGGAAATGTGCGAACATGAATGAGGTACCAAGACTAGAATGATTCGAGTTCGATAAAGAGCCACTTCCATGAATAACAACTCATAAGATTAAATGATAAGTAGCACGGCTACGATGTTAGGAAAGAACATTGCGGAGGAAGGTCGATATAACCGCACGTAAGGAATGTATAATATCATTAACCTAGAATTATTTAGGGAAACACAACAAGAGCCTGCGGTGCAGTGTCTTAACCATCCCACTAATTCAGTAGCTGAGAGGGAAGTGTTGCCGTCTTTCCTGCAGTTCTCCTACAAATACAACTACTTAGAACTACTTAAACCTAACTAACCTAAGGACATCACACAACACCCAGTCATAACGGAAGTCCTGCGCGCTTTAGTTACAACCCCTTTTTTTGGATAATAATTTAAGATTACTCGTGGATGTGGTTAGTACAATCGTTTCTTGGAAATTATTTGCAATCCCAAATTTTCTTTTGCCTTCCCTTTTCACGCATTTTGTGAAGGCTTAATAAATACAATATTCTGAGCATTATTTCGTTTTATTTGTAGTGTGAGTAACGCAAAAAATTGAAAATAAAGAAAAAATAAAATATGTTTTTGCATAAGGACTTGACCCCTCCGCCTCTCACGACCATCTTATTACCGTTGTGTATCAGTCGATGGTGCCAACCGCTGCGTTGAAACTATTATAACATAAATGGCTGTCACCCGATCAGTGTCAAACAGTTTTTTTTTTTTGTTCTTTTCTCTAAACGCTTGGCCTCCTGTAGTCCCACTTCTGTCACTTTCACTTCTGGCCAAGCTGTATATATACCATTAATTTGGACAAAATCGGTTATGACGAGGTCCCTTGCATGATGACGTCCACTTATGTATCGGAGAAAGGAACTAATGGAATCATTGGCACGGAACTGAATAAATCGCGAGTATCTGTAAAATTCCTTCAGGATCAAGCACGGCTACTGGAACCTACGTTCTATTCAGTGAAGCAGCTTTTACCAACCCGAAAGCCCCGAAGAGTCTGCAGGCACCATCTGCGCCTTTCGAAATCTGATCCCAGTGTCTGATAACGTTAAATCTGATAATAGCGTCCAGCGAGCACCTGTCCTGATCAAAACCTGAACCAAGACTCGAAACAACAGAGTCCATCAATATTTGAGGTCAGAGACGAAGTGTCTCGAAAAATTCGTTTCCCTGTTCTCGTCGGTCCTCGGCGAAAAAAGAAGACCATCTGAACTTCCTCAGCCGATAAAAATATATGGCTAGTCATAAGCCAATGAGACCTGGGGTGGTCGGCTTTGCGAAACTCCCTCCCTAAGAAAATTTTGAAAACGTCAAACCAGAAGTTATACCTATAATCAGAAACTTCGAAGTTCCAACCTCTATTTGCTCCAGCAAACAAGAGTGTTGTGTCCCAGTTGCGTCCCTGGGCATGGCAGCCAACTTCACGGCACCACGTCGACGCCTTCTCCTAGCCTTGAGAAATGGCTTTCCCAGGGTAAGAATCACGTTGTTCATTACAGACTGCTGAAGCTGTGTCGCAGCCAGTGTCTCTACAAAGAAAGGGAGAAGGCTTTCGAGTCGGCACTGATCTATTGTAACGAATCTATGCGCAAACAGTTCAATAATTTGTAACGGACAAGATTTCCAGCACACAAGAGTAAGGTGTGTCTTCAGCTGCTTCACGACATCGTGACGCATCACAGCAAGCCACCTGCAGCGTAAGTGATATCTGTTCTTTGAAATTTTCACACCCACAGACTTTGTAAACGCAACCGATGAGCCACGTTTTGTGAAGGGTCACAGAGGGAAGACCACCCATGCAACTAGCAACCGAGTTACGGACCCCATGGAGTCACTTTTTTTCATGCCGTGTGGGGCCTCCTCCACTCCTAAGCCGCTCTGGCCATAAAGGTTGCTCATTTACTATCGCAACCATTTAAAAAATTGCTCATGCTTTGCTTCTACTTCGAGGTGCCTCTAAATTACGATCGAAGATGAAATGCGGCAAGTACTAGTTACTAATCTTATGCAATTATTTCTGTTACTACATGAATTTCATGTATGCTCCTTTTATTAGAGAGGTGGAAACTGGTAACCAAAGAAAAAAGTCAGTCACATCACTGGCGGACGTGTTTCAAGTCACTGTAAATTGTTGCTAATCTCCAATGCAATAATTTCTGCTGCAGTTTGGTTAAACCGACTTGGCCCTGCGACGTATCTGTAGAGATGGTGCGTGCAAGCAAGTCACTTCAATAACAGGGAAACAACTTTGTCGGTACCGGATTCTCTTCACCATACTCATGTTGGACTTCAAGATCAGCTGATGAATGCAACAATAACACACAAAAATCACTCTTCAATTGTGAAAACTCATTACGTATAAAGGGTTCAAACTCAAAAACACACACATCACTAGATCAGTGAACCCTTGTATCACAACAAGTTTGACTGGCTCTGTCACCTAAAACTAAAATAGCCAAACGGCCGCCGGCTACAGGGAAGCTGACGACACATAAATCACACACGATAATTTACACCGAATGGCTGATTTTATAATCTAACTGACCACTCTGATGACGATGTTTGTGTGTTACACGATCGTGGCCGCTGCATTTTGGCCCAGGAGCACAGCAACAACGGTAACGTAGCCACTACCAAAAATCCTTGCATACTTGCATTAACGGTTAGTGCTAGCTAAAATGGCTCTGAGCATTATGAGAATTAACATCTAAGATCATCAGTCCCCTAAAACTTAGAACTACTTAAACCTAACTAACCTAAGGACATCACAAACATCCATGCCCGAGGCAGGATACCAACCTGTGACCGTAGCGGTCGCGCGGTTCCAGACTGAAGCGCCTAGAACCGCTCGGCCACAACGGCCGGCTAGTGTTAGCAGTGTAAATTCACCACCCATCCAAATCGTCACAGAGATTTATATTTTTCCCACGGATTGCCGTGGTTCTTTTTCCCCCTCGGCTTTAAACCGTTGCCATTCAAGAGTTCCTGTGTACTATATCCCCGTTTCGACCACGTTAATGGGTGCTCTCAACCAGCCGTATGAACAACATCGCTGACCCACATACTGTGCTTTCCTAATAGAAATACTAGCCCTTCCGCACAACGTTCACTACTATCGCACACGCGCACTCTGCATTACGCGACGCGCTTTAGGCCGGTAGACGGTCGGTGAAGGCAACATTAATTAAATCACAAAACACTCTCTTTTGTAATTAGAAATAGCTCATACTCTCATGTCGTAACAAGAGTCATGTCCAAATACGAAAGCAAGGTCGTCAGTGAAGTACAACACTGAAAGCACTTTTATTACTGACACACCATACACTGAAGTGACAAAAGTCATGGGATAGCGACATGCACATATACAGATGGCGGTAGTATCGCGTACACAAAGTATAAAAGGGCAGTGCACTCAGGCGGTTCATTTGAAAAGGTTTCCGAAGTGATTATGGCAACAGACTTTGAACGTGGAATAGCTAGATGCATGGAACATTCCATTTCGGAAATCGTTAGAAAGTTCAATATTCCGTGATCCACAGTATCAATAGTGTGTCGAGACTACCAGATTTCAGTCATTACCTCTCACCAAGGACAACGAAGTGGCCGACGGCTTTCACTCAACGACCGAAAGCAGCGCCGTTTACGTAGAGTTGTCAGTGCTAACAGGCAAGCAACACTGTGTGAAATAACAGCAGAAATCAACGTGGGACGTGAGACGAATGTACCCGTTAGGACAGTGAGGCGAAATTTGGCGTTAAAGAGCTGTGCCAGGAGACGACCGACAAGAGTGCCTTTGCTAACAACACGACATTTCCTGGCATCGTGGCCATATCAGCTGGACCCCAGACGACTGGAAAACCGTCGCCTTGTCAGATGAGTCCTGATTTCAGTTGGTAAGAGCTGATTACAGGGTTAGAGTGTGGCTCAGCCCCCCGCGAAACCAAGCACACAAGTTTTACAACGGTCTATGGAAGCCGCTGAAAGCTCTATAATGCTGTGGGCTGTATTTACATGGAATGGGCTGGGTCCTCTGGTCCAATTGAACCGATCATTGACTGGAAATGGTTGTATACGGCTACTTGGAGACTACTAGCAGCCATTCATGGATTTCATGTTCCCAAGCAACGACGGCATCTCACCAGGCCACAATCGTTCGTGATTGGTTCGAAGAACATTCTGGACAGTTCTAGCAAATAATGTGGCCACCCAGATCACCCGACATGAATCCCATCGAACATTTGTGGGACATAATCGAGAGGTCAATTCGTGCACAAAATCCTGTACCGGTAAAAATTATTAACGGTTACAGAGGCAGCATAACTCAGTATTTCTGCAGGTGCTTCCACTACTTATTGAGTCCATGCTGTGTCGAGTTGCTGCACTCCGCTGGGCAAAAGGATGTGCGACACGATATTAGGAGGTATCCTATGACTTTCGTCACCTTCGTGTACAGCCGGAACAGAACTGCTCTGTAGGACAGAGAGTGCAGCTATTTATACACCCATCGAATATTCCAGAATATACAAACAATGCAAGCATGAGATATTTGAAGAACCTTCCAGAAATGACAACTACTAAATAAAATATATTCCCCGTCGTTGACCCGCAGCAAGCGACGCTAACCACTGCGCCTTGCTGCATGCATTAGCGCTCACCTATTGCTCCCTCTCTAGAAGAAGCAGCGTTCCGCTGTTTCAGAAATTTTCTTTGGAGCCGACTACAGTACCCTCGATCTAGATCTTGTCAATGGTCCTCGGTATGGCGCTGGCAGATCCTTCCTTTATGGTCGTGTTGTTACATCGTCTTCACTGTGATGATCTTTGAAGACAGCACCTCCGTAGAAGCTTCGCGATCGTCGAGTGCGTCTTCATTTTCGTTGAATCCCTCATCGTCGCTTTGCCCGTCTGGATTGTAGTAATGGACATGGACGGCGTCTTTGCGCTTTTATTTTCTTGATGAAGGGTCTTACTCCTAGACTTCACATGTGACGTCCAACGGGCGACGAAGAACACGATACGGCCCAAAGTAGCGCTTTAGTAACTTCTCGGATAGTCCTGCTTTGCCCAAAGGCGTATAAATTAATACGAAGTCTCCCGTGCTGTATCTCAGTGTCCAGTTCTTGGTGTTATAGCACACTCGGTCTTTCTCCCGCGCGTCCAGAGTCTGTACGCTAGCCAGCTGTCTTGTTTTTTGGTGATGAGTTCTTGTACGTAGTGTATGCACTATCGGTTCGGCCTAGCGACTGCTTAGCAGGAAGTACAGTGTGAAGCCTGTAGCATCTTGCTTTGCTGTATTGTACGCGAATGTCACAGCGGACAGTATTGTTTCCCAGTCTCTCTGTTCCCCTTCAGTATACATCGACAGCATATCTTTCAACGTCTTATTAAAGAGTTTTGTGAGGCCATTTGCTTGTGCATGGTAGGCAGTTGACATCCTGTGGGTGACGTCACAACATTAAGTCACCTATGATACTAGTCTCGATTGAAAAACTTTTCCACGATCGTGATCGTCACACGGAGTACTTTATGCTTCAAAACGATATTTGCTACAAGGAATTCTGCAATTTCTGAAGCCTCAACAGTGGTACATCTTTGGAGACAGCACAGCGGGTGAGGAAGTCGGTACGGACTAATTTCCAACAGTTACCATTTTTCGACGTTGGGAACCGCCGTAAGAGAAGGTCGATTCCAATTCAGTGGAAGGGCGCGTCTACGGGATTCGTACAAGATGCCCCGGAGGTAACTGCAGTACACGCTTCCATCGTTGATATTCTTTACAGGCTCACATAGTCTGTAACAGACTGGTAGAGATTTGGTCAGTGATACCTGCGTCGAATTCAGGTCAGATTCTTCACGAATCCCACATGACCAGATGTTAGATTTCAGTAAATCTGTCCATAAATGAGCTGGGATGACCAGCAATCATTCCCGCCCCATTGGAGCTGCGGGCTTTCAAAATTTAAAATGAAATGTGACCCTCAACTACGTACACTCAGACTCAGAGTTGAAATATTAAAAGTTTTGGCTAGTTTCGCTGTCTAGGGGCTGGGATACGTAGTTGCCACATTACAAGCCAAATAGTGCTGAGTCTACAGTATTCAATATGAATATACACATGAATCGAATGGTCGAAGGTTCCTATCACTCAGCAATTGCGAATTTTGAATGTAACATAGAAATTTATTAATGAAAGATTGCAATTAAATAAAATCTGCAGGTACTATTTTAACGACTTTAAATGATGATTACGACAGCAGAAGTAATTTTAAGAATGCGGTTTATTTCTGCAAAACACTTATTGATGTTGATGGTCCAGTAATTAAATAAAATATAAGTTGAGTAACAGGGAAACAATAGATTCCTACTTGACGTAATTAGTTATGAACAACAACATAGCTCGCGAAGTATTCACTTCTAAACGCATACTACGTCTTCACTGCAGAAGCCACGGAAATCTCACAAGTGCACAAGTCGGCACTACGAAATATTTCTATCTCCCGTGACCGCTCGCAAACGGCTCCTCTCTCCAAGTATTTCCCGCTGCTGTCCGTCGCGTCTCCCCGTCCAGCACTATCCGCGTCCTGTGCGACCGTCTGTCGCGCCGTCCTGTTCAGTACTCCCCCTCCATTGACTTCGGTAGTCGCCTACCTTAGTGACGAGCGGTGTGGTTGGCTGTAGTAAATAATACAACATCCGTGGGTGGAGAATAAATGAATTGTATTGCGTAGGTGGTAATAAATTTGATGCGTTGCTCACATGAATTTACGTCTTTCCACTACTATGCGATCAGCCTTTATGGACGTCAGTATTGATAAAACATTTACTTATCCAACCTACATTATATCGCATTTACCTTGTAGTATAGCACACCTGGATCGTGATGCGACATAAACTGCCTTACTCTCTGTTATCGAGAGTTGCTTCAGATGATGCGCTTGTGGTACTAGAAAGAATGAAAGCAAATGCACCAGCTTAATTTCCAGTTTTCCTGTCATGAGATTCTGCGTGTGTGCTTTCAGTAGTGCTATTTTCTGCAAATGATTTACGCTATTGAGGTACACAATCTTCCTCAACTATGACCTCTTATCCATTTCTGCGTGTATAAAATATTTAACCAAAAATTTAAATTTTATTTGTTTACAAAGGCGTCGTTTTTCGTATATGGGAGTGCTTACCTCACTGTCCAACACATTCTCAGCACAGTGTTTCTGTATCTGATATGTCCAGAGCACAAGTGCAGCGTCGGACAACTTACATAGCCTTGGCAGCGTCTTCAAATATTTCGAGAAACTGAATTAATGTGTCAGCTACATGGTAGTCCCAGTTCCCAAACAAGTGTATTTTCCAGAAATCACGTGAAATTATATAAATTAGTTGATTTTGAATAAACTCGGATATTAGCCTGACACACTTAAGTAGTCCAGCGAGTCTCAGCAAGCTGCTGAACGGTAAACTACAACTACGAGTCTTTCACAAGGCGACTCCTTTTTAAAAAAGTGGGGACTTTTTCTTTGCTTACAACGATGCGTAGACATTAAGACCACGTTCCTGGCCGGCCGCGGTGGTCTAGCGGTTCTAGGCGCTCAGTCCGGAACCGCGCGACTGCTACGGTCGCAGGTTCGAATCCTGCCTCGGGCATGGATGTGTGTGATGTCCTTAGGTTAGTTAGTTTTAAGTAGTTCTAAGTTCTAGGGGACTGATGACCACAGATGTTAAGTCCCATAGTGCTCAGAGCCATTTGAACCAACCACGTTCCTGCAACCACTTATCCTCAAGGGTGTGGCATAGAGCAGTGCTAAAGCAGTGCTTGCTGCACGGAATGCGACAGTAGTTCTCAAATGCCTTTTTCAGATTTTCCTCGTGATAGATGACGAACGTAACTCTCCACAAATGATTTGTAAATATTCCTAGCTTGGTCATGTTAGTTTCAGTTTCCTCCAGTACATCAGAAGCATTTTTCTCCACATTGTACGGAAACTCTACAACAAACAGGACCCGATTTTTCCACGGTAACTCTAGTGAGATCGAATATGCAGTAAGAGTGAAATGATGCGTTGTAGCATACACTTCTGTTCTCCATGTCGAGCAACACTTGGAGCACCACTGTCGCCCGGTATTAGTCATTTTTATACATATATGCGAAAAACTGTTGAATGGTGACGAAACACGTCTGTTGCACTTGCAGTACTTTTATACTGTGCTCCTAATTTCTAGCAGTGTCTGTGCAGGATACTCAAAGCCTTCTCCTGTAACTGTGCTGAACGGCCGAAGATCTGTTACACACATTCTTATACACTGCTCCAGCACAATGGATTGTGCTAACGCCAGGAGGTAGCTACTGTTACTGATCTCACTGCTAGGAGAAGCTTTTTAAGTGTTCAAGTGTCGTGACATGGTACGGTCAGTGCCATTGCGGAAAACACTAGGACAGCTGCAAGACCTATAGATTTGTTTTGGTTATCCACAACATTGTAAAGTTTCGCCATACTATGGTGTCTCATGATTTCTTCATATGAGTTTACGTTTCCTCTTATTCCAAGGAAACTTCTTTTTTCTCTTCCACACTTTTCTAATCCTTGGAGGCTGGGAGGGTCTTTGCTTTTCGATATATTTTCCTGACATAATAGTAATAATGTAAAATAACCCTAAAGCGCTATCACGAAAACCAAAACAGCTGTGAGTTGCTTACACTCCGATCACTTCGGTGCCTTGCGCCGAATTGTCTGCAGAGTGCTGCATTAGTGGTTACACAAGAGAGGATTTAGCGACGGATTCTGAAACACCTACAGTCTCTGTCTGTTCGTTACTGGAGACGCGACAGCGAGGACGTCAGATGCAGTTCTCGGAACAACCGATCTGGCCTCGTTAGCCGGCCGCACACGTGCGGATTTCCGCAGCATCAGAAGAAGCAATGTCCAGAAAATCCGTAACAGATGCTTCCAGTATTGCCGAGGAGTGGACCGCTGACAACAGCAACAACAGTGGACAGCAGAAGACTTCCAAGTGGCTCTGAGCACTATGGGACTCAACTGCTGAGGTCATTAGTCCCCTAGAACTTAGAACTAGTTAAACCTAACTAACCTAAGGACATCACAAACATCCATGCCCGAGGCAGGATTCGAACCTGCGACCGTAGCGGTCTTGCGGTTCCAGACTGCAGCGCCTTTAACCGCACGGCCACTTCGGCCGGCCAGCAGAAGACTTCGTTTTTTTGGAAAATGACGCAGGAGCATTACACGAACAAGAATACAAAAATTGTGTAAGCTAATAAAAAGTTGCTTTTACTACGTTCATTACGCTGTTACGCATTACTGTGTTACATCCATTACATTGCATTATGAGTTATTTTTCTTTACAAGTATCAAGAATGACCTCCTCCTAACATACCAAACCACGATTCTCAGAGGAGTGTCGACGCTTCAGAAAGCAAGTCCGCACGCGTGTGCCCCGTTTCCCTCCTGCACCGAGCTATGTTGACTCTCGAGCTCCGTCGGGCACCGGACGAGTCGCGGGCTTTGCAGGGCATTCCAGCTCGCGCCTTCTGTTCCCGGTACAACTGACAAGGGGAGGCCGCCAATTGTGAAATTCAGATTCGATTCATACTGCGCATAATAAAAGCTCATGGCCAGAGGTGTAATGTGGCAAAGCACCAAGATGCACTTCTCGGCCGTTGTCGAGAAAATCGACAGTTAAAACAAACCGTTGCGGTGAAATACTCTCTACGATTAATAACCTTCTACAGCGTCGTGGTGCAGCGGTAAGCGCTCGGGCTCGTAATCCGAAGGTCGCCAGATCGAATCTCACGCTATGCAACCTTTTTTTTAGTATTTGTTATTCCCGGCAATCAGTTTCAACAATTATCCATATAATAAGTTGTTGAGAGTCGTTTGTCGTGGAAAAACTGGCGACTTCGAACATCATTATGTTTTCCGTAAACAAAGTTGTATTTCACAAATGTTATTGTCTTCATAATCTTAACCACGTATAGTTAACGGAAGACGTAGAAACGATATTCCGAAACGAATACGTATAGCGCAAGTCAAACGTTCGAATTAGAATAGAGACCCCACGAACACAAATTTGCTGTGGCAGGTATGAAATATAAACTCCGTTACTCGCTCGTTACACTTGAACAGACGTTGAATGGGCCGAAACGAGCCGCCGCATAACTAGCGTGGTTGCCTGCTAACTTCGAAAGAAGATAGATGCGGTCCCTAGCGCAACTTATAACATCGTCGAAAATCAGTGCAGACGGGAGAGCTTTGGTACACCCTGTTAAACAAACGGAAAAATGGAGGCGGTACAATTGGAGAGCGATCCGCCTTCACCAACACGCATAAGCAATTCATATATATATATATATATATATATATATATATATATATATATATGTGTGTGTGTGTGTGTGTGTGTGTGTGTGTGTGTGTGTGTGTGTGTGTGAATTACAAAAAACTAATTATAAAAAAAATTGCATGGCGCGAGATTCGATCCGGCGACCTTTGGATTACGAACCCGAGAGCTTACCGCTGCGCCACGACGCTGCAGAAACTTATTAATCGTAGAGACTATTTCACCGCAACGGTTCTTTCAACTCGATTTTCTCGACAACGGCTGAGAAGTGCATCTTGGTGCTTTGCCACATTACACCTCTGGCCATGAGCTTTTATTATGAGCAGTATGAATCGAATCTGAATTTCACAATTGGCGGCCTCCCCTTGTGAGCTCGACTAAATAAGGTGCGGGCAAAAGGATGGAGCGATCGGCCGCAGACGGGCTCGGGCGCGTAAATGTGGCGGGATGCACAGCTCTGATTATGTCTACATTTCGTTGAAACAAATAAATTCGAAAAGCTGTGTTCTGCCACTGATAATTATTCTTACAATACTTCATGTAGGTTGAACAAATTTCCCATTTGCGACTTTCAGTACAATAGTTTTCGTATAACGGAACACAGCCTTCTTTAGCTGTCAACGATAAGCATCAGATTTTACAGAAAAGGAAGCCCTTGCATCGCTCAGACACGTTGGCTGACGGTGATGACGTCAGTGACATTTCCTGAGATCTTGGCGACCGTCGTCCGTGGAGGATTTACATCCGTGGCGTTCTGTCGTCCCTAGATGGTCGTCTCGCTACGTTTTCCCTGATTCGGCGGCTAGGCGAGCGGCTGGTACCTCTGTAGTGCGACAGGGAACGTCTATGGCGTGTTGGGGAGCGACCTCGTCCAGGGTACGCCGATGAGTTGCGTCCCACAGGTCGACTATAATCGTCTGCAGTTGACTGGCGTCAATAGGCCTTTGTGGTGGTTGACTCAGGTGACGTAGTACACTACTGGCCATTAAAATTGCTACATCACTAAGATGTCGTGCTACAGACGCGAAATTTAACCGACAGGAAGACGGTGCTGTGATTTGCAAATGATTTGCTTTTCAGGGCATTCCCTGAAGGTGGCCGCCGGTGGAAACACCTACAACGTGCTGACATGAGGAAAGTTTCCAACCGATTTCTCATACACAAACAGCAGTTGACCGGCGCTGCCTGGTGAAACGTTGTTGTGATGCCTCGTGTAAGGAGGAGAAATGCGTTCCATCACGTTTCCGACTTCGATAAAGGTCGGATTGCTCCCTATCGCGATTGCGGTTTATCGTATCGCGACATTGCTGCTCGCGTTGGTCAAGATCCAATGACTGTTAGCAGAATATGGAATCGGTGGGTTCAGGAGGGTAATACGGAACGCCGAGCTGGATCCCAACGGCCTCGTATCACTAGCAGTCGAGATGACAGGCATCTTATCCGCATGGCTGTAAAGGGTCGTGCAGCCACATCTCGATCCATGAGTCCACAGATGGGGACGTTCGCAAGACAACAACCATCTACACGAACTGTTCGACGACGTTTGCAGCAACATGGACTATCAGCTCGGAGATCATGGCTGCGGTTACCCTTGACGCTGCATCACAGATAGGAGCGCCTGCGATCGTGTACTTAACGACGAACCTGGGTGCACGAATGGTAGAACGTCATTTTTTGGATGAATCCAAGTTCTGTTTACAGCATCATGATGGTCGCATCCGTGTTTGGCGACATCGCGGTGAACGCACATTGGAAGCGTGTATTCGTCATCGCCGTACTGGCGTATCACCCGGCGTGACGGTATGGGGTGCCATTGGTTACACGTCTCGGTCACCTCTTGTTCGCAATGACGCCACTTTGAACAGTGGATGCTACATTTCAGATGTGTTGTTACCCGTGGCTCTACCCTTCATTCGATCCCTGCGAAACCCTACATTTCAGCAGGATAATGCACGACCGCATGTTGCAGGTGCTGTACGGGCCTTTCTGGATACAGAAAATATTCGACTGCTGCCCTGACCAGCATATTCTCCAGATCTCTCACCAACTGAAAACGTCTGGTCCATGGTGGCCGAGCAACTGGCTCGTCACAATACGCCAGTCACTACTCTTGATGAACTGTGGTATCCTGTTGAAGCTGCATGGGCAGCTGTATCTGTACACGCCATCTAAGCTCTGTTTGACTCAATGCCCAGGCGTATCAAGGCCGTTATTACAGCCAGAGGTGGTTGTTGTGGGTACTGATTTCACAGGATTTATGCACCCAAATTGTGTGAAAATGTAATCACATGTCAGTTCTAGTATAATATATTTGTCCAATGAACACCCGTTTATCATCTGCATTTCTTTTTGGTGTAGCAATTTTAATTGCCAGTTGTGTAGTTGCCCAAAGCACGCCTTCTTTCTCTGCAGTAGCGTGCAACGTGTCCAGGCCGTCCACAATGGGAGCAAATTGCCTTTCCGTCCTCTGCCCTCCAAATGTCTGTTCTTGGGTTGGGTTGGGTTGTTTGGGGGAGGAGACCAGACAGCGAGGTCAACGGTCTTGTCGGATTAGGGAAGGAAGTAGACCGTGCCCTTCCGAAGGAACTATCCCGGCATTTGTCTCGAGCGTTAGGGAAATCACGGAAAACCAAATCAGGATGGCCAAACGCGGAATTGAACCGTCGTCCCCCCGCAGGCGAGTCCAGTATGCTATCCACTGCGCCACCTCGTTTCGTTGTCTGTTCTTCTACGGGACGTTGTACTTGGCGTAGGAGCTGGTTGTGCCTGCGTTGTTCGGATGTTGGGTTGTCGTTAGATGTCTGTGGAATATAATCGAGTCGTCCGAGTTAGTTGTTCCATGTGCGTTTCGATGGTGGCGGATATTGGTGCTAAAGATCTATAAACGTCTTCAACATTCTCAATTACTTTCTGATGTATCGGGTCGACATTCGTGGCAACTATCTCCTGCTTACTTGGTCTCACAGTTATGACTGCCGTAAAATGCTGTATCTTTTCTCTGACTACCTGCAGTACGTACAGAGTCATGTTGGTTTGCTACAACTGCCGTGAGGACCACATTCGCGAATCTCTTATACTTCTTTCGTCCGAGTCTCTTCTGCTGCATTCCCCGATGCACTAGCGCCCCTCAATGTATTCCTGGTTGTTGTGCCACTATTTACTAGAAGAGCTTGGTACATGTCTTCTCCACCGCGTTCCATCCATTGTGAGATTCCGTCAATTTCTGTGGTTTTTGAGTCACAATGTGGTATAGTGCCAAAACATTCTGTAAATAGGACTGTGTTGCTTCCGCATGACATTGGGCCGTGTTCTTGAATTGTTCTTCCTCTAAGCAAAGTTGCTGCTGATTGTCGGCAAATCTTTCCTTCATTTCGGCCTGTAATTTATCCCTGATATTTAGCCTCTTTTAGTCGTTCTCGAACCACTGCTGTCCACGTAAAAGTGCACATTTGCATAAACACATCATGTTATTACACCCGTTGTATTTGCCGACTCTTCGAATCCTTTCAGCCAATTCGTCGAGTACGGATGATCAACTTCGGAGAACACAGATGGATGCCTTATTGCTGACTTGAAGTCCATTGGTCTCCTGAATATATGACCGTGAGAACGATGTACTGCTTGTACTCTGGTTTCTGTCCGTGTAGGCGACGGGTTTTTACCTTGTCTAATTGGAGCTACAATGTTGTAGATGTTTTGAGGTACCCAGTGTCTCCACCAAATAATATCACGTCGAAACCACAAGCAAGTCCGCATTAGAAAGCAAGGTCGTCAGTGAATTACAGCACTTAGCACTTAAAGATTGTTTATTACTGACACCCGCGTACAGCCAAAACAGATGTGACTTGGACGGAGTATGCAGCTATTTATACAAACATCTAATATTACACAGTGCTGGTATTATACAACCACCGAATATTCCAGAATACACAGACATTGCAAACATAAAATATTTCATGAACCTCCCAGAAATGATAAACACTAAATAACAAAAACTGCTGGTAGTCGGCTCTGAACTGGCGACACTAATCATTACGCCATACTTCACGCATCACATCTCGCTGCAATACACTTAAATAGTTGCAGAACAAAGGATAACTGAAAACTGACAGCATATCTCCGAAAGTGTGCTGATCCGTATAATTTCCTTTTTAAGAATATGAGAAACTGGCGGAAATGATCACCACGTTCTGTATCCCGTTGGATGTCAAGAAAACCCATTCTATTCTCCAAGGCACTTAACAATCTATCCTTTGATTTTCTGAGTTCACAGTAGCTCCAGTGTATTGTTCAGTTTGCTAGCACTTTAGACAATCAGACCTGTGGTACAGGTTGATTGACTTTTACCTCAGTAACGGGCATGCTCCTTAGTTCTACCCGTCTACCATTACAGTCTCTTATTTGTTCTACGGTGCTTCCTGGCATTACATCTCGTACTAAATTTTTATCATGTAATTTTCAGAAAAATTCCTCGATGTTTTGGGAAACAATCTGCCTACTTAAACCAGGCAAGATACTTCTTGAAAGAGTATTCTGTGGACACAGAGAAAAGCGGGAGGATAACTCTGCTCGAATTAGAGGTAGCCCAGCACTTTGCTAGTAGTAACATATAAGGGATAACATATCTGCTGAAGGACCGGCGACTGTAGCCAGCGCCGAAATGCCACCGTAACGTCTCACGCGCATCAGTAATTACGTTTCTAATAAAACCATACTTTACACACGTAAAAACAGTGCTCGTACGAAAATCACAGCTGTATTCATTAATGATATGGATGTCATCCCTACAGGTTCGGAAATCATACGGTACAACATGAACTACTCAACCAATTCACAGCTATTCAGCGAATGTCTAAAGCATCGAAACAAAAATAGGATTTCAGACTCGATGGAGACCCAGTTCCACCATTTAAATGACAGGAATCTTAGAGTTAATTTTTACCACACGAGCAGAGTTCGGAAAAACTACCGTGTGGGCCATTGTACGATAGTAAGACGTGGCCTAATGCTGCAGAAAGAATGAAAGGGAAATGCTAATGTTTTCGGCTAAAAAGTGACGAATACCGGAGCAGAGAAACGGAAATACGGATGTCAGTATTCAAACGGGTGCATAATGAAAATAATGCCTATTTTCTCTTTAAGGCCGTCTTTCAAAATCGTAGTTGCTAGAGCTAAAAAGGCGTGAAACAAGGAAGAAACTATAAAATTAATCCCAAAATGACGGTAACATGGAAACGAGAAGTGTCCACCACATCTTTAGAACAGGAATAACGAAAACATGTCCTTATGGCACTGACTGAATCAGGAAAAACAAAAATTATCTCATAAACTGCAGCAGACAAAACAGAGTGATGAAGCGGTTTCATGGTAGTCTTACTCGATCGTCATTCTCGGTGAAAAGATGGCGTCAGAAGCCTACATACCTTCGATGGAATCATTAAAGATAAGAACGAGGAAGACGTAAAATGTCCAGGAGCTTGAAACTGTGGCGAGCTGTGGAAGCACATATTCGGCGCTGCCAAGAACAGATAGGAAATGGATAGTCTCTGATGATATTGATGAATAAACTATGAGGCGTAGCTATGACAGGAAAAACTGTCAACAAAGCCAGAGTGAGAGAACGTCTCGTTATAGGAAAACGTCAGGCTCCCATAAAGATTATCCGACACCAGAAATAGTAGTATCAACCCCAATAAGACGATCCCATCTACGAGTAGTAGTCAAAATGTGCACTGTAATTATGGTGATAAATGGGCTCCTCCCCGCTGCTTTATCAATGTAGAAGGAGCGTTTTAGGATAGCATACGACACTAAGTGTGGCGGCAGTAGCTTCGCCACTGTCAGGACATCCTAAGCCAGATACTTCCTTGTAAAGGTGTGTCTAAGAAGTTCTACGAATCGTATTACAAAATAAAAATATGATACAAACAAAATATCTTTATTTGACTTCAAATTAATCTTAATTCGCTACTATATACTTCGGCCAGCTTTTACGAAAGTTCTGGAAACTTTCAATGAAGGCTTGTTTAGGAATAGGTCAAAGCATTGATGTGAGTTATCGGTATGACTGGTGTCTGTAGTAAAATACTACCTCTTTCTTCATTACGCAGATGAGGTCAAAACATTGGCAAATGTTTAAGAGCGCTGATAACACAGTAGAGCTGGGTCGCTGTGAGAGAGAAATAGGAAAATTCCAAACTCGTATACATTTCAAATATGGTGACTTGACATGGACTTATATAAAGCACACCAGTCAATCCCTTGGATGACAACCACAAGAAAATACATAACCAATAACAAGCTGTGGATACTTATAGTAGTAGATAGCAAAGGAGCTGATGTAGGACAATGTAGGACAGGAAGGGAATTGCAGTGGGTAGTGGTTTCACATTTAAGCCGCAGTGCTGGTCACATGGGCGTGAGTCGTGCTTGGGTATCTCAGTTGGTAGAGCACTTGCCCGCGAAAGGCAGAGGCCCCGAGTTCGAGTCTCGGTCCGGCACACAGTTTTAATCTGCCAGGGAGTTTCATATCAGCGCACACACTTCTGCAGAGTGAAAATATTCTGGGATCTACAAGGTCTTTAAAAACGTAGCCTTAATTTGGGAAGTACGGCTAAACCTTGTAAAACTATAAACGGAGTAGGAAAATTTTGTAAACATTCTAGGTAATAGGTTTCTATGACTATTATGTCGCTGAGAAATTATTATGTGCAGGAATCTGCTGCGTTAGCTGTTCGAAAAATCTATGTAACATGGGTGGAGCATTAGCTACATCAAATGGCGAATACTTGTAGCCATACTATTCAAAAGGATTACTGAAGTACCAAAAATTTATGTAACGCCTCAACCAGTGGTAATTGAAAGTAAGCAGCAGCCAGTCTTCTTTTGAAATATGAAAACTGTCTTGTAATTTCGTCAATAGTTCTTCTGGGTCACGAGTGAGATAAATATCTATTTGACATTGATTTTTGATGGTTTATTAGAAATCACCACATTGTGTGTATTGTGCGTGTATTGTGTATTGAACAGGGGACCTAGACACTATGGAGAGGCTTAGTCCCCTCCATAGCCCTCAGTAGTTCACAACCCCACAGCACGCTACAGCAGTCCACTCACTCCACCGCCACCCCACACCGAACCCAGGGTTATTGTGCGGTTCGGCCCCCCAATGGAACCCCCGGGAACGTCTCACACCAGACGATTGTAACCCCAAAGTTTGCGTGGTAGAATAATTATGGAGTTCGCATACGTGGAGACGATTTGCGTAGCAATCGCCGACACAATGTAACTGAGGCGGAATAAGGGAAGCCACCGCGCATTCACCGAGGCAGGTGGAAAACCGCCTAAAAAACCTTACACAGGCTAGGCGGCACACCGGTCCTCGGCATTAATCCGCCAAGCGGATTCGTGCCGCAGACCGGCACGCTTTCCCAGCCGGGCAGCAGCGCGTCAGGCAGAGCGGCTAGCCGGGCGGGCAAATCACCACATACTGTTGTAGACCAGAACCTGGTTTGGGAGCTCTGAGTTCGTTCGGTTACCATATGACTCATATTTTAGAGAACGTTGGTATCTGCCAAACGGCATGCATCCAGTATGTGTCCTAATGGAAGGCTGTGTAACCTGAAGCAACAATATAAAGATGACGTAATAGAAAGCATGATTTATCTAACCAGGACACTGTTTTTAGTAGTGCCAAAGTCAAATTACGACTCTCCTCCTACGCTCACTGGTGTCTTAACTGACCATAGACCTCCACACTTAGGGGCAGGCTGCCACAGAGGTATGGTTTCAGCGACATGTATATTCTGGTGTGGCTCGAATATGTCCCTCCTCGTATTTTCTGATAGATAAAACACAATTTCCTACTTTACATTAGTACGTAGACATGCCAAAGACATCTTTCTTCTAGGCCCTTGGATGAATCATGGTCGTTCAATATATTTTCCTTTGGTAACGCAGAAGAAGTCCGAATTCTCGGTTCACGGAGTCAACCGTATGATTCATCTGTACCTTCACCACCTAACAGAATTTACATCTCTCGCATCATACCATGCTCCTTCCACATGACCTAAGTGATAAAAGTCTTATTTTAGAGATGTAGTCATCATACTCTGGTGAAGACGCTTAGTTTGTAATAGTAAGATTCCCGCTGTTGAGCAAGAGTGTGGAACGACTAGCTGGTGTTGAGGAGCAATCGGTTTCATTCGGTGAAAGAATCTATTTACTCCAGAAGTACCTGATGCTCGTGCTTATGAGGCACGAATTACCTCACAGTACATAGTCACGGACTGTATTTCACTTTAGGACAAGAAGGCAACTGTAAATTTAAATGGAGCTCTGCCCTGTATTTCAGCTGACAACGAGACGAGTGCGTACATTGTTTCTAATGTTCTGTTCTGTTTCGACTCCGTCCTCAACTTTTATATTGCAGATTTAAGTGTTTGTTAAGAGTGATTGGATTATTCATTTTTAGTCCAGTAATAAGCCAGCGACATGTGTCATCTATAGCACCTTCCTCATTTATGTACTGCTCATCTCCATTCTTGCCATAACTTTTAAGAATTGACTGAGCACATTTTCTGTTTACGTGCTTTGTGGTTCTTTGGTAAATGCTATATTTTCAGTCTTATGAAAATGCTTACTTTTAAAATCATACTGCTCTCGTAGACTCTCTCTGCCATTTACCCAAGAAACCACATTACACTCTTCACAAAAGCAACCACACGTAGAAGTCTGTATGTTATCCAGAGGTGAGCTAAGACAGTCATCAACCCTAAAGGTTGATTCGAAGACCAAAGTTTTTTACTAGGAATGATCCTTTTGAAGCATTATGTCCGTAATTTACTAGGTCCTAAATACAGTCATCTTTTAGTTTACAGTAGAATGTAATTTCGAGCCCAAAGGACGGAACTAGTTTGTCAACAGTATAAACATAGTATTTCGAGGGTTGAAATAAACGCTTGGTTCATTGACAAAGCGGAGATTGAGCCACAACAATTTTACTGTCGTAATCTGAAACAAAACAGCGCAGCAACCAATCCATTCATTTGCGAGAACAAGGCAGATTATTACTATACTCTTCAGCGGCAAACAGATTTTCAGTGAAACTTTTATTTACTCTTGAATTGTTTTAGTTTCATTACAGTATGACCGAGCCCTTACTAGCAGACCTTGGAAGATAGTTCCATCATAGGCAGAGAGAATTCATTGTGATTACTGTTTATTGCTTAAGGAACAATAGGTTCCACATAATCTTCTATTTGCATAGTGTAGCGGAACGAAGTCGAGAGTATCATAGCATTACTGGTGAGCAAACAATTTTAAAACTCAAGTAAATACAATATCTACCTCTTTACTCAGTCTTAGTACCCACAACTGATATTTCAGTTAATGCCACTAAATTTATTCAGAGGAATCGTTTCCGCTTGATATTTGAACGATTCGTTTCTGGCACGCTGTTACTCCCGAGGCAGCTCGCGCCAAAATTGTTCTTTATCAGTGGTGTAGTGTGACGGAAGAGCGAAGCGCTGCACAGTTCCATCCGCTCTCGTTATCAGGATCACAGCCAATAAAACGCAAGCCTTTCATTCAAGAAGGCCAGCCGACACTTCCACAGCTCACTGTTTCCTGCACAAACAGTGGATAGAGTGCTTTGGAAACTTAGGTATAACTGAGTGTTCGCGTTCGTGCCTGCCACGTTTGTTAAACACGCCAACCTCAATTTCAACAACATCAAAAAAATGATGGTAACTGCGCCTTACTGACACAAACGTAGCTCAGTGGAAGAATTACAGTTCATGCAGCCAATAATGAACATAAATAATATTTAAAATTTGTTTCGGGTCTATTTCAGTACAGTTAGAGAGAGAGAGAGAGAGAGAGAGAGAGAGAGAAGAATATCACGATCAGATACTGTTCTCATAAGATTAAAATCGACAATGAAGGGAGAACAATGTCCTGATCAGAATTTTACAAATTACGGAAAGTGTTCCTGCTCTACTCGAAAGTGTAATAAAGGTTCTCCACTGAAGATACTTTACAGGGTTTTTGTAACAATTACAAAAGAGAAAAAAATGCGGTTAGGTCAGGATCAAGTTCTTGTTAGCACACTGTTTGTTGTACTTATTCAATGTATGTATTTAGCAACTGTCAGAAGTCATTTGCAACGAGCAAAATTGTCGTACGGGCTATAATTTCAAAATTGTTTATTTAATATAATTAATGGTAGAAGTATACAATGCTGATGTAGTGCCATTAAGGAACATCAGTCCTTGCTCTTGTTTGTGTACATGTGGCAGTCGACACAGGGGCAACGATGTATACAGATCCAATTGTAGATTAATAACACGTCCCACGTTTGTATCAAATTTCGGCTACAGTGTGCAAGATTCCCCCTTAGCATCGCACAGTTCATTGTGTGTTTATTGCAAGTATAACAACACGCAAGTAAATACTTTTCAGTTTTTGCATTCGTTCTCACTAATTTACACCGTTTAATGCATTTCGATTCAGTACATTCCTCGCAAGTTCGTTTTCGAAGAGTGAATCAAAATGCCGCTCTCTCTAATAAATACATTTGGTAGACGGCCTTCGTTGAGGAACTGGAACAGGTGCCTAAATGGGGATATTTGACACGATCTATAGGATAACCACCCGCATTTGTTGTATTATTATCAAAATAATGAAGTTTTAATCGACACTGCAAAGACCTTACTTACAGTGCGTAGCGGCAGCTTCAGCAGGACAGCTGTTGTCACTGGGAAACGTTGAGGCGAAAAGACAGCAAAATTTGATAGGTAAGTATACGAGGAACGAACGATTCAGACGACAGTTTTCATTCACAAGGTAGCTGACTGGAAGGTACTAATGTAGCGGAGACTTGAGGGTGCGGGTGCTCGCAAATCTACGAGTGGACACGAGTGACGCTCGTGTGACTGCGGAGCATGTTTCCACTGGCGCAGCGCGCAGGCGAGCGTATGTAGTCGGACCGACGCCAGCAGGCAACTGGCCGCAGCGCTCCTCAATGGGCCCGCCGCAGCCCACCAGCGCGCTCTCGCGAACATCGGCGTGACTCGCTGTCACGGCTCCCCTGCTGTCACCGCGAGCACAGCACACGGCGCACATCAACTTTCTCTGTGACTCTCGGTTCCGTGTCAGCAAGTCCGCAAAGTCGGAGGAATTCGGTTTGCCTTTTCGTCAGCAGCTGCCAAAATTTTGGGTCCTACTATATGAGAGTCAATTTAATTGAAGAAATGCAGCGAAGAGACACGTATCGGGTTGTCGTCTATCTTCAGGTTGCTTAAGCCGTCATCAAAATTGAGCGTGCAGAGTTTGTGACGTCATAGCATGGAAAATGTACATTGGGGAGTCTTTCAGAACGTGCACTGCAATATCAAGCATTACTTCGGCGTTGAACGCTCCTAAGCTCATCCAATATCGAGCAAGACAGATATTCTGAAGCTGACTTTGGACGTAGACCAGTGAGATGGAAGAACGGCAACTACGTCACATGGACAATCTCCTTTCCGTACAGAGTAGGAAGATGCCATATTGGCTTTCAGTTGAAACATATATTTGGTCTCGAAAACTCTTTGTTTATTGGCACGATTTTTTTGTAATGAAATGACGGGAAACGTCATATCGGTGTTAATTAATTTTCGAATTGTATCTTGTGTGTTATTGAAGTATGACGTTTCAGGGCAAAGGTACGTTGATCATCTTTCAAAAACACATTGTTCTTGGCGCGGTTTGTTATAATTAATGCCAGTTAGTAATATATCAGCGGTTAAAGCCTTCAGAAGACAACAACATACAAGACCAGGTCCTACACTACAGATCTACAGCGTAGCGTAATAAATAGAGACACAGATTGATGGATGGTATATATCTGACTTACTTCTCATTGTCTCCATGTTTTTTACTCAACTTCGTGTTTTCTAATAGGATCTGTGACTAATTAATTAGAAATATGTTCTATAAAATTCGATGTTACATAAGCATTAGTGTCCTCTCCCTCAAGAGTGTGTTAGTTCCATTGGCTTTATCTACAAAAGAGCTTGCACTACTAGCAGTAAGATATTTGGCACTTTCTTGTTTAACGTCTTGTATTTCACGAATTCTAAAGATTCTGCTGCTGAACAGAAAGTAAGATTAACATCAGGGTTTTATTAAAAAGTGAGAATGATGACAGACACTATTTTTGACCCAGTAGCCATTGTGTATTAAGCCTTCCTGACCTGATATTTTTCTAGAGGACGGAAAATTTTTCTTTAGGTGGTAATGCTCTTACGTGATTTTTTAATGATTTCAGATGCAAGATTTATACAAAAATATATACCCGTTTTCAAAACATACTTTGTACACTTTGCTTCATTTTATGGGCTAAAATAACTAATTGCAAAATATTATCTGTTGTAATAAGTAATAAAATGATCAGTCAACAATTACTGTGCAAAATAACAATAAAAATATTCAGTTATACAGTGGAATATAGCGAACCAAGTACACCCGTATATTCTGGTGGTCACGAGCTGTTGCGCACTGCTACATTGACTTCCTGATATTTTCATAGTGATGCCCAACAGTTGGCAGCAATTGCGCACAATGAAAATTCTGAACATTCACGAATGTCTACCTCAGGTTTCCATTGGGAAAAAATACTTACATGTATTTTACTTTTTTAATACAACGAAGAGGACAGGCGAGTGACAATCCTCGTCACGGGCGGGAGTCAAAAGAAAACAATTATCTGCATCACGTTTCCAGCAGCACGTGGTGGTGCATTATTGAATCTTGCGTCCAGCCGGATAAACTTAAATATCCAAGCCCCTGAGTGCGGATCATTTATCGGAACATTATGTGAGTCGATGCAACCGCGTACCATCGGTTGTAAGAGTCGTAAACATTATCCAGTCACAGATGGTGCCAACAACATGGGGTCAGTCGTCTTCTGAACGTGCAATATGTCAACATCAATAAACTGTTTACATTATCGTCTTTAAATATTCGGTGCAGCAGGACGTTGTGGCCGAGCGGTTCTAGGCGCTTCAGTCCGGAACCGCTCTGGTGCTACGGTCGCAGGTTCGAATCCTGCCTCGGGCATGGAGTGTGTGATGTCCTTAGGTTAGTTAGGTTTAAGTAGTTCTAAGTCTAATTGACTGATGATCTCAGATGTCAAGTTCCATATTGCTCAGAGCCATTTGAACCATTTGTTCGGTGTCCAGGGTCGTCTCATTTCTGGAATACCCAGCTGTCGGGTGGATTGTGAAACACTCTTCCTAAATAGTTGGTAAAGTAAGTGCTGTATTTCGTATGACAACGTATGAGCCCATGTTGTTCTTGTATGTATATCCAGTAATCCATCACAGACAATACATTTCGCGAAAAAATGTCAAGTCAGATACACTTTTTGTACCAGTCACGAAGTTCCTTCCTAAACATAAGACGCATGCGATGAAATGGATCGCTAGACATGCGACACAATACATGTTTTTGCGAAATGTATTGTCTGTGATGGATTATGCTACGTGCCTCCATCTCATAAATACTTAGGCGCTCAATAGCCGGACGCACTTCACGTCCTGAGCGTACGAGGAGTATCAGGTCTTCCGCAAATGTCCGACTAATGAATGATGTCTCATGCAGCGTTGTTCCAGTTGAGAGAACGTCGCATAACATGCATCAGCGGATCGAGTGCTATCCCAAAAATCACCACTGAAAGCGGCACCTTTAACGGACCAAGCTGTTAATGTGAATTCTGCCAGTTTTCCGAGTGTTTACCATCACTTTTGATGTAGCTCCTCGGAATAATCTCGTTTGTATGGAGATGAAGACAGGTGGAACTCCCATTCGGCTCATAACTGACGATAAAAATCATGGTTTACTCTGTTGAATGCACGATCAAAGGCTACCGATATAAGAGCTGCTCGCATTCCACACCTTTCTGCAAGGGAAATGACGCTATGATATTCACTTAAAGCTGAGTGGATGGTGCTTCTCACCCCCAAGCATGTCTGATCATGGGAGGTAGTCCTCGATACCGCCAATTTAAAACGAGACGCTAGCAGTCGTCCAAAGAATTTTCAATCATTGTTTAGCATGGTGGACGGCTCATATTGATTATCTCTGCGACTTCTCTCCGACTTTGGAATGGGAAGAATAAAACTCGTCACAAAATCCGGCGGCACGCGCATCTCAGAGCGCGTCATGTCATTCTACATCGACATCCATTGTGGCTTCATAATTTCCGCAAATCCCCAATAAAATTCTAACGTGATGCCATCTGCCCCTGGGGATTTAAGTGCCGCTCCTTTCTTGAGTGCCCCTATAATTTCGTTTCCTGTGAGCAACTCCTTATCCATCTTAGTCAGTCTCGTTGACAACATTCACAATATGTCCTCCCCCACCCGGTGTTCTGTCGGTGAGCTGGCAAAGAGGTAGCCGAAATGCTCCAAAAATCCAGCCACAACGTCCATTTGCATCACAAGTTGATGACCCTCTGAGTCATGGACCACTGTGGCTAATGATCGGCGGTAACGTTTGGATTCTCGCGACACATGATATATCGAGGTGCGTTCCCAAGCGATGTTATCTACACACCTAGCCCGGATCGGATACCCCCCCCCCCCCCCAGCCGACGTCGCGTGATCGATAGCATGAGTGCCTTGACACGATTAACTTCTGCATGACGTTCTGGAGACGGATCCCGAAACGACAACTCACGAAGCATCGTGTAATAATAATCAAGAGTGTCCCTTATCCATCTCGTCTTACCCCGACCGTATTATATAAGACCTCTTCGTATCACAGGTTTAACATATATTACTCACCGGTGAAGCACTGAGGCGTAAGCTGGAATGCGGCGTTGACACGCGGACAACAGTCGGGATCTGCCAACAGTGACGCATTGAGCTTCCAGGTGGCGCACCTTCTCCACACATTGTGTTCAAGAGGGCATATGGTACACAGATAAGCTATATGATCGATAAAGGAAGTGGGCAATCGTTCAGCATCGACAACCTTATCTCGTAGGCCAACAGAAACATATATCCGACAAGTCGGCCTGCCGAGTGACTAGTAAAAAACGTATATTTGTCGCAGTTCCCATGGAATCTGTCCCATGTGTCAGGTAAGTCCATTTCCCTCAATATCGCTGGTAGTTCACGACAGGTATTGTTATGTGAAGTTTGATCCTTTGTGGCTAATACACAACTGACGTATCCACTCACCAGTAAATGATGGAATTCTCCAGCAAATAAGGGCACAATCTCTTCCAAATAATATTTCGCTATTGCTCGTCTGTTCTGTGCTGTAAACGTTGACAATACGGATCCCATGAACCGTTATCGCCAGTCCCCGTGCCGAAGGTGCATAAGCCAAGTCGCGAACTGGGATCCCCTCTTGGCCAATATCGGCGTTCCTGTGGTGTCACCGCCAGACACCACACTTGCTAGGTGGTAGCCTTTAAATCGGCCGCGGTCCGTTAGTATACGTCGGACCCGCGTGTCGCCACTATCAGTGATTGCAGACCGAGCGCCGCCACACGGCAGGTCTAGAGAGACTTCCTAGCACTCGCCCGAGTTGTACAGCCGACTTTGCTAGCGATGGTTCACTGACAAATTACGCTCTCATTTGCCGAGACGATAGTTAGCTTAGCCTTCAGCTACGTCATTTGCTACGACCTAGCAAGGCGCCATTACCAGTCACTATTGATGCTGTAAAACATGTACCGTCAAGAGCGATGTTCACCAATTATGGATTAAAGTTAAGGATTCCAGCAGCTACGTACGCTTTTGGCTATTCTCATTTCCGTGTCCTGTTCCAAACCTCACGCCAGCCTGCGTGAGCTTAAACGTGTGCCTTTCGGCTTCCTCCTAGTGGACTGGCTGTCTTGCCAATCCACAACAGTTCCACTGTCGTTGTCAGAGTTCGGAGCGGTGTAGAAGGTGTTGACGTGTGCCTTCTGGAACGCAATAGTGCAGATTTCCTGCACTATTGGTATATCCACATCTGAGGCATACAGCATGTCCTGGGAAAGATGTTGTTTCATAGGCGAGTTAATAATAGTAACGTTAACTGTCCCTATTTTGTATTCCTGGTTTCGTGTAGCCATCGTCTTCTCACAATGCTGAACCGGAGAAAACTGAAAAGTCGGTGGTCTCATTACACGTCCTAGAAGGTTGCCCGTCTGACGCCTTCCTGCGGCATTAGTTCCCCTCACTTGTGGAAGAGGGGCGCGAGTCTCCACCAAGGGGAGAAGTCACGTAGGTGATATCTTCATCCTGCTCAGCCCAGTCGGTACCACAGAGGATCTCTACCACGCGCGGGTGCTCTAGCCTACTGGTATGTAGTGTTCGTGAATTTTCCACAGCATCGTCCTCCACTGCTGACGGGTCGATGGACGCTTGAGGGGACGGATCGTCGGAACGACACGACATCTTTTCACTTTCCGAATGCACTTGTTCAGCGACGTCCGGTGGCTGTTGTTCCATGTCAGACAGGTCCATTTTGCCAGAGTCATCAGTTGTCTCAGTATGAGGAGCGGGCCAATTTCCAGAGTCGAGGCGCACTTCTTTCGAATCTTCGGGACCGTTGTTTACGCGCTCTGACCTAGACGTCTGGTGCTGTTGAATCCTGCAGCTGATGTTGCATAACCGTTGCAACAGTGTCCGTGGACCCCTCAACTTCAGTTCCCATGCCTACTGTTGTGTGGTCGTCCTCATGATCTATTACCTGCAACGTCTGGGGCTGGAGTGGATTAGGAGTCATCTCAGCATCATTGGGGCCTGATGGACCCTCCGTTATCTGCGGTGTTGGCTCGAAAATACGCTCCGACCTAGTCGTCACCTCCTCGCGGAGCGCCGCCATGTATGCCAGTGGTAGTGACGCGAGTGCGGCCTGCATCGGTAAGTCTGAACAGGGTAGTTGTACAGATCTCGTCTTCATGCAGTGAGGTCGAAGATGAACTTCACCATCACATTCATAGATGTTATCATAGATGACAATGGCTCTACAACCGCCTGTATTTAAATAGGACACATGTTTTGTAAGGGCTATTCGCACCTGACGAACACTATTCAGCACTGGATGCATGCTAAAACATACCCAACATTCGGCTGAATGACTAATTACTCTGCCATACGACTGGAGAGACTCAATTATCAGTGATTCAGGTACTTCGAATGGCATGAGCCAGTAACAAGTCGCTAATGTGACCATCAGAGCGTCGAAACTGGACTCCTCGTTTGGTTCAAAAAATGGTTCAAATGGCTCTGAGCACTATGCGACTTAACTTCTGAGGTCATCAGTTGCCTAGAACTAATTAAACCTAACTAACCTAAGGACAGCACACACATCCATGCCCGAGGCAGGATTCGAACCTGCGACCGTAGCGGTCGCTCGGCTCCAGACTGTAGCGCCTAGAACCGCACGGCCACGGCCGGCCCCCGTTTGGTGGCTTCTGTAGTTGTATCAGATGCTACGTCGTCTACCATCTTGACATACACAGTGGTGTTCACGACTGATAAATGAATTCCAATGAGCTTTGTGTAATTAATGTGCGCCTCATCTCCCAAGAAACGTTCAATTTCAAATGCCTCTGGTCTTGCGTATTCATCAGAGAACGTAAACAGTTCCGTGGTTTTTCTAAATGTATGTGCCATTGCTATAGTTTCAACAACATACACGAGTACCACTGGTGTAAACACCGCACCTTCCTCGAGCGCTTCGCAGATGGGACGTAAAAAGGTCCGAGCTGCTCCGCTGCTACACGCACACTTTCCACTGAGCCTTCCAGACACAGTGGTCATTGTAATTGCACGGACTGCCCTGGCACGATTCCCATCAGACCCAAGTTCTCAACTCATCCACACGCTACTAATTCAGGGCCCCTTGCCCATTATCCTCATTACTCACGGCATTTTGCCGATTCCCGTAAGAGTTCGAGCCTGGTGTGCATCTGCAGCGAAGAAATCATTGGCCATCCCATCTTAATTTTATATGTATGTGGTCTGTTCTTTCGAACATGTCCCAAAGAACAGACACCATTTTTGATCCAGCAGCTATTACGGATTAAGACACAGCCATCCTGTTACGGAAGCCACTTATTAAAGTCGATAATGAATTTATGGTGTACGTATTATAAATTACATTGTTAAATAATGCTCTCATCCACTTTTAAGCCCTTGTTATTCACTTCGGTGCAAATATTGTTAAAAACTGTAAACGGTCACAGTGGAGCATTCGCTATGAGGCTGATTTACACTTCTTGTTTGTGTTGTGCTACGGAAGTGAATGCCGAATCTGTAAACACAGCACGAACAAGTGTTCGATTGAAGAAAAAGGGAAGCTACATTTGATATTGTAGTTACTGCTTATTTCATATCCGTTGTTTCCGGAATATTTGAGTTTGTTTGCCTCTGTATAAACTGTAATTATAAGCAAGAGAAAGGAAATTATTTTAAGCAATGAATATGAGCCCCTCTTAGTACCTGTGCTAGCAACACTTAACTTTAGAATTAATTTCGATAGAGTTCGGATCTAGCATAAAGATATAACTGTAGCTCCGTGAGCAAAGTGTTGTTAATAATGGAAATCATAACTTATACACACCT
The DNA here is from genome assembly GCF_023898315.1 of Schistocerca nitens. Taxonomy (NCBI): domain Eukaryota; kingdom Metazoa; phylum Arthropoda; class Insecta; order Orthoptera; family Acrididae; genus Schistocerca; species Schistocerca nitens. The sequence continues at coordinate 385,786,241 of NC_064616.1, forward strand.
ATCGATCCCCTCAGCGGTCAAGCTCTGGAGCAAAAATATTCATTGCAACTGTGGGCAAGAAGGCGTGCGCGAGGCCGGAAGGGGGATGATAAGCAGAGCGCAAGCGCGGAACGAGGGAGACGGAGTTTGACTTTTAACCTGGTCGGGGCGTATATTGCCGACTTTCCTAGAGTCAGGGTCACGTGAGTGTCCACGCCCGATACGGCTAGGCAGGAGAAGAGTGTTGGAGCCGCCGCCGACCGCCATTTACGCCCGAGAGAGAGAGAGAGAGAGAGAGACAGAGAGAGAGAGAGAGGAAGAGAGGGAGAGAGAGGGAACAGTAGGCGATTCTGCTGGCCTACTGGTCGTGGCATGGGATGCTCAAGCGGTGCTGTGACGAAGCTGTGCTCTGAGTCTTCGTCCTGCTGTTTAATCAGTGGGGATCATTCGCTGGACCCCACCTAAGAGCATATTTTCCTACAGATCAATGAAATCGTGTTTCATTGGCCCTAGCGATATTCCACTAACTGTGCCTCGGTTTCGAATTCTAGTGGGGACAAAAAACTGTTTTTGTTGGAAGTGTTAGCTCGAGTCTGCGATCTACTTAACATTAGTCTGTAAAACTATTTCCAGTGGTGTTTACTGGATGTCAGAACGAAGGGACTTTTCTTTAATTGTCCCTATTCAAGATCTTTACTTGGTTGCCGGCTTATGAGTATTTTGAGACGTCATTTAAGACTCGTGTACCAGTATAATGTATAAATTTATTGTGCTTCTCTATACGTTTTAGAAGCCCGTTCGTTATTGTGTACTCTAGCGATTATTTAGCGCAAGGTGTGGGTGCACTGGCCGTTGGGACCAACGGCATCCTGAAAATCTTGATACTTACCCAGTGACACTAAGCACGCGCTAGTTTGAGGAATATGCGTCGTGCACTGTTTCCGCACGTCTGGGTAAAGGTTAACGACTCTATTCATATCCCATGCAGGTGTCTTGATTGGTCGTATTATTGTTGTCTAAGTTTTATTTTATAGTATTCCCTTCAATGACTCAATTTGTAGGCGTCTGATAGACTTTCAAAGTCTTGCACTTTTTTGCGAACGAATGCTATCATTTTTAGCTGTGGTAGCAAGACTCTGTTTTTCTGTAAAGGTGTATTAGTTTTGCTAATTACTCACTCGCATGATCTCTGACTTGATGCTCCTTAAGAAATTACTTTTACTGAATCTTGAGAGGTTTTAGAATCGCAATTGCTTAAAGCCTGTCTTACGTCAAGTTGTTTTAATGGACAGACGTCCGCTGCGTTGGTGTAACTATTTGGGTAGAAGTCCACTGAGTTTCGAAAATTAGTTGTGGTTTTACAACCGTAGCATGTAAATGACGAGGACAACAACATATATTCTGACACAAGCTTCAGAACAGCGGGAAACAGTGTTTACAGCTGTCTAAAGATGACACTCGTATCTAAGACCAACATCGATTTTCAAATAACCAGTCATGCGCCATCTCTTTATCAGTGTTTTCGCGTGCATTTGTGGTTTGTTTGCAACAACAAGGCACTGGTGAAGTAATTATTACGTGCAAATAATACACAGCATTGCAACATGAAATGGAAAACTTTACCAAAACAGAGGAAGAGAGGTGAGGGCAGCGCTTAAAATGAAAAGAAGAAACTAACCAATGAAGAAAAGAGATATATTCGAAAAGACAAGAGTGTCGTTCCAGCTAAAGAGGCTCCCAAGCAGCAGGCAGATCTCGAATGTCATTTTAACATTTATGATAAGGCTTGGAATCAACGTAAGTCAAAAATGGCTCTGAGCACTATGGGACTTAACATCTATGGTCATCAGTCCCCTAGAACTTAGAACTACTTAAACCTAACGACAGCACACAACACCCAGCCATCACGAGGCAGAGAAAATCCCTGATCCCGCCGGGAATCGAACCCGGGCGTGGGAAGCGAGAACGCTACCGCACGACCACGAGATGCGGGCTCAACGTAAGTGACGTTAAAATATTTTAATTCATTTAATTTATTATGGAAACGAATTTCGTATCGACAAACATCACCGATCTGATTGTGAGGCTATACTTAACTACTTTTTTGGGATCATTTACTTAACTAACAGAAAAGGGTTATTTTACGGAAACAGAACACAGGTTTTTGATGGAAGGAAACTTTTTACGTCTTGAGATCGTGATTCTGCTCAGACTGAGAAACGAAAGAGGCTAACGGCGTGTGAAGTTCCGTAAGATTTAATTAGCCTCATCGCTGAATCTAAGTGCACCCTACTATTCACAGTGACTGTTACGCAAGAAAGCGACTTTTATGACTTAAGTCAGCTGCTGAAGAAAATATGAATGTCACCAGGGTGCATATTTCAAAAGCACAGTGGATCAGATTGGTTTATGAACGTGGACTTGGGGAATTATTGTAAATTTCACAAAACTATTGTTGGAAGGTAGTAGGTAGGAACTACATTAGAGGCGTAGGGAAAAGATATAAATAAGCGAGCCTGGAGTCTCAAATCGGGCAGTCGTGTGATTGTCCTTTACACTGGAGACGGGATTAGTGGCCCCCTGTCCACCAAGGATGTTGAATTACATGGCTCGACGCCTGTTTCAATATCACTTTCACTTGTGAAGCATCATTCAACTAAAAAAAAAAAAAAATTGCTCTAAGCACTATGGGGCCTAACATCTGAGGTCATCAGTCCCCTAGAACTTTGAACTACTTAAACCTAACTAACCTAAGGACATCACATACATCTATTCCCGAGGCAGGATTCGAACCTGCGACCGTAGCGGTCGCGCGCTTCCAGACTATAGCGCCTAGAACCGCTCGGCCACTCCGGCCGGCGAATAGGTTACAGGAAAAGACCTTACGAGCCAGACGTCCTGTTCGAGTACCCCGCTTGACACATCAACTCGCAGCTCGCCTTCAGTTCTGCTGTTCTCCTGTCAACCGGCAACTTCGTCACTGATGAAATGTGTTTGCACAGACGAGACCAGATACCCTCTTACGAGTGGTGATGGCTGTGTTCGTGTGCGGAGACCCTTGTGAGCAATTCCTGCCAAATGTTGTCCAGGAAATCGACAGATTTCCAAGGTTCTGCGATGATGTGGCTTCATTGTTGACAGCCAGAGGAATCTTGTCGTTGTCCGTGGCCGTCTTACCGTCAGGCAGTACATCGAACGGGTCCTGTTGAACCATATGGTGGCTGCTTCATACGTTGGTGGTCCTGAACTGCTTCTAATTCCAGGGCCTATGTGGCATGCGTCAACAGGAATATCTTGTGCGGCCTGGATATTGAGGTAACGGAATGGACAGCGGTGAGTCCTGAAGTAAGCCCCATCGTGAATATATAGGACATGCTTGACAGACGTGTTCGTAGTCGTCCTGTTTCATCACACACTCTCGAAGAATTCTTATACACGTGTTCGTGGTCGTCCTGTTTCACCACAGACTCTCCAAGAATTCTTATAAACTCTCGTTGACGAATGGGAACGAAAACCACAGAGTGACCTTTGTCGTCTTATATGAAGCATGCCACATGGGTTTAGGCAGTGATAAACGCTCATGGAGAGCGTGCACGTTATGGAAACTCTCAAAGTCCAATGAAAAAGTCCCTAGATGACGGGATGAATTATTGTTTCCGCTTTCTTTTCGACATCTTTTGAACATTTCAGATCTTTTCATGTAAACGACCGAGGATATACTGATGATTTGTTGTATACTTAGCTTGTGAAAGATAAAAGTATAAGTTGATAACATATCCAGTCCTCATCCTCGATTGTTGCTCAATAGAGTATGGCAGACGCCCAAAGTCATGTTCCCCTAATTCCTTTGAGCAGTGAAACTTATTGCTGGTTTTTTCAGAAAGGAGCCTCGGTGGCTCACTGGGTCAGTTCCAGACTACAAAGCTGAAGGTTGGTTCTTCGATTTCCTTCTGTTACTTATCGCTTCCTTCGTTTGTAAAAATAAGAAAAGTACCCATTGAAGTTGTACCATACTTCGGAGTAGACGCTGAACCGTAGGTCCCCCTCTAACGATCTGTACAAGTAGATTCAGATGTGGGGAGAAGTCAAGGGCACATCTCCATATCTAGTAAATCAATGCAGTGTTCAAACTAACCTAGTGGTTGAGCACTGTTTTACTTGTTTTACAACATAACAAATGCAACATAAAAATACTCAATTAAGGGACGGCCTTAGCAATTACACTATCTACGAGTCCCAGTTTAACTGAGTCTACACTTGCCAGTAGCTCGCTCTCCTCCTGCTAACATGAGGAAGTACTCTATCATACAACAACGAAGGAAAATTATGGAAATCATTTTGCACAATGCTAGAAGAGAGAGTCACGAAAAATCCTGGCCGATGGGGTGTGAGCATTGAGGTGGTGGGTTTAAAGGTCACTTTTTTATGTTTTTGTCGAATTACCGAAATCCGCGGCTTAGTGCGAAAAAGTTTCCCAGTATAAAATTAAACTACATTAAATTTTCAACAAAAAAGGTCCTATTTCTCAAGGACTTACAAAAACGGTGTTCAGGAGATGGAAAAAAGGAGATTATTAAAAATGTTATTCTAACTGTAAAAAATTATTGTTTATCTTTAAATGAAGTGGGTTACAAACAAATATTAAATTGTATAGCACATATAAGTGCAGCGGAGCCATATTAATTATTAAATTGTGGTACGGTGGTGTAACGGGGTGAAGGAGGAAGAAGTGTTGGGGAGAAACGTGAGGGAAGATGGCTCGCCAGATTGTGCTTATGCAATTTCTTCCTCCACAGGTCCGTAATCTGAAGATCGACTAAATGTGTCTCCACTCTGTCGACCCCTCTACGTCAGAAGAAGAAAGTACAGGATGTTTCAGAAGGTTATATGGGCCGTTCACAGACAGCCTTATGAATCGCTAGTTACGCAGTACGCAGGGTTGCCCGCGGAGTGTTTATTTAATACAAAATGTGTTAACACTAGGTGGAATGCAGATACGAGTTTCTGACAACACGAACGCAGGTAATGCATACGGACAGAATCAGCGTTTATCTCTGCATACGTTTCTACACTCCTAGAGGAGAAACTGATTGTTAGTTATCCTGTACATCAGTTTAGTGTTCTGTCGGGAATGACAACTTCCTCCACAGCGGATGCTGCTTGATTTTCAGATTACTGACAGACTGTACCTCTCCAGTATTTCCTGTCCAGTTCTCTTACGTGAGTAGACAAAATCATTTCACTGAGCTCGTGTTTATGTGGCCCAGTTTATTAAGTCAGCACTAATCTGCAGCTGTTAAGTGAGCTGTTATGTAAAAGATCTTAACAGCTGGTGCTGTCAGCTGTCTACCACACGGAAGAACTTGTGCCAGATGTAACATGCTGTCAACATGTATTCGACAATGTCGATTCCATTCTCTACTATCTCTGTCCGGAATACATTTCACAACATGAGAGCTATCAATTCTCCCAAAATCAGTAGAGATCCAGCAGCTTAAACAATCTCTCTCTGCAGTAGAAGTAGGTCACCAAGGTGTTATACAACTTCAGATATTTCAACATAACTCAAGGAATGCATAACAACAGATTACTGTTGTAGACATGAACATTATCAGCGCCGCTCCATCAGACATACTGACACTCACCTTGCAAGATATATTGTGGATGAGTAGTAAGTCACTCCACTCAGAGAAGCCCACTCTACAACAGCCACAATTCCTGAAAGGAAAAGATTTATTCAGCCTACCAGTAACACAGTTGATGGTGAGAGATGTGTCCTCTTCAACCTTTTTGTTAACTCATTAATTCTTTGCCAGATGACTACAACACAGTTACATGACATTACAATACAATCTCAACGTAAGTGGGCAGCAAGGTGCTACATTTACCAATTCCATCCCTTTCCCACAAACACTACACAGATTACTGACAATATCAGCCTAACGAATTAAACACATAGGAAAGTATTTCACATAACAGTTCACTTAAAAACCGCATGTAAGTACTCACTTAACAGACCGAAAATAGTTCCAATATATAAACACTCTCTGAGTGAGGTTATTTTCTCTACTCACATAAAAGAAATGGATATGAAATGCTGAAGAGGTACAGTATTTCTGTTAACTGAAAAGAGGGCGGAAGCAAACTACACAAAGATTTTTATAGCCTTATCACAATGATATGGAAAACTGAAACACAGCCTGAAGATTGGAAAACTGCAATAATTTGTCCCATACACAAGAAAGTAAACCTAATGAAATGTGGAAATTAAAGAGGAATCAGTTTTCTGAACATAACATACAAAATCCTGTCAATGATCATTCTGGAAAAACTTAAACCTTACGCAGAAAACATTATTCAAGATTACCAGGTTGGATTTCGAACAAACCGTTCCACAAGTGATAATTCGTTTACTACACGATAGATTTTTGAAAAATATTGGGAATTTAACAAAAACATCCACTGTCTCTTCATTGACTTCCAGCAAACCTATGACAGCATCCACAGAAGTAGCCTCTACAACACATTGCGAGAATTTAGTACACCCAGTAAAATCATTAGGATGATACAACTGTGCATGGATGGCTCCTAGGCAGCAGCGAAGTTCAGAGGATCCACATCCCTCACCTTTCCAATTAAAACAGGCTTACGACAAGGAGACGCTCTCTCATGTGTCCTCTTCAACCTGACATTAGAGAAAGTGGTTCGGGACAGTAATTTACATCTGTACAATGGTCTCCTATTAGAGTGAAACTGAGGAAGAACTGAAGACATGCACAGGTCTCTCAGGCACAGTGCCAGCAAAATGGGGCTTTTGATTAACCAAGAGAAAACAGAATATACGGAAATAGGTCGAGTCATAAACCTAAATCCTTACTTTGAAATTGACTAACATTCTAAATTCAGAAAAGTTCTTCAGTTTAAATACCTTGGATCACGTTTCAACAGTAAAAATATCATAACAATGGATATAGACGAAGGAATAGCGTCAGGGTCAAGATGTCTGTATTCACTAGGCAACCCACTCAAAAGTAAAGCTTTTTCAATCACCACAAAGATGAAGGTATACAACACTATCATCTACCGGGTTCAGAAAGCTGGACGCTTACAAAGAATCGAAGAGAAAAACTGAATGTTTTCGAAAGAAAAGTGATGAGAAAAATCGGTGGACCTGTTTTGGAGAATGGCATAGGGAGAATTCGAAGGAACAATGAAATTTATCAGTTAATGAAGCAACCCACTACCATCCAGAAATCAAAAAGTAGGAGACTGCAATGGACTGGACATGTGCATGTGGCTAGAACGGAAAACAACATAATCACCAAGAAAGAATTTGAAGGAACTCTCAACGCAAGAAGATCATTTGACCGACCTCGTACAAGGTGGAAAGATGACATAGAAAAGGACATCGCAGCATTAGGAATTTCCGAAGGGTGGAGAGAGGCTGCGAGAGATAGAAGGCGGTGGAAGCAGATCGTTGATGCAGCGCGTGGTCTACAGAGCCTGTGATCGCTGAGAAGGGGAAGAAGAAGAAGTAAAGTCATCAGTGCTCATGGTGGGGAAAGTTGCCTTTCGCAGAAGAACACTACAGATTCCATACAAGATGACTAAGATCAATTTGGTTGGCTCTGAGCACTACGCGACTTAACTTCTGAGGTCATCAGTCGCCTAGAACTTAGAATTAATTAACCCTACCTAACCTAAGGACATCACACACATCCATGCCCGAGGCAGGATTCGAACCTGCGACCGTAGCGGTCGTTCGGCTCCAGACTGTAGTGCCTAGAACCGCACGGCCACTCCGGCCGGCTAAGAATCAATTTCTCCTCTAGCAGTGTAGAACAGTATGCTGAGATTTACGTAGATTCTGTCCGTACTTATTACATGCGTCAGTGTTATTGGCAGCTCGTATCTGCAGTCCATGTAGTGCTAACGCATTTTGTGCAAAATAAACACGCCCAGGGCATGGCCGCCAGCGATTCATAACGTGCGCTGTGGAGGGCCTATATAGGTTTGTGAAACACCCTGTATGTAGTTGCTTCTTGTGGCGTAGTGTGGTAGGTAAGATCGGAAATTGCCTGCTTGATCTTCAGTTTGCAGACCTACGAAGGAAGAAAGTGCATGTGCACAATCTGGTGATCTACCTTCCCACACGCTTCTACTCCACACTCCTCCTCCTCCCCCCCCCCCACTCCACTCTACCCGAATACATCCCCAGAACACAAATTATCTCTTAATACGGCTCTACCGCTCTTAGATATGGTAAACACATTTAATATTTGTTTTAACCTCCTTAATTTAAAGATACACATTAATTTTGTACCGTTAGAACAATGTTATTAATAATCTGCGATTTCCCTCCCCTGAATGCGGAGTCTACTAGTCTTTGAGAGAAAATGAATCAGACCTTTTTCATAGGATACTTCATGTAGTTTAATTTTGTTCTGAGAAACATTTTCGCAAGAAGCCGTGGTTTTCGAGTTCTTCGAGAAAAACATAAAAAAGTGAAGCAACGAATGAAAATTTGTACCAAGGCCGGAATTCGAATGCAGGTCTCCCGATGACCAGGCAGATGCGCTGACCAGTCCGCCACCCTGGCACAGTGGCTTTGCACTACTGCTCGGACTACACCAGCACGCATTCCTCGCCAATCCAAATTCCCATTCACGCCTCAGCCCACTTGGTATTCCCCTAAACTCGAGCAGCATCGCAGAGGCTTGACAACTGTATTGGAACTGCACATCAGCAACGAACGAAACGGGGGATCCTGCCTGAATCCCAGGCATTGGTGCTTTAATCAAATGAAAATGCGCTGATAGAAAAAAATTGCAACACCAGGAAGCAGTCGTGCGACATAAACGAGAGTCAGCAGGCGTGTTTCTATATTTGAAAGATCATGTCTACTCGAATTTCGCAACAGTCGCATAAGAGTGGCGCTAGTAAAGCCACAATGAGAATGCAAACCAAGTTTCCTTTAAATACGCACAGTAACGGTACTGAGCCCTAGTTGCCTTTGAGATTAGACGTCGTGAGTTGATGTTAGTCAAGAATGCCGTTAAGGTGAGAAAGATGCCATTATCGACAGCTCACTGAGTTTGATCGAGATCGTGTAGTAGTGCTACGAGAAGCTGGATGTTCCTTCTGCGATATTTCAGAAATACGTGGCAGGAATGTAGCCACTGTACATGACTGCTGGCAGAGGTGGTCACGAAAATGTGCGGTTGCTAGAAGATCGGGCTCCAGACGGCTACGTCGCACTACCGACGAGTTCGGCGTATGGCTCTGGCGCATCAGCAGCAGCAACTTGAGCAGCAGCTGGTAACGCAATTCTTACAAATCGGTTACTTCAAGGACAGCTCCGAGCCAGACGCCCTGTAGCGGGCATTCCAGTGACTCCAAACCACCCTCATTTGCGACTTCAGTGGTGTGAGGCGAGTGCTCATTGGAGGGCAGGGTGGAGGTCGGTTGTGTTTTATGATGAAAGCTGGTTCTGTCTGGTGCTAGTGATGGCCGTGAGTTGGTTAGGAGGAGGCCAGATGAGGACCTGCAACCAATCTGTCTGCATGCTAGACACACTGGACCTACACCTGGCGTTACCGTCTGGGAGTGATTTCGTATGACAGCAGGAGCACAATCTGCGTTGTCTCACGCACCATGACTGCAAATTTGTACGTCAGTCTGATGATTCGACCTGTTGTGCTTCCATTCATGAACAGCATTCAAACGGGGAAATGAGGGGGGGGGGGGGGGTTCCAATACAATAACGCTCTCCCAAATACCGCTACTGTAGCCCAACATCCTCCACAGATTATCGACCTGTTGCCTTGGCCTGATCGGTAACCAGACCTCTCTCGAATTGAGCACATATGGGACATCATCGGACGACAATTCCAGCGTCGCTGTATTGACTGACCAAGTGCCACAGGTATGGAAGTCCAGCTCACAAACTGACATGCGGCATCTGTACAACACAATGCATGCACATTTGCATGCTTGCATTCAATATTCTGACGGTTTCATCGTTTATTAATGTACCAGCATCTCACATTTGAAATGGATTATCTCGCACTTACATTAATCTGTGAGCTTGCAACGTTAATCACTTAAATATGTTACCTAGATATATTTATTTCAATAATTTCGTTACTCTAAATTAATTGTTTTTGGTGCTGCGATTCTTTTGCGGCAGTGTATATTGTTCTACAGACCTTTTCAAGCGTCAGACATTTAAGATGTATATATGCAAACTGAAGGGACGAATGAAAATTAATACCAAAGCCACTGTGCCAGGGTGACGTAGTGGTTAGTTTATCTGCCTAGTGAACACAACACCCAGGTTCTGATACCAGCCTTGGTACAAATTTTCATTCGTCGCTTAAGTCTGCCTACATACATTATAGATGTTTGCGATATGAAAGGGTTTCTAGGACCACATAGTTTCATTTGATTAAAGCACCTATGCCTGGGTTTCACGCAGTATCTCCCATTTCGTTCGATACTGAGGTGCTATTCCAGGTAAGCTGGAGAGGCTCTGTTATGGTGTTCGAGTTTATGGGGTATACCAAGTGAGCTGAGGCGTGAACTGGAATTTGGATCGACGAGGTGTGCTAGGGTAGTCCGTGCAGTTGTGTAAAGCCAGTGTGCCAGGGTGGCGTAGTTGTTAGCGCATCTGCCTGGTGGGTTCAATCCCGCCCTTGGTAAATTTTCATTCGTCATTTCAGTTTGCATATATACATCACAAATGTCTGAGACTTGAAAAGGTATTTGGAACCATACAGTTCCATCAGACAAAAAAGTGACCTTCAATACCCCCACCAAAAGCTCACATCCCTCCAGTCAGGATGTTTAGCATGTTGTTCAGAATCTCCTTTCTAGCACTGTGCAAAAATTTGCGGATACACGATTTTCCCCCAAATTTGCCTTTTTTTTACTTTGTAGGGGGGGGGGGGGGGGCTAGTACGTAAGATGCCAAAGAAGAGAATCTAGCCAATAGAAACTTTTAACACGTAACACCTTCCACGATTGTACCAAGATTGTTAATAATTTCGGGTATGGTGCCTTGTCGATATGATTTACCAAGTCGCTATTTGTTGGTCCCCCTTATTTGGTTTCCTCCACGACCTAATACCACGGACAACATATATTTCATCAGATGGCTATCGCGGTGTCAAGGTGCTTCTGGCACTCTGTACCAGGACGTTCAGCATATCTCTTCTGAGCGGGAGGACCAACATATACGCAGCTTCCATCCGTGGTGCTAAAACTTGTAAGTTAGATAGAGTCGTAAAGACGCAAGACATCAGACCAGTCTTCCGACCATCCACGAAGATTAAAGAATGTTGCGATCTGTTAAAGATACTCTTGGCAGGAGTGTATCAGGGATTTATATTACGAATATTCCTTGCACGGGTGGCAGCAGTTACGTGTGGGAGTCAATATGGACTGTTGCCGATCATTTTATTACTTATCTTCAAATCACATTAATCATGGAATGGAAACACACAGCAACAGAACGTACCAGCGTGACTTCAAGCACTTTGTTACAGGAAATGTTCAAAATGTCCTCCGTTAGCGAGGATACATGCATCCACCCTCCGTCGCATGGAATCCCTGATGCGCTGATGCAGCCCTGGAGAATGGCGTATTGTATCACAGCCGTCCACAACACGAGCACGAAGAGTCTCTACATTTGGTACCGGGGTTGCGTAGACAAGAGCTTTCAAATGCCCCCATAAATGAAACTCAAGAGGGTTGAGGTCAGGAGAGCGTGGAGGCCATGGAATTGGTCCGCCTCTACCAATCCATCGGTCACCGAATCTGTTGTTGAGAAGCGTACGAACTCTTCAACTGAAATGTGCAGGAGCTCCATCGTGCATGAACCACATGTTGTGTCGTACTTGTAAAGGAACAAGTTCTAGCAGCACAGGTAGAGTATCCCGTATGAAATCATGATAACGTGCTCCATTGAGCGTAGGTGGACGAAACTAAAATGAGCTCTAACATGGAAATTAAGTGTTTCCGGACACATGTCCACATAACATCGTTTCTTTATCTGTGTGTGAAGAATGTTTCCTGAAAGTTTGGCCGTACCTTTTTGTAACACCATATATATAAAATATTATTCATGTATGTCGCTGGTGGTGGCACTGAACAGATGCGCTGGACAGCAAGTGCAAACGGAATCTGTGGGCGCAGAGGGCATCACCTCAGGATGCATCGCCTCTGTGACTAATCCAGCCAATCAGATGTCGTTGACTGGGCATTAAAGTGGGAGTCCACTCACATGTTACCAAGGCTGTTTCGTATACGTTACAGAAGTTTTGCTGAGAAGCCCTTACACATTCTCTATACAGTCCAGATCTCTCCCCAAGCGATTTACGTATTTCTGGAACACAGAAGACATTTGTGGCCGTCGATTTGCTTCGTTCGAAGAGGAACACGCCTGAGTACAATCATGGTTCCGTAGGCAATTTTTCCATGAAGGTACTGACCGTCTTGTCTCACAGTGGGATAAATGTGTTAACAGCTATGGCAATTACTTTTGAAATTATAAACAGTTTACTTACTTTTTTGCATCTGTCTCATTGTCATTTGACTGCCCCTTATATAAAACACTTGCTATTAACAAAAATTTGTACTGGAGAATGATCTCTGACCGAAAACAGCCATACAATTAAAAATATGTTTTACAGCAGCTTCGCGTGTTAGACTATGTCATTTCCAAAATTTTTATCCATCGTTGTAATATGATTAACAAATTTAAACATATTCCCTTGCTACTGTCACTTTTTTTATTACTCATTATGTTTTATTTGTGATATTATGAAGTCTTTTCCGAATGTGTTTGTCTGAAGTGCAGACCTTTATGGAAGTGAGACGTGGACGATAACAGTTCACACAAGACAAGAACAAAAGCTTTAGAAATGTGCTGTGAATGCTCAAGACTAGATGGGAAGTTCGAATAACTAGTGAGGAGGCACTGAATCGAATTATGGAGAAAACAGGTTAACGGCACAACTTGATTCAAAGACGAGGTCAGTTTGGTAATTGAAGGAAGTGTGGGAGGTAAAAATTGTAAGAGATTCCAACGCTTGACAAAGTAAGAAGGTCCATTGGGTATAGGTTACAGCAGATATACGGAATTGAGGTGGCTTGCACAGAGCAGACTATTGCGAAGCGCAACGTCAAATCAATCTTCGGATTTAAGAACACAACAACAACTAGATTTATTTTCATTATAGTATCTTTTAACACAACCTAACACTTTCCGAATGTATTTGTCTGAAGTGTAGGCGTTTACGGAAGTAAAAACGTGGACTATAAACAATTCAGACAAGACGAGAACGGAAGCTTTCGAAATGGGCTGCTACACGAGAATCAAGCCCTATGTGTTCACCTACAGCAATTCTCCACTTTATATCACTTTGCTGCAGCTTCTGCATTTTGCTTCTTATGGGTCATCATAAATAATTATGTAAAATCATAAAAAAGTCCGCTACCTGTCAATATCAGACTATTATTTAAATAGTTGACGATCTTGACACCACTGATATTATCAACTACGAAAAAAAAATCGCCTTTGCCAGAAGTATACAACAGCATTACCTAACAAAATTATTAGTGTTATGTAGCTGTCTGTCTCAGCTTCCGTATGTGCTTACGCGAAAATTAGCGTTGGTATTGAATCGTGATGTGTCAAGAGGAAATCTCATTAAATAAACATTTTAGGAGAACACATACTTTCGACGAAGGCGTACGTTGCGATTTTATATTAAGTCTGCATTCTACATGCACAATCCACAAGCCAACGTACTGTTCGTGGTGGAGGTACCTGGTACCACTACTAGTCTTTTCCTTTCCTGTTCCACTCGCAGACAGAGCGACGGAGAAACGACTGTCTATATACCTCCGTACGAGCATTAATTTCTCTTATCTTATCTTCGTACTCCTTAACGTGAGGTGTACTTTGGAGGCAGTAGAATCGTTTTACAGTCAGCTTCAAATGCAGGTTCTCTAAATTTTCTCAATAGCGTTCCTCGAAAATCACGTCGTCTTCCCTCCAGCGACTCCCCCCTGTGTTCCCGAAGCATCTCCGTAATATTTGCGTGTTGTTCGAACCTACTGGTAACAAATCTGGCAGCACGCTTCTGAACTCCTTCGACGTCTTCCTTTAATTCGATGTAGTTGGCATACTAAACACTCGAGTAGTACTCAAGAATGGGTCGCACCAGTGTTCTACACGCTGTCTCCTTTACAGGTGAATTTCACTTCTTTTAAAATTCTCCCAATAAAGCGAAATGCACTATTTGCCTTCCCTACTATAATCTGTACATGATATTTTCATATCATGTCGCTTTGCAACGTTACGCTTTGATATTTAACTGACGCCCCCGTGTCAAAGAGCAAACTGCTAATGCTGTTTACCCTACTCATCTGCATCAACTTACATTTTCTGCATTTAGAGCTATTCATCACACCAACTAAACATTTTGTCCAAGTCATTTTGTATTCTCCAACAGTCACTCAACGACGATACCCTCTCGTACACCACAGCATTGTCAGCAAAAAGCTCTAGACTGCTGCTCATCCTGTCCGTCAGATTATTTATGTATATAGAGAATAAGAGAGGTTCTATCACACTTCTCTCGGACACTCCTGACGATAGCCTTGTCTCTGACGAACTCTCGCCGACGAGGACAACGCAATAGGTTCTGTTACTTAACAGATCTTCGAGACACTCACATAGCGAAGAAAATATTCCGTATGCTCGGACCTTCGTTAACAGTCTGCAATGGGACACCGTTTCAAACGCTTTTCGGAAATCCAGGAATACAGAATCTGCCTGTTGCCCTACATCCATAGTTGGCAGGATACCAGGTGAGAAGAAGGGCAAGATGAGTTTCGCACCAGTGATTCTTTCTAAAGCCATGCTGATTTGTGGACAGAAGCTTTTCCGTCTCACGGAAATCTACGACATTCGAACTGAAAGTATGTTGTGGATACTGGCCTGTAATGTGGTGGGTCCGTCCTTTCACCTTTATTGTATACAGAAGTCACACGCGTTTTATTTTCTTTTTTTTTTTTATGCGCTGGGTGAGAGGTTCGCGATAAATGCAAGCTAAGTTACGGGAATGCCCTGGAGTACTCTTTCTAAAACCAAATTGGGAGCAGGACTTGGCGACATAGTTGTTTTCAACTCCTTCAGTTGCTTCTTTATGCCAAGGATGCCTGTTATTGTGTCCTACATATGGGTGTCGGTGCGATGGTCAAACGATGGTATGTCTGTACGATCCTCTTGCTTGAACGATTTATCAGACGCTAAATTTAAGCTTCAGTTTCCTTTTTGCTGTCCTCCTTTGCTATACCATACTTGTCAACGAGTGACTGGACAGAAGACTTCGACGCGTTTAGTGATTCGACATAGTACCAGAGTTTTCTCGAGTTCTCGCCAAGATCTTTTGCTAAAGTATGACGGTAGTAGCTGTATTCTTCTCATATAGATCTTTTTACAGACGCACAAATCTCTACTAACTTTTTCCAGTGGTCATTTGTACGTTCTCTTTTGAACCGCTAGTGTAACAGTCTTTACTTCCTCAGCATTTTCTAATTTTATTATTAAACCGCTGTTGGTCTTTTCCGTCCTTAATCCACTTACTTGACACATAATTCTCCAGAGCTAGATTTACAGTCTGTTTAAACTTTTGCGTTAGTTCCTCTACGTACATCATACTGGAACTAAATGATGTCCGTTCATTGTCTAAGTGGAATGCTGACAACTGTTACCTACTCTTTCTAGCAAACATACTCTCCTGGCCTTCTTGAATGAGTTATTAGCTTTAGTAACCATCGTCTCTATGACAACATCGTGATCACTAAACGCTGTCTACACTGTCACCGCTGATGAGCTGAAGATTGTTTGAAGCTACAAGGTCTAAAATATATCAGTTGAGTGCAGGTTGTCTAACTAGCGGTTCAACACAGTTTTTGGAAAATGTGTTCAAAAGTGCTTCACAAGACTGCTGCTCTGCGCCCTCTGCAGTAAATCCGCAGACGTCCCAGTCTATACTAGGTTGGTTAAAGTCGTCTCCAATTAATACTGCATGATCTGGGTATTTCCGTGCTACTGACCGTAGACGTTTTCTGAATGACTCCAAAACTGTCAGGACGGAATCGGCTGGCCGGTAAAAAAAGAAAGGAGTTAACATTAGTTCACTTAGACCTGTTACAGGCGTCCAGATATTTTCAAAGTCACTCTTAAAGTCCACTTCAACAGGGACTACATTTTTCTGGACTGCAATGAACACTCCTCCTGCTCTTGCGTCTAATCTCCGATAGACGTTCCAGGACACGCTAAATGTTTCAGACCTGTTATACTTCGGGTTTCAGTCAGCTCTTGGTCCCGTGAATAATTTAAGCGCGACAAAATTCCTGGAGGGTAGTAAATTTGGGCTCTTTGTTAGGAATAATTAGAAAAATTACTGATAAAATTTTGATAGTCTTTACTCTGAACGTAGTCTGATTTCACTATCTGACATGTTTTCATCACTATACCTCAAGCTACCACCTAGCCTAAGAAACACCATGTGCACTCCACAAGTACTCTGCTACCCTAGTAGCTGCTTCCTTTGTAAAATGAACCCCTGACCTATCAAGAGAAGTCCTACAATTCTCCACCCGACAACGAAGGTCCAGAAATACGCAGCCAAGACCGTCAAGGTCTCGAAGAAGCCACCACTCGGATCCTAAACAAAGGACCGCGATCAGCTCTCGAACAATGCTGCAAATTGCAAGTTCTGCTTGCACCCCAGACGCGGGGCCATCAGTCTCCATCACTTCCACCAGCCGCTCATATGAACTGAGGCTGGGCTCAGTATCCAAGTGACAGGCGTCATCGGTGACGATGTGAGCCACAGCTTGCTGACGACTGCACCCTACACACTCGATAGCCACAGGCAAGGCCTTCTTCACATCTCGGATGAGGGCGCCGAGATACACACCAAGTGTACATTGGCTTCCTTCCTGAACCTGGACGCTATTTCCCTAAGGGGCTCCATAATGCACCAAACATATCAACTCCTGATAACTAGCAAACACCTAGCCTGGTGTGCCTGCTCGGACCCTGCCGAAGGGGCGGCCCCCTGTCCGTATACAGGCTGAATGCACAAGACGGCCAGCGTCCACGTTAATCCTCCACCTCTAGTCACGCGAATGCATTACCACCCACCACTCACCGTAAGCTGAGGATGGATACATTGCTCTGGGTACACTGGACTGGAAGATGCCTCGGAAACAGAGCCCGTGGGCGAAACGGGCGATTCCTGAGGTGTTCCATGCGATGTGCCAGATTCTCTGCCATCGTTACAGCTTGAGACAGCGGCCTGAAGACTGCCACTGTAGCCAAAAGCGCCTTCAGCCGTTCGTGACCTGTGGCAGATACTTTTACACCTGCACCCAGCACGCACACACCCTATCCATCCCAGCACAACTAACTTAAGAAGTAAACTATAAAAGCGCTTCAATATTCAACTTATTACCCTCCTGATGTGTCACCAGTGGAGCTGGTCGTTCGAAAGAAATGACAATTGTGGTACAGACTGAGTGAACCTACACTTTAAAATTACAAATACGCACGATTACACATCTTAAACACAAAATCACGCACGAAATTGAAGAATTAATCTACGAAGAAAACACAGAAAACGCTAAATACGTAATTTTCTGCACTGCTGGAGTGCAACAGGAGACGGCTGGATCTTATAGTTAAATGTCAAAATTCGCATGGTACCTTTGAGTATGGCCGTCTTATGCTGTCCATAGTACTTCACCTTTTGGCGGGACCTAAAACTATTATTTCTTTGTTACTATTCGATTCAGCAAGACTAGTACCTGTTTAGTGTTGCACTGCGTCACATCAGTTGTGTTTCGTCAGTATATACGACGCGGCTGGTCCTGTAGACCTGCCATAAGGTTTGGCTGGCTCTGAGCACTATGGGACTCAACATCTTAGGTCACAAGTCCCCTAGAACTTAGAACTATTTAAACCTAACTAACCTAAGGACACCACACACACCCATGCTCGAAGCAGGATTCGAACCTGGCCCGTCAACATCGACAATGGACTGTTGATGACTGGAAGCATGTTGCCTGGTCGGACGAGTCTCGCGTCAAATTGTATCGAGCGGATGTACATGTACGGGTATGGAGACAACCTCATAAATCCATGGACTCTGCATGTCAGCCGGGCACTTTCCAAGCTGGTGGAGGCTCTGTAATGGTGTGGGGCGTGTGCAGTTGGATTGATATGGGACCCCTGATACGTCTAGATACGACTCTGAAATGTGACACGTACGTAAGCATCCTGTCTGATCACCTGCCATGTCCATTGTGCATTCCGACGGACTTCCAGCAGGACAATGCGACACTCCAGACGCCAAGAATTGCTACAGAGTGGCTCCAGTGACACTCTTTCGAGTTTAAACACTTCCACTGGCCACCAGTCTCCCCAGACATGAACATTATTAAGCGTATGTAGGATGCCTTGCAACGTGCTATTCAGAAGAGGCCTGCGCCCCCTCGTACTCTTACGGATTAATGGGCAGCCCTGCGGGATTCGTGGTGTCAATTCCCTCCAGTACTACTTCAGACGTTAGTCGATTCCATGTTACAACGTGTTGCGGCACTTCTGCTTGCTCCTGGGGGCCTTACACGATATTAGGCAGCTGTACCAGTTTCTTCGGCTCTTCAGTGTAAAAAAATGGTTCAAATGGCTCTGAGCAATATGGGACTTAACGTCTATGGTCATCAGTCCCCTAGAACTTAGGACTACTTAAACCTAACTAACCTACGGACATCACAGAACACCCAGTCATCACGAGGCAGAGAAATCTTTAGTGTAGAATTCTTGTGCTGCCGCTGTTGTAAAAGTGTATTTCGAATAGATTAATGGCACCCTTCTTTGCAGGCATAGTGGTAACAGTGAAGCTTAGCGTGCCATAACGTGTGAAGAACGTGAAACAAAATTGACATCTTATAGTGAAATTGCTCACCGTCCAGTCAAAATAGGATATAAAGATAATGATGTCGATTACAAAATTTAGGAAACCGTGTTCTGGATAGGGCTCCAAAGCAGACAAAGACGCTTTCACCTACGTGAAGCACAGCTCATTCGCGGTAAGCATTTCAGTTTTCCCTCATTCTCAATAAATAATACCGCGAGACAAGAAGAGAGCACAGGTTACTAATTTTTACAAAAAGGGTAAAAGAACGTTTCGATAGAATTACATGTCAACGTACGTTAAGTCCATATGTTGTATAATTGCTCATCATATTCTAATCTTGAACATTATGGCATTCCTGGAGGAAAAGAAGTGTATCTCAAGGAATCAACAAGGACTTTTAAAATCTAGCCGTACGAAACACACATTGCTTTATCCATAGAATACTTACACTTACGGAGGAAAAATCCTAACACGAAGAAGGAGTTGTACAAGGTAAACGGAAGTTGGTAGGCGTGTTTCTACATCTGAAGTTCACATCTATTCAGCTTTCTCGCCAGTCGCGTAAGAGTGGCGCTAATAGCGCCAACATGAGGATGCAAATCAGGTTTGCTTTAAATACGCGCTTTAACGGTCTTGAGCGTTAGTTACCTTTGAGACTGGACGTGGTGACTTGATGTTAGTCAAGAATGCCTTTAAGATGACGAAGACAACACATTATCAACAGTTCACTGCAGTTGAACGAGGTCGTGTAATAGGGCTACCAGAAGCTGGACGTTCCCCCTTCGTTGTTGCAGAAATACTTGGCAGAAATACTGTACACGATTGCTGGCAGCGGTGATTATGGTAAGGTATGGTTGCAAGAAGACTGGGCTCTGAACTTCCGAGTGGCACTACCAATAGGGAAGACCGTCGTTTTCGGTGTGTGGCTGTAGAGCATCGTACTGCGTCTACAGCAGCAGTTCAAGTAGTAGTTGGCACCCCAGTGACACAACGAACTGTTAAAAACCGGTTACTACAAGTACAGTTCCGAGCCAGTAGTCCTATAACAGCATTGCACTGATTGCAAACCACCTCCGTTTGCGACTTAAGTGTTGTCAAGTGAGAGCTCATTGGAGGACGGAGTGTAGGTTTGTTGTCTTTTCTGATGCAAGCCGGTTCTTCCTCGGTGCCAGTGACGGTTGGAAGGACCGCAAGTGAGCGCTCGCAACCAACCTGTCTGCAGTCTAGATACACTGGACCTACACCTGGAATACAATTTAGTATGACAGCAGGTGCATTCTCGTGATCATCCCACGCACACTGACTGCAAATCTTTAAGTCAGTCTGGTGATTCGATCTGTTGTGCTGCCATTTATGAACACCATTCCAGGGCGTGTTTTCCACAGGATAACGCTCACCCCCATACCGCTGTTGTAGCCCACCATGCTCTATAGAGTGTCATCACGTTGGCTTGGCCTGCTCGATCACAGATCTGTCTCCAATCGAGAACGTACTTGTCTTCATCCACAACCAGCATTAACCGTCCCTGTATTGACCGACCAAGTCCAACTGGCACGTAACGCCATCGCACGAACTGATATCCGACACCTGTGCGACACAATCTATGCATGTTCATTCAGCATTCTGGCGATTACACCGGTTATTAATGTACCAGCATTTCACATTTCCAGTGACTTTTCTGATGCTTACATTAACTTGAGACGAATATAGTTCCCTAATTTCATTACTCTACATCAACTATTTCTTGGTGTTGGGACTTTTTTTCCGTCAGCTTATATTGCAAACAGTAGACAGAGGTGGATAGGAAGATTTCGCCTCCCTAGATATCAGAAAGACTATCAACACTGTACCGCTTTGAAGAATAATAAACAAGGTACGTTCTTATAGAGCATAATCACAGATAAGCGATTGGCTCATTGAGGTTTTTACAAATAGGACACTGTACGTTACACTCTACATCAAACGATAAAGATACCAAAGGGCATTCCCCAAGGATGTGTAGTAGGCCATCTAATGCTCTCAATATAAATAAGCGATATAGGAGACAAGGTTACACGCAATGTGAGATTGTTCGCTGGCGATACTGTTGACTGCGGCAAAGTATCATTGTTGGACTGTAGTAGGAAAATTCAGAAAGATTTGGACAAAGCTTCCATTTGGCGTAATCAATGCCAGCATTCTTTAAGTGTGGATAACTGTAGGTTAATGTCCATAACATAGAGATAGATCCTATAGTATTCGATTACAAGATAGAACGTCACATACCTGAAATACAGGGTGGTCAGAAACAGTCTGAAAAGCTTGTAAGAGTGTTGGAGGGTATTTTGCGCTGAGAAATAATTGTTAAGAAAAAATTCGATACGTTACGCCGTTTCCGAGCTAATTAGCATTGAAGTTAGCAAATTAGGCCGTTGCACGCGTAAATTCAAGCGGCCCACCAGAGACGGTGTCGCCAAACGTGTTCTTCGTTTGGTTTCCTAAAACCAAACAAGAGGGCCATACATACGAGGGTTGCCCACAAAATGATGCACCGCCTTTTTTTCTTCAACAACTCTTTATTGAACATAATGAGAATCAGACACACGAAAGAATGGTGTTTTATCTACAAACCCTATCTATCCACGTAATCTCCATCCCGTTCTATGGCCTTCCTCCAGCGAGAAACAAGGGCGTGTATGCCCTGTCGGTACCAGTCCTTGTCCTGGTGGTGGAGTCAGTGGTTCACTGTGTGAATCACCTCCTCATCGTCGTCAAAATGTCTTCAACGAATGGCGTCCTTTAATGGCCCAAACATGTGGAAGTCCGAGGAGGCTACGTCAGGGCTGTATGGTGGATGGGGTAACACTGTCCAACCCTGTTTTGCGACGTGCTCAACAGTCCTCAGACTTGTGTGGGGTCGAGCGTTATCGTGTAACAACAAAACATCTCCTGGGTTGCTGTGGCGCCGAAGTCGCTAGAAGCGCGTCTTGAGTTTTGTTAATGTGTTGACATATGCTTCCTGAATTAATAGTACCCCCTCTTGGCATCAAATCAATGAGAATGACACCTTCACAGTCCCAGAGCATGGTGATCATGATCTTACTGGCGGAAGCAGTTGCTGTCAGTTTTTCTTCTATGGAGAGTGGGAATGGCGCCAATCCATCGACTGGTGTTTTGTTTCTGGCGCAAAATGGTGGACTCAGGTTTCACCATGTGTCACAATCCGGGACAAGAAGGCCTCACCCTCAGCTTCAAAACGCTGCAGCAAATCAAGACAAATGTTTTTTCTGTGCGATTTGTGATCCACCGTTAGACATCACCGGAACCATCTTCCTCACACATTCGAATATCCAAGAGCGCGGATAATTGCATTCACACTTCCATTGCTGATTGACAGATGCAGCGCCAACTGCCGAGTCGTAATGCTTCTGTCCTCGCGAATGACAACATTAGCTCGCTGCAACATGTCAGGTGTGACAGCCGTGGATGGTCTCCCCGACCGCTGCAATTCGTGGAGCTCCGCCGAACCGCCTTCTGATGACCACAGCCTCAGTGCCCAGCGACTAACTGTACTTCTTTCTACAGCAGATGCTCCATTGACTTCGCGCAAGCGTTTGTGAATATTCCCGGCAGTTTCTTTATCTGCAGTGAGAAATTCAATGACGGCACATTGCTTGTAGCGTACACCACCTACAGAAGACATTTTGAAACTGGCGTGTAGCTACGCTGTCTGTAGGAAGTGACGGAAACTTGGCGCGCTCACCTCAGGAGACTTCATATAATACACACGAACGTTTCGCATTCGTAGCATTATTTTCAGCTGAGAAGAAAAAATGCTGTGCATTACTTTCTGGACAACCCTCGTAAATTGGACATGGGGCGGTAGTAAGGATCGAAACCGATCCAGTGGTTGAGCAGTCTCGCGTGCTATCATCTACGCTATGAGAACAACTGACTCTAATTGTAACTGGCCGGCTGCTTAAATTTGGTGACGCAACGACCTGGTTGGCTAGCTTCAATGCTAATTAACTCGGACACTGCGTAACTTTTCGAAGTTTTTTCTTGACAATTAGCTCTCAGCACAGCTTGCCCTGCAACACGCTTACAACCTTTTCAGACTGTTTTCAACCTGCCGGTACTTAGGGGTAATACTGAGAAGCTATATGATATAGGTCAAAAATGTGAAAACTGTAATAGGTAAAGCGAGTGGAATATATAGGAGAATTGGAAGACTTTTCGAAAAAGAAATCCGATATGAGACGCTAGAGTGATCAGTTCTAAACTATCGTTCTAGAGTTTCGATTCTTTATACACTATGTGATCAAAAGTATCTGGACAACTTGCTGAAAATGACTTACAAGTTCGTGGAGCCCTCCATCGGTAATGTTGCAATTCGGTATGGTGTTCGCCAACCCCTAGCCTTGATGATAGCTTCCACTCTCGCGGGCTTACGTTCAGTCAGGTGCTGGAAGGTTTCTTACACCTTGCTGAAAATGACTTACAAGTTCGTGGAGCCCTCCATCGATAATGTTGCAATTCAGTATGGTGTTCGCCAACCCCTAGCCTTGATGATAGCTTCCACCCTCGCAGGCTTACATCCAGTCAGGTGCTGGAAGGTTTCTTGGGGAATGGCAGCCCATTCTTCACGTAGTGCTGCACTGAGGAGAAGTACCGATGTCGTTTGGTGAGGCCTGACATTAAGTTCCAAAACATCCCAAAGCTGTTCTACAGGACTCAGATCAGGACTCTGTGCAGGCTAGTCCATTACAGAGATGTTATTGTCGTGTTATCACTCCACCACAGGCCGTGCATTATGAACAGGTGCTCGATGGTGTTGAAAGATGCAATCGCCATCCCCGAATTGCTCTTCAACAGTGGGAAGCAAGAAAGTGCTTAAAACATCAATGTAGGCCTGTGCTGTGATAGTGCCACGCAAAACAACCCGGGTTGCAAGCCCCCCCGTGATTCGTCACTCCACACAACGTTTTTCCACGGTTCAGTCGTCCAATGTTTACGGACCTTACACCAAGCGAGGGTCGTTTGGCATTTACAAGCGTGATGTGTGGTTTATGAGCAGTCAAATTTTCTCACCTCTCGCCTAACTGTCTAAGTTCTTGCAGTGGATCCTCATGCACTTTGGAATCCCTAAGCCGGCCGCGGTGGCCGAGCGGTTCTAGGCGCTTCAGTCCGGAACTGCGCGACTGCTACGATCGCAGGTTCGAATCCTGCCTCGGGCATGGATGTGTGTGATGACCTTAGGTTAGTTAGGCTTAAGTAGTTCTACGTTCTAGGGGACCTCAGAAGTTAAGTCCCATAGTGCTCAGAGCCATTTGACCCATTTTTTTTACTCCAACCCGGCACCTATTTCCGTCATATTCTAGAGAAAACGAACGTTAAATATATATTTGTTACACCAGCAGCGACACGTGAGCATGTTTGAACTAGAAACAATATGACGAAGAGTTCAGTGCTGACTGGTTATCGAACCCCACACATACCGTTGCTGACTACACACAGAGAGACGTCAGCTACCGAATTTTTCTCCACCGGCAGCTCGGAATAACATTCTTCAACTTGCAGTGATCTCGCAAATAATTCTGTGTGTCACTGGGAGTCAAAAACGTCAGATATCGTTAGTTTTGACAACGAATGAAAATACATTAAAAATCAAAATTATTATCCACCAGCGGATAGGTGTTCTCATGCTAGAGCTTGATAATACATAATGAAAACTTTAGTGATTAGTTTACATTTGTGATAAATGCATTTTGAATAATATGTTGGTAAAAATAATGATAAAGATGTTTCTATGTGATTGATTGAAGTGATGTTTTTAGTTTTTTTTCTTTCCTTGTGCAATTAAGATTTAGGTTGGTTCAAATGTGAAGATAAAAGGTTTCTGTGTGAACGAGTGAAATGCTGTTTATGGTTTTTTTTGTGTAAATTGAAAAGAGTCGCTCCTGAGAGAAGCAAGATCTGTGTTGAATTAATGCAAAACTCAGGGGAATATCCGAGCTGTGGGTATTATGGGTCTGGCAAACCCAGGTCCCCAGCTGTTAGTAGCCTTGTTTCCGATTTTCTGCTTTCAGTGCTACTATCTATCTATTACTATTCTACACTCCTGGAAATGGAAAAAAGAACACATTGACACCGGTGTGTCAGACCCACCATACTTGCTCCGGACACTGCGAGAGGGCTGTACAAGCAATGATCACACGCACGGCACAGCGGACACACCAGGAACCGCGGTGGTGGCCGTCGAATGGCGCTAGCTGCGCAGCATTTGTGCACCGCCGCCGTCAGTGTCAGCCAGTTTGCCGTGGCATACGGAGCTCCATCGCAGTCTTTAACACTGGTAGCATGCCGCGACAGCGTGGACGTGAACCGTATGTGCAGTTGACGGACTTTGAGCGAGGGCGTATAGTGGGCATGCGGGAGGCCGGGTGGACGTACCGCCGAATTGCTCAACAAGTGGGGCGTGAGGTCTCCACAGTACATCGATGTTGTCGCCAGTGGTCGGCGGAAGGTGCACGTGCCCGTCAACCTGGGACCGGACCGCAGCGACGCACGGATGCACGCCAAGACCGTAGGATCCTACGCAGTGCCGTAGGGGACCGCAGCGCCACTTCCCAGCAAATTAGGGACACTGTTGCTCCTGGGGTATCGGCGAGGACCATTCGCAACCGTCTCCATGAAGCTGGGCTACAGTACCGCACACCGTTAGGCCGTCTTCCGCTCACGCCCCAACATCGTGCAGCCCGCCTCCAGTGGTGTCGCGACAGGCGTGAATGGAGGGACGAATGGAGACGTGTCGTCTTCAGCGATGAGAGTCGCTTCTGCCTTGGTGCCAATGATGGTCGTATGCGTGTTTGGCGCCGTGCAGGTGAGCGCCACAATCAGGACTGCATACGACCGAGGCACACAGGGCCAACACCCGGCATCATGGTGTGGGGAGCGATCTCCCACACTGGCCGTACACCACTGGTGATCGTCGAGGGGACACTGAATAGTGCACGGTACATCCAAACCGTCATCGAACCCATCGTTCTACCATTCCTAGACCGGCAAGGGAACTTGCTGTTCCAACAGGACAATGCACGTCCGCATGTATCCCGTGCCACCCAACGTGCTCTAGAAGGTGTAAGTCAACTACCCTGGCCAGCAAGATCTCCGGATCTGTCCCCCATTCAGCATGTTTGGGACTGGATGAAGCGTCGTCTCACGCGGTCTGCACGTCCAGCACGAACGCTGGTCCAACTGAGGCGCCAGGTGGAAATGGCATGGCAAGCCGTTCCACAGGACTACATCCAGCATCTCTACGATCGTCTCCATGGGAGAATAGCAGCCTGCATTGCTGCGAAAGGTGGATATACACTGTACTAGTGCCGACATTGTGCATGCTCTGTTGCCTGTGTCTATGTGCCTGTGGTTCTGTCAGTGTGATCATGTGATCTATCTGACCCCAGGAATGTGTCAATAAAGTTTCCTCTTCCTGGGACAATGAATTCACGGTGTTCTTATTTCAATTTCCAGGTGTGTATATATGTCAGTATAAATGAGGATCTCTTACTATAGTATGCGTGCTGTATGAATATTTTAAGATAGGAGAATTCTGAGAAAAGAATGAGTAAGTGTGGAATCTTGAAAACAGGATGCGATAATACGATTGTTTAACCAATGGCTTCCCAATATGCGCTAATATGTTAATATTGATGATATGTCTTTTTTGTTCCTTATAGCTGAGTATGCAAAGTGCTGCATGTGGATTTCGCCAGTATATTGATTCCCTTCAAGGTGAAAGAAGAATTGTGGTTTGTGTAATTTAAGTGGCCCTGAAATATTATTGTGGTAGTCAAATACGAGCAGTTTTTTCAGCAAATGGAGAATGAAAGAGAAATATGGATCCTTTTTGTAGTCTTGATTGATGTTGAGCCAGAGACTGAAAAATTATTCTGCGTTAATACTTGTCCTACAAAAGTGACGTTTATGTATTTTGCTGATGCTGTGAGCATCACAGCTTACTGTTTTCGCTGGTGCGGGATGCACTGCAGCCTATATGAGTTGTACTGAGGAAATTTCCCTCTTGACGGTAGAGGAAGATTAAATAATTTTGACTAAGGGGCCAAAGCAAAGCTTGGTTTAATGTAATAAGGATGAAGCAAAACATTTGTCATTTAAACTACAGGAGGATTCGGATCTTTTGTGTCTGTTGTAAGTTCAATATGTTAAGATGAAACTGTTTTACAGAATAGAGGAGACCACAATTTTGCCATTCATGAGAAATGAATCCAGAATAACCACCACAGGCGAAATAACTGATTTGGAAGCGAAAGGTAACTTAAAGAAGGAACGAAATGGGTAAGAAAATGTAGTATAACCTGTATAATGAAAATATTTTTATCCTTCTCAAATCATCTGTGTGATTAATTCTTGTGATAACGTAATTTTAGATGAAATTGTCTTACTGTTTTATGTGTGAATATATGAGTATGATAAATGTATAACTGCGAGTCTCTTATCAGGTGTGTCAACTGGTATAAATGTTTTGGCGTGTATGTTTAAGAAAAGTTTCTCCATCTTTATCATGTGACAAGACATATGCCACGAGCGTCAAGAAGAGGACAAATTAGAACAATGTTGTAGTGGTATAAACACTGTGTTGAAGTAGCATTGAAGTAGCTTGTTGGATTAACTAGTAGTGGATTGAAGTAGAATTTTGAGTAATACATGTTTGTGGGTAGTTAGTTTGTAGTATAGACAACAGGTGTGCATGTGTGTGTGTAAACAACATGTGAACCCTATGCTGTCCTGACCTATACTTGCACAAGGCATAATCCTATTGATTTTAGTGAATTAATAAGTAGCATCTGATTTATTAAAACGCAAGTGAACCACATTAGTGATGTGGATTTAGATATTGTATTGTCAGTTCATTTAATTTTTATTTTTATACTGTCAAGTCATTTCACTTTTATTTTTTTATATTCTCAAGTCATTTAACTTTTATTTTTATATTGTTGATTCATTTAACTTTTTTATTTGCAAAAAAGAATAAGTCTCACTTTTGTTCTTAAAAATTGTGAAAGACAATACTAAGCGGTATTATGTATGACATTTTGTAATCACATAACTATGATGAACAATTTCTATGAATGCAGTTGAGAACGTGAAAGCGAACCGGCTAAACTCTTACGAGAGAACGGGAGCAGTGAGGAGGAGGACTAGTTGTAGACAGGCGGGTTTCCCAGCAGGACACACTGTCAGCCGGGCCACTTCTGGAGCACGCTCGCCATCAAAAGAAGGGCACGTGGCAAACACTTTCCCTTGCACCCTGAGCTAATGGCCGGCCGCACCAGTGCGACCCTTCGTGGAGGCGATGACCTGAGATGGCCGAGCGGTCCACCGCGCGGAAATCCATCTGCTGGCAACGCACCACACGCACGCGACCGTGACGAGACGGCCGTGGTGAAACGACAGAAGATAGGGGATAAAGGGGCGTGGAGCCCTTTGGCACATACTGTCCAGAGAAACTGGCAGACTTCAACGACGCCTATCAACACTTCCTGGTGGATGCCCACTGTCAAGCGACAGTAAATCATAGTTCGATGTTCTCTGGTAGCTAAGGGTGGCACAAAGAAGAGCCATTAAGTGTCATCCTTGCCCAGGAATATCACCCTGGCGTGTCAAACGAGGATACCGCACGAATTTGACAACACAAACATGGAACCAAATCGAGATGTATGTGACACGGGCCACCAAGAGAAACTTCATGAGACGGCAGAGATGGCAGGATTGCACGTAATAGATGGACAAAAATCCCTACTGACAGCTGCGGGGACGAACCCGCCCCAATCCCCTTATATTGTGCCTCGGAACAGTGGAACTACTGAGTGTGTCAGTGAACAGTGATTATACGGTTCTTGGTCCAATGCATATACATGTGTTTCTGTCAGAGAAACTTTCACTCGTGTGTTTTGCAGGTGTTTTATTTATTGGTGTTTTTTTTAGACGTTGACTATTGTACTTTCAGAGTTGTTTTATTGATCAATGTTTGTTCTTGTGTGTTGTATTAGATTTGTGATATTTTGTTTCGTAAATTCATTCCTGTGACATTGCTTCGTTTATCAGTCAGATAGCTATTCATTCTCGTTGGACTGTGATCGATTAGCCTTTGCATGGGGCATATTTATAGTGAGGAACCCCATAAGGGTAACAATCACATAATTAATTGTAGTTTCAGTATAATGACATAGTGATCATTGTTTGCTAACTAACTGAAATAGAGTGATTAAATTAGTGCCACAAAGTTTTTTTTAGTTCTACAAATTATTAGTTTTATAAGATATAAATTTTTTTTGTGATAACCACTTCGTATAACATGTTTTTTTCTCTTATCATTTTTTTGCTTTTGCGGATTGTGCACTGTAATATTCTGCTTTATAATACTGATGTTATTTTCATGTTTTTTTTTAAATTGCTGTGGCACCTTTGCTATTTTCATAAATTTTACTTGTTAATAAACAGTCATAGATTTTCCTGTGATCAGTTGGCTCTTGCAATGAGCAAATACTGGTGAACTCCATAAGGGTAACAACCAGAAATTGTTTTCATATTAATGACACGGGGATCATTGTTTTTACTTGCTGACCGAATTAGGTCTACACTATCTTTTAAATAGGAGTCACAGATTGTTTTTTTTTTCTCTTTGAAATTGGTAGATTCTAAAGATGTGTTGAAATTATTGTGTTTTAGCAAGTAGCTGGTGACCTTTTGCCTTTTCTTTACATTTTTGGTTTGAGTTGGGTGTGAGAAGCCTGCTTGGGAATGTCCTAGCATGGCCAGTAAATTCTGTGCACAGTCTTTTCCCGGAGCGTTGGGGTTATGAAAGGTCTCTGTTGGATTCCTTTCATTTAATTTCTTAAATATGTTGTCATTTACGGCATAAATTCCTCTTCTAAATTTACTGTGGTGTTTCTGACTATCTGGGAGGAGACTGAGCAGTGAAACGTGTTACTTTTACACATAAACAAGAACGAGCTGTCACACTACTACACTTTAAAACACAGTTTATATGTAATTCATGTCACACAGTCTCATACGGAACCTACGTCCGCTTTCTTTTATATACTGTATATGATAAGATACTGTCATCCCCCTTCCCTTCTGTGTGAGAGGATGAATGAGCAAATGTATTTCTAGTTGCATGCTTGAGGGTAGCAGACAAGCCTGTCTGCTAGAGAACAGTAGGACCAACGTCGGAACAGGTAGCTACGCTTTCTAAAAGCAGAGAGGTTTCTATTCTTAGTATGGTCCTGTCCGTCCCTTGTCATGTTGGTATAGGAAGCTGCCTCTCTGGTCACTTCCGTTTGTATTTGTGAGGCACCCCTCAGGTAGGAGCCCAGGTCAGTCTGTCCGCAGCGAGCGTCTGAAGTGGTAAGATCTCCGGCTAAGCGCGTGTCTGCTAATTCCGTAGAACAATGGATTTCTTAAGTTCAGCCTAACTGAAAATTTAATCACCTTTATTTCAGGTTTAGCTCTAAAATGTCTAATGTTATCTTAAATTGCAACGCAGTGTAATTCGAGTGTGAAGTTCAGAATATATTCCGTAGTTGCTTTGTCACTACTTTGTGAGTAAAGTGGAACCATGTGTTGATCAGTAACTCTAGCTAGCATCATCAATCTTAAATGCGAATGTGCGTGAGATTATAACGTCTCGTCTTGACAATATTTTTCAATATAGCAACTTTTCTTTATGTTCAACCCACGTGGGGTGTACTTTGTGAGACCAGTACCACGTGCTTATACAATTGTTTGACCCATCAGGTTAATAGTAAGACGTTAGTAACCAGTTCGAGGTTTTTCTTTT
The DNA here is from genome assembly GCF_023898315.1 of Schistocerca nitens. Classification (NCBI taxonomy): domain Eukaryota; kingdom Metazoa; phylum Arthropoda; class Insecta; order Orthoptera; family Acrididae; genus Schistocerca; species Schistocerca nitens. The sequence continues at coordinate 385,817,063 of NC_064616.1, forward strand.
GTAAATTGCGTTTCGATGTAATTTATTTTAATTATCAAAATTATTGTGGAGTTACACTCTTTGTGTAAACCAAGTTGACCACGTGAAGCATGTGGTGTAATCATCAAAGTAGCCCTCATCTATTCTTTTCGGGAAGATTTCACAGAGAGTTAGTATGAATTTAGTATACCAGTGTGTGGTAATTACATGACGGACAGGATTGCGCTGCGAACGTAACTTCTTTGGGGGAAAATTGAATCGGTTGGTTATGGTTAATTTCCTCTTGCATATGTTTCAACGTTCTTCGTGTGATATTTTATGAATGCAGTGTTGTATGTAGTCTCCCAATCTTGGCTCCCTAATTGATGTGTTCCGTAAGATTACAAACTCACATTTACACAATCCTAAATAAGGCACCAGCTCAGTTATGACTCAAGTTTAATATGCTGAAATTTCAATGATCAATGTTAAAATAAATTTCCAAATATAAACTGATTTATTTGTTTTTATTTAAATTCTCTTTTATATATATATATCACCGGTTGTCGTATGACTATTAAAAGATTATAATTAATGTTAGTTTGGTTGGGAATTTGGTAAGCTAGACTGGATACCTGGTGAAACAGTTGCTCAGAAATGCAAGGTTAACTTCCCCAGACAGCTCACAGCTTTTAACCCGCTTTTATTGTCTATCAGCACCGTAATCAGAACAAATTCAAGCAACAACGTTACACAGCCTCCAACTGCATTCACTATAACTATAAAAGCAAATGGTGACGATGATGAACAGCAGCGATATCTAGAGATGCTCTGTTAGTTCAAAAAATTATCGAAAGCAATAATAAGATACCGAGGACAATAGGATCGCTTGTTGAAATGGTGTAAATTAATCTTATTTCCAAGACGTCTTTCACGCGTGATAAGGTACAGGATGTCTCAGGGCACAGATAAATACTCGTGCGAGATGAAGCCGCGGAAATACAGTTCATTCATAATCAGAAAAGGCACGAATCAGACGTCTCATCTCCGTAAAGGCCGTTAAATACGTAGCACTAGACCATGCGGAAAAAGATGAGGAGAAGAATGGATTCTTGCACACGTGAAGAAACTCAACAAATACCTAAAGCTAATCAGGTCAACCACGAGAAACTAGATTAACGCGCATGTTTAAGTGTCACATCTCCTCTCCTTTCGATGCCACCGACTACACCGACTGAAGTGAAAAGAGTACGAATCGTATTAGGTATGCAGATCAGACAGTACTGAATTTCTAACGTGTTAACTTGTAAAACGAATGCTCCTTCCGAAGTGACAGCAGTAATAATATGATGGGTTCCAACTAGGTATCCAACGCGAAATACACCGACCTTAAACACAAGGTTGTCAGGCATGTCTGCAAGTTCCCTACCGATAATAGCGCCAGAAATATCTAGGTGAAACTCAGTTTCAAAAACAAAGCAAAGAAATTTTTTAACCAGCCATAGAACATCATTTAAGAACAACGATGAGCTTATTAAAGTGCAAATGAAAATTTTATATTCAGCGACTCTAACGGAATATTTATCCACATAATATACGTTCTGTTTCAGTGGATGGTGGCTCTGAGACTCTGTTATAAAATATTGTTCACTGATATGGCACCAGGCGGGATGTGTAAAGTAAGCCACACATAACATAATATCCAGAGGACGTGGACAGAGTCAAGGGGGTCTTTCTAATGTAATAGACAAAGCAGGCTACAAGTTGAGTGCCCGTATTATAGAGGCCACCACTCAGAATTTCACGTAATATCGTTACAGCGCTGGAGCGGTGTAACAGATATGTCTGAAAAGGCTGCGCTCAGAATCGCGATGGGTGTGGTGGTGGGGAAAGGAGTGGGAGGGAGGGGGGAGGTTTGGGGCTCCGTTCCTATTTCAGATAGGATTATGAGAAAAAGGTTTTTGATTTAGCTCGGGCCAGCGGCCATTTGTATTGCCATTCGAGATTCTGTCTTACTATACCTATGTTACAGTATGCTAAGCAAGGTTTGAAAGACGAAACGAAGTTGGCACCCAGGCAAATGGTGCGAATTGATTAATTCCTTTTAAAAATGTATGTAATTGGACTGAAATTAATGCACAGCTAATGTCCCAATTTTTATGTGCACCGCTCGAATTTTACGTGAAAAAACAGTCATCCTCTTTCGGATTTTACGTGCAAAAGCAGTCACCATTAAGTAACTCCTGAATGGAGAGTCACTGATAGTTCAAATTTGGTCTACCGGTCTATCGAGCCTTGGTTTCAGACAAATTTTATCTGTTTGAAAAAACATTACTTCGTTTGGATTTTACATGCTAAAAACAAGTTTTTCTGGGAGGTTTCTGAAGCGCGCCACTTCTATACTTTAAACTTGTATGAATCGGTTCGAGCTCCTCACAAAGGTAGGTAAATGGATAAAGTCAAAACGAAATTTTTTATCCAATAACCTTTATACGTTGTAGAGAAGTGATGGCTTATATTGGAGCTAAACTATCACGTAAAATTCGTTCTCACGTGAATAGAATGCGCGGAAGCAGTTTAAAACGAATCAGAAAAATAAAAAATACATTCTTACGATGAAACTGAAAACTAGCTTTCAAAAAGTTAACGTACAAAAACCACGTTTTGTGTATCGATTCGAATTTGGGACAGGGTAGACAGTGATCCGTTGCCACGACATAAGCAACATGGTTCGAAAGACAATAAAAAGACCTATACCGCATCAGTCGTCCCCATAGTCAACAAAAATCTAAATCGGTTGCCAAGCTTTGGCGGCCTAATGTCAAAATTATGGTAGAGTGAAACTTGGGAACCAGGATGAAAACTGGTCCTATCGTAGCACAAAGAAAAGGCGGTATGTCCTCGGCAGAGTTAGAGATGTAAAAGAAAGGGAACTAGCTTTTCGACTTATCTAGCAGCGTCACAGACACTTAAATCAAAACATCAGGACATATTAGCGCGTTTTTACGAGTTATCCTTACTTCTCCAGAGCAGTGAGCGCTCTTAGACCCACCACCGTTCCATGTATGGTGAGGTGTGTACGAACAAATAGACACAAGTTTGCGTGCATCTAGAGAGTGGGATGCATATGCAACAGGCAGTATCTGAGAGTGGGATTGCAACTATAATAGGAAGTATCCCAGAGTGGGGATGCATGCATCCTAAACTTTAATGACACGTTGTGTCATATTGCATGACATAGCAAAAGCCATGGTGGATGACACGATGGCTTGTGTCATATTAGACGACAAGAGGTCATGTCATGTTACTTTATTTAACACAATGCATGTTATTACATGACATGGGTACTAATACTAACAAGCAAAAAAGCGTGAACATATCAAGATGCGTAGATTTAAATGTATTTCAAGCCGCCAAATAAGTCGAAAAGCTAATCCCTTCTTTTACATCCCTAACTCTGCCGAGGACATAATCTCCCTTTTTCGAGCTACGTTAGGAGCATTTTACATTCTGGTTAGTACATGAATGACTTTTAAGGGCTGTCGCTGGACGGTATTCTTAATAGTACAGAAGAGGCAGGTAATCGTAGGAAAACTGCAGCCTAAATTGACTACCTAATCCTGAAAGCTACAACATCGTTATTAAATCCCAACATGTTCGGAAATCTGCGTAAAACGGTTGAACTAATACGAATCGTCTCAGTACGAAGACCGTTAGGTATACTTTGTAGTCCGTGTCCAGCGAAAAAACTGCAACCTGGCTGAGCTCTGTGAATGCCTCGTTATCATATTTGCTACAGATTTTAGTCAGAATCAATGAAGAATACAGGATAATTTTTGTCAGATAACAGGACACACTGGAGAGACTGAAGTCATGTGATACCTCTTAACGTAGTATCGGACCGCCTTGTCCCCGGCGTAGTGCAGCACCTTGACGAGGCATGGACTCAACAAGTCACTGGAAGTCCGCTACAGAAATATTGGTCCATGCTGCCTCTACAGCAGTCCATAATTGCGATCGGACTCATGTCGGGACAACTGGGTGGCCAAATCGCTCGCTCTGACTGTCCAGAATAATCTTGACACCAATCGTGAACATTTGTTGTCCGCTGACATGGCGCATTGTCATCCGTAAAATTCAATCTCTGAATGACTGCAAATGGTCCACAAGTAGCCGAACATTATCATTTCCAGTCAATGATCGGTTCAGTTGGACCAGAGGACACAGTCCATTCCATGTAAATACAACACAAACCACTAAGGAGCCACACTAGTTTGCACAGTGCCTTGTTGACAACCTGGGTCCATGGCCTCGTGGGATCTGTGTTACATTCGACCCCTACCATCAGCTCTTACCAACTGAAATCGGGACTAGGGTCCAACCGATATGGTCACGAGCCTAGGAGAGGAGTTGCAGATGATGTCGTGCTGTTAGCAAAGGCACTAGCGTCGGTCGTCTGCTACCATACCGCACTAACACCAAATTCCGCCGCGCTGTTCTCACAGATATGTCCCTCGTACTCCGACATTGATTTCTGCGGTTATTTCATGCAGCGTTGCTTGTCTGTTAGCACTAAAAACTCTACGTAAACTACGCTATTTTCGGTCGTTAAGTGAAGGCCTTAGGCCACTTCGGTGTCCGTGGTGAGAGGTAGTGCCTGAAATTTGGTATTCTGGGCACACTATTGACACTGTGGGTCCCGAATTGTTGAATACTCTAACGATTTCCGAAACAGAATATCACATACGTCTAGCTTCAACTACCAATCCGCATTTAAAGTCTGTTAATTCCCTTCATATATTCATAATCACGTCGAAACCTTTCCCTGAATCATCTGAGTACAAATGACAGCTCCGCCAGTGTCCTGTCCTTTTATACCCTGTGTAGGCGATACTGCGGCTATCTGCATATGTGTACATCGCTGTCTCATGACTTTAGTCTTACCCTCCGCCACGCACCGTATGGTGGATTGCTGAGTATGTATGTAAATGTAGATGTAGTCACCTCAGTGGATAGAGTAATTTTAACAGTAGCAGAAAATTTTACAGGTAAGTAGGATTTGTTATGAATAAGGAAGTAGGGCAGAGAGTGGGTTACTACGATCATTGAGTGACAGGGGTGTTCTCATCGAAATCGACAGTAAACAAACATCAACAACAGAAGTTCAGGTATACATTCTGACGTCACAAACAGAAAATGACAAGATTAAGAAAGTACATGAGAATTGTGAAGGGGTAATTTAATATAAGGAGGAGATGATAATATAATAATGATGGGGGATTGGAAGGCGGTAGTAGTGGAAGGAGCAGAATAAAGAGTTACAGGAGAATATGAGCTTGGTAGTAGCAATGAGATCAAGAGGATGATGAAAGGCTAATTGAGTTCTGCATTCCATTTCAATTAGTTACAGCGAATACAATGTTGGAAATACAAGAGAAGGAGGTATACTGGTGCTACTGGAAGATTCCGCATGCATTACCTTATGGTCAGACGTAGATTCCAGAATTGGATATTGGAATCTAGGGTGAGGAATTTATTGGAGTTCGGAAATGTAAGAGCACCAGATAGACCGTTCCGACATTGCTATTGTTAATGGAAGCAAGACTTAAGAAAAATCAAGACCCATTCATAGGATTTTTCCACATGGAAAAAGCATTCGACAATGGAAAATAATACAAGACGTTCGAAATTCTTATAGAAGTGGGATCAGAGTAGAGGAGAGATGAATAATACTGGCGCGATCTGTGACGCACGCAGTGTGGCGTGGTGGTTAGCATCGCTGGTTTAATGTTACGCCGTTTGGAATGTGTAATGTTTCAGCCATCTTCCAACGTGTGATGGACAACCTGCTTCGACGCCCCAAATGGTCGACGTGTGTTTCTTTGCTATCTGGATAACAGCGTTGCTTTTTCGAAGAATTTTGAAGAACATCTAACCTACCTGACTTCCGTGTTGCAAAATGTTCAGACTTCATGTCTTGTCCACCTGAATCCGAAAGTATGCCTCTTTGTAGGCCAGAAATAAAAACCTTGTGGCACCTGTTGAATGACGATGGAGTCCGTCACTATCCATAAAAATAAGAGGAGTCTCAGATTTTCCAATTCCACTGCACATTCGTGTTCTGAGAATTTTTCTCTGATGAGTTCTATCACCGGTAGTTCACAAAGGACTCCTGTACCAAGGGAAACGCTTTGCAAGAACTACTGCAGGGAGACGTCTGCTGTTCTAACAAGACGCCAGGAAGATCTTTCCCTGTCCTTAATGAGACAGAACTTCACACCAATGAAGCAGTTTTAGAATAGATGCAGTTTTAGAACAAATTCATGAAGGCTCTGAAAAGGTGATAGTTTATGCTTCCAGACTACTATCCAAGTCCGAGATGAAATACTCTAGAAAACGAGAAAGAGTGTCTTGCAATTGTTTGGGCCATCAACAAGTTCCGGCCGTATTTATTTGACAAACCATTCACCAATATAACGAACCATCCTTCTCTCTGCTGGTAGATTAGCATAAATGACCTGTCGTGTCCATAGCCGAAGTGGGCGGGCACTGAGACTTCAGGAGTAGCAGGTCTCAGTGGTATACAGAAGTAGTATACGCAAACACAAGGACGCCGACTGCTTTTCAAGGAAACCTTTGGCAGAACACAGTGGTGCAGATAACATCTGCGTCATTTCTGCACGAGACGACATTGCTGCTGAGCGGGAGGGAAGATCCATGGCTGCTGAAAACGATAGAAGCCTAGAAGAAGGAGTAACCGACCGAAGAAGAAATCCAATCAATTAACAGAACACTTTATAAGAGGAGCTATGATCCAGCGGGATACAAATGGTTGCTCATCATTGTGGCTCATCTACAGCTAGCTATCCTGCAGTATTTACATGACAGTCCAGCATCTGGTCACCTCGTAGTTGTAAGGAATGTAGACAGAATCACAGGCAGGTGTCACTGGGCGGGTGTCCAACGATCAGTTACACACTATGTGAGCCGCTGTAAGGAATGCTAACGGCTGAACGTGCCACAGTTACCTCCAGGGCATCTGGTACCAATATCCGATGCCACAGTACCATTCATTCACCGAATTTGAGTCGATCTGTCGTTGAGATCTCCGGACTCGATAACGAGGAATCAATGGCTGCAAGTCTCCACCAACTACCTCGCCCCCAATGTTGTCATTAAAACTGTGCTAGCTGCTGAAACTCTGGAAATTGCAAAGATTCTTAGAGAAGACACCATTTTGAGGCATGGAGCACCCGTTGTGATGAACTAGACTAGTATCAGAGAAATCTCTCGTTGTTACCTCACCAACAGAATGACTATCTACCATTCTCAGACAAATAGCTTCGCAGAACGCTTTAATAAGATGCTGTCAGATATGTTCTCGACGTACGTAGAGATATTGAGATACAACACTGCCCGATGTGACATTCGCATACAACAAAGTGAAGCAAGATGCTAAAGGGTTCATACCGTTTTCTCTGCTCCACAGTGGTAAGAACGAAACGACAATCTATACAGGGTTCCCATTTCAACCGGAGGCTACTCAGGATGACTACGTGAAACACATTATCAACAAGACCATAGAAACAACGCAGCTGGCTCGCATACGTCCCTGGACCTCCCAAGTGAAGGTCCGAGAGTGCTACAATCCCAAGCACCGACGAGTGAGATACAGCCCAAGAGACTTGGTTTGGAGTTTTACGCCTGTGACGAATGTCGGACATCACATATGATGGCGGGGATTATAATCCTTCATCAAAAAGACAAAAACACATGTCGACCGTACGACGCCGTAATACAATCCAGAGACGCAGATCGATTATGGGAGCTTCAAGGAAACTCAAGAAACACGCGGCGATCGCGAAGCTTCGACGGGAGGGGGCTACCTTCGATGCTCATTACAGCGAACATGCTGTAAAAAAACGATCAGAACGCGAGGGTACACCAGCGCCGCCATACGGAGGAACATTGACAACATCTAGATCCAGTGGGGTGTAGTTGGCGAGATGAAAATTTATGAAACAGCGGGGTCGCTGTTTCTATATCTACATCATACTCCGCAAGCCACCTAATGGTGTGTGTTGGAGGGTACTTTCGGTACCACTATCTGATCCCTCCAACCCTGTACCACAGGCGAATAGTGCGTGGAAAGAATGACTGTCGGTAAGCCTCTCGAGGGACGTAATATCGCCAGCTATGGCGCACCCATTGTGGTGTAGTGATTAGCATCGCTAGTTGGGGCGCCGAAGGTTGCCTGCTCAAACCCGATCACCAGCAACTATGTATGATTTAGTGTTTACAGTTTCTGAAATATTCTTTAAATATCGTATATTGGTAAGGTTTGTGTACTCTGGAAAAGTGTATGTTTGTATAAATATCAGCGTTCTGGAATATTCGATGTTTATTTAAACAGATGCACTTTCTCTCCAGGAGTTAAGTTCTGTTCTGGCTGTACATTGGTGTCAATAATAAAGGTGCTTTGAGTTATAAGTGGTTATACTTCACTGACAGACTTGACTGTGGTTTCGACGTGAGAATAAACATGTACATGAACCAAGAGAGAACAATAAGAATGGAAGACCAAGAATGAAGCGCTCACATTAAGAAGCACTTAAGACAATTACGTAGTTTTTCGCCTATATTGTTAAATCTATACCTCGAAGAAGTAATGATGGAAATAAACGAAGAATCAAGAGTGGGATCAAAGTTCAGGCTGAAAGGATATCTGTGAGAAGATTCGCTGATGACATTGTTACCCTCAGTGAAAGTCAAAAAGAATTACAGGACGTGTTGTACTAAATGTACAGACATGAGTACAGCATATGGATTGTGAGTAAACCGAAGAAAAATGGAAGAATTGACGAGCAGCAGAAATGTGATTAGCGATAAAGCTTGTAACCTCCCAGCAGATAAATAATATGTATATAACATTCACGTTCAGTGTAACCTCCCAACAGATAATTATATAATAACCTCCCAACAGTAAAAAAAAATAATTATAACATTGACATTTAGCGTAACCTCCCAATAAATAAAATCCGTAACCTACCAATAATAAAAATGTGACTAATCTCTCAATAAAATTGCAGCTTATTTATAACCTTTCAATAATTGACTGTCAATCTGAACTGGTAACTTTGGACGTCAGCAGTGCTGCGTCATGGCCCTGACAGATCATACTGAATAAATTAAAAATTCTTACCTCAATAAGGTCGCCGGATAACGCGTATATATCTGCTCCTATAAGAAATTTTTCTGGCACAGCCCAGTGCAATGCTGGCTGATAGATTTGTCATGTATAAAATGAAACAACTGAAATCAGAGAGATTAGAGCCCACACAGAGGCATACCGACAATCCTTCTTTCCACGAACAATACGAGGCTGGAATAGAAGGGAGAACCGATAGAGGTACTCAAGGTACCCTCCACCACATATCGTCAGGTGCCTTGCGGAGTATGGATGTAGATGTAGATGTAGATTTTTCTTTACAGTAATCGGGATGATCATAGATTGGAGAAATTAGTAAATTCTTTAAACTGAGATGAATGATTGTCAAAAGTTACTTTTTATGAGAAAGATTATCATGAAGAGATTTTTTTTTAAAACATTTACATGGGACTTGATATAACAATACTACATGTGCGCGAGGCTGCTTTTACCTTATACTACAATGCTCAGGCACCGCCATCGCTCCACACGACCGGGCGAGCCAACACGATACACCAGACTGATCGCTACTACTTACTCCTACTGCTACACAGTTCTTACTGCATACAACACTGCTCTCTGGTCTGAGATTCTCTTACAGCTTACATATCGCAGGCAGCACGTGAGGAATCCATCGAAATTACATCTGCTCGAGTGCGCTAGCAGCAAATTCCTTAATCATGGACCTCTTACAAGCTAACGCCAAAATTGGGGACCACAAAGTAGACGAAGTTTAGGAGTTCTGCTATCTTGCAATCAAAATATCGCTCGATAGACTTAGCAAGCAGGGCATAACAAGCACATTAACAGAGGAAAAATGGGCATTACCAGCCAAGAGAAGTCTGCTAGTATTGAAAATCGACCTTAATGTGAGGAAAACATTCCTGAGAATGTACGTTAGGAGTGCAGTATTGTATGGTAGCGAATGATGGACTGTGGGAAAATAGGAAAAGAAAATATCAAAGCGCTTGAGGGGTGGTGTCATAGGATGCTGAAAATGAAATGGACTGATAAGAGATGAGGAGGTTCTCCACAAAATCGGCGAAGCCGCGAGGGATTAGCCGAGCGGTCTGGGGCGCTGCAGTCATGGACTGTTCGGCTGGTCCTGGCGGAGGTTCGAGTCCTCCCTCGGGCATGGGTGTGTGTGTTTGTCCTTAGGATAATTTCGGTTAAGTAGTGTGTAAGCTTAGAGACTGATGACCTTAGCAGTTAAGTCCCATAAGACTTCACACACATTTGAAATCGGCGAAGGAAGGAACATAAGCAAAACACTTACGAGAAGAAGGGGCAGGGTGGCAGGACATGTGTTCAGACATGGGGGAATAACTTTCATAATACTAGGGGGAGCTGCAGAGGGTAAAAACTGTAAGGGAGACAGAGATTGGAATACATCAAACAAGTAGCTGAGCACGTAGGGTGAAAGTGTTACTCTGAGATGAACAGGTTGTAGCAAGAGAGGATTTCGTGGCGGGCCCCGTCGAACCAGTCACAAGATTGATGACTCAAAAAAAGTGCGTTTCTAAACGTGAGCTTTTTTTTTATTGCTAATGGCTAATTTTCGACTTAATATCACTCTACTTTCGCTACATAAAAAAATTATCAAGTTCTCATGGTTATAACATAGTCCCGTAGTTTTCCCTTCATATTACAGCTAAGGTATCTGCATTCTCATAGTCTAAATGCTTCGATTTATCATAATTTCAGTATCGAGCTACAACGGAGGAGCAGGTTTTCAGCTATAGAACCGGTCTTAATGCCAGAAGCAGAAAACGTTCTGAAAGGGGTGTTAACGATTCATAATCTCAGTTTTATGTCGGTAAGAAGGAAGCAGTTGATCCCTCGCACAAAATGGAGCTCAAAGAATAGCTACATTAGACGAAAACTGAAGTCTTCCATGCAGAACGGGTTGTGAGAATGTTTTTAGGTTCGTACTTCATACGAATTCTTTTAATATAACAAAGGAGTTCGAATTATTATGTATCTAATGCGTGGCATGAAGTTCAATTTAGTCGCATGTACCTTCCTTAGTATTGCAATTTTCACGGACGTAACTAGCACTACACGAAGGTACGGGCGCCCAAACTGATGCGTAACAAATTGTGTTTTTCTTATTATTAGGTGCCACACTCATGTACAACTGTCTAAAGTATGGTACAGTGGAATGTACTCTCTGCAGCACAATTCGTACGGGTTCACGGACTATAGACGTAGATGCAGGCAGCAAGTACAGTGGCGTGTGTATGTCTATTTTCGTATTGTCTGAAGTACAGAGGGCAAGAAAGGGCAGTATAATCGGGGGTCACATGGTATTATGGTATTTAAACAATATAACAAACATCTTTTGGATGGCTATTACGAGTCAATAGAGACAAATTCTCGATTACGCTGCGGACTCCAGAGCAAAAGCATTCCTAAAAGTATCCATCAGCCCTGCCTACACATTATGTGCATTTCATCTAGATCTACATCTACATACACACTCCGCAAGCCACCGTGCGGTACCAGGGTACCATGCGCAATTGCTACTCGTTTCCTCTTCTATTACACTCACAGACAGAGAGTGGGAAAAACGATTATCTATACGGCTCCGTACAAGCCCTAATTTCTCTTATCTTCGTGGTCCTTACGCGAAAAGTGCGTTGGTGGCATTAGAATCGTTCTGCAGTCAGCTTCAGACGACGGTTCTCTAAATTTTCTTAATAGCGTTCATCGAATATAACTTCGTCTTCTCTGTAGGTATTCCCATTCGAGGTCTTCCAGAAGCATCTCTCTAATACTTGCGTGTTGTTCGAACCCACCGGTAACAAAACTAACAGCCCGCCTCTGAGTTACGTTGATGTGTTCCTTTAACCCGACCTGGTGCGGATCCCTAACACTCGAGCGGTACTCAATAATGGGACGCACTAATGTTCTACACGCTGTCTCCCTTACAGATCAACCTCACTTTCATAAGATTTTCCCAATAAATCGAAGTCGATCATTCGCCTTCCCCTCTAAAATCTTCTTTCCATTTCATTTCGCTTTGCAACATTATGCGCCGGCCGGAGTGGCCGAGCGGTTCTAGGCGCTTCAGTCTGGAACCGTGCGACCGCTACGGTCGCAGGTTCGAATCCTGCCTCGGGCATGGATGTGCGTGCTTTCCTTAGGTTAGTTAGGTTTAAGTAGTTCTAAGTTCTAAGGGACTGATGACCTTCGATGTTAAGTCCCATAGTGCTCAGAGCCATTTTTGCAACATTATCCCTAGATACTCAATCGACATGACTTTCTCAAACAGCTCACTACTAATGCTGTATTAGAACCTAACACGTTTGTTTTTCCCACTGATGTGCATAAACTTACATTTTTATACATTTAAAGGTAATTGGCATTCATTACACAAACTAATAGTTATGTCTAAGTCGTCTTGTATCATCCTAAGTCAATCAACGACGTCATATTGCCAGTTGTCAGTCACTGCTACCCATTTCACATACGTATACGAAAGAAGACTACTGTTAACATCTGAGGAAACCGTGTGAGACAAAACCTCGATGACAAATGGTTCAAATGGCTCTGAGCACTAGGAGACTTAACTTCTGAGGTCATCAGTCGCCTAGAACTTAGAAGTACTGAAACCTAACTAACCTAAGGACACAACACACATCCATGCCCGAGGCAGGATTCGAACCTGCAACCGTAGCGGTAGCGCGGTTCCAGACTGTAGCGCCTAGAACCGCTCGGTCACCCCGGCCGGCCCTCGATGACAGTTTAACACTAGAACCGCCGGAACTAGTACTAGAACCGCCGATGTGGTCAAAGTGACAACTTTCTTTGTAAGTACATGCTGTGCTGTTTAATGCAAATATTAATGACCTTGATAACAATGGATCACTTTAATTACGTTTAATAACAGTATCATTGTATTTTACAACAACAATGGGAACATAATATTACTAATATTATAGAACATAGTTCACAATATTTATCTGCAACCATACTAATTGTATTGCACTAGTTTTAAAATTAATGGAAATTAATCTTACTGGAGAAACTAAGTACCCTTGAATATGTTAAGAGAAAGACCTATCATAAAATATGACCATGTGTAGTACCTAATCCTACTTCCAAGCATTACAAACTACTATCTTTATTATACACGACACACAAACATATCTCTTGCATTTACTGCACACTTCATTTGTCTTGTTTCTGCATTTCCTCGTTTGGCATAGTTTTCTTACTTTCGCAGGAATTTCCGCTTCTTCTCTTTCTTCATCACCATCGTCCTTTTCTCCTTTTTCTTTTCCATCCCCTGGCATACTTTCCTGATTTCTGGTTTCCATATAGGCTCTACGTAATTCTTCTGCTAAATTTAGGATGAAATTCCTCCTACGTATTTTGATCCCTGTCCCTAGCTTGAAAATGGTCCATGCGTTGATGGCTGCTAAATCAAGGATATTGTGAAATACGTGGACAGGCCATCGACGAGTACCAGAGCGGACAGAATATTTCCTCGTCATCTGGTCCAAGACATCTACAGCAAATTTTGTGCTATAGTAGAAGTTCGCTGTTTCGGGAAGGTGTTTAGAATTATTTTGTATTTCAACATCTGTGTGCATGGTGCTATACAGAAGAACATTTTTGTTCTTTTTCCCTTGGTAAACAGAGTACCACCTTCCCTTTTCAAGAGAACAGACGTATAAAAAGGAGTTTTAAGTTTTGTTATAATGTTCGGAACTTCTTTTCTTGCACGGTTGATAGTGCCGACAAGACTAGTTTTTTCTTTTTCCAGTCTCTCCCCAAGTGTGAGCGTAGTGAAAAAGTTATCAGTAGTCACATTTCGCCCCTTATTGCGATATGGAGCTACCAACTTCATTACTACTTGTTCTGGAAGTTTCCCATTAGGTGCCCTCTGTTCGTTCTTTCCTACATAAGGGAACCCATTACAAAGATATTTTGTTTCTACATCCGCTAGAAGCCAGAATTTGATTCCGAATTTATCAGGCTTATTCGGCATATATTGCAAATACGGACACCTGGTTCTGCTGGGGAAACGTTGTTCGCCCACAGTGACATTTGATCCAGGTATCTAATTCAGCTGACAGTTTTCTATAAAATGGTTCCAATTAGTTGATATAAGTGCAAATTTGTCACTTTTCAAACGTTCCGACTGTGTATTTTTTTCATCAAAACGCAGATATTTCAAAATTTCTCGAAACCTGTTTCTGCTCATTGTGTCAGTGAAAAATGGGGCTCCCCATTTTTTCGACCACAACTCATCTACTTCAATACATCTGGCACCTAGTACACCACGAACATATAATAAAGCAACAAATGCATCTAATTCTTCTAAATGTAAACTCCAGGAATCATTTCCAAGAAGCCGTTGTGCCTCTGCTTCTGTGCATTTCTTTGTGTTTCAACATTAATTGATCAACTAAAAGGCGCCAGGCACTCGAAACATTATCATTTGAGAAGTACCGCTTTGCGTGTGGAGTAGGTCCCCGTGTTTCTTTCAATATATTCTGTTGACCTATCCTACCTGGAATAGTAACACCGAAGTCTACTACAGTCCACTCCGTGATCCCGTCCCTCCCCAGGAGTTTTGAGCCAGGTTCTGGAAGTGAACCCTCACTTCGTTCTCCTCTTCTACGTCGAATCTGTATTGGTCCACTTACAGGAGGCGCAGTTCTTTTTTTACCTAGAGTAGGTTCTTCTCTAGCACTGTTTATATTACTGCTTGGTCCTGGTTCAGCAACTACGTGAGGAAAGAGACAATTAGAAAGCTACAACTCATTATAAAGATAATATACCACACAATAAAATAGCAGTAACAGAAGTAGCAGTAGAAGTGTCAGCTCTATTATAATAGTGATCATTATTCATATAGTAACAATATTCATATAGTAACAATAATAATAATAATAATAATAATAATAATAATAATGTTCTGCCAGTCGTAAAAGGCGACGAAAAGAACAAACCACTAATAGGGCTAACCCCCCCTTTAGTGTGATTAGTTGGTTCAGGACAGAACTAAAGAAGCCT
Organism: Schistocerca nitens; assembly: GCF_023898315.1. Lineage (NCBI taxonomy): Eukaryota > Metazoa > Arthropoda > Insecta > Orthoptera > Acrididae > Schistocerca > Schistocerca nitens. The sequence continues at coordinate 385,832,256 of NC_064616.1, forward strand.
CGGACAAGCGCCGTCATGGTCGGGGACGACGCTTGAACCCTATGCCCGCCCACAATGGTAACGACACTGCTAGCCAACTGGAAAATGATTTAAATCCAAATAGAGGTGTTTTGCAGGATATGCTTCCTGCAACCACCCTAGAAGGAAAACAAAGACAGAGGATGAGATGGTCAGATGAAGTTAATCGACACCTCATGTTCTGTTATTACCAAGCAACAAACCTAGGAACCAACACAACTGGATACAGATCACAAGTATACACAACATTTATTACCAGATACCCAGAATTAAAATTTTTAACAGAACAAAGACTAGCTGATCAGATCCGTGTAGTAATCAAAAATAACAGGATACCCCAGTCAGAATTAGAAAACATCAAACAACAAGTACAACAAATACTGGAACAAAATAATGTGCAATCAGAAGAAGAAGAAAATACAGTAACGGACACAAACATCCCAGAGCAAACAAACAAAGAACAACACGCACCAATTAAACAATCAGAGAAAAACGAAATCTTAAGGCAGCCACCAGAACAAGCACAAATAGAACACGAAGTGACACACATGTTAGATATAGAAGAAAAATTTCAGCTGACATATATAGAATACAAAGACACAAATACAGACATAAGACCATTCTTGCATAGACCACCAAATAACCCACAAGTCGAAACAACAATAAAAACTATCAACACAATCATACACAACAAAATAAATGAAAACACAACTATGGAAGAGTTACAACTACTGGTTTATATAGGAGCACTCACTACACTAAATATACACACTAGACAGAGATCAGAACCAACCAACACACAGAAGAAACCCACAAAACCAGCATGGCAACACAGGCTACAGATCAGAATAGAAAAACTGAGAAAAGACATCGGACAGCTAACACAATTTATAAGAAATGAAATCTCGGAAAAAAAACGAAAAAGGTTAGGTAAAATCTCACAACAAGAAGCGACAGAGCAATTAGACGAAAAGAAGCAGAAATTACAAGCATTAGCCAAACGACTCAGAAGATACAAAAAAAGTGAAAATAGAAGGAAACAAAACCAAACATTCAACACAAACCAAAAGAAATTTTACCAGACAATAGATAACACACACATTAAAATAGACAATCCACCAAACATAACAGACATGGAACACTTCTGGAGCAGCATATGGTCTAACCCGGTACAACATAACAGGCATGCACGGTGGATACAAGCAGAAACAGACACATACAAGATGATACCACAAATGCCTGAAGTGATAATTTTGCAACATGAAGTCACCCAAGCAATTAATTCTACTCACAACTGGAAAGCCCCTGGAAATGATAAAATAGCAAATTTCTGGTGAAAGAAGTTCACCTCAACACATTCACATCTAACTAAATTATTCAACAGTTACATTGCAGACCCATACACATTCCCTGATACACTTACACATGGAATAACTTATCTGAAACCTAAAGATCAAGCAGACACAGCGAACCCAGCTAAATATCGCCCCATAACATGCCTACCAACAATATACAAAATATTAACTTCAATCATTAAACAGAAATTAATGACACATACAACACAGAATAAAATTATAAATGAAGAACAAAAAGGCTGTTGCAAAGGAGCACGAGGATGTAAAGAGCAACTGATAATACATGCAGAGGTGACATATCAAGCTAAAACTAAACAAAGGTCGCTACACTACGCATACATTGATTACCAAAAAGCTTTTGATAGTGTACCCCACTCATGGTTACTACAAATATTGGAAATATACAAAGTAGATCCTAAATTGATACAGTTCCTAAACATAGTAATGAAAAATTGGAAAACCACACTTAATATCCAAACAAATTCAAATAATATCACATCACAGCCAATACAGATTAAGCGTGGAATATACCAAGGAGACTCATTAAGTCCTTTCTGGTTCTGCCTTGCTCTGAACCCACTATCCAACATGCTAAATAATACAAATTATGGATACAATATTACTGGAACATACCCACACAAAATCACACATTTGCTATACATGGATGATCTAAAACTACTGGCAGCAACAAATCAACAACTCAACCAATTACTAAAGATAACAGAAGTATTCAGCAATGATATAAGTATGGCTTTTGGAACAGACAAATGTAAGAAAAATAGCATAGTCAAGGGAAAACACACTAAACAAGAAGATTACATATTGGATAACCACAGCGACTGCATAGAAGCGATGGAAAAAACGGATGCCTATAAATATCTGGGATACAGACAAAAAATAGGAATAGATAATACAAATATTAAAGAAGAACTAAAAGAAAAATATAGACAAAGACTAACAAAAATACTGAAAACAGAATTGACAGCAAGAAACAAGACCAAAGCTATAAATACTTATGCCATACCAATATTGACTTACTCATTTGGGGTAGTGAAATGGAGTAACACAGACCTAGAAGCACTCAATACACTTACACGATCACAATGCCATAAATATAGAATACATCACATACATTCAGCAACAGAAAGATTCACATTAAGCAGAAAGGAAGGAGGAAGGGGATTTATCGATATAAAAAACCTACATTATGGACAGGTAGACAATTTAAGAAAATTCTTTATAGAACGAGCAGAAACTAGCAAAATACACAAAGCAATCACTCATATAAATACATCGGCTACACCACTACAATTTCATAACCACCTCTACAACCCTTTAGACCACATAACATCTACAGATACGAAGAAAGTAAATTGGAAAAAGAAAACACTTCATGGCAAGCACCCGTATCATCTAACACAGCCACACATTGATCAAGACGCATCCAACACATGGCTAAGAAAAGGCAATATATACAGTGAGACAGAAGGATTCATGATTGCAATACAGGATCAAACAATAAACACCAGGTATTACAGCAAGCATATTATTAAAGATCCCAATACCACAACAGATAAATGCAGACTTTGTAAACAACAAATAGAAACAGTAGATCACATCACAAGCGGATGTACAATACTAGCAAATACAGAATACCCCAGAAGACATGACAATGTCGCAAAAATAATACATCAACAGCTTGCCTTACAACATAAACTTTTAAAACAACAAGTTCCTACATACAAGTATGCACCACAAAATGTACTGGAGAATGATGAATACAAATTATACTGGAACAGAACCATTATAACAGATAAAACAACGCCACATAACAAACCTGACATCATACTCACCAATAAAAAGAAGAAATTAACACAACTAATCGAAATATCCATACCCAATACAACAAATATACAAAAGAAAACAGGAGCAAAAATTGAAAAATACATCCAACTGGCCGAGGAAGTCAAAGACATGTGGCATCAGGATAAAGTTGACATCATACCAATTATACTATCAACTACAGGAGTCATACCACACAATATCCACCAGTACATCAATGCAATACAGCTACATCCAACCATATATATACAACTACAGAAATCCGTAATTATTGATACATGTTCAATTACCCGAAAGTTCCTAAATGCAATATAACACATACCATACAGTTAAAAGGAAGTGACGCCTGATCAAGGTCCGTGTCACTTTTAATTTTTAACCAGACTTAACGTCTGAGAAAGTAAAGAATAATAATAATAATAATTCCCGTGGAGGACCGGGAAAGGAATAGGCCTCCGGTACGTTCTGCCAGTCGTAAAAGGCGACGAAAAGAACAAACCACTAATAGGGCTAACCCCCCTTTTAGTGTGATTAGTCGGTTCAGGACAGAACTAAAGAAGCCTCGGACAAGCGCCGTCATGGTCGGGGACGACGCTTGAACCCTATGCCCGCCCACAATGGTAACGACACTGCTAGCCAACTGGAAAATGATTTAAATCCAAATAGAGGTGTTTTGCAGGATATGCTTCCTGCAACCACCCTAGAAGGAAAACAAAGACAGAGGATGAGATGGTCAGATAAAGTTAATCGACACCTCATGTTCTGTTATTATCAAGCAACAAACCTAGGAACCAACACAACTGGATACAGATCACAAGTATACACAACATTTATTACCAGATACCCAGAATTAAAATTTTTAACAGAACAAAGACTAGCTGATCAGATCCGTGTAATAATAAAAAATAACAGGATACCCCAGTCAGAATTAGAAAACATCAAACAACAAGTACAACAAATACTGGAACAAAATAATGTGCAATCAGAAGAAGAAGAAAATACAGTAATGGACTCAAACATCCCAGAGCAAACAAACAAAGAACAACACGCACCAATTAAACAATCAGAGGAAAACGAAATCTTAAGACAGCCACCAGAACAAGCACAAATAGAACACGAAGTGACACACACGTTAGATATAGAAGAAAAATTTCAGCTGACATATATAGAATACAAAGACACAAATACAGACATAAGACCATTCTTGCATAGACCACCAAATAACCCACAAGTCGAAACAACAATAAAAACTATCAACACAATCATACACAACAAAATAAATGAAAACACAACTATGGAAGAGTTACAACTACTGATTTATATAGGAGCACTCACTACACTAAATATACACACTAGACAGAGATCAGAACCAACCAACACACAGAAGAAACCCACAAAACCAGCATGGCAACACAGGCTACAGATCAGAATAGAAAAACTGAGAAAAGACATCGGACAGCTAACACAATTTATAAGAAATGAAATCTCGGAAAAAAAAACGAAAAAGGTTAGGTAAAATCTCACATCAAGAAGCGACAGAGCAATTAGACGAAAAGAAGCAGAAATTACAAGCATTAGCCAAACGACTCAGAAGATACAAAAAAAGTGAAAATAGAAGGAAACAAAATCAAACATTCAACACAAACCAAACGAAATTTTACCAGACAATAGATAACACACACATTAAAATAAACAATCCACCAAACATAACAGACATGGAACACTTCTGGAGCAACATATGGTCAAACCCGGTACAACATAACAGGCATGCACGGTGGATACAAACAGAAACAGACACATACAAGATGATACCACAAATGCCTGAAGTGATAATTTTGCAACATGAAGTCACCCAAGCAATCAATTCTACTCACAATTGGAAAGCCCCTGGAAATGATAAAATAGCAAATTTCTGGTTAAAGAAGTTCACCTCAACACATTCACATCTAACTAAATTATTTAACAGTTACATTGCAGACCCATACACATTCCCTGATACACTTACACATGGAATAACTTATCTGAAACCTAAAGATCAAGCACACACAGCAAACCCAGCTAAATATCGCCCCATAACATGCCTACCAACAATATACAAAATATTAACTTCAGTCATTACACAGAAATTAATGACACATACAACACAGAACAAAATTATAAATGAAGAACAAAAAGGCTGTTGCAAAGGAGCACGAGGATGTAAAGAGCAACTGATAATAGATGCAGAGGTGACATATCAAGCTAAAACTAAACAAAGGTCGCTACACTACGCATACATTGATTACCAAAAAGCTTTTGATAGTGTACCCCACTCATGGTTAATACAGATATTGGAAATATACAAAATAGATCCTAAATTGATACAGTTCCTAAACATAGTAATGAAAAATTGGAAAACCACACTTAATATCCAAACAAATTCAAATAATATCACATCACAGCCAATACAGATTAAGCGTGGAATATACCAAGGAGACTCATTAAGTCCTTTCTGGTTCTGCCTTGCTCTGAACCCACTATCCAACATGCTAAATAATACAAATTATGGATACAATATTACTGGAACATACCCACACAAAATCACACATTTGCTATACATGGATGATCTAAAACTACTGGCAGCAACAAATCAACAACTCAACCAATTACTAAAGATAACAGAAGTATTCAGCAATGATATAAGTATGGCTTTTGGAACAGACAAATGTAAGAAAAATAGCATAGTCAAGGGAAAACACACTAAACAAGAAGATTACATATTGGATAACCACAGCGACTGCATAGAAGCGATGGAAAAAACGGATGCCTATAAATATCTAGGATACAGACAAAAAATAGGAATAGATAATACAAATATTAAAGAAGAACTAAAAGAAAAATATAGACAAAGACTAACAAAAATACTGAAAACAGAATTGACAGCAAGAAACAAGACCAAAGCTATAAATACTTATGCCATACCAATATTGACCTACTCATTTGGGGTAGTGAAATGGAGTAACACAGACCTAGAAGCACTCAATACACTTACACGATCACAATGCCATAAATATAGAATACATCACATACATTCAGCAACAGAAAGATTCACATTAAGCAGAAAGGAAGGAGGAAGGGGATTTATCGATATAAAAAACCTACATTATGGACAGGTAGACAATTTAAGAAAATTCTTTATAGAACGAGCAGAAACTAGCAAAATACACAAAGCAATCACTCATATAAATACATCGGCTACACCACTACAGTTTCATAACCACCTCTACAACCCTTTAGACCACATAACATCTACAGATACGAAGAAAGTAAATTGGAAAAAGAAAACACTTCATGGCAAGCACCCGTATCATCTAACACAGCCACACATTGATCAAGACGCATCCAACACATGGCTAAGAAAAGGCAATATATACAGTGAGACAGAAGGATTCATGATTGCAATACAGGATCAAACAATAAACACCAGGTATTACAGCAAGCATATTATTAAAGATCCCAATACCACAACAGATAAATGCAGACTTTGTAAACAACAAATAGAAACAGTAGATCACATCACAAGCGGATGTACAATACTAGCAAATACAGAATACCCCAGAAGACATGACAATGTCGCAAAAATAATACATCAACAGCTTGCCTTACAACATAAACTTTTAAAACAACAAGTTCCTACATACAAGTATGCACCACAAAATGTACTGGAGAATGATGAATACAAATTATACTGGAACAGAACCATTATAACAGATAAAACAACGCCACATAACAAACCTGACATCATACTCACCAATAAAAAGAAGAAATTAACACAACTAATCGAAATATCCATACCCAATACAACAAATATACAAAAGAAAACAGGAGCAAAAATTGAAAAATACATCCAACTGGCCGAGGAAGTCAAAGACATGTGGCATCAGGATAAAGTTGACATCATACCAATTATACTATCAACTACAGGAGTCATACCACACAATATCCACCAGTACATCAATGCAATACAGCTACATCCAACCATATATATACAACTACAGAAATCCGTAATTATTGATACATGTTCAATTACCCGAAAGTTCCTAAATGCAATATAACACATACCATACAGTTAAAAGGAAGTGACGCCTGATCAAGGTCCGTGTCACTTTTAATTTTTAACCAGACTTAACGTCTGAGAAAGTAAAGAATAATAATAATAATAATTCCCGTGGAGGACCGGGAAAGGAATAGGCCTCCGGTACGTTCTGCCAGTCGTAAAAGGCGACGAAAAGAACAAACCACTAATAGGGCTAACCCCCCTTTTAGTGTGATTAGTCGGTTCAGGACAGAACTAAAGAAGCCTCGGACAAGCGCCGTCATGGTCGGGGACGACGCTTGAACCCTATGCCCGCCCACAATGGTAACGACACTGCTAGCCAACTGGAAAATGATTTAAATCCAAATAGAGGTGTTTTGCAGGATATGCTTCCTGCAACCACCCTAGAAGGAAAACAAAGACAGAGGATGAGATGGTCAGATAAAGTTAATCGACACCTCATGTTCTGTTATTATCAAGCAACAAACCTAGGAACCAACACAACTGGATACAGATCACAAGTATACACAACATTTATTACCAGATACCCAGAATTAAAATTTTTAACAGAACAAAGACTAGCTGATCAGATCCGTGTAATAATAAAAAATAACAGGATACCCCAGTCAGAATTAGAAAACATCAAACAACAAGTACAACAAATACTGGAACAAAATAATGTGCAATCAGAAGAAGAAGAAAATACAGTAATGGACTCAAACATCCCAGAGCAAACAAACAAAGAACAACACGCACCAATTAAACAATCAGAGGAAAACGAAATCTTAAGACAGCCACCAGAACAAGCACAAATAGAACACGAAGTGACACACACGTTAGATATAGAAGAAAAATTTCAGCTGACATATATAGAATACAAAGACACAAATACAGACATAAGACCATTCTTGCATAGACCACCAAATAACCCACAAGTCGAAACAACAATAAAAACTATCAACACAATCATACACAACAAAATAAATGAAAACACAACTATGGAAGAGTTACAACTACTGATTTATATAGGAGCACTCACTACACTAAATATACACACTAGACAGAGATCAGAACCAACCAACACACAGAAGAAACCCACAAAACCAGCATGGCAACACAGGCTACAGATCAGAATAGAAAAACTGAGAAAAGACATCGGACAGCTAACACAATTTATAAGAAATGAAATCTCGGAAAAAAAACGAAAAAGGTTAGGTAAAATCTCACATCAAGAAGCGACAGAGCAATTAGACGAAAAGAAGCAGAAATTACAAGCATTAGCCAAACGACTCAGAAGATACAAAAAAAGTGAAAATAGAAGGAAACAAAATCAAACATTCAACACAAACCAAACGAAATTTTACCAGACAATAGATAACACACACATTAAAATAAACAATCCACCAAACATAACAGACATGGAACACTTCTGGAGCAACATATGGTCAAACCCGGTACAACATAACAGGCATGCACGGTGGATACAAACAGAAACAGACACATACAAGATGATACCACAAATGCCTGAAGTGATAATTTTGCAACATGAAGTCACCCAAGCAATCAATTCTACTCACAATTGGAAAGCCCCTGGAAATGATAAAATAGCAAATTTCTGGTTAAAGAAGTTCACCTCAACACATTCACATCTAACTAAATTATTTAACAGTTACATTGCAGACCCATACACATTCCCTGATACACTTACACATGGAATAACTTATCTGAAACCTAAAGATCAAGCACACACAGCAAACCCAGCTAAATATCGCCCCATAACATGCCTACCAACAATATACAAAATATTAACTTCAGTCATTACACAGAAATTAATGACACATACAACACAGAACAAAATTATAAATGAAGAACAAAAAGGCTGTTGCAAAGGAGCACGAGGATGTAAAGAGCAACTGATAATAGATGCAGAGGTGACATATCAAGCTAAAACTAAACAAAGGTCGCTACACTACGCATACATTGATTACCAAAAAGCTTTTGATAGTGTACCCCACTCATGGTTAATACAGATATTGGAAATATACAAAATAGATCCTAAATTGATACAGTTCCTAAACATAGTAATGAAAAATTGGAAAACCACACTTAATATCCAAACAAATTCAAATAATATCACATCACAGCCAATACAGATTAAGCGTGGAATATACCAAGGAGACTCATTAAGTCCTTTCTGGTTCTGTCTTGCTCTGAACCCACTATCCAACATGCTAAATAATACAAATTATGGATACAATATTACTGGAACATACCCACACAAAATCACACATTTGCTATACATGGATGATCTAAAACTACTGGCAGCAACAAATCAACAACTCAACCAATTACTAAAGATAACAGAAGTATTCAGCAATGATATAAGTATGGCTTTTGGAACAGACAAATGTAAGAAAAATAGCATAGTCAAGGGAAAACACACTAAACAAGAAGATTACATATTGGATAACCACAGCGACTGCATAGAAGCGATGGAAAAAACGGATGCCTATAAATATCTAGGATACAGACAAAAAATAGGAATAGATAATACAAATATTAAAGAAGAACTAAAAGAAAAATATAGACAAAGACTAACAAAAATACTGAAAACAGAATTGACAGCAAGAAACAAGACCAAAGCTATAAATACATATGCCATACCAATATTGACCTACTCATTTGGAGTAGTGAAATGGAGTAACACAGACCTAGAAGCACTCAATACACTTACACGATCACAATGCCACAAATATAGAATACATCACATACATTCAGCAATAGAAAGATTCACATTAAGCAGAAAGGAAGGAGGAAGGGGATTTATCGATATAAAAAACCTACATTATGGACAGGTAGACAATTTAAGAAAATTCTTTATAGAACGAGCAGAAACTAGCAAAATACACAAAGCAATCACTCATATAAATACATCGGCTACACCACTACAATTTCATAACCACCTCTACAACCCTTTAGACCACATAACATCAACAGATACGAAGAAAGTAAATTGGAAAAAGAAAACACTTCATGGCAAGCACCCGTATCATCTAACACAGCCACACATCGATCAAGACGCATCCAACACATGGCTAAGAAAAGGCAATATATACAGTGAGACAGAAGGATTCATGATTGCAATACAGGATCAAACAATAAACACCAGGTATTACAGCAAGCATATTATTAAAGATCCCAATACCACAACAGATAAATGCAGACTTTGTAAACAACAAATAGAAACAGTAGATCACATCACAAGCGGATGTACAATACTAGCAAATACAGAATACCCCAGAAGACATGACAATGTCGCAAAAATAATACATCAACAGCTTGCCTTACAACATAAACTTTTAAAACAACAAGTTCCTACATACAAGTATGCACCACAAAATGTACTGGAGAATGATGAATACAAATTATACTGGAACAGAACCATTATAACAGATAAAACAACGCCACATAACAAACCTGACATCATACTCACCAATAAAAAGAAGAAATTAACACAACTAATCGAAATATCCATACCCAATACAACAAATATACAAAAGAAAACAGGAGAAAAAATTGAAAAATACATCCAACTGGCTGAGGAAGTCAAAGACATGTGGCACCAGGATAAAGGTGACATCATACCAATTATACTATCAACTACAGGAGTCATACCACACAATATCCACCAGTACATCAGTGCAATACAGCTACATCCAAACATATATATACAACTACAGAAATCCGTAATTATTGATACATGTTCAATTACCCGAAAGTTCCTAAATGCAATATAACACATACCGTACAGTTAATAGGAAGTGACGCTTGATCAAGGTCCGCGTCACTTTCCATTCTCAACCAGACTTAACGTCTGAGAAAGTAAAGAAATAATAATAATAAAACCCCTGGAGGCCCGGGAAAAGAATAGGCCTCCGGTATGTTCTGCCAGTCGTAAAAGGCGTCGAAAAGAACAAACCACTAATAGGACTAACCCCCTTTTAGTGTGATTAGTTGGTTCAGGACAGAACTAAAGAAGCCTCGGACAAGCGCCGTCATGGTCGGGGACGACGCTTGAACCCTATGCCCGCCCACAATGGTAACGACACTGCTAGCCAACTGGAAAATGATTTAAATCCAAATAGAGGTGTTTTGCAGGATATGCTTCCTGCAACCACCCTAGAAGGAAAACAAAGACAGAGGATGAAATGATGAGAAGAAGTTAATCGACACCTCATGTTCTGTTATTACCAAGCAACAAACCTAGGAACCAACACAACTGGATACAGATCACAAGTATACACAACATTTATTACCAGATATACAGAATTATAATTTTTAACAGAACAACGGCTAGCTGATCAGGTCCGTGTAATAATCAAAAATAACAGGATACCCCAGTCAGAATTATAAAATATCAAACAACAAGTACAACAAATACTGGAACAAAATAATGTGCAATCAGAAGAAGAAGAAAATACAGTAATGGACTCAAACATCCCAGAGCAAACAAACAAAGAACAACACGCATCAATTAAACAATCAGAGGAAAACGAAATCTTAAGACAGCCACCAGAACAAGCACAAATAGAACACGAAGTGACACACATGTTAGATATAGAAGAAAAATTTCAGCTGACATATATAGAATACAAAGACACAAATACAGACATTAGACCATTCTTGCATAAACCGCCAAATAACCCACAAGTCGAAACAACAATGAAAACTATCAACACAATCATACACAACAAAATAAATGAAAACACAACTATGGAAGAGTTACAACTACTGATTTATATAGGAGCACTCACTACACTAAATATACACACTAGGCAGAGATCAGAATCAACCAACACACAGAAGAAACCCACAAAATCAGCATGGCAACACAGGCTACAGATCAGAATAGAAAAACTGAGAAAAGACATCGGACAGCTAACACAATTTATAAGAAATGAAATGTCAGAAAAAAAACGAAAAAGGTTAGTTAAAATCTCACAACAAGAAGCGATAGAGCAATTAGATGGAAAGAAGCAGAAATTACAAGCATTTGCCAAACGACTTAGAAGATACAAAAAAAGTGAAAATAGAAGGAAACAAAACCAAGCATTCAACACAAACCAAAAGAAATTTTACCAGACAATAGATAACACACACATTAAAATAGACAATCCACCAAACATAACGGACATGGAACACTTCTGGAGCAACATATGGTCAAACCCGGTACAACATAACAGGCATGCACGGTGGATACAAGCAGAAACAGACACATGCAATAAGATACCACAAATGCCTGAAGTGATAATTTTGAAACGTGAAGTCACCCAAGCTATTAAGTCTACTCACAATTGGAAAGCCCCTGGAAAAGATAAAACAGCAAATTTCTGGCTAAAGAAGTTCACCTCAAGACATTCACATTTAACTAAATTATTTAACGGTTACATTGCAGACCCATACACATGCCCTGATACACTTACACATGGAATAACTTATCTGAAACCTAAAGATCAAGCAGACACAGCAAACCCAGCTAAATATCGCCCATAACATGCCTACCAACAATATACAAAATATTAACTTCAGTCATTACACAGAAATTAATGACACATACAACACAGAACAAAATTATAAATGAAGAACAAAAAGTGTGTTGCAAAGGAGCACGAGGATGTAAAGAGCAACTGATAATAGATGCAGAGGTGACATATCAAGCTAAAACTAAACAAAGGTCGCTACACTACGCATACATTGATTACCAAAAAGCTTTTGATAGTGTACCCCACTCATGGTTACTACAAATATTGGAAATATACAAAGTAGATCCTAAATTGATACAGTTCCTAAACATAGTAATGAAAAATTGGAAAACCACACTTAATATCCAAACAAATTCAAATAATATCACATCACAGCCAATACAGATTAAGCATGGAATATACCCAGGAGACTCATTAAGTCCTTTCTGGTTCTGCCTTGCTCTGAACCCACTATCCAACATGCTAAATAATACAAATTATGGATACAATATTACTGGAACATACCCACACAAAATCACACATTTGCTATACATGGATGATCTAAAACTACTGGCAGCAACAAATCAACAACTCAACCAATTACTAAAGATAACAGAAGTATTCAGCAATGATATAAATATGGCTTTTGGAACAGACAAATGTAAGAAAAATAGCATAGTCAAGGGAAAACACACTAAACAAGAAGATTACATATTGGATAACCACAGCGACTGCATAGAAGCGATGGAAAAAACAGATGCCTATAAATATCTAGGATACAGACAAAAAATAGGAATAGATAATACGAATATTAAAGAAGAAATAAAAGAAAAATATAGACAAAGATTAACAAAAATACTGAAAACAGAATTGACAGCAAGAAACAAGACAAAAGCTATAAATACTTATGCTATACCAATATTGACCTACTCATTTGGAGTAGTGAATTGGAGTAACACAGACCTAGAAGCACTCAACACACTTACACGATCACAATGCCACAAATAGAGAATACATGACATACATTCAGCAACAGAAAGATTCACATTAAGCAGAAAGGAAGGAGGAAGGGGGTTTATCGACATAGAAAACCTACATTATGGGCAGGTAGACAATTTAAGAAAATTCTTCATAGAACGAGTAGAAACTAGCAAAATACACAAAGCAATCACTCATATAAATACATCGGCTACACCGCTACAATTTCATGACCACCTATACAACCCTCTAGATCACATAACATCAACAGATACGAAGAAAGTAAATTGGAAAAAGAAAACACTACATGGCAAGCACCCGTATCATCTAACAAGGCCACACATCGATCAAGACACATCCAACGCATGGCTAAGAAAAGGCAATATATACAGTGAGACGGAAGGATTCATGATTGCAATACAGGATCAAACAATAAACACCAGATATTACAGCAAGCATATTATTAAAGATCCCAATACCACAACAGATAAATGCAGACTTTGCAAACAACAAATAGAAACAGTAGATCACATCACAAGCGAATGTACAATACTAGCAAATACAGAATACCCCAGAAGACATGACAATGTAGTAAAAATAATACATCAACAGCTTGTCTTACAACATAAACTTATAAAACAACACGTTCCCACATACAAGTATGCACCACAAAATGTACTGGAGAATGATGAATACAAATTATACTGGAACAGAACCATTATAACAGATAAAACAACACCACATAACAAACCTGACATCATACTCACCAATAAAAAGAAGAAATTAACACAACTAATCGAAATATCCATACCCAATACAACAAATATACAAAAGAAAACAGGAGAAAAAATTGAAAAATACATCCAACTGGCTGAGGAAGTCAAGGACATGTGGCATCAGGATATAGTTGACATTATACCAATTATACTATCAACTACAGGAGTCATACCACACAATATCCACCAGTACATCAATGCAATACAGCTACATCCAAACTTATATATACAACTACAGAAATCCGTAATTATTGATACATGTTCAATTACCCGAAAGTTCCTAAATGCAATATAACATAAACCGTAAAGTTAAAAGGAAGTCACGCTTGATCAAGGTCCGTGTCACTTTCCATTTTTGACCAGACATAACGTCTGAGAAAAGAAAGAAATAGTAATAATATAAGTGAATGTAAATTACCTTCATCTTCAGTCTCGGAGCTGTCACTCTCCACATTTGCGATAGGTTGGTAATCTTCATCTGTAGAATCTTCCACAAGGTCCTCAACTTCAGGATCATTTTCAGCATCCGATTCATACAAAAGTGTGACAATTTCTTCATCTGAAAGTGGCTGTGGCCGTGGTTTGTATCACTGTGACATCTGAGTCATGTCTACTGCTCTGAGACCAGTACTCAAATAATCAGTGTTGTTTATGCGAAACCCAATAGCAAACAATAAATGACATATTGCATTGTTGAGCTTTTAAATTCAAACAATGCGAATAAACTTCAGTAACCAACACATTTAGTACATTGTTGACGAGTGCTAAGAATAAATCCGGGGAGTGACGCACAACAATCTTTAAATAATCTGTTTTCAAATATACATGTAATGTGGTCAAAGTGACCACTCGGCGGTTTTGAGTATAAGTGGTCATTCAAAGAAAACTAATGAAGATAAAATAAATATTGGACTATTTACATGATCTACATAAACATTTAGGAAAAGTCATTAACTCACAACAGCAGAGATTAGATATTGACCGAATAATAACATGTTAAAATATAAAAAGTGGTCAAATTGACCACTCTGCTGTCCTAGTGTTAACCAGTAATTTGTATTGTGACTCTAGCTTAGGTCTCTCTCTCAAGGCATTGCATAATTTAGACCTAAACAAGTTACTGTCTGCTAGTGACATTTCAAACAGGTCCGTATGGAAAAACGAGAAATCTATTTTGGTAACGCGGACGTCTCTGGCGTCCAGTTGTCAACTGACGAGGAAGTGGCTGCGGAGGCGAAGGCAACGGGTAACCTTTTAAGCGGAGTAGGAGGACGGCACGGGAGGGGGGGTTCTGCTAATCGATGTCGGCGCCTCGCTCGTCCCCTTGTGACGCCGGTTGAAGCCACAATTAGCAAGCCGGCCTCTGCTATAGCCGGCGCTCTCATTGCTGACGGAGTTGGTGGCCCACGTTCAAGTGCTTTTGTTCGTTACTTGTTCCTTCTCACTGATATATAGACAAGAACACTCACATCTCGCGAAAAGAGGGACTTACTAGCTGTAGTAAGGGATAAATCACATTTTGAATAATTTTTATTTCAAATTAGTATTAACAAATCAGAACTAATTTATTCTCGATATGTGTGTAAGTACCGCATTCTCGACTGTGCAGACTCTTTTGGATTACAAGATCTCCCGTAGTATTTACGACTCATACGTACTCATATATCTTAAGCATGATAATGTATGAACCTTGTAATACATATTGATATCGAATTGTCATATCATTGTTTCACTTTCGTTCATTTCTAATAATTTCATGCAATTCTCAATACTTCCTTTGTTTCTAGGGTCACCGGGGTAATGAAATAATTATTAATCATTCAACGATGTATTGTCTTTTTCTCAGTGTTCGTCCCACAACGCTGCAGGGTCCACTCTTTTGGTTCTCTGGTTCCACTCTAAGCTGTCTTGTGCTTAGTCATGGTGGAGGCCCTCTAACTTGTATGGTATATGGAGTATACAGGGTGGTCCATTGATCGTGACCGGGCCAAATATCTCACGAAATAAGCGTGCAAATAATCTGCCATCGTACCGTAATTTCTCTTGTGCACAGTGACAGAACTGTACACGACGTTCAAAGCCGTCGCCATGCAATTCCTGGTGCATAGAAACATGGTACAGATGCAATCGACGTTGATGTAGCATTCTCAACACCGACGTTTTTGAGATTCCCGATTCTCGCGCAATTTGTCTGCTACTAATATGCGGATTAGCCGCGACAGCAGCTAAAACACCTACTTAGGCATCATCATTTGTTGGAGGTCGTGGCTGACGTTTCGCATGTAGCTGAACACTTCTGTTTCCTTAAATAACGTAACTATCTGGCGAACGGCCCGGACACTTGGATGATGTCGTCCAGGATACCGAGCAGCATACATAGCACACGCCCGTTGGGCAATTTGACCACAATAGTCATACATCAACACGATATCGACCTTTTCCGCAGTTGGTAAACGGTCCATTTTAACACGGGTAATGTATCACGAAGCAAATACCGTCCGCACTGGCAGAATGTTACGTGATACCACGTACTTATACGTTTGTGACTATTATAGCACCATCTATCACAAAGCGAAAAAATTGGTCAAACTTAAACACTCATATCTCTTTACGTACTACACGAATATGTAATAAAATGGGGGTTCCTATTTAAAAAAACGCAGTTGATATCCGTTTGACCTATGGCAGCGCCATCTAGCGGGCCAACCATAGCGCCATCTGGCTTCCCCCTTCAAGCTAGACGAGTTTCGTTCTTTGTAGTTTTTCGTTTGATGCTTATTTCGTGAGATATTTGGCCCGGTCACTATCAATGGACCACCCTGTGTATAGACAGTGATGCCTCGGTCTCCAGATAGGTCGTTTACCACATTCTTCCAACGAAAACCAGCGACTTGTTCGGTATTCTCTAAGTACGTGTTTTTACTACCGTATACAGCTTTCCTTCACCTCTTCATCAAAACATTTCACTTGGTACCGCCTGCGTATTTCGTCATTGATCACACGATCATAAAGTATCAGGCTAGATATCCCCCTAAGCGTTTTCCTTTTCATTACAGCAACTCGTTACTCTGTTTATTTTGTTGCGGGGCAGCATTTGCACCGTATAAGGTGACTATGACGATTAAAGAGAGGTATATTTTCGACCTGAGTGAGTCCGGGATCTAATTAGCACAAAGAACAAGAGTCATTGTTCTCTATTTACGCCATGCATTGCTAAAGCGATTTGTGAGCCATGAGAAGCGATTTTTGAGCCGAGGCACTTGAAGATGTTTATCTGCGGCAGATCTATACCGTCGATCTTGATTGCGTCCGTATTATTTGTACTATTTGCCCCTTTTGACAGATATTCAGTATTCTTTATATTAAGGCGTAGTGCGGAATTTTCATGGTGGTTCTTCTACGCTTGTACTTGTCGTGGGAGGTCGTTCTTGTCTTCAGTATCCAATAGAACTTCATTAGCATACAGCAAGGTCCAAGATGCTCATTTCTGAAGATCTCTGGTGACCGTGTCCATTAATATGATGAACAGAAGAGGTGAAAAACCAGGTGTGTATGATAATATTAGATAGATGCAAAATCAACGCACAGTTAATTCAATGGCAATGCTTTCACCATCTGACCGTTCTTTCATTTCCTTCCTGATAGCCTGCTACAGTTTTGGCTTTGTATGCTTTTTCAGGTAATTATGTTATTAACATTCACATTTCGTCACTAGTACGTTATCTTAACATTACAATTTACACCAAGAAATGTCGTATCACATATCGTGTAATAAATAAAATACGATTATAGTCCTTTCAAAATTATAGTGCATGTCGCAGTATACGTCAAAAACATCATATTTCTAATTTGATCGTATAGGGATCGTCATGTTGATACAGTGACATGGTATTTCAGAGTACATAGTGAACGTATCGTGTATATTGTCAACAATTTTACACGAAGACCAAAAGTAATTCTAGAATAACTTCATAGGTAAGGTATATTCTTGGCAGTTAGGTCTTCAATAGAGTTATTGGTAACAGGATACGTGTGTATGAACTTTACTGATCGCCACAGGTTTATGAATGGATAACAGGACCTCATTATTTCAATACGTGGCGGAAATAGCAATGTAATCCATATAAGTGGCATTAACAAGACGACTCTTGTATGACCAAGTAATGAATATGATATTGTTGATATGTGCCACGATATGCAATGTAACTAATATGGAAAGGAAAATAATGCTATTCACAAAGGGAGCGTGGGCAAGAAGACTAATTTCATGCCTCTGTCGTAGCTTTTATTAGCCTAGTATTATCTTCATTATGTCTACAGAGTCAGTACTTAGACGTCTCAAGATTACTGCTTCTTTCCATCCTGAGAGCCGTTTCTTGGAGTTTTCTAAGCTGGTTTCCACAACACATACGGCGTCCTTCCTCAAGTGTCTACAGACTAAGATTTTTCACCTTTTCCCTTATGTTTAACCATCCGCATCGTCCTGTTTTGAACATAGTCGTTATCGCTGCCTGATCCGGAGTCCATACGCTGGGGTACGATTACAGTTTGGAATGTGAGTATAGGTATATTGTAAGCAACCTGTTTTGTAGACCACAATGTTGTTTCCCTGCATACTGTAAATATGTTCAAGCCTAGCATTTACTTTTCATACAATAGAGACTATCTAATGCTTCTACTTCACATCCCTACGCATTGTTGTTCCCAATTCATTCCACTTACGACTCAGAGAACTCTAATGGTCAATGATGTATAATTATTTAGCTTCGTGAAGTATACAGCATCACATCTATCTACATCAATAGCTAGTTGCCCATCATCGCAGCATATTGATGTTGTGTCAAGGCCTAACTGAATATTTCTACAATTTTTGTAGAGTACGATTCCCTAATTGGTGGAAAGTCCGAGATTACAACCCGTACTACCCACTAAGTCAGTAGTGTAGAAAATAAATAAATCTGGTTCCGTTACAATCCTTTTGAGTACAGGGGATATTAATTTTATGTTCGCTGTTGGCCTCCCATCCACGATAACGTTCTGCGCTATGTCACACAATAAATTTTCAGGCTTTTCACAAATTTTGTATTTTCAATAGTAGACCTCAAGGAGTACTTGATCATTTACTTTACCGAAGTCTAGAAGTACAGAATATACTGTATCGAGGAAGCCATTGAGTGCGAGGCTGCAAGTTCAATATTCAGAGAGGCTTATTTATAACTGCTGTGTTAAAGATTATGACATGAAATAAATTAGCTGCTAATGACTCATCACGTGCATCAGGAGGGGTCAGAAAATGAGTGTCCGGGAGGTATAGAAATCAACCTTCTGTGGGATGTATGTATTACACTTCACAAAATGGACATCATCGATATTCAAGAAATGGTCAAAAAAACCATTAACTTGCACCATGAACACTGAATGAAAAATGGTGCGCCACGTTGATAATAAAGTTTCACTTTATCAAGACCGAAGGCGAATTTCTTGGGAGTTAGATATCGTGCACGACGTTCCGCTAGGTATCCACTCTTATAGAATGCATGTAGAATCGTATTGCTGTAACGTGGTGACGAAATCTGATGGAATGTGATAGCACGCAATCGAACGTCAACTAGTCTATCGTGGAGTTTATCATGAAACTGGCTATCCTTTAAGGCTTAGCTGCAAATATTGCGATAATATGTTTTATAGGCATGGAAAAAAAACATCCAGAGGCTGAATTTGTCCAGTGGTTCGAGGTGGAATGAACTGCAATGTCACACGCTTTTCAGGAAGGGTAGTTTGCTCTAAAGGAGTATGATTTTTATACGCAGACCAGAAATTAAGAAAAAGCGCATTATTTTGACCTGCTATTGGCCAAAAACACTGCTCATAACATAGTTGCAGTTCTCATACGGCCATTTTACGACTCTTGCTTGCTGTGATGTAAATACCCCCTACTGTCCATGCAAGATCACGCACACTAGAAATAATCGTAGAGGCAGAGCACCTCCAACTCCTCGTAGCCCAATAAATAACATTCCAGCCAATTTATGATCCACGTTAACGGTCGGAATATTGTATACGAATGCGTTAAGACTTTGTTGTTAGCTGATCTTGATGCAACGCCCTAGGTAAATCTAATTTCCAGAGTTCCTTTCACGGGATTTTCTCTTCAAATTCCGATTGGCCGGAGTTGAAAAGAAATTCCTTACGGAACGATGGGATGATTTTGTTTCTCTCATCTACAAATTTTCGGGTCGATTCCGCAATTTTCTATGCATCGTAGAGTTGAAGTTTTGTTTGAAATTTTGTTACCTAACGTCTTCCAATTCTGTATCAGTGCTTGAAGTTATGCAACCATCCACTGCTTTCCTTTAAATCACTGTGATTTTTTTTTTTACTGTGCTGCGGATGATCATCCGCGTACGTAATTATGTTTAGTACCCGCTCCTTCGTCAATGATTGTCCTTTACACTGGAGACGGGATTAGTGGCCCCCTGTCCACCAAGGATGTTGAATTACATGGCTCGACGCCTGTTTCAATATCACTTTCACTTGTGAAGCATCATTGTACTAAAAAAAAAAAAAAGAAAAAAATTGTTCTAAGCACTATGGGGCTAAACATCTGAGGTCATCAGTCCCCTAGAACTTTGAACTACTTAAACCTAACTAACCTAAGGACATCACACACATCCATGCTCGAGGCAGGATTCGAACCTGCGACCGTAGCAGTCGCGCGGTTCCAGACCGAAGCGCCTAGAACCGCTCGGCCACCGCGGCCGGCATCATTGTACTCCTCATGTACATTGTCCACACAGTCGAGAGGATACGACACCAAACATTCCACTGACTCAACTTGCATAAACGCTAATATTTCATATGCCATTTCTTTCTGACACAGTAAAATTCCTGCGGTTCCTTTCTGACGAAATCTCAACTTCGACAGTTGTTGCTGAATATGTAATGCAATTTTTGCTTTGTATCAAATGGTTCAAATGGCTCTGAGCACTATGGGAATTAACATCTATGGTCATCAGTCCCCTAGAACTTAGAAATGCTTAAACCTAACTAACCTAAGGACATCACACAACACCCAATCATCACGAGGCAGAGAAAATCCCTACCCCGCCTGGAATCGAACCCGGGAACCCGGGCGGGGGAAGCGAGAACGCTACCGCACGACCACGAGCTGCGGACATGCTTTGTATCAACACCACCGGTTCTGTAGTGAGTTACTCATCGACCAAGCTGTTTAATTACACACTGTAGCTTCATGCTGTGCTCACCACTGGATACCTCCAGCCCCACTCCATTAGCAGCCAATATTGTGGTTGCATGGCAGACAATATGTGGGGCGTCGAATGCCGAAAACTTCCTGGCCGATTGAGACCTTGCACTCAAGGAGTTCCTTCTAAGGAAATAAAAGAAAGACGTACCACGGAGGACTTGGTCCACCTCTGGCCCTTACGCAAGTAATTTTTCTTCTTGGCACTGATTGACAGAGTTGTTGGATGTACGTCTGAGGGATATCATACCAAATTCTGTCCCATTGCTACTTTAGATCGTCAAAATCCCGAGCTGGTTGGAGTGTCTGCCCGTAATACACCAAACGTTCTCAACTGGGGAGAGATCCAGCGTCTTAGCTGGCCAAAGTAGAGCTTGGCAAGCACGAAGACAAGCAGTAGAAACACTCGCCTGTGCGGGCGGGAATTATCTTGCTGAAATGTAAGCCCAGTATAGCTTTCCATGAAGGGTAGCAAAACGGGGCGTAGAATATCGTCGACGCACCAGTGTGTTGTAAGGGTGCCGTGAATGACAACCCAAGCGGTCCTTATATGAAAGAAAATGACACCCCAGACCATCGCTTCTGGTTGTCAGACCGTACGGCGGGAGACAGTCAGGTTAGTATCCCACTGCTGTCCGGGGCGACTCCACAGTCGTCTTCCCTATTCATCGGGGCTCAGTAGGAAACGGGATTCATCACTGAAGACAGTTCTACTCCAATCGATGAGATTCCAGGCCGAAGAGGTGTCTGGAGACGACCCGGGCAATAGTGGGATACCATCCTGACTGTCGACAACCATAGAGGGTGACAACATAGAGTGATAGTCTGGAGGGCAATTTCTTTTCGCAGCAGCATCCCTTCGATTGTCATCCGCGGCATCCCTACAGCACAGCGGTACGCCCCGTTTTGTTGCCCTTCATCGCAAGCTGCCCTGGGCTTACATTTCAGCAAGATAATGCCCGCCCACGGATGGGGATTATTTCTATTGCTTGTCTTCGTGCTTTGCCAGACTCTACCTTGGCCAGCAAGGTCACCGGATCTCTCTTCCCTTGAGAACGTTTGGAGCATTACGGGCAGGGCCTTCCAATCAGCTCGGGATTTTGACGCTCTAATGAGCAAATTGGACAGAATTATTCACGATATCCCTCAGGAGGGCATCCAGTAAATCTATCAATCAATGCCATGTCGAATAACTGTTTTAATAAGTGGCAGAGGTGGACTAGCGCGTTATTGACTTGCTCGGATTGTGAAGCTCTCCCTGTGTACCATAAATGGAGCAATATTCGAAGGGGCGCGAAACTCGACAGAGATAACTCAAGTGGCGGCTGCCTTTCCGCATGAGTCTCTGCTCCAACTTTTGAGATAAAGTTAGCGATGTGAACTAGCAACGTCCAGTGCATAATATTCACCTGTATATGGCTGATTGGTTGTCAGCCGAAATATCGAGGGGAGAAGCCGACGTCAACCGACTGCATTCCCGAACACTTCATGGAATACTCTTCCCGCAGGGAAAATTTAAAGAAACACATCGCTTGTTCTGACTATTTGTCTTACACACCTTGAACTTCAGTACGCCAAGTGAATGGTGAAAAAACACTATCAATGTTTTTGTATAAGGAACATTTAAAGACCGAACTCAACATTTCCGTTGTTTTTTCCTAGCAAATAAACATAATCTTTGATAAACTGTACTATACAGGGTGGTCCATTGATAGTGACCGGGCCAAATATCTCACGACGAAAAAACTACAAAGAACGAAACTCGTCTAGCTCGAAGGGGGAAACCTGATGGCGCTATGGTTGGCCCGCTAGATGGCGCTGCCATAGGTCAAACGCACATCAACTGCGTTTTTTAAAATAGGAACCCCCATTTTTATTACATATTCGTGTAGTACGTTAATAAAAATGAATGTGTCACACACACCTGTTTCAAAGACGCACTATGCGTTATCGATCGACTTTTGAGGTACATCATTAATATTTATCTCCCTTGCGGAGGCAAAATGATTCTGGTTGTCGGCTGTTTCTGTGAACTATTACAAGTCGTTAGACATGCCAATACAGTTCGCTGCGTACACTTGCAGCTGTAGCGGGTCGTAAGTCCTGACAAAGTTGTTTGTGCCCTGTTTTTCATTTATTAAATTTAGTAGTTTTCAACGGTGTCTAGTGCTGTTTCTGGAGAAATAACGCCGGCCGGTGTGGCCGTGCGGTTCTAGGAGCTTCGGTCTGGAACCGCGTGACCGCTACGGTCGCAGGTTCGAATCCTGCCTCGGGCATGGATGTGTGTGATGTCCTTAGGTTGGTTAGGTTTAAGTAGTTCTAAGTTCTAGGGGACTGATGACCACAGAGGTTATGTCCCATAGTGCTCAGAGCCATTCGAACTATTTTTTGGAGAAATAACAGTATAATAAACTTTCGGAAACTTTCGCCCACTGTGTTTTTTAGAGCTGTTTGTGCGTTGAAGTCATGTATTAAATTTCGTATAGTAGTTTCCAGCTGACGTTTCTTATTGTCTGTCATAAAATATTTCAGTAAAACTTTCGTTCACTGTGTTTAATTTCGTTAAGTGCTCCACTGGTCGCTTGAATTTTTGGTTTTAGAAAGAAATAGGGTGAAGTTTTTGTGATATTGGTATTAGCTGTAGTTAGTAGTATTAACAAAAGCAGTCTCTTTCTTAGTAGAGGGTGAAATTCGAGATAACTATTGTCAGTTCTTTACATAGTTCTGTTGTAATTGAACGTAGACGTTTAGTTTTTTCAGTAAATGTTAAAATTTTACCATGAGTGAAAAGCTTGGGCTTTGTCGTAGATTTGTGAGTAGCAGGTTACGTTGTAAGATTTCTTCAATGTATTTTCATTGGGGAGGAATGCAGTGGGGAAGCCAGTGGGCTTTCTGTCGAGAAACTCTCCTTGGAAATCCAGAATTTGTAGCAGAAATAAGTTGATAGAGGAGCAGGAGCGTAAAATCTGTCATTCAGGGGCAGTTACAAGACGCAAAGGAGGAATTAGATAGGTTGAGGAGGGTAAAGGGCGCTGGGGAATTGGAACTGGCAGTAAGTAAGAAGGCAGCTAGAAGGAGGAGATATTCAGACAATTGTACTTTGCGTATAACCAATAGATTTGACCAACCGTCAGAGTCGAGTGGGGAGGAGGCTCTTGTAGCTGTAGGTGTAGGAAACATGCAGCAGTCTTCAGCAGTTAGAAAGCCTAAATCAGTTGCAAATTCTAACAGAAAGAAGAAAGTTCTGCTGCTGGGTACTTCACATGGCAGAGGTGTGGGCCAGCAGTTGCAGGAAGTGTTGGGGAGTGAGTACCAGCTCACCAGCATTGTGAAGCCTAGGGCACGGTTGCCTCAGGTGACTGTCAACAGAGAGGAGTTAAGTAGGAATTTTACGAAAGAGGATCAGGTAGTGATAGTGAGTGGAACTGGGAATAGTGTTGATGGAGTATGATGTAGGAGGTAGCTTGGTAAAGATAGCTACTCAAACTGGTGGCACTAATGCGTTATGATCGGTCTCATCTTAATGCTACTGTTAGGCGTATTAACATAGGCACTGAAGGCGGAGGGCATGGGTATTGCAGTGGTGCCAGTTGAGTTTATCAACTGATTGGGTTCCACTAGGCATGGCCTGCAGCTCAATAGATATGGAAAGGGGAGCTGGCAAAGCTTTTAGGTGACAGTGTAGTGGGCGGTGGTGGGGTCATTCATGGAAAAATTCCCGTAGTAGTTGGTGTTACAGCTGCACGGTCTTTAAATTGAAGTAAGCTGATAGGTATCCCTGCTTAAAGGAGGCCCCTCTAACAAAGGAATCACCTTCAGAGGAGGCCAGGTATCCAAGTAGTGAAGAAATTAACATATTTCATCAAAGTGTAAGAGGTATTAGAGATAAAGTTACTGATCTGCTTATAAATGTTGACTCTGACGTTATTGGTATAGTCCAGCATCACTTAAATAATTTGACAAGCCAGAGGCTTCCTTTACCAGGATACAGATTAGCTGGCTGGTTTTGAAGGAATTCTTTGCAGAGTGAGGGAGTGGTCATGTACGTAAAAAGCCTTATTCCATTTTAGTCTGTAGACACATCATGGCATTTTACTGAACTGGTATTTGAATGTTGTGAAGGGACAGTTGAATTTAGTGAAACTGAACTTGTCATTGTTGTTTCTAAAGGTCCTCTAACTCTGACTTCAGAGCATTTCTGCTCAAAGTAGAGAGGGTTCTTGGTTCACTTTATAGGAATTGCCAAAAGTTAGTTATATGTGGTGACTTCAACATTAATTTCTTATGTGATTTTGCAAGAAAAAGCATGTTGGAAGATTTCCTAAATTCATATGATCTGATGCAGACTGTGTTTTTTTTTCAGCCAGGGTGCAGGGGGACAGTAGCACAGCCATAGACAATATTCTTATTCATTCCTCATTACTAGATGGGCATTCTGTTACTGAAAGGGTGAACGACCTTTCAGACGATGGTGCACAAATTTTAACAGTAAAAGGTTTTTTTTACTCAAACAAATGTCATATATAATTAAAAGCTATGTAGAAAAGCTAATGCAATGGCAGTAGAGATTTTTTTTTAATCCCGTTAAGGAGCAAGAGTGGCAGGATGTTCATAGCGCCGATAACATAGATGACAAATATAATGCTTGCCTTAACACATTTCCCATGCTCTTTGAGAGTTGCTTTCCATTAGAATGTTCTAAACAGGCTACTAGAAGTAAATGGCAGCCTGGGTGGCTGACTAGTGGTACAACAATATCATGTAGAACAAAGTGGCAATTATTTCAAAATATTAGAGGCAGTCACAATCAAGCTACAGTAGACCATTACAGACATTATTGTAAGGTGCTTAAAGTGTCATTAGGAAGGCAAAGGGTATGTGGTACGCAAATAGAATAGCTAATTCACAGGATAAAATTAAAACCATATGGTCCGTCGTGAACGAAGTGTCTGGTCAGCAGCATATGATCGACGATGCAAGGTCAGTTCATAGAAAAAAAAGTTTCTGTTATTGATAACTCAGATATATGTACAGTTTTTAACAATCACTTTCTGAGCATTGCTGGTGAATTAAATAAAAACTTAGTTTCTACAGGGAATCATATAACTCTCTTGGATGTCTGCCTAGTGTTAACTGAGCGAAAGCTGCTAATTCTTGGGAATCAGCTGATATTTTTAACAAGAAACGGCAGTAAAGAATATATGTATTGAGAGGCCAATGACTGAATATCCAGACTAATGAACAGTACTTACACAAAGGTAACTGTGTGCCGAACACTCATATTATGAGTGGATTAACCTTGTAAATGTTCTGCAAATTTTTTTACATCTTTTCACAATTTTAGTTTTGCATTTTTCTACGTTCTCATGTCTCCTGATTAGTTATTTTCTCATGAAAGTAGTATTTACGTCGCAGAAAAGAATCCATTCGAAAAGAAACAGCCTTTACAACCGATACTGGTCGTACATCTCATTTCCAGAAGCACACCAGACGATGTTAAATTAAATAACGTCGTCTTTTATGCGACAGTTGTTTGTTTGCTAGTTCTTTACTAGTGCTAGAAGAAAATATTTGTGTAACAAATGAATAACATTGCAGCTGTAAGCAGTAAACCTCTCCTTCCTAAAATTCCTGCTCTGTAAAGAGCTTTCACAAGTGCTATTTCACAAATACTGAGAGCCGCTCGAATCACGGAGAACTACAGCATACGTCAGCAATAAGTCAGCTAAGGAACTTTATCAAAGGAATATGCGGAAACGTATGACGGAAATCAATTTGAATCAGCCCCCGATTTCAGCAGCATGCAGAAACGGAAATTACATTTGTCAAAGAATCACGTATTGGATTCGTACACGAACGCTTTCCTCCCGGAAATTGGGTCTGAGCCAATTTATGTCAGATACGGCAAGGCAGCACTTTCAACTGGTACAGGAACAGAAGCAATAGATATAGAACCAATTGATCGGAAAGTAGCGATTACAAAATGTAACAGAGAAATATTATAGTTTTCTGCTGATATTTACAACCCACAGACAATTTTACATGAAACTTTTGAACGTATAAGTGGGGAGAACAAATATTTTCTGCGTTGCACCTTGCCGCATGTGCAGATTATGATTTCTAAATGTTTCCTTAATGGCATTCAGAGGCTTTTCTTTCGTTTTTCAAAGTCAACAAGGACAATTACCGACAAAGATGTAGCGGAACCGGCCGGCCGGTGTGGCCGTGCGGTTAAAGGCGCTTCAGTCTGGAACCGCGTGACCGCTACGGTCGCAGGTTCGAATCCTGCTTCGGGCATGGATGTGTGTGATGTCCTTAGGTTAGTTAGGTTTAATTAGTTCTAAGTTCTAGGCGACTGATGACCTCAGAAGTTAAGTCGCATAGTGCTCAGAGCCATTTTTGTAGCGGAACTATCCTCCATGAAAATTTTAGTTGTAATGGCGTTTTAGACTGTTAAATATCGCATGACTATCCATAGACGCACTTCATCACACATATAAGTAGAAGATATCAGTATGGAAGTTATTCAGTCGCCATAATATGGTAAAAACATCTAAGTATCGATTAAAAACACTACGACACGTAAGATTTAAATCATAAGTTCACACGTGCAGATCCAAATTGCCAGAAATATTCACAAAAGAGAGACCGATTTTAACTCAGACAAATACACTTATCACGAAAGTTGGCCTGTATATATCACACTTAGAGGTCAAATTCTGCACAGCACCGACGCGAATTATGCTACATGTCCGATTTCAGGTCACGCTGAGGACAAGCGGCGGAGTTAATGTTAAACGCATTTTACATTAAAACGACCCTGTCAGTACCCTTGTATGTACTTGTATGCTTAATTTTGCTACTCGCTGTATTGAGGGCCCAACTGGACTGTATTGCGTCCACCACAGTAAATGGTTCAAATGGCTCTGAGCACTATGGGACTCAACTGCTGAGGTCATTAGTCCCCCAGAACTTAGAACTAGTTAAACCTAACTAACCTAAGGACATCACAAACATCCATGCCCGAGGCAGGATTCGAACCTGCGACCGTAGCGGTCTTGCGGTTCCAGACTGCAGCGCCTTTAACCGCACGGCCACTTCGGCCGGCCCCACCGCAGTAGGTGAGACGACGTTGTGACTAGCAATCAGAGTCGACGACTGGTATGATAAACCTGATGACCTTATAAAATCAATGGCAGCATATTCTACCTATATCCCACCTGTTTAGGATGGTTCTGAGAGGGAGCTCCTGATCGCTTCAAGGAACAGAAATAATAATTAATTCATCACATGCAAATGTTGCAGTTGGAATGAGAAAATCATTAGTGTTACGGCTTAAAACTAAGTTTAGGCATGCCAATGGAGAACGTTAGAGCAGAGAGGGCTGTGACAAGACGTCAGCCAATTGCACGCTGACCGACCCCTCTCCAGGACGACAACGCGTCAGTAGCGGCCTCTATGCGAAGGGGACTGGTCGCAGCCCAGTTGAAGAATAGCTTCAAGACTACTGACTTGTATAGCAACGACTTAGAATTGTATACACTGAAGAATCTTGTTTATTTTGCATGTCGCCCTTTGCTTGCGACACATCTGTGTGATATTCAAAGTTAAGTATTGTCATTTATCTTTCGTAATAAAACTCATTAATACGATTTGCTTGAATTGTTGTCTAGCGATCCGAGGGAGTAGGTTTCCTAGACACCCCGTATTCGACCACTAGGCAGGATTTAACAATTAGTATACTCTTACAATAATCAGAGTAGTTATACTATATAACACATTCTTATTGCTTATTAAAAATTATAGAACGATTCCATCATAACAAAATGCAAAGCTTTGATCTGATTTTATTTGATTTTAACAGGGAGATAAAAACAACAGCGGTCCTAGCCCACTCTTTCCCATACTGAAACAGGATTTACTGTGCGGTTTCACTTCCTGCGCTTCTAGTGAAGCCAATCAGTACATTTAAAGAGTTATAGGGGACCATTTACTCGTTCTTTATTAGACACAGTTTCTTCAGTACTTGATGACCCGAATATTAGATGCCTTTTAATCTCCAACACTTCGAATTAGATTACTATGTACGGTGCAGTTTCATCACCCTCACCACACAGCCTACACATAGGACCTCCTTTCTCTATACCCATCGTGTCAGGCGTGTCTCAAGGTCCCCATGATCTGTCATCAGTCCTACCACGAGCTTAGTCTGTCTCTATTCAAGTCCAACACTACAGAACTTCTCTTAAAACATTGCTTTGGCATCATAAGCTTGTCTTGTTTCTGTTTTTGGATCATAGTCCAATGTTCTACATGATGCCTTCTGATACAGCTTAACATCGCCTTAGTGATGGTTAGGACAGTTTACGGTTCAACAAACGGAGTCGTCGCGCCTGTCCTGGCCAGCCTATCAGCTTGGTCATTGCCACTGATTCCTGAGTGACCAGGCACACACTGCCCCACGGCAGATTTACGCTATTGCTTTCCCCTAGTCTCACGAGGGCTTTGTGGCATTCTGCAACGATCTTCGATCTCGTTTTAGGGGCTGACAGATATTTCAGAGTTGCATGGCTGTCTGAAAAATGTGGATGCTACGATCTATGCAGCGCCTACGCACATACTCCACCGCACACACCTCGATAGGAGACATTTTCGCCTGGAATACCGTGTTCAGCTTCTCTATAGAGATTGCGCTCTCTAGACTCGGCTGTAACCCGCACAGACCAGCCCAACCGCATTCGTCTGTTTTGACCCGTCAGTAAATTTAGAGCTTAAATAATACGAATCATTATATGACACCAAGTTAATAAGGCTTGGTACTGCCAATAATACTAGCTATCCTCTTCACACTAGGCTTTACAGTTCCCTCGTTATAGCTAGCTATAGTGTACGAAATGTAAAGAATGTCTTCGTACTACCTTCAGCATTTCCATTACAGTGAACAAGGTTTATCTGTAGAAAAATGGAGAGACTAAACTGCTTAAATTTCTTACAGAGCCCCCTAAGCCGAAACGGAAAGTCGTTCTGGAGTGGTTTCCTTGTAAAATAGCACTATAGAACTTCAAATCAGAAGTTGTTCCACATGCATGGGTGACGGTGGAAGGCACAGACAACTCTATATCTCTTTTAGTGTAACTAATTCATGTATATGCTATTTCTCATTATGAATAATCTGTCTGCGACCACGTCATTACTTTTGCAGAGAGAGGGAATTTACAGCCGTCAGAGGTCAAAGTACGATATGGTGTTCCTGAGTGCTCTGTGTGGACGTAAAGCACCAAGAAACTGAAAGAGCTCAGTTAGCTTGCGGGAACTGGATTTCTAAATGTTAGAAAACTGGTTCGGAACAAACAGCAGATGAACGCACCATGGCATAATATGTTTATAAACGCAATTTAATTAAATATTAATGTGTTTGACGGATCGTTGAATATGGCTGCGGAGCAGCTTTGGATGGCAGAGATCTGGCAAGTGTTTGTCAAGGGGAAACTCAGTGATGAACACCGTTTCCACTTATTTATGTTTTCCGAGGAAAATTTCAATTGTAAGTGATGAAACTTAATATTTTCCGATAATTTTTTATTTTCTTCATTTAACGATTGGTCGAAACGAGTTCAAATGACAAAAGATGTCTATTTCGATCTCAAATATGTCTGCGATTTATCTCACAGTATTCATGTGCCCCCAATTCTTAAGGGCTGATTTTCTTCCCACGTAGTTCATGCTTCTCCGTATAGAGATATAATGAATGACATAATCATCCCACCAGTGCTATGCCTTGAGGATTATCTACTTCGAGCAGAAATCCCGAAACTCCAATATATTCGACATTAGTGGTGCGGTGGTGCTTAGTGAATCAGAACCAGGTTGCTCATTTCGACTATCCGAATGTGACGCTCCCACTTAACGAGAACTAAATACTATATGACTAGGACCACATCACAGACCCGCGGTGGCAGAACATCAAAATGATTGTTGGAAACATATACGGTTCAGCCGAGCGGTCTAAGGCGCTGCAGTCATGAACTGTGCGGCTGGTCCCGGCGGAGGTTCGAGTCCTCACTCGGGCATGGGTGTGTGTGTTTGTCCTTAGGATAATTTAGGTTAAGTAGTGTGTAAGCTTAGGGACTGATGACCTTACCACTTAAGTCCCATAAGATTTCACACATATTTGAACATTTGAACAAATACGGTTCGAGAGGGTTCGTGTGCTATATAGCCAGCCATTTACCTTCCTAAGGAAGAAACGTCATGCTGTTGAGATAACCGAAAGAACCAGCAACATGAACTGCAATGGTGGTAGCAGACTTCCATCGGCTTGACTGCCTGCAGTAGCCGGTATATTGACAGCCTGCGCTCGCCAGTCTTCTGTAAACACTTCCACGGAAGCACTGGCCCGTTCTCACGACCACCAGACACCGCAGGAGCAACTTCACGTCACAAAATCTTTTCGCGTAAGCTCGAAATCTGGGTTCGAGTCCTGGTCAGGAAATATTTTCAGATGTTACCAATGAATTGTGCAGCTGAAGTCTAATCGTATTCCCAATTCCGGATACATTTCTTCTGTTTCATACAGCTGTAGATCGTAGCATTGTCTGTTCCTTCCGAGATGCAGGCGTGTCTGAAGGACATTGCGTAGTACACCGTAAAACAAAGACACTGAAAAATAGTATTACGTGCCTAGACAGACCGCGAGAATAATAAACATGTCTGTCCATGTGCGGGAATCACAGCAGTTGTGCGAAGTGAAGGACATGGATGGCAGGTGACTTGTGGAAGATTGGGCAAGTCCGAGAGGTGTGCCTGGACAGCCGAAGCGGTCAATGCGACCGCTAGCATAAAACGAGAAACCTGGGTTGGAGTTCAAATGGCTCTGAGCACTATGGTACTTAACTTCTGAGTTCATCAATCCCCTAGAACTTAGAACTACTTAAACCTAACTAACCTAAGGACATCACACACATCCATGCCCGAGGCAGGATTCGAACCTGCGACCGTAGCGGTCACGCGAATCCAGACCGCAGCGTCTAGAACCGCACGGCCGCACCGGCCGGCCCGGGTTGGAGTCCCGGTCCAGCACAAATCTCGATATGACACCAATAAATTGTGCCGATGGAGTCTAATCTTATTCGAAATTCCTTATACATATCTTCTAAATCATAATTTAGGTTGTAATTACTTTCTGAAATTGAATGAAGTATCTGTTAGTTATATCTGAAGCAGCTTAACGTGATCATAACAGTGATGGTGGTGTAATAAACGAGACTGTTACAGAAAATCATTGGAGCACTGTCCTGGCACTTTACGAGAATCAGTTAAGGAAAATCATGTGTAACATATCATTTCCGGTCTGCACTCGTTGCCTAGTGCTGACTTCTATTGTGAACGGCAGCTCTGGCTTACCAGCTTCCAGAGTACAGGGGCTCTTCTACAGCCTTCAGATAAAGGGCTGATTTCCTCTTAATCCTTATAAATGGTGGCGGTCTGGCTCACCTAGATGTTTTCAAAGGCGAGCGACTTCCACAGGACAGCTGGTGCTTCCTACTACCGGTACCTTTAAAAAACAAATTTCTGAAAATGTTGACAATCGGCACCACCTTATAGCACTGCTATGAGTGTTAACAGAAAATTACCAGTCGTAGTGCGCACATTCTGCTCTGAGGCTGAATCGTCCAAAGGGCCGCATGTTAAAATAATTTCGTGGAGAGGCCTAGGTCTCGCGAGGAATCGAGGAATCAGCCAGTAGCCTTCGTGAAAATCAGGAGCCATGTTTCTAGCTCTTGAGTCCGCGGGGGTGGGGGTTTTTCGGAAGTGCAGTCCCGTGCACAGGCGTGTGGGAACCAGCTTATTCAAATGATCATTTTCAAGCTGGTGTTTGATGCCGAAGTCGTGAAAGTGGCGTCAAATAGATAGACTTGCACCAAACGTCCAAAAACCCCAAATGGGGTCTCCCAGCCAATAATGCCATTTGATCATTTAATTTCCAGGAGGGTGTTGCTATTCAGTGGGCGTACACGAGACCTGAAACAAGGAGAGTGCGAGTCTAACGTTGCGCGTTGCATGCATTACAAATGAAGGCTCCGCTGTAATGTCAGTGCTATAACGGCTTCCTTCCTCCCTGCCGTTGTACCGCGAGTATGAAGACTCTGGGAATGGTGACGCTGGGGTCGCTTCCCACTAGTCGACTCGTTCTCTCTTACTGAAGCGTGCAGGAATGCCATCTTGAGGAAACATATGTGCTCTGTCAAATGAAAACTGGGCACAGAGCAACGTCACTGTGAAGTCCCTGTGACCACAAAGCGTGCTGTTTGTGTACTATTTTGGTCATGGTAACTTGTGTTTGTGGGCTAATGGTGAGTTTTGTAACTTATCATTCATATCTGTAACTTTCGAAGACTGCTGGAAATTTATTCTAATAATTTATCTCCATTTAGAGGATACATTTGATCCCCATGTCCTGTTTTCCTCTGCTTTTTTCACATACTCGGTAACACGTCTAAGGTTTGTGTATCTCAACATAATTGTTGGACCGTCTCTGAATAGAGATGAAATATTAAAATAAACTTGCAGCAGTCTTCCAAAATGTTTTATAAAAACATACATATAAAGATATACATAACACGTGTACATGCGTATATATATATATATATATATATATATATATATATATATATATATATATATATACAGGATGACTCATCTAAGACAGAATGAATAAATATGCCAAGGTGCGGTTTTCGCCAATTTACAGAGGAGAATATGGCGAATTTCCTGACGTTGACATACAGTTTTTGTCGTTTATAGACGCCCTATTACGACAACGACTTTGTTTTCTTCTAATGGAACTACATGCTTTTTTTCGTGGCATTTTAAAGAAGCTTCTAAGAGAACTTCAACCACAGAACATGTATAGGATCAAATAGTTTCAAGAAAACAATGCCGCAAATCGCTATCCGGCCATCAGTAGAAAAAGAAAAGCTTCCACAAACGTCTGCTCTGGTACATCAAAAGTAAGCAAATTGACACGATACGTGTGTTTATTAACACGGCTGTTACACCAAATGCTCAACATGTTGACCGTGAGCATAGCTACTCATTATAAAATACTGCACGCTAAATTTAATCTGAATTGAACGGCAGCAGTGGCCAGTGTCATAAGGCATTTCATGCCTTGGGGAGTCGTTGGTGTTTCCTAATAGACCTTTTGTTTTGATTTACGCCACGGATAAAAGAATAGAAATCTCACATTTGGTGAATCTCCAAACCACTTTGCGTTTCCTGAATGACCGTTCAAATGCTCGCCAAATGCTCTTTCTAGATGATCAGTCATTACAAGTTCTGAATGGGAAGGACATCCGTCATGTTGTTACCACATTGATTCTCTTATGTCCAGCGGGACGTCTTCCAAATACTGCTGCAGCAGCATATCTTAGGAATTCGAGATACTTGAGTGTATTTACATTGATGTGACAAAGGTCATGGGATAGCGATATCCACATACACACATGGCGGTAATATCTCGTACACAAGGTAGAAAAGGGCACTGTATTGGCGGAACTGACATTTGTGATTCATGTGATTCATATAAAAAGTTTTCCAACGTGATTATGACCACACGACGGGAATTAACAGACCTTGAAGCGGAATGGTAATAAGAGCTAGATGGATGGGACATTACTTTTCCGAAATCGTTAGGGAATTCAATATTCTGAGATCCACAGTGTCAAGATCGTGCTGAGAATAGTGCTCAGAATACCTACCTCTCACCACGGACAACACAGTGGCCGACGGGCTTCACCTAACGACCGAGAGCAGCGGCGCTTACGTAGAGTTGTGAGTGCTAACATATAAGCAACACTGCGTGATATAACTTCAGATATCAATGTGGGACATACTACAAACGTATCAGTTAGCATAGTGCGGCGAAATTTGGTGTTAACGGGCAGCAGACGACCGACGCGAGTGCCTTTGCTAACAGCATGACTTTGCCTGCAGCTTCTGTCTTTGGCTAGTGACCATGTCGCTAGGACCCTAGATGACTGAAAAACCGTAGCCTGGTCAGATGAGTCCCGATTTAAGTTGTTAAGAGCGGATTATAAGGTTCGAGTGTAGCGCAGACCCGACGATGCCATGGACCCAAGTTGTCAACAACGCACTGTCCAAACTGGAGGTGGCTCCCTAATGGTGTGGGCTATGTTTAGATCGAATGGACTGGGTCCTCAGGTCCAACTGCAGCAACTGAGACCATTTACACCCATTCATGAACTTCATGTTCCCAATCGTCGATGGAATTTTTATGGATAACAATGCGTCATGCGGGTCACAATTGTTCGCGATTCAACAGAAGAACATTCTAGACAATTCGAGCGAATGATTTGGCAACATAGATCACCCGACATGTG
This sequence comes from Schistocerca nitens, assembly GCF_023898315.1. Lineage (NCBI taxonomy): Eukaryota > Metazoa > Arthropoda > Insecta > Orthoptera > Acrididae > Schistocerca > Schistocerca nitens. The sequence goes on from NC_064616.1 coordinate 385,868,488, forward strand.
CCCATCGAACATTTATGGGTCGTAATCGAAAGGTCAGTTCGTGCACAAAATGCTGCATCGGCAACACTTACGCAGTTATGGACTGGTATAGAGGAAACATGGCTCAATATTTTTCACACTTACAGTATCTAGAACTATTTTTATAATATTTGAAAATACAGAAAGCGATTGCTTGGCACAATTTGGATACTCTTTAGTATACAACCGCACCACTGCTCTCACAGATCGTCGACATTCGCCGTAAACGTTATTCACTTTTTCCTCTTTCGTATGCACTGTGAACGCCTCAAAAGCTTTACGAGCAAAATATCTCATGGGTACAACAGTAGAACGTGGACTGAGGGGGCTTAAAGTACACAGGTAAACACAGGAACCATACTTGAGTTATATTTTTGCTTACATTCGGTATAAGAGGGCAGATGTATGTGGAACCTCTTCTCCTGACTGCGGGCTGGCCGCTGTGGCCGAGCGGTTCTAGGCGCTTCAGTCCGGAACCGCGCCGCGCTGCTGCTACTGTCGCAGGTTAGAATCCTGCCTCGAGCATGGATGTGTGTGATGTTCTTAGGTTAGTTAGGTTTAAGTAATTCTAAGTCTAGGGGACTGATGACCTCAGATATTAAGTTCCATAGTGCTTAGAGCCATTTGAACCTGACTGCGGGACGGTGGTTCGTGTCGTTATCATCTTGATACTGTTTGATCAAGTCCCATACATGCTACGTGGTTGAAGATCTCTTAGAAGCGGGAAAGGCCACGGAAAAAATCATATAGTTCCATTAGAAGAAAACAAAGCCGGTGTCGTAATGTGGCGACCATAAACGATAAAAATTCCTTGCGAACGTCAGGAAATTCGCCATATTGTTTGCTGTAAGTTGGTGATAACCACACCTTGGTATATTTATTCATTTTGTATATATTTGTGGTGGCCTCTCTTAGCTGCCTCGCCTCATATACATATACACATATACATCCAGATTCAAATGCAAACCTATATGCAAATACGGAGACACACATATACACGCACATACCTACATCCATACTACAAACAAGATGACCCTCCTAAGAGTCAAATGGTTCAAATGGCTCTGAGCACTATGGGACTTAACTTCTAAGGTCATCAGTCCCCCAGAACTTAGAACTACTTAAACCTAACTAACCTAAGGACATCACACACATCCATGCCCGAGGCAGGATTCGAACCTGCGACCGTAGCGGTCGCGCGGTTCCAGACTGTAGCGCCTTTAACCGCTTGGCCACCACGGCCGGCTCCTAATAGTCCCTAGGCGCATTTTGTCTGCTGTTTCGGCAGACATCTGCAATTTCGTGTTTGCGATGTGTACCTGAAGTCACCTCAAACAAACACTGGTCGCCATGTCTTTCATGCGACGCCCAGCCTGCCGACGAAAAGCGTCGATTTGATTCCAGTTGCGGAGGCGCGGTTCTTTCCGTCCCTTTACGACGGACCTGCATCTACCTGTGAATATTGTCTCAGCAGATCATCAGTACGAAAGCCGAGTGAAACCTACTGTACTTCGACGTGAACCAGGCTGCAACTGGAACCGCAGGACCGCTACGGTCGCAGGTTCGAATCCTGCCTCGGGCATGGACGTTTGTGATGTCCTTAGGTTAGTTAGGTTTAACTAGTTCTAAGTTCTAGGGGACTAATGACCTCAGCAGTTGAGTCCCATAGGGCTCAGAGCCATTTGAACCAGGCTGCAACTAAAGTCACTAATCTACGTTTCGGGAGAAACACGAAATGAAAGGCTGGAAATTTTGCCCTCAATTAATATATTCTGAAACTTAGGTGAACAAGTATCATTGCCAAGCCTGTGCTAGTCTTAACACAGTCACTCACAATCCCTTTCACTCACGTTAGCAAGTTTATGGTGTTGCATTTCCCGAAAACGCAATAGCTAAAAAAATACTAATTGTTTTTGGTTGAAACGCTCGCTAAATATTAAGTCTGTCGGTACCAAATGCAGTCACAGTTTTTAGCCACCGACCTGCTCAATACGCCACGCGGAATATATGTCTTTTCTCGTCACAAAATTCACTTAGAAATTCCGAAATTTCTACACACATATCGGAATAATTATGCCGTCACTTTCAAACACTTTTGATGTATGAAACACTGCTAGATCCGGCAACTTATCATTTTCATCGGAACTACTACAGCACACGTCCGATCTCTTTCATGGCTAGGCTTCGACTCCTCTCTAGAACACTCAAGTCTTCTCTACCAGCAGAGAAAAGCGCGCCAAGAATATTGCTTTACCATTGGTCAGATTACTTAACAGCCAATAGCAAAACAACATTCTCCCGCGTCAGTCCGCGCTTTTCATCCATAACCAATCGCAAAATAGTAAACCTCACGACTGCACTTTCTACCGAAGTAATTATCTAATATGCTGAAGTTTTTCTTATGCATAAAGTTATTTACTATTGTTATTTATACCTGAATTAACTTTCCCTTTACCATAAACTTACTTTACAAAACTATTCTACAAAAATCCTCTTTGTCCATATCCATACTTCTTCGAAATGTTCCCGCACTACATCCTACTACATAACTCGTTAAACAATTATCTCCATATTAACCTTAAATCATACTCACGCATCATTCATACTGCTAAAACACATTTATAAAATTTTACGTACACAAAAAGACATAATAACACTTTATGAAAATACTAGAACAGTTTATGAAGAACATTTTATCACTTTAGTGCACTCTAGTGGGCACAATAGAAACTAAAATCAATGTCCCCCTATCCAATATTGTTCTCTATCGGCTGATACATAAACTACGTGCGTATCCAGTCTCGCGTCACCATCTGTCACTCTCCGGCTCTGAGACACATCTCCCACTTAACCGCCTCCAAGACAGGTTCGTTATACGGCGCTACGCCTCACAGTTACGAACAAAATGATTTTTAAAAGCGGAATTATACGTGCCCTTCTAAAGTGCGATGCCAAATTACTCTGGAGCGATACTGAGATTGTGTATATACAGGGTGTTACAAAAAGGTACGGCCAAACTTTCACGAAACATTCCTCACATACAAATAAAGAAAAGATGTTATGTGGACATGTGTCCGGAAACGCTTAATTTCCATGTTAGAGCTCATTTTAGTTTCGTCAGTATGTTCTTCCACCTACGCTCAATGGAGCACGTTATCATGATTTCATACGGGATACTCTTCTTGTGCTGCTAGAACATGTGCCTTTACAAGTACGACACAACATGTGGTTCATGCACGATGGAGCTCCTGCACATTTCAGTCGAAGTGTTCGTACGCTTCTCAACAAGAGATTCGGTGACAGATGGATTGGTAGAGGCGGACCAATTCCATGGCCTCCACGCTCTGCTGACCTCAACCCTCTTGAGTTTCATTTATGGGGGCATTTAAAAGCTCTTGTCTACGCAACCCCGGTACCAAATGTAGAGACTCTTCGTGCTCGTATTGTGGACGGCTGTGATACAATACGCCATTCTCCAGGGCTGCATCAGCGCATCAGGGATTCCATGCGACGGTGGGTGGATGCATGTATCCTCGCTAACGGAGGACATTTTGGACATTTCCTGTAACAAAGTGTTTGAAGTCACGCTGGTACGTTCTGTTGCTGTGTTTTTCCATTCCATGATTAATGTGATTTGAAGAGAAGTAATAAAATGCGCTCTAACATGGAAAGTATGCGTTTCCGGACACATGTCCACATAAGATATTTTCTTTCTTTGTGTGTGAGGAATGTTTCCTGAAAGTTTGGCCGCACCTTTTTGTAACACCCTGTATATTCACAACCAGCACTCCAGCAGCGACATGACCACCCCGCCCCGCTCTGACCTGCTATTGCCATGCAGCAGTGCTGCTCAGACGCTGTTGCAGTAATCGTTATCCTTCGTGTTTTACTGTTATAATTAAAACATGTTGATGAAACAAATATCGCACTAGACTAATCTGGGACCTCTTTATCAAACTGAAAAGTAAAATTCCGCCATAAAAATAGTTTTCTTTGTAATTGGAACCAAACCGACGCTTCCCCTGCAACTGGTTGTCGCATGAAAGACGTTATGAGTAAAGGCCTGAAAAATAGCACCAACTGAACTTGTAAGTAGGCTGTTTAGGTTTTTTTATTGGTAACGCCACCTCTGTATGAAAATCACTGGCTGTGCTGTGTGCAGTCTGTGGCTGCTTTGCATTGTTGTAATACTCGCCATTGTAGTGTTAGGCAGCTGGCTGTGAACAGCGCGTAGCGTTGCGCAGTTGGAGGTGAGCCGCCAGCAGTGGTGGATGTGGGGAGAGAGATGGCGGAGTTTGGAAATTTGTAAGATATACAATGATCTGTTATGTATATTATGAGTTTTCAACATTATTAAGGTAAATACATTGTTTGTTCTCTATTAAAATCTTTCATTTGCTAACTATGCCTATCAGTAGTTAGTGCCTTCAGTAGTTTGAATCTTTTATTTAGCTGGCAGTAGTGGCGCTCGCTTTATTGCAGTAGCTCGAGTAACCAAGATTTTTGTGAGGTAAGTGATTTGTGAAACGTATAGGTTAATGTTAGTCAGGGCCATTCTTTTGTATGGATTTTTTGAAAGTCAGATTGCGTTGCGCTAAAAATATTGTGTGTCAGTTAAAGCACAGTCATGTATAATTGTTCAAAGGGTACGTTTCCAACTTCACATTTTAAGGAGAAAAAAGTACATTTGCAAGATATCTAGCCCAGAAATTGATTCCATTCGAAAATTTGAGCAATAATTCTGGTCGTACGCGTTATAATTTTCTGAATGTACAACTTTTTAATTTGCGCGCACCAATTGTTTGTCACCCGCTCCGTCCCACTGCAGCCGCCCAGTGCCCGAGCGCGAAGTATTTTACAGCTGAGCTATTCGTCCACGAGACTCAGAGGGCCATAGACACGGGTTCACAGGTAGATACCGTGTTTCTTGACTTCCGCAAGGCGTTCGATACAGTTCCCCACAGTCTTTTAATGAACAAAGTAAGAGCATATGGACTATCAGACCAATTGTGTGATTGGATTGAAGAGTTCCTAGATGTCAGAACGCAGCATGGAGAGAAGTCTTCCGAAGTAAGAGTGATTTCAGGTGTGCCGCAGGGGAGTGTCGTGGGACCGTTGCTATTCACGATATACATGAATGACCTTGTGGATGACATCGGAAGTTCACTGAGGCTTTTTGCGGATGATGCTGTGGTATATCGAGAGGTTCTAACAATGGAAAATTGTACTGAAATGCAGGAGGATCTGCAGCGAATTAACGCATGGTGCAGGGAATGGCAATTCAATCTCAATGTAGACAAGTGTAATGTGCTGCGAATACATAGAAAGAAAGATCCCATCATTTAGCTACAATGTAGCAGGTCAGCAACTGGAAGCAGCTAATTCCATAAATTATCTGGGAGTACGCATTAGGAGTGATTTAAAATGGAATGATCATATAAAGTTGATCGTCGGTAAAGCAGATGCCAGACTGAGATTCATTGGAAGAATCCTCAGGAAATGCAATCCGAAAACAAAGGAAGTAGGTTACAGTACGCTTGTTCGCCCACTGTTTGAATACTGCTCAGCAGTGTGGGATCCGTACCAGATAGAGCTGATAGAAGAGATAGAGAAGATCCAACGGAGAGCAGCGCGCTTCGTTACAGCATCATTTAGTAATCGCGAAAGCGTTTCGGAGATGATAGATAAACTCCAGTGGAAGACTCTGCAGGAGAGACGCTCAGTAGCTCGGTACGGGCTTTTGTTAACGTTTCGAGAACATACTTTCACCGAAGAGTCAAGCAGTATATTGCTCCCTCCTGCGTATATCTCGCAAAGAGACCATGAGGATAAAATCAGAGAGATTAGAGCCCACGCAGATTCATACCGACAATCTTTCTTTCCACGAACAATACGAGACTGGAATAGAAGGGAGAACCGATAGAGGTACTCAAGGTACCCTCCGCCACACACCGTCAGGTGGCTTGCGGAGTATGGATGTAGATGTAGACAAATAGAACCCTCTTGGGTTGGAAAGGAGGGGGGAGGTGGACGCTTCTGTCAAACGTGTTACGGCATCTTGTTGGAGAATGATGTTGTACGCGAAATACAGATAAATAATGTGATTACGGTACGTAATATGTCAACCTCACCAACATATATACGTTCAGTACACTTTAGCAGTATTCTTGTATTGATATTCTGCAGATATTCATAAGCCTCGAAATAAAAACGGGTAAATCTAAGCACATGAAGAATTATTGTGAAAATTATTTTCGATTTGCAATTAAACCATGCCAATCACATTGAAGAGTAGCGCATCCCCAGCGTATGTTCTTCACTGTAACATTTTCAGCTTTATAATCCAATGGAAATAACGCACAACTGTGGTGATAATAATCAAATATCACTCCGTCACTTCTTTAATGATACATTCATACGTTTCATACATTTTCACTGCTTTTGTAACTCGCATCATAAAAATGTTCAGAGCAAAGAGATCTCTGGCATAAGTTACAGGTCATAAACTGCACATTTTAACATAATGAACAAAGCATGTTACGAATGGGGCAGCAGTATTTCAAAAACCTTTTAGTCAAATGTACAGTACTTCACGTTCGGATATTAAGCGGCTACATTGGGGCGGGCCGAGTGACGAGTAACCGGTGCGCGCGTAATTTAAAAGCTGTAGATTCGGAAGTTCGTAGGTGCGTACTATCACAATTACGGCCAGAATCTTTGCGTGTGATATATTGCTCGGGTTGATATCTTGCAAGTGCGCTTTTTTCCCCTTAAAATGTAAGGTCGAGTTGGTGATGTTTGATTGTTAGTCGGGATGAGCTATCAGACGAATAGAGAATGCTAATTTGGTTGAGCACATGAAATGTTGGACGCCAACGCCGCGTAGAAAATAAAAAAATCGAACGTTTTATATTGAAATGACGCAGATAGATATTTTAGGAACCAATGAAATACCATAGTCAAAATAGGGAAGCCTGCATTATTCATACTGAGTGGGGTAGTGACTGAGCATGAAGGACAATTATAATGAATAAGGAAATTTTCAACAAATTAAAAGGTTATTTGCAGCTAAGAGAGAGAGCATTTATTGTGAAGCTGAAGGAATACTCAACAGACGTTTTAATCATAAAGATACAGATGCAAACCTTAGAAGATGATGACAAGGAAATATTATAACGAACTCATGAAGTATGTGAAAGAAGATGCGTTTTTAATCACATTGGGCGACTGGAATGCAGCCTTCGATCAACGTAGGGTACTCCCACAGGGTAACTTCCTTGTCCTACGTAGGAAAAATGCCCCAGCACATGATTAAAGCACTATTTGAATGGTAGCTGGGTGACAACAGCTGTCTACCGAGTCCTCAGTTCGGATTCAGACGAGGGAATAGTTATACTGACGCTCTTTCGATCTTGGTGAAACACTTCTGTGGGGATTCAACGAAGGTAAGGTGTCATCCATCGTCTTTAAGGACATGTCAAAGGTTTATGTTAGTGTTCAGAGTAATGTGCTATTAGGCAGACTACGCAATACACGAATGCACCTCTGATTCACTTACGTACTATCATCTCTTGTGCAGGAAATAACAGTGCATGTATGGGTAGGAAACTTATTAATTGGTCACGTTCACTGGCGTCCCATAACGCACCGTTCTTAGCCAATAATTATATGCAAAATTTACTTAGAAAAGTTATTAGCTCCAACAGTAAAGCTTCTTCAATTCGTAGATGACGTACTCCTATGCTTCTACGTCACGAGCAGATTAGTGATCGAAACTATATCTAGAATGAATATTACCATACAAAGGTTGGAACAGTGTTTACGTGTAAACGGCTTGCTTATGTGACAAAAAAAGGACGTCAGTTACCTTTTCCAAGAAAACGTTGAATTCCTGCACAACTATGGCGTCGTTAGGTAGCTAAGGAAGTCCGTTAAAATCACACTCAGGCATCTTGAAGATGACCTTTATAATAGATAGAACCGTGCGTTGCACATCAAAGCTATAATAGATTTCCGTGATCAGGCGATGGCTCAGTATAGTTTTGTGGAGAGCCCAACCCTCAACGTTATTAGTTTTTTTACAAATATTTTATTAGAGGGAGTCCAGATTACGACTGCTGTTTACACCGTAATGCCGACAACAGACCGTTTAACAAGTTAGGCTACGATACAGTGTCCTCAATATATACAACGGCCGTCATTATCCTCTTGATTCAGGCTAATCAGATGTCCATTAATATCAGGGGGAAAAATTTTAACGCTGTCATAAATAAACAAGCATATAGAAACCACTCAGTTTTTCTGTTGTTCCTTGAGTTCCGTACGCCAGCAATAATACAGTCCATGAGAGTGAAAATAATCACTTCCCACAATGAAGGAGGTTCCAGGCTATACATCAGCGTGTCGTATAGTCATTACTCATGCTGATATTTGAGTGTGACTACTTCGTAACGATGGAAAATATTCCAGTGTATTTGGTTGATTTTGAATATAGAAATGTAGCACAACTAATTACTTCAATGATACTTGGTTGATTTTGAATATAGAACTGTGAAAAACTAATTATTTCAATGGCTTTTTAGAGTTACTATGACCGATTTATGTCTACACAGTTGAGTCCAAGCTACAGATGTGAATAACCCAACATGCGCGTATTTCTGCACACAGTTGCTAACTAATCTGTTATTCCGTCTGCCGGTGAAAGCATCTGTTTTCCTTGCGGTTACTATTATTGACCATTCAATATTGCCAAAACCTACCTTGCAACGATTGCTTAATACACTCCAACCATAGAGGTGCTCTGGAACCTGTGTCTAATGCCTAGTGGAGTACATACAATTTGTCGTCACCACGGGAAAAACCAAGTCTTAAATAATATTATTAACAAGATAAGAATAAAGTCAAGTCTTTGAGTGTGGCAAGAGATTCCTCAAAGAAGCGAGCAGACCCGCCAGGCGTCAGTCTGCCGGGCAGCTGCGCAGGATAAAGCTATAAGCACACGGTGTTGCGCAGGACATTACTGGACAGTGACCCATTGATTGGCGTCAAGTGCACTCAACACATATAACGATAGAATAACAGCGAGGCCGCATTTCTGGTGAGCCAGAGAGCTTGGGACGAGGGGAAGGAAAAGAGTACCTTTTAGAGGAAACAGTGCTACGTCACGAGAACCAATGAAGGGCTACGGACGCAGTGTGTGATCACGTTAGGAGAGGCACTTCTACCCCTCCAGCCAGCCTCTGAAGAACTACTGACGAATAACACATAAACAGAGCCAATATGGTGACGAAAGATCTTCGACATTACGTCATACCGACGGTGTCGAAGTGAAAGGTGAACAAAACTGTGGCGCAGGACGTTCTGAGCAGAGTTGGACAGAGGAGTTACGCAGTCACTAGTAGAGAGAAGTTTCGAGCAGGTTATCCATTGTAGTGATGCCGCAGGCAGGCAGCGAGAAGAACCGATCACAGGTTGCTGTCGGAGGTAGCAACCGCGTCTGAAGGGATCTTGGAAAGCTAGCAGTGGCACTATACGTGTTTGTTGTGTAGGTATTTCTACTGACAGGTGCACTTAGAACAGACTAAACGGTTATAGTTAATCACCGTCTGTGTATTAAGAATTGGCAATTTCGTGAGTACATCTCAGCCAGGTCAGATAGCTGGAGACTGTAATATTTCAGAAGTAAAATCAGAAATTGTTAAAGGCTTTTAGCGGGTTTAATTTCAAGCCACCGCGCAGTCCTTTACTTTTACACTACAGATTTTTGGCATCGTAGCCAAATCATATCTCCCTCTCATAATCGTCAACCACTTAAATCTCTTATTACGAAGCGTATCGTCCAATCTGACACAATACCCACGTTTGGGATGCGACAGTTTTTCAGATCTGTGCAACCTACTATAAACAGATTACACGAGGCAAAATCATCGTGTTCCGTTGGATAAAAGCACCCACTGGCATCGCAGGATTGTTACTGAACAATAAATTCTTGCTTATAGAATTAAACCCTTTGGAGGGTGCTGGACAGTCAGTTCTTTAATTTCCTCACAATACATTTTACCTTTTTGTGAACTTTAATATTTATTTTACTAACTTTAAGGTTTTGTAATAACAAGTTTCAATATATCGATAAAAGTTTATCGCAAACTCACCGTTGTTTGACGGACAATCATGTAATTATCAGTCACTACAACATCCAAGTTGTCTGGTAAGATCAATCCAGTACATACTGAATGTCGAAATAAAGATTTCTGTCTGAGGTTAGCGGGTTTTGTTTCCTAGTATCGGTCTGCGCGCATTAATTCGGTTCCATGTTTCTGCACAGTGGAATGGGTGCGAAGAAGTTTCGCATTCATAATTGCTTGGAAGCTGGTTACTGCACCACTTTTAACTTCACAATAGTTAAATAGTTAGGTGGGTGGGAAATACGAATCGATTTTTGGAATGAACTTGGAATAATAATTTACTTTTTCCAGAAAATATTACAATTCTTTAAGATTTTTCAGGCACTGGTAAATTAATTATAGCGGTAAATGGTCTTGTGCCCGTTTAAGCCCTTCTTTATTTAATATATAGCCCAAATATTTGACACCCGGCTGGAAGAAACTGCACTTAGCGATGCGACAATGTAAGGCCATTGGCTTGCAGCCGCTCCAACAACAGTCGTAAATGGCGCAAGTGCTGATCGAAACGTCATAAACAGACGTCTCAGCTCTTGCTTGCCTCGTCGAAGGAATCGAATGGCAGAGGGGGAGGGGCGGAAACAGCAGGCCACCTGTTGTTGATTTTGAAGAGACTGTAACAGCAATGCGTGCTGTTCCTGCTGGAGCTGCAACTGCTGCTGTCACAACTTTACAAACTCAGGATCCATGGTTCACTAAACGAAATGCCATGGTGAAAAAGTTCCTCGTCGCCAGTTTTTTATCCTGCGTGGCGTAGGTGGACTGTTTATCGTTACTTACACCAGTGGGTATAGCAAACCACAAGGGGCCGAACACACGTTCATAGAAGTCCGCAATAGACTGAGTTAAGGAAGTGAACGAAACACTATTAAGTTCGGGACGTAGCAAGTCGGCATAGAAATACAACAATACCAAATCAGAAACAACGCGAGAACGGAAAGAATTTAGTCAACTTGGCTAAGCAGCGGCACGATACAAAGTAGAGCAAGCAATGAGCAGCGAGGCGAGCTCAGGCCACAGACTCAGTGGCAAAAAGTCGCCGCTTGATGGCGCCACGCGACTCGTACATCTCGGTGGTGGTTATACTTACGATGGCTCCCTGTAACCGTCGCTCGCACCCTTAGTACATCTGACAAGTTCAAGTCCGTGATAGGTGGGGATTCCGAAACATTGTCTGATACAAAAAAAAGCAGTTTTCAGCGGCAAGAAGAATGGAATCTTACATCTTCTTTCAACAAAAGGCGTGACGCAGATATAATGCCTAAAATATTGTCACAACAGTTGTTCGCTTCCTTCCCTGCCACAGAGAGGAATTAGTTACAATTATTAGGACGAGACTCAATCTTGGTCGTTTCATAACTCATATCCACAGGATTCAGCCTTTAGATTCCCCCAGTCGCGACTGCAGCATATATTCGCCTGAGGATATTAACCGTATTATTTTCACTTAGTACAAACTGGGTAAACTTAGTAGAAACTGTGTAAACTGATGGAGACTGACTTCCCTCAACTGCCTTTTATCAACTCTCTCCGGAATAGCAACAATTCACAGACATGATGTTCTTTTGGAATATATTTTTACTGCGAATATTAAATTTCAGTTACTGTAACTGGATTTATTTTATGTTGTACGGGATATATTAGCTCATCTTTATGTCAGTCGTAAAAGTTGAATATCGTTATTACTGCAAACGGCTTGCCCGCATCTCGTGGTCGTGCGGTAGCGTTCTCGCTTCCCACGCCCGGGTTCCCGGGTTCGATTCCCGGCGGGGTCAGGGATTTTCTCTGCCTCGTGATGGCTGGGTGTTGTGTGCTGTCCTTAGGTTAGTTAGGTTTAAGTAGTTCTAAGTTCTAGGGGACTGATGACCATAGATGTTAAGTCCCATAGTGCTCAGAGCCATTTGAACCATTCTTTTTTTTTTTTGCAAACGGCTTCTGTACACCGTTTGTGTCCTATGATTCACTGACAAGATTAAATAAAATTTCAAAATTAAACTTAAAGGAAAAATTTAAAACTCCCCTACAAAGAACACTAAAAAGTAACACATTAATATATATTGGCTCTGTATGTTTAATATAAGTAGTAATATTTTGACCTAAGCGTCGTCGCTTCGGGGGACCACCAAGCAAGCAAACAAAGAAAGTTAAGAAGTTAACAGCAGCTATCCTTCCTAGAAAGGCATAATTTTATTACTGCTGGGTGTAAGTCCCTTCTGTTTCGCGTCATCTCTTCCAGTCCTGCTCATAATAGCTAGAGAAGTTATAATTACTTGTTTGCAGATGATGCTGTCATTTACCGTCATGTAACGTCATCAGATGATAAAAACGAATAACAAAATGATTTAGACAAGATATATTTATGGTTCAAAAAGCGTTAATTGACACTAAATCACGAAAGTGTGAATTCATCCACATAAGCACTAAAGATAATCCACTAAATTTACTTTTCACAGTAATCACACAAATCTAAAAGCTTCAGACTCAACTAAACACTTATGAACTACAATTACGAATAACGTAAACTGGAACGAGTACATAAATAATATTGTGGAGATAGCAAATGAAGACTGCGATTTACTGGCAGAACACTTAGAAAATGTAACAGGATTACTGAAAATACTGCTTACACTACGCTTGTCCGTCCTCTTCTGTAATACTGCCGTGCGGTGTGAGATCCATATCAGGTAGGACTGACCGAGCACATCGAAAAAGTACAAAGAAGGGCAGCTCGTTTTGTGTTATCGCAAAATAGGGGAGAGAGTGCCAGGGTTTTGATACACGTATTGGGGTGGCAATCATTAAAAAAAAGCCGTTTTCGTTGCGGAAGGATCTTCTTATGAAAGTTCAATCACCAACTTCTTCTTCAGAGGCTGGAAATATTTTGTTGGCGCCCACCTACATAGGGAGAAATGGTCATCGTAATAAAATAAAGAGAATCAGGGCTAGAACGGAAAGATTGGTTCGATCAACCTTCTGCCAAGCACTTAATTGCGAATTGCAGAGTAATCAGGTAGAGCTGTCTTTAATTAGCCTAACATCGTTAAACGATAGAGTTACTTATTTATTTTATATGACAATTTTACATAATTACGTACTAACTTAGTTAATGCATTAATCCATTTTACGAGGCCTATGTCCTGCAGTAGTTTAATGACAGCATAATACCTCACGCTTCACAAAACCGCGAGCGTGAATCGCGCGGTGTGCGGTGTGCGGTGTGCCGCGCGAGGGGCGTGACCAAGTGCAGCGACCCGAACGTGCAGTCGCATGACGGCAGGTGTCGTTGTAGCTCTTTTGTATCAGGTAGCGTATATCAAGCGACCGCGCTGGTGGAAAACTCATTTCATTAATGAAACTGATGAAATTTGAAAGTCTGAACAAACTTTCGTGGAACATAGCGAAGAACCATCCCGATTAAACCAGCTTTTAAATAAAAAGAAACTGCATTAAAATCGAACCTTTCGTTTGGGAGCTAAAGTGCCACACGCAGGTACACAGGTACACACGTTAAACTTATAACACCTTTCTGTTTGCGCCTACGGTTAAAAATAGAGTGGATGGTGTTTTCCTTGATTATGTAATGTAAGTGCGTATAAGGGGTCTATACGTTAATTTAGACAGTATCATCTAGGTGTATCTCTTCCGCGAAAACGTGGCCGAAATGTAAGAAAAGATATCTTTTCGCTTTTTCCACCACTGAATTATTGAACACAGCTCATGGAGGAGGAGATTAGTGTTTAACGTCCCGTCGACAACGAGGTCATTAGGGACGGAGCGCAAGCTCGGATGAGAGAAGGATGGGGAAGGAAATCGGCCGTGCCCTTTCAAAGGAACCATCCCGGCATTTGCCTGAAGCGATTTAGGGAAATCACGGAAAACCTATATCAGGATGGCCGGAGACGGGATTGAACCGTCGTCCTCCCGAATACGAGTCCAGTGTGCTAACCACTGCGCCACCTCGCTCGGTACGAACACAGCTCATAACGCCACTGTTAAACGTGTGGATTTACTACTTTGTTACCATTTCATACGACTCAGAGAGCAACTTCTGCCTTTACAGTGGTTTGCAGAGTATGGGTGGATACACGAAGGCCGTTGTTCAATGGCTGGTGTTCTCGTATAGTACTCAACAGGTTTGTAATCCTTTGAACATCAAGTTCTGAAAATGCTTGAGAAGTGCATCGCCCTTGAGCAGAATTTGTTACATGTAGGTATGTTCTACAATCGTTCGGAAGGTGGTTAATTTCCGGAACCGTTTAGGATATTGTGCTTCTGTAGCCACCCAAATCAATGTTAAGAAGGTTCCCACTAACGGATGTACAAGCCCTTTTCACAGCTTCATTTATTACAGAGATAGCAGTATCAACCTCAATCCTAAACTATATAAGTAGTTTCGGGTAATTTACAGTATTTGGAACTTAGGATATATCTGTTTTCAGCATCATATCGATTGCTGTCATGCTTAGGTTCTTGATTTCGTGGTCATACATGGAAACACGTCACGTCGATTAAGAAGGACGATACCAGTATAAAATCAGTGTATAAGAAATACAACTTTATATTCTGCCCGTGTTACTTAAGAAAGGAAGTGTTTGGCAAGCAAAGATAAATTATTTAATGTTCATTATGAGAAAAGGATTCCTCCTGATAATGCAAACCGCAGATCATCTTGTTATCTAAACATATTCCGACACGTATGTTGCTATATTCAGTGATTCGGATATCGATGGTGTGGCATCTTATACGTCGAGGATAAAACGCACTTGAAGTTTCCTCTGAGAACGATGTGGCCGTAATGGTCCGCAAATAATGACGCTACCTCGTCCATATAAAACTGGGTCCTTTCTTTTCACTTGTCCGTACTTATGTCCTAAGTTGATGATCCTGGCACCCCAAAAAGTGAAGGTGGGCCTTGAGCTGATGGAACGTAGATCATGTAGACCACCTCGATACTTTCTTCAGTAGTTTAGCTGTCCTGCAGCCATTATCCATACATGGAGTATGGTAGATGTCATACCCAGTGAGAGCAGATCAAGGCGAGCTTCCTGTGGGAGCTATGTCCATCCGAATGTCCAAATTTATGACCATCTTGTGTCTCGTTAAGAATTATGTTGCAAGCCATGTCATTGACTTTCATTACGTACATCACAGTCCACAAAGCACACAACTGAAAAATGAATGCCGACAAGATCATTATAAACAGTCTGGACTTTGCCTTGTAGGAATTGTCCTATTTCCTATGCCTTCAGTCCTGCCCACTCCAACAGTTGAGTTGTGCGACAACCATGTGGGTGATACCGTGGCAGCAACATAAACAAGATGTCCAAACCATTTCCCTGCCAAAGGCAGACTGTGCCACTTTGGCCATCCAGACACAGACCCTGATCGCATCAAATTTCCAACTCACTGGACACTGCAATGCAACGTCTCTGGTTCATAAAACTCTCTACTTGCAGATCCTGGTTGCTCCAGACGTTCGACGATATTTGTGTATTTGCACTGAAACAAACATTGAAGAGCTGTCCCTCTTTATCAGAAGTGTATGCAGGGTATATGTGAGAGGCTTCAGTTCGTTGAGCTCTCAGATATCTTGTTGGAAGAAGCTGTGTTCCTTTTCATTATCAGTTAATTTCGTATATAATTCATCGAGAACTGTGGGTTAAACTTGTGTATTGACAGTCCAGTCAAAAAATATTGGTCACACAGCACTATTACCGGAAACGACATGACAAACACCAATATATTCTCATCGCGAAGTGGACGCTCAAATACCTCGCGAGAATTCCTCGCCATCCAATACCTGATTTTTTTTGCGAATTTACATGACCAGGTAAATGAAACTGTGCCTCAGAAGACATTAAATACGACATCGAGTCTATCTGTCCATGAACGATGTTTTCGAGAAACCAGCTGTAATAATCATTTCGTTTCGGTTTGTATGTCTCCTTCATTTGTTGCAGAGTTGTAACACGGTATCGTTTCAGTTTTAATTCATGAAGAATTTTATGACAAGATGGGTATTTAACATTGGATTGTTGGGATAACTTGCCTATTGATTGTTTTGGAGTAAGAGTAATTCTCCTTTCAGAACTGGCAATGACCTGTGTAGTCCTACTGGAAGATTGCCTGTTTCGTTTTGCGTTTGAAACACATCCAATTTTACATCATTTTTAATTAAATTGTGTATGCTGCTTTTCGCTGGGAAACTGCCACTGTAAAATTTTTCTCTGAACGCTTGATATGGTTCTTCGAATGTTTGAAAACGAATATAGGCCTCAGCTGTATCTATCCCCTCCTAGATAGAATAAGGCATTTTGCACACGCACAACTGTGCTCAGAGTGCTGCATTGCAATGAAACGTATTAAAATGACACCTAACCATCCGACGAACGGTATAAACGATCAATAATAACACGTACATCTGCTAGTCGCGGTAGTTGCGTGAGAGTCTTTATAGTGTCGGGTACCGGTTTCATCATGGCTTCGGTTTTGTGTTGCTCACTCTGCGTTACCTGATTTAATTCGTCTACATTCCACTACCATTGTTTTACTTTTTTTGATATTCATCTTACAATCACTTTTCAAAACAGTAACAATCCTGCTTGTGATTCTGCATGCATGTCCAAAGGAACAGACACTGCTGCGACTACAGCTGTTATGAAGTACATGAAGTGTATTCGCTTTTGCGAATACGGTCAACCATCAGCCGTATAATGGAATGACCACAACGAAAATTTGTGCCGGACTCGGACTCGAACACGGATTTCCCGCTTATCGCGATCCTCCGAAGGAACACTGCATCCTAATTCGGAATAACAAATGTACTGCAATAATTTACCCACCGACACAGGAAGTAAGGATGGAACTGTACAGAAATAAACATGATGGAGATGCGTGTACAGGTTGTAGACACATGGTTGACGACATATGGAGATTGGGGCCTGGCTGTGAGCCGTGCTCGGATACCCAAATGGTAAGGTTCCCGGGTTCGAGTCCTAGTCCAGCACAAATTTTCATTGTCGTCATTCCATTATATAGGTGATGGTTGTCCACATTCGCAATATTGAATACATTTCATGAATTAAAATGTCGTCGGCTAACTTCAGTGTTTTCATTTCTTCTCCCATTACTTTCATTCCCTTCTATATTTCTCCTTGGTTCCGTTCACAGATTGCTCAATATACGCGTTGAGTAATATCAGTAATGGGGACAATCCCGCCTCACTCCCATCTTAAATATAACTTCCCTTGTATTTTACCCTGCTACCTCCAGAGTTTCAAAGAGTGTTATCAAATTAAAATTGTCAAATCTTTTTGTAAATATACGAGTACAAAGTAGATTTGTCTGTCTCCCGTCTGTCTTCGAAAATTAGCCATAGAGTTAGTACGGCCTCGCGTACACGTGCATTTCTCCGGAACCCAAAGTAATATTCCCCGCGGTCGGCTTCTCCCCTTTTCTATTCCTCAGTAAATAATTCATGTCAGTATTTTGCAACCATCGCTCATTGAATTGATGTTCCCGTATTATTCACACGTGTCAGCAACTGCTTTCTTTGGAACAGAAATTATTACATTCTTCTCGAAGACTAAGGAAATGTCACTTGTCTCATATATCTTGCCAACAAGATGGAATAGTATCGACTTAGGTCTCACCATGCTCTGTCATATTCTTCTCGTAGTATCATATCACCCATGTCTTATTAATTTACTGTCTCTTCTCTTTCTTTAGTACTATTTTCAAGTGTCTTTCACCCGTACCTATTCTCTATGTACCCTTTCCATCTTTCAGCCTCTTCTCCTTTGTTTAGTTCTAGCTTACCATGTGAGCTCTTAATATTCATACAGTTACTTTTCTTCCGTACAAAATTCCCTTTAATTTTCCTGTACACTGCATCTGTCTTTCCCATCGTTATACCTACTTCTACAGCCTTTTATTTCTTGTGTAACCATCTCTGCACTGTCAATTTCCACTTCCTATCAATCTCATTTCTTAGATGTCTGTAGTCTTCTTTTCCTACCTCATTTGTTGCTTTTACATATTTTCTAATTTCTTCACTTAGAATGAATATCTCGTATGTTACACAAGGATTTCTGCTGGGTCTTTCCTTTTTGCCTATTTGATCCTCTACTGCCTTCATTACTTCGTCTCTCGAGGCTACTTATTTGTCTTCTATCGTGTTTCTTTCCACCGTTTCAAAATAATCATTGCCTAATGCTCTTGATACAATCAACCGCCTCTGGGTTTTTCAACTTATCGAGGTCCCATCTCCTTAATTTCCTACTTTTCAGCAATTTATTCAATTTTAATATTCCATTAAAAACCAAAAAAATTTCGTCAGGGTCCACACCTGCCCCTGGATATGATCTGCACTTCACATTCCAGTTTGAAATCTCTTCATTAGCGTTATATAATCTATTAAAACTTTTCTATATCTTCAGGTCTCTACCACGTATACAGCCTTCCTTCATGATTTTTAAACCAAGTATAGAAATGATTAAATTATGGTCGGATAGCATGCTACCAGGCAAAATACTCTTTCATTCCCCCTCACTCAATCCATGTTCACCAACTATGTTGTATTCCTATCTCTTCCTACCAACGAATTCCAATCCCCCATCACAACTAACTTTTCATCTCCATTAACTATTTGAATAATCTCATTTATCTCATCAGACATTCTTTCAGTCTCTTCATCATCTGCGGCGCTACTTTCATTTGCATGGATTCGTTTATAAAAAAAATTGGCGCATTTGGGGGACTCAGAATCCGCATTTCGCGATCGAGAAGTCTCTTAACCCTCAACGGGTGATTGTGTGGTGTGCAAAGTCCAGTCACGAAATAATTGATGCGATATTCCTTGATGGTGCGGTGACTACTAAACGGTACGTGAAGGTTTCGGAAGATGATTTTATCCCCGTTTCCCAAAGTGACCCTGATTTTAACAATATGTGGTTCATGCAAGACGGAGTTCGACCACATCGTGCAGGGGAGTGTTTGATGTCCTAGAGGAGCACTGTGGGGACCGTATTCTGGCTCTGGGGTACCCAGAGGTCACTGGCATGGGCCTCGATTGGCCGTCATATTCTCCGGCTCTGAACACACGCTACTCCTTTTTGTGGCACTGTATTAAAAAGACAAGGTGTACAGTAATAACCCAAAACCGTTGCTGTGCTGAAAACAGCCATTCAGGTGGACATTGACAGCATCAATATTCATACACTTCAGTGGGTCATGCGGAATTTCGCTATTCGTCTGCACCACATCATCGCCAACAATCGCAGGCATATCGAAGATGTCGTAACCTACACTACTGGCCATTAAAATTGCTACACCAAGAAGAAATGCAGATGATAAACGGGTATTCATTGGACAAATATATTATACTAGAACCGACATGTGATTACGTTTTCATGCAATTTTGGTGCATAGATCCTGAGAAATCAGTACGCAGAACAACCATCTCTGGCCTTGATACGCCCGGGCATTGACTCAAACAGAGCTTGGATGGCGTGTACAGGTACTGCTGCCCATGCAGTTTCAACACGATACCACAGTTCATCAAGAGTAGTGACTGGCGTATTGTGACGAGCCAGTTGCTCGGCCACCATTGACCAGATGTTTTCAATTGGTGAGAGATCTGGAGAATGTTCTGGCCAGGGCAGAAGTCGAACATTTTCTGTAACCAGAAAGGCCCGTACGGAACCTGAAACATGCGGTTGTGCATTATCCTGCTGAAATGTAGGGTTTCGCTGGGATCGAATGAAGGGTAGAGCCACGGGTCGTAACACATCTGAAATGTAATGTCCACTGTTCAAAGTGCCATCAATGCGAACAAGAGGTGACAGAGACGTGTAACCAATGACACCCCTTACCATCATGCCGGGTGATACGCCAGTATGGCGATGACGAATACACGCTTCCAATGTGCGTTCATCACGATATCGCCAAACACGGATGCGACCATCATGATGCTGTAAACAGAACCTGGATTCATCCGAAAAAATGCCTTTTTGCCATTCGAGCACCCAGGTTCGTCGTTGAGTACACCATCGCAGGCGCAGCTGTCTGTGATGCAGAGTCATGGGTAACCGCAGCCATGGTCTCCGAGCTTATAATCCATGCTGTTGCAAACGTCGTCGAACTGTTCGTGCAGATGGTTGTTGTCTTGCAAACGTCCCCATCTGATGACTCAGTGATCGAGACGTGGCTGCAAGATCCGTTACAGCCATGCGGATAAGATGCCTGTCATCTCGACTGCTAGTGATACGAGGCCGTTGGGATCCAGCACGGCGTTCCTTATTACCCGCCTGAACCCACCGATTCCATATTCTGCTAACAGTCATTGGATCTCGACCAACGCGAGCAGCAATGTCGCGATACGATAAATCGCAATCGCGATAGGCTACAATTCGACCTTTATCAAAGTCGGAAATGTGATGGTACGCATTTCTCCTCCTTACACGAGGCATCACAACAACGTTTCACAAGGCAACGCCGGTCAACTGCTATTTGTGTGTGAGAAATCGGTTGGAAACTTTCCTCATCTCTGCACGTTGCAGGTGTCACCACCGGCGTCAACTTTGTGTGAATGCTCTGAAAAGCTCATAATTTGCATATCACAGCATCTTCTTTCTGTTGGTTAAATTTCGCGTCTGTAGCACGTCATCTTCGTGGTGTAGCAATTTTAATGGCCAGTAGTGTAAATCCGAATATGTGTAGTGACGTTTACATCTTGCATAATGTGTGTGCACCCCGTAGTTTGCAACCAGTTTAGGTATTTTATTTTTCAAATAGTTTAATAGCTGTCACCTTGCATGTTGGAGTTCCAGTCGTGCCCTACACATCCTGTCAATATGAATGAAATCGGTTCGTACGATCTCCTGCGACACGCGTACATTCTGCTCAGTGTGTTTCTTACGTCTGACGCGAGAAACAGAATCAGCAAGCTGTTTCTCTAACAGTGCCTCCGAAAGCTCTTGAAATCCACATTCACGTTTTGACTAGAATAGGTCGTGTAACAAAAAATCTGCTTGACGCGTGGGTGTGATAGGAGTTCAGTAAAACGTATGTAAGTTACTTACACAAAAAGTGATCTGTTTGTGCTGACATTTCTAAAGTTTCTGTAGAAAATAATCGACTTTATTTTGTGTTTTTAATAGAAACATCTCTAAATGCTGAGTTAGCTGCACTATGTTATTTGATGTAAGGAAAATACATTTTCAAAAGACTCATCTCTGTATCTTTTATTACAAAAGTGTTCGCCCCTCGTAGCGGAGTGGTGAGCGCGACGGAATGTCATTCCTAACAGACCGGGTTCGATTTCCGGCTCGGTCGGAGATTTTCTCCGCTCAGGGACTGGGTGTTGTGTTGTCCTTCTCATCATCATTTCATCCCCATCGACACGCAAGTCGCCGAAGTGGCGTCAACTTGAAAGACGTGCATCAGATGAACGGTCTACCCGACGGGAGGCCGTAGCCACACGGCATTTCCACTTCAAAATTTACCTGGTGAGCGAAACGGTGTCGCTGTCTACACGATTCATTTCGCGGGGACTCTCGTTGTAGTCGGAGATATGTGACGTTAGGAGCTCTATAGACGAAACATAAAAAATATGACATTTTGTCTCCGCCGCATTTAATACTGACGCAATCAGTGCTTAATGCGGGGAGCCAACCGGGACGGCCAAGTGCGACCCGGAGACAAAGTGCACTGTCCATTAGCGCCGGCTGCGTGGCTCTAGGTCATTCCGCAAAAAATAAAATTCAGTTACACTGCTTCCACTTCATTTTGTCGAACTTTACTCACAGCGCAACTTGGGCATGTTTCATAGGACGCAGTGTCTTCACATGTACAGCGTACATCTACATCGCTACTCTGCTAATCACACTTAAGTGCCTGGCAGAGTGTTCATCGAACTACCTCCATACCAATTTTCCGTTATTCCACTCTCTTCAAGCGCATGGAAAAAAAAACACCTATATCTTTCCGTGAAAGCTCTGATTCCCCTTATTTTATTAAGATGATCATTTCTCCCTATGTAGGTCGGCTTCAACAAAATATTTTCTCATTCGGAGGACAAAGTTCGTAATTGAAATTTCGTGAGAAGGTACTGCCGCTACGAGAAACGCCGTTATTTTAGTGATGTCCACCCCAAATCCTGTATCTTGTGCATGACACTCTTGTAAGTAGGCTATTTCTCAACAATACAAAACGTCAGAATGAGATTTTCACTCTGCAGCGGAGTGTGCGCTGATATGAAACTTCCTGGCGGATTAAAACTGTGTGCCCGACCGAGACTCGAACTCGGGACATTTGCCTTTCGCGGGCAAGTGCTCTACCATCTGAGCTACCGAAGCACGACTCACGCCCGGTCCTCACAGCTTTACTTCTGCCAGTTCGAGTCTCGGTCGGGCACACAGTTTTAATCTGCCAGGAAGTTTCAATACAAAACGTGCTGCTCTTCTTTGAACTTTCTCGTTGTACACCGTTAATCATATGTGGTAAGGATCCCATACGGTGCAGCAGTACTCCAAAACAAGACGGACACGCGTAGTTTAGGCAGTCTCTTTAGTAGATGTGTAGCATCTTCCAAGCGTTCTGCAAGTAATAGGCAGTCTTTGGTTCCTCTTCCCCACAGTATTTTCTATGCGTTCTGTACAATTTAAGTTGTCCGTAATTGTAATTCCCAGGTGTTTAGTTGAACTGACTACCTTCAGATTTGATCGATTTAGTGTGTAACCGAAGTTTATCGGATTCAGTTTAGCATTCATGTGGATGACCTCACACATTTCATTACTTAGGGTCAACTGCCAATTTTCGCACCATACGGATATCTTATCTAAATCTTTTTTTTTAATTGGTTTCTGTCTTCTGACGACTTTACTAGACGATAAGGCGGCTGCCCAGAGTATCTCCTAAATCGTTTAAATAGATAAGTAACAGCAGAGGGTATACAACATTATCTTGGGGACGCCAGAAATTACTTCTGTTTTACTCGATGACTTTTCGTCAGTTACTAGAAACTGTGACCTCTCTGGAGGTAAATTATGAATCCAGTCGTGTAACTGAGACGATATTCTACAAGCACGCAATCTGATTAGAAGCTGCTCGTGAGCTACGCTGTCAAAAGTCTGCTGGTAATCTAGAAATACGGAATCAATTTGAAATCCCTTGTCGATAGCACTCAACACTTCATGTGAGTAAAGCACTATTTGTGTTTCACAAGCACGTTGTTTCCTAAATCCCTGTTGAGTATGTGTCAGTAGACCGTTCGAACACAATAAAGGTTCTAAAATTCTACTGCATATCGACTTTAATGGTATGGGCCTGTAATTTAGTGGATTACTCCTATGGCCTTTGTTGTCGGAGGGGCACCAGGGCAGAAACATTTAAATATAAACCTAATGGTGGATTAATGGATGGATTATGCGGTTTTATGGGAGCAAACTACCAGGGTCATCGGTCCTTCCATACTGGGTATGTCGGAAACATGAGAGAAAAACATTCGATTTTAGAAAACAAACAAAAGAGATAGAAACTGTCATAGTAGTGTCTTAAGAGATGTTAAGAATAAATTAATAAAAGATTCGGGAGCTAAAAGATAACAGGATGGTGTGGACGCCAGCTGTGAGTGATTGGTGGCGCACTGGGGCTTGTCGTGCGGCGGAAGGCGCACCTCTGCCACCCTGCCAGGATCCCTTCTCCCACTTTACCAGGTTACTAATACCAGAAGAACAATTACACTATTGAAAACTGATATAAATGATGTGTAGGTATATCAGGCGTCGAAACAGCCCTCCATCCAGTGGTACCTGGAGGTCTCCTGGGACTTTAACTGGTGCGGGAGGTGACGCTCCACCCGCATCCGGCAGCCAGCAGGACCATAACAATAAAGGATTCAGGATACAATCCATTCTGACGGATAAAATTTAAAACTTATGGGAAAGCTATGCAATTCCAACCGACAATGTTAATTTTCCTGTAAATATCCATGACTTTATACCGATTTCCACTACTGTATGACGATAAAACGTTATTGACGGTAATTATTTTAGCTGTGGCACTGTAATTCTGCGTGTACAGGGTGACAGTTATTGAACTATATGAAAAGAACGTAAGTTAGTTACAAACTACGGGGCGCACACACTTTATTCAAGATGTAAACGTCACTACAGATGAAACTTCTTGGCAGATTAAAACTGTGTGCCGGACCGAGACTCGAACTCGGGATCTTTGCCTTTCGCGGGCAAATGCTCTACCAACTGAGCTACCCAAGCACGACTCACGCCCCGTCCTCACAGCTTTACTTCTGCCAGTACCTCGTCTCCTACCTTCCAAACTGTACAGAAGCTCTCCTGCGAACCTTGCAGAACTAGCACTCCCGAAAGAAAGGATACTGCAGAGACATGGCTTAGCCACAGCCTGGGGGATGTTTACAGAATGAGATTTTCACTCTGCAGCGGAGTGTGCGCTGATATGAAGCTTCCTGGCAGATTCAAACTGTGTGATGATCTCTTTTTATTAGATGGATGTGTGCAAAATCTGGGACTTTAAATAAATGCGAACAAGTTCCGATTAAGTTTAGTATCCCATCATAAATTAATAAATTCTGAATCCCACCAACATTTCGCTTCCCGCGCCCGGGTTCCCGGGTTCGATTCCCGGCGGGGTCGGGGATTTTCTCTGCCTCGTGATGACTGGGTGTTGTGTGCTGTCCTTAGGTTAGTTAGGTTTAAGTAGTTCTAAGTTCCAGGGGACTGATGACCATAGATGTTAAGTCCCATAGTGCTCAGAGCCATTTGAACCATTTTTGAACCACCAACATTTTCCTCCTATTCTTCTCGACGGTATTGTAATACCTTGCCAGAAAAACAGTGGATAACTGAGGTGTAACTTCCGATACGCACCTCCACTGGACAGAAAATACTGTTGCCACATGCATAAAGTCTTCCTCTCCCCTTTATACAATTAAAAACTTTCACAGCGTATTTCCACAGGCTGTGAAACGCGAACTCGTTCCACCGTACCTCCACTATTGCGATATAATCCAGCACAGCACGAGCAGCGAGAACACTTGACGGTTAGAATTAACCATGAATGATTGCTTGGGTTACATCTGTAACATCCGTCTATGCCAGTGCATCAAACGGCCGGACAGGTTGATTGTGGCCAGACAAGTTACTTGACTACCATACGCTATGTTTACTTCATCGGCTCCGCAGTGCACAGGCAACCCAGTACCTCGCCCCAGCGGTTAAGTATCTGTCATCTTATCACAATCGGAACAAAAGGTGTCACTCGTCTAGTACCCTAAGTGTGCCCATCCACGAAACTAAAACATTCGCAGACTCCTCTGTTGCTGCCGACCGTCTATGGAGCAAGCTATCCCGTAGTCGGCAAACAATTAAATGCCCTGCCTCCTTTTTTCTTAAAAAAAAAAGAGAGAAGGTAAAGCACTTCCTTCTGTCATCCTTATAACGTCCCCCAGAAATTAATGTATATATCATTCCTCCAGAAATCAATGTATATAACGTTGCCCCTGAAATTAATATATATGACCCGTTTTTCTCTGTCGAACAGTAAAGCAAGTGATTGCATCTTCTCGCTTTTAGGCTTCTTTCCTATTTCATTTCTCAGTTACTCACGTCGATTTGTTCCTCTCTATCTTTAATTGTGTTTTATCGCGTTCCTCCTTCCCTCCATCTTGCACCTCTCCATTCATGTCGATTTCTGCTGGTCCTGCGAGTTTAAAATCTGCTTTTTGTAACATGTTTTCATTGTTTTACTTCTCATGAACGAATGTAAATTGCGTTTACCTTTATTCTCTTTCGGCACTATAAAAATTACTAAATGTTCAATAATTTTGTGTGTTAGATTAACTTGCATTTTAGATGCAACTGTTTAGATTCAAGAGAGGGCGTGTAAGCTCTAACCCTAGCAGGTTAAACGAATAAATAAATGTTAAGAAGTGCACTGTGCAATACACAGCTATATCTGTATGATTTCTTAGAGACAATCGATTTAGGCCTAGTATCAGAACATCAATGGGTCCAGAAAACATCTCCGCTATGTATTTGCGTAATTTGAATAAGAAATATCAGACGTACATTGTTCAATCGCTAATAGTAGCTGTATATACGCAACGTATATGTCCGTTTAACCTCACAGATGTTTGTGTGTGGTAATTACCAATCACCGCAGCTACTATTAGCGATGAAAAAATGTGCATCTGGTAATTTTTATTCTAATTACATAGATGCATAGCTGATATATTTTTTGAACACGATAATGATCTGATCCTAGACCGAAATCGTTCGTCTCCAATGTACAGATGTAGCTGTGTATTGCATAATGCACTCCTTAACATTCATTAAAGCTGTACAACACCATCTCCATAAAATATAAATAAATATTTGGGAGATTTATTGGGGTCTTATACGAGTATTTTGGAGCGTTCTACAGTAACGTTTATCGTAGCTAGGCGGAAAGTCATTTATTCTCAGAAACCCCTGGATGCATTCCACATGCAATCAGCTACATTCGCAGCCGCCTCTGGTCTGTAATGCACCGTGCTCTGTTTGGAGAGACCCTGCATCTATTTATCCTATGGCCCTAGTATAGAAGTCGGCGCATGCGCTGCCGCAGAATCGCAGGAGTCTCTGGTTTAAGCATTCCATTCGAGTTAAACAAGCTACGGCGACCACTCGATCTGCAGTATTAAAGGACGTCCGGATTATGAATCTGTTCGTTGAAAATTTATCACGCTTTAAATTTGTGAATGGGCAAGGGATTTAAGAGATTACAAAAATATAAAAATTTAGCCAAATGAATAAGCAATCTAATTGTGAGAAACGGCATCCCGAAACAATATATCACTTCAGAGATTAGTGAAACACAAATGTAACTCACAGGGGTCGATGTAGTATGAAATATGTCCACTCTAAATAAAGAGATCATTGAAGTTTCTCAACATATGTCTCTAATCATTCTGCATCTAGAGAAAAATGATTATGTGAAACCAGATATTGCTGTCAAAATGTGTTGCATACTAGAACGCTGAACGCACCTGTCTATTTCGTGCGACTTACGTTATGTGTGACACTCGTACATTACCGAAATTTAAAATGTTCGTAACATATCACAACACTCATTACGCTTTTTATTCAGTCATCGAATGATATCAAGGGAAAGGTCAAGGGCTGCCCCTCCACATTTTCCACTGAAACGCAAAATTTGTAAGTGAAATTCTCTAAACCTGGTGGCCTCATTTGCACACATAGGAAGGGACGGAAGTCGGTTAAAAATACAGAGAATCAGTGATCTGTAGAAATTTGCAGAAATTCTTAGCACCCAGGAAATTTAGTGACACATTCGTCACTAGCGCTCTGATGATGCACACTGTAGCATCGGTTTATCTCGTTTTAGGTAGCCATTTGTAAAACAACATAATCCACTGCCTACACACAATAGATAGATAGCTCGGTTTTGAGAGTGCAATCATGGTAGAAAGAGGCGAAGAACGGTGTGTAACTCACATGCCAAAATCTTATTGAAAGATAATAGGAAGTAAATACTTTAGGCTTCACGATTCAAGGTTTAAATTAGACGGACAATGTAAAATTATATTTTTCACAAAGTCTTTCGTGGATCTTAGCCACTTCAACGCAAAATTAGCACATAGACACTCAAACAAACTTGACCACACGCACTTCCGAAATAATTGCGAATTTAACTAATAAAAGTTTCGAAAAGAACATAACGTGCATCGTATGTTAAAGCCACAAGGAGGACCCCTAAATTTAATAGGACTCAGGGTCTAGAACATAAAGTAAGGAGACGCATTCAAGACAATAATATGAGATTTTGCAAGAATTAGAATACGGAGGATAATAAGGCAAAAGAAAAGAGTTTGAAATATAAAATAGCACTGGCAATACGAAAATATATAACGGAAAACCTTGGTTTGTAAGGAAGTTATTTATCAGAGAAAACGGTAAGTTCGCGAGTTAAGGCCTTTAAGAAAGAAAATACTACTTTCGTTACCTGTACGATGTTATAAAATACATGCACATTACTCTCATAGTTAAAACGATTAAAATAATAAGATTGAAATATGATAAAAATGATGTCTTTTGGTAACTTATAAAGAAGCATAGATGTTTAAGATGTGACTGGTGCTAAGATGATGATGTTTCTAGCAAGCCTTTGAGGCCAGTTCCCAGCAAATGACGTGAGTTGGAAAAAGGAGGAATTAAATATAGTACGGCGTTACAGATAGATGAGAGGGGGATGGGGGGGCGGAGGTGTTGGGCTGCGGAGTCTAATGATAATGAGCGCCTTCAGGGAGATGAGGCTCGCGATCACCTACCGAGGCTCATCTCCCGCCTGCGTCGCGGTTAAGTGGAGGAAGCAATTGTAGTAATTTATAGTACTGTCATACCTCATGCAAAAATCACTTACAGTTAATATCACAACATACATACACTCCTGGAAATGGAAAAAAGAACACATTGACACCGGTGTGTCAGACCCACCATACTTGCTCCGGACACTGCGAGAGGGCTGTACAAGCAATGATCACACGCACGGCACAGCGGACACACCAGGAACCGCGGTGTTGGCCGTCGAATGGCGCTAGCTGCGCAGCATTTGTGCACCGCCGCCGTCAGTGTCAGCCAGTTTGCCGTGGCATACGGAGCTCCATCGCAGTCTTTAACACTGGTAGCATGCCGCGACAGCGTGGACGTGAACCGTATGTGCAGTTGACGGACTTTGAGCCAGGGCGTATAGTGGGCATGCGGGAGGCTGGGTGGACGTACCGCCGAATTGCTCAACACGTGGGGCGTGAGGTCTCCACAGTACATCGATTTTGTCGCCAGTGGTCGGCGGAAGGTGCACGTGCCCGTCGACCTGGGACCAGACCGCAGCGACGCACGGATGCACGCCAAGACCATAGGATCCTACGCAGTGCCGTAGGGGACCACACCGCCACTTCCCAGCAAATTAGGGACACTGTTGCTCCTGGGGTATCGGCGAGGACCATTCGCAACCGTCTCCATGAAGCTGGGCTACGGTCCCGCACACCGTTAGGCCGTCTTCCGCTCACGCCCCAACATCGTGCAGCCCGCCTCCAGTGGTGTCGCGACAGGCGTGAATGGAGGGACGAATGGAGACGTGTCGTCTTCAGCGATGAGAGTCGCTTCTGCCTTGGTGCCAATGATGGTCGTATGCGTGTTTGGCGCCGTGCAGGTGAGCGCCACATTCAGGACTGCATACGACCGAGGCACACAGGGCTAACACCCGGCATCATGGTGTGGGGAGCGATCTCCTACACTGGCCGTACACCACTGGTGATCGTCGAGGGGACACTGAATAGTGCACGGTACATCCAAACCGTCATCGAACCCATCGTTCTACCATTCCTAGACCGGCAAGGGAACTTGCTGTTCCAACAGGACAATGCACGTCCGCATGTGGTTCAAATGGCTCTGAGCACTATGGGACTCAACTGCTGAGGTCATTAGTCCCCTAGAACTTAGAACTAGTTAAACCTAACTAACCTAAGGACATCACAAACATCCATGCCCGAGGCAGGATTCGAACCTGCGACCGTAGCGGTCTTGCGGTTCCCGACTGCAGCGCCTTTAACCGCACGGCCACTTCGGCCGGCACGTCCGCATGTATCCCGTGCCACCCAACGTGCTCTAGAAGGTGTAAGTCAACTACCCTGGCCAGCAAGATCTCCGGATCTGTCCCCCATTGAGCATGTTTGGGACTGGATGAAGCGTCGTCTCACGCGGTCTGCACGTCCAGCACGAACGCTGGTCCAACTGAGGCGCCAGGTGGAAATGGCATGGCAAGCCGTTCCACAGGACTACATCCAGCATCTCTACGATCGTCTCCATGGGAGAATAGCAGCCTGCTCAAAAAATGGCTCTGAGCACTATGGGACTCAACTGCTGAGGTCATTAGTCCCCTAGAACTTAGAACTAGTTAAACCTAACTAACCTAAGGACATCACAAACAACCATGCCCGAGGCAGGATTCGAACCTGCGACCGTAGCGGTCTTGCGGTTCCAGACTGCAGCGCCTTTAACCGCACGGCCACTTCGGCCGGCTAGCAGCCTGCATTGCTGCGAAAGGTGGATATACACTGTACTAGTGCCGACATTGTGCATGCTCTGTTGCCTGTGTCTATGTGCCTGTGGTTCTGTCAGTGTGATCATGTGATGTATCTGACCCCAGGAATGTGTCAACAAAGTTTCCCCTTCCTGGGACAATGAATTCACGGTGTTCTTATTTCAATTTCCAGGAGTGTACATATAGAGCAGAATATGCTAATTCAGGTGAGACAGGCTTGATGACGGAGAAATGTAATTAATAGCAATAAAGTGCCTTTTTAACCACCAGTCTGTCACTGAGCCCCACCGACTCACCACTCAGTCCCACCCAATGCTAGCCGGCCCTACAGAGTGATCCAGGGATAGCTCACATCCCCGACAATGGAAGCGGAGGCTGTGCTAGCCCCCTCAGCGTACAGCATTCCGTTGTGGGAGGGTGAAACTGTTTTCTGTGTTCTGTGACAGACGTGCCAATAACTGATAGTCATCACAACGTTAAAGTTACTTTTGATAGTCAAAAAAACGGGTGGGCGTTTCTCAATTAAAGGGTAATCGTAAGGATCAGTGGTTAGGAACCACGAGATGTGAACAATGTAATTTTCTTGGGCATTCTGTCCCTTGGCCGAGTGTGTGGTAGTTGTCTGTTTTATATGTCGTCGTTTTGGTCATATGGTGAGACAATGCAGTGAGTCCAGGTGGCTCATGACTAGACATACGGTATAAGTGTTCCAGTGTTGTCGTATAATGACGCTTATTTCGTTGTTATTATTGGACATAAAAAGTTGAGTAAAGGTAGTGGAACGGCGGAACCAGAGAAACAAGGTGTCACCGGTCCGGAAGTTGTGCAATTGTTAGGTAATGAATTAGTATGGCTACGAGTAGAAAATACATTTGCAAATATTGAGATGACAGTGAGGAATGAAGAGATGGATTATTAAGATCGGAGAGTCCAGGATTAGATACAGCTCTTGCGAATCGTGTTACTTCTTTTCTCGGCAGAGCATTCGAGGATGTGTTATGGTTTCTCGAGAATCTCTTGTCATCTGCTGAGATAGTTGTTTGGACAGACAAGCAGATGCTGCAAGTAGGTTTTCACGAGAAGCGAAATCCTTTGTACGATGCACAGAGTCACTAAATGAGGCAGAGGCTTTTGAGCAGCTGAAATAAAAATTATTGAAAAGGTACAAGGAGCAGAATAATGGCCAGTTTTTTTCCTGGGAAGCTAAGTTTTATTTCTAAAAGGTCTAATAAAGCCATAGAGGATTTTTCAGACAGAATCAGCAAAAGTAATGTGCATATATATTAATTAACAGTGAGTGATGAGGCGAACAAGAAGTTGTCACAGGAAGGCCAGCACAAGGCCCTCATAGAATTCCTGAGGGGTTTGGCATCGGAAATGTTTAAGAGCGTGCACACTGGTGCACATAAGGAACTTCTTGCAGCAGTGAGGCTGGCATTGACATTTGAAGAAACTGATGTTGCAACAGGGGTGAGAAGTACGCGAAGTGTGTTTATGGCTAGTGTAAAATGTTTTGATTGTGGGCGTAGGGAGCATGAGCAGAGGCAGTGCCACCAGCCATGAAGGAAAAGACGTGGTGTGAACTGTCAGCAGTATTACGGGAATAACCATCGGGGTACTAATAAGCACCCATTAAACTTAAAAGGGAACCCAAAAAACGACAAAAGGAGTTCTCAATAAAAACAAATGTAGGAAATACGAACGCAGAGGTGGGATGTGCCATAGTGGGTATAAGGAGGAGATTACATTTAACGTCCCGTTGACAACGAGGTCATTAGAGGCCGAGCGCAGGCTCGGATTAGGAAAGGATGTGGAAAGAAATCGTCCGTCCATTTCAAAAGAACTATCCCAACATTTGCCTGAAGCGTTTTAGGGATATCACGGGAAACCTAAATCTGGATGGCCGGACGCGAGGTATTAATTTCTGTTCGACATAGGGGTGTATGTGTCAGTGGACTCAAGAGACTTTGTAGGTAGGAGGCAATGGGACCCACCACATTATAGTTTGCATACAGTTGGGGATAACGATATATGCCCACTGGGTCGGTATTTTAAATTGAAGGCAATCTGTTTAGGCAGCGTGAAGAAGTGGTGTCTTACGTAAGCGAGGGTTATGTCATGATCCTAGGGTTAGGCTTTCTGTCAGCGCGCCATAATTGACTGTTAACGATGTGAGGTGTAACTTCATGGGAAGACATTCTGGCTAGAGGAAGCTCTCGTCAGCGTTGATGTGTCACGAGGATGGTTCAAATGGCTCTGAGCACTATGGGACTTAACATCTGAGGTCATCAGTCCCCTAGAACTTAGAACTACTTAAACCTAACTAACCGAATGACATCACACACATCCATGTCCGAGGCAGGATTCGAACCTGCGACCATAGCGGTCGCGCGGCTCCAGACTGTAGTGCCTAGAACTGCTCGGCCACTCCGGCCGGCCTGTCACGAGGAGTGTCTACCGTAGTACTCACAAGGGGAGGCCGCCAATTGTGAAATTCAGATTCGATTCATACTGTGCATAATAAAAGCTCATGGCCAGAGGTGTACCCGATATATATTGTATATTAGAATTACAAAAAAACAAATAATAAAAAAAAGTTGCATGGCGCGAGATTCGATCCCAATCCATCGCCCACCAACAATTGTCTTCTCCGATTTTTGCCGATATGATACGATACGCGTGGTATGCATCAAACCTGACGAACGATAGAACAATTTTTCAGAATGTCAATCAGGTGTGTTTCCCAACAGATAATTTAAAAAACAATTTTTCTCGTAATAACGCATCGTTTATTAGATGTGCTCGATGTCGTGCTGTTTTCTGCTTTCCATGTTTCTATGATAACTATCACTCTGGTTCGTGCGATACTCCAGCTACTTCTGGTCACTAATTGTTAATTATGTGCGAGTGTATACCGAACTTATCAATAAATTGTATCCACTTGAATATTATTTGTGATATTGTGTTTTATTTCAAGTTTTATTTTTCCACCACAAACGATTTTCAACGACTTATTATATGCATAATTGTTGCAACTGATTGCCGGGAATTATATATATATATATTTGAATTACAAAAAAAACAAATAATAAAAAAGCTGCATGGCGCGAGATTCGATCCGGCGACCTTCTGATTACGAACCCGAGCGCTTACCGCTGCGCCACGACGCTGTAGAAAATTATTAATCGTAGAGAGTATTTCACCGCAGCGGTTTCTTTTAACTGTCGATTTTCCCGACAACGCCTGAGAAGTGCATCTTGGTGCTTTGCCACATTACACCTCTGGCCATGAGCTTTTATTATGCACAGTATGAATCGAATCTGAATTCACAATTGGCGGCCTCCCCTAGTCAGTCTAGTTCAGCAGTGACCAGTGACGTTAAGGCTTATGTGGATAACTGTGTGTCGAGTGACACTGGGAAGTCGCTTTGGGTGAGCGTGGAGCCTCACTTACCAGTTGGTATGTTGTGTGTAGTGGAAGCGCTGGAAAGTATCAATCTGTTAAATGCACCATATTGTTTATTGAAACGAAGTGTTCTACACCTACAGGAAAAGGATAGAGGCCAGGTAACATCCATCAATGTGTATAATTTGGCACTGAGGAGGTTAAGTTGTTCAATGGAATGATAGTCTCAACTTTAGATGTTACATAAGAGAAATATTGCTGCTCAGATGGTGTGAGCTATTAATGCACGAACACAACTAAGACTGCATTGCTTGAGAAGATTAAGAATTTGCAAGGAACAGAGAGAGTGCACGTGGAAGAACTGTTGTTCAAGTCCCACGATATGCTTTCTCCATGGTGGCTATTGCCTGCAACGCGTGTGAGGTAACGCAGGATTCCTGCAGGAGTGAAGCACTGGTGAATTGGAATCCATACAGAATACCACCGTACCTGGAGCCAATTTTAGAGTAATTCATCAATCAGCAGCTAACTGATGGGATAATGGAATAAAGTAGTGCTCACGGGAGACTTCACTTATAATTGTACCCAAAAAATCTACGGATGTTTTAAGGAAATATCGAGTTTGGTGCGATTATAACCATTTGAACAGTGAGACAGATGCTTAGCCCATTCAAAACATCATGTCAACAATTGATAATCTTGGGTAATGCGGTATTTCTTGGCAATGAATTTGAGGAGTGGGTAGCATCAGTCGAAGCTAATTCTAGACGACAGAACAAAGGCTGTGTTTTCGTAGCCTTGGAACATTATCAGTATAGAAGAATGCTGTTTGGTTTGAAGAATGCACCAGAAACATTTCAGTGTTTGTAAGACGGGATGTTGAAGGGATTAAAGCCACGTCAACGTTTAGTGTATTTGGATAACATAATTGTTTCGTGGAGAGATATGTAAGAGCAATAGCAGAGACTGTGACGAGTGTATGAGATTACAGGCTGCATATTTAATATTGAATACTAGAAAGTGGCATTCTGAATTGGAAGAAGTGAATTATTTGGACATGTAATCAGTAAGGATGGTGTGAGGATCGATCTGCAACTGATACAGGCTGTGTGAGATATTCCAGCAACATTGACGAGCAAAAAAGTGCAGTCTGTTCTGAACTCGGGAATTATTACAGGACGTTTTGTGAGAAGTTTTGGAGATTTAGTGCGATTGCTTACAGAATCAAATTTGTGTGGTCTGAGGAGTGTCGGGGTACATTTCGTGACCGAAAAGAATTGTTGATGTCGAGTCCAGTGTTGGTCTTCCCTGATTTTCAAAAGGAATTTATACTATCATGTGATGCATGAGACCATGCTATTAGGTGCGTGTTGAACCAGGACAATAGTGGAGACTCAAAAGAGTTGAGAAAAATTATTCTACTACAGAGAGGGAAATACTTAACCTGGTGTACGGAGTAAAATACTTCTGGTGTTACCTTTATGGGAGAAAGCTTAAAGCAGTGACTGATAACGGTAATTTGAAGGACTCGTCGTGAACACTCATGAAATGACCACTAAAGTTAATTGAATTTGACTATAAAGTAATCCACAAACCATGGAAAAATAACACAGAAATGTAGACACACTAAGCAGGAAGGCAGAAATGATACAGGTAGTAGGTCAAGACCTTGCTTGGTGGAAAACACCACAGAGTGCTGATGAAGAATGGAAGTAGTACAGTACACAGCAGCAGTTATCATGTAGAACAAAGCGGGAATTATATCAAAATGTTTTAAGTATTCACAATCAAGCTACAGTAACCCACTACACACAGTACTGTAAAGTGTTTAAAAACGTTATTAGGAAGGAAAAGAGTATGTGGTACACAAATAGAACAGCTAATTCACAGGATAAAATTAAAACCATATGGACGGTTGTGAAGAAAGTGTCTCGTCAGCAGCACAAGGCCGACGATATAAAGTAAGTTCGTAGTAAAAATAATTGTTTTACTGATAAGACTTAACAACCATTTTCTGGGTATTAATGGTGAATTAAATAATAACGTAGTTTCTACAAGAACCATATAACTCTCTTGGAAAATGCCTTTCCGAGACTAATGTCTGGAAGAAGCCATGTGATACTGACAAGGGGGAGATTGAGTCAATAATTAAATCAGTGAAGACTAAGTACTTTCATGGATATGATGGAGTTCCTAGTAGAATATTAAAGTATGTATATGTTAGCGCTGTACTTAGCTATATTTGTAATTTCTCCTTTAAGAAAGGTCTGTTTCCTGAACGATTTAAGTACTCCGTAGTAAAGCCGCTTAGTAAAAAGGGAGAAAGGGATAATGTAGATAATTTTAGACCAATTTCCATGCCATCAGTGTTGCTAAAGTTATAGAAAAGGCTGTGTATGTAAGGATAATTGATCATTCTGTGTCACATAATTTGCTATCGAATGTACGGTTCGGCTTTAGAAGTCGTTTAACAACAAAAAATGCTATATTCTCTTTGCTCTGTGAAACACTTGATTGATTGAACAAAAGGTTTCGAACGCTAGGGATATTTTTTGATTTAACTAAGACGTTCGATTGTGTTGATCACAAAATATTGCTCCAGAAGTTTGACCATTATGGAATACAGGGAGTAGCTCACAACTGGTTCACTTTTTACTCTAACAGACAGCAAAAGGTCATTATTCACAGTGTTGAGAATGGCAGTGATGTGAGGTCTGAGCGGGGTACGGTCAAATGGGGGGTGCCCACAGATTAGTGTTGGGGCCACTGCTGTTCATTATTTATGTCAATGATATGCCCTCTAGTATTATGGGTAATTCTATAATGTTTCTGTTTGCTAACGCCACTAGCTTGGTAGTAAAGCATGTTGTGTGCTACTTTGGCTCTGTTTCAAATAGTGCAGTTCATGACATAAGTTCATGGCTTGTAGAAAATAAACTAACGCTAAATCACAGTAAGATTGAGTTTTTGCAGTTTCTAACACAAAATCTGACGTTTTAATTTCACAGAACACGCATGTGATTAGTGAAACTGAACAGTTAAAATTTATAGGTGTTTAGATAGATAATAAACTGTCGTGGAAAGCCCACGTTCAGGATCTTGTTCAAAGACTTAATGCTGCCGTTTTTACTATTCGAACGGTATCTGAAGTAAGTGCTTATTTTCATTTACTCATATCGTATGGTATAATATTTTGGGGTAACTCTTCCAATTATAAACGGATATTTTTGGCTCAGAAATGAGCAGATCGGGCAATAAGTGGTGTAAGTCCGCGAACCCCTTTTCGGCCCCTGTTCACTAGTCAGGGTATTTTGTCATTTCCCTCTCAGTATATATATATTCCTTACTATCGTTTCTTGTTAACAATATCAGCTTATTCCAAGGAATTAGCAGCTTTCACTCAGTTAATACTCGTCAGAAATTCAATGTGCATTTGGATCGCACTTCCTTAACTGTTTTGCAGAAAGGTGTGCAGTACACTGCTGTATCCATTTTCAATAAGCTATCACAAGAATTCAAAAATCTTAGCAGTTATCCAGGGGCTTTAAAATCGAAACTGAAGAGTTTCCTCAATGGTCACTCCTTCTATTCTGTTGAGGAGTTCCTTCAAAAATTAAGCTGATTCTTATGATATATTGTTGATTGCAGATACATTAACTTACGGCTTGACATTTTTGGGTTTATAAACATTTTATTTTATCTGTTATTATTTTTATCTTGTAATTTAATGTACTGAAACGTGCCATAAACTTGGAGATTAAGTTGAGCATGTGTGTGATGGGCTGTTATGTAAGGAGACATGATAGGGACTTCAAGTGGTAGTACCAGCGAAGCTAAAGCAGGAGGTGCTTAAATATACGATTGCGTTTTGTTTGGTCATGGAGGGTGCAGAGCAACATACTACAGGGTGGCAGAGACCAACTGGTGGAAAGGAAGAAACCTGATGTCAGTCAGTACATCAAGAATTACATGAAGTGAGTGCAACATGCAGATTTGAATCGAAACACAAGTATTGCTTCAGTGATTGCCAGAAGCTATGGAAACATTTCAGGTGATTGGGGTTGATGTGTTAGGACCATTTAACCGAACTCCAGCAACAAATCGTTTTATGCTGGCTATAATAGACCATTCCTGTTGTTGCAATGAGATGGAGCCAATACTGAACCAGCAGACAGGCACCGTCACACAAGCGTTGGTGAATGGATGGGTGTTGAAGTTTGGGTTCTAGAGATGATAATAATAATGGATCAGGGAACGAACTTAATGTCATACCTGATGAAGAAGTTGTGTCAGTTGTTGAAAATGAAGAAATTAAGAATTATTCCATTTCATCTTCAGTCAAATGGAAGGACGGAGCAGGTTCGTTAAATCATCAGCGGAATGCTCAGTAAATGTGTCAACTGCCAACATAACGACTGTTATGTCTTTATCTTTTGTGGTGAATGTTTAGAATTCGAAAGTGCACATTAGAATGGGCGTGTCACCATTCGAGGTAGGGTGTAACAAAAAAGTTCCGTCGCCATTCAGTATAATTGAGCAGAAAGGGAGCAGGAACAGAGAGTTGGTCCGAGAGTTCATGAGAACTGTGAGAGAAGTTTGGTAGAGGGTACAAAAAGCGAACACCAAGGTGTTGGAGAGGCAAGTGGGGGGCAGTGAAGAGTACAGGAACCTTACCTTATTACAGAGTGGGCCAGTGGATGATATCGAATCCATATACTCTGAAAGAGAAAACAAAGAAGTTTGTGACACCATACCAGGTCCTGTACTAAGTGATTGAAACCATACCATCTGTGAATGTGAAGCTACAGTTATCAACGAAGTCAATGATTGTACAAATTCGACGCTTAAACAATTTCAGGGTGCATCAGAATTAATCCAAGGAGGAGTATCGTTAGAGCCAAAAGAGAGAGCGAAGAAGGAGCAGAAGAGTGTGCAACATGCCAAAGAGGACGATGTAATTCATATACCACATTCATTACTGGCAAGAAGTCTATGTGTTTTGTTATGCTTTATTGAGTTTGTAGGGGTATTTTGAGTAGGTTGTTAAGACAGTGTTGGGTAGGGTAAGGATTATATTTAGTTACTGTGTGAGATCTTCTGACCTGTGAAAGCAGACGTCTGGGGGGGAGGAGGGGGGGAAGAGCAATGATGATGGTCCCTGTCCTCAGGCTGCTTTTTGGCAAGGGCGAGGAAAGGATGCCAGTCTTGGCGATGCTGTACCTCTTGACCTGTGGCGATGTTGGGGTGCTGCTAGATACCACCTGGATTGAGGAGTTTCGTTTTCCAGGTAGCAGGATGTGGCTTTGTCTAGTCACAGGTGAGCGTTGAGTTTGATATTTAGTGCATGAGGACTACGGAAAGAAATAAGAAGACTGGAAGAGATATTCTCGGGTGTTCGGTACTCAGAGCAGCAATGGAAAACAGAGAGAGGTCTCTGAGTGTGTCTTGAGGAATGAAAAAGATTACACATAGTGTATGGAAGATTGAACAAAAACTGCGAGAAGTAGTAGGGGTTGTGCCACAAGAATATTGGAGGAGAAAGAGGGAATGGATAGATGCTGGGGGAAGAATACTCAAGACAATATCTGGGACAGTAGGTGCAAACAGTACGAGTGAGCTAAATAGAACAGCAGAAGCTGCGAAAGAGTTGGCTGAAGGGAATAGGGCGGCTAGAGAGTGGCAGTCCACAGAGTGCGAGTTTGAAGATCGGCGTGCCAAACAATACACACATGCTTCGGCAACTGACTGTGGAAGTGTTGAATAATGCCATAGAATCATCTAGAAGTTTAAATCAGGATTTAGAGGCAGTTCGAGCACGAATTAAAGTACTGGATGAGAGAATAACATTAACAAGACTTTGCAATCACTAGAGGATAGTGTACAGGATGCAAGAGTGGGGTTTAATGAGCTTACAGGAAGAGATTCATTAGGCACTTCATGTGTAATTGAATCCTGCCTGTTGTCACCCGACTAATATCTGAAGGGATAGGGAAAGGTGTGGAAAGAGTTACCAACAGAGTTAGGGTTTTTTATAGAAGTGGAGCCCGTCCAGACCTGCATAAGCATGATGACCATCTCAAAAAGTTCCGCTGTCACCTATGAAATATGGTTAGTATTCAAATCTAGGAGTCACAGGATGCAGGTACGTGCTATTGTCCGAACGTCTGGGTGCGATTACCCACTAGTACACTCCTATCTAGGAGACAGTATACATAATCGTTTGAACAGTAGCGGTTAAAAGGGCAGTCGGAAAGAAGTGCCACGGGAAATGCTCTGGAAAATAAATCTCTGCGATAGTTTGGACGGGTAGTAGGGCTACTGGAGGTTTTGTACCAGCAGTGGCAGTTCATGCACGGGTATCAGGAAAAATTAGTAGGGGGGTATTACCGTTGTAGCTGGCGTCCAATGATGTCTCCTGGACCAGCTGCAGCGTCAGCATACCTGTAACATACCAAAGCGTCATCTGAGTGGTCAGTTGGTCATAAATCGGCCGCTCGTCGTGTGGAGTCGTATGAAGTCTGTTCGTGCTCTGTGTGTTCGACATTCCAGTCTGTCCCGTTTGGTAGGCTGTATGGGTGCACCTGGCAGTGCCAATGAGTTTTGTTCTGAGGCAGGGTTTCACCAAAATTTCAGCGATTAGGTGCTTAAGTTAAGTTTGCCGTAGATTATACAACGTAAGCTTTCACGGCCGGTATTGTCTTCACTTAAAACCTGCGGGCTGATAGGCCGTGGTCGAAGTATAAAAACTCTCTCCTGATGTTTCGTCTCCGACTGCGGGAGACATCCTCGGAGGTAAAACGGCGAACTGCGAAGAGAACTCGAGGAAGCGCTGATTATGTAGGCAGTACAGAGGGCGCCACAGTCCATCACGTGGCGTCGGCTATGAGATTGTCTCTGGTAATACCAACATTCTCGATTGAAAGTAATCGATCGTCACGCTTGCGGTGCAACGCTGACATCCAAATTTTATCCAGTTTAACACCTTCGTCTTTCCTGTTAAAATTATTACGATGTATATCAATCTCGATAGCCTCTCTATACAAGCGTGCATAATAATGCGAGGTTTTTGATATGACGCTCGTCTCGCTGAATTTTATTTCATGATCACCTTCCTGGTAAACATGTTCCGCTACGGCCGATTTATCCGTGTGACCCAGGCGGCAATTCCTCTTATGTTCAACAAGACGGGTGTTCACACTTCTCTTTGTGGTACCGATGTAAACCTGTCCACAACTACAAGGAATTTTATATACCCCCGGTGTAGCCAAAGGGTGCCGTGCATCTTTTGCCGACCTTAAAAATTCTTTTATTTACGTGGTGGGTCTGATAATAGTTTCCACCCCATACTTGCCTAAAACTTTCCCAATGCGATCTGTGACCTTACTAATGAACGGAAGAAAAACTTTGCCCTTGGGCGCCTGTTGTTCGTCGTTACTCCTGATTCTCTGCCTAGAGCGAAGTGCTCGATCTAGATCCTTGCTAGAATAGCCATTCTTCAAAAAGTTTGTACGCCCTGTCTACCAAAGTTTTAATTACACCTCTTTTTTGTCTAGGATGCTGTTTTGAATCTTTATGTAGAAAACGATCTGTATGTGTGGGCTTTCTATACACCTTATGGCCCAACGTTCCGTCCCGTCGTTTAATCACAGACACATCCAGGAAATTCAATTGCCCATTCCTTTCCGTCTCCATAGTGAATTGGATTTTCGGATTAATGCTGTTAAAATGTGTCAGGAAGGCATCCTCCGTGTGTCCATACTACGAACGTGTCATCGACATAGCGATACCATCTGGCTGGTCTCTTACTGGCAGTCTGCAACGCCTGTTGTTCAAAAGTCTTCATAAATAAGTTAACCACAGCAGGACTAAGACGACTGCCCATAGCCACCCCGTCAATCTGTTCATAAAAGTTATTATTGTATTGAAAGTAGGTTGTGGTGAGGCAGTGCCGGAATAATACCACAATAACGGTAGGAAAAATATCCGATATGCATAAGATAGCTTCGTTTACCGGAATCAGGGTAAATAACGACACAGCGTCAAAACTGTCGAGGTTATCATCCAGGCCCACGCTCGTTTGCTTTAACTTGTCAATTAAATGAGCTGAATTTTTAATATGACTGTCCGTCCTGCCAACATAAGGCTGCAGCATTGAGGCAAGGTGTCTAGCTAACTCGTGTGTTGGTCCGCCTATAGCGCTGACAATTGGTCTCAACGGAATCCCAGGTTTATGAACTTTGGGTAAGCCATAAAGTCTAGGTGGGTACGCTTCTGTTTTACAAAGCAGCTTCTTATCGTCGGAGCCAAATGAAGACGCTTTCACCAGTCGATCTGTCATTCTTAAAATCTTCATAGTCGAATCTTTCTGGAGTTTTTTGTAATTGGAGGGAACCAAAATATCATTGATTTTTCCATGATAGTCCTCACTGTTCAGTATGACGGTGGCATTACCCTTATCTGCATTAAGAACAATAATGTTTTTATCTGCATTTATATCCCTCAGCGCCTTCCTTTGAGCCTGCGACAAATTACTGTTAGGTGGCTTACATGTACGTAAAATCCTAGCCGTTTCCATCCTAATTACGTCAGCAGACTGCTCTGGAAGCTGACGGATACCGGCCTCAATATTTGCTACAATATCCTCTGTGGGTACGTTTTGGGCGTCACAGCAAAACTGCCTCCTTTCGCTAGTACAGAAATTTCAACTTTTGACAAATCTTTATCAGACAGGTTAATAACACTTCGAGAATTGTCCTCAACTGAACCTCCCGTAATGTTGTTCTGTAAGTTATTGAACTTCTTCTTCTGCCTATTTGCTGATATCTACGGTTTGCCGTAGATTGTTAGTTTTCCCGTAAGGAAAAGTGTTTTTGGGCGGTTGTGCTTCCACGAAGGTGTTGTCCGAATGTCTACAACTTCTGTACAGTCATGTGGCGAGGTTTTTGAATACCTTCTCAAGAGTTTCGAGTCGGAATTCGTTATGTAAGTCCGCCGTGAGTGTGTATTTTGGGGAATTGCTTATGATTCGTATCATCTTGTTCTGTTTGATCAGCAGGCGGCGCAGCCGTGTTGAAGCTGAGTAGCTCCCGACTGGAGCTGTGTACGTCATCAGTAGTCTAATACGTGTCATGTACATAGACTTCGACACATCCCCATTCTTCAGTGTGCTTTGCCTATTAAACATAGGATACAGTTTTTGAGCCATCCGTACGATTTGTTAGCTACTTGTTATATGTGGTCCTCCAGTGTGAGTGTCCAGTCCAGCCAGCACGTAAGTGTCTGACTTTCTCATGGAAACCTATTGGGCATGCGTGTAGTGTGATTTGTCTACAGTGCTGATGTTTGTGCAGTTGCCTCTGTTGTGTCTAGACCATACAGCCTAGACACAATGCTGTAGCCGATAGGGCACGCAAGGCTAACGCAGACGGGCGTGAAGTCTGGAACATGAGAACTTATAAATGAATAAGAAGAAAAGTACGTAGATGCTTGTTACTTAACTTTTAATTAGTCCTTGGAATACATCTCTCTTGAATATTAGTAAGCTATAGGCACTGATACAAATGGCGCCTTGCTAGGTGGTCGCCAGTTAACTTAGCAGAGGGCTATTCTACTGTCTATCTCTCGGCAATTGAGAGCAAGGCTTAGCACGTCCAATCGCTAGCTATGTTGTCCGTACAACTGGGGACGAGGTCTCCTCAGTCTCTCGAGACCTGCCTTGTGGTGGCGCTAGGTTTGCGATCCCACAGTGGCGACACGCGGGTCCGACATGTACTACAGGACCGCGGCCGATTTAAGTTACCACCTAGTAAGTGTGGTGTCTAGCGGTGACACCACAGCCTCGGTCTAAGTGTGAACAAAACGCCTCACACTTGTCGACGTTAACCCTGATACTCCAAGTAAGGCTCAACAGTTCTGAGTGCTGTCTATAATCATGAGCTGATGTTTGATGGTGCACTAAGATGGCTGTGTCATCGGTGTAGATGTTTTGTGTGTTGCTGGAATATTATTAACGCAAAGGTTGAACAAGAGAGGCCACAGCATGCTGCCCTGGCGTACTCTGGCTTGACTGCCGTTTCGTGTTGATTGTCCACCCTGAATGTCAGTGCTGAAACTTTTATTTGTGAAGTATCAATGTTTGCGATCTGTGAGTCCAAGGGGGAACCCAGCATCGTTGAGTTTGCAGATGAGGCCGTTGTGCCATAGACGATAGAAGACTCTTTCGATGTCTAGGAACACAGCCCTCGTTCCTTTGCTTGTGTTGTATACATCTGTTAAGTGTTGAACTACGCGGAAGAGTTGTTGTATTGTGGTGTGGCGATTCCTGCAGCTGAAATGTTCCGGTCTCAGGGTGTCATCGTTCATGCAGTGCCTATTGAGTCGTTTTAGTATCACCTTCTTAAAAATCTTGCAAAGCGAGCTCAGAAAGCTAATGGGATGGGAGTGATATTTCACTGACTACCTGAACATTAAGATATTGGCCGCATTTCAAAATGCAGGGTAGTGTTGGTGTCGTATGATGGCTTTCGTGATGTGTGTAAGGTATTCTATAGCATTATCCTTCCACTCCTTGAAAACACGGCTTTGAATGCCAACAGGACACGGTGCTTTTCTAGTTGAGGTGTGTTTAATAGCCCATATGATTTCGTGTGTGCTAGCACGTGTGATTTCATCGCACGCGAGCTGGGCTACAAGTCGCGTAACGTCCTAGTCCGTTACAAGTGTGAATTCTCGGTCTGCGAGTAAGCAGGTCCGTCAGGCCCTTGTGAAGTGCGAGTCGATTGTCGCTCCCTGCTGAAGTGTCGAGCTAGATAACACACTGCCGGTCTAGTGGTGTCCAGCTCAGCGAGTTTCTGATCCCACTGTGTGTATCGATACGTTTGTATCTTCAAAAATGGCTCTGAGCACTATGGGACTTAACTTCTGAGATCATCAGTCCCCTAGAACCTAGAACTACTTAAACCTAACTAACCTAAGGACATCACACACATCCATGCCCGAGGCAGGATTCGAACCTGCGACCGTAGCGGTCTCGCGGTTCCAGACTGTAGCGCCTAGAACCGCTCGGCCACACCGGCCGGCTTTG
The DNA here is from genome assembly GCF_023898315.1 of Schistocerca nitens. Taxonomy (NCBI): domain Eukaryota; kingdom Metazoa; phylum Arthropoda; class Insecta; order Orthoptera; family Acrididae; genus Schistocerca; species Schistocerca nitens. The sequence goes on from NC_064616.1 coordinate 385,913,314, forward strand.
TATCTTCTCTCGTATAATTCTCTGGAGCCTGTTACCGCGCTGTTTATAGAGTGGGCGCCCGCTGTGCTGCCAATACCTCAAATTCAGATGAGCCCCAGAAATTTCTGCAGCAGGATCGCTGAGTGGGGGTGTGGTGTGAGAGCTGGAATGGCATCTGTCATTGCGTCTGGGACTGCAGTGGTAAGTGTTACGATAGCTTCATCAATTTATGCTGTGTGAGTAATTTCGCGAGTCTCTGGAATACCACTATCAAGCGTTTCCTTGAACAGGGCCAATCTTGTAGTTTAGTATCCGACGTGGTTTTCTGTCCTGCAGTGTTTCTTCCATGTATAGTATTACTTGCATGTAGTCAGAGGCCTGGTCGTTTTCAACTGCAACAGTCAGTGTTCTCGTGTGATGCCTTTGACGAGAGCTATGTCTATCACGTCTGGCGCCTGTGAGTGTGGGCACGTGCGGCCATAGTATAATGAAGTTAATAGCAGAGTCCACAGCTCGTGGTCTTGCGGTAGCGTTCTCGCTTCCTGCGCACGGGGTTAGGTATTTTCTCTGCCTCGTGATGACTGGGTGTAGTGTGTCCTTCATCATCATTTCATCATCATTGACTCACAAGTCGCCGAAGTGGCGTCAACTAAAACGGACTTGCAATACGGCGGCCGAACTTCCCCGTATGGGACCTCCCGGCCAACAATGCCATACGATCGTCGCGTTCGTTTCGCTACGTTAATAGCAGAGCCTAAGGGTCAAAACCTTCCTTTCCTCTATCATGCAGCAAATGAGGAGGTGAGAACGGATAGTGAACGGTTGTACTCGTCGGTGAAAGTACCAGTGACGGACGAATAAGCGTTGTTTAGAACAAATGGCTCTAAGCACTATGCGACTTAACTTTGAGGTCATCAGTCGCCTAGAACTTAGAACTAATTAAACCTAACTAACCTAAGGACATCACACACATCCATTCCGGAGGTAGGATTCGAACCTGCGACCGTAGCGGTCCCTCGGTTCCAGACTGTAGCGCCTAGAACCGCACGGCCACTCCGGCCGGCCGTTGTTTAGATGTTACACAACACACGCCTATCTGGTAGGGCTAGAAACAGGGGGATGTTTGTGCAGATGAAAGAGTGGTGTGCTACTAATAGCAGAAGATGGGGATCGGCACGCGTTGATGACCAAAGAACTATAACAAAGTCAAAGTGGGGTGGTCATCATATGTTCTACTCGCGAGATCCAGATGGGAGGCAACGGATGTGTTATGCTGTTGTTCATTGTCGAGGCGAGTGGTCAGCATTGTTGCACGGAGGTGATGGAACCACAGCTATCCTTTCAGCGAGTTGGGCTACATTGAGTAAACTCAGTGCACGTCAATGTAATAGTAGCGACGAGTTGTTATGAGCAAGAGAAGCTCAAGGGAGTGAGACACGTGGAGCTAAGATGCACTGGGTTGTTGGTTAATGGAACTGTGTATGATATTGTGGGACTAAAATTTCATTTACCATCTACAATGATGGCATTACTCACTTGAAGATAACAAAACCATAGGTGTATCAGCCACACGAACCCTTGGAAATGATTCGTAAACAAAACCTTATCTTCCTAAATGGTACATGGGAACCCAGTCTGGTTCATTCTCTGAATCAGATGGTAGCCACACAGGAGGGACGGATCACTGCGAGCAACTAATTCAGCACATAAAAGTATTGGGATGATAGACGGCGGGTAACCGTGACCCCGTGTGTCAGAATTCCTAGCGCCATAGTGGCTCTGATTTTGTTCTGCATGGGTGTTATTTACTTGAGATGGAGGGCCATTCAGCTGCCCGATCTGTGGGTAATCCAGGTTCCAGTGGATTGGATCCCCTGCACGTGAAATTATTTTTGTAAAAGATGAATTTGTTAGATTTAATTAATATTAGAAGCATGGAGAAAGCCATGCAATAAGCGAAGGTGTGCGGTGGGCGCAGATATAGAAAGCAAATGTGCTGAGGGGTTACAAGAAAGCAGCCATAAATTTTGATTTAGTACAATAAATGTATAGTATTTACGATTACTAGCCTAGTATTATCTTAGGAGAGTTTCTCTTGTTTTCTAATTCTATGGTAGGGGTAGTTCACCGTGGGCAAGCGGTCCTAAGCAATACCCAAGGGATACGGTCATTTCCGCAGAGGAGGCAATGTAGTATCGCTACCTAGTCTTAAGTGAAATTTGTAACAAGGTGCCGTAGAGCATTGAATTTGCTACCACTGCCCGGTAAGCTCAGACTGGCGACAGGTAGGTAATAGCAACATGTATGCAAAAGTATTGCGAGATGGACTAGCCATGCTATGCGAAACTTGAAAGCGCTGTGGTAATAGCTGGATGGAGCAGGACGGTGACACTACAGCTGCGCTACAACTGTGTTATGAGCTACGTGACTGGAATCCGAGCAATGCTGCTTCAAACTACAGTGATGCCAATAAGTCGACGAGGTGCCACCATCTGCGGCTATGTTTTCATGACCGGGAAGGGGCAACAGTCTCTCGCACTACTTGCACCCTGCGGGACTTGGTGGCACAGCACAGTACACCTGCCGTCTAGGCCAGCCGCCGCCAGACTCCTGCAGGAGCAGCGAGTCGTGCCCCGTGCACGGCAGTCATCTCTCGTCACTGTGGAAGACACGAGCCATACCTCTACATGGATGTTCAGCATCAGGCGGCCTATGCAGCAAGAAGAATGAGCACGCCGCTGGCGTCAGAGCCGTGACCTACTGAAGGGCAGCTGGCTCGCATCCCAGGTCTGACGTCAGTCTCACTGGGCACCTACGCAAGTACCGTCCCCCTGGGGTGGAGGTCAGCCTCAAACTGACCATCGCCGGACTGCTGAGCCAGAGTGGGGCATGTCCAACTCTCATTTCGATGGTGAAATGTTGTAATTAAGAGCAATTAAGTGTCTTCTCAAGCAAGTCTGTCACTGGACCCCACCGGCTCACCACTTAGCCCCAACCGCGGCAAGTCGGCCCCTACAATATGTCTGCAGGAGTGTTGTGGTATCATTCCAGCAGAAACATATTGTTGTGGAGGATTGGAAATTTGTGGTAAGTTCCTGTGGACCAAACTGCTGAGGTCATCGGTCCCTAGGCTGACACGCTACTTCATGTAACTTAAACTAGCTTACTCTAAGGACAACACACACACCCATGCCCAGGGGAGGATTCGAACCCACAACGGGGGGAACCACACGAACAGGGGCAAATCGTCTGAGACAGCGCGGCTACCCCGCGCAGCTTGTGGAAGATTAGTTAAGGTAATACTTCCAGAATTTTTGTAGTGCATATGAACTGGATGGTGAATCACTCCAGAATTAAAGGATTTTACTTAAAAAATAATTATTTATTAGTGTACTAGCGCATATGAACTTACTGATGAAACACTGTAAAATAGAAAACTTTCTGTTTAAACATTAACTCATTGATATTACAGTATCCGAAACTTTATGGTGATAAGTTACGTAACTTCAAAAAGGATTAAACTTTAAAGTAGTCATACTGAGACGTTCACTGAAAGGACTGCTTCAGTTTTAACTACATTCATTAAGTAGTGAGGAGAAATCTAGCATTTAACGACAACACATTTATAATTGGTTAATGAACTGTAACTAGTAATTTTTGCTTCTTCTTGGTGTGTTAATTAACTATTTGATTTCTCTTTCAATCAGTGCTTCTTTGTCTTTGTATCTTCATAAACTAATTTCTTTAGCATTTAGGAAATGCCAATAAATTACTTAATGAAATTTTGCACATTTTATTCAATAAGTTTGCAGATTAATTTTGTGCATCAGTTACAGACAGTTTCTTACTATAATAACACTTCAATGGCGAGGCCAATGTCTTCTCACTTTTGGTTCATGTTTGTCTTAGCGTGCTGTATTTTCATTTTGTTGTCTACGAGAACATTCCGATTGTGGAAATCTTCCAAGGGAAGGGATGTGTAGCAGTTTCTAACTATATGTACCATAGAATTTAGTTCCAAACCTCACTTAGTAAATAAGAAGGATTATCCATTTATATCTGTATTCTGATTCGATCAACGATAACTGCAGATACGATTCAACAGTAAGCTGTCGCACAGAATATTTACGCTCTTTTCATTAACAGTTTCCTTTTGATGACTTAGTATTACGTAAAGCAGATGAAGCATTCCGTGCGCCTTTGGCGCTGCAACAACGAGAGCCGAGCAAAGTGCTGGCGGCTGACTATAATAGTCAAGGGGCTGAGCAGCGCCGAGTGAGCGCGCTGTTGGCGGCGGCTGCATGGATCGTTGTAAACAAAGCCGCACGTACAACGACTTGTTTGTAAGTCAACTATGTAAATATTAATGTACCAGGACTCAGCGAGCAATACAGAGCAGAATGTGTAAATAGGAAGTTATTTTGTTAACTGATTTATATACAGTTTTATTACCCTGTATCAACATTCTTACCTGTAAACTATATAACGTGTGACATTATAGTCGAACATGTATTACATCGATAGTAAACAGTTTACTGCTTTTTCTGGTACATCGTTTCGCTTAATTAAAGCCACTGGCATCCCTGAATTTCAATTAGACTTCTCATTTAGTACCTTCGAGAGCCTTAGCCCATTCACTAGTAACTTCCTTGCAGCCTCATATCAAGTGAACCGAACCCCACAACCTACGACCTACTTCCGCAGAGGGAAATCGTCAGAAGACGCTGGGTTTGTCGTCAATTCGAACTTTTGGTGTTCTGCCTCGATGAAGAAAAATAATGGTGTGGTTCCTGGCGTTTGGAAGGCCAAATTTGGACAGGCGAGTGTAATCTGTAGCAATACAGGGGATAGGATATTCAGCATCTATGATACTGGTTGTGATGAACACTGAGTCTCGTTTATATTGCAAAGGTTAATCAATTCTCAAACAATTAGCATCCACACCACAATAGCCCCTACCGCGCTGTTCCGCCGTGGCCTGCTCGAGGCAATCGACTGCGCATCGACGTTTTTGAATGTCTAATATATGTGTAGATATACCAAACTGAAAAATCCATTTTTTGCGCTTCAAGCGTTTTTTTCCAGTTCACGTATAAATTATTTGTCAGTAACTGTAGCGCTACGTCTTATTTACACCATCTCATTCGTTCTACGAGAATGGTCACGAGCTGTACATATTATTTTAGTGAGATTTCGTAAGGCCTGTGTAAAAGTCGCTGCTGTGACCATTAGCAATCTTACGCGTAGCAAAGAACACGTGTATAGAAACACAATGTAGTAACAATATGAGCTGCGCGGGGTAGCCGTGCGGTCAGGGCGCCTTGTCACGATTCGTGCGGCTATCCTCCGTCGGAGGTTCGAGTCCTAACTCGGGTGTGTGTATTATGTCCTTAGCGTAAGTTAAAATTAGATTAAGTAATGTGTAAGCCTAGGGACCGCTGATCTCAGCAGTCTGATCTCACAGGAACTTGCCATAAATTTAATAACAACATTTACTGATTAAGAGAAACTAAGAAGCATTTGGAATCGTAATATTCAACTAGTTTGAAGCATCTTCTGTGATTGAAATGCCGGCCAGAGTGGCCGAGGGTTCTAGGCGCTTCAGTCTGGAATTGCGTGACCGCTACGGTCGCAGGTTCGAATCCTGCCCCGGGGCATGGATGTGTGCGATGTCCTTAGGTTAGTTAGGTTTAAGTAGTTCTAAGTTCTAGGGGACTGATGACCACAGCTGTTACGTTCCATAGTTCTCAGAGCCATTTGACCCATTTTTTGTGATTGAAATGCTACATTTATACGCAAGGTTTTAAAAACTCAATTTTTTAACTCTTTTTGGCCCTCATATATCTAGTGTTATATTCGACCAGAATAGGTGACTTTTAGGCAGCCGAGGACCTAGACAAGTCCGCAGACATAATCCAGGTTCGGATACGACAAAAAGTTCGGCACGCGAACCAGAATTAACTTTGGTTGTAGACATTTATTGAAAGAATTACAGCAATCCTTGACCTACTTCTCAATGTATTCAGTTCAGGAAATCACACATTTGCATATTTTTTCATCCTTTCGTCACATAAATTTGCACGGTACGTAACAGCTAACTGCACCTTGCCATTAGTTCGAAAATGTTACCTACCCAAGAGTTTCTTCACGTGAAACAAAAATGGAAATCACAGGAAGCAAGATAATTACTACGTACATAGGATGGATAGTGAAACACTTCTCATCTTAACGCCTGCAGAAAATATCTGGATCACAGTGCCGTATTTTAGCGACTAATCCAGTGCATAGCACAATACCTATACCGAGTACCTAGCACGGGTTGCGCTGACAGTCTGTTGCAGTTTAGGGAACAGAATATCTCGAAGAAATATTTTTGATTTCTGTAATTATAAAGCGTACTTTTGACGAACTTCTGAAAATGGTCTAATCTACCTGCCCATGACGCGCGGAACGTACACTAGACAGAGTTGACACTAAATTTCTATCTGCACTACATTCTGTTCTATCAAAAACTTTATTGCAGAATTGTCATCGCAGTCCGTGGGTGAAGGAATAGTAGCTACTAATGTCTTTCGCTACAACGGCTGTATTGTGAGCATTCGGGAAATATGAACTGTCACATTCAAGATATACAGATAGACACGCAGTAGTTTTTTAAAGACTTTTAACCAATAGCTTTCTACCCCCGCATCGCGTATGTGATTCGGACCTTCTCGTTCCTTGTCCAGTCCAGACATGTACACTGCCTGTAATGACCTTGCGATAGCCTGTAACTTAAACTCGAAATATTCTTCCTACGAAAAAGGAAGAAGGAGACTAAACTTTAAATTCTAAAAACCTTACGAAAGTGGGAAACCTTTGAGTAGCCACATTGAGTGTAGATGTGATACAGCTATGAGAGTTTTTCATATTTCTACTACCCGACGCAGTGTTTGATGCTGGACCGAACGCTGTTATTGTAGCCAGGAGCTTGTATCGAGCAAAGCGACCGCCAGTGTCATATATCAAAGGCAACCACACCACCAAGCCACTGGGAACTTTCTTCTGGGAAAGAAAGCTTTAGATGAAATAAACGACCAAGAATAAAGTTGACGTGCTTTTTCGGATGCGTTGGACCAAGTTTTACCAGCTTGCATGCACGTTCTTTTTCTTCTTTTCTTCTCAGTGGCGACAGAGAGAAAGCGTCGACGGATTATTCACAAAACAATGGCGCGTGGCGTTGCTGGATTATTTAGTCTTCTGTGCAAATGGTGCTTACATAAATTTAAATTCTGGAAAGGAGGTAAACTACTTCTGGTAGGGAACAGTAATTCCACATTCAAACACGAAAATCAATTTGGCACCCTGACAAATACTTGCACCTTTAGGGAACTTAACAGTGACAAAGTAGTTAATGACAGAGCACAAAATATTGCGAAGTCATATACTTATATTTGCAGCAGATTTGGTTTATGTATTAGAGCTGGATGTGTGATTCAGACATAAATAAAAGTTAATGATGTGAGTGAACAGAATAGTGGAACAGATAACAGAGGTAAAAGAGTCGCGTTTCCGGATAAAAAGTTTGATATTATAAATGTTATTGAGGACGTTAGTGACTGGGGACCAGTTTTCAGTTGAAGGGGTAGATCAGTGGTCCAGTATTAAAGTGACGGCTAGATTTCATGTTACAAAAAACTCATCATTTAATATGAAGAAATATGTAGGACTGAATTTTTGCAGACTTTGGTGGAATTTATTGAACTGGGAGGCCGTTGGCACAGTTCCCCTTACTTGTCTGACAACTGCGGTGACATAACGGGCATCAGGCAGCAAAATTAAATAAAATGAATTGCCAAAACTTCAGTCCAGCAGTTACTGTACTAGTTCCCGGGTTCGATTCCCGGCGGGGTCAGGGATTTTCTCCGCCTCGTGATGACTGGGTGTTGTGTGATGTCCTTAGGTTAGTTAGGTTTACGTAGTTCTAAGTTCTACGGGACTGATGACCTCAGATATTAGGTCCCATAGTGCTCAGAGCCATTTGAACCATTTTGTTCTGGCGAAAGATCTTCTACTGAATGTGTGAGAAGCATAACAGGGCCGTAAGAATTTCAGGGGAAGCGTGATAACTTTGAACCCCATACCAGGGATAGACCTTAGGAAGGAAGGACCGCCACAGCAGCAAGTAAAGCAGGACTACTTATCAACAAACAAAAAACAGAATAAATGTAAGTAGGCAGAACTGAATATACACAGGAGCACTTCACATTTAACGGAGACAAGTTCAAGTCTGTTGATCAGTTCAAGTACCTGGGAAGTTCATGAAATTATTGTAATAAAGATAAATGGATTCAAACTAAAGAGTTACTGCTGGCTCCAGATGTCTATATGCCCTCATAGATATGTTCAACTCTAAAGCCATGACACATTCTGCGGAAATGAAGATCTACAATGCCATTGTGCGCCCCATTGTCCTCTGGTTCAGAGATCTGGACACTAACTAAAAGGGAGACGCAAAAGCTTCTAACATTTGAAAGAAAGTCGATGAGCAGAATCTGGGTCCCGGTGAGAGACAGAGATACTGGGAGAGCAAGAAAGAATAATGTAATTTATGACATCATAAACCAGCCCAACGATTTACAATATCAGTTTTAATTCTCATCGTCAGCCACTCATTCGAGACGAAACTCTACGTCATTTGAAATACGAGGTAGGTAATAGGTGGTGAAGTATCAAAAAAGTCGAAACCAAAGAATCGACAAATATGAACATTCGACAGGAATTTAAATACAGTTCCATCATAAAGCTGCTCTGGGGCTCTAACAACTGGTCTACCGCCGTCGGTTCAAATGGCTCTGAGCACTATGGGACTCAACTGCTGAGGTCATAAGTCCCCTAGAACTTAGAACTACTTAAACCTAACTAACCTAAGGACATCACACACATCCATGCCCGAGGCAGGATTCGAACCTGCGACCGTAGCAGTCGCGCGGCTCCGGACTGAGCGCCTAGAACCGCTAGACCACCGCGGCCGGCACCGCCGTCGGTTATTCGCCCCAACAAGTCCCTGATAAGCCACAACATTATGAATACTGCTCACCGCAAGACTAAATGCCTCCTGGTGGCTCTGGGGACGCTTGATTCGGTAAGATAAGTATATAAGTGGTGCAGAAACGAATGAGGAACCATTCCAGCAGAGGCACTGGCTGCAAACGGGGAAATTTATCAAGATAAACGATTTTGACAAAGGGTAGATTGTTATGGCCCGTCACGTGAGAAAGAGCGTCTCGGAAGATGGTCGGCTATTTGCGTGCTACTGCCGTGAGCATCTATGGAAAGGGATTGAATGATGGTGAAACCACGAGTAGCCTGTGAGATGTTGGACGTCCACGCCTTATCCCAGAACGGGGAGGTCCAAGGCTTACCCGCACTGTAAAGCAGCGTAGGCGGCGATCTGTGGCAGATCTGACGACTGAGAACAGTGGTGATGCAGGCACAAATTTTTCGGAGCACACCGTTCAGCGAATACTGTTGAACATGCGACTCCGCAGCAGACGCCCCTTACCAGATTGCAGCACGAATTATTGCACACTTATTTTTCTACCATACCATAACTTCTGTGAACAACAGAATGTAACATTTCCCACAGAAATAACTAGTAATGAAAACATCTGCGGTTATTTCGTGCAGAACACTGCAAAAGTGTACACCGACAATGCGTCTATCAGAGCATTACGATGTGTTTCTGATAATAAGTTCGTTCAGAACACCTACGTCGTTTGCTCTACAAGTTTACGTACCACGATAAATATAGCCACCCTTCATTAGGAAAAGAAGACATTTCTGGATCAACTTCTCCATCGAGCACAAACTGCAAAAATGGCTCTGAGCACTATGGGACTCAACTGCTGAGGTCATTAGTCCCACAAACTGCAATAGTAAGATGCGGTACTGACACTGAGTAACAATATCTGACTCGGTCAGTCAGTGCATACTTACTTTCTAAGGTTTCAATTTGAGACTGACCACTGTTACGTGAACAGGAGCTTCCTACACATCAGTCTCAAATGCTAAACAGCGCAAAGATTTTCTGGGCGTCCTTTGGAAGTTTAAATCTAGGCTAAAGTCGCGAAGTCACCTACCGGATCATCCGAACAACAGGCCGGAGCCAGAGTATTGATGTACACTGCCTGACAAAAAAGTGAAGCATACGGAAGGGGAGGAGGAAATGAAATTAAACTTCATAACTTGAGATGGTGAGATGTAATGTTATTGCAGTGATTACAAAATCGAGTCAATTTTACAAAGACCATGAGAGTATGAATCCATGTATCAGTATGACGTTGCAGCCCTTCTTGCCTGGATGCATGTACTGATTTCGTTGGGAGGACTATCATGATGGCGTTGTAACCTTTCCTCAGGCAAGCTGACTCACAGTGTATTAACAGGTCATTGATGTACTGAATACTGACACTGGGACGGAATAGAAGTCAGAGCTGGTCCTACACATGTTCTATCGAGAACACATCTGGGGATAAGGCTGGCCACAGGAGTACCTCGACATCACAAAGAGAGTTCGTAGAGAGAGGTATCATGCGTGGACGAGCATTGCTCTGTTGAAAAATTGCACCAAGATATTATCGCATGTGAGCCAGCACATGAGGACCTAGAATGTCCGTGACGTAACATTGTGCCATCAGAGTTCCTCCAATCACTATCAGCCGTGACCTGAAGTCATACCCGATGGCACCAAACGCCATGACGCCAGAAGTAACAGCTGTGCCTCTCCAAAACAATGGGAGAATGGGACCTCTCTCCTGATCGTCGCCTTGCTGTCCGACGATGGTCATACAGTGTAGTGCAGAACCGCGATTCATTGTTGAACACAATGTGACTCCATTCAACAGCAGGTCATGCTTCACCGTCACGGCACCATTCCAAACGGAAGCTGTTTGTGTTGTCTTTTTAACGACAGCCTTCGAATGGCATGGTAATTCTCTGGTCCGGCTTCTGCTAGTCTCTGGCCAATCGTGCAGAATAACACAGAACGTGGCAGGGAGTCCGTTACTTCTTCTCGGATGTTTGGCGTAGATATGAAGGATCTAACATTTGCTTGGTGCACTATACGGCGATCCTTCCTTGTGGTGGTCAGACGTGGCAGACTGAAACCCTGACGACGAGTATGCCTCCCTTCACGCTCTCACGCAGTTCATTATCGGACCACTGTCACACCCGAATGCCCTAGAAATCTGATTGTAGCACGATTCGACCAGGCGGACAAATGGATGCCTAATATGGGGACGCTTTTAAACTCTGTCAGGTGATGATAGCGCTGTCTCACAGGTGTACGGGCAACTACGTGTCCGCCACAGTGATCACTCAACATCTGGTGCGGTTCACGCCCCTTGTATACCATACCAAATGTGTTAACAACATTAAACAGCGTGTTTGTCGCTGTTAGTAGTAGTTCATCCTGTAGTGAAATAGAATTGGATATTTCCTGTGAATTATTATGGGTGAAGGTTATACTCAACAATCGAGCTTAGTTAATAATTGGCTCCTTTTACCGACCTCCCGACTCAGCAGCGTTAGTGGCAGAACAACTGAGAGAAAATCTGGAAAACATTTCACATAAATTGCCTCAGCATGTTATAGTCTTAGGTGGAGATTTCAATTTACCAGATATAGACTGGGACACTCAGATGTTTAGGACGGGTGGTAGGGACAGAGCATCGAGTGACATTATACTGAGTGCACTATCCGAAAATTACCTCGAGCAGTTAAACAGAAAACCGACTCGTGGAGATAACATCTTGGACCTACTGATAACAAACAGACCCGAACTTTTCGACTCTGTAAGTGCAGAACAGGGAATCAGTGATCATAAGGCCGTTGCAGCATCCCTGAATATGGAAGTTAATAGGAATATAAAAAAAGGGAGGAAGGTTTATCTGTTTAGCAAGAGTAATAGAAGGCAGATTTCAGACTACCTAACAGATCAAAACGAAAATTTCTGTTCCGACACTGACAATGTTGATTGTTTATGGAAAAAGTTCAAGCCAATCGTAAAATGTGTTTTAGACAGGTACGTGCCGAGTAAAACTGTGAGGGACGGGAAATACCCACCGTGGTTCAACAACAAAGTTAGGAAACTACTGCGAAAGCAAAGAGAGCTTCACTGCAAGTTTAAACGCAGCCAAAACCTCTCAGACAAACAGAAGCTAAACGATGTCAAAGTTAGCGTAAGGAGGGCTATGCGTGAAGCGTTCAGTGAATTCGAAAGTAAAAATCCTAGGAAGTTCTGGTCTTACGTTAACTCAGTAAGTGGATCGAAACAGCATATCCAGACACTCTGGGATGATGATGGCATTGAAACAGAGGATGACACGCGTAAAGCTGAAATACTGAACACCTTTTTCCAAAGCTGTTTCACAGAGGAATACTGCACTGCAATTCCTTCTCTAAATCACCGCACGAACGAAAAAATGGCTGACATCGAAATAATTGTCCAAGGAATAAAAAAGCAACTGAAATCACTCATCAGAGGAAAGTCCACTGGACCTGACGGGATACCAATTCGATTCCACACAGAGTACGCGAAATAATTTGCCCCCCTTCCAACAGCCGTGTACCGCAAGTCTCTAGAGGAACGGAAGCTTCCCAATGACTGGAAAAGAGCACAGGTAGTCCCAGTTTTCAGGAAGGGTCGTCGAGCAGATGCGCAAAACTATAGGCCTATATCTCTGATATCGATCTGTTGTAGAATTTTAGAACATGTTTTTTGCTCGTGTATCATGTCATTTCTGGAAATCTAGACTCTACTCTGTAGGAATCAACATGGATTCCGGAAACAGTGATCGTGTGAGACCCAACTCGCTTTATTTGTTCATGAGACCCAGGTAGGTGCTATTTTCCTTGACTTCCGGAAGGCGTTCGATACAGTTCCACACTGTCGCCTGATAAACAAAGTAAAAGCCTACGGAATATCAGACCAGCTGTGTGGTTGGATTGAAGAGATTTTAGCAAACAGAACACAGCATGTTGTTCTCAATGGAGAGACGTCTACAGACGTTAAAGTAACCTCTGGCGTGCCACAGGGGAGTGTTATGGGACCATTGCTTTTCATAATATATATGAATGACCTAGTAGATAGTGTCGGAAGTTCCATGCGGCTTTTCGCGGATGATGCTGTAGTATACAGAGAAGTTGCGGTATTAGAAAATAGCAGCGAAATCCAGGAAGATATGCAGCGGATAGGCACTTGATGAAGGGAGTGGCAACTGACCCTTAACATAGACAAATGTAATGTATTGCGAATACATTGTATTATTGTATGATTATATGATAGTGGAACAAACACTGGTAGCAGTTACTTCTGTAAAATATCTGGGAGTATGCGTACGGAACGATGTGAAGTGGAATGATCATATAAAATTAATTGTTGGTAAGGTGGGTGCCAGGTTGAGATTCATTGGGAGAGTCCTTAGAAAATGCAGTCCATCAACAAAGGAGGTGGCTTACAAAACACTCGTTCGACCTGTACTTGAGTATTGCTCATCGGTGTGGGATCCGTACCAGGTCGGGTTGACGGAGGAGATAGAGAAGGTCCAAAGAAGAGCGTCGCGTTTCGTCACAGAGTTATTTGGTAAGCGTGATAGCGCTACGGAGATGTTTAGCAAACACAAGTGGCAGACTCTGTAAGAGAGGCGCTCTGCATCGCGGTGTAGCTTGCTGGCCAGGTTTCGAGAGGGTGTGTTTCTGGATGAAGTATCGAATATAATGCTTCCCCCTACTTATACCTCCCGAGGAGATCACGAATGTAAAATTAGAATGATTCGAGCGCGCACGGAGGCTTTCCGGCAGTTGTTCTTCCCGCGAACCATACGCGACTGGAACGAGAAAGGGAGGTAATGACAGTGGCACGTAAAGTGCCCTCCGCCACATACCGTTGGGTGGCTTGCGGAGTATAAATGTAGATGTAAATGCGAACGACGTTAATGGGCTCTGGTGAGTGATAGTTCTGTCACAAAGAACTGAAACTCTAATCACTTACATACCCGCCGATAGTGTGTAGGCGTACGAAGTTACACTGACATCCGATCGTATCTTCTCGGTGCTTCACTTTCTTTTTCTCAGACAGAGTATTTGTTCATACGCTACGCCGGACACAGCACTTTCGAAAGACCTCGTATGTTAGGGTAATACTAGTAAATGGGATGAGCAAGTGAAATCAGTGTTGCGAAGGTGAAAGATGACTTAGATTTGTCGGGAGCATTCTGGGAAAGTGCAGTGCATCTGTAAAGGAGAGCGCATTAAAACCGTTAATGTGACCATTGAGAGAGTATTTCTCCAGCGTTTGGATCTTTTTCAAGTATCCATCGAACGATTTCAGAGACTCGCTGCTAGGAACGTGACACGTCGGCGTAGTCTATACGAAAGAGAAACAGAGATGGTCGGGGATTTTAAACCACCTAGGCTCACCCTGACAGCGATTACCATGCAGTAGCGCTGATAAGTCGCTGCTGAGTACTGGTTACTCTTCGCGTTTTGCTGTTCCTGTTGATACATATCGATAAAATGAATATCGTACTAGAATAATTTTGGACCGCTATATCGAAATGGAACACTTTAAAAATTGCTTTGTTTGTAACAGGGAAGAAACCTTCGCTTTCCGTTGACACTGGACGTCGTATGATGGGTGTGATGAGCAGTATTTTTTTGGGCTTACGCCAGCTAAACACTGGAAAAACTAAACTGCAAATATCTCCTGAAACTTCAGAGAAAACGGAGTGCATCTGCTGACCCTAGTCCCTGGTCTCTCTCCCTGAGAGCCGCATCTCCTGCAGTGCATATTTATTTCGTCAGCCTAAATCATTCTTGGTTTTACTCACGATTTCTCACCTTCCACCTTTAATACGCTAAATGAATTCACAATTGCGAATAAGGACAACCATCAGCTGTAGAATGGAATGACGACAATGAAAATTTGTGCCGGACTTGGACTCGAACCCGGACTTCACGCTAATCGCAAGCGGTCGCCTTATCATTTGGCTATTCGTGCACGACTCACAGCTAGACCCATACCTCCATATGTCGTCAACCATGTGTCTACAACCTGTACTCGTGTCTCCATTATGAATATTCCTGTACAGGTCAGACGTTCTACTTGAAAGTCACTTGACCGGTGTCGGCAGATAAATACGACATTGCAGTGCCTGTGTTATCCTGATTACGTTGCAAAGTTCCTTTGGACATGCAAAGTAATCAGAATAACACAGGCACTGCAATGTCGTATTCCACCTTTAACTCCATCGTTAATTTCGACAGGCAGGCGATAACTCCACATTCTATGGGCATGTCCGAAGCAATCGGTTTCTATCCTTAGACAGTCTCCTCTAACGACATTGTGATTAAATTAACGCAGATGGTTGTTTCGACGGAAATGTATTCATTCTCAGGCAAGTAATTGAAAAGATGTGGGAATTTGATAAGAAGGTACACTGCCTATATACAGACTTCAAGAAAGTCTATGATAGCGTCCACGGAGAAAGCATGTGGAGGGTAATGGGAGACTCAGGAATACCTTCAAAACTGATCAGACTGACCAGATGTGCATTGAGAAAAATTTATGTAAAGTGAGGGATGAAGGCAGGGAGTCTGATATTTTACAACGGAAACAAGTTTCAGACAGGGAGACTGTATCTTCCCAGTCTCTTAAACCTGATATTGTAAATGGACGAAAAAGAGTGTCGTAAATTGGAAGAGGTGTAAATGTAGGTGGTCAAGTGAAAGTGTTGCCGTTTGCCGATGATATTGTCGCTGTAGCCGAGGAAAGAGAGAAACTAATACGAACAGCTAAAGAGGTAACGGAGGAGGCACAAAAAGTGGTTCTGAGGAGCAATCAAGATAAAACAGAGTGTATAACTGTAACAAGAAACAATAAAGAGGTAACGAATGACTTACCGACTATAGAAGATCTGTAATTTAAGGAAACTAGGTCCTTCAAATACACCGAGTGTCACCTCTGCTCAGACGCGGACTGGTGCCTCTCTCCCCCTTCACTCTGTCTTTCACTTTGTCGCTTTAAAACGATGGGAGGGGGGGGGGGGTGGAGAGAT
Organism: Schistocerca nitens; assembly: GCF_023898315.1. Taxonomy (NCBI): domain Eukaryota; kingdom Metazoa; phylum Arthropoda; class Insecta; order Orthoptera; family Acrididae; genus Schistocerca; species Schistocerca nitens. Next base: position 385,929,390 of record NC_064616.1, read on the forward strand.
TCATGAAATAAGCATTTACTGCGTCCTTTGTGGTAAGACTGGCACCACGGCGTTGCTAAGCACCTTCAAGACCTCCCCTTCTCTTGTGCACGACTCAACGTGTCGGTTACAAATGTAGGGCTATTGCTACGCGACAGAGTGGCGTCGGGAGTTATCTTTCAGTAATAAGTTTCTCCTTCTGTTTGTAATGACTTCCTTGAATACGGGTTCAATAATTCGAATGAGGGACGCACCCTTGCTTTGGCGCAGACTCTCTGTTGCCAAGGAGGAGACGTTTCAGGGCGCCGCAAAGTCAGTCACAACGTCCAGGGACGAAACCCTCTTGTTTTGCTACACAAATGAACGATGGAACTTCAAAGTTACCAAAAAAACTGAAATTCTGAGACAAACTGACGGCATACCGGACATAAAAACAGTTCTTTCTTCCTCTCTTCGATCGGGAGATCTCGACGGACACATACTTGCTTTCTGACCCTGAAGACCTCTCTTCGTTGGTAAGCGTAGCTTTGCCCTGTGATCAGTATGGATTCGGGAAGAGGTCATGACGTGAATTCGAGTTTGTGTTATTAATTGCATATGATATTTTATGGGGATGCATGATTGTGTAAGTAACACGTTACTATTCTTCTTTTAACACTTTTTTCTGACTTGCGAGTGGATCGTTGTTCATTCATTTCTTTCACAAGATTCCGGATACACTGCCCAGTGCGTGCTATCAACTCCTCCCATGATTGATTAACACTCCCCTATAAGACGTGCAATTGTATCTGTTCCGCAGGCGAAAGAAAGTCTGATCGAGATCCTTAGGGATGATGATTGCTTTTATAATTGCAATTTTATGTGCTCATTCGGCGTAACGGCCCAGAATTAGTCGAATGTGATGTTAGGTCTAACAACACGTATTAATCAAATCACGAAAAATAACTGTAGCTCCAGCAGTGATTGTAGCTGCTGATGCATGGGAGCGCTAGCAGGCCCTCGTGATGACGGGCGAGGAACAGATGATGAATACATGTTCGATGTTACAAGTACCAGAGAACATGTCGTCAAACCGAAAATCACAAAATAATAATTTGGAACTGCTCTATCGGACAGTCACATAAAATTCTACTTTAAAAAAGAATACGATTTTAACAAGAAACAATCCGACTATTTCCGCTGACAATGGGAGTCACTTGAAGTAAGCGATACGTTTGGGCTGACTCTACCTAAACTTTCCGAAAACAAACTTGTGAATACATGCAGCAACACCGGAAAAAATGTCCCTTGCAGCTCACGCGAGAGTCGAGAAGACGTCACTCATCTTTTATTTATTTCATGAAGGATTAAGGATAATGATACGAGATTTTTGTGCAAATAATAGTACTCAGGGACGTGATTGCGATACTTGGTTAATACTCTAACTCTTGCGTAAACCCAGATATAGAGGTAAGTATGAGTTTACAAATTGAGAGACCTATGTTTTGCACGACGTTGGAAAGCTCTTGAAAAGATGCGTACGGTGTTATAACGTTTGTTGGTGTTGACATGGAAACTTTCCGTCAAATCATCTGATAAATGTGCGAAACTGAGGGCAAAGTAGCCAGAATCCGCTACTGCAGTATAAAAACCTCCAAAATGGGCTCTCTGACTCAGCTCCGTTGTCAGACGCGGCAAGATGATAGGACGAAGCTACTAAGATAACACGTATTTAGTCTTGTCCCTGCCTTATACGACAGAGGCAAAGTTCTGCCACAGTTGTTGTTAATGGAAGTGCATGCTAAATTTTTATGTATCAGAAAGGGCTTAGGAAACCAATTCCAAATACGTATATGGTCGTAGGTTCCATAGTTTTGTACCTCACTTCAACATTTGCTCAAACTGTTTTCAGTTGGCTTCAGTTCGTATATTCAACCACCGTCATTTCTAAAGAGATGAGATGGCGTCAGTGGATGGTATGAGTATAGCGGCACATGCTGTGGCGATTCGTCGGTACATATCGTCGAAGGTGGTGAATTTCATCTTCTAGCGCTCTCCACAGAAATGAGTTAACAGCAGTTGAATCGGGACAAGCGGCAAGCCCGGTCACTGCAGCATGCCGTCCTATCAATAAGTCAAGGAATTCTTCAGTCAATGTTTGCATTGCAGCACGGAAACTGTGTCCTGAACAGCGACATGTTGATACCATTAAAATGACTTTTTTACAGAAAAATTAATAGAATGTTTGTAAATACGTTTGCGTACATGTTTCCGTACAAAACACGTAGGATGAAAAAAGGCCCAAAGTGAAATTTCCTACGACGCACTACGAACGTTTGCGCTCTACGATTTTCGTTGCTCTGTTTGATAAAACTTGTGGAGATTGACTGCTGATAATCAGTCCGTGTCAGGTAGATTTGTACTATAGTGGTTGGTATCCGTTGTTTCATTAGGAAGGAACACACGTTTCAAAAACGTAATATCGTAGATACAATATTTGACAGATTCTCATTTACCTAATCAAATATTCCTTGGTAATACGTCTCTTAACACACTCAAGACCGATAAACGTAGCATCCGCAACCTCTTCAAGAGCTCTTTCAGTTGCAGTCCGTTTGCACTTACATCCCGATCATGCGTCCCGATTCGCCTGAGTCCACCTACTGCGATACATATGCCTACACCAAGGTTTTGTTCTGTCACCGTTTGTCCAATATTCATCACACACGGTCAGCCCAACGAGACTTTATCAATTAAAAAAACACAAGTAAGTTAAGATAATGGTTTTAAAGTTTCAGGTGTTCCATACAGTCTATCCCCACTTTAGTACACAGCGTAGAACGTCCATACAGCCATGATAAACTGTCAGAAAAGTCCTTCTTTGAGATTTTGTGAAACTCACGCGTCAAACTGGCTTGAATGTCGGTAATGGTAAGTTCGTATTGATAACACTGAGTCTCGTCACCAGTGACGATTCATACAACTTCGGAACCTGGCATGAGAGCTCCACTTGGCGGCATTTACACGTTATAGCGGATGCTGGGCGATCTGTTTCTCAATTTTCGCCCATTTCTCAGACACTACCGTAAAAGCTTAGCCATCAACATTAACAAACGATACACTACAGTCTAACTTAAAAGTATGCTATTCAGTATAAAATCCTATATCGAATTAAAAGGTCCGCCTTTCTGCAATAACGCAATTTAGTTTTATTCCTCAAATATTTCCGACTACAGCTGTGGGATATTCAGTAGGTTTTTCTGTTATTGCTTTTTTTATTACTTTATGAGTCCGTGTGGACGAAAAACGAAGGAGCCACAAGTATATATCAACAAATTACATCATCATTGTTACTGTGGACTGTCCTCTGATGAACTTGATTAATATTTGGTTACTAAATGCGTTGCTGGTGGTATTTTTATATTTAAAATGACTTTTTCTTGCAGCAGTAACTGCATTGTGGTTGCTGTGGCTTACACCCACTTTTCAGACCAGTAACGTAAATGTGCAGTGAGAAGTGCGTGTAAGCAACAGGGTTGAAATAACAACCATAATCCTCAAATGGATATGAGAAAATCATTAACTTGAGCAATGATGACATTCCATATTAATATAGACTTGTGGCTGAGTTCGATTGACAGCCACAGTTCACATAGAGCGTAACAAAAGAACCAATGAGAGGAAAACCCACCGATGATGTCAGAACTGTGATGAAAATTATTTGGGTAATAAAATAAAATTGTATTCTTGTGAGAATTCAGACCCTTTAAATTAAATATTGTTTTCTGCAAGCAAGGGAACAGAGCTTAAATTCCACAATGGTACTTATAAACCTATATTTACTTCGATATCTCGACTTACACAAGTGTATTAACCATATAACACAGCTAGGTACCCAGCGGATTATGATTTGCTGATAACTTCGTTTCTATATCCTTATCCGTGCATGAAATAGAGAGGATATTAAATCTTATGCGACTCATCAGATGTGGTTCGCTATGGAAATTTCGATACAAATTGTACGGTGAAATGCTGAGTTTAAATATATTATACAGTAATTTTCGTGAAAAGTGCAATACCTGCAAACTGTAACCCGAATGAAATCAAACTCGGGTGTTGTCTACAACAGTCTACCAGTAATAAATGATTAAGATGGCAGAGAGACAGTACTTGACCCTGCAGCGTTCTCCCTGTATGACGCCAATCCGACAATAAGGAGTTCTCAAACAAAATGGAAATGTGAATGCCAATGTGCTTCGTCGTCATGAAGAGTTTAACAGAGCGAGAATAGTCTTCAACTGTAAAACTGATGACATTTCGACTCGTATGGAACAAGGTGCTACGAATGTGAGCGTGTGTGAAGCCAGTGTGTAGATGGTTCAAATGGCTCTGAGCACTATGGGACTTAACATCTATGGTCATCAGTCCCCTAGAACTTAGAACTACTTAAACCTAACTAACCTAAGGACAGCACACAACACCCAGTCATCACGAGGCAGAGAAAATCCCTGACCCCGCTGGGAATCGAACCCGGGAACCCGGGCGTGGGAAGCGACAACGCTACCGCACGACCACGAGCTGCGGACCCAGTGTGTAGAGAGCGCAGTACATCACACCGATGGGGACCGGATCACGCAGTGTGATGACAACAGCGCCAGAACCCACTCTACAGCTCCGTCTACAGTTGTGGCTTTTTGTAAAATATAATGTGTTTTTCAGAATTTTTGTCAATATGAGAGTCGTTCCGAAAGCAGTGCCTCCTATTTTCAATCATGGAAACTACATAAGATACATAAATCACAATAGCACAGCTAAACAGAGCAATATTTCAGCTACAGATTGTCATTTTTCCACATAGTCACCTGTATTCGTTATGTACCTTTGCCGACGATGAACCACAGCCTGCATGCCGCGCTTGTAAAAATCGGTATCAGCTGAAGCTAACCACTTAATTACAGCTTTGACAACAGCATCCGAATCTTGAAAATGTTCGCCAAATAGTCCATCTTTCAGAGGCCCAAAGAGATGAACTCACTTTACTTTACTTTTTCGTGTCTGGAAACCAGGTCACTATCTTTCAGCCCATTATAGGGCCACGTCGAAGGCTTCTTTCTTGTCCAGCCATAAATCTTCAAGGTTGCACCTAAGAGCAGTTTGGGCAGGGGAGAAGATGCTCCATATCCTGCACAGCGCCACAGTCACACTTATCATCCGTGTTCCCAAGACCCCACCTGATCGTATCTGTCTTCACTGGTGCCACCCACGCACTTATTCGGTTCAGTGTCCTCCATATCTTCCAGTTTGTGGTGAATCTGCTAGGCACTTCCTGTGCAAGTGGGTAATCAGCTGGTGGTTCTTCTATTATCGTGGCTAAGAATCTTTTACGGGATTTCAATAGTCCGGCTTTACACTCACTGCCAAAAAGAGGATGCCGTTCGTCAGCAGTTTGTCTGATCCTCTCTGTGAATTCACGTGATGTTCTCCGAGAGTTGGGATTCGCAAACCCGGCAGGGAAGTAAGTTTCATGCACCCCATTGTTAATCGACATGTTTCGTTAAGACTTATGTCGACCTTTGCATGAGTTGATCTGGACCATACTGGGCAGGCATATTCGGCTATAGAGAAGCATAAGGCTTGTGCGGTGGTTCTTAACATGGAAGGTTTAGCAAGCCATTTGCTATTAGCTAGTTTCCGCAGAATATTATTTCTGGCAGTTACCTTTTGTCGCGTCTTTTCGCAGTGGTAACTGTATGTCAGAGATCTATCGAGCACACGCCCATGTAAGTTGGTTTGTCGGTATGCTCCAGTGTGGTATTATACCAAGAGACATTAAGTTTACAGTTAGCTTGCCAGGATCTCGAAGGTGGAAGGCGGTGACTTGTGTTTTGGACGGGTTTGGCTTAAGAAAGTTGTCTTTATAATACTCTGAAATTTCTCTAAGAGCTTTCTCCAGCTTTTGTCCTTTATCCTCAAGGGTCCTCCCCTGTGCTATAATTGCCAGGTCATCCGCATACAGAAAATGTGCTGAATTGACAGTTTCTTCAGGCTCCAGGACATCCAAAAGAACCACACTCTGGAGCCGGCCGAAGTGGCCGTGCGGTTAAAGGCGCTGCAGTCTGGAACCGCAGGACCGCTACGGTCGCAGGTTCGAATCCTGCCTCGGGCATGGATGTTTGTGGTGTCCTTAGGTTAGTTAGGTTTAACTAGTTCTAAGTTCTAGGGGACTAATGACCTCAGCAGTTGAGTCCCATAGTGCTCAGAGCCATTTGAACCATTTGAACCACACTCTGGCTATCCCAGAAGACAGTGGACATCACTTTGCCTGCAGAAGGCTGTGTCTTGAATTTCTTCTCTGACGGAGAATTCACATGTTGCCATTCCATGGGCTGTCTATTGAATTCCGGCTCGTAGTGGTGACACCGCGGCTCATTTCCGGTGACGATGTTATTCAGAACACTGTCACCTTCAGCTTCATATTGGTCCAGCAGGTACCGACAAGTTTCCATTCGATGAGATTTTTGTTCTTCTGTAAGCACAGACTTTCCGATAAACAAGATCGTTGCAAAGTCATTACAGCCGATATTCAGCTTTGCACACAATTCTCTGGTCGTTATCCGCCGATCAGCACTGATGAGTTGATCAAGACGCTCTTCATTGCGAGGAATGACAGCTGTGCAGGACCGAAAGAGCCGTGGCTTGTCATGCACACTCTTTTCACCACCATGAAAATTCCGTGCTCATCGCCTTACATTGCCCGCGTCTCTTGTATCGTCTCCATACATCTTTAGCAAGCGTCGATGGATTTCAATCGGCGCAATTTCTCCATCAATGACGAATTCATTCACACGTCGCTGTTTTATACGCGCGTCCATATCAGACTCCATTTTGGAACCCTCCTCTGTTGGCGCCAACTACCGCAGAACAACGGAACCACCTGTAAATGAAAGAGGAAGGTTGAAGCATTAACACTACACCAACGACATCTAGCGCAGACAGAAAAAAATTGGAGGCACTACTTAGGGAACGACCCTCGTAATTTAACCATTTCTGCCTTATCTTATTACAAATTCCATGACCGTGGTTGTCTCGCAGGCAAAGCCTAGACTACGGCCCCGAAAGTCACGAGTAGGAGCGGAGAATTTTTCTCATTCTGGTCCCTCCTGGGCGACTTCGGTCCACTCAGCATTCTATCAAACTGAATGCCAGAAACCTTTGCTGGGGTAAAAGGTGACGGGAGCGATCGACTTACCAATCTCCTCCTCCTACTGCCAGGACGGAGAAAAGGCTGCCCTCTACCTGCAGTCAGGCCACAAACAGGTTCACGGGTTCAGCACCACAGACTTGACCTCTTTCTGTACACATTCAAAGCATGAGATAGCATATACAAAAATAGGCCATTGTAAACATAATGTTCAGGTGTACGGAAGTCATTTAATCCACGAACTGGTGGAGCACTTCTTTTCTGCAAAATCCGAGACAGACATCATATCGGTACACTTAAAACGTGGTGTGATACGAACCATTTCATAAACTGACATGTGCAGAACAGAATATTTGCTTAACAGGTTCTATTGCAAGGGGTACTGCCAAGTAACTAACTCCATCTGAACAGGCCATGAAGGCCCAACGGTACCGACCGGCCGTCGAGTCATCCTCAGACCCCAGGCGTCACTAGATGCGGATTTGGAGGGGTATGTGGTCAGCACATCGCTCTCCCGGCCGTATGTCAGTTTACGAGACCGGAGGTACTGCCAAGTACCTACCAAAATAACCACACTGCATCCTCCATGCACTTACAGCTCCAAATTATTTAACACCATCTTTTTCATACTAGTCCCAGCCACATTACCCTGACTAATTTTGTTGGATGGAACACGGTTGTTCGTGACGAATTTAAGTTCTGTCGAAGTACGAAAAAGCATTTTCAAAGTTTCACATCATGGAAACTATTGACAATCAGCAAACTATCACAACCATTCCTCATGTATGTAAATGTTTGAAATCGGAATCTTTCTTACGATATATTCAAATTTACTCTGCTGTTCTTAAACCACACAGTCTCACGAAAAAGTCAAGCACCCAGGAAGCAATGTCAATATAACTTCGTACATGTGCACACCATCAGCGAGTACGTAAATGATTAGCTTAGCAATTCTCTACAGGTAGAAGGGCCATTGGAGTGCATTAGTGATGTTCGTGACGCTACCAGGCCTGATAGGGTATATAAGGGCGTCAACAGCGTCAGCTTCAGTTCAGTACCTGCGGATTACAATAACAAACAATTTAAACTGGGAACATTACACAGAAAATGTGTGGGGAAGGCGACCCATGACTACAAATTCACTAAAGTGGCTGCTTACACATGGATCTCCGTCTTCTTCTGCGTGGTGTGGAATCCTTTCCAGATAGGATTGACGGTGGACATCGAAGAACTTCAGACAAGGAGAGCCTGTTTTGTATTATCGTGGACTAGAGGAGAGAATGTCAAGGGTGTCATATGTGAGCTACGATGACAACTATCAAAACAAAGGCGTTTCTCGTTGCTGTCTGATCTTTTCATGCAATTACAATCACCAACTTTCTGATCCGAATGCCAAAATATATTGTTGAGTCCCATCTGCATAGGGAGAAATGGCCACCGTAATAAAATAACTGAAATCAGAACCCGCGCCGTGCGGGAATAGCCGTGCGGTCTAAGACGCTGCAGTCATGGACAGTGCGGCTGGTCCCGGCGGAGGTTCGAGTCCTCCCTCGGGCATGGGTGTGTGTGTTTGTCCTTAGGATAATTTTGGTTAAGTAGTGTGTAAGCTTACGGACTGATGACCTTAGCAGTTAAGTCCCATAAGATTTCACACACATTTGAACATCAATCAAAACTCGCATGGAAAGGTTTCTGTGTTTATTTTCCCACGTGCTGTTAGAGAACGCAAAGCTCTGAAAATGGTTCTATGAACATTCCGTCTACATTACGTAAAACAACAGCAAAAACAGTATTACGTGGTGATTTATCTGCTATTGTGGGAGTAAAGGATAGCTGTCTAGTGACGTAGATGCATTTACTGCCTTCATATACACTTACATGCGGTGTGCAGACCAACATTCTTTAAGCCCTGATATAACAATTCTATCACCGTTTTCAGAAATAAATTCAAGTGTCTCTTGCATGGCAACGTAATTGTAGGATTTTAATAATTTTATAGCTTCAAGATTGTTAAAATTATTAACTCAGACATGATATCCAAAGTTATGGCATTAATGCGCACTGAATTCTTTAACTCTATTTACCAGTTTCACAGAACTGCATTATTTTTTACCATATTACCGTATTTCCCAAATCATTTGTTTAATTTCGTAAGATTTCTCGTTGTTGGAAAATTAAAATATTTTTCGCTCATTTCGCCAAATTTTATCTCTTACTAGTTGTTTCCCTGAAATTTCATCAGTCATTGTGCTCTATAACAACACTTTCTGGTAGAATAAGTACAAAGTATCATACAAACATGTAAACTACTGTAGCGTCTTGTTTTGTTATCAATGATTCCAGCTCACAGTTACGTCATACCTTAATGCACTACCGGCCATTAAAATTTCTACATCATGAAGATGACGTGCTATAGACACGAAATTTAACCGACAGGAAGAAGATGCTGTGATATGCAAATGATTAGCTTTTCAGAGCATTCACACAAGGTTGGAGCCGGTGACGACACCTACAACGTGCTGACATGAGGAAAGTTTCCAACCGATTTCTCATACACAAATAGCAGTTGACGGGCGTTGCCTGGTGAAACGTTGTTGTGATGCCTCGTGTAAGGAGGAGAAATGCGTACCATCACGTTTCCGACTGATAAAGGTCGGATTGTAGCCTATCGCGATTGCGGTTTATCGTATCGCGACATTGCTGCTCGCGTTCGTCGAGATCCAATGACTGTTAGCAGAATATGGAATCGATGGGTTCAGGAGGATAATACGGAACGCCGTGCTGGATTCCAACGGCCTCGTATCATTAGCAGTCGAGATGACAGGCATCTTATCCGCATGGCTGTAATGGCTCGTGCAGCCACGTCTCGATCCCTGAATCAACAGATGGAGACGTTTGTAAGACAACAACCATCTGCACGAACAGTTCGACGACGTTTTCAGCAGCATGGACTATCAGCTCTGACACTATGGCTGCGGTTACCCTTGACGCTGCGTCACGGACAGGAGCGCCTGCGATGGTGTACTCAACGACGAACCTGGGTGCACGAATGGCAAAACGGCATTTTTTCGGATGAATCCAGGTTCTGTTTACAGCATCATGATGGTCGCATCCGTGTTTGGCGACAACGCGGTGAACGCACATTGGAAGCGTGTATTCGTCATCGTCATACTGGCGTATCACCCGGTGCCATGGTATGGGGTGCCATTGGTTACACGTCTCGGTCACCTGTTGTTCGCATTGACGGCACTTTGAACAGTGGACGTTACATTTCAGATGTGTTACGACCCGTGGCTCTACCCTTCATTCGATCCCTGCGAAACCCTACATTTCAGCAGGATAATGCACGACCGCATGTTGCAGGCCTGTACGGGCCTTTCTGCATACAGAAAATGTTCGACTGCTGCCCTGGCCAGCACATTCTTCAGATCTCTCACCAACTGAAAACGTCTAGTCAATGGTGGCCGAGCAACTGGCTCGTCACAATACGCCAGTCACTACTCTTGATGCACTGTGGTATCGTGTTGAAGCTGCATGGGCAGCTGTTCCTGTACACGCCATCCAAGCTCTGTTTGACTCAATGCCCGGGCGTATCAAGGCCGTTATTACGGCCAGAGGTGGTTGTTCCGGGTACTGATTTCTCAGGATCTATGCACACAAATTTCGTGAAAATGTAATCATATGTCAGTTCTAGTATAATATATTTGTCCAATGAATACCCGTTTATCATCTGCATTTCTTCTTGGTGTAGCAGTTTTAATGGCCAGTAGTGTACATTTTAAAAAGAAAAAAAAAAAAAAAACATACAGATAGTGCGACTGATCAGAAATTTGTCTCTACACATTCCAGAAACATGAAAAGATAGCATCAACGTTGTGTTCCAGACATGTGACGTCTCTACAGTGCTCAGTACCACTAAGATCTGAAGAAACAGAGTGCCAAGTACGAAATTTAAGAGCCTTGTTACCTTCCCCAAATCTCACCTTCTTGTAACGTATATGTTGTGTGCGTTTTCTCTTCTTTGAAGCCATCGATATTAAGGAAGATGTTAGCACTGCAAAAATTAGCTGCTGAGTCATTAAGAGAAAGACGGATATTGGCGTGCAATTAGCTGCCTTCTTGCCTGCAGAAATTAAATGCAGAGTACGTAAAATATTCCTACGCAGGATGGTTCAAATGGCTCTGAGCACTATCGGACTTAACATCTGTGGTCATCAGTCCCCTATAACTTAGAACTACTTAAACCTAACTAGCCTAAGGACATCCCACACATCCATGCCCGAGGCAGGATTCGAACCTGCGACCGTAGCAGTCGCGCGGTTCCGGACTGAACGCCTAGAACCGCTAGACCACCGCGGCCGGCTCCTACGCAGGAGGCATGACACAATTAACATGAATAACGACAATTAAAAGACCTAAAAGACGTCGAAATAAAGCTCAATAGCCTGTAGCTATCCATGCTATAAAAACCTGTGAGCATTTTTCATTCGTTACCACCTCCGCATCTCTAATATCTTTAAAAATAGTGTTTGACCACTGCACACAACGGAAACTCGTCACAATATAGCAAAGTATCTGGAAAAGCAGCTGGTTATATTTATTATTTAAGGGCCACATAACCGTAAGTCAGACTGAGAATGCAAAACTGTTATTTAATCTAAGGAAGCGACCATTGACAATGACTACTACAGAGCAATGTTGTGAAAATTGTTACAAACGAAAATAAATGAATCTAAAGTCTAGGGCCTACGTTCAATCTGAACACTGTAGGAAAACAAATGAATAAGTGTTCCACATGTGGGCAGTTCGCAGAAGCTAGATAAATGAGACAAATATTTGATATAGATCACTGATCATTCAGGATGCGTAATCAGGTGAGTCAAATGCGTGCTGCCCAGACGACGGGTAAAGCTACTGCTTGAGCGAAACTTACGTACATTCCTTAAACGCAGTGAGAGGACGCCCGTCCGCATCAGGCGATAGCTGGGAAGTAAAACCTTTTAAAAACCAAGTTCTTTCTAGAACCCTCACAATTCTCAAGCTCCACTTGGAGGAGAGATTGACTGCTGCTGCCAATCTCATGGACGAGTATGTTCCCTTTTCTATGCAAAAACAGAGGAAAGCAAAAGAACCTTCCCTTTAGGACCCTGTAAAAAATATCATTACATTTCATGACTTTGGTACTGATTGTGAACAACCTCTCTCCACTAGTCAGCACTGGCGGTTGTGCGTATGGTGGTAGGGACGTTACTTTGGATTTGATAGTCCGTAATTTTGGAGGGGAACGACGAACATTCTCTCTTCAGGGAAGCCCCAGTAGGCGACCACTACATCAGCGTCTACACAGATACTCAGCAAGCCACCGCAACGTGCGTGGCGGAGGGTACCCTGTACCACCACTAGTCATTTCGTTTCCAGGTACACTCTAAAATAGAACGAAGGAAAAACGACTGTCTATATGCCTCTGTATGAGCCCTAATTTCTCGAATCTTATCTTCGTGGTCGTTAAGGGCAATGTATGTTGGCAGCAGTAGAATCGTCTGGCAGTCAGCTTCAAATACCGGTTCTCTAAAATTTCTCAGTAGTGTTTCTGGAAAAGAATGTCGCATTCCCTCCAGGGATTCCCATTTGAGTTCCCGAAGCATCTCCGTAACACTTATGTGTTGTTCGAAACTACCGGTAAGAAATCTAGCAACACGCCTCTGAACTGCTTCGATCTTTTCCTTCAGTCCGGCCTAGTACGAATCCCAAACACTCGAGCAGTTCTCAAGAACAGGTCGCACCAGCGTCATATGTGCGGTGTTCTTTACAGGTTATCCACTCTTTCCTAAAATTTTCCCAATAAACCAAAGTCAACCATTCGCCCCCTCCTTGATGTGTACACAGAAAGGCAAATTTCACACTGTGGGAAATCTGTGGAGACCGGCAACAACCGTGCCTGTGGCAAGCAGAGTAGAGTCAGGAAAGTCCACAATAAGCGTTTCGTGAAACAAGACCATCTCTGTGAAAACTGTTGGCCATCAAGGAGATGTTCGTTCCCTGCTGTTAAGGCAGCGTGAAAAGCTTGTGCCGAGCTTGCGGCAAGAAATCGAATTCTTGCCATTCCAAGAAAAATACCCCAATCCAACAAAATTAATTATTGCTTGATTGTGACAGCTGAAGCAAAATCGAAAAGCAATATGTGGTAGTCATGTCACAACTGTCAAGTATACATGTCATGCAATGAGACAGTGTTCTCAGAAACCAATCATATGTTGATCTGCATAAACCAGAAAACGATTTAACTATGGTATGAACGAGCGACGTGATCACCAACCAACTGGCGAAGGAATTAACTGATACTGGTACACGAAGTACACTATGTGATCAAAAGTATACAGACACCACCAAAAACATACGTGTCACTGTGCTGCCATCTTCTGCCAGGTACGCCATATCAGCGACGTCAGTAGTCATTAGATATCGTGAGAGTGCAGAATGGCGCGCTCCGCCGATCTCACGGACTTCGAACGTGGTCAGATGATTAGGTGTCACTTGTGTCGTTCGTCTGTACACGAGATTTCCACTCTCCTAAACATCCCTAGGTCCACTGTTTCCAACGTAATAGTGAAGTGAAAACGTGAAGGGACACGTACAGCAAGAAAGCGTACAGGCCGATCTAGTCTGTTGACTGACGGAGACCGCCGACAGTTGAAGAGGGTCGTAATGTGTAATAGGCAGACATCTGTCCAGACCATCGCACAGGAATTCCAAACTGCATCAGGATCCACTGCAAGTACTATGACAGTTAGGCGGGAGGTGAGAAAAATTGGATTTCATGGTCGAGCGGCTGCTCATATGCCACACATCACACCAATGAATGCCAAACAACGCGTCGCTTGGTATAACTAGCGTAAACATTGGACGATTGAACAGTAGAAAAACGTTGTGTGGAGTGACGAATCACGGTACACAATGGGCGATCCGATGGCAGGGTGTGGGTATGACCAATGCCCGGTGAACGTCATCTGCCAGCGTGTGTTGTGCCAACAGTAAAATTCGGAGGCGGTGGTGTTATGGCACCACCCTTTGTTGTTTTGCGTGGCACTATCATAGCACAGGCCTACATTGATGTTTAAGCACCTTCTTGCTTCCCACTGTTGAAGAGCAATTCGGGGATGGCGACTGCATCTTTCAACACGATCGAGCACCTGTTCAGAATGCATGGCCTGTGGCGGAATGGTTACGCGACAATAACATCACTGTAATGAACTGGCCTGCACAGAGTCCTGACCTGAATCCTATAGAACACTTTTGGGATTTCGTGCCGGGTCTCATCGACCGACATCGATACCTCTCCTCAGTTCAGCACTCCGTGTAGAATGGGCTGCCATTCCCAAGAAACCTTCCAGCACCTGATTGAACGTATGCCTGTGAGAGTGGAAGCTGTCATCAAGGCTAAAGCCCGTCTCACACGGAGCAAGGTTCGCCGCAAGTTTGCGAGATGGCGTGCATGCCTGCCGGCTTGCAGGGATAGGAGCCGGCTATCTTCCATGCCAAAGCTCTCCCACGGTGCAAGATCAGCAGTTAGTTGTGTTGTGATCGGCTGCATGTTGTATCGAACGAAGATGGCTGCTTCAGGTACAGATGTTCAAATAAAACTGGCGTTATTAGCTGTTTTGGTGCTAAACGATGTAGAAATGCATGCTAATGAGAGAAGAAGAGAGAAAGAATGGACGAAAAACTGGATTAAGAGGAGAAACGCTGGAAAAGGTGTGCTCTCCATGCTTCATAAAGAGTTGAGGTTAATTCGCATAACACCAACTTTTGTTTGAAAAGTATCACCATTTCATTACTGTTTGATTTTATAAATATACCGATAATGACTGTTATATACGACTTTATTTTATAGGATAGAAGATCGTACAACCTTTGCAAATTTTATACGAATGGATGTATTGGTATTTGCAACTCTTTTGAGTGCCTCTGCACGCAAGTGTTTATTATAATAGTTTGCGCTTTTCACAACGTACAGACACTGTTCTTCCCTATAAGTACATATCAATGCTTCAATCGCTTCCTTGGACCACTGCGGTGCCATTATTTAATAATTATAAGAACTTCCTACCGCACCTCACAACAGTAGAAAAGCGACTATCAACAAAGGCTTCCCGCCCAAGCTTTCCGCGTCTGACGTCACAAACGAAACGCCTCATGATTGGCCAACTTAGGTAGCACGCAGGGAACCTTGCAAGAAAAATAGCACCGGACCTATTCTGGAAATCTTACAAGGTTCCCAGCAAGGTAGCCTGCTAGCAGACGACGGAGCCCGCAAGGTAGCCGCCGCGCGAGCCAACAAGGAAACTTACAGCGAACCTTGCTCCGTGTGAGACGGGCTTTAGGGTGGGCCATCACATTACTGAATTCCAGCATTACCGGTGGAGGGCGCTACGAACTTGTAAGTCACTTTCAGCCTGGTGTCTGGATACTTTTGATCACATAGTGTATATGGCTTCATCTCCACAATTGTCGGTGGCTTGCGAAGTACAGAGACATATATAGTCAAATCACAGTTTACAGTAAATATTGCAAAAAAACTAGTGGTAGGTAAACTTTCCTGAACTAGCTTCTAAATAATGTAGGCCCCCCTCACCCTTCTGCCACCGTGTCGCCTGTTTAGCGCTGTTTTAAATGTCGCCAGTTTTGTTTTTTTATCTGGTGCGAATAGAAACCAGACTGTCACCGTTTTTTTTTTAAATTGTGCCTATCTATTTACTATGTGTTTTAATCAGCATCGCCGACCGTTTTATTTTTATATTTTCTTCGTATCTTTTTATCCATGTTTTCAGATTTTAACAGTCACCGTTTTATCGCCTGCTTTTGTTTGTTTTTCATATATCCTGATTCTGTTTTTTAACTTTTCTGTAGGTTGCAGAGTGGCGTATTGTGCTGCTGCCAGCAAGCCACTCTCCCCCCCCCCCCCAGGGGGGGGGAGGAGGGGGGGAATCGAAATCCAATACAGAAAAAATCCAAAGCTAGTTGATTCAACATCCATTTAACATAACGTATATATTTACACAGCATTGCTGTTGTTGGCGGAACATACGTAGCAATACATTGTGGAGGATGATGGTAATTAATGACAGTGTACAAAAAAACGTATTGCCATACGGTAACAGGTGAAGGATGCCAAAACAGTACAAAATTAATACGTACTATGTTCAAGTACACTGGTACAGTTAATGTATTGTAAAGGAAGTTTTGACATTGTAAGAGCGGGAAGAGCACAAGAGGCATAACTTCTTTTGGGAAGGATAACTGAATCCCAGCACAAAAATTCATGGGCACAAATTACAGCAGGTCTGCACAGGTTGTCTGAAACTACGTTCTTGTGAAGAAAGTTTGGTCATTCCAACAGGAAGAAAAGGACTCAACTATGTTGAACACATTATGGCAAGTTATGATGTTCACTAGGCCGACTTCTTCTACACAATACCGAGGGAGCGAATAATGAACTGATGAGGGAGCTATTGGATGGAAATAAAAGAAAAAAAAATCATTCGGGACAGCTTGCTTTGCTTCACTAAAGGATACAGAAGGCATAACTCACTGGAAAGTTATAACGCACAGTTCAAATATAAAAATTTTCTCATGCTATAGGGTTTCTTGTTTGAGATTTTTTTGTGGGAGAAACGTGCAAAATCTTCTTCTGTCTTGTTTTAGCGGACTTCCCGGTAGCAGTGATAAAAGTCTTAATAACTTGTATGTTGTCTGGGCTCCGCTTTAAAACAATATGAGGACATTTATATGTCTTTACTATTACGAGCTAAAGTACGCAACACCAGAGTCTTCTGATATTTGCTTCCAACAGTTCCCCATGTTCATATCAATAGTTATGAACGTACGGACTCTGATTGTTTGCTTCAATGATGACGCTTGCGATTAGATGCACAGCAGCCGCGCGGGATTAGCCGAGCGGTCTCAGGCGCTGCAGTCATGGACTGTGCGGCTGGTCCCGGCGGAGGTTCCAGTCCTCCCTCGGGCATGGATGTTTGTGTTTGTCCTTAGGATAATGTAGGTTAAGTAGTGTGTAAGCTTAGGGACTGATGACCTTAGCAGTTAAGTCCCATAAGATTTCACACACATTTGAACGTTTTTGATTAGATGCACAGTGCTCACTGATACCGTTGGCCCCGTGAGACCGTCCGTGTTTGGACGTCGTGGGGTGCGAAAGTAGACTGCGACTGTGTGTAGCAGGGCGTTTGTTTACTGCGGAGTAGAATTGTGCTCTACCAAAATTGCGGTTTGGTAGTTTTGGTCGAGTACATACATGACGTATTGGTAAGGAAAGAAAAATGAATGTGTAAGAGACAAACTGGGAGGTGACGACTTCTCATTGCCTTTCTTGTTTTTTACGTTTGTTTTGCACATAATTAGAATCACACGTCGTTCCTTGCTAGTCCATTGCGTATTTTATATCCTTACAGACTACAAATTATATTTTATGAGTAGTAACAATTAGTTAATCGCCTAACTTCTGCCCTTTTATACAACCAAAGCAATTACTCTTGATGCAAGTACAGTTTAAATGCACAAACACAAAAAAAAATGGTTCAAATGGCTCTGAGCACTATGGGACTTAACTTCTGAGGTCATCAGTCCCCTTGAACTTAGAACTGCTTAAACCTAACTAACCTAAGGACATCACACACATCCATGCCAGAGACAGAATTCGAACCTGCGACCGTAGCGGTCGCGCGGTTCCAGACTCTAGCGCCTAGAACCGCTCGGCTACCACAGCCGGCCACAAACCAAACACAGATACAAATATATATATATTGCTGTTATTTTCTGCTCAATAGAATGTTCATCATGGTCAAAGGCAAGAGTTTTTTGTTACTATTAATAAATGCGAAAGTCGCTTGTGAGTAAGAGAAACATGTTTTATCGACGAAGTATTGCAGCGACGTTTAATATATTTTTGCTTTGCGTTTTCGTTACCTCATTTTGAGGAAATTGCGTTTTGTAACGCTATATGATATTTTTAATAAAACATTCCTGTGTTTGACGTTACAAATCAACAATTTTCCAATAAAACCAGAATTAAACATTGTCATTTTGAATTTTGGTACAAATATTGTTTATTCCTAAGTAACAGACAGGAGGATAACTATGTAGGACAAAAATGTTCCCCTGATTACCTGACACTCGCTCAGTTCCTAAACGGTTCACCGCTTCCCGTCTCTAGGGGACTCTAGAAAGACACTGATCGCATACGTAAAGAAAGCTATCGTTGTGAGGTAACGCCCAACAGGTATGCAACACTCCTAATGTACAGGTAACGTGGGTACATTAACTGACCAAATCTACTAGCAAAACTACCGTAGTCTGTGGCTACTTACGATAGTCTATGGTAGCCTGTCGAAGTTTTACAACTCCACTGCGGAGTGTCGTTTGTGCCCAAGGAAAGTGTCAACTAAACTGTAAGGGTAATGTCTTCGTCGAGGATAGAAACGATTAAATTTAGTTTTGAAAAGAAC
This sequence comes from Schistocerca nitens, assembly GCF_023898315.1. Lineage (NCBI taxonomy): Eukaryota > Metazoa > Arthropoda > Insecta > Orthoptera > Acrididae > Schistocerca > Schistocerca nitens. The sequence continues at coordinate 385,948,068 of NC_064616.1, forward strand.
ACCTTAAAGCCTGAATCCTTCGCCATTCGGAAACGGTTGATTAATTATGTCAATTTGCTTGATGAGGGAGTGATAGAAAGTCAGATTAACAACGCTATAAATTGTGTGTATGCTAAATGGACAAATAACGACGTTTATGAGTGAATAGTCAGGAACACTGATGATAGCACTTAATCTAGGTGTAATGATGGTTCTGTTCGCAGTGTTAATACTTTACGCAGGTCATGGCTTGCCACCTACGAGAGAAACATTCTTAGCTATATAGAACAGTTTACGGTATCAGGGAAAAATAGTGAACTGAAAATATTGGAATAGCTAACGCAGGATTACAAAAGCGTATACGCTCTTACGAGACTGTATGCGGTCATAGGACATGCGTTGGTCATGAAAACCAATCTAGCACATGCTTCGCATTCATTTCATCTGGAAACCCCAGTAAAAATTATGACCATAGACGCCCTGTACAACTGCACATTGCACAAAGACATACAGAAGTAATGACATATGAAGAGGAAGTTGTAATATCTAAAGCTCTTTATTGACAACAACAACACACAGTTACACACAACAGCCGTGACCCGAGCACCAGAATAACACAAGCACGAGGGAATATTAACTGAATAACACAAGTCCAGGTCAAGTTCGATCACATTCAATGTTCGTCCTACAATAACACGTAAGTGTCCAAGTCTGCGAGCGGAAACTTCTCCTTACACAGCTGAAGCACAAGAGGGCGAGACACCAGAACACTCGTCCGGCTGTGCCGCTGCCATCGAGTGAAGCAGGCGCTCCCGTATTGCTTTCTCACTGGGGGCGCCGGATACGAAAGTTGTGGTCGAGGTTGGTTGGTTGGTTGGTTGGTTGGTTTGGGGAAGGCGACCAAACAACGAGGTCACCGGTCCCACCGGATTAGGGAAGGATAGGGAAGGAAATCGGCCTTTCCCTTTCAAAGGAAGCATCGCGACATTGCCTGAAGCGATTTAGGGAAATCACGGAAAACCTAAATCAGAATGGTCGGACGCGGGTTTGAACCATCGTCCTCCCGAATGCGAGTCCAGTGTGCTAACCACTGCGCCACCTCGCTAGGTTTGCGGTCGTGCTGGCGGCGTACGTTGGCGCGCCGCCACAGATGTGAAAATGAGAGCTAGCGTTAGTGAGAGTAAAGAAGAACTGGGAAACAGTGAAACCAGCAGTTATAAACAAGCAGAAAACAAATGCGACGACGAATCTATTACCAATGAAGACAACGTGCTGGAAAAATTAGTGAAAAATTGACTCATTAACTAAAACTCTTCTACTCTGCGCCGGTCTTCAAAACCTTCATTGCGAAAGTAGAAATCAACAAGGGTACATTGTTCAAATCAGACAAGGCAAGAAACCAAGAAGGTAGGATGAGGAATCCAGACTCCTATACTGAATATCGAAAAACATAAAAGAGAAAAAAAGGACCACGAAATCGCGCCAGTCTCTGTGTCGCATGTCAAAGAAATGCATGAGCTGCAGAAAAAGTCTTCGCAGAAAGAGCTTGTGTCCTGGGCAGACGAACAACCGGACCCACCGAATGAAATTTAACTTCGAGTGTGCAATAGAAAGTATTGATGATCTGACGTAACATGATACAGATGATGTAAAACCTGTGTAATAGAACGAAGCGACAAACTTAATGAAACAATATACAATGGTCTCCAGCACCGCCTAAGGATAGAAATGTGGAAAACACTAACATATTCGAAACTGGGAACAAAATATAAACCATAAATATACACGCAGTCATACAGTTCTAACTGTGTAAAGAAACCCTATTTCAACTAACTTCTAAAACGTGAGACTTTCACATTTAATACATACATAAACCTCACCTAACAGCAAATTCGTTTTAGGGTTCCAATCTAAAAACACAAAAAGTGGTTGTTGAGATCTATACGTCCGGTTGAAGACTCAGTTATCACGAGAGTTTATATCCTTCAAATGATTTAATCAACTGCACTAAGTGTCAAAAACAGCTGAAAAACCAAGAGGACTAAAATTCTTATTTTTCTCAATTTTAATTTGTCTTAATGAGAGGTAAATCATTTTAATTTATTCGGTCTGAAGGACAAAGTTAGAAGTCCAACAAGATGAAGCATTATAATTTTATAAGAAAATGTTACATTTTGTTTATTTCATGAAGTACCTCTTTTCTTTACTAGTCCCTCTTCTAAAGGAGCACAGGCGATTGAATGGAAAAGTATTGACAGTACATATGGGTAACTTTTTTTATGGAAATGTAGCAGATCAGCTCGCCGACGAAGCCATAAGTGGAGAGCGAAAGAACGGGCTAGAAGGGGTGGTACGGTGACAAGAAAAATGTGGTGAAGTGCCAGACTACGAATACAAAGGCCTCGGACTCGATTCCCAGGCCGTCCCGGGATTTTATCTGACACTTTTCACTCATTTCAACCCTCTTAATGTGGTTCGGAATCCACGTTAAGCATACACCTGACTCGAAGGCACTGGCAACAGCGTACTATCTCTAATAGTACCATGCTCTATAAGGCACTGTGCTGTTCAAACCAGCCTTCGGGTTGCTGATAGTTTTATGCGGTATCGGTCATTATTAAGTCTCGCAGCTACACAGACCCACCACACATATTGTTTTAGCGTTCAGGAATTCTCTAAAGGAAGTAAAAATGCTTCAGCGCTTTAAATTACGGGAAGTATAAATGCAGCTAGAAATTATATTCAGAACCTATAAAGTGTATATACTATAATAAAATGACCAAAACCGGCAAAACGTTCTGTATTCTAGGATAATAAAACTGCACAACAGCTGCAAAAAATAAAACTCATATATGGGCGTTTGAAAAAGAATGTGAAATATTTTTGGAAGCGATTGTGTGGAAAACTTTTTGTTTAAAAAGCTATACACGGGTGTCCGGTTTTCAGTGGGCGTACGTCAGCTTAATGATGACGGGTACAGTTCCGATGCGCGTGAAACACATGACCGGCAGATGTCCGAACACAACGAAACTATATGCATTCTGAGTATGCAGTTACATTATTTATGTTTTTTATCATGGGGATGCTTTTTGCAGTCTGAAGAATACCGTTCACTCAGTCTTAATCGTAAATTATTAACGTCGAGAATTTTTACTAGTACTTTACTGAGAATGATACAGTACCTAGTTCCACATTTGTCTGTGAATGTCCATTTGAGCAGTATGTGAATTTTGAAACATTCTTTTGCTGACAAATACTTGAAGAATTTTATCGGGTTTCGATAATGAGGAACAAAATGGTGTAACGCCCACAGACGTAAAATTTCAGCACTCCACGCACAGAAGTATCGCGAACATTACGTCAGTAAAGCTTAAATCCTTTTCATTATCAGCTTGTGCTCGGCGATGAAGCTTGAAGATGAGAAATTTCGTCTCTAGATAATTTATAATTCGCTATTAATTCCGTTCATGTTGATCACTGCTAAAAACAATTTTCACTCGCGACAGTACCAACAACAGCAGCAGGTTACGTCAGTGCTGTGACGACAATTCATGTACCACCATGGGGAAATATTTTCAACCGCCGCTCCACAACTATGGAAAAGTTATCACCGACAACCAGTTAAACTGAGCACGCGGTAAAGGCGCAGCGTACGCCTCCGTATACAACAATAGAAACGTAGCCGTAGTCACTCTCTCACTGAGTGGTTACGGTTGTCATTGGTAACTAAAGAGCTATCAAATTGATAACTGGGAAAGGCGGATGTGGCAGAGAGTCTGTGCAGTGATGAAACAAAGGATAGAGTTTAATGCTCCATCGCACTGAAGTCACTTGAGGAGGTCATTAAAGACTGGCCAAATGGTGTGAGAGAGTCGACTGTGATTACGTGATGGAAACATTTTATTATTTACAAAAATGTTTAGAAACCGGTGAGATTCAAAATCACAATTGCTCAACAGTGATTTGAAATTCATTTGTTCTAAAGACGCATCCGTTATAACCACTGCGCTAGATCAGTTAGTATTAGTTGTATGTGTTTCCTGTCAGTCCTGTGTCTTGTGTTGCTTTCTGAAATCATAAATCTTCTGTGCATTGAGAATAAAATGAGATAAAATAGATAAATTCCCTGTAATGTATTTTCAACGAAAATGTTATCATTACAGCGATTTCCCGTTTATTTTCAGCGTGAGCTGTTCTACCTTTTCAGTTGGCATGCGGAAATTTTCTGTTTGTGGCGCTGCGAGTGCGAAGGTCGTCGCCCGGCTCCTAATCCGAGAGCAGCCAGCTTTACGCCGGTCGGCGGTCGCCTATGCGAATCAAAACTTAAGAGACTGCGCCGCTGGCTGGGAATCTCTTATCTCCTCTTAGCACGCGCCCCCACTCCGCACAGCTCCTCCTGCGCAGCTGCGGCTGACAGCTTCAGGAAAAACGCAGGGGCAAGAAAACAAGAGCTGACGCAAATGGAAGGGAGTAGCTTTCTCCTCCACTCACAATGGGGAATGCTGCTCAACTGCAGGGGCGTTTCTAGGAGGAGCTGCCGGTCATCACATTACATCGGCCATCTGTGGGTTTGGCCAACGTCTTCTTCTATCATCAGGGTGATAAAGTTAAGCAGAGGCAGAATCCTGCTACGGTTTTTAGACTACATGATACTGCACATTACGAGATATTGCTCAACTGTACGGTAACCATATGAAGCCGGATTAACTAAAGATAACAAGCGAGCATTTATTAAGATGATTGTATGCAGATGTTGCTGTCATTTATCGTGTTTTTAAGTCATCAGATTATCAAATACAACTGTAAAATCATTTAGACAAGATATCCGCGTAGTGTGAAAAGTTACAAATGACTCTAAATACTGAAAATTGTGAATTCATCCACATGACTACTAGAAGAAATCCGCTAAATTTCGGTTATACTATAATAAAAACACAAATCTAAATTCTGCAGATTCAGTTAAAAACTTAGCGATTACAAATACAAATAACTGAAACTGAAACTGTCACATAGGCAATATTGTGGGAAAGCGAACCAAAGACTGCGATTTATGGACAGAACATTTAGAAAATGCAACAGGGCTATAAAAGAGAGTCGGCCTGTGTGGACGAGCGGTTCTAGGCGCTTCAGTCTGGAATCACGCGACCGCTACGGTAGCAGGTTCGAATCCTGCCTCGGGCATGGAAGTGTGTAATGTCCTTAGGTTAGTTAGGTTTAAGTAGTTCTAAGTTCTAGGGGACTGATGACCTCAGATGTTAAGTCCCATAATGATCAGAGCCATTTGAACCATTTTTACTAAAGAGACTGCCTACACTACGCTTTTATGTCTTCTTCTGGAGTGTTACCCTGCGATATGGGATTGGCGCAAGACATCGAAAAAGTTCAGAAAAGGGCAGCTTATTTTGTATTATCGCGAAATAGGGAAGAGGATGCCACGCATATGATAGCGAACTGAGGTGGCAATCATTAAAACAAGGGCGTTTTCCGTTGCGGGACTATCTTCTCACGGAATTTCTATCACCAACTTTCTCCTCCGCATGCGAAAATATTTTGTTGGTGTCCACCTAAAAAAAATGGCTCTGAGCACTATGGGACTCAACTGCTGAGGTCATAAGTCCCCTAGAACTTAGAACTACTTAAACCTAACTAACCTAAGGACAACACACACAGCCATGCCCGAGGCAGGATTCGAACCTGCGACGTGTCCACCTATATGGGGAGAGTCATCATCATAATAAAATAAGAGAAATAACAGCTCGCATCGAAGAATTTAAGTGTTCGTTTTTCCTGCGCGCTGTTCGAAAGTAGAAAGGTAGAGAAATTGATTGAAGGTGGTTTGGTGTAACCCTCTGCCAGGCACTTGACTGTGAATTGCAGAGTAATCATGTAGATGTAGACGGGCGATGGTGATAATCATAGAGTTTTAATATTTGGACTGAGAGTAATGTCCGTGGTGAAATATTTATCTGATAGGCACTCGAAGAAGTCTACTTAGAAAAGTCCAAGAAGCAGTTTGCACGGTAGACTCCTAAGAATATTCTTCAGCATTCCACATATTACTCCCAGAAAGACACAAGTATAAAGTTAGCCTAGTAACACTTGTGAGTGAGTCGTATAATCAGTCATTCTCCTCATGCTCCATCCGTTAGAATGGAGAAAAGACCTTACTCCACTATACTACAAAACGTATTCGAATCCTGCCTCGGGCATGGGTGTGTGTGATGTCCTTAGGTTAGTTAGGTTTAAGTAGTTCTAAGTTCTAGGGGACTTATGACCTAAGATGTTGAGACCCATAGTGCTCAGAGCCATTTGAACCATTTTTCGTTAAGCTCTTCGCTCATATTCTGGCAGAATGACCTTCCAAACTATTTCCGGCACGTAGATAGAGTCCTCCCATAGGTCCCTTAAATATCTAAAGGAAGTTCCGCTATGGTTTCTTTGAAAAGAACGTATCCGGTATCTTTCCTTATATTTGTCCTATTAGAGCTTTTGTTCCATTTATTGCGACCTCCTCGTCAATGGAAAGGGGTCGATAATGTTTCTTATATTCGTGAAAAGTTCTCTCTGTTGCTAATTTTATGATGATTCGTAGAGTATAGCTGTAGAATAGAAGAGAGGATAGTTCATAAGACAAAATGTTTTATCAGTAGATTGGCAGTAGTGAATATGAGCGTTTTCTGAAACAGTATGATTCGTTTATCATGAAGTACAAATATTTGACGTATGCAGGAAAATTTCAGCATACAGAAAGTTTTATTAAGTATGACGAAAGGATTTTAGAAAAACGTAGTACAATCCTCCAACGTAAATAATTGCTCTTCAAATATTGTAGGACTATTGATGCAAGTAATGTTGGCCAACATTCGCCTACAAATCAATAAATAAAAGTCTTATGTTGTTTCTAATGGAAATTCATATTGTTTTTCGTCAAAAATGCACTCAGTATTCCGAAAAGATCCTTGTAATAATACACAGTCGCTGTGCGCAACGGAATCAAATTTGGTGGATAACCACTGATTATTAAGAACGAAGTGTTATCAGCATGGTGGAATCTTCAGTGCTCAAGAGCTGTAGCGAAAACAAAAAGTTTTCTGGTTGATACAGAAACATCAAAACGTAAAATACTTTTTGAAATATAAGCAAGAAACAGCACATGTGCGAAACAAATCAATAGTACATAAAAGTTTTGAGAAAATTCTGTTCTTCGTTAAACAAGCCAATTATTTAACTGAAGCGTGGAAGAACAACATTTCACTGCGCAATGAGAACTCAATTCGTAGAGTGATACCATCTGATACTTGCAGATTAAGGCCAGGAGGAAATTTCACTGCAAACTGCAACAAATAAAAGGTCTGCAAATCTCACTAGAATGAAAAAATGAAAATGCTCTTCTGATTTCGTTATTGTATGAGGAACCGCAGAAAACATCTTAGAAGCACTGCAAAGGTCTTTGGCATAGATTAAATCCATTACCACTAGGCACAAAAATATCCGAGAAGAAACTCATAAAGTCCTGTTGTGGACCTCTGTTCACTTATGTCTGAAAAAAGAACTCTCAGATAAATCGACTATTCAGGATGTTACCCGTACACTGAAATCAGGCCACGTTTCAGGCAGAGGGAAATCTTACAAAACAATATTACACTATGAGAGAGTGTAGCAAAATCCTTACAGCAGTATACGAGGGTTGTTCGTTTATGCCGGCCGGAGTGGCCAAGCGGTTCTAGGCGCTACAGTCTGGAACCGCGCGACCGCTCCGGTCGCAGGTCCGAATCCTGCCTCGGGCATGGATGTGTGTGATGTCTTTAGGTTAGTTAGGTTTAAGTAGTTCTAAGTTCTAGGGGACTGATGACCTCAGAAGTTAAGTCCCATAGTGCTCATAGCCATTTGAACCATTTTTTTTTTCGTTTATTAAGCTCCGATACTTCGCGAAATGGAAATCATAGTAAAAATTAAATATTTTTATTTACAACAGGTAGCTACACCTTCCAACTACTTCTTTACATAGTCGCCGCTCCGATTTTGAAGATCGAGGTGGCGTAGTGGTTAGCACACTGGACTCGCATTCTGGTTCAAAATGGCTCTGAGCACTATGGGACTTAACATCTATGGTCATCAGTCCCCTAGAACTTAGAACTACTTAAACCTAACTAACCTAAGGACAGCACACAACACCCAGCCATCACGAGGCAGAGAAAATCCCTGACCCCGCCGGGAATCGAACCCGGGAACCCGGGCGTCCAACTGAGGCGCCAGGTGGAAATGGCATGGCAAGCCGTTCCACAGGACTACACCCAGCATCTCTACGATCGTCTCCATGGGAGAATAGCAGCCTGCATTGCTGCGAAAGGTGGATATACACTGTACTAGTGCCGACATTGTGCATGCTCTGTTGCCTGTGTCTATGTGCCTGTGGTTCTGTCAGTGTGATCATGTGATGTATCTGACCCCAGGAATGTGTCAATAAAGTTTCCCCTTCCTGGGACAATGAATTCACGGTGTTCTTATTTCAATTTCCAGGAGTGTAATATGAGCCAACGTGCAGCAACAAGAAAAATAAATCAGTAGTAAAACTGGCTTAAAAGAATAATACAAAGTGAAATTTAGTAGCACTATGCATGGCAAACAGCAGCAGCAAAAAAAAAAAAAAAAAAAAAAAAAAAAAAAAAAAAAAAAAAAACTTATCTCTAAACATGACATAGCTCAAGCAGAAAAAATATTACACTAAAAATGGCCATGTCTAATACCTATGTCACATCTTAACACTAGAGTGATGCATCACGATAACTTACTCTACCAAAAAAAATTACCAAGTAGTTGAAAAGAAAATTATGTATGCAGTTCCTGTTACTAGTCCCTTATTATTGTTCTTTCCATTCCAAGAGCTCCTTTTTCGAAGAATGTGGATCATAAAGTAATTATTTAATAGATCTGTTGACAGAAAGTGTTCACATTAGCAAACACATTTAATTTTATTTTATGAAACCAATGCTGCAAGACAGCTGGAAACCAGATATCAAATGAAATAAGCAATTACGCAAACCAAAGCATAAAAATATCATTCAATAGTCATGTGACATTTCATAAGTTAGTAGAAATTCTCTCAACTCTCGTAGAAAGACGCTTGTCAGAATCAGGTGTGCAGATGTAAAAATATTTCTCGTCATTTCATTAGGCATTTCTGTAAATATCATAAATTAAGAGCTCCACAGTGTCAACATATGTTTTCAAGTTCGACCGTGTCGTTTTTGCGATGCTCTCTACAAAGAAACGTCAATAGCGAGGATAATGGCCTCCCTTTTTTTTCTACCTGTGCCGCTGAAAAGGGCTCGCAATAATGGCTTTTTTTTCAGGCGTCTGACACACCTGGCCACTCAGCTGGGTGCCCACGACGCATTACGTGCAGGTGGTCACTGAACTTTCTTACCAAAATATTTATGACACCAGTTTCCGCTACAGTGACAGTCTCATATAAATATATTTCACAGGTCAAGAATTTGGGTTACAAATGTGTAGAAACAAAATCCTATAAATACAGTATAACAGCGTCCAAAAAATTTTCGCCAGCATTGTGATACATTCATGCATATACACACATTTCATAACTCTTAAAGTACGATTCTTGGTTTCCAACAACCTTTTTCACAAACCATAGTCCCTAACTTCTATTCATTATTCATATACATATAAACACACATTCCTTATATAGCATCAGCTTATTGATCATAAACATACCTCAACAGCATAATACACATCGTCGTCGTAAAAATAACATCATAACACCTCAGTCAAATCTCAAAAACGTCGTAGCTTTCTGCAATAATTTCAAACCCTAAAAAATATTCTCTGCTCATTTCAATAGTATCATCTACCTCAAACGTACCTTAAAAATCATGATCTCATACCAAATACATCATTCAAAGCTCTCATAATATCACAATGGTTCTGAAAAAATATGAACAGTTCACAAAGTACTGACAAAATGCAATTTCATAAGTGTGAAGTTATCCAACGGTATAATTACGTAAACATCTGTCACTGAGATAGTAAAAAAAATGTTTCTTACTCTGTTAAATGATCAGGTAGCTGTGTAATTTATGTGTTAGAGAAATACGGTACCAATGTGTAAAGTTGTATAAGCAAATACCATATTAGCTAGGGCTCCTTGTGCTTGCCAAACACATGGTACACAAAGTAAGCGTGTACCCCCCTGAGGATTAATGTAATTATACCCTCAGGTGTTACAGATTACAGCAATGGAATGAAATATATCACGGAAAACCCTTGTATCATTGTACTTCAAATATCTTAAAAAAAATAAATGTTTTAAGTGCAAAATTAATCACTCAAATACGTGTACTGTAGCGCTAAACTGTGCGTCATGTTGTAAGATAATCTCTGTGAAAGTCTCGTAGTTATCGTCCTCCGAAAGCTAAGTTCTGCAGAAGTCAATGTACTTACCTCATGATAAACAAAAGTGAAATGCTTTGTGTATAGATATCTTAGTTATTACGCTTATTACCGTGATGAAGAAAGTACTCTGCTGTAACGAATTGTTGTGCTACAGAAAAGGCTGTCTCCTTGTAGCTATACCACAAAAGTTACTACTAAAACATGTTTTACTTTCCAGAAGAATTCAGAAAAATTGTGCAGATATAAAACAGATACACCGCAAAAGCAAAAATGTAAATTGTGTCACACATTAGTAGCATCGTGATAAAACCGTGTAGTTGTCACATTAACTCCAGAATGTATTTTCAAGTAAACCAAAATGTTGCATTAAAATCTCATTAGCAGTACCAGTACATGTTCGAAGTATGTAAGCCTGATAGTCGTTACATAATCGTGTAACTAACAAGCAAGAATGCACACACACAATAACACTGTGTCGTCTGTTCACAATAACAATGCATTCGTAATTTCTGTTTAAATAAGTTCTCTTGGTTCTTGATTGGATATTTAACTTCAAACATTGTTGTATGTTAACAGATTCTAAGTCTGACAAAGCTTACTAGCAATGTAAAGTGAAAAGTTATATGGCAAAGACAAAGTTAAAAAGCAGATTATCTTTCTATAAACGGTTTTACATGTGAAATGTGGTGTAAACCTTTACTCTTCCTAGTACACAGAGTTTCAACTTCAACGCAATTATCATGTGGTATACGTCGGATTCTGTAAGGTCCATTGTAAACTAGAAAGAATTTGTGACTCAAGTGTTTCTTCTTAGGTGACAATGAATGAGCTTTAATGAGAACTTTCTGACCAATATATAATTTCTTTACATTTGCTTTACCGTGTAGTTTTCTCCTTTTGTCTGCTGCAGATTTTATATTTTTAATAGCCAAATCAATTATGTCTTTGTGTCGAAGTTTACGTGTATTCGGGAAAGGTACAAGCTCTCTGATTCTGTTCGGTGGTTTTTCATTCTTCAGTACAAGAGTAGGTGGTAAAGTAGTGGAGTTATGAGGCATTTCATTCAGCACATTTTGAAATAAGTGTAAATATCTGTCCCAATGCTGATGCTTTCTGTGACAATCAAGTCTGCAAAGCTTATTGATTTCTTTCATAATCCGTTCACACGGGTTACAATGTGGTGAGTACAATGAAATAAAAACAGGTGTGATTTTATGGTTCCGAAGCATGCGTGACCAAACAGCAGATCTGAATTGCGGTCCGTTATCTGAAATGACTTTACTAACGTGTCCAACTTCACGTAAGAAATTTTTAACAAAGGCGTTGGATACAGACCGTCCAGTGGCTTTACGTAACGGAGTGAAAGAAACAAATTTTGAAGTAAGTTCAACAGCGACTAGAACGTACGAAAATCCATTCGATGTTCTGACAAGGGGTCCCAATAGATCAACTGCAGCAAATTCTTTTAATTTAGAAGGAATGATAGGAAACAACGGAGCACGATGTGATATAGTAGATGGTTTCGCCTTTTGACAAAGTTTACAAATAGACAAGACTCTTCGAATTCTCTTTTCCATGTTGTTAAAATAACAAGTTGTTCGAAGAATATGATAACATTTTCGTGGACCAAAATGTACATAGCTGAAATGAATGTACCAAATGAGCTTATTAACAAAATCGTCTGGAATGCAAAGTACCCATAGCTTGTCATCAACAGTGCAGCGTTTGAAGAGTATGTTGTTTCTAACCAGGTAATAATGCCGAATCTGAGTGTGTGTCTTTTCATGCCATTTACTTTTGATGTCTTTCCAAATCGGATCTTTATCTTGTTCATGAGCAATGTCCTTTAAAGATGTGGTGATGAAGTTTTCAAAGGTGACTTTCTGAATGTAAAGAATACTGAAATTTTTCTCAATGTTGCCTTCTGTGTTACTTTTCTCAAGCCCAGCCGGTGCGCGTGACAGCGCGTCTGCAACAATGTTCTCCTTGCCGGGAATGTAGACTATTGTGAAGCGGAATTCTTGCAGAAACAATGCCCAACGTTTTAACCTGTCATGATTTAATTTTGAAGACATAAGAAATTGTAATGCACGATGATCACTGTATACTTTTACGTGCTTACCAGAAAGAAAGAAACGGAATTTGTTAAACGCCCAAACGATAGCTAAAGCTTCTAATTCAGTAACGGAATAATTTTTTTCAGATTTTGTTAGCACTCGGCAAGCAAAAGCAATCGTTTTCTGAACAGTAATGTCATTTTCTATGGCTTCTTGAAATAAATGGGCACCAAGACCGACTTTAGAAGAATCCGTGCTAGGCAGAAATCTTGTGACAGATCTGGAATGAGCTAGTATTGGCGCGTTAAGTAGAGATTCTTTCAAAGAGTTGAATTCCAACTGTGCTTCTTCGTCCCAGTTCCAAATAGTATTTTTTCCAGTGAGAGAACAAAAGTTTTGGTGTAACAAGAATTTGCATATTCAGAAAACGACGGTAAAAATTTACGAGACCTAGAAAACTGCGGGCTTGTCTTTTTGTGGATGGAACTGGAATGGCTCTGATTGCTTCTAACTTTTCAGGATCCAGCTGAATGCCTTCAGAAGAAATAATATGTCCCAAAAACCTCACCTTTGACCTACCGAATTCAGACTTTTCCAAGTTAACTGTAATTCCAGATTCTGCAAAAATACGTAACAAACTGTTGAGGATGCGATTATGTTGTTCCCATGAAGCTTCTGCTATTAGAATATCGTCCACATATAAGGTGATGTGACGTTTTAAGAACTCAGGTAATATGGAATTTAGCCCGCGAATGAATGCTGCTGAAGAAATGTTCAAACCAAAAGGAAGTTTCCGAAACTGATAACAAGCGCCGAAACAAAGGAAAGCTGTGTATTTTCTACATTCTGGATGAAGTTCGATCTGATGAAAGCTGGATCTGAGATCAATGGAAGACAACACGTTTACACCATTAAAATTTTGAAGAAGTTCTTCCAACGTTTGCGGCCTGTCTGTTTCAGGAATAATGATAGTATTGATTTGTCTCGAATCTAAGACAAGCCTGATCGATCCATTTTTCTTCTCAACAACATGTAATGGATTGTTGTATGAGCTTACTGCAGGCTCAATAATGCCCTCGTCAAGCATAGATTGTATTTCTGTTCTAACACGGTCCCTATAATGCGCCGGAATTACGTATGGTCTAACACAAAATTTAGTATGCTCACGAACACGAAATTGGTATTGAAATCCCTTGATTGTTCCTGTTTTGTGAGTAAAAACTGTGGAATGTGCTTGTAAAATATCAAAAAGGTCCTGCCTATCAGTGTCATTACAATTCTCAATTGTTTGAATTTTATTCTGAATTAACTCATTAGTATCAAGTGCGCCGTCGATATCACCCCTGTCAGTATTTGCAGAGTGATTGTTAGTGTCAAGTTCCGTCGAAAATTCCGAACTGTTGTCTAACAGGAGGTAAAGCCGATTAATTTCTTCGTCATGGTTTGAGAGCCAATCTTCAAATTTCAAAGCTACTGACTTACCTTCTTTTTCTAAACTTATTTCAGCATCGTGAAAGCTTAAGATTGCTTTGTATTCATTCAAAAAGTCTACTCCCAGTATAATTTCCGTCGACAATAATGGAACAATAAGAAAGTTCATAGAGAAGCTGTGGCTTTGACAAAAGAATTCTAAGTTGGTTTGTTGGCGTACATCTACACTTTTTCCAAAGATTGCACCTTGTAATTTAATCTTACGTAACGGAAGTGTGGGGCAATCGTTCGATTTGTTGCATTTGCTAAAGGCTGTTTCACTAATTACTGAAATGGGACTGCCAGAGTCAAGTACTGCCGTAAATTTTACGTCATTTACTGTAATGTGAATCACAGGATATGCAATGTTGTTATGTTTTACGTCGTGTTCTTGGAGTAAGATGTCCCTAATGTCTTCCATTTTTACGTAATTACTAGCTACGGCAGCTGCGTCGTTAGTCTCATACGAACGTTTTGTGGCTGCCTGCGGTATGAGTCATTGCCTATTGTCTCTTTGTTGGCGCGCGTCGTTATTGGGATTTGGAGACCTAACTTCTACAAATTCACCGTGACGAGAGGGCCCTGCCCTGTTTAAATCCCGCCAGTTCTGATGCAATTCAGGTCTGTCGTTACGATCACATCGTCTGTCGTCATGTTGGTAGTTCCTGTAGTTTCTTTCTTGTCGGTTAAGTGGTGGAGAATTTCTCCCTGAATCGTAACTGCGCGCTGGACCGTTGCGTCTAAAGTTATTCTGTCTCCCGTAATAATAATTATTTTGGTTCCCATATTGTCTGTTTCTCTGATTGTCTCTGTAATAGTCATTACCGCGGAGAGGTGATCTTTCCCTGTAATTATTACTACTCAGCCAACGGTTGTCTTACGGGTGGTGTCTGTTTTGGTCACGATTTACGTTATAAGAATAGCCTTGTCGTGTATTATTTCTGTCATCGCGGAATTGTGACAGATGTGACCTGTAATTGTTGTGTTCCTGTTCGCGCGTTCCGCGATTGTCAGTGTCAATTTCCAGTTCTTGTAACAGTCCCTGAAAAGCTTCAAAGTCGTCTTTGCAACGTCCTGCTAAAATAATATGCCGTAAATGTTCAGGTAATTTGATTAAGCAAATTCGGATGAGTTCTGAGGGGCTGTATGGGTTTGAAAGATGCTGATTCTTATGCAACATGTCTTCAAAATATTTCATAATACTGGAAAATTCAGATTGTTCGAAACGTTTCATCATTATGATGCTATGTTTTACTCGGTCTTGTGTGGCTTGAGACCAATATGCTGAGAGGAAGGCATGATAAAAATCTCCTTCACTGTGACAATCGTGAATGACCGATCGCATTCTTACAGCTGGTTCATTCTCCAAGTAGCCACACATAAATTCTAACCTGTGCTCCAATGACCAGTTGGGGGGAAAACAATGAGAGAATTGATGGAGCCACGCTTGTGGATGAATGTAGTTGGCAGAATTCTTAAATGTTTTGAATTTACGTGTAGTAATGAACAGCTTATAGTCAAAGTCATCATGTCGGCGAGTCCCATATCGGTCATTGTTAGGTCGTGTCGGCCGTTCCATCTCAAAATTCGGTGTGCCTTGCCAATTTCTTTCATAATTTCCGAAATGCGCTGTGTTATTATTTTGTGGCTGTTCCGTATTTCTATGTCCCTCTTCCTGTACTGGAGCGCAAGTGTCCTCTGAAATATGTAATTCTTATATTACCTGCGTCAACTGATCTTGTACTTCCCGGATTTCTCTTTTGTACTGTGTATTGATTTGATTTTGATTTTGTTTGAATTTTCTAATTTGTTCATACTCTTCTGTGTCAGTGAAGGCTACAGGTCTTGTGTCATTCAGACCATCATCTACCTTTGTAGATAAGTTAGTGACCTGATCCGAAAGTTCGGCTACTTTCTCCGATAGTGAACACATTTCCTCAGTGTGTTTTTCTGAACCAAGTTTCAGAGTGTCCATTTGTGTTGAAATCGAATCTACTGTGTCCTTCAAGTTTTCCTGAGTTTTTGCAAGTTGCGTAACCGAATCGGTAGATGCAACTGAGTCAAATTTAGCTTGCAAGGTCTCATGATTTTCATGAACAGTAGTTTGCAGTTCTTTTATGGCTGCTTCGTGATTCTGTAGTGCATTTTCATGACGCGAAAAAATAGGTTGGAAATGCTCACAAATTTGTGTTTTTACGTCATTACAGACTTTTTGACATTTCGATTCAATGGGATGTAACTCAGTAGTTAAATCCTCACGTGTATGTCCAAGAGTTTGCTCCAATGAGTCTAACTTTTGAAGATTTTGTTCCATTGCGTCTAACTTTTGAAGATTTTGTTCCATTGTGTCTAACTTTTGAAGCTTTTGTTGTGTTTGTCCCATTTGTTGTATTAATTGTAATAACAATGCACTGGTGTCTGGAACATGTTCCTCAGTGCTTTTCGGCAGTGAATTTGCACCGGAAACATTCACATTTTGACAAGCAGAAAACGTGTCTTGACTTATTTGAGAAAACGGTGAGGATCCAAAACCTGAATCTACAGTATTTGCGAGATCGTGTCGTGTCATTTCGGATTCCTGAGCCAAGCTATTGCCGACCGATCGATCGATAATGCTTCCCTGCTCACTAATTGTTTCACTGCCTACGCCATTGTTTGCAGCCCGCTCCATTTCCCTATGCACAGTTACCAAATTACTACTTTGAACGTCTGTTAATTCATTACACAGTGGTGCTGGCAAGCTAAGCACGTCGTCACTATTATTTCTCAGTTTGCTTTGGAGCCTAGTGTTACGTTTTTCACACGCCATTATTGTCACAGTATTTCACACGACAACACAGAAAATCACAATTTGAAGAGCAAAAATAAGAGAACACATTAACATAACACTGAAAATAATATCTAGTTAATTGCACCTGCGAAATACTTGGTGCAAATCTACATGCATGCCACAACTGTTTTACTGTACAACAATGAAAGACTGCAACTACAAAGGAGATTTTCTCTACAATTACGCGCTAGCAATAAACAAAAGCTACACTAATTACACAAACTACAAGAAAAAAAAACAGAAAATTCCAGTGAGGTATCCTAGGCTAAGGGTCGACATATGAAACGTCCCCTTTTGAACAATTTATACAGGACTGTGCTTAAACTGACACACAATATTTTCAGCGCAACGCAATCTGACTTTCAATAATCTCTACAAGAGAATGGCCCTGACTAACATTAACCTGTACTTTTCACAAATCACTTACCTCACAAAAATCTTGGTTACTCCCACTACTGCAATACAGCGAGCGCCACTACTGCCAGCTAAATAAAAGATTCAAACTATGGAAGGCACTAACTACTGATAGGGATAGTTAGCAAATGAAAGATATTAATAGAGAACAAACAATGTATTTACCTTAATATCATCAAAAGTCATAATATATATATAGGAGTTCATGACAAATTACAAAACTCCGCCATCTCTCTCCCCACATCCACCACTGCTGGCGGCTCATCTCCAACTGCCCAACGCTACGCGCTGTTCACAGCCAGCTGCCTAACACTACAATGGCGAGTATTACAACAATGAAAAGCAGCCACAGACTGCACACAGCACAGCCAGTGATTTTCATACAGAGGTGGCGTTACCAATAAAAAAACCTAAACAGCCTACTTACAATGTTTGGCTATTGTGATCAAAATGCCCAACGGGCGTGTGCTACGTATGCTGCTCGGTATCCTGGACGACATCATCCAAGTGTCCGTTCGCCGGATAGTTAAGTTATTTAAGGGAAGAGGAAGTGTTCAGCCACATGTGAAACGTCAACCACGACCTGCAATAAATGATGATGCCCAAGTAGGTGTTTTAGCTTCTGTCGTAGCTTATCCGCACATCAGTAGCAGACAAATTGCGCGAGAATCGGGAATTTCAAAAACGTCGGTGTTGAGAATGCTACATCAGCATCGATTGCACCCGTACCATATTTCTATGCACCAGGAATTGCATGGTGACGACTTTGAACGTCGTGTACAGTTCTGCCTCTGGGCACAAGAGAAATTACGGGACGATGAGAGACTTTTTGCACGCGTTTTATTTAGCGACGAAGCGTCATTCACCAACAGCGGCAACGTAAACCGGCATAATATGCACTATTGGGCAACGGAAAATCCACGATGGCTGCGACAAGTGGAACATCAGCGACCTTGGCGGGTTAATGTATGGTGCGGCATTATGAGAGGAAGGATAATTGCCCTCATTTTATCGATGGCAATCTAAATGGTGCAATGTATGCTGATTTCCTACGTAATACGTAATATTCTACCGATGTTACTACAAGATGTTTCACTGCATGACAGAATGGCAATGTACTTCCAACATGATGGATGTCCGGCACATAGGTCGCGTGCGGTTGAAGCGGTATTGAATACCATATTTCATGACAAGTGGATTGGTCGTCGAAGCACCATACCATGGCCCGCGCGTTCACCGGATATGACGTCCCCGGATTTGTTTCTGTGGGGAAAGTTGAAGGATATTTGCTATCGTGATCCACCGACAACGCCTGACAACATGCGTCAGCGCATTGTCAATGCATGTGCGAACATTATGGAAGGCGAACTACTCGCTGTTGAGAGAAATGTCGTTACACGTATTGCCAAATGCATTGAGGTTGACGGACATAATTTTGAGCATTTATTGCATTAATGTGGTATTAACAGGTAATCACCCAGTATCAGCATGCGTTCTCAGAAATAATAAGTTCACAAAGGTACATGTATCACATTGGAACAACATGTTTGTGAATATTCCAGCGCCATCTATCACAAAGCGAAAAAAGTAGTCCAACTAAAACATTCATATTTTTTTACATAGTACACGAATATGTAATAAAAATGGGTGTTCCTATTTAAAAAAACGCTGTTGATATCCATTTGACCTATGGCAGCGCCATCTAGCGGGCCAAACATAGCGCCATCTGGTTTCCCCCTTCAAGCTGGACAAGTCCTGTTCTTTGTAGTTTTTTCGTTTGACGCTTATTTCGTGAGATATTTGGCCCGGTCACGATCAATCGAGCACCCTGTATACACATTTCTGATGGATATTATTTGCATTCACAGCCATTACTTCTTGTACACAAACTTTCAGTCCGCTTATCTGGAAATAGATATTTCACCTGAGGTTAAATTACCGCGGTATTGAGATTTTTCTGCCCATTCGCGTCAGCTACCTATTTCTATGAAGCAAAAATACAGAAAACATTTTGAGTCTTGTGACTCAGAAGTGTTACTAAGGATGTCAACGATTATGCGACGCCGGCCGGTGTGGCCGAGCGGTTCTAGGCGCTTCAGTCTGGAACCGCGCGACCGCTACGGTCGCAGTTCGAATCCTGTCTCGGGCATGGATGTGTGTGATGCCCTTAGGTTAGGTAGGTTTAAGTAATTCTAAGTTCTAGGGGACTGATGACCTCAGATGTTAAGTCCCATAGTGCTTAGAGCCATTTGAACCATTTTGATTAAGCGACCTCAGAAAAATATTATTTGAATGTTGTAAGGGGTTCACCACCTTGCTGGAGCAAATGTAATTTCGATATATTGCTCACTTGCTAGAACGGCAATTCACAGGTGCTGCCTGAGACATAAATTAACTTTGTCCCTGTTAAAGAGAGAGCTGCAACAGAGTCGCAGGTCAGAGCAGTCCCTGCGGCAGTTGCAGTCGCTCACTGCTACAGCGTAGTTGTAGTCTGTCGCTGGTACAGCGCAGTTTATAGTTAGTAGTCACAGTGCAGAACAAATTGTAAATGTAACTGAATAATAATTGTGATCAGCCGCAGAGCTAAAAGATACCATGGAATGAATGATGGTGAGGCCGGCCGCGTTGGTCTAGCGGTTCTAGGCGCTCAGTCTGGAGCCGCGCGACTGCTACGGTCGCAGGTTCGAATCCTGCCTCGGGCATGGATGTGTGTGATGTCCTTAGGTTAGTTAGGTTTAAGTAGTTCTAAGTTCTAGGGGACTGATGACCATAGACGTTAAGTCCCATAGTGCTCAGAGCCATTTAGCCAATGATGGTGAACAAATGAATAATTGTTAATCTAATGAAAATCAACAGAGTAATTAAGTCGACCATCTATTGTAAGGTAAATTTTATTATTTTTATTGGCATGCGCGTAGTTACGTCACTCATCTGAGATGTTAATCTGAATTTGTTTCAATCTTTTCTTTTGTAATTCGTCAGCTCCATTTGACCCAGATTTGTAATATATTCAATTTTCCCGTGTAACGGATTGTAGATCTTTATCAATAACGTAAAAAATTTTCAGATTATAGTTGTTTTTACCAGTCAACTATAAAAGTATAATTTCCTGTTAAGTCATTGCCAGTCCCGATCCAGTCCTTTATCTAAATTAAAACGTTCCAGAATTTTTTCAGATCTTAGTCATGTGCTCTTTACTAATCAGATAGCTGTGCAGCTGTGTCACTAAGTGAAGTCAGTTTTTCTAGTAATTCAGATCTTAGACAAATATTATCCAGTATTAGTAGATAGGCCAGCATTGCACTAAGCTGTGCCATTTACAGGCAGATATACAGGGTGTTACAAAAAGGTACGGCGAAACTTTCAGGAAACATTCCTCACACACAAAGAAAGAAAATATCTTATGTGGACATGTGTCCGGAAACGCTTACTTTCCATGTTAGAGCTCATTTTATTACTTCTCTTCAAATCACATTAATCATGGAATGGAAACACACAGCAACAGAACGTACCAGCGTGACTTCAAACACTTTGTTACAGGAAATGTTCAAAATGTCCTCCGTTAGCAAGGATACATGCATTCACCCTCCGTCGCATGGAAACCCTGATGCGCTGATGCAGCCCTGGAGAATGGCGTATTGTATCACAGCCGTCCACAATACGAGCACGAAGAGTCTTTACATTTGGTACCGGGGTTGCGTAGACAAGAGCTTTCAAATGCCCCCATAAATGAAAATGAAGAAGGTTGAGGTCAAGAGAGTGTGGAGGCCATGGAATTGGTCCGCCTCTACCAATCCATCGGTCACCGAATCTGTTGTTGAGAAGCGTACGAACACTTCAACTGAAATGTGCAGGAGCTCCATCGTGCATGAACCACATGTTGTGTCGTACCTGTAAAGGCACATTTTCTAGTAGCACAGGTAGAGTATCCCGTATGAAATCACGATAACGTGCTCCATTCAGCTCTAACATGGAAATTAAGCGTTTCCGGACACATGTCCACATAACATCTTTTCTTTATTTGTGTGTGAGGAATGTTTCCTGAAAGTTTGGCCGTACCTGGTGTACGGCCAGTGTAGGAGATCGCTCCCCACACCATGATGCCGGGTGTTGGCCCTGTGTGCCTCGGTCGTATGCAGTCCTGATTGTGGCGCTCACCTGCACGGCGCCAAACACGCATACGACCATCATTGGCACCAAGGCAGAAGCGACTCTCATCGCTGAAGACGACACGTCTCCATTCGTCCGCCGGCCGCGGTGGTCTCGCGGTTCTAGGCGCGCAGTCCGGAACCGCGCGACTGCTCCGGTCGCAGGTTCGAATCCTGCCTCGGGCATGGATGTGTGTGATGTCCTTAGGTTAGTTAGGTTTAAGTAGTTCTAAGTTCTAGGGGACTGATGACCACAGCTGTTAAGTCCCATAGTGCTCAGAGCCATTTGAACCATTTTTCCATTCGTCCCTCCATTCACGCCTGTCGCGACACCACTGGAGGCGGGCTGCACGATGTTGGGGCGTGAACGGAAGACGGCCTAACGGTGTGCGGGACCGTAGCCCAGCTTCATGGAGACGGTTGCGAATGGTCCTCGCCGATACCCCAGGAGCAACAGTGTCCCTAATTTGCTGGGAAGTGGCGGTGCGGTCCCCTACGGCACTGCGTAGGATCCTACGGTCTTGGCGTGCATCCGTGCGTCGCTGCGGTCCGGCCCCAGGTCGACGGGCACGTGCACCTTCCGCCGACCACTGGCGACAACATCGATGTACTGTGGAGACCTCACGCCCCACGTGTTGAGCAATTCGGCGGTACGTCCACCCGGCCTCCCGCATGCCCACTATACGCCCTCGCTCCAAGTCCGTCAACTGCACATACGGTTCACGTCCACGCTGTCGCGGCATGCTACCAGTGTTAAAGACTGCGATGGAGCTCCGTATGCCACGGCAAACTGGCTGACACTGACGGCGGCGGTGCACAAATGCTGCGCAGCTAGCGCCATTCGACGGCCAACACCGCGGTTCCTGGTGTGTCCGCTGTGCCGTGCGTGTGATCATTGCTTGTACAGCCCTCTCGCAGTGTCCGGAGCAAGTATGGTGGGTCTGACACACCGGTGGCAATGTGTTCTTTTTTCCATTTCCAGGAGTGTATTAATTGAGGACAAAATTTCCAACCTTTCATTTGTGTGAAAACTTTCTCCCGCAACGTAGATTAGTGACTTAAATTGCAGCCTGGTTCACGTCGAAGTACAGTAGGTTTCACTCGGCTTTCCTGCTGATGATCTGCTGGGACAATGTTCGCAGGTAGGTGCAGGTTCGTCGTAAAGGGACGGAAAGAACCGCGCCGCCGCAGTAGCATTAGAAAAGGAGGGTGTATAGAGTGTGTCTTGAGAACGCGGAAAAACAGTGCAGTCGCTGTCTAAATGTGGAAACGGACCGATATATCTGACGTCCAAAAGCGTATGATCATTAGCTTTCGGCAAATGTTGGAAGCATTTCCGAAACAACTAAATTTGTAAACTGTTTGCATGTCGCCGTGGTTAAAGTATAGAAAACCGGCGCCGAGGCAACTGTGCTGCAGCACGCGCCATGTATGACGGGGGTGAACAACGACGACTTCGGAGATGTGTACAGGCGAATAGACATGCAACTGTTGAGCAACTGACAGCCCAGATGAAGCAAGTGGCTACCAACAGTGTCTCGTCAACGACGGTTCAGCGAACGTTGCCGCATATGGGCCTTCGCAACAGGCATCTGGTTCGTGCACCGACGCTGACAGCCGTTCGTGGGCGACGAAGACCGCAGTTTGACCCTAATACCACAACTGGACGTCCACTTAGTGGCATCAGATAGCTCTTTCAGATGAATTACGTTTTATGCTCCATCGGAAAAATGGCCGTTGTCGTGTACGGCGTGAAAGGGCTGAATGCAAATAAGGAGGGCGCGTTATGGTCTGGGGAACGTTTTCGTGGTTTTCCCTGGGTGATCTCGTCATTCTGGAAGGCATCCCGGATCAACCCAAGCATGCACCTACCGTTGGGAACTATGGTCACCCCGACATGCAATATGTTTCACCTCGGCACGGTGGCAGCTACCTGCAGGACAAGGCGAAGTGTCCCACAACTCGCACTGTACGTGCGTGGTTCGAAGAGCACAAAGATGAGTTTACCGCTCTCTCTTGCCCACCATATCCCCGGATTGAAACCCAGTCGAGTATCTATGGGGTGACCTCGATCGGGCTCTTTGCGCCATGGACAAAGCTAGTGCAGCTGGCCACGGCGCTGGAGCCGGCATGGTTGCACATCCCTGTCGGTACCTTCCAAACATCACTGCCCCTCTGTTCATGTACGTTTCGCAGCGGTCCGCAATGCAGCATGTGGTTTTCCAGGCGTTTAACAGGTGGCCAATTTAATGCGACCTGACAGTGTACTCCAAATATAGTTAACGCCAATGTTATTTCATTTGTTGAAGGATATTGTGTTAATCTGATAGGTGAGAAGCAGGAAACCAACTTATGTTCAGGAACATCTCCCGAACTTATGTGGCAGCCTAAGGAAACGGAGTTTCGAGTTCCGGTGAAAGTATTTGCTCGCATTTTTCGCTGATTTCGCTATTTTTAGCGAGTTGGGAGTGTGATATAGGTTGGAGGATAGATAGTAGCGGTGATAAGCAATAGGTGCAGGAGGGGCCGGGGGAGGAAATGTAAGCCATTCAGCTGTTTTTGTTACATCACAAACAAACACAGACACCCGCATATTCAAAGAATCTTGAGAGGATTCTCTTCGGTCACTTTTTCAAAAATAAACTCCGTCGTTACCAACTAGATCTGATTTACATGGTTAAAATGGTGATCTGAAACTGCTAATACTAACATATATTAACGTAAGAAATTTCTAAATATAAAAATTTCAGTGAAAAATACGCAGCCTAGGTACTGACAAATTACAGTTGAAATCCAATTTCAAACTTTAACGTTAACAGATATTTCACGTTATACTTCCCAGCCATTCTTCCTCGATGGTAATTTTAAAGCTGTTTATCTTGTAGATAAGAATAACTGTTACATGTTTTTTGAACCGAACTTTATTCTGTTTTTAACCAAATATGTTTCACCAAATTATTTTGGGTGTTCTCAGAGGTCTACAACATAAATGATTATCGCAATAATTATTTGCCTAACTATGAATAGGGGACTGATGACCTCAGATGTTAATTCCCATAGTGCTTAGAGTCGTTTGAACTATGAATATTTTATTTTCACAGTTTCATTTAGATATGTTGTGTCTCATACATCGCTTTTAGACTAACATTGCTTACAGAACAGTAACTGAATATGCCTAAAATATATTAGAGTGCTGAAGTGATATTTAAAACTCAAGGAATGAAACATAACTTTGCGAAATAAACTATTTCCAGATACAGAAAGCTCACAGCAACAATGAATTGTGTATGACTGCTTTAAGAAAGTGGGCAATGAAACTCTGTTAAGACGTTGTTCATTCAGTTATAGCTGTAATAATAAACCTTCACATGTGAGTAGAGCAAATGTCTTCATACTTTTGAGTTGTAATATATTATGATATAGGCGAGTATGGAAGAAATGAAATGTTACTGCTAACTGGAAAATCATGTATTTATTACATGGGTAGGACCCGCGTAATAATGACTTAGGATTAAATCTTACCTTCTGTGACAAGATGTAGACTGGTACAATTCATCCATTTGTTATTACAGATTAGACGAGTCTTTGGTACCCTACAAACATAAAGGAGTCGATGGCGGACCCAGAGGAAGTGTTCTCGCTCCATTGCTATTTGATATACACGCCAATGACCAGCCAATCAGATCGAACATATTTTCCTTTATCTATGCAGATGACACAGCCATCACTGGGCAGGACCAACTTTCGAAGGTGTGTGAAAGAAACTAACGGCAGAGATCAAAAACTTAGCTGTTTATTGGAATATGTTTAAAGCCGAACTCTGGAAAAAAAATGCAAGTCTGTGCTTTCCATTTGAGCAGCAAAGAGGCAAAAAGGAACTTAATGTAACATGGTACGGATATTGCCTTTCACATTGCGCTAATTCGTAATATCTCGGAGTTAGCCTTCATCACACATTTACCTGTAGGGAACACTGTGGAATTACAAAAATGAAAGTATGCGCCAGAACAGCACAATCCGAAAGTTGACACACAGTAGATGAAGAACACAGCTGACAGTTCTTCGTACATCTGCTTTGTCTTTACGTTTTTCCGCGGCGGAGTATGCGGCAACCATCTGGCGAAACTTTGCTCATAGAAAACAAGTTGATGTAGCCCTGAACGAGACAGGGCGTCATACCACTTATGGGCATAGCTCCCCCAGAAGTAAAGAGAAGAACGGAAGCAAGAGGCAGATCCGAGACACCTTATATTTGGACAAATACTTAGTCACTGAGATTAGAATCAAGGAAGAGCATTTTACAATCAGCTAAAGGAGCCCTATTATAGCCTAATAAACGCCAAGTTGAACTGTGGCGAAACTAGTCTCTAATAGACCCATGGAACAACCCAAAAGAGGCATTTTCTAGGGGGGGGGGGGAGGGGTTCGAACTCCCTTATACTACTCGGTAAGTCCTCATTCACCTAAGGACAGACGTATCCGAGTGTAAAGAAAATCTAAGGAAATGCGGCTGCATCAGCTCTGATGAACGCTGAGAATGTTGCGAACTGTAAGAGCCATGAAACTTGCTAATCTGCAGAAAGCTCTTTAGACGACTTGGTGGTAGCAAATAACAAGGCTATTGAGGTTGTTTTTTCTGGGGTAAATTTGGAAGTTGAAGACCTGAAGGACTTAATGGACAACTAACTTCATTAGTATAATATGTTTTAAAGTACTGACACGAATGTGTTAATAGAGTTTGTTTCAATACCACAAATTACAGTTTTACTTAACAATTTTATTGGGTCTATTGTATGATGTCTTGGCCAAAAATAAATAAATAAATCTACGATGAGAAATGCTCTACTGGAGAAGATGATCATTAATAAACAAATGTAATATATATTATCATGAGTCTTTCTACCGATAACAGCTGTATGTGTGTAAATGTGTTCTACTTATTAGTACATCGATTATGAAAGACTAAAATTATAATATTATTACACTTTCGTTGCCTTATAAGGATTACTTTTAGAAAATATGGAATTCGTTGGAAATTAACTTTTTATGTTGTGCTCACAAATTTTGGGTCATTACGAGGGTTACAAAGTCAGTTCTGTCTTTCCAAAAGAGTGTTTTTTAGATTAATCAGTTATCAGTGCAAATGTTGGAAGTTCTTATAAACAGAGGTAAGGCACTTCAGAATATATTGTGTGCTACATTACGTCAGGAAGACTGCCCAATCGTTAAAATAAACAAATGGCTGAATATCACGAAACTTTGGGAAGTTCATTAAAAGCTTTGCCTCATTGCCGTTACAGCCTCGTAACTTTCCTTTAAAATTCCGCAGCCGTGCAGCTAAAGAAGAAAGAATTTACGGAGTACCGTGGTGCAACCTAGACCTTCCGCTTAATTAATGAAGGCTCCCGTCCTCTGAATTTTCGGGTAGCAGTTTCTTACCCTTATTCTGTCTTGGTGTTCTTACCTTCATTTCCAGAGAAAACAGTGAATTATATTCGTGCTTCGAAATAGTATTACTCTCAGCTTACTGATAATGAAAAACACGTTACTTCATTATCTTATTTTCTAAGCTAATCATTTAGTGTTTAAGAAAAGAATTTGATTTGCAGCTAGCCTTTCTTTTATTTCTACTTGGTCCTGCATTTATCTTTCTTCTTGCTGACAGCTTCTTCGTAGTCAGTGCTTATAGGTGAACTACCAAAACAAGAGTTGTACAGCACAGAACTACATGTTCAGTTTAATGGCTTTGTGTTAGCTGTTAGAGTATCTTTTTGAAAGTGCTAGTAACGAGATGTCACAAGAGTCATTAACCTATCTGGATTTCGATGTGGGGTTTGATTTCACAAGCATTCGTCCCGGTGCGAGAGATCGCTGTAATCAGTCAGTGAGATGTAGGTAAGCATCCACAAAGTTTTTGGGGAAACATTCCTCACCACGTGAAAGATAGACTACTCATACACTTCTGCTGTTAACAGATTTCATTTGACGAGTAGAAGTTTCTTCAAATCCGAGGAAACTGTGGAAGTGGAAAAGCTTGCACTGCATGGTGAATGCTTTGCCAGTGTTCAGTGCTGTCCCTTCGATCCAGCAGTATCAAGAGAGTTAATTCTTACTTTATGGAAATTTCCATTGTCACCTGTTTGCGGAATTAGGTTAATAATGGTTCTGACAGCTGTAAACACTGATCGAACAACTGATTTTAACTATAGAGGGTTCTGAACAAAAAGGAACATCCGAAGGCAAGAAACAGGTCCGTAATTCTCCATCCACAGCAAAGGTTGAGTAAAGGGCTTCAAATGTTCAACAAATTTCGAGAATTATTATGCACTCGAAAACTCGAGGAGTCAACTGAGAGTCGTTATGGAAGCAGGAAGGCAGTTGCTGGAAGACTGGTACGACAGGTGCTCCCAGCACTTACAATTGGTAGAAGAATGATGTCGTTACGGCTCAGCCAAGTGTCATTTTACTGTGACAGCTTTGCTGTATCGATAGCAGATAACGATCACGACTAGCAAAGTGAAATGCATGTTGACGTATTCCAAGTGGGCGTTATTGTTTAGCGGCAACCTTGAGCCACATCGAGACGCTAACAGAAAACTGGAAAAGATCTTACTTTGCCAATAAACAGTATCGTTTCCACTGAAATTCAAATTCTTGATTTTGGTGTAGCTTTATGAGTTTCATGCCTTTAAATTGTCATCCGTGGACCTTCCCTTAACCAAGATTCCGGGGGACGTTGTTGCAGTAACCAAGTTGAACGTCAAATGCAGAACGATAGTATTTCGAGTTCAGTAGTCAGACACTGGACTAGCTTTGAGTGCTATCGGACGTTTACAGAAGCAGTTCACAAAGGTAAGACTTGTGACTTTCGAAAATTATCTCGAGGTTCAAAGTGAGCTTCACTAAACGTACCCAAAGTTATTATTCACTTACTGTGACGCCATTACGTCGCTTAGTGGCATCTGGTGCATTGCAATGGAGAAGAACTAGTAAAATGTGCTTTAGTGAATGAACTGCTATAGGAATAAGAGAAGTAGTATTGCTACATACTCTTTGGCGCAGTGTGTTTCCATTAGTGAAATCACGTGAACAGATCAGTGCCCTACCCATGACGTCTTAAGCTACGCCCCCTTACCTTTGACGTCATCATTATGACGACACAAGCCACGCTACTTTTTCCAATGGCGCAGGAAATTAAAAAGATGCAAGATGGCGCTGGCGGGAAGAAGTGTTGACAGCCGGTCACAGCATTTAAAAATCTGAGATGGCGTTAGTAGGATTTTTTTAATGAAACAAGCATTGACAGGGCATATATTTTGCTGAAGATCGTCATGTTCAAAAGTATCCAATTATACTATAGTATTTCCCTGTGCTGCTTCTTCTTTAACTGAATTGTGCGTCATGTTCAAAAGTAACCGATTAATTATCAAAATATTAATAAACACACACACACATACGCACACAGCAATGCTTATGTCAAATATTTTAGCCTCATCAGTAAAATTCATTGCCTTTATCCCTTACTCTTTCATTGATAACCTTTAAGAGTGTATAGTATCTTTTCACACAGGTCATCCGAAATTTTTCAGAGTGGATGATTTTTTTTGTATTACCATTACAATGAGTCAGATTAATGCAACGTCCCATTAAACTGAAGGAACATGCGGATGAAATAAAAAAAAACTTATGCATTATATATATATATATATTATTTTTCACTCAATAAATCAGTTACAGATCACAATATATTTACAGTTTCACACATACACATGAAAATCAACCACCTCTACGAAACGGCCACAGTTGCTATGGAAGCAGATGCGTGCGTAACGGCCGCGTCTCGCTGCTGTCAGTTGTAAACAATGCTCCGCTGGGTAAGATAAGTGCCTTGGTGTTGTAGCCAGCAAGTACGCAATTATGTGAATGCGTAGTGTCTGTTCTTTCGTACGTGTCCGAAAGAACAGACATCACGCATTCATGTAACTGATTCTACTTAATGGTCCATGAAACCACCAGCAGGCCGCGGTGGTCTTGCGGTTCTAGGCGCTCAGTCCGGAACCGCGCGGCTGCTACGGTCGCAGGTTCGAACCCTGCCTAGGGCATGGATGTGTGTGATGTCCTTAGGTTAGTTAGGTTTAAGTAGTTCTAAGTTCTAGGGGACTGATGACCACAGATGTTAAGTCCCATAGTGCTCAGAGCCATTTGAACCATTTTTTGAATCCACCAATCCACGGTGGGTGCACAATTGCGGTACGCTCTACCTTCTGCGGGGATGTCTAAGTGGCGAGCATGGATAACATGGACGACTGGTGATAGCTTGGATCGGCAGGGAGGTATACAGAGATAATCCGCACAGTTGCGATAACAGAAGTAGTATAGCTACATACTCTTTGGCGCAGTTTGTCTCCATTTGGGACATCACGTGAAGAGTACCGAGCTCTGTGATCAAATAGTTGAATCTTGTGTGGGGGCAATGAAACTCAAACAGAGCGATGGAAACGACCCATGCAAGAGTTGGTTTCTGTACTATCAGGATGTTCGAACTTACATGCGAAACAACTGCTGAGCTAATAAATGCAGTAATTTCCTCAAATGGCGACGTGATGAATAATTACGCCGAAAATGATCGTCTTGCCACAAATTTCCAGTTTTAAAAGGAGCAGAAAGCTCAATTTACACCTCCTGCAACATATCCCGTCATATGTTTCTATACGTGGTTACCGTGTGGTGGTGATATATGACGGGTAACCACAACCTGTTCGACATGTGGCGCAACCGACCACATCCGCACATAGTCGCCCAGCTTCCAGCTGGCGAAGGTCTAAAACCCCTGACGATGGTAGTACTGCCGTTAAACAACGCAGCGGCACCCAGGGATTAGTACTCTGGCACTGGGACGGCCGACAGAATTGAGAACGAACGCTCTTTGGATAAGAATCTGTTTATGGAAATTAGTAATCCCAAAGAGGCAGTATCGGCTGAAAATCTGGCCACAGAAACAAACGTAGCCACGCAAGACTAACAGAGCGCAGAAAAGAAGAAAGAATATTACATGGCGATGACGATCGCTACAGGAGCCACGAACCACATCCTGCAACAAGAAAATCTGAAAATATGACAGGAAGTCCCTCTACAAATAATAGGAAGAAGCGGAGTATAGCGCATGAACCCATTCAAAAGATGGCTGAACTCCTACATGAGAAAGTTACATGACTCGAAAACAGTCAGGTCGAGCAGACACCTGATAATGACAACGTAAAAACGAGTGCAGTAAACATATCAACGAGAAGAAAGTTCCTCCACCTTAAGTCCAAACGGCAGAGAATTTAAAGAAAGGAAAAAAATTCGCCCTGACTTACATAATGAGGATATATGTTGCGACATAACGACATAGGAACAACCCAAAGCAACGTCTTCAAGAGAGTTGGCAGTCGTAATAGAAGGAACGGACGTGGTCCCAGAAATAATGAAGATCCCCCAAGAAATGGAAGAAGCTTTAGGAGGTCAACATATACCCGAATGAAGAGCAAGGACAACACTTCACTGGACAGAAACCAGGTAGAGAAGCATCAAACCGTTTCTACAATGACGAATATGAACACCACTCAGTGGCACAGGACTCGAATTAACAACAAGCGTGCATAGGCGCGGCAGTAAACATTAATATAGTACATTCAGCACTACGGTTAGGTACTCCAAGATTCATTATACTTTGCAGAAACTGACATACCCTTGCTGCAGGAAATAACATGTATCCAATTAGAAAAATTAGGAACATACAATGCCACAACTAATCCGTAAAATGGGACTGACATGGAACAGCCATTCTCACAACTGAAGGCTGTTAAAGGAAATACACTGAAAAGGCGTGGGATAGCGATATCCACATACACAGATAACAGTACTATCGTATACACAACGTATAAAAGGGCAGTGCATCTGCGAAGCTGTAATTTATACTCAGATGGTTCTCGTGAAAAGGTTTCTGATGTGATTTTGGTACACAACGGGAGCTAACAGACTCTGAACGCGAATGGTAGATGGGGCTAGACGTATGGGACATTACATTTCGTAAATCGTTAGGGAATTTAGAATTCCGACTTTCACGGTATCAGGAGTGTGCCAAATTACAGGCTTTACCTCTCACCACAAACAATGCAGTGGCCGACGGCCTTCACTTAATGACCTAGAGCAGTAGAGTTTGCATAGAGTTATTGCTAAGATAAAAGCAACACTGCATGAAATACAGTATGAACTCGCGTCTGGAGCCATTGTGAATAAAAAGGTTTCAGGCATTGTGCAAATGGCATATAAATACATAATGAAGTTCAAGTAACTAAATTGTCGAAAATGAAGTTCATAGGTATTTACCTCATGGGTAATGTCCAGCACACCATCACTGCAAATAGCAGGAAATTGATAACAAACGTACAAGCCTATGTTCGAGGATACAGTGAGTAGATGCAAAATGTTATTATGAGCACACTTTTGCCATTTCTCAGTAAAATCATGAATTTTTAACTGAGTATTTTTTAAATTTTTTAACTGAATAATATAATCAGTTAAGAAAACAATAAATGAACATATGACACTCAGCATAGAATTTTATCTGCTAACTTCAAAATCAATATGAAAAATTTTATCTTTATATATTTTTAATTTTTATATTTATATTTTCTATAATTTTCAACAGTTTATAATTTCCTATAATTTTTGGTAAATTGTTTATTGGTTAATTTAAATTTTATAAGGTTTTTCGTTATTTATTTAATGCTAAAATATAATTTACCAACAAATATCAGTGACATTTATAAAGTTTATAATTTGCTGTTTTTTTACAGGGAGAGTTTGATTTTTTAATTTCTGCCCAAATATCTGTATCTGTTACCTCACAAATATCAGAAATGCATTCGAATAAGTAGGCTGTTTATTCTCTAGATGTTACTCTGAAATAATCAGGAGCATCTGTATGTTTTACACTTCGCAAATTTTCTATAATTAAAGATATGATATAGAATTCACAATGTGGTTATTTCTTAGTTAAATATATACCTCACTAGCGATGTAGGCGAAATTTTAAATATTTTTCCAATAAAAAATATAAATAATATTTCAAAGGACTGAAAATCAGTTAAATAACTGAATAAGGGGTTTAATTAAATTTTTTGCCCACAACTTTTCTATTCATAATACATAGAGGAAATGTGTGATTTAACTGGTTTTCAATATTTTTTCGTGATATTCATTTATAATTTATAAATTTACTGATTATAGTATTTAGTTGATGTATTCAAAAATTTCAGTTAAAAATTCATATTGTAACTGATTTTCCACAACCGTGTGCAAATAGTACCATTTTACATCTACAGTGACAGAAGAATAGATGAAGTCTAAAAGGAATCCATGGTAATGTGTACATACATCAAAAATTAACTCTGTGGCCACGCCTTGCCACTATCACAGATCATAGGGAAAAGAAACTTATCAGCAATAGGAGACTTTGTGACACATTTTTCAAGTAAAACACGACATTAACAACTAATAACAAAGAATGAGAACGTCTGACTGATGTCCTCAGTAAGTAAAGCCTGATACATGCGTATAATATGCATAAATAGAGAAAAAATATAACAACTATCTTAACAGTCCATTTGCTCAATGATATATTTTCAGGTAGTCTGCATTGCCCATCTGAAGTTCAATATATAAACAGTGCCCTCTGCCATCTCAAACACTTCTTAATAGGATATAGCTACATTTAGTTATAAACTTCAGACTAGCCAAGGAGGAAAGGAAAGAGATATACACTGGGGCAACAAAAGCCATGTGACATAGCGATATGGACAAATACATATGGCGGTAGTATCGCGTACACAAGTATAAAATAACAGTGCATTGTCACTTTTTTTGTCAAGAGTGTGCCGATAGTACCAGATTTAAGGCATTACCTCTCATCACAGGTAACACAGTTGCTGACAGCCATCACTTAACAACCGAGAGCAGTGGCGTTTATGGACAGTTTCCAGTGCTAATAGACAAGCAACGCTAAGTAAAATAACAGCTGAAATCAGTGTTGGATGCACGATTAAAATCTATGTTAGGACAGCTTGGCGAAATTTGGTGTTAATGGGCTATGGCAGCGGACGACTGACGCGAGTGCCTTTGCTAACCTCACAACATTGCCTGCAGCGCGTCTTCTGGGCTTGTGACAATTGGGGGCATCCATTAATTACGTGAAGCGATTTGGGGCTTTTTTTTTTCGAAGCCGCCTCTCCACTTGGTATGATGTGAGATTTATTTCGACCCACTCACCCCCCACCCCCCTATCTCATGTGAGATTTTTAGAAATGCGTATTTTTGGTGTGAGTACTTAAATCCGTGTTTGACAGCATTGGATTCACTTAAAAAACATAATTTGCTCACTTGTTCTTATTTAAGACGAGTATTTAAGACATAAAGTAGTCTAGAATCACTGCGAGAAAATTGAACAATAAAATACTTAAACAACAGGAACTACTAAAATTCGCAAAAGACTATTCATTCTAATTCAGTTGATGGGGTCTCATCTGCAGTCTGGACAGTGACTACCGGAACCAACATGGCCATGTGATTTTAAGTAGAATTGTCTGCTACTTAAACCTAACTCGGATTTAGCCACTCCAATCCATTGTGTACACACAGAAGCTTTGTACCTCGACGTGTGATAATCCGTGAGGATCGCTCTTCGTGCGCTGGTGCATGGTGGACCGCACAATGAAATTTATATATATAAAAAAAGAAAAGACATCAGCAGCCCTCTACACACCTCGCTCATTTCCAACAATGGAGTTCTTGTTGCTACCCCTCCACGGTATTGTAGCCAGAATCAATCAGACCTAAGGCAATATTATTTAATAATTCATGTCACTAGGTATTGCTTCGCGTTTTTCGTTAGTCCGCTTACTAATCGTGTGTTTCTGAACGGGTATTACGGTTTAAAATTTGGATTGAACTGTTTTCTTACCACAATGTGTGACTCCGGAAACGACAGTCATGAAGAAATAGACAAAAGGAAAGGCTGTGGAATACCGGAAAAAAAGAAAAGAGGGTTGAAACCTCAACGAAACGGCAATATAGAAGTGCCTTAAAGAATGGGAATAAAATCCAGATTTCCGTGGTTGGATTGGACCAGTTAGGGGACATTATCTGTCCTACGCCGCCAATGTTAAATTATCATATTTTGTGACCCATTATCTCGGAAACATTTTAAGACACCAACTTACGATTTTCCATAATTATTGAATGCACCCTCCTAGATACACTAAACTAGAATTATTACTAAAATTGTATTGTGGGGCATGATCTCATTTTTTCAAACACTCAATTTTTGACATAATTTTGTAAATAAATGAACATAAAAACAAAACAACTCAGCATATTTTAATTATTCTAGTCCCATATGTGTTTAATATCACACTTGGCATGCTGTGAAAATTTCCTGTCTCTATCATCAGTACTTTTTTTAATAAAAAGGGTCATTTATTGCGAAAAATGTAGTTCAGAGATATTGAAACTTGAAACTTTTTTTTATTACAAATTCTTATACAACTTACATTTCTGCATGTTTTATGCACTAGAATTGCCCTGGTCCATATTCTGTCTTCTTCAGTGTCACAACAGCCCAGTGCTTGCCTCCACCTTTTCTTTCTTGCTTCTTTTGTCGTATGCTGAGCAGCTAACTCTGCTTCATGCACACGAAGCTCATCCAGTTCCACCAGTCCTTTAGCTGTGTTCTGTCCAAATCTCACCCCTACTTTCTACAGAATCTTACGTTTTTCATATTTCCCACCATTAAAAGTTATTACAGCAAAACAGCGCCTCACGTAATTAATGGACGCCCCCAGATCGGTTAGACTCTACACGACTAGAAAACCGTGGCTTGGTCAGATGAGTCAGATTTCAATTAGTGAGAGATGATGGTAGGTTTCAGGTCTCGCGCAAACCCAAGAAGCTATGTACCAAAGTTGTTAACAAGCCACTGTGCAAGTTGACGATGATTCCATAATGGTGTGGGCCGTATTTATATGGAATGGACTGAGTCCTCTGGTCCCACAGCACCGATCGTTGAGTGGAAAAGGTTATGTTTGGCTAACTGAATACCTTTTGTAACCATTCATGGACTTCATGTTACCAAACAACGATGAAATTTTTATGGTTGACAATATGCCTTGACATCAGGCACAACTGTTCGCGATTGGTTTGAAGAACATTTTGCACAGTTTAATCGATGATTTAGCCACCCATATCGAACCTTTAAGGGACATAAACGAGAGGTCTGTTTGTGCAAAAAATCATATACGGGAAATGCTTTCGCAGTTATGGACGGCTATGGAGGCAGCATTGCTCAGTATTTCCGCAGGAGCCTTCCAACTTCTTGAGACAATGTCACGACGAGTTCCTGCACTACGCCAGGCAAAGAATGTCCGACATGATATTGCGAGGTATCCCATGACTTTTGTCATCTCATTGTATATGAACCTAATGGAAATCAAGGACAGCAACTAACTCAACACAAAAACACAAATTTTGATTCGCCATCAATCTGGAAAAATATCAAGAATTGTGACCATTTAAAGTGAAGTCTACCTTTCTTTTAAATTTTTAGCTAATATGAATTAAATCACTTGTGCTTATGGAAGAGAAGAACTTCTTAATTTATTTTTCGTGAAGAAAAAACGATTTTCGTTTCTTTACGATAAAACAATTGCACCAAAAAGGAGACATATTTTACTTTTAATCGGAATATGGGACTTTCAGATTGTCACAAGAAGAACGATATCATTTGTTTATTGAAATACGTGAATAAACACGTACTTTAAAAATATGTTACAATAATAGACACTAAAAGAACTTATCGAAAAAAATAGCAGTGAATAACCTCGCCGGTAAAGTAATAATTGGAGAACGTAAGCAGAGGCGAGAAGGGGTAGTAAGGAGGCTCCAAAAAAATAAATAAGTAAATAAAACGATAAAAAAATTAGTTATGGCGAAAAACGATTAGTGGCACTGTCTTTGGTGCATACGAACCCGCTCACATTACTATCAGGAAGGGAGCTCTTGAAAGGGAGTAACTCAGTCTCACAGTAAGATAAGTCTCCATCATTTTTTTAGAATCAAACGATCAAAAAGTAACGTATTCACTTTTTCTGGAAGTGTAAAGCATTTGTCGTCCTTAGCTGATAAATCCCAAAGAAAACAGGTGTTGACAGATGTGAAAATTACCGAACTATCAGTTTAATGAGTCACAGCTGCAAAATACTAACGCGAATTCTTTACAGACGAATGGAAAAACTGATAGAAGCCGACCTCGGGGAAGTTCAGTTTGGATTCCGTAGAAATGTTGGAACACGTGAGGCAATACTGACCCTAAGATTTACCTTAGAAGCTAGATTAAGGAAAGGCAAACCTACGTCTCTAGCATCTGTAGACTTAGAGAAAGCTTTTGACAATGTTGACTTAAATACTCTTTCAAATTCTGAAGGTGGCAGGGGTAAAATACAGGGAGCGAAAGGCTATTTACAATTTGTACAGAAACCAGATGGCATTTATAAGAGTCGAGGGGTATGAAAGGGAAGCAGTGGTTGGGAAGGGAGTGAGACACGTTTGTAGCCTATCCCCGATGTTATTCAATCTGTATATTGAGCAAGCAGTAAAGGAAACAAAAGAAAAGTTCGGAGTAGGTATTAAAATCCATGGAGAAAAAATAAAAACTTTGAGTTTCGCTGATGACATTGTAATTCTGTCAGAGACAGCAAAGGACTTGGAAGAGCAGTTGAACGGAATGGACAGTGTCTTGAAAGGAGGATATAAGATGAACATCAACAAAAGCAAAACGAGGATAATGGAATGTAATCGAATTAAGTCGGGTGATGCTGAGGGAATTAGATTAGGAAATGAGACACTTAAAGTAGTAAAGGAGTTTTGCTATTTGGGGAGCAAAATAACTGATGGTCGGAGTAGAGAGGATATAAAATGTAGACTGGCTATGGCAAGGAAAGCGTTTCTGAAGAAGAAAAATTTGTTAACATCGAGTATAGATTTAAATGTCAGGAAGTCATTTCTGAAAGTATTTGTATGGAGTGTAGCCATGTGTTGAAGTGAAACGTGGACGATAAATAGTTTAAACAAGAAGAGAATAGAAGCTTTCGAAATGTGGTGCTACGGAAGAATGCTGAAGATTAGATGGGTAGATCACATAACTAATGAGGAAGTATTGAATAGAATTGGGGAGAAGAGGAGCTTGTGGCACAATTTGACTAGAAGAAGGGATCGTTTGGTAGGACATGTTCTGAGACATCGAGGGATCACCAATTTAGTATTGGAGGGCAGCGTGGAGGGTAAAAATCGTAGAGGGAGACCAAGAGATGAATACGCTAAGCAGATTAAGAAGGATGTAGGCTGCAGTAGGTACTGGGAGATGAAGAAGCTTGCACAGGATAGAGTAGCATGGAGAGCTGCATCAAACCATTCTCAGGACTGAACAACAACAACAACAGCTGATAAACATCGTTTGTGCTGTTTACCTGTAGAAACTACACGGCAATTGTATTCTACACTGAAGAGTCAAAGAAACTGGTACACATCCCTAATATCGTGTAGGACCGCCGCGAACACGCGGAAGTGCCGCAACACGACGTGGCATGGACTCGACTAATGTCTGGGGTAATGCTGGTGGGAATGGACACCATGAATCCTGCAGAACTGTCCATAAATCCGTAAGAGTACGAGGGGGTGGAGATCACTTCTGAACAGCAGGTTCCAAGGCATCCCAGATATGTTCAATAATGTTCATGTCGGTGGAGTTTGGTGACCAGCGGAAGTTTTCAAACTCAGAAAGGTGTTTCTGGAGCCTCTCCATAGGAATTCTGGACATGTGGAGTGTCGCATTGTCCTGCTGGATTTGCCCAAGTCAGTCGGAATGCACAATGGACATGAATGGATGCAGGTGGTCAAAAAGGATACACCTGTCAGAGTCGTATATAGACGTATCAGGTGTCCCATACTACTCCAACTGCGCATGCCCCACACCATTACAGAGCCTCTACCAGCTTGAACAGTCCCCTGCTGACACACAGGGTCCATGGATTTTGAGTTGTGTCCATCTGAAACGAGACACGTCCGACCACATCAACAGTCCAATTAGGTGACTCGCCACAGATGTAACTATCAATGACGGCCACGAATGTCTTTCGTCAGGGCCCCCAGAGTTCTGAAATCGCATGTAGAGAGGCCGGGATTGTATGGAGAATACGTAAGCGCTTCCCAGCGGAACTGCTGCAGCGTAATCCAAACACCCTTGGCAACATGTGAACGGGCACTATCCTGCAACAGAATGGTGCCATCCGTCAACATTTATGGGTGTTTGGACTTTATGACGGTCTTTAATTTTCGCAGTGTCCACGTGCTTGTGTGCGTTAACTCTGAAGCCATGTTCTAGAAAGTCTGTGAACAGCGGACTCTTGCAGTCAAATGAAAACGTCACCATGTCTTTCCCGGAGCTGACTTGCCTGTTGCTTCGACTTTCGCTGGGAAGCCCTTACACATCCTCCACACGGTCCTACTATGTCTCTATGCGATTTCCACATTTTTGGAGCCCTGAAGAAAGGCATTCTTGGCCGCCGATTTGCTTCGGCCGAAGAGGTGCACGCCTGGGTACAATCATGATTACATAGGCAACGAGAAACATTTTTCCATGAAGGCACTGAGCGTTTTGTCTCGCAGTAGGATACGCGTATTAATAGGTATGACCATTACTTTTGAAATAATGAACAGTTTACTTACTTTTTTCCAACTGTCTTGTTTTAATTTTACTGCCCCTTATAGGTAAGATTACAGAAAGGAGACGTGTTAACAGTTCAGTAGTTAAAATTAATTTCTAGGGTTGTGTGGTAATGAGTTAGGATAAAGAATGAAAGAGAACATTTGAAAATGCATCGTTGATTTACTCCGAGGGAAACGGACTGGAATTTATACTAACATTGCAGTCGATACGAAACCGATATTTTTATTTACATTTTTTCTTGGTTTCAAAGAACGAGCTTCTTATGCTTCAGAACACATATCTAATGTATCAGACGATTATTATTATGCTCT
This sequence comes from Schistocerca nitens, assembly GCF_023898315.1. Lineage (NCBI taxonomy): Eukaryota > Metazoa > Arthropoda > Insecta > Orthoptera > Acrididae > Schistocerca > Schistocerca nitens. Next base: position 385,987,511 of record NC_064616.1, read on the forward strand.
GCTTTTTATAGCCACAAGGCTCAGCTATCGCTTTTACTCTTTTCGTTTTTGTGCGAGACGCAGCTTTGCGGGTGGCCTCGAAGAGATGAGACGACGCTGTGGCAGGAATTCAAAAGAAACAGCTGTCCTTTTGTTGGGCACAAAGCGCTCCCCACTGCCCGTATCTTGGGGGCAGCCACTGTGATCACTCAACTGCGATCCCGCACCGCCAGCCGGTCAGAAAGGTTATCTCACATGTGCCACCCTACCCGCGCACAACCACACCGCTTTTGTGAGACGACACGCCTCAGAGTTATGGCTTAACGTATGTCTGTTCAGTTGCCAGATACCGATACGGAAAGCGGATGCCAGTGACTTTGGACGCTGTACACCACCAACTTAATCGGTACCACCGTTGCACTGCATTTCGCGTGTAGCCTAATGAAACTTAGCTAAAAACCACAATGTAACACTAATATTACGCATGTTTACCCAGGTTCTGCAGCACGTCCCTGCAACGCCCAAGAAGCCACTGCTACTTGCACTATAGGTCACACCTGCCTCATGTTATTAGTTTAGTACGTAGGACTGCATTCATTAATAAAAACAATACCAAGAGTCAGCAGTAAAAATTCCTTCTATTCGGCGTTATGACATAAGTACCCTGTTACAACGCCTACGTTCCTCGGATAACACATTTCATCTATTAATATTACGGCAAGATGTAACAGAGCTACGACCTGAAATCATTAGATATTGTCACAGTTTACCCACTCCATTTCCCTCAACCACAACTAATTAATCAAGCCTCGAAAGCAAGAAAATAAGATTGCAGTTAAACACCTGTCGACGACAAGTTCATTAGAGACGTAACTGAAGCTCCAATTCGGAAATAATTAGCCATATCTTCTTCACTACACTAATTAAACAAATTAAGAGAACTAATGAAATTATAAATCTAGGTGACCGTAAGTTGATCTTAACCATTTTTTGTGGTTTTAGTCTTCAGTTCCAAGACTGGTTTCATGCAGCTTCCCCGCGTGGAGTAGGCGAGCGGTCTAGGGCCACTTCCCATGGTTCGCGAGGCTCTTCCCGTTGGAGGTTCGAGCCCTCCCTCGGGCATGAGTGTGTGTGTTTTCTTTAGCGTAAGTCAGTTTAAGTAGATTATGTAGTGTGTAAGCCTAGGGACCGATGACCTCAGCAGTTTGGTCCCATAGGAACTTGCAACAAATTTCCAATTTCCAAATTGACAGTCGCTTGATGCTTCTGAATGATACCCTTCTTTTAGTCAAGTTGTGCCATAAGTATCTTTTCTTCCCAATTCGATTCTGTACCTCTTCATTAGTTATGAAATACACCCAACTAGTATCCAGCATTCTTATGTAGGATCTTGTTTCAAAAGCTTCACTTCCGTACAAAGCTACACTCCTGACAAATACATTCAGAAAAGACTTGCTAACACTTAAATTTGTATTCGATGTTAACAAATTTCTCTTTATCGTAGATGCTTTCGTTTCTGCAGATAATCTGTATTTTATACCCTCTCTGCTTTGGGCGTCATAAGTTATTTTGCTGTCAAATAGTGAAACTCATCCACTACTTTTAGTGCCTCATTTTCTAATCTAACTCGCTCAGCATTGCCGGATTTAATTCGACGACATAAGATTTTCTTTGTTTTGCTTATGTTGACGCTCATCTTAAAACCTCTTTTCAAGCACTACCCATTCTATTCAGCTACTCTTCCAGGCCCTTTTCTGTCTCTGATTGACCTGCAATGTCATTGGCAAACCTCAACTGTTTTTAATTTCTTCTTTCTGAATTTTAATTCCTTCTCCAAATTATTCTTTAGTTTTGTCTACTGCTTGCTCAACGTACAGGTTGGGTAATATCGGAGACAGACGAAATTCTGTCTCACTCACTTCTCAACTACTGTTTTCCTTTCATATCCTTCGACTCTTATAACTGCAATCTGGTTTCTGTACTAGCTGTATACAACCTTTTTCACTCTGAATTTTATCGTCATTGCCTTTGGTATGTCAAAGGATCTATTCCAGTCAACAATGTGAAAAGCTGTCTCTAAATTTGCAGATGGTACAAACGTATGTTGGCCTTCCTTTAACCTATGTTCTTACATAACTGGTAGGGTCACTATTCACTAGCGCGTTCCTACATTCCTCCGGAACGTAAAGTGGTCTTCTCCCAGGTCGGCTTCTAATAGGTTTTCCATTCATCTGCAAATAATTCATGTCAGTAGTTTGCAACCATGACTTACTAAGCAGATAGTTCGCTCACATTCTCACCAGTTTGTACCTACTATCACTGGAACTGTAATCAATAAATTTTCTTGAAGTCTGGGGTATTTCTCCTGTCAGTATATCTTGCACACTAGGGGGAACAGCTTTGTCACGTCTGGCTCTCCCAAGGATATCCACGGGCCTTGTTTCGACTTATATCTCTCAGTGTTCTGTCAAATGCTTCTCGCAATATCATATTTCCTATCTGATCTTCATCTCCTTCCACTTTCCTTCCTATAATATTGCCTTCACATTCATTTATCTTGGAGGGACCGTCTATATAATCCTTCCCTTTCCGCTTTCCAATCTTTGCTTAGTACTGGCAAACTGTCTGAGCTCTTGATATTCATACAGTTGTTTCTCTTTTCTCGAATGGCCTCTTTCGTCTTCCTATAGCCGCTGTCTAGCTTTCTCTCGTTAAATCAAAATATACTAGCTGAATCAACATTGCGTAAAAATTACATACCGACAATTTACGTAAATGTTCTGGAGGAAATACGCAAAAAAAACCAAGGATCGCATTATCTGGATTTCAGTTGACGAAACTACAGACATTTGTGGCTGTTACATTGCAAATTTAATTGTTGGTGTTTGAAAATAAGAACCTTCTTCTTCCTATTTAGCGACATGCAAAGAACTTAAAGTAAATCATTCAACGATCGCCAGATTTGTGAATGACGGTATTAGAAAAATATTTCCAGAATGAAAGGATGTTTGCGTTTGTTTCAGATGCTGCTCTCTATATGATCAAAGCAGGAAAAGCCCTCCGAGTATTTTATCTCAATTTGATTCATGTGACGTGCTTTGCTCATGCAGTACATTGCCTTGCTGAAGAAGTACGTTCCACGTTTGTGAATGTAAATAAACTGATTTCATCCACAAAGAACGTGTTTCTAAAGGTGCCTGCTCGCATCAAGACCTACAAAGAAAAATTACGAATGTACCTTTACCTCCCGAACCAGTGGTAACTCGTTGGGGTAAGTGGGTCGAAGCTGTGTTGTTTTACAATGAACGTTTCGATGCCATTAGAGGGATAGTAAGCGAATTCGATATTGCAGAGCTTTGGCAGTTTGCCAGTGCAAGGAAGCTTTTAATAATTCCATAGTGAAAAAGACATTGCTGTGATTATCATGCATTTTTCCCGTATGTCTGCAAGTATTAAAAAGCTTGAAAGCTTGGTGTAGAATGAATCTATTCAGTTAATGAATAAAATTATTCTGGTGAACTCCTCATTGCCGGAAGTATTCCCAAGAAAACTTAAAGAAAAGTTTGAAAACATTTTAAACAATAACCCAGGCTTTGAACCCTTGTCCAAATTGATAGTTTTATTAATGGGGTGGGTGAATTTTTACCAGAAACAATATGTGCCTACATAGCACCCAAATTCAAATACTGCCCAGTTATCTCAGTTGATGCAGAACGGTCCTTCTCTGCTTACAAAAATACACTCCTGGAAATTGAAATAAGAACACCGTGAATTCATTGTCCCAGGAAGGGGAAACTTTATTGACACATTCCTGGGGTCAGATACATCACATGATCACACTGACAGAACCACAGGCACATAGACACAGGCAACAGAGCATGCACAATGTCGGCACTAGTACAGTGTATATCCACCTTTCGCAGCAATGCAGGCTGCTATTCTCCCATGGAGACGATCGTAGAGATGCTGGATGTAGTCCTGTGGAACGGCTTGCCATGCCATTTCCACCTGGCGCCTCAGTTGGACCAGCGTTCGTGCTGGACGTGCAGACCGCGTGAGACGACGCTTCATCCAGTCCCAAACATGCTCAATGGGGGACAGATCCGGAGATCTTGCTGGCCAAGGTAGTTGACTTACACCTTCTAGAGCACGTTGGGTGGCACGGGATACATGCGGACGTGCATTGTCCTGTTGGAACAGCAAGTTCCCTTGCCGGTCTAGGAATGGTAGAACGATGGGTTCGATGACGGTTTGGATGTACCGTGCACTATTCAGTGTCCCCTCGACGATCACCAGTGGTGTACGGCCAGTGTAGGAGATCGCTCCCCACACCATGATGCCGGGTGTTGGCCCTGTGTGCCTCGGTCGTATGCAGTCCTGATTGTGGCGCTCACCTGCACGGCGCCAAACACGCATACGACCATCATTGGCACCAAGGCAGAAGCGACTCTCATCGCTGAAGACGACACGTCTCCATTCGTCCCTCCATTCACGCCTGTCGCGACACCACTGGAGGCGGGCTGCACGATGTTGGGGCGTGAGCGGAAGACGGCCTAACGGTGTGCGGGACCGTAGCCCAGCTTCATGGAGACGGTTGCGAATGGTCCTCGCCGATACCCCAGGACCAACAGTGTCCCTAATTTGCTGGGAAGTGGCGGTGCGGTCCCCTACGGCACTGCATAGGATCCTACGGTCTTGGCGTGCATCCGTGCGTCGCTGCGGTCCGGTCCCAGGTCGACGGGCACGTGCACCTTCCGCCGACCACTGGCGACAACATCAATGTACTGTGGAGACCTCACGCCCCACGTGTTGAGCAATTCGGCGGTACGTCCACCCGGCCTCCCGCATGCCCACTATACGCCCTCGCTCAAAGTCCGTCACCTGCACATACGGTTCACGTTCACGCTGTCGCGGCATACTACCAGTGTTAAAGGCTGCGATGGAGCTCCGTATGCCACGGCAAACTGGCTGACACTGACGGCGGCGGTGCACAAATGCTGCGCAGCTAGCGCCATTCGACGGCCAACACCGCGGTTCCTGGTGTGTCCGCTGTGCCGTGCGTGTGATCATTGCTTGTACAGCCCTCTCGCAGTGTCCGGAGCAAGTATGGTGGGTCTGACACACCGGTGTTAATGTGTTCTTTTTTCCATTTCCAGGAGTGTATTTTGAGTGGTCAAAGACACAATATTACTACCGAACATTTGGTCGTTTATCTTTACTATAGTAGAAAAATGAACTATAAATTGTAAATGATGATTTGGTCCAATAGTATTAACTAAAAGTTAATGCTGTTCAAAAAATTAATGATTATATGTTGTTTTTTAAATAAAATGTTACGGAGTTTTTGAGCGTGCCCCTCTACGTGTGATATATGTCGAAGTTAGTCCTGAACATATCGATTGTTTCGCTGCGACTCACTCGCATCGCATCGGCTTGTTACCGACAACAAAGGACAAGAAGGAATAACTCTTGAAGCACGGTATGCGCCCCATTTTGCAAATTTTCAGAAAATAATCCCAGAAAGGCCCTCTTCCTAACCTCTACCAGAAAGCATTCAGAAAATGATATCAGCGTTCTAAATATACCATTTTTCGCGTGGCCGGCACTCTTCCTCGTAACTGATATGCGTAAGTTCAACTTTGAGATGTAATGCACGTAGTAACTACTATGTTTTTTTAATTATTTCTTCTTGCATATTTCGACACTTTTCATGCATTTTAAGCGTTTTCACACATATTTTCATGCATATTTTAAGGTTTTTATTATGCATATAATCCTTTTTCTAGTTATGACAATGGTCGTATTTAAGAAACCTAATGGCTAACTTCTAATTTGTGTTGACTTTAAGTCTACCGGTAACGCTCAAGTAAGCGTCTACTTGTATCCACTTCCTAGGCCGGAGGAACTGTTGGAAAAACTGGCTGGAAGCCACTATTTTTCGAACGCAGAGTTCAATAACTCCTACTTTCAACTGCTTGTGGATCATCAGGCACAACAATTTTTAGTGATTAATACGCCATTCGGCCTGTATCGTTACAACACACTGTCATTTGACGTCGCAAGCACTCCCACGATATTTCGGAGACACGTCAAGCAACTCAACCAAGGTATACCATGTTGTGTTAATTACTTAAATTTGTTAATTGCTGGTTCCACGTAGGAGCAACACCTGTGCAACCTACAGATGTTGTCTGATCGACTCCAGCTCCATGGTCTGCGTTGTTGCCTTGACAGATGTCGTTTCTTTGAGCCAAGATTCAGTTATTTAACTCCGTCCGAACAGGCCTTGGAAGGCCCAACGGTACCGACCGGCCACCGTGTCATCCTCAGCTCAAAGGTGTCACTGGATGCCGATATGGAGGGGCATGTCGTCAGAGTATCGCTCTCACAGCCGTATGTCAGTTTACGAGACCGGAAGCGCTACTTCTCAATCAAGTAGCTCCTCAATTTGCCTCACAAGGTTTGAGTGCACCCGCTTGCCAACAGCGCTCGGCAGATCGGATAGGCAACCATCCAAGTGCTAGCGCAGCCCGACAGCGCTTAACTTCGGTGATCTGACGGGAACCGGTGTTACCACTGCGGGAAGGACGTTGGCAAGCGTCAATTACTTGGGACATACTTATATATCAAGTAAAGATGAGATCACATCCGCAACGTATCATTAGAATGCAATCACTAACTTACTAGCTCCTAAGAACCTCAAAGGATTACAGTAGTGCTTTGCAAAGTAAATTACTATGGTAAGTTTATTCCCAATGTGACCCATATTTTCCAACCATTTAATCAACTGTGTAAAAATGAAGTTCAATTTGCGTTGCCAGTCGAGTGTCTCAAAGCTTTATTGTAACTTAAAAAGAGCCTTAGGTCGGCCCACTTTCTAGCAACATTCCAACCCTGCAAACATTTAACGCTTGCCACGGATGCAGCAGACTGTGTCATTGGTGCCATGTTGTCCTAAACATAAGCTGATGATACGGAACAGCCGACTGCATTTGCATCTGTAGCCGGCCGGGGTGGGCGAGCGGTTCTAGACGCTTCAGTCTGGAACCGCGCGACCGCTACGGTCGCAGGTTCGAATCCTGCCTCGGGCATGAATGTGTGTGATGTCCTTAGGTTAGCTAGGTTTAAGTAGTTCTAAGTTCTAGGGGACTGATGACCTCAGATGTTAAGTCCCATAGTGCTCAGAGCCATTTCAACCATTTTTTGTGCATCTGTAACACTGAAAGTGAAGCACAGGAATTGTTCACAAATTGAGAAAGAAGCATTGGCTACCATATATGGCGTCAGGAAGTTTCACGTGTATTTCATGGTACTAAGTTTCAACTGATCACCGATCACAAATCCCTAAAAAAAATACTACTTAAACCTAACTAACCTAAGGACATCACACACATCCATGCCCGAGGCTGGTTGGTTGGTTGTGTGGGGTTTAAGAGACCAAACAGCAAGGTCATCAGTCCCTTGTTTCAAATGTGGTCTATTCCGCTAGTGTGACATCTCAGGAAAGTCAGAACAATAAAAGGGAAAAGGCTAAAAACGTAAAAGGGCAGTCATGTTGTCAATGGTAAAAACAAAATGAGGGAAGTCAGCAAGAGAACGAACCCAACACTATGTTGAAGCAGCATAGGCAAGACCACCTACGACTTAAAAGGTGCAACCGCTAGAATTTAGAAGTACGTATGGGAAAAGGAGACTAACCAATCCTTTAAAGAAAGGGTAAAAACAGAGTAAAAGGGGAAGAAAAGAGGATCGCGGTCAGGGAGGTGAATCGGGAATCTCCAAACACGGCTTACAGTGGGAGACACCCAAACACTCACCGCCCTGCCCCAACACCAGAGAGAGATTAAAAACCTTAAAACTGAGAATAAAAACCACTTTCCCGGAGGCAACCGGGAACCAGAGAGACCATCCGGGAATTGTCAGCCAACATCAAAGGTATAGTGTGGGGGAGTCTGTACTTAGCACGCAGAGCCAAAAGAAGGGGGCATTCAACCAAAATGTGGGCTACTGACTGGAAGGATCCACAACCACAAAACAGGGGTGACTCATCACGCAAAAGAAAACCATGGGTCAGCCTGGTATGGCCAATGCGGAGACGACACAGTGTGGTCGAGTCCTTTCGGGAGAGGCGAAAGGAAGAACGCCACAGGCCTGATCTCACCTCAATCGCACGAAGTTTATTAGACAGGGGAGTAGCCTCCCAAGAGTTGGCCCATGACCGTGCGAAGTGGGATTTGATGTGAAGCCGTAAATCCGGTGCAGGAGGGGTTACAGAAAATGGGGGTAAGTGGCTGCTTCCCCAGCCAAACGATCAGCGAGCTCTTTACCCTGGATACCCACATGGCCAGGGACCCAAAGTGAATATCAGCGAGATGGCCATGGATGGCAGAGACCAAGGGATGGCGCGAAAAACAACGGTCAATAGCAAGAAGGCCACTCATTGAGAGGGTACATAACAAAACGCGGTTGTGTTGGGACTGATTAATAAAGGTAAGGGCCTGGGAAATTGCCATCAATTCCGCAGTAAACACCCCACATGTAGGTGGCAGCAGATGATTTTCTGTTCCAACAGAGGACGTGAAGGCATACCCCACATGATCAGAAGATTTAGAGCCATCAGTGTAAAAAACAACAGCATCCCGAAACTCCCATAAAATTTGGCAGAAAAAGGAACGGAACACCATTGGGGGGATGGAATCTTTCGTACCTCGGCGGATATCAATCCGAATTCGTGGCCGAGGAACTAACCAAGGGGGGTGGAGGGGAGGGAGCGAGGAAGACAGGACAAAGAAGGAAGCTGAAAATCACGGCAAAGAGGCGCAAGGCGGAGCCCAACCGGTAAACCCGCCCGAGGGCGGGAATCGGGTGGGCGACGTCCGTGGTCTGGGAACAGGATAGAATAGGAAGGATGAGTGGGAGAGGAACGGATAGCGAGTGCATAAGACACCAGAAGCTGGGACCGCCGAACAGAAATGGGGATCCCAGCTTCAACCAGGAGACTATCAACAGGGCTAGTAGGGAAGGCACTGGTGGCCAAACGGATACCACGATGGTGGACTGGATCCAGCACGTGCAGTGTGGAAGGAACAGCTGAACCATAAACTTGACAACCATAGTCCAAGCAAGACAGAACTAGAGCACGACAAGGACGGAGGAGGAGGGAACGGTCCGCACCCCAAGAGGAGTGGGCAAGGAAGCGAAGGACATTGAGTTTACGGAAACATCCTACCTTCAGATGTGTGATATGGGGCAGCCAAGTGAGCTTGTCGTCGAAAAGAAGACCCAGGAAACTAAACTGTGGGACCACAGGCAATCGTTGTGCATCGAGATAGAGCTCTGGATCAGGGTGGATCGTAGTACGGCGACAGAAGTGGGCCACCCGCGATTTTAGAGGAGAGAATTGAAACCCGTGGGAGAGTGTCCATTCAGAGGCACGCCGTATAGCTTCCTGGAGCTGCCGCTGTGCAGATGCCATCGAAGAGGAACTAACCCAAATGCAGAAATCATCCACATACAGGGCAGGGGCGACCAAAGGACCGACAGAGGCCACAAGTCCATATCGATAGCAATGAGGAAAAGAAGGACACTCAAGACAGAACCATGTGGGATGCCCGTCTCCTGTGTCCGTGGAGAACTAAAAACAGTACCAACTCGAACTCTGAATGACCGATGGAACAGGAACTGGCGGATAAAAATCGGGAGTGGGCCCCGAAGACCCCGCTTATGAAGGGTAAGTAAGATGTGATGGCGCCAGGCCGTGTCATAGGCCTTGCGAAGGAAAAAGCCTGCCGAACTGCGGATTCCAAGCGAAGTAAATGATCGATTGGAGACCGTCCCTCTCGGAAGCCACACTGGTAAGGGGACAATAGATCCCAAGATTCGAGGACCCAATTGAGCCGACGGGCTACCATCCGTTCAAGTAACTTACAAAAAACATTGGTCAGACTAATTGGCCGATAGCTGTCAACAGATAGGAGGTTCTTACCAGGCTTAAGGACAGGAACTACGATGCTATCCCTCCACTGAGAAGGGAAGTCACCCTGGAGCCAGATATGGTTAAATACCCGAAGAAGATGTTGCCGTTGTGGAGCACTGAGATGTTGAAGCAGTTGGTTATGAATGGAATCTGGGCCAGGGGCCGTATCATGAGAAGAAGATAGAGCAGAAAGAAATTCCCATTCAGTAAAAGGTTCGTTGTAAGATTCTGACTCAGAAGGGGTAAAACATAAGGTGGAAGCTTCAGCCAGCTGTTTCTGGTGAAGGAAAGCAGCTGGATAGGAGGCTGATGCCACTGCAAAATGGGTCGCAAGATGTTCTGCAAGAACTAATGGGTCCGTACAGAGGCCATCTGGGAGGTGAAGGCCTGGGAGGGTGGACTGCCGATGGTAACCTTGGAGAGAGCGAAGTGTAGCCCATACCCGTGACAGAGGGACAGTAGAACCGAGGGAAGAAACAAATCGTTCCCAACATATCCGCTTGCTCTGTTTGATTAAATAACGGGCTTTAGCGCGGAGGCGTTTAAAGGTAGTAAGGCTGGCTACGGATGGGTGCCTCTTAAAGTGTTGCAAAGCTCGACGGCGATCACGGATGGCAATGGCAATGGCCGTACTCCACCACGGGACTTGCCGGCGACGAAATGGTCCAGATGAGCGCGGGACAGCAAGGCTAGCAGCGCGAACAATAGCGTCAGACACGTCACGCAAGACGTCATCAGTACAACCCGACAAAGAGCGAGAAAACACGACCTGTGCAGTGTATAGAGGCCAATCGGCGTGATGGAAAGACCAACGAGGTAACCTGTCTATCGGGGAGCGGGAAGGGAGAGAGAGAATCGACGGGAAATGGTCACTATCACAGAGGTCGTCGTGTGGCGACCAGTGTAATGAAGGGAGGAGAGAGGGAGAAGAAAGAGAAAGATCAATGGCAGAAAAGGTACCATGACCAGCACTGAAATGAGTAGGGGAGCCATCATTAAGAAGGCACAAGTCGTGGTCTGCAATAAACTGGTCTATGAGAATACGTCGTCTAGATGGAAAGGCACTGCCCCACAAGGGGCATTAAAATCCCCAAGAAGGAGGAAGGGAGGAGGAAGTTGCTGAAGAAGGGCAGTTAAGGCAGCAGGTGTAAGACTCCTGTCAGGAGGAAGATAAAGATTGCAAACCATTACCTTAGAGTCCAGGTGGACCCTAACAGCAACCGCTTCCAATGTAGTTTGAAGAGGAATCCACGTGCTAGCAATGTCTGTACGGACCAACGTACAAACGCCAGCAGAAGCCCGCAGGGGTCCGACCTGATTTCGACAGAAAACACGGAACCCACGGAGGGTCGGTGAGTGAGCATCAGTAAAATGAGATTCCTGTAGAACCACACAAGCTGCAGAGTAAGACGAAAGAAGGGATTTCGATCCCGGAAGGTGACGATAGTATCCATTACAATTCCATTGGAGAACCGCAGAACGATGATTTAAATGGGGGCTGAACACGCTAAAGCCAGTCATACCGCCGGGTCCCCACCCGTCACCGACAAGGAGGGGGCGACATCCATGAACGACAGGTCAGAATCCGGTTGTGAGGTCGGGGGTGGGGCCTCTGGTGACACCAGAGGCTCTTTGTCCCGGGACTTATGTTTCTTCTTCTTCTCAGGCTGAGATCGAGGAGGGCTGTGTGGCATAAAGGAGCCAGGTGCAGCAAGATCGGGAACAGAAAGAGACCGGGCGACCTGGGGGACGACAGACCGCGGCTCTCGCGGTCGTCGCGTGACAGCAGACCTTTGGCCTGGAAGGTGCCGGGAAGGTGCATCCCGGGAGAGGCGCCCTTGACCGGCAGACGCCGAAGGAGTGGGACACTTCTCCGGCTGGGGAGGGGGAGCACCGCCCAGAAGAGAAGGGGTGGGAGCCGCAGGGGAGAGGGGGAGGAGAGGGGTCCAGGATGGGGGTAAGGAAGGGGGAGGAAGGGGTGAAGATGTAACCAAAGCGTAACTAAATGTCATGGACACAGGGTGAAGACGTATATACTTCTTACGGGCCTCTGTGTAGGTTAAACGATCGAGGGACTTATACTCCTGTATCTTCTTTTCCTTCTTATATACTGGGCAATCTGGTGAACATGGGGAATGACTGCCTTGACAATGTACACATACAGGATGGGGAACACAGGGACTCCCCTCATGGAGTGGACGTCCACAGTCACCACAGAGAGGGGCCTGTGAACAGCGGGAAGACATGTTTCCAAAACGCAAGCACTTAAAACACCTCATAGGAGGTGGGATGTACGGCTTCACATCACATTGATAAACCATAATCTTAACTTTCTCTGAGAGGGTATCCCCTTCAAAGGCCAGGATAAAGGCACCAGTATCAATGCGATTGTCCTTAGGACCCTTCTGACCACGCCGAACAAAGTGAACACCCCGCCGTCCGAGATTGTCCCGAAGTTCCTCATCAGTTTGAAGGATGAGGTCCCTGTGAAAAATCACACCTTGAACCATATTTAGAGACTGGTGGGGGGTAATGGACACAAGAATTTTGCCAAGATGGGTACAGGCACGAAGGGCTGCAGATTGGGCAGACCGCATCTTGCTCAGGGAGTCCACTTCGCCAAACTTGTCTTCAATGTGTTCCACAAAGAATAAAGGTTTGGTATTGGTGACAGTATCCCCATCAGTCCTGGTGCAAACTAGATAACGGGGGAAAGGTTTCGCCCCTAGCCGACAGGCCTGACCCTCTTCCCAGGGGGTAGCCATGGAAGGGAAGCCCGAAGGGGCAAGAGAAGCAGCACTCGAAGAATCAGTTGTTCCACGCAGAGAGACGGCCGCAGAAGAACGGCCAGAGTTCTGGACCCGTATGCGTTTCATTTGCATAGCGTCCGCCCTGATACCACCCACTCCGATCAGGGGCTCTCCTTACGCGCGCCACCCAGCCACAGCAAGGGCCGTCTGGCACGGTGGCCATTGCCGGGAGTTCCGATGCTCCAGGATGACGAGCAACCACTCCAAGGCATGCATGAGGAGGTCACAGCTCAGGTGTCAGAAGTGTGATTCCTGTGTGTTCAGGGGGCTCAACCAAAAGCGTACATAGCGACCCCACCACACGGGCTGGCTACCGTGCTGGCTATGCACCCTAGTATCAGACAACGACATGAAAAAAAAAGGTGGAATGTACCAGGAGGGCACACGTCGGAGACACTAGGTAAGGTGCTCTTCCCCAAATGGCTCACACTACGGAGGAGAAATTTAGGAATGGTGGTCAAACCCCAGAGGGGGACGAGGGAATGCCAAAAGGAGGAGGTGATTACGCAACAAAGCCAAATTGTAAAACCAACAGAACCAGGAGGATAGCGGGGGCCAACATAAGCAAGGACACCAAGAGAGGGAGAGGAGAGGGCGAGGGGAAAGGAGCAAGGAGGGGAAAGGAGGGGAAGGGGGAAGGAAATGCAGCCCTGGAGAGAAAGAAGGCTGCAATAGCTCGGGGCCCTGTGCTCGCCACGCACGTATCCACAAAAGAGTTGTGGACCCCCTGGGGGGCCCAAGGCAGGATTCGAACCTGCGACCGTAGCGGTCACGCGGTTCCAGACTGTAGCGCCTAGAACCGCTCGGGAACCCCGGCCGGCACAAATCCCTCATTTCGTATTTAAGACCCATCCAAAATTTGCTGATAAGACGGCGCAGCAGTTGAAGCGGTGAACTTTGTTCCAAAGTTACTACAGCTACAAAATCTATCATCATCCCACAACAAAGCACTCGAACTGATTCACTTTCCTGCTTACCGTGAGGCCCAGATATGTTTGATAGGCAGAAGCACTTTCTTGTGCCTTAGATGCAAATCAGCGACACATCCTTGACGAATTCCCGATTACGGAGTGCGAAGTAGCAGCAGAAAACAGCCGTGATCCGCTCCGCCGCATAGTGTCATCTGCTGTGCCGCTGGGTTGTCCGGAGCACCTGCCTAAGGACACCGACCAGGATGGGGCACCTATTTTTATTTACGGCAAAGTCTGAACGTCACTAATCGTGTCATTTTGCTAGCTAAAGACTACTCTATATCCCAGATGGTAGTTCCTCTCCAACCCCACGACTGCATACTGAAGCTTGTCCACATTACACATTGGCGAATAAGCAAAATTAAGGCAATAATGCGGCGTCATGTATATTGGCCTGAGGTTGACGCAACCATTGAACACACAATTTGAAACTGCCAGGTCTGTGGCCACAACCAGTCAAACACATTCAGAATTTCAACCGTTGGCCACACCCTGGCCACCGCTGGCAATGAGAGCATGAGGTGTTCGCTGGACCATTCCAGGGAACAATTTGGTTGCTAGTTGTCGATGCCCTCTCCCTTTCCATACTTGGCACCGATGGCTACACCTACTACAGCAGCTACCATCTGTGCACTGTCCATAATATTTGCAATATAGTGGGCACCTTCCTTCCTGATTTCTGACAACAGCCTTCAGTTCACAGCATCTGCATTTCCGGGTTTTTGACAACGCAGTGGCATTGAGCACCTGACTACCACCGCTTTCCATCTAATCGTAATCCGAGTGGACGGTCAGGACATTCAAGACACAAATGCGCAAAATAATGATGACTAACGACTCTGGGAAGCACTCACCAGCTTCCTTGCCACCTATTGGTTCACTACAGTAAATGGACGTAGTCCGTCCGAACTTTTACATAGGTGCAGACCCAATACACTGTTCGACCTGCAGTGCCTGACTCAGCAGGCCCACTACTTATGCGCGCAGCCGTATTACCGCATGCGCTCTCATATCTGGGCTCATATTTTGAGACAGAGCGTCGGGTGGACCCAAGGCGCCATCGTCAGCAATTGGGGGGGGGGGGGGGGGGGTAGAAAGCAGCTCCGTCCGCAACAAAACTTACTGCTCCCATTTCCCAAGTTGAAGGCCTACCGCACGACCCTTTGGCAGGGATTTCAGAATCGCTCTCTTCCCTTTGTGGCGGAGTTGGCATACGCCGGGCCATTTCCGTCCGCACGTGCCGATTAAAGGAGAGAGAGGTCTAGTATCTGACTATTATCCAGATGTCCCGCCCAGTACAAGTATCGATAGGGAGAACAGCTGCAGATGGCGCCTACACGAGGCACCAAAGCCGCGGAAAGCACGTTAAGTGACGCCACTTCGTGACATATGTATGTCGGTAAATAACCGCGACCGCTCTCGTACTAGTCAGTCTCTTGCTAGTCTTTGAAGCCTTTAGTTACGCGCCATTTAAGTTTGTGATTTGAGTTGCTCCCGGACTGTTGTAAACACTTAAGACAACTTTGTTGTGTTCTGGACATTTTGGTTGCCCATTGAAGTATAGAACTCTGCTCTCATCGACCTTAGTAATCGCCTGTTCGTCTGTCTGCGTTACTGTCAGTATGAGTTATCATAAACGGTGTCATATCTACGCAGAGTAAGATAGAAAGAAAAGCCTGTAATTTATGGTAATTATTATTACTTTTATTCGTTTTCTTCGTTTTGGCGCCAACATTGCCAGGTGCATACAAGGGAGTAATTCTTGGAGAAAGCAGATGTCAAAAAAGTTGTTTTATAGAACTCAGCGAGAGATAATAGGAAAATATTGTTTGAACTGAAAATACGAAATCCATCAAATGCATCATATTGTTACGAAAATAATAGATAACGAAGCGAAAAATGTTATAAATGGAACACATATACAATCTGAACTTTAATTTTCAATAAGATAATGAGAATCCTAGTTTTTGTAAATGCTAACTCCTCGAACATTCCCGGGCGTGACAAGAAAAGGTTGCGATGAGAACTACAAGACTGCAGTAAAATCAGTACTAACTGAGTACAGCACATTAGCTCTCTTCACTCTTTCTAATCAGAGAACAAGATGGTTTTCTCCATAACGCAAGCACTTGAAATCGATAGGCACACAGCTAGGCTACAGATGTCCTTTGCTGCATTTATTACATACATCCCTCGTAAGAGTGGCACAAGCTGCTGACGTGTCAGAATCTGATGTAGGTAAACGTATTCGGATAATATCTGTAAGCCGAAAGTTAGATCATATGCTTGGAGTTGGAAAACAACTAATTTCCCTTCTCTGATTATTTTCTTGATGGATCTCTTCGCGTTAACTACCTTAGCAGCTGAATCAGTTTCAAATAGCATTTCCTACTCGTCGTATTCTAAAGTTTCTATTCGGGTAACACTTTGCCTACGTGCCATATAGTAATTATAAACAATACTGCCGGCCGCGGTGGTCTAGCGGTTCTGGCGCTGCAGTCCGGAACCGCGGGACTGCTACGGTCGCAGGTTCGAATCCTGCCTCGGGCGTGGGTGTGTGTGATGTCCTTAGGTTAGTTAGGTTTAAGTAGTTCTAAGTTCTAGGGGACTTATGACCTAAGATGTTGAGTCCCATAGTGCTCAGAGCCATTTGAACCATTTAAACAATACTAAATTATGCTCAGTAAATATTTCTGACTGTGCATGGTGGTCGGTTGTGAGTGCATTCTTTACTTCTATTTTGATCTTCGTTTTCCTGTCAGTCGTCACATAAATAGCTTTGTTTTAAGTTTCAAGATGACCGAAGGACATTATTTTTCCAACTAGCATTGGGTGTGTTTTGTTTACATTTCTCATATTACTTTCAACGCAAACATAATAAAGACCACAGCCAGATTTCTGTCAGTGACGACATGTGAAAGCAGTTGTGTATGCGATGAAGATAAAAATTTTTGCACACATCAAGGAGGGGATTTTTTGGTGTTTGTGCTCGCAGTCTAGTATATGTCTCGGTTAATAAAGTGTCCGTGCCAGGTACGAATGCGTAATCCGGGAACAAAGTTAAGGTTGTCGTGAGCATAGCACTGTATAAACACCAAGAACGTAAGCCAGAAAGTCAGTCTCCAAAGCAGGGTCGATATCCGAATAGAATCCAGGCGAGATTTAACAAGCTCATGCACCATACTAAAGAAGACTAGCCCGCACTTTTAGCGTAACTCCGAGCTGCGTTTGGGCTGGCTAATGTGACCCTCTGGTACCACTGGACAGATGCTGATGTTAGTACCTCAAATCCGTTATTGATGTCCTCCACTGGCAGCGATATTAAATCCCCCGCCCCCTAAAAATAGGTATATATGCTCAGAAATGCCCTGGGTGATGTCACAGTTAGTGCAGAGGGGGGACCATCAGCTCGGGGACTGCAGAGGTGATGGAGGCGGCAGGAGAACTGCAGAAGGGAGCTGATCCAGGGCCACCGGGTGGAGGAACAGTGGGAACACAGGGAGTGGTTCTGCCTCTGTAGGTTCCCAAACCTTGATCCTCTCACCTGTTAGCATGGAAGCAGGGGCAGAGGTCATTCAGTGGCGCAAGAGGTGCAGGATGAGGGTGAAAGACCCGTTTGTAGGCAAATTCTTTGGTCCATCCCACATGCCAGCTGAACGTGCATGTCTAGACAAAGAAATCCCGTGTGTAGGTGGACCCGTAAGCTGGATGCACAAACTGCATGGAACACATGAGGTCTAACAGGATATGATGCCTGCACAGATGCAGGATTTCGGCCAGACTGACATATTGATGAGGATGGACTGATACTTCAGGAGGGAGCTCCGCAAGGCATCTTCTGCATCTGTGTCTTGACGGTGAAGAGCATCCACTTACCCTCCACGTTGGAGGTAGAATGAAAAGAGGCAGTATTCAGATGGTCGATGCCGCTGTCATGACGGAAGACCTTGAACTAATCCGACATACTTGGCCTTTTGTCTGATACCAGGGTGCAATGTGCCCAGTGGCAAAAATTTTCTCAAGCACACAAATATTTGGAGGGGTGGTGGTCGACAACATGTGTGTGACAAACAGAAAATTCGAGACAGTGCGTACCAGCAGCAACCAAACGGCGAGAAATAGCCCTAAAAATCTGAGAGAGTCCTCTACCAACGGCAGTCAGAGCAGAGCTATGGCGATAAACATTGAGTTGGGGACACTTGATTGAGGTAACAGGCAGGGTAGGAATGGCGTGTGCGTTCAATGTCAGCATCGACGATGGGCCACTAGATCTGTCACATGGACAACTCCTTCATGCACGGTACCTCCCAGTGTGATGCATGAAGTAAGTGGAAGGTATGGGGCGGAATGATGACCCAGTCGTCAGAGTCCTCCGTGGCCAACCTGAAGACGCCTTGTGTGCCATTGAGCCGGTAGTGCAGCGCGAAATAATTTTTAAAAACTCGGTCGAGGGACGACACCGAGGCGACCTAGCACGTGGTCAGCAGGAATTCATCCAAGGGTATTCTCAGCTGTTGATACAGAGAAAAATAAACAGTTTTCTGGTGATCGATTTCCGTGTCAGGGCTAAGAGGGAGGCGGTACACGATGTGTGCATTGACATGTTGCCCGAACAAGGAAATGAAGGGTTTGTGTTTAGGCAACATGTGAAATTTTTTCCCATTCAAATATACATGAAACTTCCTGACTCCGTAAATAATCGATCAAGCCTTCTTCTCAGTCTAGAAATAATTGAGCTGTGCAGCATTAAACGATTTGGAGGCAAAGGCAACTGGCCGCTCAGAGCCATTAGACAGTTTATGTGACAAAATTGCTGCATACCGTACTGGGACATATACATCGCCAATTTCAATGGTAAATCGGACACGAGGCCTCCTTGACACGTACGGTGCTGTAAAGCCTGCCGACAGGCTGCCAGCCATACGAATTTTAAGCCCTTTTTGCGCAGCTGACAGAGAGTCTGCAATCTGCGCCTCTTGAGGAACACTGTTGACGTAATACGTTATTTTCCCTAGAAACCACTGCCACTCTTTAAGCTTGGTTGGCGTCGGCAGCTTTATTCTCGCGTTAACTTCGTCGCGCTCTAACGTGGCACCTTTCTGTCTAATAATGTGTCCCAGGTAGTTGACAAAGAAAGTGCACGTTCCCAAACTATTTTCTTGGAGTCGGTTAAAATGTGATTCTAGATTCTTGTGACGTTAAACGTATGTCGCCCCCGGGAACGATAACATCGTCCAAATAGTTGTCATAGTGCGGAATACCTTGAATCAACTGCTCCAAATACTTTTTGAAAATGGCGGGTGCACTCACAACCCCAAACGGCAAGCATTTATACCTTTACAGGCCGAATGTCGTGTTTAAAACTAGCAGCAGCAACAGTCGGAGGTATGCAACCTCGAAATTAGTTTTCGAAAAACAGTGGTCCTCAGCTACTGTAGACAACAACTCCACCAGGTGAGGCAGTGCGTTTACATCAATGTCAGACTGAGAGTCAACTCTGGGCTTAAAATCACGACAAATACGTAACGACCTGTTCGGTTTTTAATGACTACCATAGGCGTTGCTCATTGACTGAAGGTAACTGGGCAGATAATGCCTTGTTCCTGAAGCCGTGCGAGTTCCGCCTGAATAGCCTCACGACCCGCAAAACGAAGTAGGCGGGCTCGGCAAAATTTAGGCACCGCAGAAGGCTTCAAAGAAATCTGAGCCGTAAAGTTAAGTGCCCACAGAGGCGTTGGTTCAAAAATATGCTTATAAACGTGCACAGCGTGTCTTCATCGAGGAGAGGCACTATGCCTGATGCTAAATTAACCTGTTCCTCTATTGTGAACCAAAAACTGATAAAGGTGTTTAAGCCGAAAATGTCAGTAGTCGTATGGGAGTACACGACAGAGAAGTTTAGTACGAGCTCAGTGTTTTTCCAGCGATACCTCTTCGAGGAGAGGAATGGACTGCAGCAGTACAACAGGACGCGGCACCCGAACCGTTACAACGGAGGCGAACCTAGCCGGCCACCTGTATCTGCACTGATAAAAGACACAGCCGCATCGGTGTCTAGCTGAAACTTCACGGACTGGCCAAACAGCATGAAAGCCAATGTGAGCTTCCGTGGCGGAAGGAAACTGCAGGTTCCGCTACTGTGACTATGTACCGCAGCGTTGTCCTCACGCTGCAGCCGAGCACGTGGGCGGCAAGCAACTTGTTGACAGACGGCCAGCTAACTGCCTGGCCAGAAGTTTGCAGCGCGATGCGGACATCGGCATCTGCTACTGTTCGCTACCGCATTCTGGACAGGTTTGAAGGGTTTTTCGAGGTGCATGTTACACGTCGCAACACCAAGGAGGCAGGGCGTTTCTGACCCACCCGAACGTTACGACTCTAAGGACGGAGCAGAGTCCCAGAGCTTTTGAAACAGTTGGTTGAGCCTGTTTTACTATTTTCGTTGAGTAGATTTTCCCTAAGTTTCTTTCAGTGCATGAAATGTATTCACAACTCGATCACGTACCATCATCAGCTGTGTAATGGAATGACGACAACGAAAATTTGTACTGACCTGAACAGATTTCCCGCTTTACGCTAGCGGTCGCCTTAACCGCTTTAGCTATTCGTGCACGACTTAAGACCAGACACAAACTTCAATAATTCGTAGCTCATGCGTCACAACCTGCACTAGTACACATTATGTAATTCCTGTAATTGAGAGTCGTTGCTTGGTATCGGCGGATAAATACAATATCGCATGCATGCGTGTATGTCGGAAGGAACATTGCATAGTACTTCTTAACAACACAGGCACTGCAATATCCTATTTCTTTCCTTACACATAGATTTCTAGTTCTTCATACCGACACATCCTACGTCCTTTGTTCAGCGTGTGTAGTATCTGCTTTGTACACTGTCGAATGGATATACTGTATCTTTTATATGGGAGGCTCTTGTAGAGTTATGTGGTATATTGTATCGAAAAGCTTTGATAAAGTACTTCTAACAGGACAAGCTTTTGAAAAAAGTAAGTGATTCGCTATCCAGTTGGTCACTGAGAATTTTTTCCCCTTGCTACTTGTGATGTACAAAATTTCTAGCTCCTCCCTTAAAATTAATGTATTTCGTTTTTGGAAGCAGTGGATTATTTAAGATTTTCTTCTGTGTTTTCTAATGGGTGTCCTGTGATTTGTAAGTGTGTTGCTATTGCTGATTTTTTGAATTGGTTACGTGTGTAACAGTTGCTTTGTTCACTGTATCTGATTTATATAAACAACTATTAGAAGACAAAAGTAAAGCACTTTTCTGCCTACCAGAAATATTATAAGCAAAACGGTGGAGTTCAAAACGCCAGATATAGACTTCCTAACTTTCTGGCGACTCGTCGAATCCAGCGAACTGCAGTGGGGACCTTTTCACGGTCACCCACTGATGTGTTTGTTGCTGCTGAGATACGAGCTCTTTGCCGGCCGGAGTGGCCGAGCGGTTCTAGGCGCTATAGTCTGGAACCGCGCGACCGCTACGGTCGCGTGTTCGAATCCTGTCTCGGGCATGGATGTGTGTGTGTCCTTAGGTTAGTTAGGTTTAAGTAGTTCTAATTTCTAGGGGACTGATGACCTCAGAAGTTAAGTCCCATAGTGCTCAGAGCCATTTGAACCATACGAGCTCTTTGTACCTTTGCTCTTGAGCCCCAAACTATTGCTCTAGTAGCTGCTGCTGATGCTGCTGCACTGACAGCTGTTGCTGCCAAAGTTATATAGACTTAGGATCCATAACATTGGAATAGAAGGCGAATACGTCGTCATGGGCACGATAGGGTAAAGAACACAAGGCCACGGAAGTGTCCGCACCTATCACGAACGTGTAATCCAGGAACATAGCCAAGGGTGTTGTCAGCGGCGCACTTATAAACAGCAAGAACATAAGCCAGAAAGTCAATATTCAAACTTAACAGAGCTCATGCGGTCGCTCCGTGCTGCTGTTGGGTCTGCGCAAATGATCTTGTGATCGAACATCGTGACGACGCCGTACACACGCTAACCGTAATGCCTCAGATCCGCTATCGGTATCCTCTGCCGGCAGAGATATTAATGTTAAAGTCCATAATGAGTTGCTGAAGCAGATAACAATAACTTTGCAATGTGCTGGACCATTCGTGAAGGACATCCTGTAGCTTTAATGTGTTATCCAAAGCATTTTCCATGTTCTGCACAAAATGCGACATAACTCAGTAATGAATGAAGCTAAGCTCAAATAAAAGCCATCATTCTTCTTCTCCTGCAAATTACTATCTCTTCGATATTTCGCATCACCCCATTTCCGTTAAAGATTACGAATCGCACGAAAGAATACGGCTTCCTAAATGATCGCCATGTTTTTAAAACAACCTCACAGGCATTTTCCCCTCTCCCATCTCACACTATTTGACTTTAAAGTTCTTTTTATCCATCTGGTTTTGTTTTAGAACGGTGGTTCCACATTTATGGATCATCATGTACTGAGACAAATATGTGTAACAATCAAGTGTTGAAATAAATATTGTGAGCAATATTTCGTTGCGAGACACCTGATACAGAGTTTCAGTCTTAGAAAAATTAACAACATAAATTAAAAAAATATCGTTAGTATTCAACTTCCAATCGACAGAGTAGTCATTAGAGACCGAGCACTTTATTAGTTGAATAAGGAAAATAAAGGAATTCGTCCGTCCTTTGCTCCAAGCAACCATATCCAGACAATTATAATCAAGGTGGTTGTGATAGCATTTCAAGTCATAAATATACCTACCTCTCTCTAGAAACTAATTCAATAAAAATTCACGTATGACGATCGTATCGATGTAGAGAAGAAGCCTGCTACATGAAAGTAATTTGTTACGTTTAATAAGCAGATACTGTCGTGTTGTTCCACACCGTAATTCGCTAAATAATTAAAGGAATTTTGAAGAACCAAACGCAGATTCGGCAGTGGGTGCATCTAAAATTTGTCATAGGAAACTTAAAGGACGAAGAATGTGCCCTAAAGTTTTCTCGCAGCTTTGATAATGCGAATTTCATTAACAATTCATTCTACTTCGGCATTATTTAAAATGTCGCACACATAGCATTTAAATTATGTTTGTCACAATCGATTACTGTTCCCCCCTGCCAGCCTACGCCTCTGACTTCGAGTGCTCTTACGATTCGTCGTAGAAAATCAGCACGACAAACATTTTCTCCACATTTCTTCAAATCAGAATATAGATTCCGGCGTAGCCTTTAGAGCTGGGAGACTTAAGCATTTAAATTACTGGCTTTGTCGGAGCAACTTTCGTGCCCTTCCCTCCGTCGATATAACTTCCTGGCAATTGCTTTGAGATATTGGAAGACGATAAGAAGGGAAACACAAAGTTTGCTGTAGAGAAAGTAACTACGAGGCGTTAAATGCTTTTACAGCGGCAATAATCAGTCGAAAACAAGTGAAGAGCTACAAAGTTTGCTCTTAAGATACATGCCAGTGTATGAAGCAAAGCCAGACTTTAGTAAAATGACTCCACAAAACGCGCAATAGAAACTTTCTCTTAAACTAAGGTTTTATGTTTCTGTTAGTCAGTTCAGCCTCACCACCACGAATACAACCGATCTGGATGCGAACAATATGGCATTTGTAGAGGAAAAGCGACTAACGCGACTTGTGTCATAACATTGTAGCACATTAGTGGGACATGTAAACAAAATGAATAACACTACAGAGGCTATGCGTCACAGTTAAAGCCCATTTACGCAGTACCTTGGCAGTTAGCAATAAACTCAATCACTCACTGCGTCATACAACGGACAGAGAAAACAAATAACACTATCTAACCTGTAGTAAGATCTGTTGATAACAACACTCTACTCAGAAACAATGAAGTTACACCAGGACTATAAAGCGCAAGGTAAAAGTTACAAGGCACCCGAGATTAACTGCAGGAACTTCCTTAAGTAACATGTACAAATATTTATAAACGTGCTATTTTACTTCCATATAACATTTGGAGGTTGTGTCTTACAGTGTTTCATATCACTAATTGAAGTTCCAACGTATGAGATACCTCTTAATCTCTGAACCATTATGTGAGCAACACAGTCAATATTTCTCAAGACTTCGAAAGTAATGAAGTATTCGTCACAGATACTCTTATTGCCTCGATTTACATAACAAGGAAACAACATTGTTTACAAACAATACATCTGAAATAAAATTTTTGGGCCACTGCCTGCTTAGTTCCTTGTATAGAGTGAAACTGGCCAAGTGACGAGGTTGCTATACTATTGTTTTTATTACGTGCTGAGAGTAAAGCAACCAACATTTCAGATTTTCACCATCGCTCGAATTACCAACAGTCATAGCTGACTCATTTTTGAGTATGTGCCTGACAAACACGGGCCCCTGGTTCTTGCAGCGCTACTTACATTTCCGTGTCGCAAGTCCATCGTTCTACTATTCCTTTCCTTCAATCTACCTTTCCACTGTATGCTCTTCTTGGTGCGGACAGTGCTTTAATTTGGTCTACGATTTTGAACTCTCGTTTTTCTCTCTTCCGGCGCTTTATACAACTTTTCATTGTTGGGTTTGACCTACCATCCCTCTTCCAGATTTTACAGAAGTGTGGATTGTTCGGGGAAGGTTTCCCAACGTGGTTGACATTCCACTGTTCGTGCCCATCTATCTTTGCACCCTTTCCTTCTGCCAAAACTTGTACATACGCCCAAAACCCAACTCGTTAGCAATCCCGTTGAAGGGGGAGGTTAAACAGGTACCTGCACGGTGGCAGCTCCCTGACCGCAGAGGGATCGCACTATTGCTGCCTACGCTGTAAACTCCCCATGTATGTCAAGGAGTATGTGCCCGTTGTAGCTGGGGAACAGGGACTCTGGGCAACATTTACCTGGATAGGTAGCCATTGCCATGGCGGGGTGGAGCCCGTGGGGAGAGCCCATGTTTAGTGTGGGTGGCACCAAGGTGGATGACTCGCAAATGAAGAGGGGCAAACTATCTGCCACTGGTGGCTGCACGACCACAGCAGTCTCTTCTCAAGCAAAGTATTACTACAGTGTGGACACAGATGACCCCACCATGTTTCCTTCCCTGGTTATGCACTGGGAGGAGGGTAGCACTAAAAAACAATGGGAGATATACTCCCCATGATACTTAGTTTCCTCTGGGACCAACAAGGATTCCTTCTTATCCAAAAAGCCATTATCCTTTGTTGAACACCTTGACGATCGTTTTGGTGAAGTAATAGCGATTTCGAAAATATAAAGTGGTTTATTTCTGATTTAAATGGCATCCCTTGCTCAGTCATGGGTGCTGCTTGAATGTGATAAGCTGGGTGACATCCCTCTAACTATCATCCCCCACAACAGTCTCACTATGTTACAGGGTATCACCTTCTATCGCGACCTCCTTTTACGGGCTGATGATGAGTTACATCACAGTTTGGAGAGACAGAATGTGCATTTTGTACAATGTGCTCAGCGAGCCCAAAGGATGGTAGAGTTGATACAGGGGAATTCATCTTGGCCTCTGAAGGCGACTCATCGTCTGAAAAAGTCAAGGTGATGGCGTATCAATGCAATGGAAACTATAGCTTCCTCCTCATATGTGATACTTCAAATGCACGAGATCTAGCCAAATGTATACGCATTGTAACGTCAACCCCATCTGCAGGGATGTGGACATCAGTTACACATGAACACACCTTGTGCCCCTCCTGTTTCTGTTACATGTGGGGAGCACTATTCCCCCTATTCATTATACTTTATTGTCTTCCAAAGAGAAAAGAAAATCCAGGAATACAAGACTTTTGACCGACCCATGCATCAGGAAGCCTAGAAGAAATATGATTGTTTTTATTCTGTAAATATACATGGAAGAACCCTGGAGATACTAGAAGATATCAGATAGAATATATAATGGTAAGACAGAGATTTAGGAACCAGGTTTTAAATTGTAAGACATTTCCAGGGGCATATGTGGACTCTGACCACAATCTATTGGTTATGAACTGTAGATTAAAACTGAAGAAACTGCAAAAAGGTGGGTATTTAAGGAGATGGGACCTGGATAAACTGAAAGAACCAGAGGTTGTACAGGGTTTCAGGGAGAGCATAAGAGAACAGTTGATAGGAATGGGGAAAAGAAATACAGTAGAAGAAGAATGGGTAGCTTTGAGGGATGAAATATTGAAGGCAGCAGAGGATCAAATAGGTAAAAAGACGAGGGCTAGTAGAAACCCTTGGGTAACAGAAGAAATATTGAATTTAATTGATGAAAGGAGAAAATATAAAAATGCAGTAAATGAAGCAGGCAAAAAGGAATACAAACGTCTCAAAAATGAGATCGACAGGAAGTGCAAAATGGCTAAGCAGGGATGGCTACAGGACAAATGTAAGGATGTAGAGACTTATCTCACTAGGGATAAGATAGATACTGCCTACAGGAAAATTAAAGAGACCTTTGGAGGAAGAGAACCACTTGCATGAATATCAAGAGCTTTGATGGAAACCCAGTTCTAAGCAAAGAAGGGAAAGCAGAAAGGTGGAAGGAGTATACATGGTGTTACAAAAAAGTACGGCCAAACTTTCAGGAAACATTCCTCACACACAAAGAAAGAAAATATGTTATGCGGACATGTGTCCGGAAACGCTTACTTTCCATGTTAGCGCTCATTTTATTATTTCTCTTGAAATCACATTAATCATGGAATGGAAACACACAGCAACAGAACGTACCGGCGTGACTTCAAACACTTTGTTACAGGAAATGTTCAAAATGTCCTCCGTTAGCGAGGATACATCATCCACCCTCCGTCGCATGGAATCCCTGATGCGCTGATGCAGCCCTGGAGAATGGCGTATTGTATCACAGCCGTCCACAATACGAGCACGAAGAGTCTCTACATTTGGTACCGGGGTTGCATATACAAGAGGGTTGAGGTCAGGAGAGCGTGGAGGCCATGGAATTGGTGCGGGTCTACCAATCCATCGGTCACCGAATCTGTTGTTGAGAAGCGTACGAACACTTCGACTGAAATGTGCAGGAGCTCCATCGTGCATGAACCACATGTAATGTTGTACTTGTAAAGGCACATGTTCTAGCAGCACAGGTAGAGTATCCCGTATGAAATCATGATAACGTGCTCCATTGAGCGTAGATGGAAGAACATGGGGCCCAATCAAGTCATCACCAACAATGCCTGCCCAAACGTTCACAGAAAATCTGTGTTGATGACGTGATTGCACAACTACGTATTGATCACGTTGGAATGAAGCCTCATCCGTAAAGAGAACATTTGCATTGAAATCAGGATTGACACATTGTTGAATGAACCATTGGCAGAAGTGTACCGGTGGAGGCCAATCAGCTGCTGATAGTGCCTGCACACGCTGTACATGGTACGGAAACAAGTGGTTCTGCCGTAGCACTCTCCATATAGTGACGTGGTCAACTTTACCTTGTACAGCAGCAACTTCTCTGACGCTGACATTAGGGTTATCGTCAACTGCACGAAGAATTGCCTCGTCCATTGCAGGTGTACTCGTCGTTCTAGGTCTTCCCCAGTCGCGCGTCATAGGCTCGAATGTTCCGTGCTCCCTAAGACGCCGATCAATTGCTTCGAACGTCTTCCTGTCGGGACACCTTCGTTCTGGATATCTGTCTCGATACAAACGTAGCGCGCCACGGCTATTGCCCCGTGCTAATCCTTACATCAAATGGGCATCTGCCAACTCCGCATTTGTAAACATTGCACTGACTGCAAAACCATGTTCGTGATGAACACTAATCTGTTGATGCTACGTACTGATGTGCTTGATGCTAGTACTGTAGAGCAATGAGTCGCATGTCAACACAAGCACCGAAGTCAACATTACCCTCCTTCAATTGGGCCAACTGGCGGTGAATCGAGGACGTACAGTACATACTGACGAAACTAAAATGAGCTCTAACATGGAAATTAAGCGTTTCCGGACACATGTCCACATAACATCTTTTCTTTATTTGTGTGTGAGGAATGTTTCCTGAAAGTTTGGCCGTACCTTTTTGTAACACCCTGTATAGAAGGTCTATACAAGGGCGATGTACTTGAAGACAATATTATGGAAATGGAAGAGGATGTAGATGAACATAAAGATGGAATGGGAGATATGATACTGCGTGAAGTGTTTGAGAGAGCACTGAAAGGCCTGAGCCGAAACAAGGCCCCCGGAGTAGACAACATTCCATTAGAACTACTGACAGCCCTGGGAGAGACAGTCCTGACAAAACTCTACCATCTGGTGAGCAAGATGTATGAGACAGGCGAAATACCCTCAGACTTCAAGAAGAATATAATAATTCCAATCTCAAAGAAAGCAGGTGTTGACAGATGTGAAAATTACCGAACTACCAGTTTAATAAGTCACTGCTGCAAAATACTAACGCGAATTCTTTACAGACGAATGGAAAAACTGATAGAAGCCGACCTCGGGGAAGATCAGTTTGGATTCCGTAGAAATGTTGGAACACGTGAGGCAATACTAACCTTACGACTTATCTCAGAAGAAAGATTAAGGAAAGGCAAACCTACGTTTCTAGCATTTGTAGACTTAAAGAAAGCTTTTGACAATGTTGACTGGAATACTCTCTTTCAAATTCTGAAGGTGGCAGGGGTAAAATACAGGGAGCGAAAGGCTATTTACAATTTGTACAGAAACCAGATGGCAGTTACAAGAGTCGAGGGGCACGAAAGGGAAGCAGTGGTTGGGAAGGGAGTGAGACAGGGTTGTAGCCTCTCCCCGATGTTATTCAATCTGTATAATGAGAAAGCAGTGAAGGAAACAAAAGAAAAGTTCGAAGTAGGTATTAAAATCCATGGAGATGAAATAAAAACTTTGAGGATCACCGATGCCATTGTAAATCTGTCAGAGACAGCAAAGGACTTGGAAGAGCAGTTGAACGGAATGGACAGTGTCTTGAAAGGAGGATATAAGATGAACATCAACAAAAGCAAAACGAGGATAATGGAATGTAGTCGAATTAAGTTGGGTGATGCTGATGGCATTAGATTAGGAAATGAGACACTTAAAGAAGTAAAGGAGTTTTTCTATGTGGGGAGCAAAATAACTGATAATGGTCGAAGTAGAGAGGATATAAAATGTAGACTGGCAATGGCAAGGAAAGCGTTTCTGAAGAAGAAAAATTTGTTAACATCGAGTATAGATTTATATGTCAGGAAGTCGTTTCTGAAAGTATTTGTATGGAGTGTAGCCATGTATGGAAGTGAAACGTGGACGATAAATAGTTTAGACAAGAAGAGAATAGAACTTTCGAAATGTGGTGCTACAGAAGAATGCTGAAGATTTGATGGGTAGATCACATAGCTAATGAGGAGGTATTGAATAGAATTGGGGAGAAGAGGAGCTTGTGGCACAACTTGACTAGAAGAAGGGATCGGTTGGTAGGACATGTTCTGAGACATCGAGGGATCACCAATTTAGTATCGGAGGGCAGCGTGGGGGCTGCAGTAGGTACTGGGAGATGAAGAAGCTTGCACAGGATAGAGTAGCATGGAGAGCTGCATCAAACCAGTCTCAGGACTGAAGACCACAACAACAACAACAACGTGACAATGACAATGACGTTTTCTGTGACTACAATGACGTCATTATATCTCGTGACAGTGTCCTTGCTCTTTGTGCCTTCTACTTCAGGACTCACTCTCCTGCTGGTTGGGAGCCCTCGTCCTATTGTTTCCCCCACACACCAGGATCCTCGATCCCCAATCCTCAACCAGAAAAGTAACACCTTCCTGTGGCATCTCCCACCAGAATAGGGTCGCTCAGGATGCCTTCCTCCCAATATTCTGCTGATCTGCAACCGGATATCAGCCAGCGACTGCAGAAGCCATAGGTTTCTGTTCTTAGGTCTTCGCGGTCCTCCTCTGACCCTGAAAACAGGGCAGACAAGACCTCGAGACGTCTAAATCATCCAAGGAGAAGAGGGATAAGAAGAAAACCCTGAGACATGCCACCAAAACCTGTATGTTCTGACTCTGTACCTGAGGCAGAATTCCTGGTGGCCCCTGTGGCACAGGATCCCGCCCCCTTCCTACATGACCTGATTCAGAACCAATATGTACTGATGCTGTATTCTCACAACTGGCAGCAGATGGTCCTGCGGCATGACCTATCTACTTCGTCCCTTCACTCAACCACAGTATAATGATAGTGTGATCCTCCAGTGGAAATGTAGCGGTTTTTTCCACCACCTGGCTTAGCTACATCGTCTCTTATGCGTTTTCCCTGCTTTATGTATTGCCATCCAGGAAACTTGGTTCACAGCAATGCAAACTAACTCTCTGCAGCTACTGGAGCTATTTTTAGAATCGAACCGAGGATGACAGAGCGTCAAGAAACACTTTGCACATATGCTCTTTACTTTGTCTACGGGCTACACATGCCACTGGATAAAACTTTTGAGGCTGTGGCTGTTGGTATGAGGATATCTCTGGATTTCATTATCTGTAATGTGCGTCTTCCTCCCGATAATGAAGTGTCTCGTAATGTGTTCTTTGCAATGATTTCTAAACTCCCTCCATCCCTCCCCATTTTGGGTGACTTCAATGACTACAACCCTTTGTGTAGTGGAACCATGAACACTAGCCATGGTAAAGCTATAGAAACAGTTTACAGACTTCGATCTTTGTATCTTGATTACTGGTGCTCTCACACTCTTCATTGTGATGTATGGATCTTATTTAGCCATTGATCTTTCCATTTGCAGCCCTCGTTTTCTCCCCTCCATCCACTGCAGAGCCCAAGATGACCTGTGTAACAGTAATTCCACAACTTTCCTTTCCCTCCCTCAGCCTGGGCGTCAACATTGCTGACTGGGATGTATTCCCCTCTGCTATCACCCTTAGTACTTTGTCACATGGAGGTACTGATGTGTCTATCCAGAGTACCAGGTGGTTATAATTGAAGTGCAGCTACTCGGAAAGATCCAGTGTGGACGGTAATTTTCACGTGGCAGAGAAACTTGAAAGATATTCTAAGATGTTCATGTGGAATCGATTTCCACTGGAGAAATCTTAGTCATCCACTGCAAATCTGGGCTGTGAATACCAGAAACACATAGATAAATGTTTCCATATACAATGGATTAGGAACGGGATGTGTGTGGAAAAGATAAAATAAGTGAGAAAGTGTAGTTATTCACTGCCAATTACAAAATTTGTTCAATATGAGCACCAGATAAGTTGACGAGATGCTGTTCAGTGCTAGATTTGCTCCTGATGACCAAAATCGGAACTAATTTTTTCCAGCATTAATTGGTTCTGTACTAACACGTTAAAATATCTACTAAGTTTTGCTGCTATACGGTAATTACAGCCCACATTGGGCCTCTGTGAGTAGCTGCACTTTCATTGTAACCACCTGCTACAACTGCAGCCATTCTGTCGGCAGCAGGCTTAGCGATACCCCATTCCTAGGAATCCCCCCATCGGAAGACAGCACCTTGGTGGACTTCAGAAATTTCCATGGCCCTTAGACATCACATATAGGCTCTCCAACTACCTCATTGCCTTTGAACGGTTCTGTACCCGTGTCTATGATCTAATAAAAGACAGAAACAAGAATACCAGGAATGGTATGTTACTACCATTGAACCATATTCCCCTCCTTCACAGGTTTGGGCAAAGGTTCAACGATTCTATGGACACCAGTCTCTCGCAGGTGTACCTGGTGTCTCCCTTAATGGTGTTGTCTACACTGACCCTGAGGCTCCCACTGAACATTTTGCTCTGCATTGTACAGGAGTGTCTATATCTGAGAATCATCAGACTGTATTTTGTATGGACGGAGCAAATTCACTTGCCGATCACTATGTGTCACCTGAAACCTTATAATGCTCAATTCAGTGAATGGGAATTCCTCAGTGACCTAGCCCTCTGTTCTGACACAGCTCCAGGACCAGGCTCCACGCACAGCTAAATGGTCGAAAATCTACCGTTGGACTGCCAACATCACATCCTTGTCCTTGTCCTTTGCAACCACATCAAGAGTGAGAGTGAGTTCCCATTTCAGTGAGGAGAAAGCATGATCTTCCTAGTACTGAAACCAGGTGAATAACCCCAAGAGATGGACAGATATTGCCCAATTAGTCTCACTAATGTTCTATGCACAAATGGTGAGCCTACGGCTGTGTTTGTACCTTGAGTCTTGAGGTCTATTGACTCTGTCTTCTGCCGACTTCTACCAAAGTCATTCTAGTGCTGACAATTTGGTCATCTTATAGTCTTCTATCTGGTCAGCTTTTGCCCAGAATGAACACGTTACCGCTGTTCTCTTCAACTTGCATTTGTTATTACTCCTAAACTTAGGGTGTTCCTGGAAGCTGACTGCAGGGCGCCATACAAAACGCGTAGTCCAGGGCTCTCACCAATGGCTTCCGGTTTTCAGCCACCAAGGCGTGTCATGCACTTCTGTAGCCAATGCACTGTCGATCCACAGTCAGAACTCCTCAGTGATGAGCTGCTCATTGTGGTGGAGTATTGCTGCGTCTTGGGACTGGTCTTTGATGCCCACGTGACATGGCTTCCCCATCCTTGCCAACTTAGGTGAATGTGCTGATCACACTTCAATAATCTTCACGACTTCAGTAACATCAGCTGTGGTGCAGACGGTTGGACACTCCTGTGGCTTTACAGAGCTCTGATCCTGTCTTGTCTTGATTATGGAAGCCTAGCATTTGGATCAGCATGGCGTTCAACATTTCGGATGCTGGATCTGATGCATAGTTGTGGGGTCTGACTTGCTATGGATGCCTTTCGGACCAGCCCTCTGAACCGCCCACTGGCAGAGGCTAAGGTTCTTCCTCTGGAGATAAGGTGCCAAAAACTGCTACTCAGCTACATGATACATGTTCAAGGCTCCTCTCAGCATTCAAACTAACTTGTCCTTTTTTCCCTGGTAGGGAGATCCACCTCGCAAAACAGAGGCCCAGGATTGGAGTCACGTTCTTCCTTTGGCAGGACGTTCATAACCTGCTGTGACTCCCTAAGTAGTGTTCAGGATATTCATCTGTGCTGCCCTGGACACCCACTGAATGGATTATCCAGAACTTTCTTTCTGGACTCCACCAAGCTGGATGGAAGGTCATCGTTGCCAGTAACCCAGGTTACATTGGGATCCCAGGCAACAAACATGCTGACTGGTTGGCCTAGTTGAATGTCAACTTTGGAGATGGGAATACTGGAACCGGACCTTTGGTCGACTCTACACTATTGGTTGTTGGGGCATGGAACACAGATTGGTGTGTCCTGGTTTCTTCAAACTAATTGCGAGCAATAAACAGAATCCTGCTGCAGTCTTCCCTTCATGCTTCTCACAGGGAAACTAACATTGGCTCAAATGGCTCTGAACACTATGGGACTTAACATCTGAGGTCATCAGTCCCCTAGACTTAGAACCACTTAAACCTAACCTAAGGACATCACACACATCCATGCCGAAGGCAGGATTCGAACCTGCGACCGTAGCGGTCGCGCGGTTCCAGATTGAAGCGCCTAGAACTGCTCGACCACACCGGCCGGTCGAAACTACCGTTCTCTGTCAGCTTCACATTGGGCACACTTGGCTGATCCATCACCACATCCTACGACTTGAGAATTCCCATCCCACTGAAGGTATGGTGGCTGTCTGATGGTGGCCCACATTCTATTGGACTGCCCTAATTTGGCCACCATACACGCTGCCCCTGGTATTAGTGGACGAGGACAAAAAAAGTTTATGTTTTGTGCTTTACCTGTGAAGATGCTTTCTATGCCTCTCTGTGAGCTAGGGAACACTGGCCTGGGAGGCTGCTTGAGGGACCGAAGGGATGACCCATCGACTGCTCCGAACCAGGGGGCCCATTGCTGCCCGTGCTCAGTTGTCTGGCCTAGTCCCTGCTCTTCCCACCTTTGAAGTCTTATTCTGATACATCTGTCGTTAATATACTGTCTCGTCGTCATAGTCCTCTTTTCTGAGATTTTTATCGATTTGTACTCATTGCTAGTTTCTTGTGGTAATGGAGGATGGGGAACACCGGACAGATGCAAAGGGTGCTTCTCCCATCACATATCATGTCCCAGGGGGCCTTCAGCTGCTTTATGCGTGGAGCAGCCCACCCACTTTACACTTTGCCACCCCCTATCATTTCTACTTGCTTCTGTTTCTTTATCTTATTGATTCTCGGCTACAGTAGTGTTCATCAGGGTTTGTCCTTTGTGTCCCCCCTCTCGGAGGACTGTTCATTGCTTGACGCATATAGAATGGAGGGACTGATGACCTCTTAGTTTGGTCCCTTTAACTGTGAGTTATGAACTGAACTGGACTGATGGGTTTACTCAAAATTGCTGTAGCTAATATCCTCACGTTCAAAACTAAAATGCGTCGTGTTATAAATGTGCAATGTTTAAACTTGGACAGAAAAAAAATTCGTGACATGCACAACTGTTCTTTGTCGCACAATAACGGGTCGCGAAACATCGCTTGGGAAAGCCTAATCTACATTTTTCCTGGTGGTGGAATCCGGAAACCTAACACTGTAACATTTAGAGTGTAGAATAAGTAAACTGCCGAATCTGAATGGGTAAAACATTAATGCGCACAGGGAAATTTTGCAGAGTTCCTTTAAAATGGTAGAAAAAACCTATTGTAAAGATAACAGCGACTAAGCTCAAAATTAGGGAAAGAGAAATAAAACAGCAGTGAGCTATATTGTCATTAATCTTAACTATTAATCTTAACTGGAGCAAATTTCTGTCACACTTTGGAAGTATTCTTGTTCTGTAACCAATATAGATATGTGAATGAAACTCCATCCCTGTGGGGTCCATTTCTTCAAAGCGCTTATTTTTCATTTTCACTAGAGTACAATAAAACCGAAAATATTTTACGGTACTCAGCTGGAATCTAAATTCAATAATTAACAGAAAGGGAACACGAACGAAGTATAGTAAATTTAAGACGAAACATTGTTGCTCTCTGTGCAACTGTTACGAAGTTATTAAAAATTGAATCCGATTCACATACACCTATCATTACCTTCTTCCAATACCATTCGTCACCTTTTGTGTAGATCACCGGTTAACTGATGACTGTAATGTTAAAGAATGTTCTTTTAAACAATGAAAGATTATCACGATTTGGCGAACTTCTCTCATGATCACTTCTGTACGTGCCAATGCTTCAATTTTTTTTTTACAGGTATATGATCACTGACAATTTCTCAGGTTCCGTGACTATTGGTGACAGTGGAGAATCAGATGCTTCCAACGGTTTCCGACTGCGTAGGAGGTGAAAGAAAGCGATCTCTTTCTCTCTTTTTCTGCCCTTCTCTCCGAGGCGTCAAGAGGGTAGAACATGCAGGCCACTAACTGGCCCGGGCATATGAAAGATGATTCGTGATTGAAATGATTTTAAGTACTGAAAAGCTACTAGATTCTTGAAAATGCGACAGAAATGAATTACAGATAATGACATTAGCTGCCAGTGGGCACTGATTAAATCAATGGACAAAGTTGAAAATTTGTGCCGGACCGTGATTCAGAACTGGGCCAAATACTGCGCCATCCGAACACAGTGGTCATCGCAAAAAAATGGTTCAAATGGCTCTGAGCACTATGGGACTCAACATCTTAGGTCATAAGTCCCCTAGAACTTAGAACTACTTAAACCAACCTAACCTAAGGACATCACACACACCCATGCCCGAGGCAGGATTCGAACCTGCGACCGTAGCAGTTCCGCGGTTCCGGACTGCAGCGCCAGAACCGCACGGCCACCGCGGCCAGCAGTGGTCAACGCAACTGAACGGACTACCCAAATATGCCTCCCGTCAGACTCAAATTCTCAACGTATCCACACACTGCCCCTTGTTCATTATCTTCATTACTCAAGGCATTTCGCTGATTCCCGTAAGAGCTCGACGGTAGTGTGCATCCGCACTGAAGTGATAGATGGCGCACTGGTTGGCGCACCTGCCTCGTAAGCAGGGGACCCAGGTTCGAATCTTGGTCGAGCACAAATCTGCAACTTCCTACATTTATTTAATCAGTGCCCACTGGCAGTTAATGCCATAAATTCATTTGTATCTTGATTCATAGTGGGTGCAGGATCAAAATGGTGTCTGTCCTTTCGGACATGTGCGAAGGAACAGACACCATATGTATAATTAATGCCTAGGACGACCAATGCCGTGACTGATGAGGACAATGGGCAAGGGGCACTATATCAGTAGAGTGTGGATAAGTTGAGAATTTGAGTCTCATGGGTGGCGTGCTAGCGTAGTTCTCGCGGTTGCGATGACCAGTGTGTCCGGATGGTACAGAGATCGACGCATCGGCCTAGTAAGCAGGAGACCCAGATTCGAATCCCAGTTGCCAATGGCAAGGCAGTGGCTAAATCACGTCTTCTTGCATTTTCTAAACTGACTAGCGGAAGATTTCGTCGATATTCTGTTATATCGCGATCTCGATGCTTGTGCATTATATTTCATTCGGGGTTATCATGGATCTCTTACATTAACAATACAAGATACTGATAATGCTCTAAGCATTATCTAGACAATTTCCTAGGTATAACGAACTCACACACCATCAATTTACCGAATCTGTACAAACCGTATACGGGGCTATGATTATGTGTAGTTCCACAGCAAATGAAAGGACACACTGTTGAAATTTAGCAACCTTCAGTTTACCTATAGATGTATCTGCTCTATGGAAGCAACTCCGACAAATTCCATACCACTCAAAGCCATGCCATTAAGGAGGCTACTACAAGCAAACAAATTAGCACATGAAAGGATGTCGCTTATGATTCCCCCTTTGTATTCCAGACAGGAGGCTCTCTAGTGCTTTACCGGAATGAACTTCACAGCGCCAGCCTTCTTATTTTGATAGTTAGCTACAGGACAAAATTCTCCCTATCTACAGGATGTTCGAAAATTTCCGTTACAAACTTCTAGGGCTTGTAGAGGAAGTGAGTAAATTATATTTTGAATAGGAACCCATGACCAAGAAATGTTCCGTTTCCATTCTACGACGGTTTCAATTCAGATATGGAAAGCGCTCACGTCTGCTCAGGAAAAGAGAAAAGTCTCAGAGTTGCTGGTCCTAGAATGCAGTAGGGTAGACAGGGTGACGTGTACTACGTCAAATGTTCACCTGATAACGTCTGTCTTGCTGCGAGACTTATTCAATGCCTGTGCGTCTCCGATTCAGTAAGCATGGTACGGCTCACGCTTTCGGAATACGCAGATATGTTCCATGTATATGACAAAGGTTGAGACAATGGAAGAGCTGCTGCTAGACGGCTGTATCACGAACGTTCTCCGCGACGTAGCACGCCATCACACAAATATTTTGGCCAAGTTACGTGGCATTTCCGAGAAACAGGTACCTTCATGTGACAATGCAGAGCTGTGGTGCTCAACGACGACGCTGCACGCCTAAATTTGAAGAAGATGTATTGCATCGCGTTGAAGACAACTCGTCGAGGAGTACTCTAACAATAGCGCTTGTAGTGCATGTTATTCACAGTATCGTCTGGTATGTTCTACGTGAGTAACAATTACATCCGAACCCAATACGATGGGCATACGCTTTGGGTCCAGCAGATTTTCCACAACGCGTTGCCTACTGCACGTGATTCATGCTCTGCTGCATCGACACATCCCTGTTTCCACGTCGAGTTTTGTTCACAGATGAATGTAAGTTTACAAGGGACTGTGTTCTGAATATACGAAACAGCCATGTCTGGTCAGATAAAAACCACTGTGCCACACATCTTTATGGATCTCAGCACGGGTTTGATGTTAAAATGTGGGTAGGTATTATGGCCGTTCATGTGATTGGCCCATACCTCCTTCCACTCAAGGTAACTGGTCATGCATACTTTATCTTCCTACAAAACGTATTGGACCCGATTATAGAAGCTGTGCCACTGAACGTCAGTCAGGAAATGTTGTTTTAGTACGATAGTGCACCACCTCACTTCTCACGTAGGGTTCGGAGACATCTCAGCAGACGATACTATGAGAGATGGATAGGTCGAGGTGGTCCAACAGCGTGGCCGACGCGATTGCCAGATTTAACTCCTATGGACTACTACTTATGGAGTCGTATGCAAAGTTTAATTTACGAGGCACCTGCAGAGACAGAGGAAGATCTGCTGGCACGAGTTTTGGCTGCAGCACTAGAAATTGACGGGACACCAGGTGGGATGGAGAGTGTGTGCGCCATAACATGCTTCGTAGGTAAAATGCCTGTAACCACGGTGGCCGTTACATCGAGCCGTCGTTGTAATGCTTCAGTACTGTTCTGTATGTCTAGCATGCTGGGTTCTTTCTTGTTTTGGGATAATGTAAAAACGTAATGTTTAAATACTAATACAAACAAATGTGCTTAAGTGATAGATGGATAATTCGCTATGTTTCCTTTCGAGTTGTTACCTTATAATTGTACTGCATTATGCGTAATTCGGTTTCTACAGCATAAGTTGATGAGTTAAACATCTGCAATGAAACTGTCGTGAAACGGAAACGGTACGTTTCCGGACATGGCTTCCTATTCAAAATATTATGTAGTCACTGCCACCTATGAGTCCTAGAAGCTTGAAACTGGGTTTCCGAACAACCTGTATATATACAATTACTTGGTGCTCTTACACGATTTGCCAACATATCTAGACAGTAAACCACCGGAAAAAAATTCGCCGTTCTACTTTGATAGAATGTATAAACTATGCCAAAAAGGCACCGACATGCTACACTTTACACCTATGAGCAGTGGCGTCTCCCATATAGACACTGTGGAACTGCAGCACCCACTATTTCCCCCTGATATTATCGACAAAATTTAATACAATAAGTGCTTTTTTCTTTTATTCTCTCTTTATACATGTAAAATATATATCCTTAAGCTTAATGTCAGTAGGTAAGTAGGATAGAAAGGAGAGAACAAGCGCAGGTAAACATCGGGCGACGCATAGCTTCCGGCGACATGATGACACTGTAACTGATAAGCAGAATGTTATCAGTACCAGTTCTAGGTAAGATAACGATCCTATCTCAAGGTCGCTTATAAGGACTTTCGTTGTCAGGTTACATAATCGGGCGACTTACAATCTGGGTCTTACCACACTCGCATCACCCCCCCCCCCCCCCTCTTCCAGGGAATCGCTGATATTTGATCAGGGTCACTCAGAGGAACCCCTGCACACCTTAGGCAAGTGGACTACTTATATTCAAGATCATGATGTAACTCGATACCGTTCACGTAGCCCTACCTATGCACCTTAGGCTGGTGGACTAGGCTATGACATAACTCGGTACCAGTCTCGTGATATAAAATTGGTGGGAAAACCCTGGACCAATTTGAGAACATTAAAATGGTGAGAAATCTTATGGGCCAATATGGTTCGACCTCCCCCGTATCAGTCATTATAACTAGCTCAACTGCGTAGACCGTTTCGTTCGAGTTGTGAGAGTCATCGGAACTATTCAGGTTTCTTATAAACAATAGTTCTGTGGTAGAAGGGTTTGAAAATAATAACAGTGATGCAGCAGATTAACTAATGGTTTATTATTAACAATCTTGCAATACAATACTTACAATAATTTGCTTTTGGTTATTAGCAACTTTTTTCTTCTGTTAGTTAAATAAGTAGTGGTTTATTTTACAAAGTTATTTCTTCTTATGTACAATAATTCTCAATTTTTTGTTGACTTTTTTTTCCTTCTTACATACACTATGTGATCAAAAGTATCCGGACACCTGGCTGAAAATAACCTATAAATTGTTGGCACTCTCCATCGGTAATGCTGGAATTCAATATAGTGTTGGCCCACCCTTAGCCTTGATGACAGCTTCCACTCTCGCACGCATACGTTCAGTCAGGTGCCTGAAGGTTTCTTGGGGAATGGCAGCCCATTCTTCACGGAGTGCTGCACTGAGGAGAGGTATCGATGTCGGTAGGTAAGGCCTGGCACGAAGTCGGCGTTCCAAAACATCCCAAAGGTGTTCTATAGGCTTCAGGTCAGGACTCTGTGCAGGCCAGTTCATTACAGGCATGTTATTTAAGGAGATGGGACCTGGATAAACTGAAAGAACCAGAGGTTGTACAGAGTTTCAGGGAGAGCATAAGGGAACAATTGACAGGAATGGAGGAAAGAAATACAGTAAAAGAAGAATGGGTAGCTTTGAGGGATGAAGTAGTGAAGGCAGCAGAGCATCAAGTAGGTAAAAAGACGAAGGCTAGTAGAAATCCTTGGGTAACAGAAGAAATATTGAATTTAATTGATGAAAGGAGAAAATATAAAAATGCAGTAAATGGAGCAGGCAAAAAGGAATACAAACGTCTCAAAAATGAGATCGACAGGAAGTGCAAAATGGCTAAGCAGGGATGGCTAGAGGACAAATGTAAGGATGTAGAGGCTTATCTCACTAGGGGTAAGATAGATACTGCCTACAGGAAAATTAAAGAGACCTTTGGAGATAAGAGAACGACTTGTATGAATATCAAGAGCTCGGATCGAAACCCAGTTCTAAGCAAAGAAGGGAAAGCAGAAAGGTGGAAGGAGTATATAGAGGGTCTATACAAGGGCGATGTACTTGAGGACAATATTATGGAAATGGAAGAGGATGTAGATGAAGATGAAATGGGAGATACG
This sequence comes from Schistocerca nitens, assembly GCF_023898315.1. Classification (NCBI taxonomy): domain Eukaryota; kingdom Metazoa; phylum Arthropoda; class Insecta; order Orthoptera; family Acrididae; genus Schistocerca; species Schistocerca nitens. The sequence continues at coordinate 386,027,950 of NC_064616.1, forward strand.
ATACTGCGTGAAGAGTTTGACAGAGCACTGAAAGACCTGAGTCGAAACAAGGCCCCCGGAGTAGACAACATTCCATTGGAACTACTGACGGCCTTGGGAGAGCCAGTCCTGACAAAACTCTACCATCTGGTGAGCAAGATGTGTGAAACAGGTGAAATACCCTCAGACTTCAAGAAGAATATAATAATTCCAATCCCAAAGAAAGCAGGTGTTGACAGATGTGAAAATTACCGGACAATCAGTTTAATAAGCCACAGCTGCAAAATACTAACACGAATTCTTTACAGACGAATGGAAAAACTAGTAGAAGCCGGCCTCGGGGAAGATCAGTTTGGATTTCGTAGAAATACTGGAACACGTGAGGCAATACTGACCTTACGACTTACCTTAGAAGAAAGATTAAGGAAAGGCAAACCTACGTTTCTAGCATTTGTAGACTTAGAGAAAGCTTTTGACAATGTTGACTGGAATACTCTCTTTCAAATTCTAAAGGTGGCAGGGGTAAAATACAGGGAGCGAAAGGCTATTTACAATTCGTACAGAAACCAGATGGCAGTTATAAGAGTCGAGGGACATGAAAGGGAAGCAGCGGTTGGGAAGGGAGTAAGACAGGGTTGTAGCCTCTCCCCGATGTTATTCAATCTGTATATTGAGCAAGCAGTAAAGGAAACAAAAGAAAAATTCGGAGTAGGTATTAAAATCCATGGAGAAGAAATAAAAACTTTGAGGTTCGCCGATGACATTGTAATTCTGTCAGAGACAGCAAAGGACTTGGAAGAGCAGTTGAATGGAATGGACAGTGTCTTGAAAGGAGGATATAAGAAGAACATCAACAAAAGCAAAACGAGGATAATGGAATGTAGTCGAATTAAGTCGGGTGATGCTGAGGGAATTAGATTAGGAAATGAGACACTTAAAGTAGTAAAGGAGTTTTGCTATTTGGGGAGCAAAATAACTGATGATGGTCGAAGTAGAGAGGATATAAAATGTAGACTGGCAATGGCAAGGAAAGCGTTTCTGAAGAAGAGAAATTTGTTAACATCGAGTATAGATTTAAGTGTCAGGAAGTCATTTCTGAAAGTATGTGTATGGAGTGTAGCCATGTATGGAAGTGAAACATGGACGATAAATAGTTTGGACAAGAAGAGAATAGAAGCTTTCGAAATGTGGTGCTACAGAAGAATGCTGAAGATTAGATGGGTAGATCACATAACTAATGAGGAAGTACTGAATAGGATTGGGGAGAAGAGACGTTTGTGGCACAACTTGACCAGAAGACGGGATCGGTTGGTAGGACATGTTCTGAGGCATCAAGGGATCACCAATTTAGTATTGGAGGGCAGCGTGGAGGGTAAAAATCGTAGAGGGAGACCAAGAGATGAATACACTAAGCAGATTCAGAAGGATGTAGGTTTCAGTAGGTACTGGGAGATGAAGAAGCTTGCACAGGAGAGAGTAGCATGGAGAGCTGCATCAAACCAGTCTCAGGACTGAAGACCATAACAACAACATTGTCGTGTAACCACTCCGCCACAGACCGCGCATTATGAAAACGTGCTCAATCGTGTTGAAAGATGCAATCTCCATCCCCGAATTGCTCTTCAACAGTGGGAAGCAAGAAGGTGCTTTAATAGAGCCACGCAAAACAATAAGAGTTGCTAACCCCACCTCCATGAAAAACACGACCACACATTAACACCACCGCCTCCAGTTTATTCACAACAACAGCTCAAGTGGAAGTTAACGCTTCTCGTACCGTGTGCTGCGTACGGCATTATGACAAAGAGATGATGCTGGCACCTGTGAAATTCGGTAGCTGGTTGGACTGAGGCTATCCTGCAGTGCCTAAAGCGTGGAATCGATTCCCGCTGGGGTTACCAGTTTTTAACACCCACAAATATACCCTCTTTAGCATCAGCAACGCCAAGTAAAAAACGGAAGATTGTGTCGTGATTCCAAATCAACATTAAACATGGGCATTAGCTACTGACTGGAGCTGAGTGGGATTAGTTTTGGCTGTCAGAGGCGGAAATCGCTTCTTGCAGGAACTCTGTCTCTAGTATGCTTTCTTACGCTAGTAGTTTTATTTTAATTCACGAACCTATCATCATGCAGGGTCATAGGCTCTTCATTTCTTAATTTAAGTGACCTTGAGATTTTGAAAATATTGGCACTGGACTGGAATTCAAGCTCCTATTCCAATTTCTCTCTGGATTTGAGCCCCTACGAGATGATACTGTCCATCATTTTGTCGTTTTAATGATGCCAAACTCCCCCAAGTCTCTACGAACGTTTCCATCCTAGCTACTAGTGAAAGAGAATTTGATATTTGACACCTGGGGTCAACGACATGCGCGTGGTTGCTGTTCTAGGCAGCACAGAACTATTCGTCGCGTTACCTCTAGCCAAACATGTGCACAGCTCGCTACTGTTGCACAAACAACAAATATTTAATTTCTCTTTGTGGCAATAAGAGAATAGCAGAAGGTTCCAGGTCGAATCCCTGCCAGGAAAAAATCATTTGTATCGTCATTTCAAGTGCCAATATCAAGCTATTGGTGAACATATTTAATATATGACATCTGATTGTGCTTAGTTAACAATTCACATAGGTATTGGGTTCTACACCGTCCATCACCACAGCTTTACTTCATCGCGTTTCGCAGTTGTGAGCTGCACTTCATTACATATCCTTTGTGGTTTTTTCTCGTGGGAAGTATAAGCTGCAAGGGTTTCCTGGTTCAGTGTTAAACTTATCGTCATTTATTTCCAGGATTGGACATTCGGCCTTGATTACTTCGATATTTTACGTTCCTGTATGCCTAATCGAATGTCGATCAGACATGCAAGCTTTGTATGGTTAACAATGCATTCAAATTTGGATCACGGACAACAGCTCGTCATGTCATTTAATGAGTGTGACAGGACTTCTGCTACATCACTTATTGTATGTAGTTCAATATACAATCGTTAGGGATTGTCTTATCTCTAATAATGTGGTTTCTAATGTTTGTTGTATCACAGTATTAGTTTACATCTGGACTGACTGCCATAAAGAGCAATATTCTCTAGTGGTATCTTGTGGTAACCTGCGACACAGCGATGTTATGTTGGTTGCATTTTGCAGTGGCCCACTTTCTTGCTGCCGAGTCTACGATCACGATGAATTCGACACGTCTAGATACGCAGACTGTAATCTTTAGAAAACACCACCACACAAGAAAGTTATTGGATTCTCGAAAGATGAGGCGAATGAAAGATCCTACAAGAACGGGACCAACAACGACTGAAGAGAATAGTTCGATGTGACAGAAGTGCAACCTTTGCGCAAATTGCAGCAGATTTCAGTGCTAGGCCATCAACAAGTGTCAGTGTGTGAACCATTCAACGAAACATCATCGATATGGGCTTTCGGAGCCAAAGGCCCACGCGACTACCCTTGATGACTGCACGACATAGCTTTACGCGTCGCCTGGGCCCGTCAACACCGACACTGGACTGTTTATGACTGAAAACATGTTGGCTGGTCGGACGAGTCTCGTTTCAAATTACATCGAGCGGATGGACGTGTACGGAGACAACTTCATGAATCCATGGACCCTGCATGTCAGCAGCGGAATGTTCAAGCTGGTAGAGCCTCTGTAATGGTGTGGGGCGTGTGCAGTTGGTATGATATGGGACCCCTGACACGTACAGATGCGACTCTGACAGGTGATACGTACGTAAGCATCTTGTCTGATCATCTGCATCCATTCATGTCCATTGTGCATTCGGATTTGGGCAATTCCAGCAGAACAATGCGACAACACAAACGTCCAAAATTGCTAGAGTGTGCTCCAGGAACAATCTTCTGAGTTTAAACACTTCCGCTGGCCATCGCCCAGACATGAAAATTATAGAGCATATCTGGGATGCCTTGCAACGTGCTGTTCAGAAGAGATCTGCACCCCCTCGTACTCTTATGGATTTATGGACAGCCCTGCAGGATTCATGGTGTCATTTCCCTCCAGCACTACTTCAGACATTAGTCGGTTCCATGCCACGTCGCCGGCCAGGGTGGCCGAGCGGTTCTAGGCGCTACAGTCTGGATCCGCGCGACCGCTACGGTCGCAGGTTCGAATCCTGCCTCGGGCATGAATGTGTGTGATGTCCTTAGTTTAGTTAGGTTTAAGTAGTTCTAAGTTCTAGGGGACTGATGACCTCAGAAGTTAAGTCCCATAGTGCTCAGAGCCATTTGATCCACACCACGTCGAGTTGCGGCACTTCGGCGTGCTCGCGGGGGCCCTACACGATATTAGCCCTCATGTATGTACTGTATATAGAAAAGAAATTTTGAAATTGTAAGTGGAAAGAGAGAAATGATTTAAATGTACATATTGTATATAAAATGATGGAACTAGTCCCAAAGAAACTAATTAAAATATACTTACTCTATATAGGCAGATAATGGTAAATGTATTATTTAAGATTCAGTATACCTGATTGTCACAGGTCTTCAGAGAAAGTAATTTGTAAATAAAACCGACTTATATACACTAGGTGATCAAAAGTATCCAGAAACCCCCAAAAACATATTTTTCTCATATCAAGTGCATTGTGCTGCGACCTACTGTCAGGTACTCCATATCAGCGACCTCAGTAGTCATTAGACATTATGAGAGAGCAGAATGAGGCGCTCCGCAGAACTCACGGACTTCGAACGTGATCAAGTGATAGAGTGTCACTTGTGTCATATACCTGTACGTGAGATACCCATACTCTCAAACTTCGCGAGGTCCACTGTTTCCGATGTGATAGTGAAGTGGAAACGTGAAGTGACACGTACAGCACAAAAGCTTACAGGCCGACATCGTCTGCTGACTGACAGAGACCGCCGACAGTTGAAGAGGTACGTAATTTGTAATAGGCAGACATCTATCCAGACCATAAAAAAGGAAATCGAAACTGCAAGTACTATGACAGTTAGGCAGGAAGTGAGAAATCTTGGATTTTATGGTCGAGCGGCTACTAATGAGCCACACATCACGTAGGTAAATGCCAAATGATGCGTCGCTTGGTGTAAGGAGCGTAAACATTGGGCGAATGAACAGTGGAAAAACGTTCTGTGGAGTGACGAATCACGGTACACAATGTGGCGATCCGATGGCAGGGTATCGGTATGGCGAAATCCCAGTGAACGTCGCCTGCTAGGCACCGCAAGTGTTGTATTAAGTTTAATTGGTCACCAAACTTGCCAATTAACTAATACACTGTCATTGGCCATAGTAGTAAATTTCAGAAATGTCCTTCATCAGCGCCACTTTGTCTTCCTGAATCTGGTGATTAATTTTTCTCCAAACCATCGTACTTGAAATGATACAACTTGACCTTCTCGATAGCACTCACTCACTAATGGGCAGAGTTGTTTCGAATTGCCTCCATGGCTATCACCGATTTGTTAAACACAAACAGAACACAATGTCAGAAATGTTAGAGTTTACTCCGTTTAAGACTTCGTTTGCTAATGCATATACGAGGCTCCTCATAACATCAAAAATGAGAAATATTGGAGTTGTCATAGTACGAGCAATACTACAAACTCGAACAAAGTAAGACCATAGTTAAATACATTTATAACAACATGCCACACAAAATGGCCACAAAGCATGCTGCAACGTAGCATTATATCATATGCAACGTTACATAATATTATACTTGCTTGTTCGGGCTCAGAGAAGTCTGCTGGAGATCATAGGCTCTATGTCCTATGCGTCACGCCACTTTGGAGGACGCCGGTCAGTATCGGGCGTCCGCTGGCTAATGGCGCTAAATTTGGTCTCAACATGCCAGACACCCACGAGCGCTTTCACAAACATGTTTCCCACACAGTTTTCTGTTACTGGCTCGTTAGAAAATGAACTAAACTGTCTCTGACCTTCTGTCAGACTGATGCTCTTAGCAGACAGACTGAGTACGGCTTAAGAAAGAAAGGAAAATTATGGGTCTGACATCATGGTTTTGCATTCGCACTACGTGACGTTGACTACTAGACCACAAACAGTTTATTCACAACAGGAGCTCAAGTGGAAGTTAACACTTCTCGTACCGTGTGCTGCGTACGGCATTATGACAAAGAGATGATGCTGGCACCTGTGAAATTCGGTAGCTGGTTGGACTGAGGCTATCCTGCAGTGCCTAAAGCGTGGAATCGATTCCCGCTGGGGTTACCAGTTTTTAACACCCACAAATATACCCTCTTTAGCATCAGCAACGCCAAGTAAAAAACGGAGGATTGTGTCGTGATTCCAAATCAACATTAAACATGAGCATTAGCTACTGACTGGAACAGAGTGGGATTAGTTTTGGTTGTCAGAGGCGAAAATCGCTGCTTGCAGGAACTCTGTCTCTAGTATGCTTTCTTACACTAGTAGTTTTATCATCATGCTGGGTCATATGCTCCTCCTTTCTTATTTTAAGTTACCTTGAGATTTTGAAAATATTGGCACTGTATTGGAATTCGAGCTCCTATTCCACTTTTTCTCTGGATTTAAACCCTTCGAGATGATATTGTCCATCATTTTGTTGTTTTCGTGATGCCAAACTCCTCCAAGTGTCTACGAACAGCTCCATCCTAACTACGAGTGAAGCGAATTTGATAGTTGACACCTCGTCATGTAGGGTCAACAACAACGATATGCATGTGGTTGCAGTTCTAGACAGCGCAGAGCTATTCGTTGCGTTACCTCTAGCCAAACATGTGAACATCTTGTGGTTGATTTGGTGGAAGAGACCAAACAGTGAGGTCATCGGTCTCATCAGATTACTGAAGGATAGGCAAGGAAGTCGGCTGTGCCTTTTCAAAGGAACCATCCCGGCATTTGCCTGAAGTGATTTAGGGAAGTCACGAAAAACCTAAATCAGGGTATCCGGACGCTGTGCACGACTCGCTACTGTTGCAGAAACAATAAATATTTCATTTCTATTTGTGGCTATAAAACAAAAGGAAAAGGTGCGACTTCGAATCCCTTCCATGCCCATTTGCATTGTCGTTCCAATCTCACGCTATTGGTGAATATATTTAATATCTGACATATGATTGTGCTTAGTTAACAATTCATATAGGTTCCATCACCACAGCTTTACTTCTTTGCGTTTCACACTTCTGACCTGCACTTTCTTCTTCTTCTTCTTCTGCTTTTACGGCCTCATTGGACCACTTCAGTCAATCATTTCTGGTCCTCTTCTTTGGTATTTTCCCCTTCCGAGTGGCCCAGTATCTCTTCATTCGTTCCGATGCTTTTCGTCGTTCCTTATCTGTAAATACCCTTTTCATTGTATGTCGTTTGTCAATTTTTGGTTTAAATCTTATTTCTGTGTCCCTCGACTTCTTTAAATTTGGCGTTTTGTTCTGCAAATCATCCAGAGTTATTTCCAGTTCTTCCATATCCTCTCTTATTTCCTTAAGCCATCCTCCTTGTTGTTTCAATTTCCAGAGTTTCTCAATAATTTTTCTTGATAATCTGGTTTCTGGTGTCCTCAGAATGTGACCACAAAAAGAGATCCTTTTCTTTCGTATAGTATCAGTGATGGGCTCCAGTTCTCTGTATACCACTTCATTTGGAACTATCCGCCATTGCCCAGCTTTTTGATATTTCTTATTTATGCATGTTCTAGCAATTCTTCTCTCTACTTTTAAAATTTTGTCAATTCTGTTTTTCTGGGTGACTTTAAAAAGAGTTTCACTTCCGTATGTAACCTCTGGTTGAACCACCGTCTTGTAATGTTTTAATTTTGTTTTAATTGATAGACATTTTTTATTGTACGTAGACCATGTTAGTTTTTGAGCTTTTATCATTTTATTAGTTCTTGCTCGCCATGCAGGTTTCTCGTCCAATTTATGTGTTATAATTTCACCCAGGTATTTAAATTGTTTCACTATTTTAATTTCCCTATTATTCACTGTGATGTGATCTATTACAAGTGGATCCGTTACCATTATTTCAGTCTTTTCAAATGATATCTGGAGTCCTAATTTTTGTGCTATATTTTGTAAGCTTGTTATTTGTTTCGTGGCTTCCTGAATATTATTAGCTAGTAATGCTAGGTCATCAGCAAATCCCAAGCAATTTAGGTTTATTTTATCTTTCTTAGTTCCAATTTTAATATTCATAGGATTTTCCTTGTACCATTCTCTCATTACATATTCAAGAGCACAATTGAATAGCAATGGTGATAAACAATCTCCCTGTCTCAACCCTGTTTTAATCGTAAATGGTTCAGATATTTCTCCTCTAAATTTTACTTTGGATTTGGTGTTTGTTAAGGTTAACTGTATCATTTTTATTAATTTAGGATGAAGTCCAAAATTCCTTAATATTTTCATCATTGAAGATCTATGGATGCAATCATATGCCTTTTTGAAATCTACAAAGGTTATGACTAGTTGTTTTTGCCTTCTTTTGCAGACATCCATAACTAACTTCAAGGTGATTATCTGTTCTGGGCAGCTTCTCCAGGATCTAAATCCTCCTTGATATTCTCCCAGTTCCAGTTCTAGTTGATCTTTACAGCGGTTGTATAGTATTCTTGACATGATCTTATACGTGCAGTCCAAAAGGGAAATTCCTCTATAGTTGTCTGGATTTGATTTTTCCCCTTTCTTATGTAATGGATGTATTATAGCAGTAGTCCAATTTTCTGGTAATTTCTCTTCATTCCAGATTTTTAATATGCATTGGTGTAATGCTATCTTTACTGGTTCTGCTGCATATTTCCAAAGTTCAGCAAACGTTTGATCTTCTCCACTTGCTTTGTAGTTTTTGAGTTCTTTCAAAGCTCTGTAGACCTCATTAATTGTAGGTGGATTTATATTTTCTGCTGGTGTTTTAATTGGGGTTTCTGTGTTTATCTGAAGAAGTTCTGGGGGATCTTCACAATTTAGTAACTTGTTAAATGTTTCTGCTAGAATTTCTGTATTTTTACTATTGCTATGGGCTAGGTTATTATCTTTATCTTTTAACATTAATGTTGGAGGATCATATCTTTGTAATTGTCTGCCAAATATTTTGTAATAGTCTCTTGAGTTTGTTTTTTCACTATTTGTTTCTATCATTAGAAGTATATCTTTTTGGTACTGACGTTTAACTCTCCTTATTATTTTTTGTGTTGTCTTCCTTTGTTTTGTGAGTTCCAAATATGATTTTTCTGTTTTTTCATTTTGATGCCTTAACCAGGCTTGGTGTCGATCCAACACTGCTTCATCACATTCATCGTTCCACCACTGGTGTTTTTTCCTTGGATTTATAGGGGCAACTTGTTCAGCTATTTATTTCAATTTGGGAATTATTTCTTCCAGATCATCTGTTATTTTTATATCCATGGTTTGTGCTTCATAATCCTCATTTTGTATCAGTTTATGAGGGTCATAGGTTCTCTTCTTCTTCTGGTGGGATTTTTTCTTTGCTAATGGGGTTAATTTCATTTTAATTTTTATCATGTAATGATCTGATCCGGTATCTGTCCCTCTCAGTACTTTCACATTGTAAATTTCCTTGTGGTAATTCTTATCCATGCAGACATGGTCCAGTTGCCATTCTCCTTTTTTCCAGTCTGGATGTTTCCAAGTTTTTAGTTTACTTGGTCTTCTCTTAAAATACGTCGACTTTGAGATCATGTCATGGTTTCTGCAAAATTCCACTAGTCTTATGCCATTTTTGTTTGTTCTTCTTTGTGCTGTCCATTTCCCTATTATGTCTCTATATCTCTTTTCCCTTCCTAACTGGGCATTGAAGTCTCCAATTAAAATTTTGATGTGATTTTTATTAATGTTATTCGTCGTTTGATCTAAGAGCTCCCAAAATTTTTCTACCTCTTCTCTGTGTTCTTTTTTATTATTTTTCTCATTTGTCGGGGCATGGGCATTTATTATTGTGTACATTTTATTTGCAGCTTTTAGAGTTAATGTTGAGAGCCTGGGAGATTGTGCTTTAAATTCTATTATGGACTCTATTATTTTCAGACTCACCACGAATCCTGTTCCAAATTGTGGACACTGTTTCATGACTCTTTTCCCTGGTATTCCCTTATAAATCCTATATCCTTGTGATTCTATCGGCTCCTGATCAGTATTTCTCATTTCTTGAAGTCCGGTTATGAGAATCCCCTTGCGATCCATTTCATCCGTCAGAATTTTGAGTTTGCCTGGTTGTATGAGGGAATTTATATTGTGTGTCGCAATGTAGTTTATTTGTCCTGTCTTGAGTTTTGGTCGTCTGTCCGTTTTGGGTATTTTCAGATGCTCCGACTCATCCAAGTTATCTTTCAGGTGACTGCCCACCGTATCCGAGTGCAGTCTTCCTTGGTTATTGCCAAGCGGTGGATTATTCCTTGAAAGATTTCCTTCCATGTTTGACTTTCAAAGGTAGTCAACCTTGTATGGAGCAAGCTCAGAGTTACAACTGCGGTTGTTAGCCGTAGAGGTTGTTTAGTGTTTGGTCCGCGAGAGCTATTTTATTTCGCTCAAGTCCGCCGGTAAACCAGTGAGGACCCCCCTATCCGCCACCTGGGACGCGCCACGTCGGAGTATCACCTCTCCGCCTGCTACGACACCGTAGTAGGTTCGTGGGACCTGCACTTTATTACATAACATTTGTGGTTATTTCTCAGGGCGATATAAGCTTAATGGTGTTCCTGGGTTAGTGTTCAACTTATCGTCATTTGTTTCCAGGTTTGGACATTCCGCCTTTTAAACTGATACTAGTGAACTATTCAATATTTTAAGCCTCTTTACACGTAGTTGAGTCTCGATTTGACACACAAGCTTTATTTTGTTAACAGTTGGTTCAAATTCAGACCATGAACAACAGCTTGTCATGTTATTTGATGAGTGTGACAAGACTTCTGCAGTGTGACTTATTTCAGTGAAGTTTAATTTACAAGCGTTAAGGATTATCTTCTTTCGTTTCACTCTCGTTGGGGTACGCAGGTTCAAATGGCTCTGAGCACTATGGTACTTAACATCTATGGTCATCAGTCCCCTAGAACTTAGAACTACTTAAACCTAACTAACCTAAGGACAGCACAAAACACCCAGTCATCACGAGGCAGAGAAAATCTCTGACTCCGCCGGGAATCGAACACGGGAACCCGGGCGTGGGAAGCGAGAACGCTACCGCAGGGGTACGCAGGGTCAATCATTTATTTGTGCGCTGTACTTTTCTTAGGGCCCAGCATTTATTCATTCCTTCTGATTTTTCCTCTCATCTTCCGATATGAAGGGTTTGGACTTTTGTGTAAATTTGTCTTGGAACCGTATGTTTTCATCTTTTGTAATTAATTTAGCTGTTCGATCGATAAGTGAATTTTCTGAAATCTTTAATTCTGTTAGGTCTTTCTCAGTTTCTTTAATCTAGTTGGGTTTCGTTTTGCGGTTACGGAAAAAGTCAAAGATTTGTTTGGTTAATCTGTTGGAATTCATTCTGAGAAGATGACCATAAAAATTTATCCTCCTTTTTCGCGTAGTATCTGAAAGTTTATCAATTTTCTTGTAGAGAGTTTCATTTTTGATATACATTATCTTATTGTCTTGAAATTTTGGTCCAATGACTTTTCTTAAAATTTTTCTTTCCTTTAGCTCCAGTTTCTCCATTTGGCCTCTGAAATTCATAGTTACTGTTTCTGCTGCATACTGTGCTTCTGGCTTAATCACTGTCTTGTAATGTGTAATTGTGGACCCCCATGAAAGGTATTTTTTGTTGTATGTATTTTTTTCTGGATTCCATTGCTTTGATTTCCCCAGCATTCCAACTAATTCATTCTCCAAGATATTTGAATTCTTTTACTATTTCAATCTTTTGTTCTTGAACTTTGAGGTATTTACATGATCGCTTCACTTTTGTCAGTATCTTAGTTTTTTCAAAGGAGATGTGAAGACCTATTTTAGCTGATCGTTTCTTTAGTTCAAGGATTTGCTCCCGTGCTTCTTCCATTGTTTCAGCAAACAGGGCCATATCATCTGCAAAAGCAATGCAATTTACTTGAAGGTTTCTCTTTTTGCAACCCAGTCTTATACCACTCATAATATTTGTGTTCCATTTTCTGACTACTTTCTCAAGCGCACAATTGAACAACAACAGTAAGAGCCCATCCCCCTGTCGCACTCCCATTTTTATTTCAAAAGGTTCCGATAATTCGCCCATAAATTTAACTTTCGAAAATGTATTTTTAAGGGTCGCTTTTATAATATTAGTTGTTTTCTTATCCAAACCCAATTCTTCCAGGACTGATAACAGAGATTCTCTATCAATCGAATCATATGCTTTTTTAAAATCAATGAAGGAGATTACGTATGTCTTTGCCCTTGATTTTTGGTGTGCCATAATGTTTTTTAGGTTTAGTATTTGTTCCAAACATGATCTACCCTTTCTAAAACTTCCCTGGTATTCCCCGATTTGCGGGTCCAATCGTGACTCTGCCCTGTTCAAAAGGACTTTAGGGAGAATCCATGTTACATCCAGCAATGATATTCCTCTGTAATTGTCAGGGTCTGTCTTCAAAGCTGTCTTGTGGATAGAGTGGATTATCTCATATATCAAAACGTTTTTTACTAATATTTGTTGCATGACGCTATTGGTTTACATCTGGACTGACTGCCATAAAGAGCAGTGTCCTCTAGTAGTCTCTTGCGGTACCTCTTGTGTATAGTCAAACGACTGTACTGCAGAGGGTTTAGAGCACCTGCTACACAGCTATGCTGTGTCGGTTGCATGCAGTCAGGAGCGGCCTACAAATTGGAATTCAGGAGTGGCCCGCTTTTTGTGCTGTTGCGTATAGTTAATTACTTCATGTGGATTGTAGCCTTTCACTCAGTAGATGAAACTTTCTATATCCATATAAAGTAACTTGGGATCCATGAAGTTTCTCTTCGCTGACTCATAGTGAAAGTGGTACATCTGGAATCGGAAGAGGTGTAGAACACTTGTATTGATATAGCGAGGATTTGTTAATTGCACTAAACCCGTGGCCGTCTCCACAGTAACTAGTCCTTTATTGAAGATTGAGACCCACTTGAAATTTGGTATGGCCATGTAACCTCGTGTTCCATAACACTTATCCCAGTCATAAACTAAATGAATTTCGTGATGTTCTCTAACATTGTCCATGGTTTTTCCGAAAACAGAATCATTCACTAACTTGTAGAAGTCTTTTTCAAAGTCACATGTCACGAGGTCCCTCTGTTGGTGTTAACATCAATGTACTTCTTCAACGAGCAGTGCTGCTTGAAAGAGAAGCTGTGGTGATACTAACGAGTTCCATCCACACCTGAGACATTGCTGGAGATTTCTGTAGCGTAGAATATAACTTCCTTAATTCCCCAGCATTATCAACGGCTTTGGGATGGAGTCATTTTGTGGGACTAGGCGCTCTGGACACAGTGGCAATTCGCTATGTGTGTCGTGCAGATGGGTGGGATTTTCCAGTTCTACCTCCAAAACGTGTAACTCACCAGCATCCTCAGACACATTCCGTCTTGTCCTCCAATTTGGCGATTTCCTCCTCAGGCAGCCTCCAGAACCGTCCAAGTGGTAGACTTTGTTGCATGGCGTACTTGTAGGGGTTGTTTATACGCAGGTAAAGGATGAAACTTAAATCGTCAGATGGCTCGTATTGCTCCTCACATATCTGAAGGTTATTTGTCTTAACAGAATTACTCATCGGCAAAGTCTCACATGAATACCGTATTCAGAAAGAGCGTGATGTCAACATCGGTTAACAGTTTGATCCTGACAAATGTTCTTCTTAACACTGTATTCCATGAAAACCCTGACACAGCAGAACAGAGGGCACGATCCAGAGAGTATATGCCCAGGCAGATGTTCGTAAGCAGCAATACGTCGGTGTTATTACATAATGTTGGATATGCTTCTAAATCAGGGATGACAATCTCCCAACAAACATCATACTCCACATCTGTTATGGCAGAGCCTATTAGTTTACTTGAGAATAGAGTTATGTTGGAATACGTGGTTTTGTAGAGTCCATTGAAACGAGGTATTCATGTGGAATGACTCCCCCCCCCCCCTCTTCGTCACAGGTTGAAACTTTGCATCATCGCGTTATGCAACTCTGGTAGCATGCAAGTTTTCCTGATGCCTCGTCTCACCAAGTTCCTGAAGAGATGCGTGCATGAAGTGAATCCAGGAATCGGAGAGTTATTCTTGGTGTAAGTTTCTTGCAAAAATATATGTACTTTTCAACTGTATCAGGAATGACAGTGACCTTATCATCCTCCAAACCGAAATCAATCAGCTGCAGAACAAGAAGTGGGCCTCATACACTTTCAAATTGCTGAAGAAAATGGGTATGCGCCATGGCAGTTGGTAGTTCAAGTTGCATGCATTGTGTGCTGTGCTGTGGAACTTCTCTGTTAAATCATCATGGTCTCTATGTGGAGTTTTCGTTTCTCTCTCCAACAGCACACCACAAATATGACACTCAACTGCATCATACCACTGCGAGTCCATCATGGGATCAATGTTGTGAGAAATCTCACCAGTTTCCCACAGAAGTTTTTCGAGATCAACGAACAACCTTTTCGCAGAATTATGCCTGACATACAAATCGAATTTGTTGTGACTAGAGTCATACGAGTACACTAGTTGATATGTTGCTGTATATGGTACATGCTGTTTTGTAAAGGTAGTATAGAAGGCAGTGGGGTAGCATTCACAATGTGCCACAGGTGTCAGGAGGCACTCTAAGTCAGCGTACATGACGAAGGAGCCTTGAACCTGTTAGTAGATGTTCTTAAATTTTAAGAACTTTTCATCCTGAGTAGAGGATTCCACAGTACCGCTTCCTAGCTTGAGCCTTTCCAGATACCTACTCTTGGTAAACGAGTTGAGACATCTATGGAAAAAGTACCCTGCACATTTTCTTGTACTCAGCTGGGAGGAGAGTGGGCTGGACATGATTTTGATGCATACATAGGGTTGTTTGCTATCATCAACATCCACAGTGCATGCATGAATTGAATAATCAGGGTACTGCCTCATGAATTTTGGTAGGTCCTGGAGTTTTATGGGAAAAGAGATGCCTTGGATATAGTAATGCGCACGACATCAGACGTTTAGTATTTACTTGTATGCTGTACGAAGTCTTTTGGGTAATTTCTATTGCTAGCTAAAATAGACTGTGCAAAGCAATATACATCCCTCTGATCTATATTCTGGACATTAATACGTGCCTGTTTAGCGGAAGGAATTAAACGGACTTTTCAGCGCTAAGCAGTCCTTTAAACCTTGCCCACGAAGACGAAGTTGCACTGGTGAGACAAGGACTGGAACTGCTCGCATACTATTTACTTCCTTGCGAATTTCAGTTGCAGTTCGAGTCCTCTCACTTACAATCTGTACGCATATTAACTGATTTTCCCTGTATGTTGTTACTTGTGTCTTCCATATCGCAAAAAACTTGCATTGGCACAAGTATGCTTGACCTGATGCAATGTACACACCCTTGAAGATTCGGATAAGCCATCTTTTGTTGCTACCGGCCTACTACAGTAGCCTTCCTGATGCAGAACTACAATTTCAGCACGGTTTTCAATTCCAGTCTCCTGCTTCCGTCCCATTAGGAGGTAATATGTTACGAAACTGATCAGGTATACAAACGCATTGCTAGATGCACGCAATGCACTGTAAACTAATGGAACTAGTTGATACACAGACATAAGCATATTCGAATGGAACCATCTTAGGTAAGACCACGTAATTATTGTTGTGGATACTCATCAGCGTCCCTCTATGGAAACAACCCGTCAAATACACTACTGAGGCTCTACAAGTTTATTATTATTATTATGCAGTGTTCTGCCTAGTGGCGGGTCCGTATCTTCGTACGGAGAAATTCTGACGCCGATGTTCCTTGTCTTCAGCTTCTTACTTCAATCTGCTGTAAGTCCTTCCGCCCTTTCATGTCATCCAGATGTTGATTTCTTCTTACTTCATCTGCCTCGGTAGCTACGCGGTCAGCGCGACGCATGGCGAAGCGAAGGGGCCCGGGTTCGACTCCCAGCCGGGTCGGAGGATTTCTCCGCATGGAACTGGGTGTTCGGTTGTCCTTATTTTCGCATTGTCATAATTAACATTACGATGAGATGGCTAAATGGGCACCTCTCAAAAACCAATAAACTGAAAAAATATTCTTCCCCGTCTTGTAGTTCCTTCGATTTTCCCTACGACAACGTCGTGTACGAGCTCCTCGTGCCAAAGGAAGTGCCCGATCCAGTTGGCCTTTCTGTGAAGAATTGTGTTCAGAATAGTTTTTTTCACTCCTGCTCTTCCCAGTACATCGTCCTTTGCCACCCGATCTGTCCACCTCACACTCTATTCTTCTCGAGCACCACATTTCAAAACGCTCCAGGTACTTTATCTCCATTTTTCTCATGTTCCACGTCTCTAACTCATACAGTGCAATGCTCCAGATGCAGCACGTCACCAGTTTCTTCCTTAATTCCAAGCTCAACTTGCTGCTCAGCACAGCCCTCTTCTTGCTGAATACGGCTTTGGCCATGGCGATTCTTGCTTGAATTTCCTTTGTGCTGTCGGCATGAACGGAAGTACTTTAACTGCATCACATTCTCCAGTTCTCGATTGTAGACAGTTATCTTCAAAGGTTTATCCCGTTTTGATATCGGCATCACTTTTGATTTCTGGATGCCGTTGCCCATGCCATGTTTACATTCAGCTTCGACCAACCAATTCATCGTGTGTTGCAGTTATGTTTGTACTTTTATTATCAGAATGGGAAAATGACAATACTCAAAACGAAATCCCTAATTTTAATCACAAATCCATTGTTTTGATAGCCGGCCGCTGTGACCGAGAGGTTCTAGGCGCTTCACTCCGGAACGGCGCTGCTGCTACAGTCGCAGGTTTGAATCCTGCCTCGGGCCTGGATGTGTGTGGTGTCCTTAGGTTAGTTAGGTTTAAGTAGTTCTAAGTTCTAGGGGCCTGATGACCTCAGATGTTAAGTCCCATAGTGCTTAGAGCCATTTGAACCATTGTTGTTATAGGTGATCGAAAACTTTTGACCGATAGTGTAGACGGGGTGTAAATGATAACTGTTTACAACGTACCACAGTGGCGTAGGTGAATTCGAAAAGAACACATTGATACGGGATGCTTTTGACCTATTAAGCCAGAAACAGCCTCAAATTTGGCTACAAAAGCCACTTAAGCTACAAAACATGAGCGCCACGTGAAAGTTTGGTAAAAATCGTTCTTGAATATTAAAAACCCCTAGTTCTTGCATTTAAAAAATGTAAAATTGATGTTTATGTAAATTTTATCTCAAACGATTGTGAATTTTAGCAGCATCAAATCAACAAAAAAAAATGGTTCAAATGGCTCTGAGCACTATGCGACTTAACTTCTGAGGTCATCAGTCGCCTAGAACTTAGAACTAATTAAACCTAACTAACCTAAGGACATCACACACATCCATGCCCGAGGCAGGATTCGAACCTGCGACCGTAGCGGTCACGCGGTTCCAGACTGAAGCGCCTTTAATCAAATCAACAACTAAATCGCTTTGTTTGTCAGGCCATCTAACTACGAAACAGTTGTGCTTGTACGGGTGAAGTTTAAACAGAATTACCAACGTAATTATTTTTTGCACAATGTTTACAAAAGTCTTTTTTTCTTTCATTACCCTAACGGGCAACCTAAAATCAATAATGTTAACGGAATAGCCGACGAAGCCAATGGTGAAGAAAGCGAGAGGATATTTAAAATCTCGCGATTAGCATGAGCTGTTGCTTTTGTAGGCCAAGTGTCCTCTATGAAATTGCTCTTCTCGACTTCCCCTACAGCACCGTGGTATGCTGTAAACAGTTTTCGTTTACACCCTGTGTATCTACGTTGCCTCAGAGAAACTGCGAAACAAAGGATCCGAGAAGAAAAGTTAGCTTTGAGAACACATCGACACTGACAAGGGGAGGCCACGAGGTTGGGATCACAGATTTACTTCAAACTCTGTACACCTTCAATAGGCCATTAAAACAACGTACTTTGCAAGCAGTAAAGTTCATTACGCTGGCAATTCCGAGAAAATCGCTCGAGAAATTTTACGTATCTTTTATGTAACTGATATATCTGTGCGTAGGTGCCAGACGTTAGGGTTCATGGCGGTCAAGTGGTTAGAGTTCGAGCTTCGTAAGAGGAACAAATACATCAGTTACATGATAGACCCGTAAAACGTCTCTTACGATTTTCTCGGAATTGCCAGAGTAATGCACCTTACTACTTGCACATTATGTTGTTTTAATTGCCTACTAAACGTGAGCAACGTTTGCAGTAAATCTGTGATCCCTACGTCGTGACCATCCCTTGTGAAACAGTTGTAGACGCAGTACTCACATAGCTCGGTAAATACAGGAGGGGAAACCCGTCGTAGCCTAAGGTGGTTTATGAAAACAATGGGAAAGAGAAATCAGGATGGTCGTAAGGGAACAATGTAGGGTTTTAAACAATTAATCACCTCGGTAAAACTTACGACAATACAAAACGAAATGTGTGTACTGTTATAACTCATAAGGAGACCACATGGAAATTGGATTGTTTAATTTTTTTATATTTATGGTACGGGAAGTTCAGGACTCAAAACGAAATTTGTGAAAGCAAGTAGATGCAACTCTGTGTCAAATACCGTAATAAAATGTTCTCTACTTTGAAGGGACATTGTACCTCTTCGGTAGACAGCTCTCACGTCTTGTGGGTGGCTGTGGCCCGATTACAAGATGCAGTGTAATTTTAAACAAAGGTACAAGTTCTACGAGCATTTGCGTGAAACTGAAAGAAAGTTTAATTTGCAATGGAATTTTAATTTGTAAAAACTTTCTTCACAATCTTTTATAGAAGATTGGAAACTGAGAATTTATGTTTGCAATGAAAAGTGAATGAATGTCATATTTTCTCTAATTATTTATTTATTTATTTATTTATTTAACCTGGCAAGATTAGGGCCATCAGGCCCTCTCTTACATCTAACCCGGCATTCTACTTATTTTACATTCATATGTTTTAGTAGACATGTTAAACTACATCTAGTACAAAAAGTGAAATAAACAATTAGAAAGGTACACCTGAAAAAAACACATATAGAGTTTATATTCGTAGATCATAAGTACTGTTACAATTGGACATTATTGAAGAGATTGTAGATAGGAGTGCTAGCAGCAGGGAGTATGAGGGAGACTCATGGTGAAGGGAGGAGAAGAATAGAGAGACATGATGAAACATAATTAAGGAAATATAAAGGAAAAGAAGATTGCGTGGCTAATGGAGATAGATGAAGAGGAAGGCATCTCAGGAGCAAGATAGGAGACGCTAGCTTTGCTATTTGACAGATGAGAGGATTGGCCTTGTACATTAATTTATGGAGAACGTTATGAGGATGATGGTAGGAAATGCTTCAACGTCTTCTTAAAAGCAGCAGGAGATTGAATTCTGCGCAAGGTAAGGGGCAGTTTGTTCCAGAGGCGGACAGCGGCAACTGAGAAGGAGTTTGCAAAAGTTTTGTTTTGTGAGTGGGCACAGTTAGGATACCAAATAAGAGTGACCTCGTGTTTCGATTATGATGGCATGACAGGTTTTTAATCTCTGAAGCAAGGTACTGGGGTGCTTGCGCGACGAGGAGTCGGTGAAGTAGACAGAGTGTGGTAATCACGCAATTTGTCAGGCCGCTGCCACCCTAGCTCGGAGTATGAAGCACTAACATGATCATATCGGCGAATGTTGCAGGTGTAACGCACACAGGCATTCATGGTTAGTTCTGGCCGTCTTTTGTTTTCACTATTCATGCCTTGTTGAATCACATCACAATAGTGGAGGTTCGGTAGAACGAGTGCTTGCACGAGCTGGCGTTTCAAGTCCTGTGGAAATGTGTTCCGAAACTTTTTGAGAGCATAGAGACAAGCAGACGTCTTTCGGCACACTGCGACTGTATTCTCCGCCCAGTTAAGATGCTCATCCAAAGTTACACCCAAGTTCTTAACTGTTTTTTGATATGGTATTGGAGTACCGTCGAGCAGAATAGGAGGTAGCCGTTCGCGGAAATCTGAACTTATTAATTTCTGATTGGCTATTATATATCGCACACAAACATTTTTCATAAAAAATGTCATTTCGATGTGCGTTATCAACATATATTTGACGAATTTTACATTTAAATGACGTAGATATTCGAAAAGAACCACAAGAAAACGAAAAAATGATCGAAACGGGACTCGAATCAATGATCCAGCAATTATCAGTCTCAAGCGCTACCGATCTTTTTCCATTTTTATGTATTTTACATTTCACGGAAATGCTCGTAAAAATTTGTATCAGCTGGGACCGAACGCCGACCACCCATGCCAGCATTTTACCACAGAGCCACATCATATGTGGAATAATGGACATTACTTTACGGTGTTAAAGACTCTCGGAAAACTTCAAAGTCGAGTTTATGCAGAATTTCTGAGGGCTTTATCGAACTGCTTCGGAAAATTGATATTTGACTTCTGAATTTCTTTAAGTAATCGGATCACAGTGTAGTCTTATTGTGAGAGAATCAGTTACAACAATGACATTTATTCACTACGCAAGTTTCATTAACTTATTTGAGGAACGAGGTTGGCAGTAAAGCATATTTCTGTCTAGCTCCACTTCTCTTCATGGAAGGTCAGGAATTGTTCATCACCCTTCCGTGTATGACACACAGAGACAACATTACCCCTACCTCTAATACGATGAAACTCCAGTGAAATGTCACGGAGAGGGGAGCAGCATGCGTCACGAACAGCTGTCTGCTGCAGGTTATCGACCTGACGTGCATGAGTAAGTCTTCCAGTCTTTTCTGACCGTTAGGGTAGCAGGGTCGGGAGTTTACACCGCCGTACTAACCTTCACGATAGGACTGCTTCTGTGTTACGTGTAAGATACCTGTGCGGCGAGCAAACCTTACAATGGACGGAGTGCATCACGTGAGACGCAAAAAATTCTTTCCAGGGATTAGAACACGAAAAAATAAATTTGTGGATCTCCATATTCGTTGTCAAAGAGTGGTGGGGGAATGCTTATTACTACGTATTATTGTATGGAAACATGCACTACGTAAACGGTTATGATTGTAGATCGAACGTGCACACTTAGCTAACGCTGTGTGTAAGTTTATTGCAATTTAGCTGACTTTTTAAGTAAGAAACATTATTATTTTGCGTAATGATTAAAACAGCATATATCTTTGCTCAATACGTGACGTAATAATTGCCTGGTTTAACGACGCTGCGCGCAGACAGTTGAACAAGCCATTTTCATGCCTGCCTCTGGTGAGAGGGTAGTGTCGTCGTCTCATAAAGCAAAGTTTCAAATGGTTCAAATGGCTCTGAGCACTATGGGACTTAACATCTGAGGTCATCAGTCCCCTAGAACTTAGAACTACTTAAACCTGACTAACCTAAGGACATCACACACATCCATGCCCGAGGCAGGATTCGAACCTGCGACCGTAGCGGTCACGCGGTTCCAGACTGAAGCGCCTTTAACCGCACGGCCACACCGGCCGGCGTCCAAAATAATGTAATATCTTTACAGTCAACTATAGATCTATCTCTGAAGAGTGGAATCAGACGCTGAACTCCCGTTTCCAAAAGGGATGAAATTGTAATAGAAGAAGGGTAGACTCGAGTTTAACGTCCCGTCTATTTCGGGTCATTAGAGACAGAACCCAAGCTCGAAATGTGTCAAGGATGGGGAAGGAAATCGGCCGTGCCCTTTCAAAAGAATCATCCCGGCAGTTGCCTCGAGCGGGTTAATGAAATCATGAAAAACCTAAATCTGGACAGCCGACTGCAGATTTAAACCACTGCGCCTCCCAAATGCGAGTTGTAACGACACAGTTACATAAAGACAGTAACATACATTTAGTCGCACACTTGTGAAACATAAAAGCAATGCATACATTTTATTTGTGAGTTTATAAATTTCGGTTCATAATACGACCTGGCATATTTCAAAGAATGTGCCACTATTCTGAAACTATAGCCAGTAACGCCATCTTAGTAGTCTAGGGAACTGTTTACATAAATATTTTCTTTCATGTCTGAACACTTTAGTACTTGCATATAATATTATTTGTGTAAATCAATTATCTCAAAAGTTGAACTATACTGAGAAGTAGAAAGTGTGTTAAGAAGAAACGAACTATGTAAAAAATTTATTGTCCTTATGTGAGTAGTGCACTAGTAACTGCTTTGAGAGTAGTAGTCTGTGGCAGCCGGTTCGTCATGAAAATGTTCACTGTGCAATTGCGAGCATTCTGTGACAATCGATGAAATACTTATGGAGGAATATTTATAATGGACATACTACAAGAAGAGGTGTGCCACTGCGTAATAATCAACGTATCATGAAGTAAAGCGAATGAGGAAAGATATGGAAATTATTGTGCGGCACTGAATCTGAGCGTCACAGCAATGATCCAGCTAAGTGATATTTGCTAGCAAAGTGCAGTTTCTCACTAACATGTTGCGTTCACATTCTGAAATTCAAGAATTAAAGATAACTGATTCATTTTATTAACTGTTTTCACAACCCGTCATTAGAAGATATTTTGGTACTCAGGTAAAAAGTTCCATTACGTGCGTGTTGTCTCCGTATAACATTATTTGTTTATCCTTCATTTAAATTTTTATAATTTTTTTTTGCTTTAAAATTTTCGTATATTGTTACTATATTTTCTGTAGATGGAAAGCGTGCTATACCGGAGTTTGAAGTTCTTTGCATTGTATGTGAGTAATGTATGTAAAATACTATGCAAATTGTTTAATACGTTAAATAATTTTCTGATGACATTTTGTATTTAAAAATACATGTGTGTATAAATTCTTCATGTTGATGTAAATTTGACAGTTTAAGAAATGGTCACACTTAGGAGCAATGTAAACAAATAGGTGTTATGTAAAGGCCAGTGTGCCTTTGTTTGAAACGAAAGTGGTTCTGGGGAGTAGAAAAGGTGTCAAGGGCGAATTGGCGTGCTACCTAGAGCAAACGCGGCAGCAGTGATCGAGGCAACATCTCTGTGGAGCAGGAGAAGCTTTGCCTGCAAATTTGCACAAAAATGCCTCGGATGGAGACTGCAAATAACTATCGCAAAGTGTTATAGTAAAAGTTTGCTTACGTAAAATTCAATCAGAGTGAAGCCAAGTTACTAGAACCTCTTAAATAACTGTGCAGAATCAGTTCAAAGAGTAATAGCTTTTGAAAGTAAATTCCAGAAAGAAAGAGGTTTTCTTGAAGTGAAGCTTTTCTAGAGGTCCCCACTGGCCAAATATTTTTAGCTTTCTTGGCGTTATCTACCGGGCTTTTTCTCTTTTAAAAATGTAATGTATAAGGGTGTAGTCCAACATTGTTTAAGTGGAGTAATATTTATTTGAAGAAACAAATTAAACAGTAGCAAGTAACGCAAAATTCATACTTCTGCTTTTACCAATTCTTTACTGTTTCGTTGCCTGAATAGGCTGGCGACCATTAGTACATGTTTTAAACCACTAAATGAACTTGTAACTGAGTAGTCCTAGCTTCAGTATAATGTCATTCATACTGCGTTTCTATCTAACCGCTGGCAAGATCTTAGGGAAAGAAGTGAATAGTCTGATTTACTTATCAATTAGAAACAAGACACACGGTCAAATCCTGCAAAAAGGGTAACTCTATTGATTAGCTTTTCCTACAAACAGGGCTATCCTCCCATAGTGTGCTTTATTTGGGAACTAAACAAAATTTTATTAAGAGGGTTATACGTGGTAACAGAGACAGGGGCCCGCATCTCGTGG
Organism: Schistocerca nitens; assembly: GCF_023898315.1. Taxonomy (NCBI): domain Eukaryota; kingdom Metazoa; phylum Arthropoda; class Insecta; order Orthoptera; family Acrididae; genus Schistocerca; species Schistocerca nitens. The sequence continues at coordinate 386,051,804 of NC_064616.1, forward strand.
TCGTGCGGTAGCGTTCTCGCTTCCCACGCCCGGGTTCCCGGGTTCGATTCCCGGCGGGGTCAGGGATTTTCTCTGCCTCGTGATGGCTGGGTGTTGTGTGCTGTCCTTAGGTTAGTTAGGTTTAAGTAGTTCTAAGTTCTAGGCGACTTATGACCACAGCAGTTGAGTCCCATAGTGCTCAGAGACATTTGAACCATAGAGACAGGGTATCTGTTACCTAGGTAAAACAATATTAAATTACAATAGTAGTGGTAGTGTTATGTCCGCCATTGTAGTAAATAAAAGTTTAGTACCTGCACTGCCTTTAAGATGGTGTGAATGATCGTTGTGGTTACTATGTTGACGATTTATTCTGTGATTCAGTGATGCAGCATAAAATGGTTCAAATAGCTCTGAGCACTATGGGACTTAACATCTATGGTCATCAGTCCCGTAGAACTTAGAACTACTTAAAGCTAACTAACCTAAGGACATCACACAACACCCAGTCATCACGAGGCAGAGAAAATCCCTAACCCCGCCGGGAATCGAACCCGGGAACCCGGGCGCGGGAAGCGAGAACGCTACCGCACGACCACGAGCTGCGGACAATGCAGCATAACTCATCGCAGTCTGCTCCATGTCGATCTTCCATTTTTCTCACACGTCTGCTTCATTTTTACTACAAACTGTCAGTACGTGAACACAAAAGTGGAATTGTTTTATCACAAGTACTGAAATTTCTTTATAACACGGTGTAGGGTGGTCCAATATCTGCACGGTCATATTTTCAATAAATTAACATATTTTGTGGTAAATCCCGACGGATACGTTATAGACTCCAGTATGCTGATAACTGCACCAACTCGCTTCGTAAATTATAACAGAGAAGAAACAGAAAACACCTAGATGTACGAAGGATCAGGGCAACAGCACCGTACCTGGACTACCAGGGAGACCACATGGGTCTCGTCGTGCCGAGAGAGAAGATCTGATCACAGCCACACCTCATAAGGAGCACCTGCCTCACAGAACCATTGTGAAGGCTCCACTACAGCGTCCGAAGCTAAGCCAGACATCCTTTCTAAGTGTTACACCAAGAGCGTCTCTAACCGCACAAGACGTCGAAATCTCGAGAAAATCTTCACAGGAAACTCAAAGAATCGTTATCAAGAACGAGTTCACGAATATTCGTTAGATCTCCACTTATCGTTACCGAAGTGACCGAGAAGAAAAAAATTACAGTATCAGGTAAGCACCTATTTTTCTCGCACTAACAATGTACTGCATAAGAAGAAATTTTAATTTATATTATAACAAATTTTATAACGCAATTTGCAGTAACTCTCAGAGTAAAGCTGTAGATGCAGACCCTGTCTGAAAGAAAATGAGCAAATAATAACAAGACAGAGGGAGACAGTCAGGAACACAGAGAAAGAGAGAGAGAGAGAGAGAGAGAGAGAGAGAGAGAACAAACCAAAGTGTATGATTCTTTATAGCCCAGTGATGACGACAGAGATTTTGATTTAGTCGATACGCAGACTCAAATACTAGCTGGGAATGAAAGCGAGATGAGACTGTGCGCTGGCAGCATAACACGGCACACGCGGAGCAAACGAGGAACGCCTGAATGGGTGAGAGGGCCATGGACCGCAATTCCTCAGCTTTGTCCGGAGCCACAATGCGGCCTCACCTCAGCCCCTCTCTCCCTCCCTCACCCTCCCTCTCTTCACCGTCTGCCACCCAGTTTCTCTGTTCCCTTTCCTGCGTCCTCGCCCATATAACTCTAGACGGGGACTCACTGCGGGAATGCTAAGGCTACCTATTGTGTACACGCACATGTTGCTGAATAGGAGATGAGAACAACGAACATATATCTAACATCTCTCATTCCATATGTTCTTTAAAATGACATTCGCCGAAGACAATGTACACAGTTATAGATATTACAATTACACTGAATAAATGCTGACGAGTACTTATAGAAATTTCTGTAATTATTATTAGATTTATTCCTGCATACCTGAGACAGTCTCCACTCCTTCCAATCTGACTATGTAAGCGTAGACCAGATGAGACGTAAACTCAGAAATAGTATCGACTGCAGTTGAGAGATATAAAACAAAAAAATTAACAACAAATGGTATTGATCCCCTGCGATACACAAAACAGGTCACAGCACTGTTGTAGAAACAACGATAAAAGCATGCCAAATTTAAAAGAACTCAAAATTCCAAGGTTTTCAAAGTTTTACACAAGCTCGAAATTTAGCGCGATATTCAGTGCGTGATGTTTTTAATAATTTCCACAACGAAACTGTCCGGAAATCTGGCAGAAAACCCAGAGAGATTGTGGTCGTATGAAAAGTACACCAGCAGCAAGATGCTATTAGTACCTCCACTGCGCCATAGCAATGGAAATGTTACTGATGATAGTGCCACTGAAGCAGAGTTCGTAAACACGGTTTTCTGAAATTCCTTCACCAAAGAAGACGAAGTAAATACTCCATAGTTCCAATCAAGAACAACTGCAAACATGAGTAACTTACAAGTAGATATCCTTAGTTTATTGAAGCAGCTTAAATCAGATAACAAAAGCGAGGCCTCCGGTCCAGATTGTACACCAGTTAGGTTCCTTTTAGAGTATGCTGATACAATAGCTCCATATTTAACAATCATATACAACCGCTCACTCGTCGAAACATCTGTACCTAACACAGGATAGCTGCACAGGTCACACCAGTTCACAAGAAAGGAAATAGGGGTAATCCGCTGAATTACAGACCCTTATCACTAACTTCGGTATGCCGTAGGGTTTTGGAACATATACTGTGTTCAGACATTATGAGTCACCTCAAAGAAAACGATTTATTGACAAATCGCCAACATGGATTCATAAAAATCTTTCTTGTGAAAGACAACTAGCTCTTTACTCTCATGAATGAATGAGTGCTATCGACAGGGATGTCAAATTGATTCTATATTTTTAGATTTTCAGAAGGCTTTTGATACCGTTCCTCACAAGCTACTTATAATCAAATTGCTTGCCTACGGAGAATAGGCTCAGTTGTGGGACTGGATTCGTGATTTCCTGTCAGAAATGTCACAGTTCGTAGTAACTGACAGGAAGTAATCGAGTAAAACAGAAGTACTATCTGCCTCTCAAACTGTTTGCAGATGATACTGTTATTTACCGTGTTGTAAAGTCATCAGATGCTCAAAACTATTTTCAAAAGGATTTCTACAAGATATCCGTATGGTGAGAAAAGTGGCAGTTGACTTGAAATAATGAAAAGTGTCGGGTCATCCACGTGAGTACTAAAAGGAATCCGTTAAATTTCGGTTACACGATAAATTACACAAATCTAAAGGCTGCCAGTTCAACTAAATACATAGGGTTTAGAATTACAAATAACTCAAATACTATCGATCAGATGAATAATGTTGTGGTGGAAGCGAACCCAAGACCGCGATTTAGTGGCAGAACACTTAGAAAATGCAATAGGTCTACTAAACAGACCACTTACACTGCGCTTGCCCGCCCTCCTCTGCAGTGCTGCTGTGCGGTGTAGGATCCGTGTCAGATGCAACAGAAAGGACACAAAGGGAGTTCAAAGAAGAGCAGCTGATGTATTATCGCGAAGCAGGGGAGAGAATACCAGGTATATGATATGTGAATTGGGTTCGCAATTATTAAAACAAAGACGTTTTTCGTTGCGACAGGATGTTCTCGTGAAATTTCAATCACCAACTTTCTCCTCAGAGCGCGAAATATTTGTTGGCGTCCGTCTGCGTTGGGAGAAATGATGAACATAATAGAATAAGAGAAATCGGAGCTCGCACGGAAACATGTGTTTGTTTTTCCCGTGAGCTGTTCGAGAATGGAACATTAGAGAAACAGCTTGAAGATGGTTCGATGAACCATGAGCCAGGCACTTAACTGTGAATTGCAGAGTTATTATGTAGATATAGATATAGATGTAGATTAATTTTATAGCCGGTCGGTGTGGCCGAGTGGCTCTAGGCGCTCCAGTCTGGAACCACGCGACCGCTCTGGTCGCAGGTTCGAATCCTGCCTCGGGCATGGGTGTGTGTGGTGTCCTTAGTTAGGTTTAAGTAGTTCTAAGTTCTATGGGGCTGATGACCTCAGATGTTAAGTCCCATAGTGCTCAGAGCCATTTGAACCATTTTTTTGATTAATTTTATAATAATCACAGTCATAATTACCATCATCATCATCAATTCAACTGCGATGATATAGTTTACGGGAGGAACCAGTGATCGTTTCAATAAGAAGAATTCCCATTTTCGCTCAGATTCCATCAAATTACCTTACTATTTAGGTAATTCGGAAGAGACTATCGTTTGTACGAACTGCTATACACCAAATTGCGCCAGACTCTGAGAATGCGTAGAAAAGTGTACGAGCTTAAGTTATTACGTTTGTGTACACGTAGGCACAGCAATGTCCTTTCTCGAACAGCGTTACACCGTTGCAGCCAGTATAAAGCCTTGAAAAGGAATGAGAATATGAAAACAAGTACCACCATGTCTCGTTGCCGTTAATCTGAGTTAATACTAAAGGACCAGAACGATAATTCACTGTTAGCTGGGTTGTCGTATCCTGACCCTGTGGCAACAATAGAGCGCGCTGCAATAGCGGTGTCGTGTCTGCGAACCAATTAATAGAAGACGGGAGTGAGCTGTCATTGTCCAGAATCCATAAGCAACTCAGACTGGTGTGCTGAGGGGCAGACTGTTTTGTTGCCTGCCGCCAGAACCCCTCCATTAGTGATACCCGCATACGTAATGGACGCTGCCGTGACGACCACAGTCCGCCGACCAGCATTGAGCGCGACACAGCGGTCGAACGAGAGTGATGCATCGTGGCGCCATTCGATACGACATGCGATCTCGACTTCTATGTACTGAGCGCGATCTCGACAGCAAGCACTGCGTTAGGGTTGTTATAGAGCCGAAAGTGCTGTCCCTCGTTCGGAAAACTACACATACAGTAATGCACCAGGAAAAGCCCGGTCTAATGTGTCAAGGAATATTCGAGCTTTCTTTTAGTCTGCAAATTCGCCTGAAATGTCACCCGGCGAACATGTATGGGAAATGGCTTATCCACAAGTATTTTGTTTACCCTGCTCATGTTTCGTGGGCATACATAAAACCGCTTGAAGGAAGTGTGGTTCCAGGCTCTCTCTGATTCCGTGTTACAATGTTTAGAGGCTTTCATTGTAGTGCGTGAGGATTGTAAATCGTTGTAACCTCAGTGTTGTAGCTCATTTACAATTGTGTAATTTTAATCAATTTTGCACTGTTATGTATCTATTCGGCAATAAAAAAGTTATCAGTCACGAGGTCTGTGAATTTTAATGAGCGTTAGTGTGCAGCATAAGAAGAATGTATAGTTGGTTCTCCTAACTTGCACAGTACTTTATGAAGGGAAAGGCGCCGGCCGTTGTGGCCGAACATTTCTAGGTGCTTAAGACCCGAACCGCGTTGCTGCTACGGTCGCAGGTTCGAATCCTGCCTAGGGGATGGATGTGTGTGATGTCCTTAGGTTAGTTAGGTTTAAGTAGTTCTAATTCTAGGGAACTAATGTTAATTCCCATAGAGCTTGGAGCCATTTGATTTTTGAAGGGGAAGGCGTTACTTGGAAGTGAGATAAATATAGAAATGGTCAAGTCACTGGATTCGCATACAGGAGAAGAGTGAGGCCATTTCCATTACGACAATCTTCATTTAAGTCTTCCTGCACCACCTCAGGCGAATGCCGAGATCGCGTCCTGGAAAATGGTACAGACGATTCAGTTCTCGACCTAGTCCCCATGAACTCTTTTTCTGTCTCCGTCAATCCAGATGCCGATCGAATGTTACAGCAAACTTCCTTTTTTCTTACAAGGGGACCTCCCCATCGCACCCCCCCCCCCCCCCCCCTCAGATTTAGTTATAAGTTGGCACAGTCGATAGGCCTCGAAAATCTGAACACAGATCAATCGAGAAAACAGGAAGAAATTGTGTGGAACTATGAAAAAATAAGCAAAATATACAAACTAAGCAGTCCATACGAAACATAGGCAACATCAAGGAGAATGTGAGCACAAGAGCGCCGTGGTCCCGTGGTTAGCGTCAGCATCTGCGGAACGAGAGGTCCTCGGTTCAAGTCTTCCCTCGGGTGAAAATTTTTTATTTTCAGACAATTATTAGAGTTCAGGCACTCACACATAATTAACTTCGCTGTGCAAAATTCCAGGACATGTTCAGATTTGCTTGGACATATGCAGGATTTGACGTTCTACACAGGGAAAAATTTGAAAACCTTAAAAACATATGTTTTGACAGAGCACAGAGAAAACTGTGCGACTGTGAAACTGTTGCATTCATTTGTTGAAGTTTATGTGACACACTCTTATGTTTTCATCAATTTTTTGGAAGTGATTATCACATCCACAAGGAAACCTAAATCGGGCAAGGTAGAAGAATCTTTTTACCCATTCGCCAAGTGTGCAAGTTAGGTGTGTCGACAACATATTCCTGTCATGTGACGCACATGCCGTCACCAGTGTCGTGTAGAATATATCAGACACGTTTTCCTGTGGAGGAATCGGTTGACCTATGACCTTGCGATCAAATGTTTTCGGTTCCCATTGGAGAGGCACGTCCTTTCGTCTGCTAATCGCACGGTTTTGCGGTGCGGTCGCAAAACACAGACACTAAACTTATTACAGTGAACAGAGACGTCAATGAACGAACGGACAGATCATAACTTTGCGAAAGTAAAATTTTCAGTCGAGGGAGGGCTTGAACCAAGGACCTCTCGCTTTGCAGCCGTTCACGCTAGCCACGGAACCACGGCGCGCCGGAGATAATTTCATCCTTGATGTTGCATATATTACCCATGGACTACTCAGTTAGTATATTTTGCTTATTTTTTCATAGTTCCCCACAACTTCTTCCTGTTTTCTCGATTGATCTGTGTTCAGTTTTTCAAGGCCTATCCACTGTGCCAAATTATAACTAAATCTGAGGGGGGTGCGATGGGGAGGTTCCCTTGCTAGTAATGTTATAAGACAGACCTTTTCTAGGAATGTCATACGTGTTTATCCCTCTTTTATTTCTTTTATGTACAATAAAAATGCACGTATCTTGAAACTGAAGGTTCCATTACAAAGAGTCTTGTCGTTAATGTTGCCAGTAGAGAAACATTCTACAGTATTTAGCACAGAAAGCAAGAGGTGGTAATAGTAGTAGCAGCAGCAGCAGCAGCAGCAGTAGTTGTCTGGCGATTTCCTAACAACTCATGTAAACTGAGCATGTTATAATGACAGTGAAATTTAGTATCAGCAGTGTAATGGCAGGGCTCGTTTTACTTCGTTTACTGAAAGAAAAAGTAGTAGAAAGGAAGAGACAGAACCCGATTTCAGCCTATTTTCTGACGCTATAAATATTTAGAATTCTGATAGATTTTGAATCCCTTGTTTTAAGGAATCTGGGTTGTACCAGTAAGTAAATTTCCCATACAATTATATTCTCAAACATTAGTCAATTCTTAAGGCTTCATGATATTTTGGTAAAGTTCACTGATATAATATCGTTAGAAGAGAAAAAAAAATTAATATCCAATTATGGAAATATTTTGTTGCACTTTCTTGCAATATCAAATACACTTCATTAAACGCACCAGTCAGCTTTTGGAAACAGAATAAACCAAATAAATCCTAAGCCGACAAATAATTGTCTACAGATTTCTTTACTGAGGTCGCCATTCCGTTCAGCAACACAGATATTATTGGGAATTATCTAATGAAATCCTCAGACGGTAAGAGCCACCTCCATACTGGTCGGTGGTGTCAGTAGCCCTTTCCGATTTATTTTAGGGGTGGTATCACACGTATGAATCATCCAGGTTGTTGGTTAAATAATATGATGCCGTGGGACTAAGAACATCTCAGTTACAAGCGGCAGTTCCTTGCACCAGACTCTCTGGAGTTTTGAGAATATGGGCATACTTACTGTTGGAAGCGTTCAAAAAGGAACCAATGCGTTTAATCCACTCACTGTAAGCTAAGAAAAAATTGCTTTTGAAGATTACAGCTTCTCTTCTCACATATCGTAATCGGGCTAAAAATCTCATAGCTACTGATTACTGCGAACATCTGTTGATATGTTTCATTTTGAATGACCCTTCTACAACTGCCACATCAATCTGTTGCTCACAGTCCCTAACGTGTATGTTGACATTAGAGTAAAGGTCTGCAGATGTTTCTGGGACCAGTTGTCAATAAGAAACAGCATTCCAGAAGTCTATGACTTCAAGAGAACAAACTACTGTCACCAGCTGCCTTATTGCTTCTTTCCGGTCTACTAATCGAGCTGACAAAGTGAGCTCACCCAGCCGTTTTCTAAATGGAATTACGAAATGGATTCGTCATATTTTGTATGACAGACTGTATGGTGCTAACTGCAAATTAAGCGCTGTGTGGTCTTTGCCCTGCTCGACAGGGCTACATGAACTGAAGAAACTGATACAGTGAAATTTCATGTGGAAATTTAGCCCAGTCTTCCAAGGAAAAAAAAATCTATTGATAAAGACTAACATTCCAAGGTAACATGTAATACTGTTTCTCACAGAGCATTCTTCTTGCAAGCCAGCCTTCGGAACATGACACATACAACTATTGTTAGAATCCACTATATCATACCAAAGGAAATGTTTAAAAATAATTTAACCGGGCACTAGGATGCTGTGTCACTACTTCAGTCTGAATTATACAATTTTCTTCTTCTACTCTGGCATCCTCTGCGAAAATAATAAATAACATTTGCACATCTTGTATGCCAGATAACATGACTGCCTTTTGTATCCTTTTTGTCACATTTCTCGAAGGGCCATTACCGTTTTCTTTTTTTTTTTACCTATTTCTCTCAATAACTGACCGTAGTCGCCAGACTCGGAAATAAACTACTGTGCGAAACTTAAGGACGGAAGTAACTTGCTCATGATGTGTCACTGCCAAGTAATATAGCTCTATGACACTTGGACCATACATAGAAACAACTGCTACAGTATAGTACAGAAAGAACTGAAAAAATACGCAATGAGACAAACAGATATGACACTTATTCCAAGACAAAAAATAATTGAAGTCACCGAGATTTATGATAGTCTCCCGAACATTACAAAAGGTAAGACATAGCTCTTAATGGAGTGTATGATCGCCACGGATGGCAGTGCATGCTCCCATGCTGGCCACAAGGTTGGGAAGGAGTTCTTTTAGTATTGTAGTAGAGTGTTCTATTCCTGCACCAGCGCTGTTCACAACTACTGGATGGTTGTTGGTACATGTGGACGTGCTGCTGTACGTCTCCTGAAAGCATCCCACACATGCCTGATGGGATTTAAGTTGGGAAATGGGCAGGTCAGTCCATTCGTCGAATATCCTTTCGTCCCAACAGCTCCTTGCGGGTTTTCAACTGCTAAAATTATGGTGTGATGGTGTCATGGTGTGACCCTCAACTATGTTCCCTCAGACTCAGTGTTGAAATATTAAAAGTTTTGGCTGGTTTCGTTGTCTAGGGGGATGGGATATGTAGTTGCCGCATTACAAGCCAAATACTGCTGAGTCCACAGTATACAATATGAATATACACATAAATCGAATGGTCGAAGGTTCCTATCACTCGGCAACTGCGAATGTAACGTAGAAATTTATAAATGAAAGATTGCAATAAAATAAAATCTGCAGGTACTATCTTAATGACTTTAAATGATGAGTACAATAGTAGAAGTACTTTTCATAATGTGGTATATTTCTGCAAAACGCTTAATGGTGTCGATGGTCCAGCAATTAAGTAAAATATAATTTGAATAACAGGGATACAATCGATTCCTACTTCACGTAATCTGTTATGAGCAACAACATAGCTCGCGAGATATTCACTTCCAAACACATACTACGTCTTCACTGTAGAAACCACCAAAATCTCACACGTTCACAAGTCGGCACTCTGAAGTATTTTTATCACCCGCGACCATGCGCAAACCGCTCTACACTCTCCAATGTCTCTCACGACCGTGCGTCCGCCGCGCCGTACCGTCCCGGACTCTCCCTCCATTCACTTCGGTAGTCGCCTCCCTTAGTAACTAGCGCTGTGATTACCGATAGCGCTTCCGTCTTGTCTCCAAGCCAACGCACACTCACAAACATTTTGAAACACATTCGAAATACTGGATTTACTTTTAAATAACTTGAAATTAAATAAATATTCCTATGGCTGGACCATAAACACGCTCTAACTCACATGACTGAAAACATAAAGAAATTAATAAACATATATCAAAGGGATAGAGCAGAAGCTAGGCCAGTAGCTAAATGTCTCTGTGCTTTCTAAAACAAAGTAAATATTTAACCAATTTCTTCACGAATAGTATATATCGGATATAAACAAAGACACAGATGAATAAATATATAAGCATGCTGCTACCATTATTTCATGTAACTGCGGACTACTTATGGCCTGACGCGATCAATAGTAATCTGCCACTTTGACCTCCAATAACTCACATACTATTGAAGTTACACGTCTAATTCATACTAATTTAGGTCTACAGTAATAGCTTTCTAAAGACATGTCGATCGACGAAATCGGATGAAGCGTTTAGATTTTGCAATTCGTTGCTGGGTTTTACTTGTATAATTTGCCGTCAGATACTAAACTTTAAACTAATAAAGATATTGAAAATCTGATTACACCATGAGAATCATCGTGCAAATAATATTCATGTACATGTTTCTTTTTGAGGTATCATGATTCATCTGGCTACTATTAATTTCTATACGAACTGTGAAATGTCTGCCATGATGGTTTCACAAATTCCGCCAACTTTGGCGCTCTCGGCATACAAGTCTTTCATCGACACAGCGTCACCATGGAATTCCTAGCAACACGCTCGGGCTGGATCCCTCTTGCTGCAGCCAGCGTCCGAAATCACGTGGGGGCCCGTGCGGCCACGCCAGCTCCGAACTTAGAATATTTTCAGGGCACCACAATTCGCCCGTTACCTCACATCCTCCACCTGGGCTGTTCGATGGAGTCGCACATTGTCATCCATAAAAAATGGCTCCAAGCGCTATGGGACTCAACCATCTGAGGTCATCAGTCCCCTAGACTTAGAACTACGTAAATCTAACTAACCGAAGGACACCACACACATCCATGCCCGAGGCAGGATTCGAACCTACGACCGTAGCAGCCGCGTGGTTCCAGACTGAAGCGCCTAGAACCGCTCGGCCACAAAGGCCGGCTGTCATCTACAAAAATGAAGTCAGAGGCGAATGCATCCCTGAAAAAAAGGCGCAGGAGGAGGTGTATAGTGACACAACTTTGACCAGCGACTGTACCGTGTTTAAAGAACTGGAGGTCAGTAAGCCCATGCAACATTATGCCTCCCAACACTACAGGATCCGGACACAGAAATCATCATGTTTGACAGTGTTCCTGGGTTCCCACATCTCGTCATATGAGGGTACACCCCGAATCACTACTCAAGCTGAATCTGCTCTCATCCGAGAAGAGCACGCTAATCCACTACTCATTGGTCAGACCCCTATGCTCCTGGTACCATCTTAAACGGTGAGGATGTCAACGGAACACAACGCACTAGTCATCATACACGTGAACCAATGCTGCGAGCAACACCAGAAGCCACAGCTGCACCCATCATACATCGTCTCTCTTCCAGTTTTCCGACGATTCATCCCCGTCTGAAGTCCTCTAGATCTTGTGCACAGGCCATATTTGAATGAAGAACACCATCACAGTGCACCGCAACTGCTTGCTGATAGACACAAACTTTCCTTCCCCGTTTCTTCAACTGCATCGCGTTGCGGGGCCAGTCCCATTTGACGTTTCAGTCACGCTGACCTCACACTAACTGCTGTACAACTTTCTGTGCACCACTGGGAGACTTCTGGCAACACGCTCTCGCACTGTCATTCATTTCCTCCGAGTTGTTACCATGTTATATTATTTTATCTATCTCTTCCTTAAGTTATGCAGAGTAGTGTAGTTATGGAATCTGCGAGGTCATGTAACAGGCGACAGGTCACATCTTTCCAGTACAGTTAGGATTCTCATACATATTGCAGTGCGAGCCTGAAAGAAAATGAAACAGTGTAAGTCAATGTTACAGCAGCCTAATGAGCTGACATATTTTGTTTATAATGCCATAATGAGCTGTCTTTGGAACCAAAAAATTTCATTATCTCTCATGATAAGAATTGACAGAGAGTGAACATACACTGTCTTTATTTCAGCTCTTTGATGTCAGATACTTTTGACTGTGTTACATTATGAAAGTTATGGAAACAGATATTGTGAGCTACGCAGTCTTAATATCTTCTCTGAGTTCATATTGCAGAGGGCAAGCTTCCTTTGAACAATTAGGTATCCTTGCGCACTTTCTTCTTACACATCCAAAAGACGATGCGTTTTTTTTAAAAAGAGCAGTTAAATTTTCTCATTGCTTTCGGGAAAGTGGTACATATGGCCTTAATATCCTCGTAGGAAAGGTAGAATGTAACCGACGAAAGCACTCTAAATAAACGTACAGAGCACAGGAAGTTCTCCTGAAATAAAATGTTTGACCCTTTACACGCCCTTTCAGCAATTTAATCTCTTATCTGTTAATTATGGTCCGTACTACAGCATAATTATTACGTATATTCGGTTGAGTGGTGTTGGTTACAGTGAAATGCGTCATACAAATAACGAAAGTGAAGAATATTTGGAGCCGTAATTATTGCAACCATGATTTATTAGACTGATAGTTTGGTAAAGATAGGTTAAGGAAAGGCAAACCTACGTTTATAGCGGCTGTAGACTTAGAGAAAGATTTTGACAATGTTGACTGGAAAACTCTCTTTGAAATTCTGAAGGTAAAATACAGAGACTGAAAGGCTGTTTACAACTTGTACGGAAACCAGTTGGTAGTTATAAGAGTCGAGGGGTATGAAAGGGAAGCAGTGGTTGAGAAGCGAGTGAGACTGGGTTGTAGCTTATCCCCGATGTTATTCAATATGTACGATGAACAAGCAGTAAAGGAAACCGAAGAAAAATTTAGAATATGAATTAAAGTCCATGGAGAAGATATAAAAACTTTGACGTTTGTCTATGACACTGTGATTCTGTCAGAGACAGCGAAGAACTTGAAAGAGCAGTTGAAAGGAATAGACAGTGTATTGAATGAGGATATAAGATGAATATCAACAATAGCAAAACAAGGTTCATGGAATGTAGTCGAATTAAATCACATGATGCTGAGGAAGTCAGGTTAGGGAACGAGACACTTAAAGTAGTAGATGAGTTCTACTATTGTAGCAGCAAAATAACGGATGATGGCCGAAGTATAGAGGGTATGGTATGTAGACTGGGAGAAATACGTTTCTGAAGAAGAGAAATTTGTTAAATATCGGGTAAAGGTTTAAGTTTCAGGAAGTCGTTTCTGAAAGTATTTGTATGGAGTGTAGCGATATATGAAGGTGAAACATGGCCAATAAACAGTTTAGATAAGAAGAGAATAGAAGCATTTGAATTGTGGTGCTATAGAAGAATGCTGAGGATTTCATGGGTAGATCAAGTAATTAATGAGGAGGTACCGAATAAAACTGGGAAGAAAGGATATTTGTGGCACAGCCTGACTAGAATAGGGATCGCTTGATAAGACCCACTCGCATACATCGTGGGATAAGCGCTTTAGTACTGGAGGAAAATGTGTGTGTGTGTGTGGGGGGGGGGGGGGGGGGAGAGGGGTAAATATCGTAGAAGAAAACCAAGAGCTGAATCCAATAAGCAGATTCAGAAGGATGTAAGCGGCAGTAGTTATTCAGAGATGAAGAAGATTTTCACAGGATAGAGTAGCATGGAGAGTTGCATCAAACCAGTCTCTGACTGAAGACCACAACAACAACAACAATCATCAAAAATTTCTGAATATTTGTTAACATATTCTGTTATTCTTGAAAGTTAATTGCTCTATCCATCTGGGAACTTACATAATCGATTGATACATAGAATACTTTTTTTCAAAGCTTGATAACCGCATTTTGAACCAGTGCCAGCTGTACTGAAGAGTGCTGGAGTTCATCCTTTTCTACTATCGTAAGTCATTAGAAAATAGAATTTTTATTATAACGTGTTTACCAAAATACTTACAGAAATGTCTGTTACATTTTTTATGGTCACTGACACTCTGGTTCGTAACACTTATTCCACTTGTCCATGAGCTTATGGATACCTTCAAAACGTCAAATTCTTTGCGTGGACAATAAACATAACCATGGCCTAAACATCATCAACAGATTTTTAATCCCACAGTCATTTTACAAATTTCCAAACAAATGTAAACTGATGCTTCCTATGGTTCAATTTTAAACATCTCAGATTTCAGATCAGGTCTAGTGTCAGTGTGAGCAGCCCTAAACAGTGTGTGTTATCACGGAGTAGCAACATCCCATGTGAGAAAATACACTATATGATCAAATGTATCCGGACACCCCCAAAAATATACGTTTTTCATATTAAATGCATTGTGCTGTCACCTACTGCCAGGTACTCCATATCAGCGACCTCAGAAGTCATTAGACATCGTGAGAGAGCAGAATGGGGCGCTCCGCGGAACTGACGGACTTCGAATGTGGTCAGGTGATTGGGTGTCACATGTGTCATACGTCTGTACGCGAAATTTCCACTCTCCTAAACATCCCTAGGTCCACTGTTTCCGATCTGATAGTGAAGTGGAAACGTTAAGTGACACGAACAGCACAAAAGCGTACAGGCAGACATCGTCTGTTGACTTACAAGAGACCGCCGACAGCTGAAGGTCTTAATGTTTAATAGGCACACAGTTATCCAGACCATGACACAGGAAATCCACACTGCATCAGGGTCCACTGCAAGTATTATGACAGTTAAGCGGGAGGTTAGATAACTTTGATTTCATGGTCGAGCGGCTGCTAATAAGCCACACATCACGCCGGTAAATGCCAAACGACACGTCGCTTAGTGTAAGCAGCGTAAACATTGGACGAATGAACAGTGGAAAAACGTTGTGTGGAGTGAAGAATCACGGTACACAACGTGGCGATCCGATGGCAGTATGTGGGTATGGCAAATGTCTGGTGAACGTCATCTGCCTGTGTGTGTAGTCCAACAGTAAAATTCTGAGGCGGTGGTGTTATGGTGTGGTCGTGTTTTTCATGGAGGGGCTTACACCCCTTGTTGTTTTGCGTGACACTATCACAGCACAGGCCTACATTTATGTTTCAGGCACGTTCTTGCTTCCCACTGTTGATGAGCAATTCGGGGATGTAGACTGCATCTTTCAACAATATCGAGCACCTGTTCATAATGCACGGCCTGTGGAGGAGTGGTTACATGACAATAACATCCTTTTAATGGACTGGCGTGCACAGAGTCCTGACCTGAAACCTATTGAACACCTTTGGGATGTTTTGGAACGCCGACTTCGTGCCAGGCCTCACCGACCGGCATCGATACCTCTCCTCAGTGCAGCACTCCGTAAAGAATGGGCTGCCATTTCCCCAGAAACCTTCCAGCAACTGATTGAACGTATGCCTGCGAGAGTTGAAGCTGTCATGAAGGCTAAGGATGGGCCAACACCGTATTGAATTCCAGCATTACCGATGAAGGGCGTCACGAACTTTTAAGTCATTTTCAGCCAGGTGCCCGGATACTTTTGATCACATAGTGTATAACAATCTATAGCTTCCTTCCCAACATCTCATCTATTCACGGTTGAATTGTCTCGTGGAGGTGCATCAATACCGAGTCCTCCCCCAGTAGCTGAGAGGTCAAAGCGACAGAATACCAATCCTAAGGGCCCGGGTTCAATTCCCGGCTGGGTCGGAGATTTTCTCCGATCAAAAGGCTTCCACCCGGTGAACGGTTTACCCGACGGGAGGCCCTAGTCACACGACATTTCATTTATCAATACCGAACTTCCGAAATCTAAAAATATCATAAGGATGCCTTTCACTTAGAATGTCGCTTTCTTTAAGTTTGCTTGGTAATAGGCAATAAGTGCTTTCCCTACACCGATTGTCTGTTACTTTCCGGTTTGTAATGGTGCAGCCAGTACTACAGTTCTGTCACAGTTCTATCAAGAGAAGTATATTCTTCACAGTGGCTCAACTGTTCCTAATATATCCTCTAGTATGTACACTTGTGATCGTAAGACAGCAGCCTTCGTACCTACTGATTGCACATTATAGCCAAGTTCATCGCCAATTATACTGTGTACAGCTCTGTGACTTGTATTTATTCCCGCGGAATTTTCGTCAACAATGGAGACTTTTTGGCATAAACGATGAAGACTTTTTGGAATATATTCACTGTAGATCTGCTTTATTATTGTCTCTTTTCGCATTAGTGAAATATCTGAAAATTCCAGTCCACTTTGTTAACATTGTATGTTCCAACCCAATTTCTTTACATACCATGACCCAGTCACTGGCCGCAAAATCCAATATGTCGGCAGCCACGCCTCCTCTTACCTATCACGTGATAATGCGGCGCCCTCCCCCACCCCTCCTCCTCGCCAGGCAGACACATCAATTTATTAAAAAAGTCCTGCTCCCCAACCCCTTCTATCCAGCTAATTAGAGAATAGTCTTAAAATGATGCATAAGACTGGGCATTATTTCCATAAAAGTTAAGGATATTTGCCTGTGAACTGCACACACACACACACACACACACACACACACAAAGTACATTCCAGAGTGCTGGAAAGTATCCAAACGCTCTTTTGAGCTACACTTATCCAAAGAAATTATGTAAAGAGCGTAACCTGCAGGACTTCAAAGTACATACAGAATGCTGGAAAGTATCTAAACGCTCTTTCTGAGGCATATTAATCCGAAAACCATATAAATGTAACTTGCAGCATTGCAAAGTACTTTATAGTGCGGTGTTGCACCAAAAACTAATGCATTAACACAGGGCTGAAAACACTATTCAGAGACTATTTTGCCTGTATTTTCCGTACAAAGTTCTGCAATCGAAACATTTTTAACATTACGAGTATCGAATGAATAGTGAGAAACGAATTTTTGACATAAGAATAGCATCCTTTACTCCCATCAACAAGGGGAGTCTTAGACGTACTGCTCAAGTCTGTTTTGAAACTAGACGTGTGTCATATTATGCTGATTTTACGATAGCAAGACAAAGTTTGGCAGAAGATGCAAAAACATTTAGACAGCGACTTAAGTTTGGTCGATTCCTGCCTGCCAACCTTGTGACACTTGACAAGAATTCAGATGTGGAAAACAATTAATGTCAAGGCCTGTTCTAACTCTGCACATATGCAAGTACTGATTTACGTAACTGTTTTGAACAAACACTGCTGTATATCCCACAAAAAATTCAGACTGTTCCGATATTTTTGAGCGCTCAGCAAATTACGCTCTTTATGTAATTTTTTTGAATAAATACGGTGCAAAAAATGTTCAGATACTTTTGAGCACTCTTTAAAGTGCTTCCCCCCCCCTTCCCACCATCCCTCCTTCCCTCCCTCTCTCTCTCTCTCTCTCTCTCTCTCTCTCTCCTGCGCGCAGGAAAAAATGCCAACCTTTGACTTTCCAATGAGGGTTATGTAATTTTTCACTTTTAACCGCATGTATGGTGCTATTTTTTACACATCATTTCAATACTGTGCTCTGCTTGGCAGGAGAGGGGGGTGAGGGGAAGTAGAATTTTTTAATCCTTCGCTGTAATTGGTTGGAGAGGAGGAGAAGGGAGAAGGGGTGCGACTTTTCACGTGGTAGATGAGAAGGGAGATCAATGGTGTGATGTAAACAAAGTGGGTCAAAACATACAATCCAAACAAAGTGGCCTGGAACTGGCATAGGTCTTCTTCTCTGCTGTTCATTGCTGACATCGTGTCATCCCTTTTGGAGTCTCTTTATCAATTTCAGCTCTCCCCACATAATTGTACAGTTGTACACATCCATAATCTGCATTCTTTTGAACAAATTGGGGCGTTCCAATCCCACTAAGAAAACTAAAAACAGCTCTTTGTTCTGGGACGATACACATTGATAGTGAGGATATGGTCAATGTTTCTCGCACATCTGTGGAGGTACCTCCCACTCTGTGGGGTATTAATGGTCCCACAAAACATCGTTGGCCCCATAAAACAATACTTTGTTAAAGGTACATCTCTAAGGATATTTATAGTAACGTTACTGTAATTTAATAACTTAGTCTAATATTTTAATTGAGAAAACCAATTTTCTTTTCGAACTGCGTTGAATTATTGATAACAGAAGAGGAGATATCAACAAAATGATTATGGAGTAACAACTGATATCATTCTTACCACACGCTTTGATTAAACGAGAACTATTCTTTTTTTGAAGGAAAGATACGACCTAGAATTACTCCTTCCAGAAATAAAATACTGGCCTGTCCTGCCCTTGCAGCATCGATGTCGGGTCCCGCGTTCCACTGTTTGGCAAGGCCCAGTGAGTAGCATGTTATAAATTACTGTTGTGTACCCATTTCTGTTCCTCCGATCATAACACCTTCAGTGGCGAAACGAAGAAAATGCTTCACACAAAACGGATGCAGATTTTGCCGCAAAAATTGTAATCTGCAATAAAGAAAACGAGGGTTCTCGTTGAAGATTTCAAAGTTGCCTCCCGCCACCCCACCCACGTGGTGGGGTGGCGGATCGAATATGGTACCGTTGGATGTCCCCCTCCCAGACAAACAAATTGGAATTATAACTTTTTGATCCGATGTGTACTTTTCGATTTCAATGTCTTCAGTTAAAATGAGCACCCTGTGTACCAATTCTTGAGCAAGATATGGCGTGTTCTTGTATCTAGATAACAGACTAAAAGGAAGTAGCAAATAAATAAATAGTCGAAAGCTAGAACGAGGAAGTCATAAAAAGTTGAAGAGGGCAAGACAGAAATGAGGAAACATTCCGTTAAAAAAATGACAGAAAACTGACTTTTTAAACGTAGGTGGAAATCACCGAAACAACAATCATTCCCCTCTTTGACACACTCACGTAGTCATACTTTCCAGATCTGTGTTTAAAACCGTAGTGGTAAATGAAACACTGTAGTCCTAAGTTTTTATATTGTGTAAATTATGACAGAGCCAAAATTCATAGATTCTGTTTATTGTCTTTCAGCTTCTTAAATCAATTGAAAGACACATGTAGAACCTGCTTCCCAGCTATATTTCTCGGAACTGTAATTTCTTGGAAGCTATGCTAAAACATTGTACTAAGCATTAATGTAAACAAGTTAATGTTATTGTATTGAAACATCTGCTATATTCTATTGTTTTTATTATTGACATCGAAGACATCTGTGGCACACCACATTAAAAGTGTTGTACTGCAAGTTGTATTTTGCATGGGAAAGGGTTAGGGGGGAGGGGAGGGGGTAGGAGAAGGGGCGATATAGTATCAGAGTGTAACCTCCCCTTAGAGCCGAACTCTGGAACCGCGCCTGCTAGTCGGCGCGTGACACATTAAGCCATACTAGAATTGCTGCAAATATTCAGAACAGGAATCTCCAAACAGTTGTAATATCTCTTGTCTTAAAACCCGCTTCTCGAAACAGATAGTTGCCTAGAGTGAGTAGCCTTTTAACTTGCTACTGCACAAGTAAACAGAGGTACGCCGTAATATCACGTATCACAGTTACAAGATTGGAAGTACGAACCGCACTAACAGTAGCTTCTCGATCAGACAAAGCACTAAAGACGCCTAAACTTTTTACCTTCATACATATTATGCGAATCGTAGACCAGATGACTTACAGTTACTCACCTTTCGTCCCTGACACAGTTGTCACAATCACAACAGCTACGAAAATGCTGGAAAGTCGTTTCAACATTCATGGAAGGAAACTGTATCAGAAGATACAGTATGAAGGGAGCTTTTGTGAATCATTCATTGGAAAATTAACTAATATTTTTATTATTTTTTTGTTTTCGTAATTCCTAGTTAATGTTACGACAATTTAACAAAATGTTTCGCACAAATCGTTCGGTTTCTCCGTCTCAGGTTTGAATGTAAGTAAGAAATATTTATACCTCCCGTGTCGTGAGTGTCGTTTATACGAGGGTCGTTCAGAAAGTAACCTCCGGTTGATTAAAAAAAAAAGTTAAATAAATAATTTTAATATATACATCTTACAACTACATCTTTGCACTATTTTTCTACATAGTCTCCATAGCGATTGAGGCACTTATCGTATCTCTTCACAAGCTTTGAAATTCCTTCTGCATAAAAATCACCCGCTTGTGCCTGGAGCCAGCCTGTGACCGCATCTTTGACCTCTTCGTCGTCATCAAACCGCTGTGACCCGAGCCATTTCTTCAAATGCATGAAGAGGTGATGATCACTTGGCGCCAGGTCTGGGCTGTAAGGTGGATGGTTGATAACGTCCCACTTGAAGGACTGAAGAAGGGCCGTTGTTCTGCGAGCAGAGTGAGGACGGGCGTTATCGTGCAAAAAAACGATACCGGAAGTCAGCATACCATGGCGTTTGTTCTGTATAGCCCGTCGTAACTTTTTTATTGTTTCACAGTACACGTCTTGATTAATGGTCGTACCACGTTCCATGAATTCAACCAACAACACCCCTTTGGCATCCCAAAACACCGTTGCCATCAGTTTTCTGGCAGAAAAATCTTGCGAGGCTTTTCTTGGTTTGGTAGGCGAATTTGAATGTGCCCACATCTTTGATTGTTCTTTTGTCTCAGGGTTCACGTACTTAATCCAGGTTTCGTCACCGGTCACGATTCTGTTTAACAATGGTTCTCCTTCGTCCTCATAACATGACAGAAAGTCTAATGCAGAGGCCATTCTTTGAGTTTTGTGGTGGTCGGTAAGAATTTTGGGCACCCATCGTGCACAGAACTTACGGTAACCCAATCTTGCTGTCACTATCTCGTACAAGAGAGTCTTAGAAATCTGTGGAAAACCAGTAGACAACTCCGACATTGAGAAACGTCGATTTTCACGAACTTTTGCATCAACTGTCTGAACGAGTTCGTCAGTCACCAATGATGGTCTACCACTCCTCTCTTCATCATGAACGTTTTCTCGTCCACTTTTAAATAAACGTACCCATTCACGGACAACTCCTTCACTCATAACTCTCGGTCCGTACACGGCACAAAGCTCACGATGAATAGCTGCTGCAGAATATCCTTTGGCTGTAAAAAACCTTATGACAGCACGCACTTCACATTTGGCGGGGTTTTCTATTGCAGCACACATTTCAAACTGCCACAAAAACTAAACTAGCGCAGGTACGACGTTCACTCGACCACGGCTTGATGCCGACTGACCTGTTGAGTGCGTGAACGCACAGATGGCGTCGCTACTCCCCCCACAACCCGCACTGTGACCAATCGGAGGTTACTTTCTGAACCGCCCTCGTACAAACACGATGGATACAGGCGCTTTTTCCGTATTAATTCTGTTGAGAACGTATCACAATGAACATAGGTAGATCCTTTTAGAACAATCGTTTCTGTTCCATTTTAATGTTCATGGCGATGTTGTGGTGTTATCGTTGTTGGTTATCCCTTGTTGTCTCAGAATGAGTCCTGTCAGCCGAGTCCTTCTTTTAGTCAAGTTATGCCACAAATCTATTTTCCTCAAGTTCTACTGACTTTCTCCTCATTAGTTGTGTGATCTACCCATTTAATCTTCAGCATTCTTCTGTAGCACCACATTTCAGAAACTTTATCCTCTTCTTGTCTCAATTATTTATCATGCCTGTTTCACTTCTATATATGGCTACATTCCAGGCAAATGCCTTCACGAAAGACCTCCTAAAAGTTTAAATATATATTTGATGTTAACAAATTTCTCGTATTGAGAAAAATTTTTCTTGCCATTTCCAGTCTGCATACTATATCTCTCTACTTCGGCCTCATCAGTTATTCTCTTGTCCAAGTAACAAAACTCATCTTCTACTTTAAGTGTCTTGTTTTCTAATCTAATTCTCTCAGCATCACGTGATTTAATTCAACAACGTTGCATTATCCTTGTTTACGTTTCTTTGTTGTTCATATTATATCCTCCTTTCAAGACACTATCCTTTCCGTTTAACTGCTCTTCCGAGTCCTTTGCTGTCTGATAAAATTACGGTGTCATCCCCCAAACACCAAAGTCCTTATTTCCTCTCCCTGAACTTTAATTGTTTATCAAAACTGGTCTTTGGTTTTCTTTACTGCTTGCTCTATGTACGGATTGAATAACATCGGGGATAGGCTAAAACCCTGTTTGCCCCCCTTCTCAACCACTGCTTCCCTTTCATGCCCCTCGACTCCTATAACCGCCTTCTGGTGTCTATACAAGTTGTAAACAGCCTTTCGCTCCCTGTATTTTACCCCGCTCCGCTACCTTCGGAATTTCAGAGAGTACTCCAGTCAACATTGTCACAAGCTTTCTCTAAGTCTAAAAAGTCTATAAACATAGAATTGCGTTTCTTTAACCTTTCTTGTAAGAGAAGTCGTAGTGTTAGTATTGCCTCGCGTGTTCCTGCATTTCTCTGGAACCCAAACCGATCTTCCCCTATGTCAGCTCCTACCAGGTTTCCCATTCTCCTGGAAAGAATACGTGTCAGTATTTGCAACCATAACTTTGTAAATTAATACTTTGGCAATATTCACACCTGTCAGCGCCTGTTTATGGAATTGGAACTATTACATTCTTCTTGGAGTCTGATGATATTTCACTCGTCCCATACTGCTTGTACGTAAGATAGAACCGTTTTGTTACGGCTAGCTCTCCCAAGGACAGTAAATCGGACTGAATATAGTCTACTCCAGGGGCCTGGTTTCGGACTATCAAATTCTCTCGCAGGATCACATCTCCCATCTCATTTTCATCTGTGTCCTCTTCCCTTTCTATAATGTTGCCCTCAAGTTCAACTCCCTTGTACAGACCCTCTATATACTCCTTCCACCTTTCAGCTTTCCCATCTTTGCTTAGAACTGGTTTTCCATCTGATTCCTTGATATTCATACAGCTGCTTCTCTTTTCTCCAAAAGCCTCTTTAATTTTTCTATAGGAAATACATATCTTTCCTTAGCGCTGTGTTTTCCAGATCGTGTCCTGCGGAACATGGGTATTCGGCAGGCAATGAATAAGTGCTCCGCGAAAAACTATTAATAATATGGCAGTTTCTTTCTTTCGGCATTTTGACGTACAACTTGGTTTCAAGTTTTGTTAGGAATTCTGTGTTATTGGTTATGATTTAAAATTGAAGTAATCACATAACAAAATAAGTTTTACCCATTTTTAAAATTTTATTAACATTCAAAATAAACAAGAAGTTTCGCCAAAGTACCAGGACTCTGAAAACGTTCCGTCACAGGAAATGTTTGAGAACCCCTGCTCTAGTGATATATGCTTCTACTTCCTTACATTTGTCCTCTAGCTATTTCTGCTAAGTTATTTGCACTTCTTATCAGTCTTTTTTTAGAGGTTTGTTGTCCCTTTCATTTCCTGCATATTTATATTTTCTCCTTGCATCAACTGAATTCGAATTCTCCTGTGATATCCAAAATTTCTACTAGGCCTTGCGAATTCATCTATTTGATCCTCTGCTGCTTTCACTATTTCTTCTCTCAAAGCTACCCATTCGTCTTCTGCTGTATTTTTTGCCTGCTGTAGTCAGTTGTATCTTAATACTTCCTCTGAAACTCCCAACAACCTCTCGTTGTTTCAACTTAACCAAACCGAGCGAGTTGGCGCAGTGATTAGCAGCCGGCAGTTGTGGCCGAGCGGTTCTAGGCGCTTCAGTCTGGAACCGCGCGACCGCTACGGTCTCAGGTTCGAATCCTGCCTCGGGCATGGATGTGTGTGATGTCCTTAGGTTAGTTAGGTTTAAGTAGTTCTAAGTTCTAGGGGACTTATGACCTCAGATGTTAACTCCCTTAGTGCTCAGAGCCATTTGAACCATTTGGTGATTAGCATATTGGACTCGCATTCGGTAGGATGACGGTTCAAACCCGCCTCCGGCCATCCTGATTTAGGTTTTCCTTAGTTTCCCTAGATCTTTTCAGGCGAATGCCGGGATGGTTCCTTTGAATGGGAACGGCCGATTTTTTCCCATCCTTCCCTAATCCGAGCTTGTGCTCCGACTCTGATGACCTTGTTGTTGACGGGACGTTAAACACTAATTTTCTCTTCAAATTATCCGGGTCCCATCTCCTTAATTTTCAAACTTTTTGCACTTTCTTCAATTTTAATCTATAGTTCATAACCAAATGTCGTAGTTTAAAAGCTGGTTCCGAAATCTCTGCCTTACCATTATATAATCAGCCTGAAACCTTCCAGTGTCTCCAGATCTTTTCCATGTATACAAGCTTCTTTCATGATTCTTAAACTGTGATCTGTGCAGAATTCGGCCAGGCCGCTTCTTCTTTCATTCCTTTCCGTCTCTTTTCCCTAGTATCGAATTCCAATCTTCCATGGCAGTTATATTTTCGTCTCCCTTAAATACCTGAATAATTTCCTTTATCTCATCATACATATCTTCAATCTCTTCATCACCTGCTGAAAAAGTTGGCATATAAACTTGTACCACTGTGATGAGTGCGGGGTTCGTATCTCTCTTGGCTATGACAATGCGTTCACTGTGCTGTTCATAACAGCTTTCCCCCATTCCTATTTTCTTATTCGTTATTGGATCTATTCCTTCATTAACTCTGTTTAATTTTATATTTATAACCCTGTACTCACCTGACCAGAAGTCCTGTTTCTCTTGTCATCAAACTTCACTAATCCTCCCTATATCTAACTTCAACCTATCCATTTCCCTTTTTAAATTTTCTAACCTACCCGCCCGATTAAGGGATCTAACAATCCATGATCCGACCCGTAGAGTGTCAGTTTTATTTTTCCTGATCACAACATCCTCCTGCGTAGTCCCCCGCCGGAGATGCGAATAGGGGACTATTTTACCTCCGGGATATTTTACCCAAGAGGATGCCATCATCATTTAACAATGCCGTAGGGCCATCCACCCTCAGAAATAATTACTGCTGCAGTTTCCCCTCGCTTGCAGCCGTTCGCAGTGCCTACAGAGCAAGGGCGTATTGGTTAATGTTACAAGGGCAGATCAGTCAATCCTACCGACTGTTGTTCCTGCAACTACTGAAAAGGCTGCTGCCCGTCTTCAGGAACCACAAGCTTGTCTGGCATCTCAACAGATAACCTCTGTGTTCTTGCACCTACGGTGCAACTGTCAATATCGTTGAAGCACACAAGCCACTCGACCACCTCAAGGCCAATGGTTCATGAAGAAAGTACCGCCCACAAGGAACAAATATTTTTCAGGGAATGTTATTGGTAGACGCGTTGTACCCATCAAACTGACTTACGAGCCAACGTCAGCAGAAAATATAATGGTAGCATTTGTTTCTGATCATACATCTTTTCAAACGCTACGCAGGTCACCCCGCATACCCAAATAACGCCTGTGTGACGAAATATGAACAGCGGTGCGCTCTAGCGGTGAATCGCTCTAACGCTTGGCAGGATTTACTTGGCGCCCTATGGAAATAACCAGCTGCTGTTTTCGATTTCGCTCTGGGCTTCGACAGTTCATATTTCAACAACTTATCGCTATGCATGTGTGCGAATTATATGCACTCGTATGTTGAACCGCCTACGCTTACTGAAATGATTACCAGCTACCTTAAAAATCTTTGGTTGGTGGTGAACAGATATGCAACATTTTCGCCCGATTAAATGGAGCCAGCAGTCTGTTCGCGTTGAGCGGCTTACCTTACTAAAATGTACTGTCCACTTTTTAGGAATAAACAGCACGTAAAAAACCATCAAATTCGTAAATAAGGAAGCCAAATGTCTTCTGCGAAACAGGCACAAAAAATACGTATGCCACACATCACCAGGTGAACCTTGCACTCATCATTCCTTGTAATATTACTTTCTTGGTCTGTATTCAGAGCTCCGTTCAATGAAGGATTTGTTCTTTTTTAAAAAAATTGTGGTAAGATCTTATGAGACCAAACTGCTTAGGTCATCGGTCCCTAAGCTTACACACTACTTAATCTAACTTGTACTAAGGAGAACACACACGCCCATGCCCGGAGGAGGACTCAAATCTCGGGGTGAGCCGCGCGGCCCGTGATAAGGCGCCTTAGAGCGTTTTCTTTTTTATCTCATTTTGTTCGCTTTTGTTCGTTGAATCTGCTTGGGGGCGGACGTCGTAAGACATCCACTGAAGTTCGTTGTCGATCGATTAACTCTATTTTTTTTATTACAGAGGGCACGTAACCCTCTGACCGAACACGCTGAGCTACCGTGCCGGCTATAAAATGGCACGAGGGAGATTTGAACACGGCTCGTCCGTTTTGTCGTCCAACACCTTGACCACTTACGCACGACGCCGTGACCGCTCGGCTACACCGCGGGCGAGGATTTGTTGAACGACAAAGCAGTATACACACCATAAAAATGAAAACGTCTTCATCAAGCTAATCTGCAAAAATGATCATGTTCTACAATGTTCCTGAATGCATTACGTGTTCCCACCTCTTGCCATATAAGGGTGGGTCGAGCATTGTTGAATATGATCGTTTTGGTGGTCCAGTTGTTAACGCGTCGCATATCGCTCGATGCACGGGGAGTGAAATTTCATATCATCCGATTTGCCTAAAAAATTGTTTTATGTAGGTGAAGCAAAGCTACATCAGTCCTTGTAGTTATTTTCTCAGTAGAAAATTTATATTTTGTGTAAAAAAATAAATAAAATCTTCTCTACACAGTCCTTTCATTCGATTTCGAAGAAACTCTTTGGTAGGAAATTATTATTTTTCCCCACCTCATAGCCGCACATTTCAGCCTGATAATGAACTTTTCTACCACGGCGGACAGAGCCATCACACCGACGTCATCTCAGACGCCGTCTGTTCCACCGCGCGACTGTGGCGCGGGGAGCGGACGGCAGAGTGAGCGCACCGCGGGCGGAAGGGAATTTAAATCGGCCGCCGCCGCGACCGAAACCAGTTCCCCCCTGAGCAGCCATAGTGTACGGATCTCCGTGCCGGCACGTTCACAGGAGCTCAGTCCGTCAGTTCATCTGATGATGGCGACATGTATGATCGCCGAAATATTGTGCCCGTTGGACACTGTAGACCGGCAGTACACCCGTGGATATTTTGATTATCAAATACGCCGGGAGAAACTCAAGAATCACAACTTTTCTTCCGTTTATTATGGCCTATAGTTATTGTGATACTTCAGAATAAAGTACAGCACCGCGCGTATTTTGAGAAGTTTACAGAGAAAAATATTGTCGCTGGCCGGTTTACGTTTGGTGCCTTTTATGCCAATCATTACTGCATACTAATGTAAGTAACATATCGAAATTGTTTTTGACGGTGGAAGGAGAGTCATAAATTTTTCCTTTCTCGGGCGAAAACATGAGATATACTGGAGACTGTATGTGACGAGGCTGCCATCTACGCGCCACTCGTGCGGCTATTGCTGCCTGCTGTCTGGAGTGTAGAGGTCTCGTGTTTGTGTTCTTTGTATGCTGCCAATACAAACTGAAGCTGGAAATGGAAGAAAAACCTAATGCAATGAAAAGACTTCGAGAGCCATCAGCTAATGACACTCACAGAATGTTTTTTTTTTTTTCGTTTTTCAGTCTATGCTGCCAGATTTCAGGAACCAGAGCTACGTATATTATTTCGTTCACAACGTTACTTATAGTACTGAATTTATTCACCCATTTAGGTATAACCTGTTTGCTTTACAACTGCCGTTTTAGCCGAGCGTGCTATGAACTGTTGACATTCTGCTATTGGTTGTTTCGAAAGACGCATGAACGATGTAACTGCACTCAGTCAAAATGTAACACGCTTCTTGAACTGTACTTGATATATATCCAGCAAATAAAACAATGATATATTCTGTTAAAACATTCTTCTACACAAAAACAATCAAAATGAACGATATTTTAGTGTCAACAGTGCGTGTGTGCGTGTAGGGCAATGGTACTCTCACCTTTATTATGTTCTTCTACAAGAAAGAGTAGGAAAGAAAAAAAAACATAAATAAAAATTTTGTGTTACTAGTAACTGAAATGAACGCGTGACACATTTGCTATTAATATATTATTCTACAAAGGAGCGTACAAAATTAAAATAAAACTACTGTTTTACAACCTAATACGTGGAGTTAGAGTTCAGATCACAGTTTTAGTTTTCTTCGCACCTTTCTCGTTTTCTCTCATTGTTCTAAGAAAGCGTGTATTCCATGCTATAATGTCCATTACTTACTTCTATGCTCTGTAGCCCGTTCCCGCGACCTAAATCCCATCGACCATCTTTGGAATGTGTTGCAAAGACGGACTGCAGCACGTCCATCTGCATTCACATCTACCTCTACAGTCCGCAAGCCACTTCACTGTGTATAGCGGAGGGTACTTTGTTCACGACTGTCACTTCCTCCTTTTCACTATTCCAGTCACTTATGGTTCACGGGGAGAACGATTGCAGGTAAGCCTTAGTATGGGCTCGATCTGTCTAATTTTATCTTGATGTTTTCACAAGATGTACGTAGGAGGGAGCAATAAGTTGACTGGCTGTTCTCGGAAAGTACGCTCTAGGAACTTCGACAGTAGACCATACTCCGCTACAGAATGCCTCTTTTGCAGTGTCTGGTACTGGAGTTAGCTGACCATCGCCGTGACCCTTTCTCGCTTACTAAATGAACCTGTAACGAAACGGGATATTCTTCTTTGGATCTCTATTTTCCTATCTGATAAGGATCCCATACAGACGAACAGTATGTTTGAAGCTACTTCATTTGTTTTGGGGTTATAGCATCTGCCTTACTTCCGATTGATTTTATGTGGATGTTCCACTTCAAATCGCTCCTAACATATACTCCTTGTATTTTATGGAAGTAATTAGATATAGTGATTCTTGTGCTGTTTTGTAACCACACAATAAAGGTATTTCTCTTCACTTAAAACTTCCGGGCTGATAGGCCGTGGTCGAAGTATAAAACTGTCTCCTGACGTTTCGTCTCCGACTGCGGGCGACATCCTCTGAGGTAAAGCGGCGAACTGCGAAGAGAATTCGAGGAAGCGCTGATTGTATAGGCAGTACAGAGGGCGCCACTGTTGATCACGTGGCGTCGGCTATGAGATGGTCTCTGGTAATACCAACATTCTCGATTGAATGTAATCGATCGTCACGCTTGCGGTGCAACGTTGACATCCGAATTTTATCCAGTTTAACACCTTCGTCTTTCCTGTTAAAATTATTACGATGTTTATCAATCTCGATAGCCTCTCTATACAAGCGTGCATAATAATGCGAGGTTTTTGATATGACGCTCGTCTCGCTGAATTTTATTTCATGATCACCTTCCTGGTAAACATGTTCCGCTACGGCCGATTTATCCGTGTGACCCAGGCGGCAATTCCTCTTATGTTCGACAAAACGGGTGTTCACACTTCTCTTTGTGGTACCGATGTAAACCTGTCCACAACTACAAGGAATTTTATATACCCCCGGTGTAGCCAAAGGGTGCCGTGCATCTTTTGCCGACCTTAAAAATTCTTTTATTTTCCTAGTAGGTCTGAAAATAGTTTCCACCCCATACTTGCCTAAAACTTTCCCAATGCGATCTGTGACCTTGCTAATGAACGGAAGAAAAACCTTGCCCATGGACGACTGTTGTTCGTCGTTACTCCTGATTCTCTGCCTAGAGCGAAGTGCTCGATCTAGATCCTTGCTAGAATAGCCATTCTTCACGAAAGTTGACCGTAGATGTTCAATCTCATCTTTTAAATAAACAGGTTCACAAAGTTTGTGCGCCCTGTCTACCAAAGTTTTCATTACACCTCTTTTTTGTCCAGGGTGGTGGTTTGAATCTTTGTGTAGATAACGATCAGTATGTGTGGGCTTTCTATACACCTTATGGCCCAACGTTCCGTCCGGTCGTTTAATCACAGACACATCCAGGAAGTTCAATTGCCCATTCCTTTCTGTCTCCATAGTGAATTGGATTTTCGGATTAATGCTGTTTAAATGTGTCAGGAAGGCATCCAACTCCTCTGCTCCGTGTGTCCATACTACGAACGTGTCATCGACATAGCGATGCCATCTGGCTGGTCTCTTACTGGCAGTCTGCAACGCCCGTTGTTCAAAAGTCTCCATAAATAAGTTAGCCACAGCAGGACTGAGAGGAAGTGAAGACAATACCGGCCGTGAAAGTTTACATTGTATGATCAAACGCCTTTACGGGGAGGATATGTCAGCATCGGTTCGACGATTTGAAGGAATGCGCAAAAAGAAAGCACAACAACTGTGTACCCTCACCTTCCTGTTGCGCTGCAGGGACACTGACGGTTCCGAAATTTCTGAAGGTGAAGAGGATGTTTCGCTCGGCCCAGGCACATCGGATTTACAACCGTATGGAGTCTGCAATGCTACGTGAGAGGATTCATCAGACGCGGGGAGCACTGGCGGTAACCAGCAGTAAACTTTTCCTCTCCACTTGTTTCTTAGTAATACTATGCAGTGTGGTGATTGGAATAAGATTGACGGTCTAACATTCAAAACTATGGAAGTTAGTGCAGAAATATCAGCAAACAGGCAGAAGAAGAAGTTCAATAACTTACAGAACAACATTTCTGGGGGTTCAGTTGAGGACAATTCTAGAACTGTTATTAACCTCTCTGATAAAGATTTGTCAAAAGTTGAAATTTCTGTACTAGCGAAAGCAGGCAATTTTGCTGTGATGCCCCAAAACGTACCCACAGAGGACATTGTTGCAAATATTGAGGCCGGTATCCGTCAGCTTCCACAGCAGTCCGCTGACGTAATTAGGATGGAAACGGCTAGGATTTTACGTACATGTAAGCCACCTAAAAGTAATTTGTCGCAGGCTCAAAGGAAGGCGCTGAGGGATATAAATGGAGATAAAAATATTATTGTTCTTAATGCAGATAAGGGTAATGCCACCGTCATACTGAACAGTGAGGACTATCATGGAAAAATCAATGATATTTTGGTTCCCTCCAATTACAAAAAGCTCCAGAAAGATCCGACTATGAAGATTTTAAGAATGACAGATCGACTGGTGAAAGCGTCTTCATTTGGTTCCGACGATAAGAAGCTGCTTTGTAAAACAAAAGCGTACTCACCTAGACTTTATGGCTTACCCAAAGTTCATAAACCTGGGATTCCGTTGAGGCCAATTGTCAGCGCTATAGGCGGACCAACACACGAGTTAGCTAGACACCTTGCCTCAATGCTGCAGCCTTCTGTTGGTAGGACGGACAGTCATATTAAAAATTCAGCTCATTTCATTGACAAGTTAAAGGAAACGAGCGTGGGCCCGGATGATATCCTTGTCAGTTTTGACGTTGTGTCGTTATTTACCATGATTCCGGTAAACGAAGCTATCTTATGCATAGCGGATATTTTTCCCACCGATATTGTGGCATTATTCCGACACTGCCTCACCACAACCTACTTTCAATACAATAGTGACTTTTATGAACAGATTGACGGGGTGGCTATGGGCAGTCCTCTCAGTCCTGCTGTGGCTAACTTATTTATGGAGACTTTTGAACAACGGGCGTTGCAGACTGCCAGTAAGAGACCAGCCAGATGGTATCGCTATGTCGATGACACTTTCGTAGTATGGACACACGGAGCAGAGGAGTTGGATGCCTTCCTGGCACATTTAAACAGCATTAATTCGAAAATCCAATTCACTATGGAGACAGAAAGGAATGGGCAATTGAACTTCCTGGATGTGTCTGTGATTAAACGACCGGACGGAACGTTGGGCCATAAGGTGTATAGAAAGCCCACACATACTGATCGTTATCTACACAAAGATTCAAACCACCACCCTGGACAAAAAAGAGGTGTAATGAAAACTTTGGTGGACAGGGCGCACAAACTTTGTGAACCTGTTTATTTAAAAGATGAGATTGAACATATACGGTCAACTTTCGTGAAGAATGGCTATTCTAGCAAGGATCTAGATCGAGCACTTCGCTCTAGGCAGAGAATCAGGAGTAACGACGAACAACAGTCGTCCATGGGCAAGGTTTTTCTTCCGTTCATTAGCAAGGTCACAGATCGCATTGGGAAAGTTTTAGGCAAGTATGGGGTGGAAACTATTTTCAGACCTACTAGGAAAATAAAAGAATTTTTAAGGTCGGCAAAAGATGCACGGCACCCTCTGGTTACACCGGGGGTATATAAAATTCCTTGTAGTTGTTGACAGGTTTACATCGGTACCACAAAGAGAAGTGTGAACACCCGTTTTGTCGAACATAAGAGGAATTGCCGCCTGGGTCACACGGATAAATCGGCCGTAGCGGAACATGTTTACCAGGAAGGTGATCATGAAATAAAATTCAGCGAGACGAGCGTCATATCAAAAACCTCGCATTATTATGCACGCTTGTATAGAGAGGCTATCGAGATTGATAAACATCGTAATAATTTTAACAGGAAAGACGAAGGTGTTAAACTGGATAAAATTTGGATGTCAACATTGCACCGCTAGCGTGACGATCGACTACTTTCAATCGAGAATGTCTCTGGTAATGCCAACAATCTCATAGCCGACGCCCCTGATCAACAGTGGCGCCCTCTGTACTGCCTATACAATCAGCGCTTCCTCGAGTTCTCTTCGCAGTTCGCCGCTTTACTTCCGAGGATGTCTCCCGCAGTCGGAGACGAAACGTCAGGAGACAGTTTTATACTTCGACCACGGCCTATCAGCCCGGAAGTTTTAAGTGAAGACAATACCGGCGGTGAATGTTTACATTGTATGATCAAAGGTATTTCTGTCTGTGTTCGCAATACGTTACATTTGTTTATGATGAGGGCCAGTTGCCACTCCCTGCACCAAGCGTTTATCTTCTGCAGGTCTTCCTGCATTTCACTACAATTTTCTAGCGTCGCGGCTTCTCTGCATACAACTGCTCAATCTACGAAAAGCCCTGTGAATCTTCCGACATTATTCACTATGTCATTTACATATATTGTGAAAACAAGTGTTCATATAATACTCCCCTCGGGCACGTCCGAAGTTACTTTTACGTCTGACGACTTTTCTCCGTTCAGAACGACATGTGTTCTGTTTGGTTTGGTAGAAAGTCTTCATTTCAGTCACACAGTTCGAGTTGTTCCGACATTCCACACTCTCGTATATCTTTTTTCATTTGTTAAGTAGCTTTCTGTTCGTGCTCATGCGGCCATCCCAGTAGTAGAGAGACGATACAACAGTGTGTTTGAGGTGACTTTCGTGTAACAAATGACGATAAGAATGTTGGGACAACACAATATCCCCTCCCCAATTGGAGGAAATGTCCGACCCGGCCGGGTATTGAACCCGGGCCCCTTCGGGTAGCAATCTGCCGCGTTGACCCCGCAGCTACTGAAGCGGAAGAATTTTGTTCTTTAGGTGGCAGTGCGGAACTGTATCATATGGCTTCTGGATGTCAAGGAACATGGCATCCACCTAGACACCTATCGCTACAGCTTTCTGGGTTTCGTGGACGAACAGAGCAAGCTGGACTTCACACGATCTTTGTTTTCGGACCCCATGTGTGTTCCTTCAGAGGAGATTTTAGGTCTCCTGAAATGTTTTAATACGCGAGCACAAAACATGTTCCAAAATTCTACAACAGACTGACGTCAGGGATATATACCTATAGTTTTGTGAGCCTTTTGCACGTCCCTTCTTGAAAACGGTAACGTGCTGGGCTTTTTTCCAGTCATTACGGACGCTTCGCTCCTGCAGAGACGTATGATACACTGATGCTCGGAGAGGGGCAAGTTCTTTCGTATATTCTGTGCAGAATCGAAATGGTCCAGTGACCTTCCCTCTGTTTAGCGTTTTCGGTTGCTTTTCTGTCCCTTGGTCACTTATTTCGATATCTGTCACTGTGTCGTTCATACGAGAGATTTATAGGAGGAAAGACAGTGTGATCTTCCTCTGTGGAAACGTTTTTGCAAAATATGTTTAGTATTTCGGCCTTTCCTTCTCAGTTTGTGTTTCAATAACATTACAGTCACAGAGTTCCTAACTTCGATTCGTTTACTGATTTAATATAAGACCTAACCTTTGAATATTCTGTCAAATTGGTAGACAGAGTTTTACTTTGGTACTCATTCAACGCTTCACACATACCTCTCCTTGCACTAATTTTGGCTACGTTAAGTTTTTGTTTGTCTGTGAGGCTTTGGCTACGTTTAAATTTACAATGAAGCTATCTCTTGTTTCGTAGCAGATTCCTAAGACGGTTGTCAAACGAACGTGGCTCTTATCGATCCCTCACAATTCTGCTCGGTACATATTCGTCTAAAGCGTGTTGTAGGATGCACTTAAACACTGTCCATTGATATTCAACACTAAAAGTGCTGCAGATGAATTTTTCGTGATGACCTGACAGGTAATCTGAAATATGCCTCTTGTCGGTTTTGTTTTCTTATTTAAAGCCATATTAATTGTCACTGTAATGGCCTTATAATCACCGATTGCCTGTTCTACGCTGAGTCGAAAAGTTCAGGTCTGTTTGTCACCAGTAAATCTAAGATGTTAGCTTCACAAGTCGGTTTTCTGATTAACTGCTCAAAGTATCTTACGAATGAGGCACTTTGAACAATTTCACTTGATTCCCTGCCCCTACTACTACGCGTGATCGTTTGTGTCTCCCCGTCTATAGCTAGTAAGTTAAAATCTCCACCTAAAACTATAACATGACCAGGAAATTTACGTGACATGTTCTCCAAGTTCCCCTCAACCGTTCAGTCACTATTGTTGCTGGGGCAGGGGTCTACAAAAGTACCCGATGGCCCTAAACACTTATATTCTCCCAAATTATTTAACATTCTGAGTTTGTACTAATCTCACAGATGTAACGTATTTTTTATTGCTATTAACGAGACTCCACCATCAGCGATCAAACTATCTTTGCGGTAAACATTTCTAATCAGCGTATAGAATTGCGCCTCTGGTTTCATACAGCTTTCTGTCCGTAGTACTATGTGGGCATTGTTACCGTTTATAAGTGAGATTAGTTCTGTGTCCTTTCCTTAGACGCTCCTGCAGTTAACTAATACTATATTAAGATTTTCTTTCTCCGATCTGCTGTGGCAAATGATGCTCTGTCCGGACAAGGAAGACATATCGGGCCTTTGGGAGGATTTCTCTGTCGTAAAAAATTCACCCGTGCATGCCACACGTACTCCGCTACCCTACTAGCTGCTTCCTATGAGTGGAACGCTCCTCCTTTTACAGGGTACCCTCCCGATAGCGGAGGTCGCGAAATACGAATCCAATAACACTGCAGAATCGTCTGCGCGACTGGTTTAGACCTTCCAGTCTGCTTCCAGCCAGAGAACCACGATCGGTTCTGGGAACGATGCTGCGAAACCATAGCTCTGCTCCCATCGCCGCGGGTGAGGTTAGATGTCTTCACCAAACCAGTCAGCCGCCTGTAGGAACAGAGGATGATCTGGGAACCGAGGCGGCAGGCGTCATTCCTTCCTACATGAGCCACGATTTGTAGCTGGGTGCGCCCGATCATTACCGACAGAGTCTGCTTCACATCTCGGAAGAGACTCCCCGACAGGCAAACAAACTGGACACCGGCCTGAAGCCTGTCGACCGTGGCCAGCTGTTTACGGACAGTAGCCAATCCCCTCTACAATAGTACACAATAGACGCAGTCCCTATCCCTCTTTAATCAATGAACGAGAAAACGAAAACTTGCTCTGGTATCTTTTAGATGACACTGAAGGCGATACTAATCATTTCGAAAAATTAAAGGCGCAAGCTGCTATACGAACACTAGCTCGCCGAGAACAAGCGGACAGCACACAGGCAGACAAACGAACTGTACATACAACAACAACCATCCGGCAATTTCCAACCGCGCTGGTGGAGGATTGGAACGCCCTACCACAGTAACTCAAAAATGTTCAAATGTGTGTAAAATCTTATGGGACTTAACTGCTAAGGTTATCAGTCCTTAAGCTTACACACTGCTCAACCTAAATTATCCTAAGGACAAACACACACACCCATGCCCGAGGGAGGACTAACCTCCGCCGGGACCAGCCGCACAGTACCACAGTAACTCCCTACCAGTTTTGTGGCCAGCGTGGGAGCACGTTACAAAGATGCATTTCCGTCCATGGTGATGGCACGCCCTATTAGGAACCACGTCTCTCCTTTTTTGATATCCAGGGGACCATCAAAGTCGAGCAAGCACTGTACTGCTAAGGAGCCACCATGTCAGGGTTGTTGATGGTACTTTGCACCCAGCTCTGACGAACCTCTGTGAGTAGTAAGAGGCGGTTGCACGGTCATGGCTGAAGGTAACTCCTCACCTCTTATCGGTATCTCATGTAGTCGAAGCCATAAGGTGTTGCCGTCGTCATCAGAGTGAAAGGGAATGCTGCAGGGTCCTAGGTACGTGTACAATTCAGCTGGACGCAAGTCTGAACATTTGTGGCGTTGATTCCACGATCAGTGCCAAGAATGAATCATACAACTATGTTCGCAACAGACACCACCTCCATTGACCTCGATGTCGACTGAACATTAAATCCTAAACCTCTTTCATCCCCTTTTTCTTCATGTCTAACAGACATAGCTAGAACAAGTCATAAATAACGGACTGTCTCCAGCAAACAATCCTTATCAGGATATTGACTTGACCGGATGTAATGGCCGCAACTCACTGATCAACGGTATTCTGACAAACGTTCATGTAATATTTAGTCACTCTACCATAACCACTTAAAATGATGCTGGCCTGTTTCTTCATCTTCGCCTTAGAAACACACACATTTACAAACAATTATAATACGAGAATAAATTTTACATGTTTCACACACATAAAGCCTACAAAAAATTCAAATACACGAAGGAACTGAAGTTGACCCGATTCATGCACAGATGGCCCACACGACCTTCTTCCACATAAATTAAACCACGCTAGGGCGTTATGGACGCATGTTCCTGAGCGCCCTGCATCTCGGTGCTTAGCGAACTATGGAAAAATAGAATGATACATTTGCTGTGAGGCTGCAGCAGCCAGAAAGGGATGCGAATGCTGACTGATTCGTTCGAAGCACAGAATTATAACGTATGTCTGAATGCATCAGCAATCAGGATACTAATACGCTAATGTTAGCTACAAAGCCACGAATGCAGCTTTGGTATTGA
Source organism: Schistocerca nitens (assembly GCF_023898315.1). Classification (NCBI taxonomy): domain Eukaryota; kingdom Metazoa; phylum Arthropoda; class Insecta; order Orthoptera; family Acrididae; genus Schistocerca; species Schistocerca nitens. The sequence goes on from NC_064616.1 coordinate 386,089,109, forward strand.
TATATCTAAATATGATCTTATACTGAAGCGCCAAAGAAAATGATATAGGCATGCGTATGCAAATACAGAGATATGTAAACAGGCAGAATATGGCGCTACGTTCGGCGACGGCTATATAAGACGGCACTTGTATGGTGCAGTTGTTAGATCGCCTAGTGCTGCTACAACGGCAGGTTATCAAGATATAAGTGCGTCTGAGCGCGGTTCTATAGTCGGCGCACGAGTGTTGGGACACAGCATCTACGAGGGAATCCCGTAAAACATCAAATCTCTGGCATCGCTAATGCCGGAAAAATCTCCTGCAAAAATGGGACCAACGACGACTGAAGAGAATCGTTCAACGTGACAGAAGTACAACCCTTCCGCAAACTGCTGCAGATTTCAATACTGGGCCTCAACAACTGTCAGCATACGAACCGTTCAACGAAACATCATCGATATGAGTTTTCGGATCCGAAGGTCCACTCCACTTGACACAAAGCTTTACGCCTCGCCTGGGCCCGTCAACACCGACATTGGACTGTTGATGACTGAAAACATGTTGCCTGGTCGGACGAGTCTCGTTTCAAATTGTATCGAGCGGATGGACGTGTACGGGTATGTAGACAACGTCATGAATACATGGACCCCGCTTGTCAGCAGCGGACTGTTCAAGCTGGTGGAGGCTCTGTAATGGTGTGGGGCGTGCGCAGTTGGAGTGATGTGACCCCTGATACGTCTAGATACGACTCTGACAGGTGACACGTACATTGTCTGATCACCTGCATCCATTCATGGCCATTGTGTATTCCGACGGACTTGGGCAATTCCAGCGGGACAATGCGACACCTCATACGTCCAGAATTACCACAGAGTGGCTCAATGGACACTCTTCTGAGTTTAAACACTTCCGCTGGCCACCAAACTAACAGACATGAACATTATTGATCACATCTGGGATGCCTTGCAATATGCTGTTCAGAAGAGAATTGGCTCTGAGCACCGTGAGACTTAACATCTGAGGTCATCAGTCCCCTAGAACTTAGAACTACTTAAGCCTAACTAACCTATGGACATCACACACATCCGTGTCCGAGGCAGGATTCGAACCTGCGACCGTAGCGGTCGCGCGGTTCCAGACTTAAGCGCCTAGAACCGCACACCGGCCGGCGTTCAGAAGAGAGCTCCACACCCTCGTACTCTCACTGATTTATGGATATCCCTGCAGGATCCATGGTGTCAGTTCCCTCCAGCACTACTTCAGACACTACTCGAGTCGATGGCACGTCGTGTTGCGGCAGTTCTGCGTGCTCGCGGGGGCCCTATACGATATTAGGCAGGTGTACCAGTTGCTTTTGCCCGTCAGTGTATATCATTTTTCTGATATCGCGTACGTGCTAAAGGCGACAACAGACTGTTTTTAGGTACCCACTTTCGAAAAAAGGAACTGATAAAAGCAAAACAACTTTCGCAACATAGTACTCAGCAGCAGCTTCTATTATGGATTACTTTTCACATTTACAGAAAGAGTGAAAGAGGTTCAGGTCTTTAGTTCGTTCAAAAACTGAAAACGAGAAACCGCTTTGGAAGAGCCTGACTGTTCCTTCCTTTGACTAGTATGTCAGACGCTACTTTATCGTCGGATAAAGAAAAACACATGTCCAAGATAATGCAAATTTAATTTGATGCCTGCACGAATAAAATGCCTCGGTTGACAGAAATGGCGAACACATTGTAAGTACAACATACAGAGGGTAGGCGCGGACATTAAACATTAGAGCTATTAATACAGCAGATTTCAAGCACCCAAACGTTTACCACCATCAAGAAAGGAGGGCATCTTTCGTGAGTAGCATATCGGAAGACTTGTACAACAAGGTAAACCTTAATAATAAGGTATTTGGAATACAGCAGGTAATTATAAAAGCTATTGAACTGAACAAACATTTCTATAAATGAAAAATGCGTCAAACCCCGAAAATTTGATGCACAACAAGTCAATAAATGACAAAATCACCTCCTAGACATTTTGCTTCAGACAGCCAACCGGTACTCTATTGATGATGTGGTTAACGACTTCCATTGCCAGTCGATGCTATTACTGAGGAAGAGGTGTGCGCAACTCTAGACGAGTCGTTGTTGGGAGCAGTCAGTGTGTGTCTCCTCAGGGGAATACAGATATTCTGTATGCTATGGGATACAGTTCTGGAGGCGTCGCTGAGCAGTCCATACGCTCGATATTTTGACCTGCCAGAATTTCATCAATCACAGCAGCAGGATACTGACTCTGGTTTTCGTCCATGCAGAAGATATCTGCATTAATTCTATCACTGAAAAATCGCACAAGAAACTGCAACGTCTGATTTCTGTATCTCTTGACGTTAAAGTGTTCCTCGAGCTACCATCGAAGATATGAAGCTCCTTACGGCCATACAGTGTGATTTCTCTCCATACTAAAACTCAGTCTTCAGCAAACTGTTCTCTTTCCACAATGTACCCGTTATTCGGCTACCTCTTTCCCTCTATAAAAACGTGCGACGAGAAGAAATACGCAAACATGAGTAGGATTAATCTGTAGAGAACATACTCCTCCATTCACGGTACAGTGCCGATGTTTCTGACTTCACAATAAATATGTCCAGCTCTGCATTGTCGCAAGTGGGACATAAGAGTACACTTTCGGGTATTAATACAGACCATTAACTCAAAACCTTCGGAACACAGTTTGTCGGTACACTACAACTCCTGAGATATATGTAAGCTCTCAGACAATTATCTTGCAGGTATCGTTGCATTATTCGTAGAGTTAAGTACTCAGACAGTTGTCTTGTAGTTATCATTAGATTCTTCGTGAAGCTACTTCCACACTCTGGTCCTGTTATAGACTTTCAGTTGACCTTCAGTTGTCCTAAGGCGAAAATTTCTCGTGTTTCGCTACTGTTACCAATGCCTTGAAATGACACGTTGTAACATAATCAGACTGTAGTCCTTCTCTGACCGTTTTCAATGCTCCTGGTGCTCTATGCTGTGAAGCAGACCCAAATGACGTACAACGTTGCAAACTCCATCAAGGAATGAAAGACTGGCGTTTAATCACAGAAATAAAATTGCCAAACCCAGAATATGCGATGGTCCATCATAGGCTTGTAACATTAACGCATTGAGCTACATATTCATTATTCTCGTACGATAAATTTTTGGATGTTTTGTCTGTAACTGAAATTTGTAAATGGCTATGTAAATGAAATTTGTAATGAATATGTTGTTCATTTTTGTATAAAGAAAAGAAAATGACTCATTCACGTATAGGGTCGATCTATACTAAAGATGATGTAACGATAGGAAGGGAAAAACAAAGGAGAAGTCCCTCTGTGGCAGGGAGGTGCAAAGGCGCCATAGGATAAAGTGGAAAGCAGCGCATACACAGTTACCAAGCAGTTACCACACCGGCGGAGAGAGGTAGGCCTTGTGCAAGCAGAATGATGGAAAAACGTCGAATGTACACTATTACTGAATCAAAGACATAAGGAGTAGACACACTGGGCTCCAAAGCGCGTTGTGCGAGGTTGTACCGGTATGAAAGGCTGAAATTTGGATCGAAAATATGTTATGTGTTAACCATAAGCGAAAAGAGGCTGTATGTACTATGAAAACGACGATTCCCGGCTCATCACATTATCTGTTGCCTCCAAGTAGAGTATTATTTAGCTTTGTAAATGCAGCGTTCTGTATCTGTGATATGTTGCTGTTGTAGTCTTCAACCCGAAGACTGGTTTGATGCAGCTCGCCATCCAGTGTGAGGCTCTTCATTTCCGAATAAACGCTGCAGCTTACAGCCTTCTGAATTTTCTTACTGTATTCATCTCTTGGTCTCCGTCTACGATTTTTAACCCCCACACTTCCTTCCAGGACTAAATTGGTGATCCCTTGATGTCTCAGAAGTCTCCTGTCATCGGATCAGTTCTTTTGGTCAAGCTGTGCCACAAATTTCCTGTCTCCACAGTTCCATTTAGGGCAAAATTATTATCTTAATTGACTCCCGAGAAGCAGTCATGATGTTGAAGAACCGTTTTGCCCAAGGATGAAAGAGCCCAGTCGTGTATGAAACTGTACTGCAAGTCAGTAGACTACAGAATCAGCAATAAGTAGCCACATTAATCTGAGTCAAAGGCCACAGCTGCAACGAACAGGCCGACCAACTGGCTAAACAAGGCCTAGCTTCTGGAACGCCACATTATCCAAGGGTTCTTCACGCAGGCTACGTACAACGACTTAAAAGGACGATGCGAATGAGATGGGATTAGGAATGGAGCCGTCGAACGAACGACAAAGGGAAACTTTATAGACCGACACATCCAGCGATACCGTCAACACATCAGTGTATACGAAGCACAGGGCGTCAGGAGGTTTTTATATAACCATTGTACGAATGAGATTCAATCACGGTCGTTTTCACAAAACATTTACATCACCTGGGACTGATCGACAATCCTCTTTGTACTTGTGGAGAAGAAGATATGATCTATATAATATTAGGATGTGACAGACAGGACAGACAGAGACTACATTAAGTGGGTGCAATGGGCTACAAAGCCCCTCCCCTCCTCCCCTCTACGTTTCTACTCTTTTGGAAACAACAGACGTTAGGGTTTATAAACTGATCTACACAGCCCTCAAGCAATTAGGAGTGTCTGTACAATCAGTCAGGTCAAAATATAGATATGTGAATACGGCAAGGAAGAGGAGGAGACCGGCAACACAATACCATTCGCGAGAGCGGCCACTCCGAGGGGGGCAGAGTAGAAAGGACGAATTGCATTCCCTGGAGCAAGGGCCACAGTTACCCAGTACATCAGAAAACAAATCGGACAGATAAAGTGAAGTATATTTGTACACATTTATTTACTTAAAAATAATACACCTTTTGTTATAACTGACTAATTTAAATTTTGTACATAGATAAGCGTAGTGTATTCATGTCAATTTTATAAAAATTATACTTTTTTCGCTTTGAATGGATTTAAATTTCTAATAGATAACAATAAAAACTTACAGTTGTTACTGATACTTATGAATTATGGTTGGTTGTATGCTCACGAAACTAGAAGCAGAAATAAATAAACATGTGGACTAAATGATAAAATTCTGGGTTGAAAATGATTGGCACAGGTCTACAGTAAATTTTGGTCGGTATAAGTGAGACTTTTCAATGTAATGTTAAGCATAGCCCAGGACTATAATTAGTTTTGTTTACATTTAATTGCCACCGGACAAGTGGAAAATTTGGAAAAACAAACAAAACGCGTCTTGTGCTCCTCCTATTCCTTTACACAACACCGAACAAATATTTATGCAAAATCAGTAAATCATTATTGATGATTTTCCCTGCGCTCCAACTACAAATGTCGTAGTGATAAAGAAACTGGTAACTAATTAGTACGACGAAAAAAATAAGCTCTGGCGTATACTTTCGAAAACGATATCTTAAAAATGTCAGTCAAAGTAACCATTTTGTGATACTTAAGATGGTCACGCATGTGGAGTACGCGATCTTAATTTCCAATATAAAATTTGTTTGCCTTGATGGCACATTTATAAAATGATATGACCGGTTCCGATTCGATAACTGTGAGATCTAGACAAATAAATTTTGTTTCGTAATCATTTTGGTTAGGTCCTGTTAGGAAGAGTTCAGTGCCGGCGGAAAACTTGCTTGTGTATGGGAAGATCGTATTATAACGTTACGAAGCAAACGTATAATGTTGGAAGAGGTTAAATTAGGACTGTTACACAAAGCAAGATTTCTGCAAAGTACTTACTATCAGATGAGGAGAGAGGCATCGTTACACTCTACTAACCAGTGTGCTATCAACGTAGAAACGTCACAGCGTGGTCATAAATTCGTCTCCGATTTGTGTATATGCCTTGTCAGAAATGCAATGCTATATTACTGACAGACATTTATGCTCCTCATTCTTTATCTGCAGAGTGTTTAAAATCACACTACAGTTTTCTAGGAATAGTAAAGGGGACTTAGTAGATAAGGTTTTGATAAGGAACCCGTCTTCGAAAACGTGCCGTTTTGAAATAAAATAAGCTAAAAGATGTCTCAAACTGACGAGAGGGCGCCATCATCAGTCCCCGTTGTAATTACATCACATATCGTTTTCGTCCGACTACAACAACGGCTGCGAGAAACTATGTTCACTACTACGATGGTTGACTATGGTGCTCCATGGACGTAGCGCATCCTTTTATGTGAAGAGGGCGTTCTTCGGCGCGTAGAAGAGAATCGGACGACGCGTTGTAGAAGCATTGTCCATGCAGTGGGCTCATGTAGAGCACACAGGTCAGTGCTCACAGTCTCCGCTATGTGCATATTGTGAAGCGGGAGATTTGAAAGTGTAAGTAGGCTGTTTAGGTTTTTTTATTGGTAACGCCACCTCTGTATGAAAATCACTGGCTGTGCTGTGTGCAGTCTGTGGCTGCTTTGCATTGTTGTAATACTCGCCATTGTAGTGTTAGGCAGCTGGCTGTGAACAGCGCGTAACGTTGCGCAGTTGGAGGTGAGCCGCCAGCAGTGGTGGATGTGGGGAGAGAGATGGCGGAGTTTTGAAATTTGTCATGAACTGCTATATTTATATATGATGATATCAAGGTAAATACATTGTTTGTTCTCTATTAATATCTTTCATTTGCTAACTATCCCTATCAGTAGTTAGTGCCTTCCATAGTTTGAATCTTTTATTTAGCTGGCAGTAGTGGCGCTTGCTGTATTGCAGTAGTGGGAGAAACGAAGATTATTGTGAGGTAAGTGATTTAGTGATTTGTGAAAGGTATAGTTTAATGTTAGTCAGGGCCTTTCTTTCGTAGGGATTTTTTGAAAGTCAGATTGCGTTGCGCTAAAAAAAAAAATACTGTGTGTCAGTTTAAGCACAGTCGTGTATCATTGTTTAAAGGGGACGTTTCATATGGCGACGCTGCCAGGATACCTCACTGGAATCTTCTGATTTTTTCTTGTAGTTTGTGTAATTAGTGTAGCTTTTGTTTATTGCTAGCGCGTAATTGTAGAGAAAATCTCCTTTGTAGTTGCAGTCTTTCATTGTTGTACAGTAAAACAGTTGTGGCATGCATGTACATTTGCACCAAGTATTTCGCAGCTGCAATTAACTAGATATTATTTTCAGTGTTGTGTTAATGTGTTCTCTTATTTTTGGTCTTCAAATTGTGTTTTTCTGTGTTGTCGTGTGAAATACTGTGACAATAATGGCGTGTGAAAAACGTAACACTAGGCTCCAAAGTAAACTGAGAAATAATAGTGACGACAAGCGTAGCTTGCCAGCACCACTGTGTAATGAATTAACAGACATTCAAAGTAGTAATTTGGTAACTGTGCATAGGGAAATGGAGCGGGCGTCAAACAATGGCGTGGACAGGGAAACAATTAGTGCAGAGGGAACCATTATCGATCGATCGGTCGGCAACAGCTCGCCTCAGGAATCGGGAATGACAGGACACAATTTTGCAAATATTGTAGATTCAGGTTTTGGGTACTCACCGTTTTCTCAAATGAGTCAAGACACATTTTCCACTTGTCAAAATGTGAATGTTGCCGGTGCAAATTCACTGCCGAAAAGCACTGAGGAACATGTTTCAGACACCAGTGCATTGTTATTACAATTAATGCAACAAATGGGACAAAAGCTTGAAAAGTTAGACACAATGGAACAAAATCAGAGACAAACACAGCAACAGTTAGACACAATGGAACAAAATCAGAGACAAACACAGCAAAAGTTAGACACAGTGGAACAAAATCTTAAAAAGTTAGACTCATTGGAACAAACTCTTGAACAAACACGTGAAGATTTAACTACTGAGTTACATAATATCGAATCGAAATGTTAAAAAGTCTGTAATGACGTAAAAACACAAATTTGTGAGCATTTTCAACCTATTTTTTCGCGTCATGAAAATGCATTACAGAATCATGAAGCAGCCATAAAAGAACTGCAAACTATTGTTCATGAAAATCACGACACCCTGCAAGCTAAAATTGACTCAGTTCCATCTACCGATTCGGTTATGCAACTTACAAAAACTCAGGAAAATTTAAAGGACACAGTCAATACTATGAAACTTGGTTCAGAAAAACACACAGAGGAAATAATTTCATTATCGGATAAAGTAGCCTAACTTTCAGATCAGTTCACTAACTTATCTACAAAGGTAGATGATGATCTGAATGACACAACACCTGTAGCCTTCACTGACACTGAAGAGTATGAACAAATTAGAAAATTCAAACAAAATCAAAATCAAATCAATACACAGTACAAAAGAGAAATCCGGAAAGTGCAAGATCAGCTGACACAGGTAATACAAGAATTACGTATTTCAGAGGACACTCGCGCTCCAGTACGGGAAGAGGGACATAAAAATACGGAAAAGCCACAAAATAGTAACACAGGGCATTTCGGAAGTTATGAAAGAAATTGGCAATGTGCACCGAATTTTGAGATGGAACCGCCGACACGACGTAACAATGACCGACATGCGACTCGCCGACACGATGATTTTGACTATAAGCTGTTCATTACTACACGTAAATTCAAAACGTTTAAGAATTCTGGCAACGACATTCATCCACAAGCGTGGCTCCATCAATTCTCTCATTATTTTCCTCCTAACTGGTCATTGCAGCACAGATTAGAATTTATGTGTGGCTACTTGGAGAATGAACCAGCTGTAAGAATGCGATCGGTCATTCACGATTGTCACAGTGAAGGAGATTTTTATCATGCCTTCCTCTCAGCATATTGGTCTCAAGCTACACAAGACCGAGTAAAACATAGCATCATGATGATGAAACACTTTGAACAATCAGAATTTTCCAGTCTTGTCAAATATTTTGAAGACATGTTGCATAAGAATCAATATCTTTCAAACCCATACAGCCCTTCAGAACTCATCCGCATTTGCTTAATGAAATTGCCTGAACATTTAAGAAATATTATTTTGGCAGGACGTTGCAAAGACGACATTGAAGCTTTTCAGGGACTCCTACAAGAATTAGAAATTGACACAGACAGTCACCGGATGCGACAACAGGAAAACAATCACTACAGGTCACATACGTCACAGTTTCGTGACGACAGAAATAATAAATGGACACGACAAGGCTACTCTCACAACACAAATCGTGACCAAAACAGACACCACCCTTATGACAACCGTTGGCAGAATAATAGTTACAGAGAAAGATCGCATTTCCGTAGTAATGAATATGACAGAGATAACTATAGAAACAGACAATATTGGTACCAAAACAATTATTACCAAGGGAGACAGAATAACTTTAGACGCAACGGTCCAGCGCGCAGTTACGATTCAGGGAGAAATTCTCCACCACTTAACCAACAAGAAAGGAACTACAGGAACTACCAACATGACGACAGACGATGTGATCGTAACGACAGACCTGAATTGCATCAGAACTGGCGGGATTTAAACAGGGCAGGGCCCTCTCGTCACGGTGAATTTGTAGAAGTTAGGTCTCCAAACCCCAATAACGACGCGCGCCAACAAAGAGACAGACAATGACCCGCACAGCAGGCAGCCGCGTGCGCCAGCTGGCTCAGGGAAAAATAACATAGACGCTAACCTTGAGAAAAATTCCAGTATTCTTTACCGACGTATACCACTTGATAATTGCGTTAAAGTTGAAACTCTGCGTACTAGGAAGAGCAAAGGTTTACACCACATTTCACACGTAAAACCGTTTATTGAGAGATAATGTGCTTTTTTAACTTGAGATTTTAATGCAACATTTTGGTTCACTTGAAAATACATTCTGGATTTAAAGTACTTTCTGTGAGATACCAGAGGACACAGTGGTTAGTTTATGTGACAACTACACGATGTTATCACGACGCTACTAATGAGTGACAATTTACAATGTTGCTTTTGCAGTGTATCTGTTTTATATCTGCACAATTTTTCTGAATTCTTCTGGAAAGTAAAACATGTTTCAGTAGTAACTTTTGTGGTATAGCTACAATGAGACAGCCTTTTCCATGGCACAACAATACGTCACAGCACAGTACTTTCTTCATCACAACAATAAGCGTAATAACTAAGATATCTATACACAAAGCATTTCACTTTTGTTTATCATGAGGTAAGTACATTGAATTCTGCAGAACTTAGCTTTCGGAGGACGATAACTACGAGACTTTCACAGAGGTTATCTTACAACATGACGCACAGTTTAGCGCTACAGTACACGTATTTGAGTGATTAATTTCGCACTTAAAACATTTTTTTAAAGATATTTGAAGTACAATGATACAAGGGTTTTCCGTGATATATTTCATTCCATTGCTGTAATCTGTAACACCTGAGGATATAATTACATTAATCCTCAGGGGGGTACATGCTTACTTTGTGTACCATGTGTGTGGCAACCACAAGGAACCCTAGCTAATATGGTATTTGCTTATACAACTTTACACATCGGTACCATATTTCTCTAACGCACAAATTACACAGCTATCTGATCATGTAACTGAGAGATAAACATATTTTTTACTACATTAGTGATAGATGGTTACGCAATTACACAGCTGGGTAACTTCACACTTATGAAATTGTATTTTGTCTGTACTTTGTGAACTGTTCATATTTTTTTGGAACCATTGTGATACTATGAGAGCTTTGAATGATGTATTTGGTAAGGGAGCATGATTTTTAAAGTACGTTTGAGGTAAATGACACTACTGACATGAGCAGAGAATTTTTTTTAGGTTTTGAAATTATTGGAGGAAGCTACGACGATTTTGAGAACTGACTGAGGTGTTATGATATTATTACGATGACTATGTGTATTATGCTGTTGCGGTATGTTTATGATCAGTAAGCTGATGCTATATGAGTTATTTGATTATGCTACGTATTTATTATCAGGAAATATTGAAGAAGCGTCGACGAATTTGTATATGTGTAATAAGGTAAGGAGTAATGAATTAGGGACTCTGACTTGTAAAAAAAGGATGTTGGAAACGAAGAATCGTACTTTAAGAGGTAGGAAATGTGTGTAAATGCGTGAATGTATCACAATGCCGGCGAAAATTTTTTGGACACTGTTATATTCATAAGATATTGTTTCTACACATTTGTAACCAAATTCTCAACCTTTGAATTTTTTTATATGAGACTGTCACTGTAGCGAAAACTGCTGTCGTCAATATTTCGGTATGAAAGGTAAGTGACCGTGACATAATTCGTTGTGAGCGGCCAGGTGTGCCAGCCGCCTTGAGAAAAAGCCATTAGGTGGTAGAAAAAAAAAAGGGGAGGCCATTATCCTCGCTATTGACATTCCTTTGTAGAAAGCATCGTAAATACGACACGCTAATAATAACTTGGAAACATTTTTACATCTGCACACCTGATTATGACAAGCATCTTTCTACGAGAGTTGAGAGATTTTCTGTACTACCTTATGAAATGCCCTATGGCTAATGAATGATGTTTCATGCCCTCCTTTGTACATATTTACTCATTTTGTTTAATATCTAGTTTCTAGCTGCACTGCAGCATTGGTTAAAATAAAATTTAATATATGTACTAATATAGTTATTTTATGCCTACAGATCGAGTCAATAAGAAATTTATGATCTACTTCCAAGAAAACGAGGGCACATAAATAGACATTTCCCTTCACAGGAATTGCATAAATAATTTCTTTACGATTTGGTAACTTATCTGCTAGTGTAAGTTCTCGTGATGCATCACTCTAGTGTTAAGATGTGACATAGGTATTAGACATGGCCATTTTTAGTGTAATACTTTTTCTGCTTGAACTTTGTCATGTTTAGGTATAAGTTATGCTGTTTGCCAGGCATAGTGCTACTAAATTTTAATTTGTGTTACTCTGCTAAGCCAGATTTATTTTTCTTGTTTGCTGCACATTGCCTTATATTAGTCGTAATATTGCAATTGCTTTGCTAATTTCTAAAATGCTGCTTCCTTTGCAAATCTGCACCTTTTTGTCATTGCTGTTTGCGTTAGTTGTTTTATGTGCTGCTGCATTGCCTCGTCCCTTAGTTTAGCATCTGAGCTTAAGAGGGGGTAGACTATATAAGTAACAAGTTGTGATGAATGGAAAGAAATGCATTGAAGGTATATGAAAACGTTTTGGGCCAAAATGAGTATTGTACAATGATCCGTAATTATTTTGAAAGAAATATGAACAGAGTAGAGAAAGCAGGTATTGATAGGACTTTTTGGAAATAATGAGGAACGAAGGGAGATCTCCGAGAAGTAAAGAAAGTTTTGTTTGCCAAATACTGCAGTAAAAGAAACCCTGTCCTTTCCTTGTGTTTTCCCACTATATGTTTGTGTACCCTTGCGTATTTGTTTTCTTCCTGTCTCTGTGTAGTTTCATAGAATTTTTTTCTAATACTATTCACTATGATGAGGAATACTGTTATCCTCAAATATAATTTGCATTAATAATATACACTCCTGGAAATGGAAAAAAGAACACATTGACACCGGTGTGTCAGACCCACCATACTTGCTCCGGACACTGCGAGAGGGCTGTACAAGCAATGATCACACGCACGGCACAGCGGACACACCAGGAACCGCGGTGTTGGCCGTCGAATGGCGCTAGCTGCGCAGCATTTGTGCACCGCCGCCGTCAGTGTCAGCCAGTTTGCCGTGGCATACGGAGCTCCATCGCAGTCTTTAACACTGGTAGCATGCCGCGACAGCGTGGACGTGAACCGTATGTGCAGTTGACGGACTTTGAGCGAGGGCGTATAGTGGGCATGCGGGAGGCCGGGTGGACGTACCGCCGAATTGCTCAACACGTGGGGCGTGAGGTCTCCACAGTACATCGATGTTGTCGCCAGTGGTCGGCGGAAGGTGCACGTGCCCGTCGACCTGGGACCGGACCGCAGCGACGCACGGATGCACACCAAGACCGTAGGATCCTACGCAGTGCCGTAGGGGACCGCACCGCCACTTCCCAGCAAATTAGGGACACTGTTGCTCCTGGGGTATCGGCGAGGACCATTCACAACCGTCTCCATGAAGCTGGGCTACGGTCCCGCACACCGTTAGGCCGTCTTCCGCTCACGCCCCAACATCGTGCAGCCCGCCTCCACTGGTGTCGCGACAGGCGTGAATGGAGGGACGAATGGAGACGTGTCGTCTTCAGCGATGAGAGTCGCTTCTGCCTTGGTGCCAATGATGGTCGTATGCGTGTTTGGCGCCGTGCAGGTGAGCGCCACAATCAGGACTGCATACGACTGAGGCACACAGGGCCAACACCCGGCATCATGGTGTGGGGAGCGATCTCTTACACTGGCCGTACACCACTGGTGATCGTCGAGGGGACACTGAATAGTGCACGGTACATCCAAACCGTCATCGAACCCATCGTTCTACCATTCCTAGACCGGCAAGGGAACTTGCTGTTCCAATAGGACAATGCACGTCCGCATGTATCCCGTGCCACCGAACGTGCTCTAGAAGGTGTAAGTCAACTACCCTGGCCACCAAGATCTCCGGATCTGTCCCCCATTGAGCATGTTTGGGACTGGATGAAGCGTCGTCTCACGCGGTCTGCACGTCCAGCACGAACGCTGGTCCAACTGAGGCGCCAGGTGGAAATGGCATGGCAAGCCGTTCCACAGGACTACATCCAGCATCTCTACGATCGTCTCCATGGGAGAATAGCAGCCTGCATTGCTGCGAAAGGTGGATATACACTGTACTAGTGCCGACATTGTGCATGCTCTGTTGCCTGTGTCTATGTGCCTGTGGTTCTGTCAGTGTGATCATGTGATGTATCTGACCCCAGGAATGTGTCAATAAAGTTTCCCCTTCCTGGGACAATGAATTCACGGTGTTCTTATTTCAATTTCCAGGAGTGTATTTTCTTTGTAAAGATGTTTAGACATTATTTATTCTGTTTTGTTTTAATCCTCATGTGTGAAGTTGATGTTTCGAAAGTTATTCTGAACTTTTATGTATCTACTTATCTCATAATTCCTGTAACATTGATGTATATGTTTATTTCTATTCTGTTGTAAAGCCTGTACTACAAATGTTATCTGTATTGTTATGTTCTTTAATGATGTATTTTGTACCTTGTTATTGTATTCTTATGTTATAAAATTGTAATTGACAGCAGTTCATCAAATTAAGTAACTTGTAAGTTACATTTCACTGCACACGTTTCTATCGGTCATAGTATATGGACAATATGTGAGAAGTAGGGACTGTTAGTGTTTGCACGTGTGTTAATAATTCGGCAAGGGACTGGTTAACAGCATTGCTGGTTCTCAGGACAATTCAAAAACTTTGTGAGTGCACAAGTGGTGGTTATGGACTTGCTCTATTATACGCAAGACTCTTCAATGGTGATTGTGCACCTGCATAGTCACAACAGATGGCTGCTGGCCATCTCTACAAGGACTACAGTGGGTCTGCATCTTTGATGACCCACCAGTACCATTATCTCTACAAGGACTACAGTGGGTCTACGTCTTTGATGATCCATCAGTACCATTATCTCTACAAGGACTGCATTGGGTCTGCACCTCTGGTGGCCCACCAATACCGTAATCTCTACCAGGACTACAGTGGGTCTGCTCTGTGATGACCTACCCACCAATACTCTTCAAAACGTCGACTGACTCCGCTGTGGGTTTGCTCTGTTGTGGCCCATGACCTGTCTGCATGTCGAGAGTCAGCACTGTCTTTCCGTTGGAAGGACAACGCTACTTCTTCAAGATTGCATGGAAATCCACTACTTCCGTGTGCATTTTCTTTTCCTGCTCAGACTTTGAGAAAAACACTGCAATGTGATGAATGATCAGGACTGTCTTTATGGACTGTGAGAAAATTTTAGCTTTTGACCAACATTGTATCAATAAGTGTGTGCATTTGATTTCTTTGCTATTGTAATTATAAAAAATTTTTTTCAAATCTGTATTGGCCACTGCCCAAACCAATTTGTAAAATTTTTTGTGGGGAGCATGGGGGCTATGTAAGTAGGCTGTTTAGGTTCTTTTATTGGTAACGCCACCTCTGTATGAAAATCACTGGCTGTGCTGTGTGCAGTCTGTGGCTGCTTTGCATTGTTGTAATACTCGCCATTGTAGTGTTAGGCAGCTGGCTGTGAACAGCGCGTAGCGTTGCGCAGTTGGAGGTGAGCCGCCAGCAGTGGTGGATGTGGGGAGAGAGATGGCGGAGTTTTGAAATTTGTCATGAACTGCTATATTTATATATGATGATATCAAGGTAAATACATTGTTTGTTCTCTATTAATATCTTTCATTTGCTAACTATCCCTATCAGTAGTTAGTGCCTTCCATAGTTTGAATCTTTTATTTAGCTGGCAGTAGTGGCGCTTGCTGTATTGCAGTAGTGGGAGAAACGAAGATTATTGTGAGGTAAGTGATTTAGTGATTTGTGAAAGGTATAGTTTAATGTTAGTCAGGGCCTTTCTTTCGTAGGGATTTTTTGAAAGTCAGATTGCGTTGTGCTAAAAAAAAAATACTGTGTGTCAGTTTAAGCACAGTCGTGTATCATTGTTTAAAGGGGACGTTTCAAAAGTATTTCACATCCAAACGGTACGTTTCTGGAGATGGGTTCCATGAAAAAATTTAATCTACTAAGTTACTTCCACAACCTCTATAAGCCCATAATAGAGATTGAGGAACAAACTGTATAGCCATATACCGATACTCCTACTGTACTCGACTGTATTTCTGACTTCTTATGCATCTTCACTACGTGTCTCATTTTTTATTCCTTCAAAAAGTGATATGAGTCACTGTTGTTATCAAAAAGATTAAATTTTCAAAGGACTTTAAGTTTACACAGCGTGATGAACAGAAGACATGATTCTCACTGATGACACGGATTGACGATATTATTTTGTTGCACGAAATCGACAAAACGGCTGGATCCCGAGACAGATATCATCAAAATCTAATTAATTTTATGGAAAATATTTCATTACTTAATGTTTTGATATATGTCTCTTCCGGCTGTGATCATATTCCACTCAGATGAGCAATGTAATCCTTACATTACAGAGCACTGACCATTAAGAGAGAGTCAGTGCTACTCTCAATCCCAAGCCTTGAGGCTAATGCAATAATCCTGCATTGCTGTCCTGAGAAAGGAGGTGGCGTGCCGGAGACTTAATCTAAGTCGTTATTAAGTATTCAGTTTGTATCTGCATCGCGTGGATGAGTGAGAACGGTGCTAGTGCTGCATAATGTTGACTTTTTGTTGTCATGGATGAGCATTGTTTTAGATTTGATTTATTTAACCACGTATCCAATAGTCTTATGGTAAAAGAAATGTAACCAAATAAAGAAGTTGCTGAAAAATGGATAGTATAGCATTTTACATCCACATCACAAGAAGAATAAAATGCGCCCTGTTTAATGTATTTCTTATGGCTTTTCTTTGTGACGCCGAACAACGTATCAGTCATTCAAAAAGAAGAGATCCAGATTATTTCGACGGAGACTTAACAGTGCTGGCTAACACTATCAGAATAGTTTCAGCCATTATTCGTCACACAGAAGAAGTAGAACATCTGAAGTTCGGGAAGTTAACAATATAAAAATACATTGCCATTTTTATTCATCAAATTAAAAATTATTCTAGAGAATAAAACATTATGGATAGAAATGGATGGAAAAGAAGGGAGAAAGAGGCCCATGTCCAACGGATGTATCATTATTGAAAGCGTCACATACTTTATAAGACGCAGCGGAGACGTTTCGTATTTTACCCATTCTGTATGCGCACAGTCTGCTGTTCATAAATCGCACGACGTCACATCTCCCGCAGATTCTCGCTAAATATTGGTAATGAAATACTATTCCCGCAGTACGATTCCAAATGGCTATCATGAGGTAGACAATATGAAAAACAGGTCCTGCCGATATGTTTTTACTATGCCTTTAAAAAATTAAAGATATCTGGAATAAAGCTTAATCCCGCCAGTAGAATCATCGCTGGTATTTTCCCCACTATCTGTTGGAAATTTACCTCTCGCATGCAGTGCTCTGATAAGAAGTGTTTCTCGCCCAGAATACTGTGTTAATCTGCCAACTGGGTCAACAACTACGAAAGTCGCCTTGGTCATTAGCGTTCTGTGAACTGTGAGTACAATTACTCGAGCCTCGACTAATAAGCGATGGCTCAGACAACCCCACGAAATAAGAGAATAAATGAATTAAAAGTATTAATATAATGTTGAGATCTCATTTCGAAAAACAGTCCAAGGCTCGCTCTAAACCATTCCTTGCTCTGTCCTCTCTCCTCGAGAAATTAGTCCCATACCGTCATCGCAGACTGACCGCGGAGATAGTAACTGCAGTATCAAAGTACGTACTGACTGAACTGTCATTCGAGTTGTTGAGGGTGTTCACATACTCAGTTGCTACAGCACTTCTCGTGGAAGGCAAATATTCTGGTCCGTATTCCCGTCCGGAACGCAGTTTAAACCTCTTAGGTCGATCTACGACATATTATAACTAGCAAGTGACGAAGTGACTTTAGAGGTAGCGCCGAGGGAGGTGGCTCAGTAGTTAGCACACTAGACTCTTATTCGGGAGGACGACGGTTCAATCCCGCGTCCGGCCATACTGATTTAGGTTTTCCGTGATTTTCCTAAATCGCTTTAGGCAAATGCCTTCCCCATCCTTCCATAATGCGATGAGACAGATGACCTCGCTGTTTGGTTCACCCCCCCCCCCGCCCCCATATCAACCCAACCCAACTTAAAGGTAGCAATTGTATTGAAGAGGATGCGCTACTTCTGCCATGGCGAACAGAATAATGCGCCTTGCCACATGACATGGGCGATGCCAGACGTTGTACGGTATGAAGGATGACAGTTGAGAGTGCAAGATGCGCCATTTGATCGCAGTCGGAGCAACTGATCACGATGCATGAGGCACCATTTCCGACGTCGTACCAACATAGTAATTTTCACATTTCAGCGCGACAATGACATATCTGGAGTACCTCTGTTCGGAGAGAATGGCCGCTACCATGGACAACAATACAATGAAGGCAGCTGTCGCCGCCATCTTGCACAGCGGACAGGCGCACCACAATGCTGAATACTCGACAAATGATTGGTGGACAACAACAATCGGTGAATTGATGAACAAGCCATTATCCTCTATCGCTAATGGTTACAGAAGCCTATACTACACACGTACAAGCTGACTCACCAAAATGGGCACCCTGGTTCAAGATACTGAAACGAGGTTTTCGGCAAACAGAGGGGCATAGGGGCATGTGATACCGTTGCATGAGTAATGTTCTTAAGTCTTATACCAACCGAAATACCGAAACAAGTATATTTATTCTTGATGGAACGATATGCTTTTCTTAAGCGGCATTCGAAAGCTCTTCAAAAGACGAGTGCTGTGATATAACGCTCGTTAATGTTGCTGTCAAATTTTCGCAAAAGTATACAAGATGTGTGCTGAAGTTGAAGGTCAAGGAGGCCGGATTCGGATACTGAAGAGTAAATAGTGCCTGCTGGGGCTCTCGTGCCACGCTCCGTCATATGGTGCAAGAAGACAGGCCTAGTATGTCGAAAACCTAGTAAGACGATGCATCCCACTTGCCATCAAAGCTCCATTCAGAACGGTGGTGGCTTTCTTTCCTCGTTGGCGAAAGAATAGAATGCAATGAGGTTCATGATACCTCTGGCTTGCCGGCCGGAGTGGCCGAGCGGTTCTAGGCGCTTCAGTCTGGAACCGCGCGACCGCTACGGTCGCAGGTTCGAATCCTGCCTCGGACATGGATGTGTGTGAGGTCCTTAGGTTAGTTAGGTTTAACTAGTTCTAAGTTCTAGGGGACTGATGACCTAAGAAGTTAAGTCCCATAGTGCTCAGAGCCATTTGAACCATTTTTTGAACCTCTGGCTTGGTCTGTTTATGCAGTAAACCAATGTTCCATCATGTGCAACGCCTACAGCAGGCATTAGGTGCAGAAAGACAAGGGACCACCTGAGGGCCCGGAACTGAGTCCGAATTGTTTACTGAACACTCCACGTATATGAGGGTGTTTGTGTATCCCCAGAGGTCATCTGATCGCAGTTCTGGAACGCCATCGACTGACATGTGCGAATCGAATCCAGTTCAGACAAATAGCAATAAGCTGTGGGCAGCTTTTGAGAGGTCATGGATGGAATGGTCCCTCATGTTACGCGGAGTCAATGCCACAATGCGTCTTTACACTCATCCATGTGAAAGAAGGTGTTACACCCCACTCCGTAGATGAATCTAATTCAGTTGCTCACGAATGTATATATGGACAATACTAAAACTAAAATAATAAATTTTCCCTCACAAATGTCATCACAAGGATGGTCAGTTGCAGGACTAATATAAATCCGTGTCATAAATGATATAATCTTCGCCCATATATATGGCAACGCAAATCGCTGAAAATCAGTAGGTGGAACTTAATATAGTTTATATGTATGTAAATACCGCAGTTGATCGCCAATGCTGTGTACTTTAACGGAAAAATTCCCCGGAGAATAGCAGGAAATACGCTTTACCCACAAGACCTGCAATTAGCATACAAGTAACAACATCTCCTAATACCTCCGCAATGCAACAACCGAAAACTGCTTAACAGGAACTACAGTGTTGGTGAACGCGCGAAAACGGAGTTGTTAGTTTCAGTTCTATTTATGTAACATACTGTTAGATATTCATTAACATACCGCGTATGTTCAGCACTAAGGTAGACAGCTCATAATCAGTCACCTTTACTACACTATTCATCCGGCCGCGGTGGTCTCGCGGTTCTAGGCGCGCAGTCCGGAAGCGCGCGACTGCTGCGGTCGCAGGTTCGAATCCTGCCTCGGGCATGGATGTGTGTGAAGTCCTTAGGTTAGTTAGGTTTAACTAGTTCTAAGTTCTAGGGGACTGATGACCTAAGATGTCAAGTCCCATAGTGCTCAGAGCCATTTGAACCACTTTTACACTATTGAGATTGTATCATTATCCATATTTTCCCCTACATCCAACAGAAAATTCTGAACGTTTTGAACTTGTTACCTTGATAATAACCACAATCTTAAAATTGTATTGTGAATAGTTCACAGGTGAAAATCAACACCTGGCTAACAGCAAATACGCTCTCATCATGAGTAGCGATAAATTTAGATTCTTATACACAAATTTCTCGACATTCTCCAGATCTCTCACCAATTGAAAACGTCTGGTCAATGGTGGCCGAGCAACTGGCTCGTCACAATACGCCAGTCACTACTCTTCGATGAACTGTGTATCGTGTTGAAGCTGTGTGGGCAGCTGTACCTGTACACGCCATCCAAGCTCTGTTTGACTCAATGCCCAGGCGTATCAAGGCCGTTATTACGGCCAGAGGTGGTTGTTCTGGGTACTGATTTCTCAGGATCTATGCACCCAAAGTGCGTGAAAATCACATGTCAGTTATAGTATAATACATTTGTCCAATGGATACCCGTTTATCATCAGCATTTCTTCTTTGTGAAGGAAATTTAATGGTCAGCAGTGTATGAGTCCCTAATCCTACTGAAGGGCAGAGAAGGCCTCTGTCTTTGTCATGTCCAACATAATGCAACAGCCCTCTTTGTAAGGAAGCACGTCAAAATGTGGCAATGTACTCCGACTTGCCTCACAGGCTATCAATTAGGGCCATTACCGCGAGTTCGCCCATTACCCCAGTGTCCCTGGTTACTGTTGCTGGTTCCAACAACTGATATTAAATTATTATTATATTAGATCATTAAGTTAGAGGCGCGGAGGGAAGCTCTCTCTGAGTTTGCATTATCAAAAGCTCCTGCAGAGAGCAAATTGTCCTAAAATCACCAACAAAATAATTGCTCTGTTGTGGTCTTTATTCCGAAGACTATTTTGGTGCTACTCGCCGAGCTAATACATACTGAGCAAGCCTACTCATTTCTCCGTAACTACTGCAACATACACTGATAAGCCAAAACGTTATGACCACTGTCCACGCGACGCTGATTGCCGCCTAGTGGAACTGCGGGCACGTAAGCGGCAACGAAAGTATGTAAGAGAAGCAGACACAGACGGGGATCACACTAGCGAAGATATGGGCTACAGATGGGAAAATCGATTGACACAAGTGACTTTGGCAAAGGGCAGATTATTATTGCGCGGAGCCCGTGAACGAATATCTCGAAAACGGCGAAGTTGGTCGAATGTTCACGTGCTGCTGACATGAGCATCTATGGAAGGAGGTAGATGGACAGAGAAAGTACCACCAGGCGCTAAAGAGGTTCGGAGGCTTGTCTACTCTGTAAAGTAGGATAGATGGTGGTCTGCGGCATCTCTGCCGAAATAGCACAATGCTGGTGCACACAAAAGTGTTGTGGAGCACACCGTTCATCGTACATTGTTGAACATAGAGCTCCGCATCAGACCACCTTTGCGTGTTCACATGGTGACCTAACGACATCGTCAATTCCGATTGCAGTGGGCACGGGACCATAGGAATTCGACCGTCGACCAATTGAAACGTGTCGGCTCTTCGGGCGAATGACAATTTTGCTACACTAGGTCGATGGTCGTCTCCACAAATGCCGTCATCGAGATGAACGACGGCTCGAAGCGTGCAGCGTGCCAAAGACGCAGGCTGATGGTAGACACATTCTTGCTCTTGCGTGGCACCTACGGTGGTAATCGAAGACAGACTGACAGCTGTGGACCACCTGCTCGCCTCATGTTTGATGTCTCCCCCGACGACGATGTCATCTTTCAGCAGTATAATTATCCATTTCTCGGAGCCAGAACCGTGCTACAGTAGTTTGAAGAGCATTATAGCGAACTCGCGTTGATGTCTGGAACCCATATGGCTCGCTATCGGGCGCCATCAGTGCGTACGCAAGTCAGAGGCCCCTTATTTAAGCGAACTACATGATCTGTGAGTAGTCATGTAATGCCACATACCTCCACAAACTTATCAACAAGTTGTCGGATCCCTGACACGCAAGATCAGTGACCTATTACGTTCCAAAGACGGACACGCAAGCTATTAAGCATAATGCTTTGGCTCATCAGTGTATACCAATTGAAATTGCTTACTGTAGTCAAGGGGGACATGCCTCTATAATTTTTAACCTCAACCCACACATACACACACACTTTCATTAACAAACTAACAATTTATTGATGTATCAGACAGCGTGCTATCAACAAATCCATTCTTTTAGTCAAACTATGAGATAAATTTCTTTTCTCCCTAGTTCGATCCAGAAGTGCTTATTAGTTATTCGATTTACTCATATAATCTTCAACGTTCTTCTGTAACAACATTGCAGAAGCCTCTATTCTGTTCTTATCTGAACTGTCAATCGTCCACGTTTCACTTCCGTACATTGCTATACTCCACACAAAAACTTCCATAAAAGATTACTTAAGACTTAAATTTATATTTGGTACTAACAAATCACTCTTTTTGCAGAATCACTTCGTCAGTCAGCTTTTCCTATCGACTACTCCGGCCGTCGTCAGTTGCTTTGCTGCCCAAGTAACAAAATTCATTTACTGTTTTAGCGTCTCATTCCTTAATCTAATTTCCTTAGCATCGCCTGATTTAGTCCTGCTACCCATTATCCTTTTGCTTTTAGGAAAATTCGTGTCTCATAGCCTCTTTTCAAGACATTATCCATTCCATTCAACTGCCCTTCCGAGTTCCTTGTCTCAGAGAACTGCAGTGTCTGTGGTAATTCTCAAAGTTTTTATTTCCTTTCCCTGAAGTTTAATTCCGTTTCCAAATTTGTCCTTGGTTCCCTTTACTATTTCCTCAATGTATAGATTAAATAACATCTGGGAGAGGCTACAACCTTGTCTCACTCCCTTCTCTACCGCTACTTCCCTTCCATGTCCTTTGACTCTCATAACTGCAGTCGGGTTTCTGTAGAAGAGGTACATAACTTCTCGCCCCCTATTATTTTACCCCTACTACCCTCACAATTTCGAAGAGTGTATTCAAGTGAACAAAGTCAAAAGCTTTAGTTAAGTCTATAAATGTTATAAAGTAGGTTTGCTTATCTTCAGTATCTTTTCTAACATCAGTCGTAGTGTCAGTATTGTCTCGCGTGTTTCTTCATTTCTCCGAAACCTGAACTTATCTTCCCCACTGTACACTTATGCCAGTTTTTCGTTCTTCTGTAACATTCGTGTCAATACGTGAGGGTAGTTTTGTTCTGCTGTTGCACCTGTAAAGCAGACAATATGGCCACACGAATGAAGAATTTTGTGTCAGTAGTTTGAAACTGTGACTTACTAAATTAATGATTAGGTAATACTTACACCTGTCATCACCTGCCTTCATTAGTATTGCAATTATTTCATTACTGTTGATTAATGCCTACAAACATTCGGAATGGAAAGTCGACAGGATTTGATGATCTCAGCTCAGACATGATAAAGGCAACTGGAATATCAGGTTTACAATGGCTATGTAGAGTGTTATCAGTGATTGGGGAAGAAAACAAAATCCCAGAATATTGTAGTCAAGGGGTCATCATCACTCTGTTCAAGAAGGGCAATCGACGAAAATGTGGAAGTTGCTGTCACACATCCTGAAGCTGTTAGAAAAGATTATAGAAAAGAGACTTAGAAAGCTAGCAGACCTCAGCTTGAGGAAGAACAACATGGATTCAGGAAAGACCGGGGTACTATAGAACTTATTTTTGGAGTAAGAGTGCTCACAGAGAAGTACTGGGAATATGGAAGAAATGTTGTAATTGTACTTGTGTATATCGAAAAAGGGTATGCTAATGATCCTCGAAACAAGATGTGGGAATTTTTGGGAGGTCTACAGGTGCCAAAGTACCTAATTGATAAAGTAGCTATACGAAAAGTGTTACAGCTGTGTCTAGATAGGCAACGGACCATCAGAATTGTTTGAAACAAAGAGAAGTGTACAACAAGGAAGTGCCGTATCACCATTCCAGTTTGTAATAGTAATGGACAAGATCATAAAATATATCAAGAAAATAGTCAGCGAACCAAATTCCCTGGTTTTTGATGATTTGATAGTATGGGGAGAGGCAGAAGCTAAAGCACAGAAGAAACTTAATGATTGGGATTACACATTCATAAATTTTGGACTAAATATAAGTAAAACAAAGATAGTCGAAATGACCATCAAACCAGCAAGGAACAACTTTCGATATATTTCTAGGAGTCAAAGCAAAATCTGTTTTCCACTCCATGTACCTACGAAGCATGACCTCGATAGACGACACCATTAAGCAGGACGTACTAAGCAGGCCACAGAAAGAATCCAATTTTTACGATCGAATCAGAAATCTTCTGTGGGACTATAAAATGCCACGAAAAGCATAAGCGACCATGTACTACACCTATTTCGTACTAGTCCTAACATACGGTTTAGAAAAATGTACCCTTCTAAACAAAGAACTCAGCAGAATTCAGGCAACAGAAATGAGATTCATTAGAACTACACTCCTGGAAATGGAAAAAAGAACACATTGACACCGGTGTGTCAGACCCACCATACTTGCTCCGGACACTGCGAGAGGGCTGTACAAGCAATGATCACACGCACGGCACAGCGGACACACCAGGAACCGCGGTGTTGGCCGTCGAATGGCGCTAGCTGCGCAGCATTTGTGCACCGCCTCCGTCAGTGTCAGCCAGTTTGCCGTGGCATACGGAGCTCCATCGCAGTCTTTAACACTGGTAGCATGCCGCGACAGCGTGGACGTGAACCGTATGTGCAGTTGACGGACTTTGAGCGAGGGTGTATAGTGGGCATGCGGGAGGCCGGGTGGACGTACCGCCGAATTGCTCAACACGTGGGGCGTGAGGTCTCCACAGTACATCGATGTTGTCGCCAGTGGTCGGCGGAAGGTGCACGTGCCCGTCGACCTGGGACCGGACCGCAGCGACGCACGGATGCACGCCAAGACCGTAGGATCCTACGCAGTGCCGTAGGGGACCGCACCGCCACTTCCCAGCAAATTAGGGACACTGTTGCTCCTGGGGTATCGGCGAGGACCATTCGCAACCGTCTCCATGAAGCTGGGCTACGGTCCCGCACACCGTTAGGCCGTCTTCCGCTCACGTCCCAACATCGTGCAGCCCGCCTCCAGTGGTGTCGCGACAGGCGTGAATGGAGGGACGAATGGAGACGTGTCGTCTTCAGCGATGAGAGTCGCTTCTGCCTTGGTGCCAATGATGGTCGTATGCGTGTTTGGCGCCGTGCAGGTGAGCGCCACAAGCAGGACTGCATACGACTGAGGCACACAGGGCCAACACCCGGCATCATGGTGTGGGGAGCGATCTCCTACACTGGCCGTACACCACTGGTGATCGTCGAGGGGACACTGAATAGTGCACGGTACATCCAAACCGTCATCGAACCCATCGTTCTACCATTCCTAGACCGGCAAGGGAACTTGCTGTTCCAACAGGACAATGCACGTCCGCATGTATCCCGTGCCACCCAACGTGCTCTAGAAGGTGTAAGTCAACTACCCTGGCCAGCAAGATCTCCGGATCTGTCCCCCATTGAGCATGTTTGGGACTGGATGAAGCGTCGTCTCACGCGGTCTGCATGTCCAGCACGAACGCTGGTCCAACTGAGGCGCCAGGTGGAAATGGCATGGCAAGCCGTTCCACAGGACTACATCCAGCATCTCTACGATCGTCTCCATGGGAGAATAGCAGCCTGCATTGCTGCGAAAGGTGGATATACACTGTACTAGTGCCGACATTGTGCATGCTCTGTTGCCTGTGTCTTTGTGCCTGTGGTTCTGTCAGTGTGATCATGTGATGTATCTGACCCCAGGAATGTGTCAATAAAGTTTCCCCTTCCTGGGACAATGAATTCACGGTGTTCTTATTTCAATTTCCAGGAGTGTATGTACCAAACTAGTAGAATGAACAAAAATAAAGAATGAAGTGAACAGTGTCATAAAGAAAGCCTTTAGTAGTATGGACACAATGAGAATGAACAGCGAAAGACCTGCCAAAAAGTATTTCAACTGGAACCTCGCAGGAAGAACACCAAGGGGAAGACCAAGAAAACGCTGGATAAAGACTGTAAGATCAGATATTGCGGAGAAAGGACACAGATGTAAAGTTGTTATGGAACATAAGATGTATGGAGACATAAGGAGATGGTGAGCGCTCGTACATCACACCCGGGAAACTGGAATTGGGAAACAATGATGGTGAATGCCTGCAGTTAGCAAATGTGACAGATGCAAGATGGCGAACTTTGGATTCTTACATTCGATATCATTACGTAGCCTAATTTTTATGGTAATTCACTCTCACGCACAAAGAGCGCTATTCCAAATCATGTCATCAGAATAGTATGTGGCGCAACCTCTAATTCGTTGTCGCGGCGTATTTGCTCTTCCACAACGTGTATTAGTTTGAAAAGATGTGCTACGTACATCCGCTATACAAAGGAAAGAGAAGCAATCTGGATACGGATAACTTACCTTAGATAAACGTCCTGACACAGATAATCGTCTTAGATTAGTCCAGAAAGAGTTTGCAACTCTCTACAGTACCCTATAACCGTAGTTTTATTAATGGTAAACTTGAATTGTGAAGTGGAAAATTTTTGTTAGCAGTTCGCTTCTACAGTCGAGTATAAACTACCTTTAGCTACAGTATTGCTTGAAACAGGGATAACATTTTAAAATAAAGATCAAATTATAACTTCCTACAGAATATATTTAACAATGATTATTAAGTATCCTCCAAAAGATTAGGTTATTCGTCAGTCCTTTCAAATAAATATATAATTTCCTACTACGGTAAGAGAGAGTGCACATCTTCATCCATACCCTGCCAGCCACTGTCAAGTGCATTCCAGGGGACATTTCTCTGTATTTGTTCTTGAAATAACATTCGACGCCAAAAAAGTGATTTATGTTTGATGTGGCGCTCTAACAGAACTGAAGACCATTTTCCGTTAACCGAAGATTCATACTTGTTGGTTTAATATCACATAAATTTATGGTACGCAAATTCTAAATACTTTAACGAAATGCGAATTATTTTCTCATAAAGCTTCTGTGAGTTTGGAACATCAAAATTCTCTTGATATAAGTGTCCCTAGAAAAGTTCTAAAATATTTCACTACAAATTCTTCGACAGCAGTTGTTACGGTGAGCCTATAATTAAAGGAAAACGGCAAACGTAATGCGCTTGTCAGTCAAGAACGGACTGACCGTTTTAAAATTACCTACTACTGTATTACAACAGTACTTTCATGAGTCACCACTTTCTAATCTGAGACTCCACCGTTTTGTGTATGCTATGTTACCGAAAAATAATAACTGTCCTCTCTCTGTATATGGTATAAATAGCGTTGAAGCACAAGCAGAGAACATGTAGAAAGTTATGTTAAAACCTTTTCGTATTGCCTGGGGTTGATATAGTTGCCAAGAGCGTAGTTAAGAGCACCACGATAACATTCAAATTTTTTCACGACTGGTTTTTATAATGCTTGAGCTTGCATTTGTCCTACTAAGTAAAAAAAAGTCGCTTTAAAGTAAGAAACAGAAAGGAAGCAGAGGATTGATGCGCCTGTTTTGAAATATGATGCTTGAAGGAACTGGCTATCAGGCTAGTGAAACAAATTGTCTGACGGTAGTGCGAGACCTTCAGGGTCTTTCGCAACCCAGGAATGTTTTACGAAACCCAAGTGGTTGATATATCCAATGTCTCCCAGTAATAAGTGTGCATCTTCGCAAGGTGTACTCGACAAGCATTTGTCTGGTCTGAAAAACTATTCACATTATGCAGCTGAACTGCTCCAGTTGTTTCTAGTCATCACACACATCCAGAAACAACAAGTTAAATACCTTACAACTCAAAAGCATATTTCTTTTTTATGAAAAGAATAGACTCTCAGCAAACATTAAGTAATTGATTTTGATACAGAAATGTATTGACAAACACTGTGCGAAGATCTGTTGTCAACTGTGTGGTAATGACCTACCATTTGCATGCTAGAGAGCGATTCGCAAAGCTAAATGCTCGGATGACACTGAAATAGTGCCTAAAATAGCATTTCTGAAAGACCCGCAACAGTTTATATAGGTAGAGTGCAATAAATGGTTTGTTAAATGTAATCCAAATTTACACCATTACGAACTTTTATGCTGCAGTGTTAGGCAAATACAGAAGCACTTATTTACCATGCCTTCCTAACTTGGTTCTTTTGTTATTTCTTAATAACAAATACAGTAACACTTTTTCATAAACATTGGTATCTCTGCATATATATTACGTTGTTTGTACACTTCCAGAAGCATAAAGGAAACAAAAGAAAATTCTTGATGCTCTAAATTGCTCCAAAATTATTCGGTGGGGCTATGATTTTAGTTTACAGCACTTGTCTACGACCACATTCACATTTAATAAATAAGAAAACTTCAAATAATACGCATACATATACGTCAAAGTAAGAAGTGTTCTCTAAACAACAAATAATGCAAAGGAAATTACTTTTCTCAGAGTGACATCTAAGTTACAGCATTCTGTTTCGATTTCAATATTTGAACATGGCGCGTTCCCCTGACGCACAACAGAGAAACAATGAATAAATTCACCAGAGGCAATGTTTGGATAATTATGACAGAAAGTCGGTACAAAATTTCCTGACGCACTTTACCTTAAAGTGTAGACAGTATCTGTTGCACGGTAACAAATACCGGCTGCATTCTGTCATGCCGCGTCCTGGCGAAACCTCCTTCTCCCTTCCCCGGAATGCCGCATACTCACGAACTAGCAGACGATCCCGCGGTGGCGGGATATATACCCTATGCCGCTAGAGGGAGGGAAACAAGCGAAAATCAATGCCCAGCCTGCACTGCGTTGCCTAGCAACCGTTGGCTTCTGTTGGTGGAACGCTGGTGGGGGGAAAGTAATTCGCCGTTGGGCCGCATGGCGCGCAGCTGCGGCGGCAGTACGCATGCGTCATGTGACGCGTGAGACAGTGAAAGCAGTGAACATTACAGCTCTCTGCAATCAGCCGTAAGATCGTTGTTCGGGTGAAATAAACACTGTCGAGGTGAACCTGCGTGTTATCTAGTGTTGCCTGTTGTCTGTCATGCCATAAATGCTATATCTTCTTGTCTGTTGAAGGTGTCATTTTGTAACAGTAGATATGTACCAACTGACGCGCTTTTTAAATTTGAAAGTGATTTTTCTCTCTTATTTCTTATAAATGTAGGTACTGTAGCAACGTGATCTAAACAGTACAGTTCTACTATTTGCCGTCATTTTCTTACAGAGACCATTTCTTGATCACAAATTTAATTTCAGAGTGTGTTATAACCTCGGGGGTTCTAACGTAAAACCTGAAATTCGTATGTTGAAGTTACAGATTTGAATTTCGACGTTATGGTACATCTAGCTTAATAATACAGTCATTCCTGAATTTGTGCCATGGGCTTAACAGCTACCCGAGGACAGAAAATAAATTACTTGGGTTAAGTTTGTTTTAAAATATTTGCAGCAAAAAGGAGAACACTCATTACCGATACTTGCGCATTCAAAGTAAAAACGCGGGAATTCAGTTGTTTTCTGTTTGAAAATTTATTGAGCTTTATATAATCCCTCATTCCTTAGCGTTGTTACCTTTCTTTAAAAAAGAAAAGAGAGAGAAGGAAGAAAAGAAATACCGTGAAGCTTCAGACGTCCCCACAATTTACCTGATATTTATTTTTCTACTGATACTGCTCAGAATTTTTTTTTCTAGTCTGCGCTTTTTTCATCTTTCCAGGAATAGTCGTCATGTCTAATTGTGATATACTTAAAGCTATACTGACAGTCATACTGTCAGCCCTGTGTATTTGAGATTTACTCAGTTTCAGAAAGGTAGACATTAGCGTTTTAGGAAAAAGCGACATTATAGTTATGCAGGACGGAGACTGACGTGTAAAATATTTTTTTTTATTTTATTTTAGACACAATCACACTTATAATATGATGACAATCATCACCGGCTGCAAACACTAACAGTAAAATCATTACTAGTTTCGCACATACATTGGCCCTCATCAGGAAAACTGAAAAAATTCTACATTTGAAACATAAAATCTGTAAAATTTATGCCTGTTATATTAGGACTCTGCTTTTTAAAGCTAATCCCTCGTAACCGTTTATGCTTATTCACGGTTCTTTGGTATTGTTCTTAGACGTAGTATAACAACACTTCGTTCACAAAGTGCCATTTATGACTTTTAGGTATGCACCACATGGATTTTAAGCTTTACTTCACCTGAAATTACAAACAGAACTGTATAGTCAGCAGTGCGCCCATTTAGGATCAAAGAAACGTAACTCCAAAAACAGTGTTTTGAGATAATTCTATTTAAAGGTTTCGTCCAAAAAACTTAGTACTTTCTAATAGTTTTTCACTAACCTTTCTATGGCAAAAAAGTATACGTCATAGACTGTTGATTTCTATTAGGTGTTACATATTCTAGCCGGTGGACACTAATACAAAATGTTACGATATTATGCGCGCAGTTAAGTTTGTCCGGTCCTTAACTTAATGGCTGCTGCTGTATAACATATGAACGTCAAACAAATAATATGCAGCTTTAAGCAATATTGTTATATTAAAGATTACTGCAGTTGTATTAATAATGCCTTTATAAATACAGTTTACACGGAACAAGCTATGGGAATATTTCTCAGTGCCATTCAATAGGTAGACCTTGCCTAGTACAGTGGTGCGAGTCTCCCGCATCGTTCCCTGCGCTCTGTCAAGGTGTATGGGACTTCGTCACCATAAGCAAGAGAACTGTTTCTCAGGAAGTTTATTATCAGTTTATGATGGAGAATACGTAAAAGCCAATACTATTTTTCTTTGCATTATTTGTCTGCAGTAACATTGAACTTACAATAAATAATTTACAGGTAACAGAAATAATATTTTTGTTTTTTTAATCTTCACATAACAAACATAGTAAAAATCATTTCAACGAAACCCCGTGTTCCGCCACACCTATTTTTCTGTTTGTGCATTACTGCTTCAAAAATAATACAAGACAGACATTTAAACGAGCCAAAATTAGTGGTTTACATGAAATAGCTAAGATGATGGACTAGCGACAATACTAAAGGGAAAAAAAAACAGAAAATAAACATTAAGTCTATTCCTGTGATTCTTCCACGTTTTCCTCATTTTCTAAATCATTAGCAGCACCGAGTCCTTGATATAATATGTGATACCTAGGAGGTATAATACCCTTATTACATAAATCTATAAGTTTTTTTTCTTTTCTTTACTTATGCAGAGAGAACTATCATATTCTGGGCACAGAGTATTGTCTTCAGGTCCTGAATTCAAAGAATTTCGTAGGCCAGGTCTTTTCTCGGTGCGTAAAACTTGAAAGTCACGATCATCGTAAGAATACTTGAAAAACGTCATGTCAGACTGGTCTTTCCTATATTGCATCAAAACAATCTGCCATTTCACAGTTTCTCCATTCTAAGCAGTTTTCCTGTCCCGAACTATTTTCCTCTGAAGCTGGTTGAAATTTAAAATTTGAGTGTTATCCATTTCTGTCACTCTGTACGTGTTGGAGCTCATCCTTACAATTATATACCAGCCAATGTGATCAAAAACATCCACATGTTTACTTTTTCATTCGATGCTCGGATGCATTCAGTCTACTTCCATTTGTGAATGTCCAGGCTCAAAAAACCATTGGTCGATAGTTGGAATATCCAATGTATTCACAGCATGCAAACACATAGTGCTCATGTTGGAATTCCTGTTCTGGCCCCCACATGTATCAGAAAACAAGGTTATCGGTTTTCCTTGTGCATGGTTCTTCAAAAACTCCCACAGACATGAAGCCACCTCTATGGACCCCCTTTTTGCTGTTTTCTCGACCCACATATAGCAATCGGTTTTGTTTTCTCCTACATTAAGTACTGTGGGATTGTACACGGAGAGCCTTCTTTTATAGAATACTGCCTTTTCATTCATTCTCTTTAGGGCAGTAAAGCAAGGATGGTAAGTCAAATTCAGCTAGCAAACATCCGCCTTTTCTTGCGCTTTCCTTCTTAATGTTCTTAAAGTCCTTTGCCATTTCTTTCCTTTCGAAATGTTCTTCCTCTTCCCTTTTAAAACCTTTGTATTCCTTTCTCTCAGCCGAAAGGTGTGAAAACTTTAAACATTTATCACACATATTTTCTGTGGCCTGTGTAATTTCAGATTAAATTCGTTTGTGAATATCTCCCTATACAGCCATAATTTCTCTACTGTCTTTCTTTCCTCATAGCACCGTTCCCAATATAACTCATATATTATCTTAATACTCATATCGGCAGATAAATAATCTGCTGTACATTCTTTCCTCTTGTAATGAGAAGGAACGGTAGGAAAACTCTTAATGTGTTTCCTTATAGACACTTCACTTTCTTCTGGTCTCTTTATACCTGGCTCATGACATCTTCTTCGCTCTTTCTCAATTACATGACGTTAGTCTCTTTTTATTTATTACAAAGGTTTCAGAAATGTCAAATGTCTCGAGAAAAACCTACATACACACTTGAGTCTTATCAGATCTCTTTATTAGATAGAATTTCTTGGTCCTCTTCCTTCGTGAGTTATCCGATTTTGCCCTCAGACTTAGTTTCTCTTCTCCTTCCACTAACTTGTTTAGGTACTGCCTTTGTAGCTCAACTGATCCATCCGAGCAGGCTATATGGATATTTTGTCTGTCTTGCTCAGTAAACTTACTGCTGCACTGTCGTGGACATTTAGAGCAATTTTTGACTTCACACTTCTTGCAGGAACTT
Organism: Schistocerca nitens; assembly: GCF_023898315.1. NCBI lineage: Eukaryota > Metazoa > Arthropoda > Insecta > Orthoptera > Acrididae > Schistocerca > Schistocerca nitens. The sequence goes on from NC_064616.1 coordinate 386,121,982, forward strand.
CGGAATTCTTCGTAGAAATAATGCTCTACCATGCTGACGACTGACTTTTCTTTGATTCCTCTTTAACCGCTACCCTTTTTCGCTTTCTTGTTTTGTTACCATTCTCAGTATCGACATTGTCATCTGCAATTTCCCCGTCGTGATTGTGATGGTTTACTTGTGCACTAGTTGTATCCTCAGTAGTTTTTGTGATTTTCTTTACAAGGACGTTCCATGTTCAACATGACAGGTATTCAGAGGAAGGGAAAAGGAAATTAACTGGAACTTCTATAGTGCCTAGTAATTGTTTGGCTACTCACCAGAATCTGTAATGTTGTCTGGTTCATAGGAAGGATCATCATCTCTATCTGAACCAGTCAATGTCCAGAGATAACGTTCTTCCTCAGCTATGAATATAAACAATAATAATAATAACGACAACAGCAGTAACAGCAATAATAATAATAATGACAACAGCTATAATAGCAATAATAATAATTATTATTATAGTACTTACTAAAGAAATATATACACTAAGAAACAGGTTCTAATACTTACAAGATTCCATTAAATTCTGTTCCCTCTCCAGGCACATTTTCACCATCCTTCTTCCTCTGGACAATGTAGCGCTACTACTTGCTTGTAAACCAATGCACAACTGAAACAGTATTTATCTTCCTTGCCAGGAAGTCGCATTGCGTTGTTGCCACAGAGCGACGGCGACAATTCTTCTGAAGAAAAATAGCGAGGAAAGCAACTTCTAACAGTTCTGTTAGGATCTGAGAAACGTAAGAGCTGTTCCGTTTCACAAATTAACACTGCGTCCTGTGGTCTAAAAACGGATCAGCTCCTCCATCTGTCTCATCCTTACTATTTTTCATAAAATGTAGATGCGTTGACAACTAAAACGAAAACCACATACGATAGAGATATGCTTGATTGATCGTAACGTTGGTCTTGATTCCGTGTTGCTTATGTTACTAACAACTCAAAAGTGGCAAATATGTAGTTATGTCTGTCTGATCCTAAATAGGAAACTGGGTGTCGTTGGTATTGATATTTATTTTATAAATTCCATTATATTTAAAAGAAAATGAAGTTTTTAATGATTAGCCAATTAGAAGGATTAAATATTTTGCACAGTAATTTTTCGCCGAGGTTATTCCAATGCATAATTTTAGTTACTGGACATATTATAGCTTCAATCATGCCAAGCATTGCTTGATTTTCGTAAAGAACTTATCTCACTCACGTAAAAAGCCTGTTGGTCTTTGAAAAACGAATCAATGTTTGTTGTGTTCTATTACAGTTTTTATACATATTAGCTTGTCGCAGAACTATGACCATATCTATAACATCGGTCCAGTTGCGTTATGTCACAGAAAGATGCTCTGCTGGGAGCATGAATTATCAAATTCACTTTATCGTTTTTACAAAAGGTAATAATTCTGAAGGTCCGTGCATGAATATCACTTGCTGAAAAGTAATGCCTCCGAGATATTATGTGAAGATCCTTAAACCTTTTTCAGTAAAGCAAACGTTATTAGCATTCAGCACCATTTACTTCTCAACATAGTCACCCTTGTGGCGGAAACATTTCTCCCAAGGGGCCAGTTCTTTGGTACCATCTCTGTGAAATGACTGACTTTGTTGACAGAGCCACAACGTCACCTCTGTTTGCACCGCTTCATCACGAAGTCCCCGAAGGTGTTCATTACGCTCTGGAAAGAGATGAAAATCGGATGGTTCCAAGTCGGGACTGTATGAAGGATGATCGATGTCAGTGAACCCAAGGCGTCGGATTGCTGCAGAGGTCGCAGCGCTCGTGTGTAGTATGCCAGTGTAGTATGTCCATGTGTGGACGAGCTCTTCGAATTCGCACTTCGATTGCAGCACGCTGTTTCTCACACACATGTCAAACGCTAACATGCGGAGCTCTCTAGCGGCAGAGAGCTGCTAATATGTAGACATGAATTATAGAGATGTACAATGTTGAAAACGTTTGTTTTATTTAAAACGCTTTAAGAGTTTTTACATAAAAAATTCGGAGCCATTACATCTCAGTGCGCCCTCGTGTGTTTACAAAGGCAGAACGTTTCGAAATCTGTCCAGACTTTTATATTTTTCTATGTGCAGGTGCCATGAACAGAGAAAAACTATAATTTTTCTATGTTCAGGTGCCAAGAACAGAGAAAAACTATAATTTTTCTTTCACTAAAGCATTATCTATTTATTGATCTAGGCTTTGCAAATATTTCAACATGCGGACATCAAGCCATGGTATCCTGAATTTGATGTGTAGCACCTGCAAATAATATAACTATTATCATTGATTGTTTGGTTGATTGATTTAGGGGGAGGGGACAAACAGCGAGGTCATCTGTCCCATCCCTAGGCAGTGCCCTTTCAAAGGAACCATCTCGGCATTTGCCTCAAGTGATTTAATGAAATCACAGAAAACATAAATCAAGGAGGCCGGACGCGGGTTTGAACCACCGTCGTCCCAAATGCAAGTTCGCTGTGCTAACCACTGCCCCACTTCGCTCGGTCACTATAATCAGATGCTAGCTTTTAACGTTTGTGGTTCTGCAAAGAATTTATTTTTCCTAATCTTTAAGGGTTTAATGTACTGTCGACAGCTCATTCGAAACGCAAAACCAGTTCAGTTCGGAATAATGGCGCTCTGGTAAAAAATCGTAGACAGCAAACAGAAATTCATCAACTGTGATTATCTAATAGAAGTACACTACTGGCCATTAAAATTGCTACACCACGAAGATGACGTGCTACAGACGCGAAATTTAACCGACAGGTACAAGATGCTGTGATGTGCAAATGATTAGCTTTTCAGAGCATTCACACAAGGTTGGCGCCGGTGGCGACACCTACAACGTGCTGACATGAGGAAAGTTTCCAACCGATTTCTCATACACAAACAGCAGTTGGCCGGCGTTGCCAGGTGAAACGTTGTTGTGATGCCTCGTGTAAGGAGGAGAAATGCGTACCATCACGTTTCCGACTTTGATAAAGGTCGTATTGTAGCCTATCGCGATTGCGGTTTATCGTATCGCGACATTGCTGCTCGCGTTGGTCGAGATCCAATGACTGTTAGCAGAATATGGAATCGGTGGGTTCAGGAGGGTAATACGGAACGCCGTCCTGGATCCCAACAGCCTCGTATCACTAGCAGTCGAGATGACAGGCATCTTATCCGCATGGCTGTAACGGATCGTGCAACCACGTCTCGATCCCATAGTCAACAGATGGGGACGTTTCCAAGACAACAACCATCTGCACGAACAGTTCGACGACGTTTGCAGCGGCATGGCCTATCAGTTCGGAGACCATGCCTGCGGTTATCGTTTTGCATCACAGGCAGGAGCACCTGCGACGGTGTACTTAACGACGAACCTGGGTGCACTAATGGCAAAACGTCATTTTTTCGGATGAACCCAGGTTCTGTTTACAGCATCATGATGGTCGCATCCGTGTTTGGCGACATCGCGGTGAACGCACATTGGAAGCGTGTATTCGTCATCGTCATACTGGCGTATCACCCGGCGTGATGGTATGGGGTGCCATTGATTACACGTCTCGGTCACCTCTTGTTCGCATTGACGGCACTTTGAACAGTGGACGTTACATTTCAGATGTGTTACGGCCCGTGGCCCTACCCTTCATTCGATCGCTGCGAAACCCTACATTTCAGGAGTCTAATAAACGACCGCATGTTGCAGGTCCCACACGGGCCTTTCTGGATGCAAAAAATGTTCGACTGCTGCCCTGACCAGCACATTCTCCAGATCTCTCACCAATTGAAAACGTCTGGTCAATGGTGGCCGAGCAACTGGCTCGTCACAATACGCCAGTCACTACTCTTGATGAACTGTGGAACGGCATTGAAGCTGCATGGGCAGCTGTATCTGTACACGCCATCCAAGCTCTGTGTGACTCAATGCCCAGGCGTATCAAGGCCGTTATTACGGCCAGAGGAGGTTGCTCTGGGTACTGATTTCTCAGGATCTATGCACCCAAATTGCGTGAAAATGTAATCACATGTCAGTTCTAGTATAATATATTTGTCCAATGAATACCCGTTTATCACCTGCAGTTTTCTTGGTGTAGCAATTTTAATGGCCAGAAGTGTAATTTAACCGTTGTTAATAAATTTTGGTGTGACTCAACTCAGTTTAGAAACATTCTTGGCCTGGAACATAGCTAACAGCATCTGGTATCAAGAATACAACAGGGGAAGAGTAGATGCCGTAATCAAAAGAGCAAGACGCAATCGTGAACATTTCAGTAGGTATCCTAAAAAAATTATGTTGAACGGAACATCGTCCTGCAGCAATGAAACGGTAATCACTTCCTTCTTTGGAATCCAGTGGCCTCAAGAGAAAAAAGAGAAGCTACGCTAAAATAAAAGCAGCTACCTTAATACGTTATTTGCAGAGGTACCTCCAGAACAAAAGATGAGTACATGAGCCACAAGGTGTATCTATTTAATCCGTGCTGGGGAAAGCAATTCCGTATACCGTAGTTCCCACAAGGTAAACAATTAGGTGTTATCTTACAATGACTACGATGTATTTTTACATGATCTACATCAGCTAAGCTATCGCTACTGCTGCAAGAGTCTCGTCAAAAAATAGTTTATCCTACTTGTATTACCATCCAGCTACCCCTTTCTCTCCCATTCTTTAGGCCCTTCAAAAGCACGTAAAAGCTTATGTAATTTCCACATACTGATAGTGTAATGCTCAGAACACACTCTGAACAAGTACGACACGAGTCTCTGCCTACGTCATGGGTTGCGTGTATCATGTAGCGAGAAGTACCAGCAGCTTGTTCGAAACTACTAACTTTAACAAAAACTCGCAACTACAACTATGGAGTACTTAACATTTTTACACAGATACTCAGTCGTCGATTATTACTTCAACAATGCTGTGTTTAAGGTATTCAGGTACAGAGCTACGAACTGCAGCTCCTCATTTATCTGGTTACACACTGTATTCGCACTTGCCGTTACGTATGTAATATAGTATTTTCGGTACACTTTTCAGTTACATAAAATTTTATGATAAAGGTAGCTTGTTTTGGATATGTTATTCCTACCAGTAATAACAGGATAACTATTCAAATGAATATTGCACACTACCACTTCAGGAAAATGATAACGTCGAGAATTATTAACATTAATGTATAATAACGTTCTAACACACCCGTCAGCTCTGGGTTCGGATCTAGAGTTCGTGTCTTCAGAACCTGTTGAGGGCATTTTTCCCACGATATCACAATCCAAGAAGGCGGTGGCGGGAAAAATAAATGTCTACGTTGACGACGGCGGGAAATTTAAATAAAGCAAGTTGGTATTGACGGGAAATTTAAAATTTGTAGTATCCATCAAAATTAAACATGCAGTCCTAGCGCAGTATTTTACAGACCACTAAAACAAGACAGACAGTGAGTCTGAGGACGAAGTGAGGCTGGCAATAATGAAACTAAAGAAGGAGAAAGCATCAGTGCCTGTAAGAACTCTGGAAGTCTTGTATCAACTAGTGCGCCCAATATACTGGATCATATGTAACAGTGTTTTTTAAAAAAATTTCTTTTGCGTGGACGGGTGCTCAAATTCTGGAAAATCTTGAATATCGTCATACTAACAAAAAGTGAAGATAAAGACTCAAGAAAACCGAAATCCTAAAGGCCGATTTATTTGTTAAATGCTCCAGCCATATTACAGGAAAAGCTTCTGTGTCGCCGCCTGAGGGGCCACAAACAGATCTACATCTACATCTACATTCATACTCCGCAAGCCACCCAACGGTGTGTGGCGGAGGGCACTTTACGTGCCACTGTCATTACCTCCCTTTCCTGTTCCAGTCGCGTATGGTTCGCGGGAAGAACGACTGTCTGAAAGCCTCCGTGCGCGCTCTAATCTCTCTAATTTTACATTCGTGATCTCCTCGGGAGGTATAAGTAGGGGGAAGCAATATACTCGATACCTCATCCAGAAACGCACCCTCTTGAAACCTGGCGAGCAAGCTACACCGCGATGCAGAGCGCCTCTCTTGCAGAGTCTGCCACTTGAGTTTATTAAACATCTCCGTAACGCTATCACGGTTACCAAATAACCCTGTGATGAAACGCGCCGCTCTTCTTTGGATCTTCTCTATCTCCTCCGTCAACCCGATCTGGTACGGATCCCACACTGATGAGCAATACTCAAGTATAGGTCGAACGAGTGTTTTGTAAGCCACCTCCTTTGTTGCTGGACTACATTTTCTAAGCACTCTCCCAATGAATCTCAACCTGGTACCCGCCTTACCAACAATTAATTTTATATGATCATTCCACTTCAAATCGTTCCGCACGCATACTCCCAGATATTTTACAGAAGTAACTGCTACCAGTGTTTGTTCCGCTATCATATAATCATACAATAAAGGATCCTTCTTTCTATGTATTCGCAATACATTACATTTGTCTATGTTAAGGGACAGTTGCCACTCCCTGCACCAAGTGCCTATCCGCTGCAGATCTTCCTGCATTTCGCTACAATTTTCTAATGCTGCAACTTCTCTGTATACTACAGCATCATCCGCGAAAAGCCGCATGGAACTTCCGACACTATCTACTAGGTCATTTATATATATTGTGAAAAGCAATGGTCCCATAACACTCCCCTGTGGCACGCCCGAGGTTACCTTAACGTCTGTAGACGTCTCTCCATTGATAACAACATGCTGTGTTCTGTTTGCTAAAAAATCTTCAATCCAGCCACACAGCTGGTCTGATAGTAGGTATGAACCCTCTGCGATACGGTTTCAGGAACGGGAAATCCACCGAGAATGCGATAAGTCAGACAATGAATATTGTGAACACCTCAGACGACAGATACGAGCTCTGGTAAAAAATTTCCGGAACTTTGTCAACAAAATTTTTGTACGCTTACCTTTTATTTAACGTGCATGGTCTCTGTGGTGTCACCGCCAGACACCACACTTGCTAGGTGGTAGTCTTTAAATCGGCCGCGGTCCGTTAGTATACGTCGGACCCGCGTGTCGCCACTATCAGTGATTGCAGACCGAGCGCCGCCACACGGCAGGTCTAGAGAGACTTCCTAGCACTCGCCCCAGTTGTACAACCGACTTTGCTAGCGATGGTTCACTGACAAAATACGCTCTCATTTGCCGAGACGATAGTTTAGCATAGCCTTCAGCTACGTCATTTGCTACGACCTAGCAAGGCGCCATTATCAGTTACTATTGATAATGAATCATGTACCGTCAAGACCGACGTTCACCATTAACGGATTAAAGTTAAGTATTTCACCAGCTACGTCCGTTTTTCTAAATTCTAATTTCCTTGTCCTGTTCCAGACCTCACGCCAGCCTGCGTGAGCTAAAACGCGTGCCTTTCGGCCTCCTTCTAGTAACACGGTGTTGGCTCTCCTGCCAACCAAAACACTCTCCTTCGAAATACTCTCCTTCACAATTCATACATCGCTCCCAACGCCGTTTCCGCTTCCGGAAGCAGTCTTGGTACGCATTATGCTGGATCCCGCGAAGCGCCGTCTGCAAATTTTCATTTATATCGTCTGTCGTTGCAAATCTTCGTCGTTTCAAAGTCTCAACATCATAACCCTAGAGCCACGCCCCATCACCAGTTGTGATTCTTTTAGAGAACATCTCGTTATTATCTGCGCGATCCTAAAACTCTTCACAGATTGCAAGGCGAAGGTCTTTTTGGTCTTGGCTCATGAGCCGTGGGACCAACATGGCGGCCAAAAAACGATGCATTCCAAGATGCTGTATCAGGATTTCATGACTGAAATGTTACATTCTTCTGCAATCTCTCGGACAGTCAGTCTTCTATTGGCACACACAATTTCGTTGACGTTCCTGACATGAGCGTCGTCGGTAGATGTCGAAGGGCGTCCTGAATGAGGGTCATCTTTAACTTCCGTCCGGCTATTTTTAAACCATGTGAACCATTCGTAACACCGAGTACGGCTTAAGCACTCATCACCGCAGACTTTCTGCATCATTTGGTGCGTCTCTGTAAAGGTTCTCTTGAGTTTCACGCAAAATTTAATGCAGATGCGTTGCTCCTCTAGCACTGGCATCTCGAAATTCGCTAACTGTGCGACACAATGTTCCACTCACTACAGCACTGAACAATAATTAACAGACATACAATAATAAAACTTCTGGCAGTGACATATTAAACACAGGGCTGTGCAAGGATGCCAATCGCCTTTCGCTCCAGTACACCATTAGTGTGAAATTACGAATGTACAGGAATTTTTTCAACAGACTTCGTGCATTATAGGCATAATGATTGATGTATCTGAGGCGTTTGATAATTTGTGGCGATCTGTCCTGTTCAAAAGACTGAAACACACTGACTGCCCCAGGTGTCTCTATAACAGGTTGAGATTATTGCACAGACAGGCAGGTGCATTTAGAATGTCCCGGAAAGAAAATTGTGAAATACATTACCCAAGGCTTCTCAAAGTGCTCCATTTGTGGTCCAGAGCTTTGAGATTTTGGCATACAGCCATTACTGAACCAGCTTCACAGTATAAGAAACACTAGAGGCTGCATCGCCTAAGCGGACGATCTGCTAATTACAGTACCTACCAACACGAGGACTAAATTGAAGTAGTAGGGCAGTTCTTGAAAGACTAAGTAACTGGTGCGTAGAAAAAAAACTAACCATAGCATCACACAGAACAGTTTGTTGTTGTGGTCGTCAGTCCGAAGACTGGTATGATGCAGCTCTCCATGCTGCTGTATCCTGTGCAAGCCTCTTCATCTCCGAGTAACTACTACAACCTGCATCTTTCTGAATCTGCTTATCGTATTCATCTCTAGGACTCCCTCTACGATTTTTACCCCCACACTTTCCTCCAGTACCAAACTGGTGATCCCATGATGTCACAGAATGTGTCCTATCAACCGATCCCCTCTTTTGGTCAAGTCATGCCACAAATTTCTTGTCTCCCTAGTTCTGTTCCATACTTCCTCATTAGTTGCGTGAGCCACCCACCTAAACTTCAACATTCTTCTGTAGCACCACATTTCGAAAGCTGTTATTCTCTTTTTGTCTAAACTGTTTACCGTCCATGTTTCACTCCAGACAAATACCTTCAGAAAGGACTTACTAACATTTAAACAGTTTATATGTTTCTAAAAGGAACATTGTCGAGAACGAGAAACCCTGTAATCAAAATAAATGAGGAATTTATGAAAAGAAAAGGTAGCCTGAGATTAACATAGACGAAAAGCATCCATGCACATGTAGAAATCGTTTGTCAGAGAGACACTAAAATCCTCAACAAAATAGCAACAACTGGCCAAAACAGTTTTCAGCTGTCACTAAGTGGAATAAATATGTATCACAACGCAGTCTTAATCGCTGTTTTGGCCTATGGGTCAAGCGTTTACAGCACGGGCTCTACGGCGAGCACAGAGAAGGTTACTCATGCGCTGACAAGCGCGTGTAGAACCATCGAATAAGAAAATAAATACATGCATTGATAGAGAACGACAAGAAATCTGGTACAGGGCAGCAACAGCGAGGAGAACCTACCAGTTCCTTCCCAACATAAAAGAAAGAACAAGAATGTCATACTTCCTTCCGATCAAGGGAGCCATACACTACCTGTCGGGACATAGTCCATATCCCACCTACTTACTGAAAATACCACAACGTACCACAAACACTTGTGAATGTGGAACAATTGGCACCGCTGATCACATCGTCTGGGTGTGTGCCATTAGACAAGATGTTGCAGACCAGGACAGAAACGCCTTTGGTGATACAACAGTCTATAACATAATAAGGAATTACAAAATGTGGTATAAGCTGTGGCGTCATCATAAGACACTACCCCTGCTCGCCGTCAAAAGCCCGCTGGCGCCAGTCAGTATCTGCGGACCCCGAGGGGTGGCGCCAGCGTGGTAGTATAACCAAATCAGGTGCCCTACCTCCCATCCCCCTCATGGCTACACGACACCAGTGCCCTCTCGGGCGCTGACATAAAGGATGCCGACGACAGCGCTCGGGGGCCAGTTCGTCAGCGAAGATCGTCTCCTCAGTTAGACAGCTGACTTCCACGGGACAGCAGCTGCCTTCGTCATTGGTGTACGAGAACCAGGGCAGCTAGGAAGATAGTTTAATGTTGAGTTGACGAAGGACTTTATTCAGAGATTGAAAATGCGTATGTTCTACATGACTGCTTCTCAGAAGATAAGTAAATGTATTTGATTATTCAATTATAGTACTGTATATTAATATTCTGTAGTATGCCCAGATACTCTGGTCTCTCATGCCTCCTAGTTTACGAATTACTGCTGTGACATACGAACTGCAAGCCTGCATGGCTGAGTGACAGCCGAGAAGAGGCCATACAGCAAAACAACGAGACACGCAATGACAGAAGGTTCACCAACAACCACCTTCTGGAAGAAGGTGGAGATGAGCCTCGGGAAGGACCAGGAAGAATTACCTGAGACCATGAAAACCATCTCCCAATCGCTTCCCTTCTTGTGTGACAGAAGCACAGCACCTGTGAATTCTGAGTTGTACCTCAGCAGACTGGGGGCTAACTATTCAGACAAATGAGACATCCAGCTTGTTTCTGATACCAAGTATAGATTACTGTAGTGTAGTGTTTTTAGTAGCATAGTCCAGAATTATAAATTATATAATTTATTATATACCAATGCTGCACAGTGTAGCAGACTGCCTTCTGGATTATAGTTGAAAAACTATCTGTGCATCATATGGCCAAATGGTGGTATACAGACATTTATTTTTTATTGTTATTTTTAAACTATTATTTTTCTTTTTATGTAGGTATTCCATGTAGATTTTTCCTCCTTAAACACGACAATGCTTAATTACACTAACACATCTGAGGGTATGTTAAAATATTATGTGGTTTGTTCATGCCATTTCAAGTGCAAAATTAGGTCTGTTCTTGCATACAGATAACAGGCTAAAAGAAAATAGCATGAAATAAATAAATAATGTATTCCGTACATCAAATATATATCCCATTTTCAATAAACTCAGCTATTTTATTTCGCCCGTTCCGATGTTCACCCATCCCACTGTCCATTTTGTACAACTGGTGTCAGAAATGGTATCTAACCCACCATTCAGTTCAAAGGATAACTGCGAAATTTTGGTTGATGTTTGACAAGGAACCTCTGAGCGCGAGATTGCAAGTTTAATCTTCAGTAAGGCTCATTTGAAATTGTTGTGTTAATAATTACGACATGAAAAATATTAGTTGGTAATGACTCAACATGCACATCAAGAGCACGACCGAAAATGAGTGTCGAAGAGGTGCAGAGATCAACCGTCAATGAGATGAATGTATTACACTTCACAATCGACCCAATTTAACATCCAGATTAACAGTCGGCATAACTGTATACGAATGCGTTAAGGTATTGATGTTATCTGAGCGTGATACAATTGTGGTGGTAACTCTAATATCCAGGGTTCCTTTCATATGCGTTTCCTCTTCAAATCCCGATTGGTTGGAATTGAAAACAAATTCCTTATTAAACGACGGGATAAGTTTGTTTATCTTATCTACAAATTTTCTGGCAGTCTCAGCAATTTGCTGTGTATCGTCAAGTTGACTATTTGTTTAAAATTTCGTTATCTTATCGTCTTCCAGTTCTGTAGCACTGTTTGAAGTTATGCAGCCAAAGACTGCTTCCTTTGAAATCACTGTAATCTATGTCTCGTGCAATATGATGTTCATAACGTACAAGGTCACTGTTATGCACATTCTGTAAATTGCAACGAGCATCCTTGAAACACGTAAACACAAGTTTATGTAGCATGTGAGTCTTGACCTCCCTCGAATGTCCGTAGTTTTTCTTATGCACTACACGGTCATATTACTGCGGACTTATTTAAAATCTGTTCACAATTTTTTTTGCTATGCTGCGGATGATCTTCTGTATATGTACTTAGTTTAGTAATCGCTCTTCGGACAACGATTGTCCTTTACTACGTTTCACTGGAGAAGGAATTTGCGGCTCCCTGTCCGACAAGGATGATGGACTACGCGGCTCGACAGATATTTCAGTATCACTTCCACTTGTTAAGCGCTTATCGTCATCAATATTGAGCTCCTCATGTACACTGTCCGCACAGTCTAGCGTATGCGACACCACACATTCAACTACCTCATCTTGCAGAAAAGCTAATATTACATTTGCCACTTCGTTCTCAGTATGCCAAATACCTTCGGTTTCTTTCTGACGAAATATCAACATCGCCAACTGTTGTGGCAGATATAATGCAATGTTTGCTTTGTTTATCATTGCCATTGCTCTGCTTTGCATCAACACCACTAGCAATGTAGCACTGTTGAGTTACTTGCCGACTACGCAGTTCATCTACTCTCCACGGCTCATGTTGCGCTCATCAACGGATACCTCCAATCCTGTTCCCTGTTGCCATTAGCAGACAATATTGCGGTCGCATGGTAGCCAATATGTGGTGCGTCGAATGCCTAAACATCATTGGCCATTTGCGCCCTCTTATTCAAGGGGTTCCTTGAGAGACTGCTTGGCCAGACCTCTGTCTCATTGCTTAAACTCCATACCTGCTATGACGACGCCTTGCTGTGGAGCCAGAATGTGCCGTGTCCGCACATTCCACGGTGCTCAGGGCAGAGTCCTCAGCGCTACTCGCCGTCTGCCCACAGCATGGAAAAACTCTCGTTACAAGTTCACCGAGCCACGTCACGCTGCTGCGAGCCTGCCACGTGTGTGCAACAGGCCTGCCAGCACCTTCCGCGGACTGCCACCCACAGGCGCTCACCCGTTAACTGCAAGTGGGCCAGAAGCCCTGCCCACCGGCTACCTGCCTGCTGGCCCTGCCAAAACCGTCACGGGCCCACCGGTACCAGCTGCTCGTTGATTATTGCGTGGCTGGCTGTGCTGCCACACTGCCTGCCCATGAGCCAAGCTGTTCACCCCTAGATGCACAACCCACAACGCCCAGCCTTCTGCATTCCTCAATTAGTATCCTTCCAGGGCCAGGCCCTCTCGGCGCCACCCTGCTGCCATAACTCAATGTAGCCCATTTGTCGACGCAGCCCACCTTTGGCTGCCCAGCTCACATGCAGCAGACAAGACCAAGGATCCTGGCTTCAATGCTGGGGCGTACCTTCTTCGTTACTGAGCACCAAGCAGGAGCTACAAGTTCCATGCCACCCCTGTCCCGGTGTCATGTCCCTGCCACCGAACTGCTTGCACTAGCGTCACGCCACACTACATCGAGCTCCGTCACATCATGTCGTGCCAATGAAACTGTAACTGTTGCGAGCACTTTGTGTTATCGCCAGTTACCCACTAACGAAAGATGTTCACAACATGCTTCACTTTTGCTTAAGATTTTCTGTCATCATTTTAAATATAATTTTTAGAGATGGATCAGGTGTGTACTGCATTAAATGTAGTAAGGTTAGCGAATTAGCTGTTTTACCCGTTGAGTAGAAGTATTTGGATGTGCGCTTCAAGAAGGGACACGAATAACACAAACATTATAAGGTTCATGGATAAGATAGAACATTTATTTAGTAATCTGGAGACTTTTACGGCTTTAGTCACCTCGCTTGGTCACATAATGTGGGGAACAGCAGGAACGATATATGAGGGTTGGAACTTAAAAGGTGGCAACTATTTATTCACAACCGATACGAAAGAGTTACATGTTTGTTCCTATTACTGTCCTTCAGAGTAGCCACCAGCGTTATGTAGAACCCGTAGCCAGCGATGTGGAAGGCGTACTATACTGTTAGCAGAGCCTGTTCTGTTGATTGTGCGAATGGAGCAGTCTACTGCCTGTCGAATCTCTGGAACAGTTCTGAAGCGAGTGCCACGAAGTGGTTCCTTCATATTCGGAATCAAATAAAAGTCACAAGGACTTACGTTGTATTACTGTTCGGTTTTGGAGCATCATCTACGACCAGCTTTGCGAAAGAAGCGGCGACACTTTCTGCGCAACCCACCCATCATTTTTCACGACAATGGGCGGGAGCATACAGCGCAAGGTGTGGCTGCTCTGTTCGGTCGATGGGACTGGAAAGTACTGTACCATCCACCATACTACCCGGACTTAAGTAATTGTGACTTTGATTTGATTCCGAAGATGAAGAAACCACTTCGTGGCATTCGCTTCAGAACTGTTCCAGAGATTCGACAGGCAGTAGACCGCTCCATTCGCACCATCAACAGAACAGGTCCCGCTAACGGTATACTACACCTTCCACATCACTGGCAACGGGTTCTACACAACGCTGGTGACTACTTTGAAAGACAGTAACAGGTGTATCGGTTATGAATAAATAGTTTCCACTATTTAAGTTCCAACCCTCGTAGCTTGAAAAATACTTCATTTCTATGTGTTAGTTGTTTAAGTTGATTTTGATAGCTATGAGAGAATGTGAGTGAATAACACTCTCCAGTCTGGAAACACACATTTCATTTCTTTAAATGTGTTATTTATAATAATGATTCTAGAGTGGACATGAGGACATGCATTTATTTAGGCTTAGAAAATTTATCTAGTGTTTTGAGGGAAACAGCTTGTATACACCTTGCAACGTGCTATTAGAAGCACTCTGGCAGAACATAAACTATCTCGTTTTCTTTATAGTGTTGATATATCTTTGTATTTTGTGCATATTATTTATGGATGCTTTTTAGATGTTATTTTTTGGGATGTGTATTGCATGCAGTGTTCAGCTAATCTCCAGGACCTTGGAGCAAGCATGATGTGGCTCAGAGGCCATAGAGAGTCTAATCTGGTCCTTAGATTTTCTCCGTTTTGCTTTCATCTACATCGTACTCCGCAAGCCACCGAACGGCGTGTGGCGGAAGGAACTTCAGGTCCCACTAACTAATCCCCCGTTCCCTGTTCCACCCGTGAATGGTGCGTGGGAAGAATGATTGTCGGTAAGCCACCGTATTAGCTCTGTCGGTGATGCCCAACGCCTGTCTTGTAGCGTCTGCCTCCACAGTTTGTTGAGCATCTCTGTAACGCTCAAGCGCGGACTAAACGATCTGTGACTAAACGCGGCGCTTTTCGTTGCATCTTCTCTCTCTCTCTCCTCCCTCCCTCCCTCTCTCTCTCTCTCTCTCTCTCTCTCTCTCTTTTATCAGTCCTGCTTGGTAAGGATCCCAGCTTTATGTACAGTACTCAAGAATCGGTCGAACAAGCGGCTTGTAAGCCACTTCCTTCGTTGATGAGCTACATTGCCGTAAGATTCTTCCCACGAATCTTAGCCTGGCGTATGCTTCTCCTACTCTTTGTTTCATGTGGCCATTTCTATTAAGGTCCATCTCGATAGTTACTTCTAGGTGTTTCACGGTTGATACTGTTTCTAGCAATGTGTCATCAGTAGTGTACAGCAGTGTATTTCTTTTCCTATGTATGCGCAACATATTATATTTATTTAAGTTCAGGATCAACTGACAGAGCCTGCACAATTCATCAACCATCTGCAGGTCATTCTGGAAAGCGATGCTGGCTTCCGGCGTTGCTACTTTCTTATAGACAATCATATCATTGCGAACAGTCTTAAAAAGTTTCCGACGGCTTCTACTAGATCATTTACATACATCGTAAACATTAACGGTCCTGTCATACTTCCCTGGCTTATTCCGGAAATTACCTTTGTATCTGTCAGTACTGTTCCATTAAGAACGACGTGTTGAGGTCTGTCTGCAATGAAGTCGTAAATATGATCCGATACTCGATAAGCTCGTCTTTTTTCACTAAAAGGCAGTGCGGGACGGTTTCCAATGCCTTCCTGAAGTCAAGGAACAAGACCTCAACCTGAGTGCCGTTGGTCGCTTGTCTGGGGGAAGGGACCAAACAGCGAGGTCATCAGCCCCATCGGATTAGCGAAAGATGGGGAAGGAAATCGGCCGTGCCGGCCGAGCGGTTCTAGGCGCTTCAGTCTGGAACCGCGCTGCTGCTACGGTCGCAGGGTCGAATCCTGCCTTGGGCATTGATGTGTGTGATGTCCTTAGGTTAGTTAGGTTTAAGTAGTTCTAAGTCTAGGGGACTGATGACCTCAAATGTTAAGTCCCATAGTGCTTAGAGCCATTTGAATCATTTTATGTCCTGACGCCTTTCTACTAGAAAGCGACTGTGTTTGATTTTCTATTCCGCGTTCGGTTAGCTCAATATCGGCTCTTTCGACGTTCGTACAATGATGGAAAAGAGGGACCATATTACGGTCTTCCCAGCGAAACAGTTTCAGAAGATCGAATTCAGTATTTGAGCCTTCTCTTTTTTATCTTCCATCACGGTGCCAGTATGGTCACTGAGTGGATCAATAGAGGATATTGAACAGCTTACTCTAAGATCTTTTACTCAGATAGGTGGAGAATATTTAACTTCCAAAGTCTTAAAACGCTTCTTTCGTTTCTTTCCTTACGCTCCTTTTCGCTTCTTTCAGCTATCGTTTTTCAGCTAGATTTTGATTTTTCTTGAATCTATGATGCTCTGTTTTTTTTTTTATACGTAGCTGTTTTCTAACATGGCATTAAAACCGCATTAAGTCATTCCTATCCCGTAAGACATCGCTGGGAACATACTTGTCTAAGGAATATTGAACGACGCTTTTGAATTTTTCCCATTTGTGCTCCACATCTTCGTCTTAAGCACTGAATATCTGATGCTGAATATTCACATATTCTGCAATTTGTACCATATCACTCGTGACAAGCTAATATGTTTCCATACCTTCCTTAAAATTCCTTGTAAAATCCGTGGTCGTAGTTCCTATCACTGATACCGGACATAGTTGCTATCACTGATACCTTCGCTTACGTTAAGTGATTCGAAAAGTTCAGGTACGTTTGTTGTGAGAAGATTAAAGACATTACTTTCACGAGTTGGTTATCTAATTATAAGATTGTTCGGGCATTCGTGACCAATTGTAGACAAGCTGCCTGTTGGCTTCTGTGTAATGTTCTTTGGTCGACGTTTGTTTGATGATTTTTCTGACGTTTCGCCAGCACGAGTGGATAGCACTGTCAAAGCTTCACACTACATTGCTGGTGGTGGACTGGAGTCGAGATCGCGGCCGCAGATTATATGTACCTGGCCAAGGTCTTCTCCGTGGCCACTTACGGTGTGTTTCTCCTCTTGCTACCCGCAACGGTTGTTCGCTGCAGCACGGGAATACAGGATACGTTCACCTTGAGGTTTTCTGCTTTCTTGTTGATGTTATTCTCATGTTTGTGTATTTCTATAGCTTCTCTGAACAACGGATGTGATAGCTTTTGTCTATATCCAGAACATCCGTGTCGGCGAATTTGACCATGTGGTCGGACTGACGCAGCCCGTGCCCTGCCACGGCTGATTTCTCCACTTTGTAAGTAGGCTGTTTAGGTTTTTATATTGGTAACGCCACATAGCGCTCTGGATGAAAATCACTGGCTGTGCTGTGTGCAGTCTGTGGCTGGTTAGCATTGTTGTAATATTCGCCTTTGTAGTGTTGGGCAGTTGACTGTTAACAGCGCGTAGCGTTGCGCAGTTGCAGGTGAGCCGCCAGCAGTGCTGGATGTGTGGAGAGAGATGGTGGAATTTTGAGAGCGGACGATCTGGACGTGTGTCTATCAGAAAGAGTAAATTTGTAATATTGGAACACTATTAAGGTAAACACATGGTTTGTTCTCTATCAAAATCTTTCTTTTGCTAACTATGCCCATCAGTAGTTAGTGCCTTCAGTAGTTAGAATCTTTTATTTAGCTGGCAGTATTGGCGCTCGTTGTATTGCAGTAGTTCGACTAACGAAGATTTTTGTGAGGTAAGTGATTCATGAAAGGTATATGTTATTGTTAGTCAGGGCCATTCTTTTGTAGGGATTATTGAAAGTCAGATTGCGTTGCGCTAAAAAATATTGTGTGTCAGTTTAAGAACAGTCACGTATAATTCTTCTAACAAGGGAACCTCCCCATCGCACCCCCCTCAGATTTAGTTATAAATTGCACAGTGGATAGGATTGAAAAACTGAACACAGATCAATCGAGAAAACAGGAAGAAGTTGTGTGGAACTATGAAAAAAATAAGCAAAATATACAAACTGAGTAGTCCATGCGCAACATAGGCAAAATCAAGGATATTCTGAGCTCGGGAGCGCCGTGGTCCCGTGGTTAGAGTGAGCAGCTGCGGAGTATGAGGTCTGTGGTTCAAGTCTTCCCTTGAGTGAAAAGTTTACTTTATTTATTTTCGCAAAGTTATCATCTGTCCGGTCGTTCATTGACGTCTCTGTTCATTGTAATAAGTTTAGTGTCTGTGTTTTGCGACCGCACCGCAAAACCGTGCGATTAGTAGACGAAATGACGTGCCTCTCCAATGGGAACCGAAAACATTTGATCGCAAGGTCATAGGTCAACCGATTCCTCCACAGGAAAACACGTCTGATACATTCTATATGACACTGGTGACGGCATGTGCGTCACATGACAAGAATATGTTGTCGACCCACCTAACTTGTACACTTGGCGAATGGGTAAAAAGATTCTTCTACCTTGCCCGATTTAGGTTTTCTTGTGGATGTGATAATCACTCCCTAAAAAGTCATTAAAACATAAGAGTTTGTCACATAAACTGCAATAAATGAATGCAACAGTTTCACAGTCGCACAGTTTTCGCTGTGCTCTGTCAAAACATATGTTTTTAACGTTTTCAAATTTTTCCGTGTGTAGACCGTCAAATCCTGCACATGTCCAAGCAAATCTGAACATGTCCTGGAATTTTGGAGAGCGAAGTTGATTATGTGTGAGTGCCTGAACTTTGATAATTGTCTGAAAATAAAAATTTTTTCACTCGAGGGATGTCTTGAACCATAGTCCTCTCGTTTCGCAGCTGCTCACGCTAACCATGGGACCACGAAGCTACTCAGTTCATAATGTCCTTGATGTTGCCTATCTTGCGCATGGACTACTCACTTTGTATATTTTGCTTTTTTTTCGTAGTTCCATACAACTTCTTCCTATTTTCTCGATTGATCTGTGTTCAGTTTTTCAAGGCCTATCCACTATACCGACTTATAACTAAATCTGAGGGGGGGTGCGATGGGGAGGTTCCCTTGTAAGTGGACGTTTCAACTTGCCCGAACCTACAATGCCGCTTATGTTCTGGTGTTTACTAATCGTCCAGTCATTCCAAAATAAACTTTTGCGATTTGTGCGTGGTACGCGGTATATTCCCAACATTCCAAGTGGGTTCCTTTTGTCCTTTGCCGACCTGAGACACTCTTTAATCTTCTTTGTCGATTTATAGTCTCTACGCCATGTTTGGGCAAAATAGGGCCGATTCTATTCGTTACTCTGGGAATGTATGGTAGAAAGGCCAAACCCGACATTTCTTTTCGCGATGTGTCACTTCACCGAGTGTTTGGCTCTGTTACACTTCTTATATAACTGGTGGAATACCCATTGCTCCTCAGAACGCTTTCCAAATGTTGCATCTCGCGTCTGAGGTGATGCGGCTCACATACATGCGTCTCGCTTGCGCTACGAGCGTATTATTCATGCCTCTTTTCTGGCTAGGGTGTTGATTTGAAAGTCTGTGCTGGTATCGGTCCGTGTGTGTCGGTTTTCGATATACGCTGTGTCCCAGATTTTCACCATCCTTTGTGGCCAGCACGTCTAGAAAGGGTAGCTGTTTGTCCTTTTCTACTTCCATGGTAAATTTTATGTTTGCATGGAGGCTGTACAAGTGTCTAAGGAATTCAACAAGCTGTTCCTCACCATGGCTCCACACAACGTAGGTATCATCAACATATCTGTACCACACCTTAGTTTACAAGGTGCCAAGTCCAGTGCCTGTGCTTCGAAAAGTTCCATAAAGAAGCTGGCCACCTCTGGACTAAGAGGACTACCCATGGCGACGCCTTCCAGCTGTTCATAGAAGTAGCCATTCCATGTGAAATAGCTCGTGATGAGACGTGCATGAAAGAGCCTGGTGATGTCATGAGCTAACTGATGCTCTCCAGAAAGTCACTGAGTGGCACTTTGGTAAACAAAGAAACAACATCAAAGCTGATCAGGATGTCGTTTGCTTCAAGTTTTAGTTTCTTCAGCTTCTCAATGAAATACCCCGAGTCCTTTATGTATGTGTCAGTGTTCCCCACGTGCGGCTGGAGCAGAGTCAAGTGTTTTCCACCTTATACATCGGTGAGCCAGCAGCGCTAGCAGCCTGTCTTAATTGAACATTATTCTTATGGATTTTTGGTAATCCATACAGCCGAGGTGGTAGGGCTCTTGTGTTTCTCAGGTTCCTCTGTATGTCCGCCGAGAGAGAAGACGTCTTGATTAACCGATTTGTATTCCGTGTGAGCCGGTGCGTCGGATCTGCGCTTAGTTTTCGGTACGTCGTCTGGTCTAATAGGTCCCGAATTTCCTGTTCGTAATTTTCGGTCTTCATTACGACGGTGTCATTTCTCTTACTCTCAGGCACTATCAGTATACTCGTTTCGGTGTTAAAACTCTTGATAGCTTTTGCTTCTTCTTTCTTCAGGTTGCAAGGTGATGGTTTTGTTCGGCCCAGTATCCCGGCTGCTTCAGTGCGTATTTTCTCAGCTCTTTCACAAGGATGGATCCGAATGGCCGCTTCGGTATTAGCAATGATATCCACCATAGGTATAGTTTTCAGAATGATAGCGAAATACCCTCCTTTTTGAAAGACAGACTGTTCATCTTTGGTCAGTTGTCGTTCAGTGAGGTTGACCACTGCACGTGAAATGTCGGATCGCCTTGTCAGTCTGCTTCCGTGCATCTTTCAAACTTAATCCTTAGTCGCTCGGTGCTGTAAATCTTGTTCCAGTCCAAACATGGTAAGAACAGGTGAGCGACTTTTAGACAGTTTCTATCAGCTAAACACCAGAATGCATCGTGGTGACTGGGACAAGATCGACATCACCCACGGGAGTATGCAGAACGAACTCGAACGCTGCACTGAGCGATAGAAGAAAAAGTTTGCAAGATGTGGTAGCAGATTGACACGGCGATTCCCGACATTTCATGCGTAGTGGTCAACCTCATTGAACGACAACTGGCCAAAGAGAAACAGTCTATACTTCAAAAATGAGGGAATTTCGCTATCATCTCGAGAATTATACCTATGGAGGACATCATTCCTAATACTGAAGAGGCCATTCAGACCATTCCTTGTGAAAGAGCTGAGGAAACACGCAGTGAAACAGCCAGGATACTGCAGCGAAGGAAAACCACCAGCTTGCAACAGGAGGAAAGAAGAGGTATGCGCTGTCAAAAGTCTTAAGGTCGACAGGAGTATACTGGTAGTGCCTGCCAATAAGGGAAATGGCACCGTCGTAATTAAGACCGAAGATTATGAGCAGAAAATCCGGGACTATTAGATTCCAAGACGTACCGAAAACTGACCGCAGATCCGACGCAGAAGAACGTGCTCAACAAAGAAGCCCTACCACCTCGGCTGTATAGATGAAGAATAATGTTCCATTAAAAACGATTGTTAGCCCTACTAGCTCACCAACGTATAAACTGGGAAATCAATTGGCCTCTCTGCTCCAGCCGACCGTGGGGAAGACCGACATAAGCATAAAGGACTCAGGGCATTTCACTGGGAAGCTGAAGAAACTATAACTTGGAGCAAGCGACATCCTGGTCAGCTTTGATGTTGTTTCTTTGTTTACCAAAGTGCCACTCTCTCTGTGGAATACATTAGTTACGTTTTTCCTCAAGACATCAGCAAGCTATTTCATGCACGTCTCACCACGAGCTACACTCCTGGAAATTGAAATAAGAACACCGTGAATTCATTGTCCCAGGAAGGGGAAACTTTATTGACACATTCCTGGGGTCAGATACATCACATGATCACACTGACAGAACCACAGGCACATAGACACAGGCAACAGAGCATGCACAATGTCGGCACTAGTACAGTGTATATCCACCTTTCGCAGCAATGCAGGCTGCTATTCTCCCATGGAGACGATCGTAGAGATGCTGGATGTAGTCCTGTGGAACGGCTTGCCATGCCATTTCCACCTGGCGCCTCAGCTGGACCAGCGTTCGTGCTGGACGTGCAGACCGCGTCAGACGACGCTTCATCCAGTCCCAAACATGCTCAATGGGGGACAGATCCGGAGATCTTGCTGGCCAGGGTAGTTGACTTACACCTTCTAGAGCACGTTGGGTGGCACGGGATACATGCGGACGTGCATTGTCCTGTTGGAACAGCAAGTTCCCTTGCCGGTCTAGGAATGGTAGAACGATGGGTTCGATGACGGTTTGGATGTACCGTGCACTATTCAGTGTCCCCTCGACGATCACCAGTGGTGTACGGCCAGTGTAGGAGATCGCTCCCCACACCATGATGCCGGGTGTTGGCCCTGTGTGCCTCGGTCGTATGCAGTCCTGATTGTGGCGCTCACCTGCACGGCGCCAAACACGCATACGACCATCATTGGCACCAAGGCAGAAGCGACTCTCATCGCTGAAGACGACACGTCTCCATTCGTCCCTCCATTCACGCCTGTCGCGACACCACTGGAGGCGGGATGCACGATGTTGGGGCGTGAGCGGAAGACGGCCTAACTGTGTGCGGGACCATAGCCCAGCTTCATGGAGACGGTTGCGAATGGTCCTCGCCGATACCCCAGGAGCAACAGTGTCCCTAATTTGCTGGGAAGTGGCGGTGCGGTCCCGTACGGCACTGCGTAGGATCCTACGGTCTTGGCGTGCATCCGTGCGTCGCTGCGGTCCGGTCCCAGGTCGACGGGCACGTGCACCTTCCGCCGACCACTGGCGAAAACATCGATGTACTGTGGAGACCTCACGCCCCACGTGTTGAGCAATTCGGCGGTACGTCCACCCGGCCTCCCGCATGCCCACTATACGCCCTCGCTCAAAGTCCGTCAACTGCACATACGGTTCACGTCCACGCTGTCGCGGCATGCTACCAGTGTTAAAGACTGCGATGGAGCTCCGTATGCCACGGCAAACTGGCTGACACTGACGGCGGCGGTGCACAAATGCTGCGCAGCTAGCGCCATTCGACGGCCAACACCGCGGTTCCTGGTGTGTCCGCTGTGCCGTGCGTGTGATCATTGCTTGTACAGCCCTCTCGCAGTGTCCGGAGCAAGTATGGTGGGTCTGACACACCGGTGTCAATGTGTTCTTTTTTCCATTTCCAGGAGTGTATTTCACATAGAATGGCTAGTTCTATGAACAGCTGGAAGGCGTCGCCATGGGTAGTCCTCTTAGTCCAGAGGTGGCCAGCTTCTTTATGGAACTTTTCGAAGCACAGGCACTGGACTTGGCACCTTGTAATCCTAAGGTGTGGTACAGATATGTTGATGATACCTACGTTGTGTGGAGCCATGGTGAGGAACAGCTTGTTGAATTCCTTAGACACTTGTACAGCCTCCATGCAAACATAAAATTTACCATGGAAGTAGTAAAGGACAAACAGCTACCCTTTCTAGACGTGCTGGCCACAAGGGATGGTGAAACCTGGTACACGATGTGTATCAGAAAGCGACACACATGGACCGATACTTGCACGGACTGTCAAATCTATACCCAAGCCATAAAAAAGCTATGATTAATTCGCTCGTAGCGCGAGCGAGACGAATATGTGAGTCGCAGCACCTCAGACGCGAGATGCGACACCTGGAGAGCGTTCTGAGGAGCTATGGGTATTCCACCAGTTATATAAGAAGTGTAACAGAGCCAAACACACGGCGAACTGACACATCGCGAAAAAAAAATGTCGGGTACAGCTTTTCTACCATACATTCCCAGAGTGACGGATAGAATCGGTCGTATTTTGCGCACACATAGCATAGAGACTATAAACCGACAAAGAAGATCAAAGAGTGTCTCAGATCAGCAAAGGACAAAATGACCCACTTGGAATGTCAGGAATATAACGCGTACCACGCACATGCGGAAAGGATTATGTTATAATGACTGGACGATCAATCAAGACTAGGATCATAGAACATAAGCGGAATTGTAGGTTTGGGCAGGTGGAGAAATCAGCCGTGGCAGAGCACGCGTGCGTGAGGCCGACCACATGGTAAAATTCGCCGACACGGATGTTCTGGATGTAGAAAAAAGCTATCACATCCGCTTGCTCAGAAAAGGCATAGAAATACACAAACTTAAGAATAACTTCAACAAGAAAGAAGAAAGCCTCAAGGTGAACGGATCCTGTATTCCCGAGCTGCGGCGAAAGACCATTGCGGGTTGCAAGAGGAGAACCACACCGCAAATGACCACGGAGAAGCCCTCGGCCCTTGGCACGCCAGGTGCATATAATCTGCTGCCGCGATCTCGACTCAAGTCCACCACCTGTAATGGAGTTTGAAGCTTTGACAGTGCCATCCACTAGTCCTGGCGATACGTCTGAAAAATTATCAAACAAACGTTGCCCGAAGAACCCGGGACAGAAGCCAACAGGTGGTTCTGTAATTATCTGCTCGAAGTAATTTTCAGACAAGACAGTCAAGATAATGTTGTTTTAATCCCTGTCTCTGCCACCAGTTTCGGTAACAAGCTAGTTGAAGTCACTCCCTATTATAACGGCATGATCAGGAAAATTATTAACGACATTCTGCAGGTTCTCTCTGAAGCGCTCTATCACTATAGCTACTAACCCAAGCGTTCTGTAAAAGTATCCTATTACCATTTGTGATCGACCTGAACTTCACCAAGATTAACTCATAGTCGGAATCCGTGATTACCTTGCTGGATATTATCGAATAATATGCCGCCACCATTGGCGACTAATCTATCCTTACGTTAAATATCCCCACCTGAGCTTAGAGTTTCATTGCTATTCATTTCTCGTTTCAACCAACCTTCCGTTCCTAATACTATCTGAGCGTTACAAAGCCGGCCGCTGTGGCCGAGTGATTCTAGGCGCTTCAGTCCGGAACCGCACTGCTGCTACTGTCGCACGTTCGAATCCTGCCTCGGGCATTGGTGTGTGTGATGTCCTTAGGTTAGTTAGGTTTAAGTAGTTCTAAGTCTAGAGGACTGATAAAAAATGTTCATATGTGTGTGAAATCTTATGGGACTTAACTGCTAAGGTCATCAGTCCCTAAGCTTACACACTACTTAACCTAAATTATCCTAAGGACAAACACACACACCCATGCCTGAGGGAGGACTCGAACCTCCGCCGGGACCAGCCGACACAGTCCATGACTGCAGCGCATTAGACCGGGACTGATGACGTCAGATGTTAAGTTCCATAGTGCTTAGAGCCATTTTTAGTGTTACAACCTTCAGTTAGCGATACTGTTTCTGAGACCTTTGCATGGATGCTCCTACAGTACACTAATATCATATTAACGTTTGCTATCCGATCTGTGAGGATGAGCATCCTCTGAAGTCACTGTGGCTGATGTAACTTCGATTTTGGCAGGAAATACACGCCTCTGATCCCAAGGGGGGAAGGGAGGTTCTCTAACCTAAAGAAACCCCAATGTGCACGACACACGGTCTATGGTACACTAGTAGCTGTTTCCAGCGCTTAATGCACGCCTAACCTATTAAGGAGAACACTAAGACACTCCAACCGATAGTGGAGGTTGAGAAATTCGCATCCGATACCGTCCCATAGTCTTAGCTTCTTGTTTAGACCGTCCATTCTGCTTCAAACCAGAGAACCACGATGGACCCTGGGCATAACATAGTCAGCATTGCCTGCAACACACGTGCAATGCTAGTTGCCTTCAGCAAACCAGCCATCCACCGAAAGGAACTGAGGATGGTCTCTGAGCCCAGGTGGCATGCGTTATTAATGCCGACATGTGCCATTATTTGTAGCCAGTGTTTTCGATAGCCACGGGCAGAGGCTCCTCCACGTCACGGACGAGACCCATCGGCAAACATACCGAGTACGAACTAGAATTCTTTTCCAACCTGCATGCTACTTCCCTGAGGTGCTACATCATCCGCCGAGCGCTGGAACTCCCAATTACTAGCATACCCACCATTTGCACTTGTGCAGCTTGGATAGGGAAATCGGCCACTGGCCCATCAGGAGAGACATACCGTGCTGGCTCAGAAGTATTATCAATATTGGGTAGCACCTCATACCTGTTGCTAAGGCATAAGAAGCCAGCCGTGTGGCCCATTCTCTCTTTTGCCTTCCACCTAGTGTCACGAGAACCCACCAGTGTCCACAACCGGCCCTGCCCCGCGGAGTAGCCGCGTGGTTAGAGGCGCCATGTCACGGACTGCGCGTCCCCTCCCGCCGGAGGTTCGAATCCTCCTTTGGGCATGTGTGTGTGTGTTGTTCTTAGCATAAGTCAGTTTAAGTAGTGTGTAAGACTAGGGACTGATGACCTCAGCAGTTTGGCCCCTTAGAAACTCACGCGCACTTGAACATTTGAACAACCCACTCTCGGTTGAAGACGAACTGGTCAGAAGCTGCGTATCAGAAGATGCAGCAATAACCAGGTCACCAGGGATTCCAATGGCACCAAGGGTGTCACAGATCTCGTCACCGGCGCTGTGAGCAGTAGCCAGAATCCTGTCGACCATGGCCAATGTATCCTTGAGCTGCTTACGGACAGAAGCCAGTTCTCATTGTGTCCGCTAACTACAAGCACGGTCCCTATCCATACCTTATTTTATATAAAAAAAACTGAATAAGATCTCAAAAATACAGACTAAGGAGTGAGGAGCAACCGAAAAAGAACAAAGAGGCCCCCGAAAAAGAGAATATTACCTGACTGTGACGCTTCTGAGATGAAAAGCTCAAGCTGCTATACAAACACTAACTCACTGAAAGCAACTGCCCACAACGCAGGCAGACAACCAACTGAGGCTACCAACTGGCTGCTCTAAAAATGGTTCAAATGGCTCTGAGCACTATGGGACTTAACTTCTGAGGTCATCAGTCCCCTAGAACTTAGAACTACTTAAACCTAACTAACCTAAGGACATCACACACATCCATGCCCGAGGCAGGATTCGAACCTGCGACCGTAGCGGTCGCGCGGTTCCAGACTGTAGCGCCTAGAACCGCTCGGCCACTCCGGCCGGCTCTGGCTGCTCTAAACGTTCAAACTATTCCACTGTGGTGTTGCAGGTGGCATAAATCTACTCTACTAAAACTACGATACACACAAAAATATATTCAAGGCAATAAAACTAGCTAAGGTGTCTTTTAGACGGCGCTGAGGGCGATACTGATAATCAAAGTCACAAAATAAAAACCGCAAGCTGCTATATAAACACTAAATCACTGAACGCATCTGTAAACCACACAGGCAGACAACTTTCTTGCTATGACAATTCTTTTCTTTTTTTTTTTTTTCCTCATCTTTCCTATAAGCGCAGTTTCGAACCCTGATGAGCTTAAATTTCCCCCATTGAACTGATGTGAGAATTGAAGGATTTGTGCCCCTTCCTTCCTCTCCCACTGCGCTGTGTCTGGGGTGGAATCAAAGTCCTTTGTATGCACAGGAAGTTACTCCAAACTTAAAAATTTAATGGGAATGTGTTTTTGTGTCAGGATCAGGTACATTCACTATATCGGCAAATTGGCCCTGAAAGGAAAGCCAAAAACCATCAAGTTCCTCAGTTCTGTTAAGTCTGTCACATTACTAATGGATTTAGGCGACCATATGTCTCAGGTGTACACACAGTCGTTGAGTACAATTACAGCTTGTTGCCAGGACTGCTAAGCTGCTGTGTTAACTACCGGATTGTGGGACTAAATGATTAAATTTCCTCCTCTCTGTCATTTCTCAATAGTATCTTTTTCTTTCTTCGTCTCAGTACTCAGCTAATGCTTTTTGTTTAGTAACATAATAATACTCCTCTTGTTGCCTAAAGAATGCCAGTAGTTTTACAGAATTGATGGAAATGTGGAAACTCTCTGTGTGAACTTATGTTTACTATGCAGAAGTTTAAGCCAAGAATTACTGTCTTTAGACTCTGAAAGCGGTTACTTATAAACTAATATTCCTTTAATGTTGAGAGTTCAATTTTGTAAGAATTGAAATCTTTGTTCAGTACTTTAAAACTGAGAATGGCAGAAACCAAAACTGTAATGTTGGTCAACTTATTGTTCAAGGCGTGAGTCGTGCTTGGGTAGCTCAGATGGTAGAGCACTTGTCCGCGAAAGGCAAACGTCCCGAGTTCGAGTCTCGGCCCGGTACACAGTGTTAATCTGCCAGGAAGTTTCATAGCAGCGCACACTCCGCTGCAGAGTGAAAATCTCATTCTGTAAACATCCCCCAGGCTGTGGCTAAGCCATGTCTCCCCAATACCCTTCCTTTCAGGAGTGCTAGTTCTGCAAGGGTCGCCGGAGAGCTTCTGTGAAGTTTGGAAGGTAGGAGACGAGGTACTGGCAGAAGTAAAGCTGTGAGGACGGGCCGTGAGTCGTGCTTGTGTAGCTCAGATGGTAGAGCACTTACCCGCGAAAGGCAAAGGTCCCAGCAAATAAGAGGCGTCCTCACCAGAAGCAAAACATATGGCGAGGTGGATGAAGAGCCACTCACCATGCACCACCTAAATACGGAAAGGGAGAGAGGCGCAGGAAAGTGCGTAAGTGAGCTTCAGGACAAGCCGTGAAAGACGCTCACGACGAAAACGGAATTAACAAAACACATCGAGGGCTATTTCTGAGACATGTTCCGTCGAGAAGCGACAGACGACGCGGCAACTGCTGAAATTCTCCAGCACACGAGGAGCATGCTCACAGACGCAGACAGGGCGTTGCTGACAGAAAATGTCGACGTGGATGACGTCAAAGAAACGATGAAGACCAGCGCCAAAGGAAGAGCACCGGGCGCCGACGAGTTCTACCTCGCATATTGGGACGTGCTAGGAGTGCAATTCACGGAGATGGTGAACGAGATACTCGATGGGGCGGAAATTCCACCTGGGCTGACCGAAGAGACCATAACCCTCATCCCTAAGAAGAGAGCCGCCCGCCGCATTGAAGAGTTTCGTCCGATTACGCTCCTCAACGCCGACTATAAAATAATAGCAAAATGCATCGAAAACAACCTGAAATCGGCGATGAGGAAAGTCATCAGTCCGTGGCAAACATGTGCGGTACCAGGGAAAAATATATTTGACGCCACATGCACCTACAGGGACTTAATAGCACAGGCCGCCACCACCAGAAGCGCAGGTGCCATAATTTCGGTGGACTTCAACAAAGTCTTCGACAGGATCGATCACAAATATCTCGTAGAGACACTAAACAGACTCGGGTTTGGGCAAAAATTCATCACAATCATCCAGAAGATACTAAGTACTGCGAGATCGACAGTAATAATCAATAGTTGGAAAACAAAACAGCTAAAACTTGACAGATCCGTGAGGCAAGGCTGTCCATTGTCAATGGCTCTATACGCTATAGCACTGGACCCGCTGCTGCGGAAACTCACAAATGACTTCAGAGGATTGTCCGTAGGAGACAAAGCAATAGCATGTATAGCCTACGCTGACGACCTAGGCATCTTTATTGAAAATCAGGAATATATTGGGAGAGTAGAAACCATTATGAACATATTCCAAAAAGCGTCAGGCGCCCAAACCAACCCCAGAAAAACAGTGCTACTGCCGATAGGGAATCAACGACTCAAACCAGACAGTCAGTGGTATAAAATAGCAGAAAGCCATAAAGTTCTTGGAATATATGTACAGTCTTGTCCGTTTAGAATTGCCGCATACAACTGGAGGGACGTGCTACACACCATAAGAGGTCTCTCCAGACAGCACGCGAACCGGAAACTAACAATCCACCAGAAAACAGACCTGATAAATACGACGATCCTGTCGAAATCATGGTACCTGGCGCAAATCTTAAGCATCCCGACAGAAATTGCGCGAGCACTAACGAGCGCAGTGTACTACCTGTTGTGGCGTCGAAATACACTCCTGGAAATTGAAATAAGAACACCGTGAATTCATTGTCCCAGGAAGGGGAAACTTTATTGACACATTCCTGGGGTCAGATACATCACATGATCACACTGACAGAACCACAGGCACATAGACACAGGCAACAGAGCATGCACAATGTCGGCACTAGTACAGTGTATATCCACCTTTCGCAGCAATGCAGGCTGCTATTCTCCCATGGAGACGATCGGAGAGATGCTGGATGTAGTCCTGTGGAACGGCTTGCCATGCCATTTCCACCTGGCGCCTCAGTTGGACCAGCGTTCGTGCTGGACGTGCAGACCGCGTGAGACGACGCTTCATCCAGTCCCAAACATGCTCAATGGGGGACAGATCCGGAGATCTTGCTGGCCAGGGTAGTTGACTTACACCTTCTTGAGCACGTTGGGTGGCACGGGATACATGCGGACGTGCATTGTCCTCTTGGAACAGCAAGTTCCCTTGCCGGTCTAGGAATGGTAGAACAATGGGTTCGATGACGGTTTGGATGTACCGTGCACTATTCAGTGTCC
The DNA here is from genome assembly GCF_023898315.1 of Schistocerca nitens. Lineage (NCBI taxonomy): Eukaryota > Metazoa > Arthropoda > Insecta > Orthoptera > Acrididae > Schistocerca > Schistocerca nitens. Next base: position 386,152,463 of record NC_064616.1, read on the forward strand.
CCTCGACGATCACCAGTGGTGTACGGCCAGTGTAGGAGATCGCTCCCCACACCATGATGCCGGGTGTTGGCCCTGTGTGCCTCGGTCGTATGCAGTCCTGATTGTGGCGCTCACCTGCACGGCGCCAAACACGCATACGACCATCATTGGCACCAAGGCAGAAGCGACTCTCATCGCTGAAGACGACACGTCTCCATTCGTCCCTCCATTCACGCCTGTCGCGACACCACTGGAGGCGGGCTGCACGATGTTGGGACGTGAGCGGAAGACGGCCTAACGGTGTGCGGGACCGTAGCCCAGCTTCATGGAGACGGTTGCGAATGGTCCTCGCCGATACCCCAGGAGCAACAGTGTCCCTAATTTGCTGGGAAGTGGCGGTGCGGTCCCCTACGGCACTGCGTAGGATCCTACGGTCTTGGCGTGCATCCGTGCGTCGCTGCGGTCCGGTCCCAGGTCGACGGGCACGTGCACCTTCCGCCGACCACTGGCGACAACATCGATGTACTGTGGAGACCTCACGCTCCACGTGTTGAGCAATTCGGCGGTACGTCCACCCGGCCTCCCGCATGCCCACTATACGCCCTCGCTCAAAGTCCGTCAACTGCACATACGGTTCACGTCCACGCTGTCGCGGCATGCTACCAGTGTTAAAGACTGCGATGGAGCTCCGTATGCCACGGCAAACTGGCTGACACTGACGGCGGCGGTGCACAAATGCTGCGCAGCTAGCGCCATTCGACGGCCAACACCGCGGTTCCTGGTGTGTCCGCTGTGCCGTGCGTGTGATCATTGCTTGTACAGCCCTCTCGCAGTGTCCGGAGCAAGTATGGTGGGTCTGACACACCGGTGTCAATGTGTTCTTTTTTCCATTTCCAGGAGTGTATATTCAAAGTGGTGCAAGCAAAGTGCTCGCTGCACTACTAAAACGAACGCTCGCCATCCAGGACAAAAACCCTGACAGCGTCACAGCCAAGATAATTGGAAGATACAAGCCCGCATCAGCAGAAGCGCCGGTCGACACGAGGCACATTCCCTTCAGAATGCGACACGTCAGGCTGCACTACGCCAACAAAAGTTACTTTCTGGACACCGTGGCGAACCCCAGCCACAGAACAGCTAAGAGAATATACTGGGCCCTCAGGGGGAAGCCGGCAAAAAACAAAACTGAACACAAACTCCCGCAATACAACTTGAAACAAATATGGGGAAACGTCTCGGAAAACGTGTTGCCTAAACATGCGAAGGAGACATGGTACAAAATAGTTAACAGAACGGTACCAGCCAACCAAAGACTGGAGGTGATAAAACTCGTCGCAAGTGACAAGTGCGACGTATGTGCCATGACCGACACCCACGAGTACCGATTCACCTGCGTGAATGCTATCAACATCTGGGAAGCGTGCCAGCAGATGGTGGCCCACGTCAACAGAACGGCGCCGGAAGCATCACAGTGGAAGCAATCACCGCCCCAGACTGTAACCCATTTCCACGACCCAAGCGACTGGCGACGCTCTGGATCCTCGCCATGACGGCACACGCCATCGTAACGCGGAGTCGGACCGACCAGATGGCCTTACTGATGGACCTCTGGGAGGAGAACAAGACGGCCCAGCAGCACAGGCGCTACCGCGAGAACTTCAGAAACTTCCTGCAGATTCCACTGCAGACAGCGATCGCCAGAGTCCTCCCCAGCCTGTGACCCTCAGCACCGCCATCAGCCACCTCACCACACTCACCGCAAGGATAACGTGTGCAGTGATAGTGAATAAGCGCATCGGAAAAGATAAAGTGCTTTCTCCTCTCGCATCAAATAATTAAGTATCGTAGTATAAAGTGTTTCTTCTTAGTGAAATCAGTGATACAAAGTGCTTCTCACCAAACATCCGTCATGCTCGCAGCCAAAACAGTGTGAAAAGTATGCCCCGTAGTACTACCAGTTTTTTAATACATTTTTTTATTATTTGTACTGTATTGTCTACGAGATAAGCATTATTTACTGGAAAGTGCCAACTACTCATTTTTTTAAATGAGTTCCTTTACTATGTGCCTATAAAATTATATTGTTTACTCACACTCTCCTTTCTGCTTCTCTTATATAATATGACAAAATTTTCTCTCTTCTTCAATTTATGTATAATCTGTAGCATATGTAAAAAAGTTTCTTCCACTTCTGCTCCATCTATCATGATGATGTTTCACTCATACTGTCCCACCTAACAGTGCAAACCAGAGGAAGAGATCAAACCAGAATGCACAATATGCCTGTGGCATCACAAGTGCATGACATACAGAATCATGAACTCAAAATCAATGTGTCGATGCTAATTATAAATTATTATGCCTGTCCTGCAATGTCTACACAAAAAAAAGATGACAAATGGCCATGTAAAAGGGTTCAAGGGACAACAATAAGAGAAAAACGAAAAAGGAAAAAATATAAAAACGAAAACCTATAAAATGACAGTAATATTAACCAACACTAGGAATATAATATGTTAATAGAATAAAATGTCTTTTTTTAATGTATCGTTGTTAATATATATTAAAAAAATACATGGTTACAAAAAAAAATGTTCGAGTCTCGGCCCGGCACACAGTTTTAATCTGCCATGAAGTTTCAACTTATTGGTCAGTTTCTTGTAGTTTTAAGTTTTCATTCCATGTGTGCCCTTGTACAGGGTGGGAGAAATAAAAGTGATCCGGACGAGTGGATGTGATTGTACATGGGTGTATGCACATAACACCTGTGACGTGCACACCACGTGTACGCCCGCCACGTGATCCACACCGGTTTAGAGCGCAGTGCGGGCTTTGTCAGCGTGAGTGGAGCAGTGTAAAAGGGACGATGGTACTCACAGTGAAGCAGCGGGTGTTCATTGTGGAAAATTACGTGACAACAAAGTCGTGGAAACGATGTGGTCAGTTGTTTGCTAAGAAGTTTAGTGGTGTCAAAGTGTCTGCAAAAAATACCGTGAAACGCTTAGTCCAAAAATGACGTCAGGCAGGATCTGTTTTGAACAAGTCAAAAAACATTACAAAACATGCCCGCACACTGGACTCACCAGAAAATGCTTGAGTCCTACCAAATCAACGAGACGCCTGTCGCAAGCGACCGGCATATCATGTCGATCATGAAGACGAATACTCCACCTGGACCTGCCCTACCGATTGGCTGTTCAAAAAATGTCTCTGAGCACTATGGGACTTAACATCTATGGCCATCAGTCCCCTAGAACTTAGAACTACTTAAAGCTAACTAACCTAAGGACAGCACACAACACCCAGTCATCACGAGGCAGAGAAAATCCCTGACCCCGCCGGGAATCGAACCCGGGAACCCGGGTGTGGAAAGCGAGAACGCTACCACACGACCACGAGATGCGGACGATTGGCTGTTGTTCACGCATTAAAACCAGCAGATGCTCCTCAGCGCCTCCAGCTTTTGAGTGGCTGTTCACTAAGATTCAATGAATAGTTTGGACATGGATTTGTTCTTCATGTCTGATGAAGCCCGGTTTCAGGTGAGCGGTAATGTCAACTCACAGAATCACAGGTTCTGGGCAGCAGAGAGTTCGCATAATTTCTACGAAACACCATTGCATGATCACAAGGTTGGGATTTGGCGTGCAGTGTCTGCACGCTGCATTATTGGTCATTTTCTTCTTTAATCAGACGCTGACTTCGACGGGTTACATTTCCATCATTTTGAAACCATTTGTAGTACCATTAACGGAGGAGGAAAAGACCTACTGTTACATCCAACAGGATGGAGTAACAGCCTTCACGCCTGACAGAATTGTTAACAGAGGTGAGTCTGATCGCAGCTCTAGCTAACCACCTAGGTCACCTGAATTGTCAGCGTGCAATTATTTTTTATGGGGAAACCTCATGTCTAAAGTGTATCGCAACAACTTTCATAGTCTTCAGGAACTGCCTTAGAACATTTCGGAAGAAACCCAGTACGTTGTCCTCGATGGTGAGTGTTCATCGGAGGTAAGGGTATCATCTGGAGTGCCCCAGGGAAGTGTGGTAGGTCCGTTCTTGTTTTCTATCTACATAAAGGATCCTTTGGACAGGGTGGATAGCAATGTGCGGCTGTTTGCTGATGATGCTGTGGTGTACGGGAAGGTGTCGTCGTTGAGTGACTGTAGGAGGATACAAGATGACTTGGACAGGATTTGTGATTGGTGAAAAGAATGGCAGATAACTCTAAATATAGATAAATGTAAATTAATGCAGATGAATAGGAAAAAGAATCCTTTAATGTTTGAATACTCCATTAGTAGTGTAGCGCTTGACACAATCACGTCGATTAAATATTTGGGCGTAACATTGCAGAGCGATATGAAGTGGGACAAGCATATAATGGCAGTTGTGGGGAAGGCGGATAGTCGTCTTCGGTTCATTGGTAGAATCTCGGGCGGGAGTCTCTAGAAGAAAGGAGGCGTTCTTTTCGTGAATCGCTACTGAGGAAATTTGGAGAACCAGCATTTGAGGCTGACTGCAGTATAATTTTACTGCCACCAACTTACATTTCGCGGAAAGACCACAAAGATAAGATAAGAGAGATTAGGGCTCGTACAGAGGCATATAGGCAGTCATTTTTCCCTCGTTCTGTTTGGGAGTGGAACAGGGAGAGAAGATGCTAGTTGTGGTACGAGGTACCCTCCGCCACGCACCGTATGGTGGACTGCGGAGTATGTATGTAGATGTAGATGTAGAAACTGCAGTAATTCCACCAGTCCAGATTCGGTCCGCCTTCAGCAATTTGCTGACCAGGGACTAAAAGTGCCGAGAGATGAATGACGGTCGCTTTCAAGAATCTGCATTAGCCAGGTTAGTACTGTATTTCTTTTCCTCTGCTGTGTTTCTTTGTGACAGCTAACTCTGTTCTCCGGGCAACTTTGGTTTGCTCCACTCTGTACAACAGGCTCTCACATTTTGCATACGTTTTAAGTGGTTATAAATCTTTGTGAGAAGGGATTTCCACCTCCTGATCTACCGGTACAGCGTAAAGAGTTTAAACCAGTTTTCTTTCGAGGTGTCAGATGATAACTATGAGAGTGTAGATTTTTATGCTTTCAAAGGTACCCTCACTGATTTGTTGTATAGGTTAAGATGACTCTTTGGTAGAGATTAAATAGCAACTTCAGGATACCATGCTTGTGAGTACGTGGATTGACAGGCACAGAGCATCTGAGCTGGGTGTGATGTTTCATTTTAATTCTTTCCAGCATCAAACTCGATCCAATACACTTTCATTCCTCATATTTCCGTTCAACGTAATTTTGCGTTGCAAACTGCTGGAAAGCACCTCAACAAACATGTAATAACAGAGTATTAAAGCAACCCAAAATTAAAGATATGGTGGTTTGGTTCATATATGGGTAACCGAAGTTTCCGACCTCACTGGTGTAGAGTACATTTCTGCTATGCAAAACAGACGTGATACTACCTCTCGTATCGGCAAAACACAAAAATCCTATAACTGAGAAAACTTCTGAGTCACGTGTGTCATGTAGGTCAAAGATTTCCCCTGGATTTGGTAATATTTCTCTGTGCAGCATACATCAGAGTACAAACTATGGTATGCTAGTAGTATAGCTAAGAGAGTTTCAGGAGAGACTTCTTTGTTGTCAGATTCTCCCATCCTCTCTCACTCCTCTCCTATGACGTCATCACTGTTGTCAAATTTCTCTCCCATCTCCCACCCCTCTGACATAGGCCAATTACCTTACATATAATTGCGGAAAATTCACGAAATTGTGAGAAATTAAATTGTCCTATATGGTTTTTCACCACTCCTATGACTTCACAGTACAAGTGGAGCCGTTGTCCGAGGTATAAATTGGTGGGATTGTCCTGTAGGTGTGAAATTTCAAAATTAAAGGTAACAGACGTGAGGATAGTGAGGATACCATAATAGTCTGCATGGTTGTTAGAACCCCCCTCCCCTCCCCCCCCCCCCCCAGCTCTATGACATCATTTTTCAAGATAGGGATTCAAAATGACACATCTGAGGTTACTAGGATAGTCTGTATGACTTAAAGATGGCGAACTGTGAATACTATGAAATGCCTTTGATGTAACAATCCAAGATGGTGATCCAAGATGGCGATCTAGGCATACTACGACAGTATACATGGTTGCCATGTCACTTTAACCGAAGATCGTGGACCTGGAGATAATAGGACAGCATGCGTGATTGTCAGATTTCATGTGTTGTAAATATAGAATCCAATCTTAAATTTAAAATAGCGGGAAACTAAAAAATCATTGATGTTCCTATGACATTAAAGGTCACTTGCTATAAGCATAAAATGTTGGTGACCCAGCTGTCCAAAATTTAAACAATCACCCCTCTGATACCACAGTTTAAACACTCATCACCCTAAGTTTCGAGCTGCATTTCCTAAGTTTGAAGCTGTATACTGTCTAGTAGGAATAGGATAGGAACGTTTATGTCTTTATTTAAACAAATCCCACACTAGGGAGAGCCCACACCATCCAGGAAACAAAGTTCATAATTAAGGGACCGGTCGGGAAGTTCGCGCCGCGCTGCGCCACTTGCTTGTTGTTAAGTCAGCCGTGCCCTTAGAGTATCAGAGGCTGGAAGCACTGAGTTCCACTCACCGGCCACTGACAGCTAAGCATGCGAGGATGCTGCACAAGCCAACTACTTAATATGTATTTCCGATTTTCACCAGCAGTATGCTGTTTGTGGTGGCGCTCCAGTCACCCCCTCAAACTACTCTAATACCACAGCCCATGTGACCCAAGACAAAATGGCGGGAATCTCAAAATAACCAATACCCCACACAGACATTCTGCACAGGAATTCAAATATTTAAGCACACTTGTCCTGCACATTGCAATTCAAAGTGTAAAACCATTTATTTTGCGATGGTAGAAAGCAACGTTGATTTACTTATTTTCTTCTAGCAGCAGCAGCCTATGGGTAGCAAAATTTACTTCAAACATATCAAAATTCAGACCCAGGTTTGCTTCTGTTAACTTGAAACAGGTTTCACTCTCCATATCATTTATCACGACGTTTATTACACACCAAAGCTGGAAAATCAGTTTTTGATCTCCAAGAAAAAGATTCACACACATTGCATCTCAGCTCTAACGCAATCTTGAAACAGTTCCATCTGTAGCAAATAGTACTCTTTTACACGATGTTGAGTAACTCATAACCAAAACTGTTCGCCTCACATGTCACCAGTTCCAGACCAAAGACAATGATATTCCAAAGATCTATTTCGACAATTTACACAGATTTAAATACAAACTGCTATGTGCGAAGTGCACTGTAAAGAATAGCAATTCGTGTGTTCTTGTAAAATATAATTTGTATTTTATGAATTTGATTTTATTTATATGTTTAAATTACCCATATACGTACCAGCATGACTAGTATTCCAAATTTTTCGTATATTTGCAATACGGGCACACAGACTGCCCCCAGCAGCAACAAAAGACATAAATAAGTAGTAACAACAGACAAGCACCCTAATAGACTAACATTCCTAGTAAAAACTCAGAATCGAGCAAATACTACCGAAAGTGGTATCGGACGCATAAATTGGTATATTCAATTGAGAAACAATCTTGAATAGTTACAATAATTACTACGATCAAGTACATAGATAATAATTTACGTAAGTTACACACGTTCGTGTGATGGGAACGATCTGTCAGTTTATTCGAAAGAAATTTCTTCTGAAGCCAAGATCGCTAAATGTTGTTTACTTCATGATGACCGGTTTGGACAGAAACTTGCTGTATCATCTGATCTTCGTAAATTTAAAGTGCATACATATCTGTGTGTTGCCTCTGTGTTACTGATATGTATCACTTCAAATTTCCGAAGATGAGATGATGACAGCAAGCTTCTGAAACCGGTCATCGTGAAATAAATAACATTTAGCGATCTTGGCTTCAGGAGAAATTTCTTTCCAATAAATAATTTACATACACTATCCTTTTGTTCCCTGAAGTACATATCCCTTGCTGCTGTTTTCATTACCAAATGGATTAATCCTGGGTGCCTTAGTTCATGTTCCTCCATCCAGCAAAATATCTGCATGGAGTGCATTGTTCATGTTTTATTTAGAGTCTTTTCTTCTTTTTTTACCTTGCTGTTAAATTATTTTTTAACTTCATACAGTTTCCCTTGTATATTCATCTAGTCAACAAACTGCATGTATGAATTCTCAAACAATTGTTTGATAGTTGTGGCATTTTTTTGCTTGTGTTTCTTTAGAAACATAAAAGTATTTTAAACGTATCGGAAAAAATAGGTACAGGCACATGGCGTTGCCTTATGTTACAATGAATGAAAAACAAGAATGTTTCATACTTCTTGCTTTTTAGAAGAAGGGACAATCACTCCGATCGGTTAAACTATTTACCAGCAAATTTTACGTCTCTGCCCTGTAGAAAACAGCGTAGAACCACTGTTTTAACGCTAATGTAAGCCATGGTGATGCACAATAACTTATGGGTCTTATATATTGCTTTGATTATCGCGATTTTTATTTACTTATGATATGGTAGTGGTTGAGGTGGCTAATACAATACTAGTTGGAGGCGACTTTAACCTGCCAAATATAGACTGGGACGTCTATGGATTCATTGCAAGGGGTACAGACAGACAGTCTTGCGAAGAACTTTTGAACACGTTTTCTGAAAACTATCTTGAGCAGCTAGTTCGACAGCCCATACACAATGGATATATTTTAGTCCCTGTAGCTACAAAAAGGTCTGACCTTATCGACGGCGTCAGTATAGACGCCGGGATTAGTGAATAACATGTTAACATATCAAGTTAATAAATAAGTCAATAAGGGTAGGAGAGTGTTTCGGCGCTAGAAAGAGTATATAAGCAGTTTTTTGCACCTCACTTAGACAATGAATTGATATCATTTAGTTCCGGTCTAATGGACATAGAGAAATTATGGGCACAGTTGAAACAGATTGTAAATCGTGATCTGGAAAAGTAGTGTCTAGTGAGTGGATTAAGGACAGAAAGGACCCACTGTGGTTTAACATCGAAATTCAGAAAATACTGAGGAAGCAAAGACTTGCACTTTCGGTTCAAGAGATAACGCTCAAATGACGATAAGCAAAGGTTAGTAGTGATTCGTGCGTCTGCAAAAAGATCTTTGCGCGAAGCATACAACAGCTACCACTGTCATACCCTGTCCTTACCAAAAGATCTAGCCAGCAACCCGAGAAAATTGTGGTCCTATGTAACATCGCTAAGCGCACTAGGGCCTCCATTCAGTCACCTTGATTAGTTTGGTGTAGCAGTTGAAGATAGTAAAACGAAAGCCGAAGTTTTAAGTTCCGCATTTAACAAATCGTTCACGCAGGATAGACAATATAGACCATATAGTAATAAAGCATCCCTGGCATAGAGAAACAGCAGAAAGAGTTGAAAACAAATAAGTCAACAGCTCCGAATGGAATCCAAATTCGGTGTTACAAACAGCGCTTCACGATATTAGCCCCTTACTTAGCTTGCATATATCGCGAATCTCTCGCCCTACGCAAGGTCCGAAGCGACCAGGAAAAAGGGCAGGTGACTCCTGTATATATGAAGGATAAAAGAATGTACCCGCAAAATTACAGACTCATTATCGTTAACACTGATTTGTTGCAAAATTCTTGGACACATTTTGCGTTCGAATACAATAAATTTCCTTGAGATCTAAAAGCTTCCGTCGATGAATCAGCTTGCCCTTTTCCCACATGATACACTGAGAATTATGGACGAAGGGCAACAGGCAGATTCCATATTCCTGGATTTCTGAAAAGCAATCGACACTGTGCCCCACTGCAGACTGTTAACGAAGGTACGAGCGTATGGAACAGGTTCCCAGGTATGTGCGTGGCTCGAAGAGTTCTTAAGTAACAGAACCCAGTACGTTCTCCTCGACGACGAGTGCTTATCAGAGACAAGGGTATCGTCAGGAGGGTCCCAGCGAAGTGTGATAGGACAGCTCTTATATTCTGTAGGCGTAAATGATCTGGCGGACAGTGTGGACAACTGTCTGCGATTGTTTGTTGATAATGTTGCGGTGTTGAGTGACTGTAGGAGGATACAAGACGATTAGATAAAATTTGTAGTTGGTGTGATGAATATTCGAATGTAGCATTAGTAAGCAGCGTCCTGATTTACACACTGACATCGTTTTAATAGGCGTTACTTTGCTAAACGATATGAAATTGAACTGGCACATGAGGATAGTGGTAGGGAAGGTGAATGATCGACTTCGGTTTATTGGGAAAATTTTGGGAAGGTGTGGTTCATCTGTAAAGGACACCGTGTATGGGGCGCTAATGCGACATATGCTTGAGTACTGTTGAAGTGTTTGGGATTCGCAAAAGGTCGGATTAAAGGAAGACACTGAAGCAATTCAGAGGCGGGCTGCTAAATTTGTTACCGGTAGATGTGAACAACACGCAAGAATTACGGATATTCTTCGGGAACTCAAATGGGAGTCCCTGGAGGGAAGGCGACGTTCCTTTCGAGGAACATTGTTCGGAAGATTTAGAGAACCGCCTTTTGAACATGACTGCGAAATGCTCTGCTGCCGCCAAAGTATATTTCGCGTAAAGACTATCAAGGTAATATGCGAATTAGGGCTCATACGGAGGCATATAGACAGTAATTTTACCCTCACTCTATTTGTGAGTGGAACATGAAAGAAAATGACTTGTAATGGTACAGGGTACCCTCCGCTTTGTCCCGTGCGGTGACTTGTGGAGTATGCATGTAGATGTAGACGTAATATGACAAAGAGCCATCTGCAAAAGGTGAATAACACATTAACAAATTTATTTTTAAGTACGTAAACTTAATTACTGATTTAGACGTAGCTTCGTATAGCTATAGGTTCTTCTGTGGTGCTGAGTTATACACAATGAGAGTAATGATCTTGGCAGAAACAAATAGTCTTGAACGCCGATACACTTCAGTGGATCACTGACACTTTGTAATGTTTAGGAGCGTCATTCTACGTCGATGTTTTGTCCTCACTGCAGTCTTCCGTAGTAATCTCGGTATCTCTGTTGATGTATTGAACCAGCTGAAGAGCGAGCTCACTGGTTGCGCAGTGACAAGAGACTAAAAGGTCCCATCTCTCGAGTAGCTGTGACCAGAGCACGGTGCGCTGGCTGTGCGGGATGTAGATGCCGTCGGTGCAACTTACATTCGACAGTGCTAACAATTATTTTTACATATAGCTTACAGCCGGTAGATCAAGCTACTTGCTAAGTGGTTTACAGTACTGCCAAGACATTGACAGTAAAGGCACAATCTTGTCCAAACTTGCAACATGTGGAAGTGATTAGATAAAACATTAGGTTGGTAAAATGATATAATTACTTATGTAAACTCGATAATATATTCAATTATGGTAAATTTTATAACTTTATTCGCAATTGTCTGATTAAGCTAATCCCAAATTACACTACTGGCCATTAAAATCGCTACACCACAAAGATGATGTGCTACAGACGCGAAATTTAACCGACAGGAACAAGATGCTGTGATATGCAAATGATTAGCTTTTCAGAGCATTCACACAAGGTTGGCGCCGGTGGCGACACCTACAACGTGCTGACATGAGGAAAGTTTCCAACCGATTTCTCATACACAAACAGCAGTTGACCGGCGTTGCCTGGTGAAACGTTGTTGTGATGCCTCGTGTAAGGAGGACAAATGCGTACCATCACGTTTCTGACTTTGATGAAGGTTGGATTGTAGCCTATCGCGATTGCGGTTTATCGTATCGCGATAGTGCTGCTCGCGTTGGTCGAGATCCAATGACTGTTAGCAGAATATGGAATCGGTGGGTTCAGGAGGGTAATACGGAACGCCGTCCTGGATCCCAACGGCCTCGTATCACTAGCAGTCGAGATGACAGGCATCTTATCCGCATGGCTGTAACGGATCGTGCAGCCACGTCTCGATCCCTGAGTCAACAGATGGGGACCTTTGCAAGACAACAACCACCTGCACGAACAGTTCGACGACATTTGCAGCAGCATGGACTATCAGCTCGGAGACCATGGCTGCGGTTACCTTTGACGCTGCTTCACAGACAGGAGCGCCTGCGATGGTGTACTCAACGACGAGCCTGGGTGAAAGAATGGCAAAACGTCATTTTTTCGGATGAATCCAGGTTCTGTTTACAGCATCATGATTGTCGCACCCGTGTTTGGCGACATCGCGGTGAACGCACATTGGAAGCGTGTATTCGTCATCGCCATACTGGCGTATCACCCGGCGTTATGGTATGGGGTACCATTGCTTACACGTCTCGGTCACCTCTTGTTCGCATTGACGGCACTTTGAACAGTGGACGTTACATTTCAGATGTGTTACGATCCGTGGCTCTACCCTTCATTCGATCCCTGCGAAACCCCACATTTCAGCAGGATAATGCACGACCTCATCTTGCAGGTCCTGTACGGGCCTTTCTGGATACAGAAAATGTTTGACTGCTGCCCTGGCCAGCACATTCTCCAGATGTCTCACCAATTGAATACGTCTGATCAATAGTGGGCGAGCAACTGGCTCGTCACAATATGTCAGTCAGTACTCTTGATGAACTGTGGTATCATGTTGAAGCTCCACGGGCAGCTGTACCTGTACACGCCATCCAAGCTCTGTTTGACTCAATGCCCAGGCGTATCAAAGCCGTTATTACTGCCAGAGGTGGTTGTTCTGGGTACTGATTTCTCAGGATCTATGCACCCCAATTGCGTGAAAGTGTAATCACATGTCAGTTCTAGTATAATATATTTGTCCAATGAATACCCGTTTATCATCTCCATTTCTTCTTGGTGTAGCAGTTTTAATGGCCAGTAGAATACGATTCTGAGGAGAAACAAGTTATTTAATTTAAATTAAAAATTAGAAGTCAGTAAAGTGGTACCAAGGTATAAGAGAAAAATATAGGAATGTGTTCCTGTGTTCTTTCCATATTAGTATCTATTCTGTTCTTACAGATTGTAAGACTGTTTTATGAAGTCATTAATTGCATATAGTATCACAGTAGGATTGTCGTAGCAATGTAGTCTTCAGCTACCGCAGATTTGTTAGACTGAAAATTAAGCATATGTCGTTGACGTTCGTCGGATTGGTTCGCCTCCTCCCCCTCCGCTCCCTTCCCCATAAAGCATGGACCTTCCCGCATGGGAGTGACTGGGGTGACTCAACGATGGAGGTAGCCCTAAGATAAGTGCATCAACGTTGGAAGGGTATTTGTGGAGCGACCACGCTAGGTTGTGGTTTGTGAGGAGGAGCAGCAGCCTTTTCTTTAATTACGGGAGCAACAGTATGCATGATTGACTTACCAGGCTTTGCAACAAAAGGAAATATAGTCTAAGTTGATACTGCGTAAGGCCGAAAGGGAAGGGAAGCTACAGTCGTTATAATTCCAGAGCACTTGGAGCTGTTCTGTATGGCTTAATAACGGTGGCATCCTCCTGAGCAAAATATTCCTGACGTGAAATAGTCTTATATTCGGATTTCCGAAAGGAGAACACACAGCAGAATTTTATAGAGAAAATTGCTGTTCTACGGATCGGAAGTGTTAAATCCCTTAATTGGATAGGAGTGTAGTTGAACCTGAAAAGAGGACTGGATAATATGAAGTTAGAAGATTTGCAATTCAGTGAAGTGTGTTTGCATGAAGGTAAATATTTCTGGTAGGTGACGCATGAGTAGGTCTAATAAAGATGAACAAGGAAGTAGGAATGAGGGTGAACTGCTGTAAAAAGCATAATAAACGCATCATCATAGCCAAGATGAACAGAAAACCGCAACCGAGCACTGTAGTACAGGTACATATGATTACTAGCTCCACAGGCGACGAGACGATTGCATGATGAGACAACAGAAATTATTCATTACGTTGACGAAGATGAAAATTTAATTGTAAGGGAAGACTAGATTTTGATAGTGGTAAAAGAAAGGGAAGGAAAAATGGTAGGATAACATGGACTGGGGGAAGGGAATGAAAGGGGTCGGTCATCGGGCTGTATTTTGCACAAAGCACAATTTAATTTCTACGAGCACTTGGTTATCGAATTGTGGAAATGACCTAGAGGCATCAGGAGCGGATGTCGACTACGTCGATAATTTATTATTCGTGATATATAACTTTAAACTGAAGAAACTATAGAAAGTTAGGAAATTTTGGGAGTGGGACCTGGATTTGCGTTGCAGTGGGACCATCTCAAAGTTAATAAGAAATCCTTGGACAACTCGGGTGATATTAAATTTAATTGGTCGAAGAAGAAAATATAAACATGGAGTAAATGTAGCAGGCAATGGGAAACACAACCATCTAACAAATGAAACTGACAGAAAGTGCAAAGTGACAGCGCAAGGATGGCTAAAGGAAAAATGCACAGCTGTAGAAGAATATATGACTACAGCAAATACAAGAATTGACGCCGCTATAAGGAAATTAAAGAAACCTTTGGAGAAAAGAGAAGCAGTTGTATAAACATCAAACGTCTGTAACATTATGAGCGACTGTCCTTCAAAGTTTGTAATGGCGCTAAGTGTATTTAGCGGTGGCTAGCAGGTCCGTGGTTGGCTGGCCTGCGGGATGGAGAAGCGCAGGCCGCGGGAAGGTGGTTAGCGCTGGCCGGATGCGGCCAGTCAGCTGGTGGAAATCCCGAGCAGTGGGTCTGTGCAGCTTGTTAGCGTGGTGAACGGACAAATGGAGACTCTAGTGGCTTGGAATATGGAGGAAAACTGTAATCAAATGGTTCAAATGCCTCTGAGCACTATGGAACTTAACATCTGAGGTCATCAGTCCCCTAGAACTTAGAAATACTTAACCCTAACTAACCTAAGGACATCACACGCCGGACGGGGTGGCCGAGCGGTTCTAGGCGCTACAGTCTGGAACCGCGAGACCGCTACGGTCGCAGGTTCTAATCCTGCCTCGGGCATGGCTGTGTGTGCTGTCCTTAGGTTGGTTAGGTTTAAGTAGTTCTAAGTTCTTGGGGACTGATGACCTCAGAAGTTAAGTCCCATAGTGCTCAGAGCCATTTGAACCATTTTTGACATCACACACATCCATGCCCGAGGAAGGATTCGAACCTGCGACCGTAGCAGTCGCGCGGTTCCGGACTGAAGCGCCTAGATTCGCTCGGTCAGCGCGGTCGGCAAACTATAATCTTCTTCTTCGTTTGCTTACGCCTTTGTCCCGCAGTTTTCGCAGGGTCGGCGTGGTTACAACGGATTTGGCAAGGTTAATTTGAAGTGGTGGCCGGGTGCACTTCCTGCTGCTACCCTATACCCCCCAGGACGGAATCAGTGTACCCCAGCTGCCAGCGTCTAGTGTGAATCATGAAATAGTGCGAACGTGCTTCAGATGTCTGCGAGTCGTGTAACTGAGGCGGAACGTGCGGACCAGCCCGGTATTCACCTAGTGGAATCTAGAAAACAGACTAAAAAGCACAACCAGGCTGGCCGGCACACCGCCGCACCCGCAGGGATGATGCGATCCGGGTCCGGCGCGCCTACCCGAGGCCAGAAAGCAGCGCATTAGCGCTCTCGGCTAACCTGGCGGGTGCAGGTAAACTGTAATATTCTACAGAAAATTCATAGAAAGTCTTACATACTATGACAAAACTATACAGGGTGTTTCCGTAAGAGCGTTCAAAAATGTAACAGAACATAGAGAATGCTCCAGTGAACAATCTGAGGTAGGGAACCTGGCGTCGGAGAAGCCAGCTTAAGGAGATATGGAAGTAAACTTGTCTACCGCTTTGCCTAACGTTACTGTTTTCCAGCATATTTACAACTAACATGCGTGCAAGTTTTCATATTCAAATGGTTCAAATGGCTCTGAGCACTATGGGACTTAACTACTGTGGTCATCAGTCCCCTAGAACTTAGAACTACTTAAACCTAACTAACCTAAGGACAGAACACACATCCATGCCCGAGACAGGATTCGAACCTGCGACCGTAGCAGTCGCGCGGTTCCGGACTGCGCGCCTAGAACCGCTAGACCACCACGGCCGGCTTTTTCATGTACTGTGCTGTTTATTTACATGTACCTTCTTTATGTCCTGCAAGGAAACAAGGTCTACGAGCCTGACTACTGGGAAGTCATAATGTAGGTTTCGTTTACTTTACTTGTCCATAAAATAGCTCTGTTGTGTCGTACTTAACACTGTCGTGTGGCAGAACGTGCTCTGAATCAATAAGAGAGCCGTTCAACATGCCGGCGCACCGCCTCACTTCAGTGTGCATGTACGCAACCATTTCAATGCTGTATTTCCTGGTCGTCGGGCTTTAAGGGGAGGTCCAGTTCCATGGTCTGCTATGTCACCTGACCTGAATCCCCTTGATTATTTTCTGTGGGATATCTAAGGTTACTTGTGTATGAGACCCCAGTGGATACAGAGATGGAATTAGTTGCCGGGATTGTACCTACCAGTGATGTGATTCGGAACACACTAGAGATATTTGTCAGGCCGCGTCAGAAAGTTGTTTGGCGATCTCATGCTTACATTGTGGTTGATAGCCGTCAGTTTAAAGTACAAATGGTACGTTCGTTGTGTCAATGATGGTATTTGCACTAAATTGTAACTAATGTAAATAAAAAAGTACATAACAATGTGTTCTTATTCCTATTATCTCCTTAAGATGGAGTCTCCAGCCTCAGGTACCATATCTCAAATTGTTCATTGTAGCATCCTCTATGCCCTGTTAAATTTTTACACGCTCTTACGGAAATAACCTGTTACACTATTTGAATCGCGGCAGTGGCACGTGCTCATTGTAAACTTAACCTTGTTTTTAAACACATATTTGTACTTAAAATGTTACTGATGCTTCTGACTATTGCAGTTTATAAAAATTGTAACAAATGAGCCAAACACGCAGTATACACTTGTGATTACCTGATATGAAAGTTGATGAGGCCAATGATTACGATAACACGCTCATTTTACAGTAAAGCAAAAATAGAAATAATTATAACCGATTTACTAAGTTACATGCAGGGCGCACCATGACTACGATTCTCTACACGAACACATGACATAATGTCAGCATGAGTGTTCTAGTCATTATCCAACTGATTCTTATGTCTAGCGAACCATCATGCGATGTTTGAAATGTATTTGTCGTTTTTAGTTTGTGTCTGAGAGCATCGAGGCTCCGGCTGTGTCGAGGTCGGGGTAAATTTGTTCACATTTGCTAAAATAAAGCACACGTGTTTTAATATCAGGTCGCACTGTCCGTGAGTGTTAACTCTACATTAATATTTAAGACTGCAATCGACGTCATTTGTAAACATATATATTGAGTTGAGTTGTGGTCATGTGACGGAAGGCTATAAAGATGTTTACAGAGCCAGTCACGCGGTCTTCGGTAGGCGAGCTTCAGTGAAAAAGTTTGGTGAGTGAGGTTTGGGCTGCCACAGCGCCTCATGCCCTAACATAGCGTTCGCAGGACTTACAAGTGGAGGCCACGACGTTGGGATCACAGATCTACTTCATACTTTGTATACCTTTAGTAGGCCATCAAAACAATACAATGTGCAAGTAGTAAGGTGCACTACTCTGAAAATGCCAAGAAAATCCTAGGAGAAGTTTTACACGTCTATTATGTAATTGATCTATCTGTGAATAGATGCCGGACGCTAGAGTTCATGGTGGTCAAGTGGTTAGTGCTCGAGCCTCATAAGACAAAAATGTGAGAAACATTGGTTTGACTGCCGCACAGAATTAATTTTTAATCTGTATTTTTTTCATCCCTGGTCTTATTATTTAGTTTACATGATATTTCAGAGGTAATATAATTTAAAAAACGTATATTTGAATGAATTTTAGTGAATTTCATGTTATTTGGCTACTTACTATTTTTAATTAAATTTTGTTATTAGAACAAATATATTAATAACTATTGACAAGTAAATGAAGAAACTCATAGATTTTGCCTGAAAATGTATGCCTGTCGTGATTT
This sequence comes from Schistocerca nitens, assembly GCF_023898315.1. Taxonomy (NCBI): domain Eukaryota; kingdom Metazoa; phylum Arthropoda; class Insecta; order Orthoptera; family Acrididae; genus Schistocerca; species Schistocerca nitens. The sequence continues at coordinate 386,170,479 of NC_064616.1, forward strand.
GCGGAATCTCTTATACATGCAATCTGGTAAGGTAAAAAAAATGGTTCAAATGGCTCTGAGCACTATGGGACTCAACTGCTGTGGTCATAAGTCCCCTAGAACTTAGAACTACTTAAACCTAACGAACCTAAGGACAGCACACAACACCCAGCCATCACGAGGCAGAGAAAATCCCTGACCCCGCCGGGAATCGAACCCGGGAACCCGGGCGTGGGAAGCGAGAACGCTACCGCACGACTGGTAAGGTACCTAGAACTACTTTGCACCTCGACACTTCTAGCTGCAGGCAAAAACACAGGCCAAATTTGGCAGTTACCTGCGTAGCGGTGAGACATTGCTAATGTAGCAAGAACGAATAGTATAGTTGCAAATTTCTTGAATGTCACATAATTTACACTGGTACTACAAAAATAAAAGTTTGAGTAAGAGTCTAACCGTCGCTTCATATACGTTGGTCTTACAATGCTCGAGCGGTAACCACATTTTTTTAATCACATTTTGTTCATTACATTTGTTCGGTGTGGACGTCCCATGACACCCGTTCAAGTTCATCTCAGTTATTTTATTACAGAGGGCAGATAACCCTCCAACCGTACACGCTGACTACCGTGCCGGGTAAGACTTGACCACCATGAACTCTAATATGCGGTACCTACGCACAAATAAATCAGTTACATAATATACGTGTAAAGCTTCTCTTGCGATTTTCTTGGATTTTCCAGAGTTGTGCCCCTTACTTCTTGCACAATATGTTGTTTTAACGGCCTACTAAAGGTGTACAAAGTTTGAAGTAAATCCGTAATCCCAACGTCGTGGCCTCCCCTTGTTAGTAAATGTATGATGGTCGCGAGTTGGACTTAGAACTGTTTCGTTGGAGTGAGCTCTGGACTCTGAATTCTGTCGGCACATAGAGATTTTCTTTTGGCTTTCAGTGATTGTTCCTTTTGTGACCACACGAACTTTATCACTATTAAACAGGTTTTTGGGCAACTGAGCACTTTAATAATTTTCCTGCATTTTATTACTTCAGGTTGTTTAACGAACTTGTCAGACGTTTGTTGCCATAGCATTGAGTATTAATCAACTTTGGCTTTCGCTGTGAAGATTAGTGAGAATTCAGACACGGAACTTTAATATTTTGTTACTGTTTTTCGTGAGTTAGTAAGTGGCTGTGTGTACATATTTGCGTTTGATACTGTGTGTAAATGCTCTGATTACACTATGTAATGGTGTTTTGCATTACTGGTTTAAATATTGTTCAACTGATTTATCCATTTTGTCTGTGTAAGGCAAAAAAAAGTTCGAACAGGCCTTTATGACCTAACGATAGCGACCGGCCGCCGTGTCATCCTCAGCCTTTCAGCCTATAGGCGTCACAGGATGCGGATATGGAGGGACATGTGGTCAGCACACTGCCCTCCCGGCCGTTGTCAGTTTTCGTGACCAGTGCAGCTACTTCTCAATCAAGTAGCTCCTCAATTGGCCCCAGAAGGACTGAGTGCACCCCACTTGCCAACAGCACGCAGCAAACCCAGATGGTGACCCATCCAACTGCTACCCAAGCCCTGTCTGTGATCTAACAGGAACAGGTGTTACCACTGCAGCAAGGCCGTTGGCCCTATATAATCATAAATCTGTATGCAGATTTCTGAAATAAATATTTAGCTGAAAAATAAACAATATGTTGTAGTCCACATTGTTATTCTACAAGATTTCATTTAAAGCTCTGTTCCTCATTTCAATCATTTATCTATGGCTAATTTCATTTCATTCATTTGTATCTGCTAGCTTAGTTATTTAGGAATATTTGTGTTAGGACTTGGGCTTTAAAGGTGATGCACGGCCATTCATTGACTTCAGCGAGCCATGCTAAAGTTTTAAGCCGTGCGTTTCCCACACTAAGTTATCACGTTTGTCCCGTCGTAATTGAGCTGACTCGTTCAGGACGATAGAAACAGTGGCAAAACTAAAATTCTGTTGCAAGATCAGACAAGAACCCATTGTTAAATGAAGAAGAAAAGACTAAAAGATGTAAGAAAGATATAGAAGGTCTGTCTAAAGAAAAGAAGCGTGAAGACAGTATCATTGAAAGCGAAAACCAAGTGGCTAACCGTGGGATGGGGATACGATACTATGAGAAGAATTTGACAGAGCACTGAAAGACCAAAGCGATCTGGAATAGATCACTTGTCCTAACAACTATTAAGGTAGTTGGTAAAACCAATCATAATAATGCTGTTCCAACTGGTATGTAGGATACGTGTGACAGGCGAAATACACTCAGAATTAAAGAGCAATGTAATAATCCAAATACTAAATAAGGCTGTACTGACAAATGTGACTACTACCGAACCATCAGTTTAATAAATCATGAATGCGAAATACCAACACGCATTACCTATAGAAGAGTGGAATGACTGGCAGAAGTCAGCCTGTGAGAAGGTGATTTTGGGTCCTGGAGAAACGTAGGAGCACACGAGACAGTACTGATAATGATTTCAAGGAGAACAAATAAAAATGAGAGATTTGTTGATGACATTGTAATTCTGCCAGAAATAGTAAAGGACTTCGATAGTCAGTTCAGTGGGCAGTGTTTTGAAAAGAGTCTATGACATGAATGTCAAAAAAAGTAGAACAAGAATAATGGATTGTAGCTAATTTAAGTAATGCAATTATAAGAGATTTATATATATCGATGGTCGAAGTGAGAAGGATGTAAAATGCAGACTGGCAATAGCATGATGCGCTTTTCTGAAAAAGAAGTTTGTTAACATCGAAAATAAATTTAATAATTAAGAATTTGTCTGGAGTGTAGAGTTATATGAATTTGTAGGATGGACTATAAGCAATATGCAGAAGAGAACAGAAACTTTTGAAATTTTGTGTTACAGAAGAATGTTGAAGCTTCGTGGGTAGACTGAGTAACTAATGAAGAGATACTGAATTGACTTAAATAGAAAGGTGCTTTATGGCGCAACCTAATTAAAAGAAGGATAAGTCTATAGCACACATGCTAAGGTACATACGAATTGCTAATTTGGTAACTGAGGGAAACGTGGAGTTTAAAAACTATAGAGGGAGACCAAGGCTTGATTACAGTAAGCAGGTTCAAAAGAGAGGCGACTGCAGAGTTTTCGGGTTTTTCATACCTCTGTAGCCAATTTTTGACCAAAATATCGCCATTTTAATGAGTTACGTATGTATGTATATATGTATGTATTGAACAGGGGACCTAGAAACGACCGAGCGAGGTGGCGGAGTGGTTAGCACACAGGACTCGCATTCGGGAGGACGACGGTTCAATCCCGTCTCCGGCCATCCTGATTTAGGTTTTCCGTGATTTCCCTAAATCGCTTCAGGCAAATGCCGGGATGGTTCCTTTGAAAGGGCACGGCCGATTTCCTTCCCCATCCTTCTCTCACCCGAGCTTGCGCTCCGTCTCTAATGACCTCGTTGTCGACGGGACGTTAAACACTAATCTCCTCCTCCTCCACCTAGAAACGACAGAGAGGATTCGTCCCCGCCGTAGCCCTCAGTAGTACACATTCCCCCAACACGCTACAGCAGTCCACTCACCCCACCGACGCCCCACACCAAACCTAGGGCTATTGTGTTGTTTGGCCCCCAGTGGACCTCCTCCGGAACGTCTCATCCCAGACGAGTGGAACCCCAATGTTTAGTGGTAAAGTAACTATGGTGTACTCGTGCGTGGAGACAAGTGTCTGCGCAGCAATCGCCGACATAGTGTAACTGAGGCGGAATAAGAGAAACCAGCCCGCATTCGCCGAGGCAGATGGAAAACCGTCTTAAAAACCATCCACAGACTGGCCGCCACACTGGACCTCGACACTAACCCGCCGGGCGGATTGGTGCCATGGACCGGCACGCCTTTCCGCTTGGGAAGCAGTGCGTTAGACCGCGCGGCTAGCCGGGCGGGCTTTTAATGAGTTAACTTAGATGTCGTAATTGTAGACTACATTTTCATACGACTCAACAGCGACAATCATGAAATACGTTCAGTGAGCTGGCTGGTTATCAAATAACCGTTAACACACACTCCAGCACTCTTACAGTCGCAAATGCCAGACTGTACATACGAAGGAACCTTCTTCGTTTTTCAGAGAAACATTTCTCGAGTCCAGCTGGGAGCTGAACCCAGGCACACAACCAACAGAACCATTAAGCCAGTCATAATACAGTCATATTTGTAAATTCAATAGTGATAATCCGGAAGATTTGGTTTTCTGATCTCTGTGATAGACTGGAGTGAAACCAACTGCACATTTCCCTGCACGCGAAATCTAGGTTTGCGGGAAGCACTTCAGAAGCCTGTGATGCGGCATTGTCAACTGAATGACAAATGCACCGAATTAATTGGATTTCATCATTATCCAACAACAGAGCAAAATCTGTATTCCGTACCCTATCTTAAATGCTACCCTCGTACGTTCTCATCCCTACCATATTATGAATATCTAAAGATAACTTCTGCAGATACAACTTAAGTATTCCATACAAAATCACTCCGTTGCTTTCTCAACCTCTAGTCACCCAAGATATTCTACAGTTACGGTTCCTTTTATCATGCTGCAATATCTCATATAAATGGAAGCATATATTGTGTACCCCACATCGGTGTTCAAAAAATGGCTCTGAGCACTATGAGATTTAACATCTGAGATCATCAGTCCCCTAGACTTAGAACTACTTAAATCTAACTAACCTAAGGACATCACACACATCCATACCCGATGCAGGATTCGACCCTGCGACCGTAAGGGTCGAGCGGTTCCAGACTGAAGAGCCTAGAACCGCTCGGCCACACCAGCCGGCTCGATGTTTTCGTCAATAATTAATGAGTAGGGGTCGTTACAAATGTAATACAATAAAGCATCAAGTAAACATGGTGGAATAAATGTTTGATGAGAGCACAGCATTTGGTTCTGTGAACTCTTACTGTGTTTCCTGTAGTCATCATATTTATTAAAGAGTCCTCGTGATCAACTGTTTCTAGTGATGAGTGCATTGCTACATGTACAGTTACTAATAGCTCTTTCTCCTTCCCAGTATCATTAACTTGTACAAAATTGTTTAACCTCTGCTGCTCCTTTTAAGGGTACATTTTTGAGATGCCAGATTTCCTGGTTGCATTCTTCTGCAGATCCGTCTTGTGGACATGCAGGTATTTCCTACAAACTCTAAAACAGACTTCTTCGAAGCAGTCAGCATCCTTCGAACTGTCAGTTAGCCAGCCTGAGATACAAGAGTATTATAGTCGAAATAAATGTTTACTAATATAACCGTTTAGTTTAAGTGTAATTATGTAAGCGTGCATCGCCGTTGTAGAAGTAATAATATACACGGTGAGTCAAAAAGGACTTTACAACTTCGGAATGATATAGAAATTTATATAGATAACTCACAGATTCGGTAAATGTTATAGCAAACAACGTCAAGTTTGTTTCACGTAGTGCATCAGTACCCCATTCCACCACCAGATGCGCCAGCGTAGTGCACAGTTAGAATGGCTACTTTCATGGGTGTGGAGCGTGCTCGCTGTGTGTTTTCGTTCCATGAAACGAACTCTGCAACAAGTGTTCGTCGTAGCCGGCCCCTGTGGCCGAAGGGTTCTAGGCGCTGTAGGCCGGAGCCGCACTGCTGCTGCGGTCGCAGGTTCGAATCCTGCCTCGGGCATGGACGTGGGTGATGTCCTTACGTTAGTTAGATTTAAGTAGTTCTAAGTCTAGGGAACTGATGACCTCAGATGTTAAGTCCCATAATGCTCAGAGCCATTTGAACTTTTTTTTTTTTTTTGCGTAAATTTCGCACTGGACCCGGCAAAGAATCTACCCTAACAAACAATTTTGACCGTATGAAAAATCGAATCTACGCCGTCGTTGTATAAGTTACGCCCTATTTGATGCAACGAATATGAGAAGAAACTGATTACCGGTGAGATGTTTGCCGCATCACAAATGGTAGTCACATCGAACCGGAATGACTCTTGACACTTTTACGTGGAACTTGAGATTGTTTGCTACAAAACGACACATCTACCGACTCCGTGTAAGTTATCTCTATAAATTTCTATGTCATTCCAAATTTGTAAAGTATAACTTTCGCCCAATCCTTTGCTTCCCACTCTAGGTGTTATTTCCTAGGGCTCACTGTTGCACAGATTCGGAAGTGCTCTAATCATAAGCCACACTCCACAATTCTCTTTTTGGTTGAGCGCCTTAGTCAGCTCAATAACAATAGACGACGACAGCGAGAACTAGGGTTGATTGGGGACTGATGACCTCAGATGTTCAGTCCCATAGTGCTCAGAGCCATTTGAACCATTTTTTTGCGCAAAACTGGAATTTCAAGCTAGCAAAGAAACTCTGAGAAAAACTGTTCCATCTGTGGGATTTGTTTTTAAAAAGCGCCAGAATTAACTACATACTATGCGCGGACGAGAGAACATACTTACAAAAGGAGCATACTAGATTAGATTTTCTACGAAAAAATGAAGTATCCGAATTAAAGCGACCAGTGTTTAATTTTAAAAACGGACCATGGGTTCGCGGACACTACGCTTTGAATAAATGTTGTTAAGTGTGCGAAAACTTTCGTCAACCAACAGTGGGTGACAACGTGTCGTCACTGTGACTGCAGAGTTTCGTTTCGTGTTAACTTCTCCTCCATGGATATGTCTGTAAAACTTCTGACTGTCATGCTTAAATGGGCTAAAAATACGTAGGCAAGAAGAAAGCTGAATTTTTGGCGTTATGACACACGAACCTTCTCCTCTTTATTCTTCTGCCAAAATTTACAAGAAAATGGCTCTCACGCTACTGCCACCATACCGTCTACTCGTAAACCCTATAGAACTGATCTGGAACATTGCAAAGAATGAGATCTATAGTCGTAATACGTCAAACATCTCCCCCCCCCCCGCCCCTCTGTCTCCCCTCCCTCCCTCTCTCCCTCTCTCCCTCTCTATCTATCTCCCCCTTTCTCCTCTCCCTCTCTCTAGCTCTCTAATACGAAAAAGTAAGGGCTGATGCTTTTGCTGGTAATAAACGTACGTTATGTGCCTAGTACTATTCTTTCGACGCGAAACATCAATTCAGCGACTTACGCATCAGTTTCGGTGCTTTTGTATTCAAGTAGTTTTTCATTTTGCCTCACGAGATTGAGATGTCTTTCCGCACATTACACCAAAGAAAACATTGAGATAGTGAATCAAACCTGGGACCTCACCATTACTAGCCAAAAATGCTAACCACTACACCACGTGGTCAACTTGCTTTTGCTGCTGTGATATTAGATTTTACCGTTGTGACATAAGAAGACGTGAAAAGATGTGTATCATGCCAAAATAGTATGTGATGGCTACTGCAGGAGAGAGAATTTAATGGACTCGGAGACTGAAAATATTTCAAAATCAATCAGCATACATTCGAAGAATGAGTCTGTATTACAAATCTCGACTGAACCTACAGGCAGTAAATCAGATACATTGTGGAAAACATCGACGTAACCAGAGAAAGTGAAATATGCTGTACATTCTGTTTCAGTCCGTCTTCAAAATGATCAGTTCATTCAGTGACGCGAACAGTCGTATACCGTATGGCAGCGCTCCACTTACAAGACTATTGCAGTGTACGCTATTAGGAGGCTCATGCATCAAGTAAATTAACAGAAACAAAACACATTTTAACTAAAATACATGAAACGTATTCACAGTTGTGAATATGCCGTATAATGGAATGACGAAAATGAAAATTTGTGCCGGAGCAGGACTCGAACCGAGATTTCCCGCTTATATCATATGGCCGCCTTATCATTAGGTTTGCTCTGCCCACATTATCTATGTGATCCTTCCAACTTAGGTTATATGTAATTGTAATTCCTAAATATGTAGTTGAATTTACAGCATCCAAATTTGACTTATCGCGTAATCGAAATTTAGCGGATTTCTTTTAGTACTCATGTGAATAACTTCACACTTTTCTTTATTCAGGTTCAAATGCCACTCTTCGCACCACACACATATCTTATCTAAATCATTTGCAATTCATTTTGGTCATCTGATGACTTTACAAGACGGTAAATGATAGCATCATCTGCAAAAAACCTAAGACGGCTACTCAGATTGTCTCCTATGTCGTTAATATAGATCAAGAACAATAGAGGGCCTATAACACTTCCCTGGGGCAAGCAGGAAATTACTTCTGTTTTACTCGACGACTTTTCGTCTGTTACTACGAACTGTGATCTTTCTGACAGGAAATCACGAATCCAGTCGCACAACTGAGGCAATATTCCATAGGCACGCAGTCTGGTTAGAAGACGCTTGTGAGGAACGGTGTCGAAAGCCTCCTGGAACTCTAAAAACATGGAATCAATTTGACATTTCTGGTCATACATAAAGCACAAGAGTGCAAGCCGTAATCAATACCTTCACTGCGCGATAACAACGGTGAAGTCACCGATGACAGTGCCACTAACGCCGAGTTATTAAACACGGTTTTCCAAACTCCTTCACCAAAGAAGAAGAAGTAAATATTCCTGAATTCCAATCAAGAACAACTGCCAGGATGAGAAAAATAGAAATAGATATCCTTGGTGCAACAAAGCAGCTTAAAATACTTAATAAAGCCGAGGCCTCCGGTCCAGATTGTATACCACTCACGTCCGTCTCAGAGTATACTGATACAATAGCTCCATATTTAGCAATTACATCCATATGATGTTCATTTTATGAATTCTTTTCCAGATACTACCCAATTCGTTCAGTTGTCTTTGCAAGTACTTTGCTGTCTCTGAGAGAATTACGATTTCATCGACAAAGGTCAAAGTTTTTATTTCTTCTCTTTACTTTTCAGTTCTTCTTTTTACTTTGACTGAATGTAGTTGCCCCTGTCGTAAGGTCTCGCTTTGACGCGAGTCAAAGCCGTACACTTCTAACTTCTGCAACACCCTGAAAAACAATAAATTCATATATTTAATATTGCATGCATGTATCATACATCAGTTTCTATGTAAATTTCCTCAGATTTCTGTTTCTGTCCTTGGTTTTTCCCTACGTTAAATAGTTCGTTCACGAATAATGATTTTGTCAAGGTACACTACGTTACATTGGTTTGTTACTAATAAATATAAACTGTTACGTCTGCCCACCCCTCTGGTATAGGGTGCCTAGGAAGCTGTTTTCTCGGATCGCTAGACAACAATTCAATCAAATCGTATTAATGGGGCTTATTACAGTAAGTTAAATTGACAATATTTAACTTTGCGTATTCAGAAAGGTGTGTCGCAAGCAAATGGCGACATTCAAATAATCATTGCCCTTCGGTATAAACAATTTCAAAGCAAGCAAAACAGTACAGTTCATAAGTCACTGCTGTAGCCTTTGTATGACGGCTCGTCGTCCACTCCGTTCGTGGCCAGGCAGGGCGGCGCTTATATTCTCTTCGTTTAGAGGCGGCTCCTGTCTTGGTGTCGCCCCAGACAGCGGCTCAGCAGCGTACTATTGGTTGACATCTCACAGCCCTCTGCTCCTCCGTTCTTGATCGTCATGCCATCGCTTGTCGTTACGCCAGAACATAAACGATTAACACGAAGTACTTTCATACATTCCTATCTAAGATAACTTAACAATTCTGCCGCTACTTTCAAACTTTTATTTATTATTTATGTGAAAATTTGTGTTTTTACTTGTGGAATGCACATTCCGACCTGTGATTTGAAATTGGTAATGATAATAAAAAATCACCTATGATAATCTGTTAATGCTCAGTGAGACCTATCTGTAAACACTTTGTGAAACTACCTTAATGTGTTGTCGAGATAATAATTTTCAAAATTCATTGTATAAATAAAGCACTTAACATGAAATAATTTAGACACTACTCTTCAGATTGAGGGCACATTGTCACCCACGCACTCATCGCACATTTGTCTTTTGAACCATGTTACTGCCTCCTCTGTAACTAGTAAAGTTCACTTTCTACTAGATTAAGTCTTACTTAATATCTGTGCTGGTCATTCAGTTCAGCTATGGTGGCTTCCCTCTCCATGTGTCTCACCAACAGCCGAACGCCCGGGTTTTCCCAACCACGCGGCCAGAGTATGTCATACAGACTTCTTAATTCTCATACTCAGTGTCCGCCAGTTACTGAAGCTCAAAGGGTTCCGCCATCTATTGATGACACCGTGAGACTCGTGCAGCTACTGAGCTCAGTTAAGCTCCGCCTTCGTGCCTCCTCAAGTGTCAAAGCGCGCTAGCAGGGCCACGCTTCCTCCTAGGGTCACAACACAAAGCACACGCACGGGTGCGTCAGCCTTTTTAAAGTTTCCTGTCACTCTTACAAGGCCGTACCCTCTCAGAACCCCATCTTGCTGCTCCATAATCGTAGTGAATAGTGTCACAAGTAGTATAAAATGCTGTGATATACCCACAAAATTATAGTCATATTTATTAACACACAAACAATTTAAGGAAAATTATCATTTAATTCATGAGGCAGCATCTTCTAATCTGACACTATCCTAAAAGTTTTTTACCATCTGTGTCTCAGGAATACCAAAAAGTCAGTAAATATCTGTAAATAAAATGCAACCAACCAATAGATCCAAGCAAACTAATGCTTCTAAACTTCCATATTTTAGTGTGTATGCGTGAGCGAAATTTATCTATCAAACTTAATTAACAAAGAAAAATCAAAAATTAAACTTCCATGGCAGCAGTACCACCATTAAATTGCTTAAAGTTCTCTATATATTGTCCTTTCTTCTATACTGACGTATCTGTTTGACCACATATATAGTTCCAATTTCTGTGTACACTTCCAATGCACTAACAAAACACTTATCACATCACGTTGGCTGTCTTCTTATTTGAATCCCAGGCTTGTTACAACGATGCATCCCAGATCGTTGGCGCTATTTCAACTATCCTGCCAGCCAGTTGACATGGCGCTACCAAGAAACAAAAATCACCCAATGAGTCACCTATTATTTACAAACATTTGAATACCAAGGACGATTCGAATCGAAACCAACCCCCTCAGCTATCCAGACTTAACACAGTCAGAGACGAAATTTTAGAGTGGAAACTTGACATAAGCATTAGCAAGGAATATATGCTAAGTACGGAATTTTCATTTCGGTAGCAAAAACAATCCTGCAACTGTACTACACTGAGACAAAGTTTCTCTAAGCAAACTGAATTCAAGATGTTGTGTAAATAATGTTCATATTTTATACAAATGACTGGTGTTATGAAGAAACATCAGAAAACAGAAATGATTCTCCCTTTAAACAAAACCCATCAAAATTTTCTGCAGTGTCTTCTTACTTTGCCACAAGTTACATGTGAATAAATTACAAAAGAAAACAACATTGTAAAATAAACTAATCAAACCACAAGGAGTAAACAACATCAACAACAAAATATAACAACTTATACATAAACAAAGCAAACCTGACATCCCATGTTACCACTTCAAACCACTTTAATTCCATTTTCTCATCATGTGCTGGCGTTTTTCAGTTAACAGTTCGACCCCCACACACAAAACGATGTGACCAAAACCAAATAATCATTCATGCAAGAACAGACATGAAGTTACATATCTCTTATTTCAACCCATTCCCGTGTCATATTCAGATTAAACAGATTTATAGTCTATACAGTAATTACATCTGTTTCAGCTTTTTGAACAACAATTTTACTCTCTCTGTGATTCGTACCTTACAATTTACCTCCACATTTTTGCAAGGTACACATAGTTAACTCATCCAAAATTCTTAAATATAATACCCCACAACAAATATATGCCGAAAATATACATATCCCCACAACGAAAGACCTATTCAAAAATTGTGAACTAAACTTAATATGCAGGTTGAAGAAAAATGCCACCCTTGTAGGTTGCATGCGTTTCTTCATCCAGGTTCGAGACAAACGTTTATCTAACAAAATCAGATCGGGTGCATTTTGAAAAGATGTGAATGAAAATCAGGAGCTGGCAACACTGTCACATCGTGCAGAATATCGGACTATATAGAGGAACGTGACTCACCCCTCACTACTGTCCCAGCTGTTAAGCCCAATGCATAGATCGAGGAGTCACTGGTCTTCCTAACACTGATGACCGCGATACAGAGATGGAAATGGCGCCTGGTGTTGTACCGACTTCTGACTTTTACAGCTCTGAACTGCATGTGCATAAACAAAAATCCCCACAGAAGCGGCACCATGTGCCCTCGGATGATTATGTTCAATGAATGGGGCCACATGATGACGACCAAATGTCCAAATGTCTGACACTCAGAGGTCAGATGGTAAAGTTCCACCATCTCATCCCACGACCACTTTAAATCATAGTGACACACCCTGGGTGGCATTCTTTCTGTGGTGCTGACTCCACCTACATGCTCAGTGGATGACCCAGCAAAGGACACCACACCTGTCCTGAGGAGCCCCTGGGCAGATGATGCAGAGGATGACACCGTGCTACTGCCTGGTGCTGTGGGAGGGATTGTCCCAATTGAAGTGCTGGTCACAGCAGATACACAGTGACCAATAACATGATGGATGCTGCAGCTTGTCCACCATGGACTATTGCTGCCAGAGCAAACTTCACTTTTCTGGCGCACATGGAGACCCAACAATACCAACTGGCTACTCTCAACGACGATAACATCTGTGCATGCCATAAACTGATGATGTTAAAAGATACAATGAACGCAACAGATATAGACATAGCCCTCCTCCAGGAGGTCTATAGCGCGGATTTCGTCAGCCATTTTGAATACACCGCTCATGTCCCCCACGCATCTGCCACCGGCAGTGACATGGCATTCCTTCCGTGTGATGGCTAAATTGCCGAAAATGTCACTTTCCTCCCTGACACGAGAGGCATGTCGGTCAATCTCGATGACATTAGAATCATAAAAACCCACCTGGCCTCTGAACGGGGGCGTCGCCACAAAACAGTCCGCTTTCTTCATGGATATGGTCATGTCCCTATTTATGGGACGTCAGAAAAGCTCAATTTTTGCTTGGTATTTCATCTCCACAATGGCGACAAAGGACCAACTGCCACACTACACTCCATGTGTGGCACTCTCAACCATCACAATCAACCTTTAACTCATGGACACTTAGGGAGTATATACACGACATAGAGAGGATTTCATGTACTATACCAGCCACATTTCTCATGCTCCGTAGTTTGGGAGTCATATGGGCCACTAAAATATGGCCCACTGGCATTTGAACCATGCCACCTATACATGCACTGACCCCTTGCGACGCCAGATGATTTGGAATGGGCGAGGCCTAATGGAAATTGAACATTGCACCTCCACATTTGCTTGAATGCTGACAGCTCGTGGTAGCAACGGGAACATCCTGCGCCTGTTGGCAAGGGGCTTACCCAACAATACTCTTGGTGGCTGCTGTGTGCCAAGTCAGCACTTAGGAAGGCACTGATTGGTCACAGGAGGGAGGTCGACACCTGAAGGCGGCACTCACTAGATTTTTATTGTTGCATTCAGTGTGATTATTATGCAAAGCCATTGCTTCCTGCCCACCAGCAAGCAATGAACCATGTAAGATCGCCACCATGGCATTCATGAGGTGGTACCTTGGAGGGATGGTTGTCTGTGTGCACACCATGGATGGAATGGACCATGAAGGGCCATTGATACATCACATCATAGCTGGGTGCCAGCGTCACCGATAGGCACTGATACATGCTGTAACTTCAGTTGACAGGCACTGTTTCACTATGTAATGTGAGGTCAGACTTGCTCTCTATGCTCACTACAGTCAACAGTTTGTGGACCAACACCATCCCATGGATGCATCAGAGGAGATCTATCACCTTACATACGGGATACTACCACAGGATGTGCAAATGAAATTACATGATGACCATGATGACATGAGAGGGGGGGGGGGGTCACTTGGCTATACTGAACAGCTGCCAGGACCCGATGGCATCCCATTAGATTTCTGCAGAACTTACCACCGCTACAGCCGCTGGCCTGGATGGCCATGTGCTATGGCATATCGCTTGCACTGCAGCTTCCTGGTGTCTTCTTTGAAGGTTTGCTTCTTCCTGTCCATAAAACAAATGGTGGAACTTGTGTCAGTGGCCATCTCCCCCTGTCGCTCCTGAACTCTGACATGAAAATGATTACTCAACTTTTGGCAGAATGCCTCTGAAGATTCGCCTGCTTCGTGGTCTCCCATTGTCAGGTTTCTTTAGGAAGCTATCACAACATTCGGGCTGCCTTATGTCGATACCATGACATAACAGCACTTGCCCGGACATGGTGCATGCCAGGGGTTAGCCTCCCTTGATTTCAGCCAGCCTTTGATAGGGTTGATCACTTGTATGCGGCAGCAGTGATGCGGCCTATGGGACTCCAAGACAGCTTCGTGGAGGTAATAATGTGTCTGCTCTGAGGCGCGATTTCTAAGATCCTGTACAATGGTCATCTTATGCCGCCTGTCCTGTGCAACGACTCGTGTGGCAAGGATGCCTTCTTTACTCAATTCTGTACATTCTCTCCATCAAACAGTTACTTTGTGGCCTCTGCCTCTTCACTGAGCGACTCTTGGCAGACACACTTTTGCTGCACATTCTACTTGGATGGCATCGTTAACATTCACAAATGTTGCATGTTGCCTATAGGACGTGGGCTGCCCCATGAATGTGTCGCTCCGTGCAGTTCTACGATGTGATAAGAAATCTGGTCATTGATCTGTGGCCCTTAACAGATGGAGCTTATTACTCCAGATCCGGGTAGAACTCCTTGTCCATCGACTCCAAACCCTGGACATTCTACAACAGACCCGGTACACTAACGTTTATGTCGTGTCGTGAATCCCTCACGTGGCCCAGACTTTCCCTATCCCACCGTCAGTGGCCAGACGCAAATCAGCGGCATTGAGTTACTTTGTGAGTCAAGGCATGTGATCTAAGGTCAGCTACACTACTGGCCATTAAAACTGCTACACCACGAAGATGATGTGCTACAGACGCGAAATTTAACCGACAGGAACAAGATGCTGTGATATGCAAATGATTAGCTTTTCAGAGCATTCACACAAGGTTGGCGCCGGTGGCGAAACCTACAACCTGCTGACATGAGGAAAGTTTCCAACCGATTTCTCATAGACAAACAGCAGTTGACCGGCGTTGCCTGGTGAAACGTTGTTGTGATGCCTCGTGTAAGGAGGAGAATGCGTACCACCACGTTTCCGACTTTGATAAAGGTCGGATTGTAGCCTATCGCGATTGCGGTTTATCGTATCGCGACATTGCTGCTCGCGTTGGTCGAGATCCAATGACTGTTAGCATAATATGGAATCGATGGGTTCTGGAGGGTAATACGGAACGCCGTCCTGGATCCGAACGGCGTTGTATCACTAGCAGTCGAGATGACAGGCATCTTATCCGCATGGCTGTAACGGATCGTGCAGCCCCGTCTCGATCCCTGAGTCAACAGATAGATACGTTTCCAAGACAACAACCATCTGCACGAACAGTATCAGCCTGGAGTATCAGCTCGGAGACCATGGCTGCGGTTACCCTTGACGCAGCATTACAGACAGGAGCGCCTGCGATGGTGTACTCAACGACGAACCTGGAAGCACTAATGGCAAAACGTCATTTTTTCGGATGAATCCAGGTTCTGTTTACAGCATCATGATGGTCGCATCCTTGTTTGGCGACATCGTGGTGAACGCACAATGGAAGCGTGTATTCGTCATCGCCATACTTGCGTATCACCCGGCGTGATGGTACGGGGTGCCATTGGTTACACGTCTCGGTCACCTCATTCGATCCCTGCGAAACCCTACATTTCAGGAGGATAATGCACGGCCGCATGTTGCAGGTCCTGTACGGACCTATCTGGATACGGAAAATGTTCGACTGTTGCCCTGGTCAGTACATTCTCCAGATCTCTCACCAGTTGAAAACGTCTGGTCAATGGTGGCCGAGCAACTGGCTCGTCACAATACGCCACTCACTACTCTTGATGAAATGTGTATCGTGTTGAAGCTGTATGGGCAGCTGTACCTGTACACGCCATCCAAGCTCTGTTTGACTCAATGCCCAGGTGTATCAAGGCCGTTATTACGGCCAGAGGTGGTTGTTCTGGGTACTGATTTCTCAGGATCTATGCACCCAAATTGAGTGAAAATGTAATCATATGTCAGTTCTAGTATAATATATTTGTCCAATGTATACCCGTTTATCATCAGCCGTTCCAGAGCTCTATTACCTACCTGAGCTATTTCCTTCTTGTATACAGCCACATCCCCACCATGCTTCTCCCTCCATGTCTAGCACCGGCCAGGAGAGTGTATGCCTCACTGCTGTCGCGGCTTCCGCTGAATGTGATTGAAGAAAAGCACCTCCTCATCCGGTGGAAAGCCGCGTGGCGAGCAGTGCACGCACCTACTCTTGCTTCACATGTCCAATCCACCTGGTACGTGATGGCTGAAGCGAAGCAGGTATACCAGTCACGTCTCCACCGAATACATCTGGCAGCATAGCCATTATGTACCGCATGTGGAGTGCAAGACGACGATGGCCATCGACTTGTCAGCGGAGAGGCAGGCCTTTATTCCACCCGATGTTGGCGTTAATCACATGCACGACTCCTGACAGCACCACCTCTTCCCAGACACAGACTGCTTCCTGTAGGTGAAGACCCACTCAGTGACTTCTATTAGCGACCACGCTGTCCACTACCTGTTTGGTGGTGGTGACATATCAGTCCTTGATTTCTGGCAATACTTTACCGACCAATGTTTTACAGTTGTCATGGACGCTAAGTACCAACAATATTACTCCAACTTTCTCCAGAGTGCTTTCCGCAGCAACCTCGTAGCTGGTTCGCTCATGTTTGGAGCACCTGAAATAAGTTCCTCTCCTTCATTTTACAGATTCGATCACCTCACCGGTTATTCACACAGACTTTCGAGAAAACGTGCATCAACAATCTACTCATGTGCCACCACCAAATGGATTTCCTCCCACTGATGTCTAAGGCGATCGCCAGTCTTTTCCAGAACGTGCTGCTAGAACGGAGATGGATTAAAAAAAAGTTTCCTTGTTTCCTCCTTTCCTGTTTTTGGTAGACGTTATTGGGGTCTTTACTGACAGAAGCCAAAGCGTGAAGTCGTGGGGGTTCTTTTGGGGGCACCTTCTTAAGTTTAGCGTATAGTAGCGGTGACATTAGCTTCTCCTTTTCTTGTAGGTTGAGGTATATTCAGGAATGTGAGGAACTCAGAAAAAAAAGAAACGGTTTACGCGTTAGACTACCAAACCGCTGGTCCCTGTTCGACTCTGGGTAATGGCTTTTTTATGTGATATTTAACAAAAGAAAGTAGACTTCTAGGCTATCAAACCCACATCCACCATGGAACTATGGTTCGAATTCTTGTCTGGTTCCTCTTTTGCTTTTTAGACATCCGTTTCCTAGTTTTCGTCGTTTATCAGAAGGGCCCCATTTTGTCACATGACAGTAGCCTTTCACATGACAGGGGGGCACCTTCTTAAGTTTAGCGTATAGTAGCGGTGACATTAGCTTCTCCTTTTCTTGTAGGTTGAGGTATATTCAGGAATGTGAGGAACTCAGAAAAAAAAGAAACGGTTTACGCGTTAGACTACCAAACCGCTGGTCCCTGTTCGACTCTGGGTAATGGCTTTTTTATGTGATATTTAACAAAAGAAAGTAGACTTCTAGGCTATCAAACCCACATCCACCATGGAACTATGGTTCGAATTCTTGTCTGGTTCCTCTTTTGCTTTTTAGACATCCGTTTCCTAGTTTTCGTCGTTTATCAGAAGGGCCCCATTTTGTCACATGACAGTAGCCTTTCACATGAAAGTGGGATCCATTAAACTGCATGCATATGTCTACTAACCGCGTAGTGCATAACCATAATTGGTCCTGTCAAGATCACGTAAGACGTCTTCTCGTTGGTATACACAAACGATGAACACGTGGATATGTTTTTAGTTTACGTGCATCCGATAACTAAGCTGCTGCTGCTCATGCGTATGCTGCACGATACCCTCCAATGCAACATCCTGATAAAAATGGTTTTCGTCGCCTGGAGCAGCGCCTTCGGGAAACCGGTAACCTTCGTCCAAAAGTAACGGACAGAGGTCGTCCAAGGCCTAGACACACTCCACAAACAGAGAACGCGGTTCTTCAAACCGGCCATCAGTTACCTAGGCAAAGTACTCGTGATATTGCAAGGCAGGTGCAGAGATCTCAAAGACTGGTCGTTGAAGTGTTGCACGATGAAGCATTGCATCCATATCATATCCATGCTATGAAGGGCAACAAAACGAGGCGTAGACTATCCTCGACGTACCGCTGTACTGTAAGCGTGCGGCAGATGACAGCCAAAGGGGTCAAGCTATGAAAAGAAATGGCATCTCAGACATCGGACCCTATGGTGGGGTACGTAGACGATATTTTATGCCTCGTTTGTTGCCCTTCATGGCAAGCCAACCTGGGCTTACAGTTCAGAAAGATCATGCACACCATGAGAGTTTCTATTGGTTGTCTTCGTCTTTGACAAACCCTACATTGTCCAGCAGTCCCTTTTGAGAACGTTTGAAGCATTATGGGCAGGGCCTTCCAACCAGCTTGGTATTTTGACAATCTGTCGCGCCAATTGGACAGAATTTGGCGCAATATCCCTCAGGAGGACAGCCAACAACCCCATCAATCAATGACAAGCCGAATAACTGTTTGCATGGGGGCAAGGTCAAATGGTTCAGATGGCTCTGAGCACTATGGGACTTAACTTTTGAGGTCATCAGTCCCCTAGAACTTAGAACTACTTAAACCTAACTAACCTAAGGACATCACACACATCCAGGCCCGAGGCAGGATTCAAACCTGCGACCATAGCGGTCGCGCGGTTCCAGACTGTAGCGCCTAGAACCGCTCGGTCACACTGGCCGGCTAGGGGCAAGTAAAATTTGTTTATGTCCATTAGTTGGTGACGGACCTAAAACATTAATGGCCAAAATTCAAAGCAAGAGCAACAGCCAGCATGAGTAATCAAGAAATAGATAGCCTCAGTGTAGCAAAGCAGCTTAAATCACCACAGAAACGAAGGTAATCAGGAGAGCAGCTGGCAAGACCAGATGATGATGATGATGATGTTTGGTTTGTGGGGCGCTCAACTGCACGGTTATCAGCACCCATACAAATTTCCAACCTTTGCTCATGCCAATCTCGCCACTTTCATGAATGACGATGAAAGACACACAAACACCCAGTCATCTCGAGGCAGGTGAAAATCCCTGACCCCGCAGGGAATCGAACCCGGGACCCTGTGCTCGGGAAACGAAAACGCGACCGTGAGACCACGAGCTGCGGACGGCAAGACCAGAAAAGATGGAGTTAGAAAGGAAGGAATACGAGAAGAGACTAAGCAAAAGAAAGCAATAGATGTGGTGGTTTGGGAGTATCAGTCGACACAGTATGAGCAAGTTAAGAGAATCGAAAGGAATAAAGAGCTAAAAAATTTTGAAATACATGTGGAGGGTGGAGCTCGATGAGGAAGATCCCGCATTGCATAGGAGGACATGGTCAAGAAACTGGGACAAAGCCATGGAAAAACAATCATGAAAATGAAGAGGTTTTGCGAGAATAGAGTGGAATGAAAGAAATGGATGCAGCGAGGTTACGTCAGTGCTTGAAACCATAAGGGAACTGAAGAAGAATAATTAATTCGCCTACGTTCTATGGGAGGTCTCTCTTTTATCATTATTTTTTTCAACTGCTTAGCATCTAAAACTAAACGTACAGACGTGTCTTGTCTTCTTGAAAACTACTATAGGATTGTAGTACTCTTTTCTGCATCTTTCAATCATTTTCCGGCTCAACATACCATGTAGTTCAGTTCTAACAGCTCCCTTATCTGTCAGTGCCATAGCATATCGTCTAACCCTAACATTTCGTGTAGTTCCACCATGAGTGAATGCTCCAGATCTACCACCTTCCCAATTAATAACTGATATAGTTCTGTTTTCTTCAATTTCATTAACGGCTTTTGTATTATGCACTTTGTTTCCTATTTCTTCCTGAACCTCCATCTCACCCATTAAACACTGAGCCCCATGCAAGCTTGGCACGAAATCATCATCATTAAGTCTACTTCTGAATTTAATTCTCTTCCTTCCTCCTCCAGCTTTCAACTCCAGCATCTTGTCTTTACAGTCAATGTATGTGTCATATATACCTTAGAAACCTGTGCCCAACACTACATTTATACTCAAATTTGGTACCAGAAGAAATACATTATACAACTCGTTACTGGCTTACTATAATTCCCAGTAATGTTCTTCAGTCTCACTCCTGTTACTGGAAATTCAACTTTGTTTCTTATTCTTAACATACAAAAATTCTTTACTATTCTGCAAATGTAATTCCCAGTATCCACCAAAGCAGTTTCACTGATTACTCCCACTTTAATATTCATTACAAGTCAACCCTTTCAATAAAATTGTATTTTAATTTCGTTCCAGATAAAACATCCTCCTCTACCTCATGTACACAGTCTTTCATCTTTGTACCCATTCGATTTTCACTAAAGGGTCCAATATTACCATCACCTGCAAATATTAAATTAAAGGCTTCTTTAATTTCTGAATTTTCTACACTTAACGCCCTTAGCTTACTGGCAACACTATATTTTTCTCCCTCCCTTGTTTCTGGTATTAATTGCTGGTAGAATTCTGTAAAGTCTACCCAATCCTTAAATTCAGGGTTACAGTCATCTTTATCTATTAGATATTTAATTCACTCTCACGCATACCCATATGCTTTCATCACTAACAATCAGGGAAGTTTGAATTTCGTTGTTATCCTCACAGATTCAATTTTTTTTCCTTTATGGAGATTCGGTTCCCCCCGAAGAGGACAGGCTGGAAGCAGCTTAGTACGCCACTCTTCAGCCTACAGAATTTTTAAAACATAAGAAGAAGATAATAAACAATAAATGCAGGCGATAAAAACAGTGACTTAAATTGTAAAATGGTGGAAGTTAAAACATAAAACAAAGGGTTGGCGATGCTAATAAAATACGCAGGAAGCAGACAAGTAAAATAGTAGACAGACAATTAAAAAAACGTGGCGACAGTCTGGTTTCTGTTCGCAAGAGGTATAAAAATCACTCCCAGCGACAGTATGATTTCCGTTCGCAACACTTCGGAAAAGACGCACAACACGTAACACTCACTTGAAACACTGCACTAAAAAGTTAGCACGAAGATGACACACCTCAGCCAAGGGCAGATAGGGGGTACCTGGACAGATGCGGGGAAAAAAAGGGGGGAGGAGAGGAAAAACGAAGTCAGGGGGGGAGGGGGACGACGCAGGGAGAGGACTCGTAAGGGGGGCAGGGCAGACACGGGAGGGAGTGGGGAAAGGCAGAGGAGGGGAATGCAAAAGGACTCGGGGGGGGGGGGGGGGGAGAAGGGAGGCAGAGAGAGGGTAGGCAGAGAAAAAACAGGATGGAAGAGGGGGGAGAGGAAGCCTGGGAAAAGGAAAGAGGAAGGGAGGGGAGATGAGGATCAGAGTTGATAGGACAGATAAATAGAGGGGGAGAGGGCATCATCTGGGAGGGGGAGTCGACAGAAGCCACATTGGGAAGAGAGATGAAGGGTGTAGAGGTGGAGGGTAAGGGGGACACAACGGTGACGGCGCGTCAGAGGGCGGGGGTTATAGAGGAGAGGAGCAACTGCGGGATGAGGGGGAACATATTCCATTATTTATTGCATTACTATTCTCCAAGCTACCTTTCACCATCATAAGTACACACTCTGTCCTCAATAATTCAAAATCTTTATCCCCATTAAACATTTCTTTGAAAACATGTTTAAATGAGTGGCGTTTAATAAGTACTGTAACACTTTTTTCTCGACCAGTTTTGATTAAAAAATGCGAAATTTGTTGTGGGCATGATGGAATATTCCAGCTTTAGCCCCTATAGTTTCATGAAGTTCCGATAGGTGGGGGAGCTGTATGTAGTCTTCAAAATGACGTCTGTAATGGAGGTCTTTTCCAAGCATTGAGTTTCTTGAGGTGGAAAACCAGAGAGTCACAGATATTCATAGGTGCTTCCAAAGTGTCTACAGAGACCTGACAGTGAACAAAAGCACGGTGAGTTGTTGGGCTAGGCACAAGGGCGTGCCGACCTATCATATATCCCAGCCACACAGAGCTGTGACTCCTGCAATGTTGGAACGTACGGACACTTCCATTCGAGGTGATCGATAGATCACAATCAAACACCTCGCTGCTCAACTGTACATCCCTGTTGATAGAGCTGACAGACTCCTCCACCAGTTGTGGTACCCAAGGGTGTGTGCCCACTGGGTTCTTCGCCGCCTAACACAAGACCATAATGAACTTCCTTGTGTTTGGCCCGATGAAGCATGCACTCCACGGGATTCAGTACGTGGATGATGGCAGGGTTATTGATGCAGCAAAACGTTGGCTCTGACGTCGACCATTAGAGTGGTACAATGTGGGTATATGGCCCTCCCAGAAAGGTGACATAAGGCTGTCACACTGAATGGAGTTTATGTTCAAAAATAAGGTTTTGTAGCCAGTAGAGTGGGGAATAATATGGTGTGTTGGAACCCTGAATAAAACCAACCTGATTTAAGAAAAAAAAATTGCGTTAATAATTGAACGTTCCTCGTATTCATAATTCTTTTTACTTAGCTCTCTGATCTGCCTAGCATAATCATGCTTACTAAGTCACTTGGCCGTGGCTACCGAATTATTTGAATGAAAATCACCCTCCTTCTTACTCTCCCAAGGTTCAAAAAATAAATGCTCTTGCCCAACTACTTCATTCATACCGTTTGGCACAGAATGTGCCTCATTATGATTTATAGCATCACTAGCAACTTCTACCACAAAACCAAACTCTGCAGCTCTGTTCTGCACATTACAGCCACCATTAACAAAACCATCTGATGCAGCAGCCACTGCCTTCTCACAATTAAACTCACCTACATCGCTGGAATATGTATGCTCTTGTTTATCTCTACCCTTAAAACCACTAGATTCACTCTCTATTGCTTGCACATAATGCACTTGGACTTCCACAGAGGTGTATTTCATTTTACCTAATTTAATGTTATTACCGTTGCAATCCGTACTCTCCTTTACAACACTTTAGCATACACTTACTTCTCCAGGCTGCATAGCGATTCCGATTCACTATATAATATGGATGCCAAATCAACACTGTTTTCTTTTGAATTCATAACACTCTATTCCTTTCATTCAACCAACACCCTAATATTAATTTCTCTCCCTTGATTCCCTGCTTCTTTGCAAACTTTCTTCTGAGTACAATTCCTTTTACCATGCTCCTAAAAACGAGCCTCCAAATAAATCATCACTTCCCAAAACTGCCTTCTTTCTTCCCTACTTCTTTACTTTTACAATTATTGTAAAACAAAATGGAATAAAATTCATTTTTGGAAGGTGACCGTCA
This sequence comes from Schistocerca nitens, assembly GCF_023898315.1. Lineage (NCBI taxonomy): Eukaryota > Metazoa > Arthropoda > Insecta > Orthoptera > Acrididae > Schistocerca > Schistocerca nitens. Next base: position 386,194,039 of record NC_064616.1, read on the forward strand.
ACAGACGTTAAGTAATGTATAAAATGCATATTTGAACCATCAGCTGCTTTTGTTTTAAACCCAAATATCAACCGATTTCAGTCTTGGACCATCACGGATAAGTGTTAAAATTATTTAAGCCACCACATTATATTAGTCATTACTTATTTAATGTGCAATGCATGCCATGAATATGAATATACGATACAGGACTTTTAGAAGTAAACATACGAATACTAAATGTACACAAAGAAGCTGATGGTTCTAATGTGCATTTTATACAGAACAAAATTCAGTTTTTAAGAATACTGTCCATGTGGCCCTCTGTTATTTAGTTCCACTATCCCAGCTCTGTTTTCATACACTGGCTTTGGTTCATTCCTATAATTATTCTGCCATATGACTCTTTGATTCGTATTCTCATCACTAAACCTTCCCCAGTTTCTTCTCCAATCGTCATCTTGACTCCTATTTCTATTCTGATTCTATTGGTTGTTGCCCCCAATTTTTACCATTCCTATTATTTTGGTAATTCCTCTGACTAATTCCCTGATTATTATCCCAAAAGCTCTGTTTATTGCACGTTAACTGATCCATCTTCTCCATAGAATGTAAAGAACTTTCAAGGGAATCAGTAGGACAACATAGTAACTCCCCCTGCAAACTTTCAGGCAACCTCCTTTTCAATGTGTAAATTTCCGTTAGTATTTCCAGTGGTTTCTGTAAACGTGCCAGTTTTTCAATTTTTCCTGAATGTGCCCCCCTTGTACACTGGCCCATTAAGAAACTCATTTTGCAATCTTCATTGCTTGGCTGGACTCCAGTATCTATTTGAAAGTAACTGTTCAAATACAGTACAACATATGAAGTGAATGAACCAGCACATCGATTTGCCCATGTCTGAGCAGAACCGTTTAGTAATCTCTTAACAAACTGAATTCTGCTTTAATCACTCATCCTTTCAACAGTCCTTGCATTCTGCAAGGAAATCCACAGCGTGGTACTTGCTTTCACCTGAAAAATTTTTGCCACACAGTACCTGCATCATATGCCACTCTACTCTTCCAGAAGAACTGCATAATTCTAGATACCTAATTCTACTGTTAACTTTGTTTATGTCGACTTTACTCTTTACGGTAACAGAAACCACATCTTCTGTTTCCTTTCTTAGATTGCCAGCTCAAAGGTTTAATACATCATTACTAGCCACAACCTTTCTCTCCATATCAATTAGAGCCTGCTTGTCCTTCGTCCCTTGGGTTTCGCAACTGCTTATCTCAGTCGATTTCACCTCGCACTTGGGCCTAAACCGTATCAATTCTCACAAACATATTCCTTTCTACCTTCCCAAACTTAGCGATTAAATCCGCCTGTTTGTTGTCCAAACGACCAGCTCTACCACCCAATGTTGTTGTTGTTGTGGTCTTCATTCCAGAGACTGGTTTGATGCAGCTCTCCATGCTACCCTCTACTGCGCAAGCTCCTTCATCTCCAAGTACCTACGGCAACCTACAGCCCTCTGATTCTGCTTAGTGTATTCATCTCTTGGTCTCCCTCTACGATTTTTACCGTCCACGCTGCCCTCCAATACTAAACTGATGATTCCTTGATGCCTCAGAACATGTCCTACCGATCGAGCCCTTCTTCTAGTCAAGTTGTGGCACAAATTCCTCTTCTCCCCAATTCTATTCAGTACCTCCCCATTAGTAACGTGATCTACCCATCTAATCTTCAGCATTCTTCTGTAACACAACATTTCGAAAGCTTCTATTCTCTTTTTGTCTAAACTGTTTGTTGTCCATGCTTCACATCCATACATGGCTACACCCCATACAAATACTTTAGAAAGGACTTCCTGACACTTAAATATATACTCGCTCTTAACAAATTTCTCTTCTTCAGATAAGCTTTTTTGCCATTTCCCGTCTATATTTTATATCCTCCCTACTCCGACCATCGTCAGTTTTTTTGCTTCCCAAATAGCAAAACTCATGCACTACTTCAAGTGTCTCGTTTCGTAATCAAATTCCCTCATCATCACCTGTTTTAATTCCATTATCCTCGTTTCGTTTTTGTCGATGTTCACCTTGTATCCTCTTTACTGTCTCGGACAGAATTACAATGTCATCGGCAAACCTCAAAGTTTTCATTTCTTCTCCATGGATTTTAATTCCTACTCTAAATTTTTCTTTTGTTTCCTTAACTGCTTGCGCAATATTTAGGTTGAATAACATCGGAGATAGGCTACAACCCTGTCTCACTCCCTTCCCAACCACTGTTTCCCTTTCATGCCTCTCCACTCTTACAACTGCCATCTGGTTTCTGCACAAATTGTAAATAGCCTTTGGCTCCCTGCATTTGACCCCGACCACCTTCGGAATTTGAAAGAGAGTACTCCAGTCAATGTTTTCAAAAGCTTTCCCTAAGTCTACAAATGCTAGAAACATAGGTTTGCCTTTCCTTAATATATCTTCTAAGATAAGTCGTAGGGTCAGTATTGCCTCACGTGTCCAACATTTCTACGGAATCCAAACTGATCTCCCCCGAGGTCGGCTTCTATCAGTTTTTCCATTCGTCTGTAAAGAATTCGTGTTAGTATTTTGCAGTCGTGACTTATTAAACTAATAGTTTGGTAATTTTCAAACCTGTCAACACCTGCTTTCTTTGGGATTGGAATTATATTCTTCTTGAAGTCTGAGGGTATTTCCCCTGTCTCATACATCTTGCTCGCCAGATGGTAGAGTTTTGTCGTGGTTGGTTCTCTCAAGGCTGTCAGTAATTCTAATGGAATGTTGTCTACTCGCGGGGCCTTGTTTCGACTTATATCTTTCAGTGCTCTGTCAAACTCTTCACGCAGTACCATATCTCCCATTTCCATTTTCATCTACGTCCTCTTCCATTCCTATAACATTGCCCTCAAGTACATCGCCCTTGTACAGATCCTCTATATATTCCTTCCATCTTTCTGCCTTTACTTCTTTGCTTAGGATTGGCTTTCCATCTGAGCTCTTGATATTCATACAAGTAGTTCTCTTTTCTCCAAAGGTCTCTTTAATTTCCCTGTAGGCAGTATCTTTCTTAACCCTAGTGATATATGCCTCTACATCCTTACATTTGCCCTCTAGCCAGTACTTCCTGTCGATATCATTTTTTAGACGTTTGTATTCCTTTTTGCCTGCTTCATTTACTGCATTTTTATATTTTCTCCTTTCATCAATTCAGTTCAATATCTCTTCTGTTACCCAAGGGTTTCTTCTAGACCTCGTCTTTTTATCTATTTGATCCTTTGCTGCCTTCTCTATTTCTTCTCTCAAAGCTACCCATTCTTCTTCTACTGTATTTCGTTCCCCATTCTTGTCAATCGTTCCCTAGTGCTCTCTCTGAAACTCTCTACAACCTCTGGTTCTTTCAGTTTATCCAGGTCTCATCTCCTTAAATTCCCAACTTCTTGCTGTTTTTCAGTTTTGATCTACAGTTCACAACCAATAGAATGTGGTCAGAGTTCACATGTGCCCATGGAAATGTCTTACAGCTTAAAACCTGGTTCCTAAATCTCTGTCTTACCTTTATACAGGGCGAGTCACTAACTATTGCCATCAAGAAAATCTCCGAAAGTATGATGGGAACTGAAAAGTTTGTGGGACAAAAGTTGCATGGGACAATGGGGTCCATAATATGGCTTTGACTTTTTTTTTGCTAAATGGGGTCGCTTCAGAGATATAAAGGTCAACTTTGTTTTTTTTAAAAATGGGATGCTGTAGTTTGGTACTTATTTTTTGATAGCGGCTATCGAGACGAATCCAATGATGTGTGACAGTAATGCCTTTGAAGGTCAACGGAGGTCAAAACGGTGGCATGAACGTCCATTTACAGAAGGTGTTCGAAGTTATGGTCATTGGTATCAATGTAGTGCTGCAATCTTCTTATCATGGATTGAGTGGTATTCCCTATCACATCGGCACTTATTGAAGCACATGCTCTGACAATTATCTCTCGCATATCTTCAGGTGTAGTTGGAATGTCTTTATAAACGATGTCTTTTACGAATACCCCCAACAAAAAAATCCAGAGGCGTCAAGTCTGGCGAACGAGCCGGCCACGACACATCTCCTCCGCGGCCAGTACAACGATTTGCGAATTGTCTCTGCAACCAATTTCTAGCCGTCAGCGAAAAATGTGCCACCACCCATCGTGTTGATACCACATTCTGTTCCTTGTTCCTAAAGGTATTTCTTCCAATAACAAACCTAACGTTTCTTGCGAGAATGTGGTGTATTTCCTACCATTAAGATTTTCTTCGATAAAATAGGGGTGTATAATTCTGTCCTCCATAATCCCACACCACAGAATCATCGACCATAGTTTTTGGTATGCAACTTGCCGCAGCCGAAATGGATTTTCAGTTGCCTAGTAATGCATGTTATGCAAATTAACATATCCATGGTTCGTGAATGTAGCCTCGTCAGTAAATAAAGTCAAATTAATGAATGTGTCATCCCTCTGAATCTGAAGTTGAGCCCATCGGTAGAACTCAATGCGACGAATAAAATGCGTACCAGTTAATTCTTGGTGGAGACTGATATGGTAAGGATGATATGTACGGCGATGCAAAACACGAACAACAGTACTCTGGCTCATGCCAGATTCCCTTGCGATTTGACGCGAACTAACACAGGGATCTCAAACCACAGTGGCAAGAGTACCAATTTCCGTTTCCTCACTTTCCTTTGCCGGATATGTTTCCGATGCGTTAGAGATCCAGTTCTCAACTTATCATACACATATTTACATGTACGACGTGTAGGGTGAGTTCGTCGAGGATATCTTTCAGCGTATAAGTCTCTAGCTCTCACTGAATCTTGTTGGCATCCTCAGTAAATGAGAAGAATGTCGACTTGTCCTTCAGAGGAAAACATCATTGGTTGGTTGGTTGGTTTTTGGGGAAGGAGACCAGACAGCGTGGTCATCGGTCTCATCGGATTAGGGAAGGATGGGGAAGGAAGTCGGCCGTGCCCTTTCAGAGGAACCATCGCGGCATTTGCCTGGAGTGATTTAGGGAAATCACGGAAAACCTAAATCAGGATGGCCGGACGCGGGATTGAACCGTCGTCCTCCCGAATGCGAGTCCAGTGTCTTACCACTGCGCCACCTCGCTCGGTTGAAAACATCTTTCACATGCGCTTGATTCAACGATAATAGTCTTACCGTTCCTATTGGTGTTTTATTGCGAAACCGTCGAATGGTGTTTACATGTCAATGGCTCGTTAGATGGATTTACTATTTACACGATATACGAGAGAGAATTGTCGGAGCATGTGCGTCAATAAGTTTCAAAGTTGTAAGGAACACCACTCAATTTATGTTAAGAAGATTGCAGCACTGCATTGATACCAATGATTATCACTTCGAACACCTGTAAATGGACATTCATGCCACCTTTTTGAGCTTCGTTGACCTTCAAAGACCTTACTGTTACACATCATTGGATTCGTCTCGATAGCCGCTAACAAAAAATAAGTACCAAACCATAGCATCCCATTTAAAAAAAAAAGTAGACCTACGTATCTTTGACGTGACCCCAACCTAGCAACAAAAAGCCAACGTCATATTATGGCCCCTGTTGTCCCATGCAGAGTTTGTCCCACAAACTTTTCAGCTCCTATCACATTTTCGGAGTTATTCCAGGTGGCAATAGTTAGTGAAGCACCCTGTATAATCTATCTGAAACTTTCCAATGTCTCCATGCCTCTTCCACGTGTACATCCTTCTTTCATGATTCTTAAACCATGCGTTAGCTATGGTTAAGTCATGCTCTGTGCAAAATTCTACCAGGCGGCTTCCTCTTTCATTCCTTACCCACATTCCATATTCACCTACTACTTTTCCTTCTCTTCCTTTTCCTACTATCGAATTCCAGTCCGCAAGGACTATTAAATTTTCGGCACCCTTCACCATCTGAGTAATTTTTATTATCTCATCATACATTTCTTCAATCTCTTCGCCATCTGCGGAGTTAGTTGGCATATAAATTTTTACTACTGGGGTAGGCGTCGGTTTCTTGTCTGTCTTGGCTACAGTAGAGCGTTCACTATGCTGTTTGTAGTAGCTTACCCGCACTCCTATTTTTTATTCATTATTAAACCTACTTCTGCATTACCCCTATTTGATTTTGTATTTATAACCCTGTATTCACCTGACCAAAAGTCTTGTTCCCCCTGCCACCGAACTACACTAATTCCCACTATATCTAACTTTAACCTATCCATTTCCCTTTTTAAATTTTCTAACCTACCTGTCCTATTATGGGATCTGACATTCCACGCTCCGATCCGTAGAACGCCGGTTGTGTTTCTCCTGATAACGATGTCCTCCTGAGCACTCCCCGACCGGAGATCCGAATGGGAAACTATTTTACTTCCACAGTATTTTACCCAAGAGGATGCCATCTTCATTTATCCATACAGAAAAGCTGCATGCCCTCGGAAAAAATTACAGCTGTAGTTTCCCCTTTCTTTCAGTCGTTCGCAGTACCAGCACAGCAAGGCCATTTTGGTTAATGTTACAAGGTCAGATCAGACAATCATCCAGACCATTGCCCCTTCAACTACTGAAAAGGCTGCTGCCCCTCTTCAGGAACCACAAGTTTGTCTGTCCTCTCCACAGATATACATCCGTTGTGGTTGCACCTACGGTATGGCTATCTCCATGGCTGAGGCACGCAACCCTCCCCACCAAGGGCAAGGGCCATGATTCATGAGGGAAGCTACCACCCAAAGAACACTTGAAATTACCCATAAAATTATCTATTTAAGTTTTCATTTCATCTCTTACGCTACCCATAGAATTATCAATTTTAATCTCCATAGGATTTTAAAAATTACCCTTGGACTCATCTCCTACTAAGCATTTATTTCGTATTCTTTCCCTTGTTTCTTCCTGCCTCTGAAGGCTCTGAGGCACATGCCCACTAGCCATGGACCCACTATCACTTGGTGACTTCTTAATATCGTGCTCCATCGCTGTGGCTAACGAGAGAGCTGAATTACAAAATGAAACTGAACTTTTTGTTGCGACCGTGACTGAGCTGCTATTCTTGCTGTTGCAGTAGGCTGCTCCGCTGTGCATTCGTGCGTGTGGAACAGCTGTGGGCTGCTCCTGTCGGCTGCTAGTCGTCATCGTCATTTTTGTGCGCATTAACCCCCTGAACTAATGAGGCACATTTACGTACATTTCATTAACAACCTATTTATCAAACTGGAACAGCACTGAGCCTAGAGAACTAACAGTAGTCACAGAATTGAATAATAAAAGCCATCAAAAAATACAGTGGCATTCCAACTTATTCGTTATTTAAGCTACAATAATTTACTTATGGTAAAATTTGTCTGAATGATCTACTTATTCGTATAATTACCCACACAGTAATTTCTTAGAATAATGCCCATCTCTACTTGCCACTACACTTTACGCTTACTTTCACTTTCCTTTCATTGCAGTTCATATTACCAACTTTGGCGAGTCCTATTACCGCATTTGCTCGATTTACTCCCTAAAGCCTACGGTGTAGCTGGACTGAAGTTCTTTTGTTAATTACAAACGAAGTTGAAAATTATAGTCTGCTGTCACGCTCCTCAACATAAATATTTCTAATTTATTCTGTCCAAAATATGTCTTAATGTTAGTGCGATCTTAGCAGCAGACTGAATGCGAGCATTATTTCATCAGTTATTCTTACAGGGTGACAATTATTGAACTATATGAAATAAATTCGTCATAACTTCTGAACGGTTTGCGTTAGGATGTTCAAACTGCACGGTTGGCCGCAGGGCATGATGGGAATTAGTTTGTGCATGCGCACGCACCTTGCGACGAAGCCCACATTCATTTGGATGGGTTCGTGAATAAGCAAAATTGGCGCATTTGGGGACTGAGTATCCGAATTTCACGATCGAGAATTCTCTTCACTCTCAACGGATGACTGTGTGGTGTGCAATGTCCAGTCACAGAATATAATCGGTGCGATATTCCTTGGCGGCACGGTGTCTACCGAACGGTACGTGAAGGTTTTGGAAGATGATTTCATCCCCATTTGTGCAAAGTGACCCTGATTTCGACAAGATGTGGTTCATGCAAGATGGAGCTCGACTTCATCGAAGTAGGAGAGTGTTTGATGTCCTGAAGGAGCACTGGGCACTGCATTCTGGCTCTTGGGTACCCAGAGGCCTCTGGCATGGGCCTCGATTGGTCGCCATATTCTCCTGATCTGAACGCATGCAACTCCTTTTTGTGGGGCTATATTAAAGACAAGGTGTAGAGCAATAACCCCAAAACCACTGCTGAGCTGAAAACAGCCATTCAGGAGGTCATTGACAGCATCGATGTTCCGACATTTCAGCAGGTCATGCAGGATTTCGCTATTCGCCTGCGCCACATCATCACCAATGATGACAGACATATCGAACATGTCATAACCTAAATCCGAATGTCTGTAGTGACGATTACATGTTGAGTAAAGTGTGTGTCGGTTGGAATAGTTATGCACGATGTACATGCAATAGTGTGAAATCCAGCATACCGGCAAATGCAGTCAAATTGTATCGTATTTGATGTTAGTACTACAGAATACAAGACATCAACGATTTAGGTGGTAGAGACCGGAACTCGGTATAAAGGCAGTCGGCTCTATGCGGTGTTAGTGTGTACGTACGTGCCTTTACTGCAGATAGAAAACAGAGGCCACTAATGACAGAGCATGTTGTATACATCAACAACGTTTGTGACAATGCCACGAGGAAAATAGTTATAATGTGATGTCGTGTGACTACGGCCTCCCGCCGGGTAGACCGTTCGCCGGGGGCAAGTCTTTCGATTTGACACCACTTCGGAGACTTGCGCGTCGATGGGGGATGAAATGATGATGATTAGGACAACACAACACCCAGTCCCTGAGCGGAGAAAATCTCCGACCCAGTCGGTAATCGAATCCCGGCCCTTCGGGCTGACATTCTGTCGCGCTGGCCATTCAGCTAACGGGGGCGGACTATAATGTGATAGAAAAGCAAAAGTCGGTAAGTACAAGGAAATGGGACTCCACTAGTCAGATTTCCAAGAATGTGAACTCCTCAAGAACAGTGACTGATAATTCCGTTACACTAGACGCACGATATGGAAAGAACGGAAAATGTGGGCATAGTAGAAAAATTATCTGAGCCATCGAAAGCGTTACTTCTGAGCAAATCAAGAGCCACAAACCGTTATTCTTCTCAACTTGTTGCTGATTTCCAGTAGCCAGCAACTGCCAGACATGTACGATAAATTTTGTCACCTGACAAACATCTTGCATTCGAAAAACGATTGCAGGAACCCCCTCTATCACCCATACATAAACAGACTAATATGCTGAAAAACATACTCATAGACTTCAGAATGGTATAAAGTGAGCCTCAGTGAGGAGAAGAAGTTTAATTTAGATGGGCAGGCTGGATTTCAGTATTATTGGTCTGATCTGAAAACAGAGCAGCAGGTCAGAAACAACAGAAATTTTGATGGTGAAAGTGTTATGATTTGGGCAACCTTCTGTGTTAAAGGTAAATCATACATTGCTTTGCTGAACACTAGACTGAACTCTAACAAGTAAACTGAGATGTGAGAGACAGAATTGATTAGAATCTATGAGGACCTAGGGAATTAAAGTCTAACGTTTCGAAAAGATAATGCATCTGTGTATGTTTCTGCTACAACAAAAAAGTGGTTTGAAGATAAAGATATTGATGCCTTGCCCTGGCTTGCACATAGCCTGGATTTGAACACTGTGGAAAACCTCTGGGTCATACGTGGAAGGCACGTTTAGTGCAATGGAAAGTAATTTGAAGGCATATGTGAGCTGAAAAGAGCGAGACGAGAAGAGTGGGCGACAATTTCACTGCAAGAACTACAAAACTTAACAAAATCCATACCGAAGAGAATGGTTGAAGTAAAAGGAAAGAACAGAGGTTGGACAAAGTACGAACAATGCAATAACATAACAGGAAACTTAGTGCCTTTAAGTCAGTTTCCACCCAGAAAATGCAAATGCCTTATTTTGTTATTCGTGTTATGAAAGAAACAACGTAATTCCGTCATGAGTGTTCATGTCTTGTATGTATCTGCTACTTTCGTAATAAATTCGATACATGTATGCTTCAGACATTTTATTATTACTTTCGTGAAGCCCTGTCTATATATTCATTTCCACTGCTGTACATGCCCATACTTAGTCGCTGTGATAACACTTTGTGAATCTCAGGTATATGAAGTCATGTGTTATTTGCGCTGCTGAAGTTTGTTAATTTTCTGTGATAAGTGATCAACGTTACAAACATGTTTTCTTCTTTTGGGACAGGTGCCACAGTCCGACAAAATCTGCGATATTACGACATTTCTAACTTCGACTGTATTTATTGTTTGTTTTTCGCTGTTAGCCGGTTTCAAACTGGCTATTATGCGGTAATTGATGTGCATGAGCAAGGGCCATCAAGCTGTCCTACTACTAGTATATAGCGGGCAAATATAAAACTTACGGCATGTAGTCATGTGTACAATTAGTGTATAACACCAATGTAGTAGCTTAAACAAGAATACTGCACAGTGCGAGTCAATTAAAATAAAGTAAATTGACATTTCACCAGAAAGTAATAACATCAGCAAATAACTGCACATAGTCTTTTTTTCGTTTGTATCAACACAGCAGCAACATACACGTTTGTATGTTTACAGAACTCGTCAGCCTGACAGAAAAGCACAAAAAAATAACACTTAGGCCAGGGACTACAGTGTATGACTAGCAGCCCACGAATTCAAATAGACACGGGAGCTGCTAACAAATTAATTCTTTCAGTGCGCCATTACTACATATATCTCGTGAACTTTCATTAAACAGAAAGGTTAAAGGTCTATACATTGATTCACTTGCTCAGATGTTTTTGCAAAGCCGTTCGCAATTTAATTCTACTAATTTGTCACGCTGCATAGGGGGACGTGTCTTTATGCCACCGAATGGGGATTTTAACAGATGTGATGCACTGGGTGAGTATCAACCAATGATCATTCTACAGGAAACTTGAAATACCATCCACTATCAGATTTGTGAAGAACTGTGGGTAGAAGAGTTGAAAAATCACAGCATACAGCAGGATTTTACGTCTAATGCGTTATTTCTGAATAGAATTTAAAACGTAGAAAAAGTTGCTAGTGGTACGAGAAAATTTCGATATCGTCTTGGGGAGGTCTGTGTTGTAGGTTTATGCACACTGTGCGGTAACAAACGTACAAGAACTCAACCTGTCGTTTGAATGTACGACAAAGAAAGTCAATCGACGTCTAACATTTTGTGACACAGTATTAGTAATTGGGTGACGGATGGTCGGCATCATACTGATTCAAAATAGATATTAGAACTTATAAAGGAAAGATGAACCTCAGAAAACAATTTTGTCTTTGTAATAATCGGAAATCGCTGAGTCATTCTGTCATACAAGTTAAAATTTCCCGACCAGAAACGAGAAATGGTTCAAATGACTCTGAGCACTAAGGAACTTAACATATGAGATAATCAGTCCCCTAGAACTTAGAACTACTTAAACCTAACTAACCTAAGGACATCACACACATCCATGCCCGAGGCAGGATTCGAACCTGTGACCGGAGCGGACGCGTGGTTCTAGACTGAAGTGCCTAGAACCGCTCGGCCACATCGGCCGGCAGAAATGAGAAACAATTGCATGTAAGCGTAATGTTGGACACTACTTCAATGTTTAGAGAGTGTTGCTGATACTACACAACGCAAGGCGTTAGTGTGAGATCGTACAAGGCAACAACTGTGGACCAGTAAACGCACTCTAAACAAATTCGAGTTGTACTGGTATTATACCGCGATGAGCCGTGTACGAAAAATGATTTAATTAATTTGTAAGGCTCTTGTAAAGTGTTGGATGTCTATGGTACAGCGTAACGTTGCTAGCATTAGTAAAAACATCATACAGACATGTAGGGAAACGATGGGCTAAAACTGGACTCGATAACGAGATATGTTTGTGCAACAGTTTTATATACCGTCTCTGGGACACGATCCTTAATATGTGAGGTTAACACCATGACTGATGTGATACGGGAGCATGACGTGAAAAATAGATTGCAACACTAGTTGTAAGACTTGGAAGTGTTCTCTTTAGGGGCTCAGAGCAGTGATGCACATCCGTAATACTTGTACAATTTGAAATGTTGTGTCTTAAATTCGAGGGTGGTTAATAATTGATAAGCAAGGAAGGGCCGCATCTGACGACGCACAAATTCGTCACTGAAACTTGATTAAGGTACTTGGACTGTTGTAAAACCGAGCGGCAGAAACCATTGTGGCAAAGAGTTCCTCGCCCAGGCCCTTAGGGCCCAAGGGACTTCGACCCGCCGCTCGACTCCATTCAACGCCATGTGGATGCGGTCTGGTGGGACATGTGGTCAGCACACCTCTCTCCCACCCGTTTTGCCGAGTTTATAGACCTTCGAGCCTCTAGTTCTCATTCAAGTGTCTGCTCCATTGATATCAAGAGTCTGAGCCATCCCCTACCAGTCCCCCCACCAAAGAAAAATCCTTGCCAGTACCGGGAATCGAACCCTGGTTCTCCACATGATAGCTAGCTGCACTTCCCACTTTTTAAAAAGAATCTTTCAAGATTTTTTATCTCGTTTTGTTCGTTGCATTTGTTCGGGTCGGACGTCTCATAACACGCGTTGAAGTTCATTGTTGATCCTTTCACTCAGTTTTCTTTATTACAGAGGGCAGCTAACCCTCTGAGCTCCCGTGCCGGCAGACACTCGGATGTGGAGTCGGACGGTAAGAGCAGGCCACCGGAGTGACATGGCAAGCGCTGTTCAAAAATGGTTCTGAGCAATATGGGACTTAACATCTGATGCTAAGGTCGCAGGTTCGAATCCTGCCTCGGGCATGGATGTGTGTGATGTCCTTAGGTTAGTTCGGTTTAACTAGTTCTAAGTTCTAGGGGACTGATGACCACAGATGTTAAGTCCCATAGTGCTCAGAGCCATTTGAACCATTTTGAACTTAACATCTGAGGCCATCAGTCCCCTAGAACTTAGAACTACTTAAACCTAACTAACATAAGGACATCACACACATCCATGCCCGAGGCAGGATTCGATCCTGCGACGGTAGCAGTCGCGCGGTTCCGGACTGCAGCGCCTAGAACCACGTGGCCACCGCGGTCGGCCAAGTGCTGTGGCAGGCGGTGTGGCACAAGGCATGCATGTAACTTGCAACATCGCGTGGAACACACGCCGTGTAATTAAGTAGCTCCAGCTGCACTGATACGACGTAACTGAGTAATACGCCATGACACTGCCAGATGAATGTGGTGTGCTCCAGTTTTTGCCATGCGCCACGTGTGTCCTACTTAGTTTACTAACGTTCGTGCTTTGGTTATGAGATGGTCTCTATACCCAGGAAAATGAGAAACGATCCTGAGCTCAATATTTATTTATGTTAGTCTAGTGGAAAAAAATAAACGTATTTACGCACACAATAGTGCTGAATACAGCAACAGGGAAGCTGAAAATTAAGTATGGGAAAGAATTTCTAATGAAATGTTATAGATGCAGTGACTGGAATTCATTTCATTTGTTTGTGGCATAGAATGAAGGTATACAACTGAACAGAATTACGTAAGGTAGATTTTTAAAAAAACGTCTCTGCAACTCTCTTCACTGTTTTCTGAATATCATGTGGTATCAGTTCCTTTCCGTTTGTACCTACATACATACTTTGTTCTAAAAAGATAATGCTTCACTCGGCCGGCCGGGATGGCCGAGCGGTTCTAGGCGCTACAGTCCGGAACCGCGCGACCGCTACGGTCGCAGGTTCGAATCCTGCCTCGGGCATGGATGTGTGTGATGTCCTTAGGTTAGTTAGGTTTAAGTAGTTCTAAGTTATAGGGGACTGATGACCTCAGAAGTTAAGTCCCATAGTGCACAGAGCCAGCCAATGCTTCACTTGGGCTAAGAAATAAATCATGAAAAATTGTGCTGCACAGACACTGATAGCTTAATTTGTCACATTAAAAATATTTACGAGGATATCAGGAATGATGTCCATACACAGTTTGATACGCCAAGTTTTCCTGTAAGTAACAGACACAATATTCTGCTGCTAAATTAAAAAAGAGATCGCTGTAATGACAGATGAATTGAATGATAAACCTATTACCGAATTTGTCGGTCTACGAGCAAAAATGGATCCACTCGAGACCAAGTCAAGGCGCATAATGCGCACAGAATAGGGTATAACACAATCTTCTCTCAAGTAGCTCATCATCGATGATTACAGGCAATGTGCGTTGGCCTCTGAAGTAAAAACAACTGTGGAGTATGTAATTCAGTCAAAGTGCCATGTGATTTCTGCTGTTAAGCAGCACAAGCTAGGTTTATCAGAACAGGATCACAAGCGATTTATACTTCAGGATAAGATAACTACATTGTCTTGGAGTCACTGCCGCCTGAAAAATTATGATGATGACTGATTTTATTATGAATAATTTAAATACCTGAAAAATATAAAATCGTGCTGTATGTGTGAAATGATGTAAAATCTCTCTCTCTCACACATACACACACATTCTCTCTCTCTCTCTCTCTCTCTCTCTCTCTCTCTGTGTGTGTGTGTGTGTGTGTGTGTGTGTGTGTGTGTGTGTGTGTGTATGTGTGTGTGTGTGTGTGTGTGTGTGTGTGTGTATAAAAAAAATGCAAACGGTAACTTGTAAATTGTCTCACTTGTTTCTAAAAAGGGACAATAATAAATTATTTACAAGGAAGAAGAACTTATCACAACTTTGTTTAGTAATTTAATGGCTAACTTCCTTCCGTTGCGTGAAGCAATTATTTTCTGAAATGTGCAAGTCTAGCATTACCTAGTTTAAAAATATTTGTAGCTACTGTAATGATTTTTGTCACTGGTGTTCTCCTTACAATAATAAATGAGGAACCAAATATACACACATCAGAAAAAGTTTTGAATCACCCCGGTTCCCAGAGCTCCTGAAGATAGACGTTGATTGTGGATATTGTATCACAGACACAGTCACTCTAATTTTTAAGAGATGTCACTAAATCCGCCCAAAGATGCAAACAACCATGCATGAGCAGCGCCTATTAGATGTAGAGGATTCGACAGCCGATCAGTTCCACACATTCCACCAGTAAGAAGGTACACGGCTCGTGTTGTCTGTAGTTCAACCATGCCTAGATGGTCAATACCGCGGTTCGATCGCGTCCCCATTGTTACTTTGGGACAGGAAGGGCTCTGAACAAGGGAAGTGTCCAGGCGTCTCGGAGGAAACCAAAGCGATGTTGTTTGGACGTAGAGGAGATGCAGAGAGACAGGAATTATCTAGAACATGCCTCGCTCAGGCCGCCCAAGGGCTACTATTGCAGTGGATGACCGCTACCTACGGATTATGGCTCGGAGGAACCATGACAGCAACGCCATCATGTTGAATAATGCTTTTCGTGCAGCCACATGACTCAAACTGTGCGCAATAGGCTGCATAATGCGCAACTTTACTCCTGACGTCCATGGCGAGGTCCATCTTTGCAACCACAACACCATGCAGCGCGGTACAGATGGGACCAACAACATCCCGAATGGACTGATCAGGATTGGCATCACATTCTTTTTGTATCCTGTCTGGAAGGCGGCCCGTGGGTAGGAGCAGGAAAAAGTGAAAATCTCTCGGTACTGTAGTGTGAATTTAAATCACCTTTACTTTAGCAACAAGAGTAATACATAACTTTGCCCTGAGGTGCGAAGCTGAAGCGAAGTGTCCCGGCCGTCTGCTCTTCATCAAATGGGCAGACGCTGGAGCGGAGCTCGTAGAGCACAGCACCGGCTAGAGGCCGCTGTCGTCGGTGTCGGTGTCGTAGTGCCAACCTACGCCGTGGCATCGTAGCTATCGATATCACAGTCCTCTTCACCTATCAGTGTCCCATATGGCTTCAACCAGACAATCGCCGGGGACGTGTTTGGACGCAACCCGGTGAGGCTGAACGCCTTACACACACTGTCCAGCGAGTGCAGCAAGGTGGAGCTTCCCTGCTGTTTTGGGTTGGCATTATGTGGGGCTGACGTACGCCGCTGGAGGTCATCGAAGGCGCCGTAACGGCTGTACGATACGTGAATGCCATCCTCCGACCGGTAGTGCAACCATTTCGGCAGCATATTGGCGAGGCATTCGTCTTCATGAACGACAATTCTCGCCACCATTGTGCACATCTTGTGAATGACTTCCTTCAGGATAACTAAACCGCTCAACTAGAGTGGTCAGCATGTTCTCCAGACATGAACCCTATCGAACATGCCTCGGATAGATTGAAAAGGGCTGTTTATGGACGACGTGACCCACCAACCACTCTGAGGGATCTACGCCGAATCGCCGTTGAGGAGTGGGACAATCTGGACCAACAGTGCCTTGATGAACTTGTGGATAGTATACCACGACGAATACAGGTATGAATTAATGCAAGAGGACGTGCGAATGGGCATTAGAGGTGCCGGTGTGTACAGCAATCTGGACCACCATCTCTGAAGGTCTTGTTGTATGGTGGTACAACATGCTATGTGTGGTTTTCATGGGCAATAAAATGAGCGGAAATGATGTTTATGTTGATCTCTATTCGAATTTTCTGTACAGGTTCCGGAAGTCTCGGAACCGAGGTGAAGCAAAACTTTTTTTGGTATGTGTGTTTTGAGGCACTTACTTAAATTACATTGAAGTAATAACTTTTAATTAGTGACTGATCGCAGTAAATGTAATATAAAGCAAGTATGTCTATCTTGAGCGTACTATTACACCCAAAATGCATTCTTACCGTACATAATCATCTTATGAAGTACACTTAAATTATAACCAATAACTTAATGTTTTTCAATGGTTTTGAACCTAAAACACTGAATATGTTTAATAACTTATTACTTAAAGTGTTCACAAAACTGCCCTAAGTTCATGCAGAAATCAATACCAATCCATTTTACAAAAGATGATTGCTTCTAGTCAATTTTCAGTTCTCTTCATGCATTTTTGTTGTAGGCCACCTCTTCAGCTGATTGAAAAACTTGATTCTGTGGATTTGCAATACTCTTCAGTAATTTCTCAAAATCATCTGCCTTTTCCTTGTTTATTGGAACTTACCATCGTATGCTTCTGTTTGAGGTAACCAGGTCCCACTGCTGGGAGAAGTCCACAGGTATAATGATTAGCAACTACCTGCCCTTTCTTTTTTGAAGTGTACTCATAATGCAGAAACTACTGAAGAGCAAATGGTACTTTGTCCTATTCCCTAGTGCGTCTTTCCCGTGTTTCAGCTGAGATGGTGACCTTTTCCGAAAAAGGGATTCATCATGTTTTAAAAACCACTATTTTCCTTGTTTTTGCGTCATACACATTAATGCGACCAAGACGGTTGAATTCAACGATACGTGACATATAATGATCTGAAACAAGCACTCGGTAGCACATACGTAACTTACTTTTAACGGCGCCTAAATCGCGTTCAGATGGTAGCTAAGAATGCCCTCTATTGGCAAATAGTGGTAGACTTTGTCAGCTCTGCCATTGTTAATAACAATAACATTCTTGTAACCGTATTACTGCACTTTTGGCCTCTGCAAGTGGAGCTTCTTTATATTTTGGGAGACCAATTTCTCAACGTAATGGTATAGAAATATGCAAACTTCAGTAGGTCCTTTCTTACCTTTGCCCTCATGATAACAATAAAAGATACCTTCATCTGTTTTCGTGTTGTGTATCTCAGAATTACGAACCTGTACCTTTATATCGTTTCTTTGTATTTTCATCGTTATTTGAAACTTCAAATTCTGAGCTGCTCATTTTAATATTATCTGTGGAATAGTTAATCATTGTTTAAAACAAAAATTACCGATTTGTTCGGCATGATACCAGACCTACCACTCGTTTATTCCTGAAAAATGAAAACTCCTAGAGGTGCCTCCTATTACAAACAATTATACGTAGAATTAAATACGGACTGTACAAGAAACAAGAGAATGATGAAGTCCCATTTCTGTTCCAGTCGATGTATCTATGTCTCAAGAAACACAAAATGACTAAATCTGCATTTTTCAATTTTTCACCTTTTACTAAAAAGCTATTAAATTGTAACTACAAATTTTAATTGTGAAATTTTGGTTGTAGCTTGAAAATGTAAATGTGGTTTGTAATCGATGCGAATTCACGCACTCGTAAGAAAATACTCATCTCTGATTGACTAGATTAAACTCGCGATCGTCAGGGAAATATGTTCTCACTCTCTCAAGTTTACCTGATTTCAAGTATGATGCACACTTTTAGAGAGAGTCTGTAAAAAATTTTTACAGCATATCCTCTTTTGGTGCATTACTGTAATGCTCTTCGCAATTGATCTGTATTTCTCCAGCTGCAGAGAAATCTACTTGTTTGTCCGCATATGTTAATGATCAAGACATGACCATCGTAATCGCTCAGATAGTGAAAAAGTAGAAATATTAAAAGTAATTTGTAACTTATTTTGGTGCATGTATGGCAATGTAAAAACTTTGAATGTGATTTGTAAAAATGTTGTACAATTGAAACTCTGAATATCCATCTTCATAGCCAGAATGTATGAAATAGGCTATCCTGAAAGATGTATGTAAATGTGTACTGTTAACCAAGTGAGTATCTAACTTTCTTTGTAATTTAATGTTTCTTATAATAAATTTTTATAACTTGAGTATTTTTGTATGTGTTTTTTCCTTACCATTCCCTCTGTAATGTACGAGTAGGACTACGGAGACAGAGAGAGACAGCGGTGGAATCTGACATAACGTTAGTATGTCACTTGTTAGTACCTGGTTTGGCATGTAATGAAACACCTTTTTTTTTTGCAAATAGTGTAGTAATGGCAGTACCATTTTTGGATGAGAGAGTGGGGGGACATGTGTGAAGAGCACAGTATTTGAGAGAAACATTTTTTAAAAGTGAAATATTAAATACAGAGCTGTGAGTGAAAGTCTCGTAACATTTTTGGAAATACTGTAGTATTAACAATTTTTTTTAACATAACGCTATTTTTACGTTGTTCACGTGAAGTCTACGTATTTTTTTTTAACTTGGCTCCATTTTTACGCAGTTCAGTGAAGCTTATGTAAATTTACGGCTACTTTGTGACTGGCTGCTTCATTTTATTGCCCACTAAAGTACTATGCTGTAACTGGCTAGAGAGGAGTGGGGAGGCGGAAGGGCTTCGCTTTTACGTGATGATGATGGCATCTCTACTAAGAGAGAGGAAATCTTTGAAAAGCACGATGACGTCATAGACAACGGGCGTGAATTGTGACGTCTTCACTAAGACACTGATCTGCTCATATGACGTTACAAATGTAAACAAAGTGGCTCATGTGGTCCGTATACTACTGAAACCTCCTGCATACTGTGCTGTGGGACCCGCTCAGGCAGGCGCTCATGTTAACGTGACCGCTTCCGGGACGCTGAGCTATGCCGGCCCAGGATCGAATCCACGCAGTGGTTTGACGACAAGGGGTCGATGTGCCGGCCAGCCTGGGTGTGGTTTTTGGGTGGGTCCCCATATCCCATTAGGTGAATACCGCACTGGTTCACATGTTCCGCTTGAGATACATACTACGTGAAGATCTGGAACACTTTCTCACACTTGGATACAGAATTTACTCTATACGCAGACAGACTGGGTATGCTGTTTCTGTTCTGGATGGAGGGGTGAATACTAGACTGATGAGCTTAGCTCTTTGGTACTTTCAAACACTTACTCGGAATTAGCAACAGCAGCATACTGTGTGAATTAGCGAAGTGCTATGACAGGATGAACACGAGTTGTTGTTACGTAAGTATTAGGTTATTAACACAAAATCAAAAAGGGTAATGAAAGAGCAAATCTAATAATGAATAATAGGAATATCGGTAAGCTGTCATGGACGGCGTAGTGAAAGCATTATCATAGCCAAGCTAGATACGAAGCCAGTATCTACCACAATAGTAGACGTTTATATGCCTACTAGCTCCGCAGATGATGCAGAAATTGAAAGAATGTGTGATAAGATAAAACCAATTATTCAGACAGTTAAGGGAGAGGAAAAATTAATTTTGATGGGAAACTGGAATTCGATATTAAGGAAATGAAATGATGGAAAAATAGAACATGGTCTGGCGAAAAGGAATGAAAGGGAAAGTTACCTGGTAGAATTTTGCGCAAAGCATAATTTAATCACTGATAATACGTAGTTTAAGGAACATAAAAGAAGGTTCGGCGTTGGGAAGAGACATTGTGACATAGGAAGGTTTCAGATTGATTATACTGGGTGATTTTTTTCTACCGTGTACAAACTCTAGGGGTTGATCACTGAGAGGGTACGGAACAAAAAAGAACTAATGAACTATGTCCGCAAATGCATGGTTTCCATGCTAGAGACCCTTTGATCAGTCACACTTTGCTGCAGAGACCGCAGTCTAAACGTGCTGTACCATCCAGCCATAGTTAAAGTATGCATGGTAGAGGGTGGTACTGCCATAGTGTCCTCTCCGGCCATAGTAATTGGTAATGTTGTGGCCGATTCACTTCTATTGCTGACTCACCTTGTAGTGGATGTGATACAGCGTTGTACACAATAGTTCCGTATTCTGACCGAGAGCTTCCCGACATGGTGTTTAATTAGAGGAAGGCAAGTGGCAACGGGCGGTGGGCAGCAAGGTTGTATCAGGAGACCCATCCCCGCCGACAGCCACAGTATTCAATGTTTGCAACAATGTTTCGCCGTTTGTATGAGACAAGGTCGTTTCAGAAAGCAGGAAATCATGAATGACGTGCCCGAAATGTTCGGACACCAGACTTGCAGGAAAATGTGATTAACACTGTGGAAGACGACCGCTGTGTCAGTACCAGGCAGCTGGCCCGCCAGTACAGAACAGGGTAAGCCAGACGACCGTGTGGAAAATTCTCCATGACAAATGTGTGTTGCGTATCCGCTTATCGATCAATCCCTAGAGTTTGTACATGATGGAGAAAACCACCCTGTATAGTGGTACGGCGAAGATACATAAATCACAGCCGGCCGGAGTGGCCGAGCGGTTCTAGGCCCTACAATCTGGAACCGCGCGACCGCTATGGTCGCAGGTTCGAATCCTGCCTCGGGCATGGATGTGTGTGATGGCCTTAGGTTAGTTAGGTTTAAGTAGTTCTAAGTTCTAGGGGATTGATGACCTCAGAAGTTAAGTCCCATAGTGCTCAGAGCAATTTGAATTTTTGAACATAAATCACATTGCAATCTGCAAAATGTTTCGGAGGCAAAGCTGGACTATGACCACAATGTATTGGATACTGACAACCCGGTCCAACTTCTCATTACGTAGCATTACGTAGCTGTGACCATACGACTTGACTGGCGTAGTGTACATTGTTTGGGGCCACGAATTAAAATTCAGAGAACAACGTTAAGTAAGTGAATATCGTTACTTTCATATAAGTAACGCGAAGCAAGCAGCGCACGCCGGAAAAGTTGTCTGGAAGTGTGAACGTTATGTGTTCCATACTGAATTGGCGTTTGGAGTGACAACTCATGGCAATGATATGAGCACATCGTGATATAAGTAACAAGTTTACAACCAGTGTAAATTCTGTATCGGAGTGTGTGTGTGTGTGTGTGTGTGTGTGTGTATGTGTGTGTGTGTGTGTGTGTGTGTGTGTGTGTGTGTGTGTGTAAGAGAGAGAGAGAGAGAGAGAGAGAGAGAGAGAGAGAGAGAGAGAGAAAATAAGAAAAAAAAACACGCATGAACTACGTGTTTAGCTCGCATTACAAGAACGTACTGTATGTAAACGATGCAAAGTTGATGAAATTGCTGAGGTACTTTTTCGTGAAACGTTTTGCTTGAAGCACAAAAAATAAAACACCTCATGTTTTGGATTCGCAAGCTTCTTCGCAAGGCAGTTGTTCCCAAACGATTGCAGCGATTGGTTAAAGATATTTAATTATTTCAAATTGTAGGTCTCACATCACAACGTGACAATGAGGTGCTTATGTTTTCATTACTGTTCTGTTCATATTTATTACAATACCTAAGTTGAGTAAATCATTTCCTGTTGTTCAAAGAATTTGCTGTGAATTAGGAGCGCAAATTGCCATTCGTAATCTGAGGGAAGCAGAAAATGGCAGTCTGAAACTTTGGTCGGATTTCAAAATGCGTCCCTGAACCAGCCGTACAAGTAGTTTGAAATCTTGTGTATTCATCTGCAAGACATTTTTGAATTCCAGTCAACAAGGTCGTTCCCGTGTCTTTATGATCTTTAAAAGGCCTAAATCTCTTTCTCGCCAGTGCAGATTCGTTTATTAGTCTTCTGTATAATTTGGAAGCGTCCAAGGAAATAACATCTTTCGCCCCACCACGCACAGTGACTCGTACCCGCCGTTCGCCTAAAGAGGTAGGCAACCCCTCGGAAACTGAAGCATCACGGGGTTGCATATGTACACGGATTTGCATCCCCAGACTAGGTCGATCACAAGAACGACAGGCGGCAAGACAAACGACACCAGAGATCCCCTTTGCCAGGGACCTACTTCCTCCGCCATGTCACGTGTGCGGAACTGGATCGACACAAATTCCTCCATGCCCCAGCTACATAGCGCTGCGCAAGCCAACACGTGGGAAGTTCGCTCCACCGGAGCTCTGGGCAAATTCATGCGCCGGCTCTTAGCAGTCCATCAGTCACAGCCTGGTCGGAAGCCACCCAGTGATATCCTCCGTCATTAAGGATTATTAATGTGTTCCAGGTGTATGCCTGTTAGTGTATGAGAAGTTGTATTATTTTTGATTCCTAGAATTTTCCTTTGTTATTAAATCTCGCTACTGTAGTCGTATTAAACTCTTGTTTTTGTCTACCTGTGTCTTATTATTTCCTATCAAGCCTCTCCTCGTGGGAGATATAGCACAGAGAATCGCGTTCGCATCTATGTTTGGCTCAAGGAAAGCAAGAAACCTAAAGTTGAGTCATTTGCTAAGCTACAGCAAAACTTTACATAAAAAAGTAAAGCTGCACCCCATACTGCGTTTCACTCTACACATAAATAATTGAAAAGCAAAGGTTTTCAATTGGCAAGTTTTTTCTCTTGGTAGTTGTTCTGAGACGATTTCAATGAACTGGATGTCGCTTAGGCGTCTAGCATTCCGTCATTACAGCAGCTCGTGGGAGCAGGGTAGTGAGGAGTGAGTCACATGGGACTCAACCATTGTGTTCCCAGCACCACACCTCAATCTTCGGCGATATAGTATTGCGTAAACAATGTGGCCGTCAAAAGGCCAACCCGTTACTGACGACATAAGCAGTAGTGAGTATCGGTGCAGTCCAGGGGCCAAACTTCTGTAGAAATGGGAAAAGAAACTAAAAG
Source organism: Schistocerca nitens (assembly GCF_023898315.1). Classification (NCBI taxonomy): domain Eukaryota; kingdom Metazoa; phylum Arthropoda; class Insecta; order Orthoptera; family Acrididae; genus Schistocerca; species Schistocerca nitens. Next base: position 386,217,509 of record NC_064616.1, read on the forward strand.
AGGTGAGCCTTTATATTTAAAATTATACGCGTGCTCCGCACGCACAGGGCACACCTCAACTTCGTGGCCGGCATTAAATATGCCTCTGAGAAAGTTGGCGAAAAGTTTTCGATACAGGGACCATCGTTGTATCTCGTCATGGGCATTTTGTAGAAAATTCCAGTAGTCGAGACGCGATTTTTCATCATCGTCATAAAGATACTTCACCGTCCATCCCTTGATCCAGGTGACCGTCCGTGACTTAATCGTCGGAAAGCAGGCTACCTCCAAGAGAATGAAGGAATCAGATGTAATGACATGCGGCGGTACACGGAGATAGCATGCTATTATTTGGGTTCCCAGGAGCCAGACATCCTCAAATGCCGCGCAAGTGAGGCGGTGAGCGTCGTCCACATTCTGATATGCAGAGCCAAGTGGCATGTCCAGCAATTCATTGTCGTGGATCCGTTGATTGATGTTCAACTTTACATAGGCTACGTAGCACCACGTGGCCCATACCGACGATGGGAGGAATCTACGGTGAATATTTCTCCAAGTCTTAGGCCATCGTAACCTGGGACATTTGAGTTCAACAATGTCACAATCTACACCTTGCAGCAACAACCCGGGTGTAAAAATCTTTCGCGCAAGGCGGTCCCTTGGACGGAAGACTATCTTGGACGTAACTAAGGACCATGATGAAGGAAGACACGTGCATAAATGACGTCGGAATGTTACCCACCGCCACTGGGGGAATGGGAGAGTGGAATGGATGGTCCAGTAAGTTGCGCGGAAAAGAGTCACCCTTTCTGAGCGACTACTTGTGCATGATAGCCATGAAGATAGCCTCCGCGTGGTAGCGACCTTTCGTGAGTCCTAGCCCTCCCTCTCTAGGAGGGAGGGTGAGAGTTTCGTACTTCACCGTTAGAAAGTATCCCAAGACCACGTGTAGACGTCGGTCGATCATAGTCGGCAGAGGCAGCACCTGTGCAATATGGATCATCCGAGAAGCCACATAGATGTTCAGATATGTGACACACTGCAGTGGGTCGAGCTGGCATAGAGGGTGTTGACGGATCGTCGTACGTGTGAGCCTGAGAACATAGCGGTAGTTGACTGCCGTGGTTTGCTACAAGGAATGCGGTGAGTAGCAAAATCGTTGAACGCATGAAAGCGGTACCATTTCTTCCAGCGTATACCCGCTCTATCAGCATTTCCGCCGATTTGAGCATATTTACAGCACTACCCGCTACTGAGCCGTTTTCCGTCAGCAGTGCGAGGACTCGTGCGACCTCCTCCCTTGAACGAACCAACAACAGGACGTCATTCGCATATGCACGACATCTGAAAATGCGTTCGGCATCCGCTCAATTAGCAGTTCTAGAGCAAGTACAAACATTAACACTGAAAGCGGGCAGCTCTGTCGGGGCGAGTGGCGAATCGGGATTGATCTTGTGACCCACCCACTGACCTGAATCAAAGAACGTACTCCCCCGTAAATCCACCTAACTACCCCAATGAAGCGGACAGGAAATCCCATATTTGCATCCTGGAAAAAGTGTTGTCAGAATCAAGCGGCACAATTTCCCCTTTCAGAGCTGACTCCCCTTGGCCACGGCTATTACATCATGATAGTCTATACTGGCCGTTTGGACATTCATCGAACCATCCATCATCGTTTTTTCAGGTAAATGATTCTACTAAGGTACAAGCGACAATACAAGGCTTTTAGCCGGTCAAAAATCTTACAGTCGGCGTTCAGTATAGTTAGGGGTTGGTAGCGTCCCGGCGACAGCTTATGCACTGGTACCAGTTTGCCTTCCATAAATGCTGGTGGAACTGGCATAGCGCACTGTAACAGCTCGCTGACCACTGTCGACCATCTGGGCGCCATTTCGAGTAGAAAGGCTCTATGGAATACAGCTGGAAGCCCGTCAGTACCCGGCGATCTGTTCATGACACCATTGGCGATTGTTCCATGGACGTCCTCGCAGCTAAAATCTTCCATCATAACGTCCGATTCCACTAGCGTAAAGGCACGGAAAACATGATTGGGCATAGGATGAGGTCTTCGACGGGTGAATCATCTTCCCAATAGTGGTGTTGACAGTACTCCACAAATTCGTTGACAATTTGTGCTTGACATGTCATCCTTATTGGCCTGCGAGTGATCAACTCCGTGACCAAGCACTGGCGTCGTTTCTGTTCTTGTACAACGTGGTGCATCGAGGGTCTCACGTTCCATATCACATCCTGGCGTCTTGTACTCATAATCGTTCTCTGAATTTGTCGTCGAGCTAGCGCCACCAGTTTCGCCTTTATACTTTTCGAGTCAATGTGAGCGTCCTGCCCTGGTGGCGGTCATCCAGGTGGGGAAGTGTTGCGAAGTAAGATTCGGAAGTATGGAGGTTCCATGTTGCCATCTCCCTTCCGGAGTTGATTTGGAACATTCGAGCCATCAATCAAGCATCGTCGCATACAATCCGATTCGCATTTCATATGCCTCCCATGTCTCAACTATTCGTGTGTACAATCGCGGCCTTGGAGATGATACGATGAGCTTCCATGGGGTTTGATTCCTCCACGATTCCCAGCGTGGGAGAAGAAACGTACAGATGTAGGCACTGTGATCGGAAAACGCCAATTGCCAGCTTTCCATATCTTGCACAGTACTGACAAGACTCATGAGTGTATAAATGCTATCCAATCTGCTCGCGGAATGACTTGTCAAACAGCTGAATCCTTGGGCATCTCCATGGCACAACTCCCACATGTCACAAAACGTAAGATCTCGAACGACAAAGCACAGCTCCTGGCAGACGTTGGGTTGTGGCCACTGATCCTTTTGATTGAAAATACAGTTGAAATACCCACCAAGGATGATGATATGTTCATGACGTCCAAGGAACAACGGGGTATTACCTTCCGCATAAAAGCGCACACTGTCTTGGCGTCGTCCAGAACCTGAAGGTGCGTAAATTTTAATTACGCGTGTTCCCAATGTCGTGAAGGCCATTCTTCAGTCAGACGGAAGATACTGGACATCATAAACGGGGAACCCATCATGTATGTAAACAGCTAAGCCATGGGCCATTATGACCCCCATGGGATACAAAGGACTGGTATCCGGCGATGTGCGGCAGTGCAGTGAGGTGAACCTCCTACAACAACGCAATATCTATATCAAATGCCCAAATCATCTCCCTCGCAAGACGTATCTTGACTGGTGAATTTACGTCGCTAGTATTCATCTTTACAATTCGAGAGGAATGGTATGATTCCCATTCCAGAGGTCAGTGCCAGGACAAGTCGTGTCGGTGCTGTAGTTGGCTGTTGGAGGAGCCCATCTGCACTGCGGCCTCACCGTCATCAAGCATCAGTTCGTCTTCTTGGCCATTGGCGAGCCCTCCTCAGTTTCGTCGCCTCACGCCAGAGCAACCACTGACGCAGCAATTTCCACTACTTCAATCTAAGCTAACAGCAAAACGCAGCCTTGTCCGTTATGCCGAACCAATTTGAGTATTCCAGATTAATACCACATCCCTGCAGTGGTGGAGGCACCGACGTCTGGTGTTCCATTGCTGTGTTTTCCATGGCCCCATTCGGTTGTGAAAATACCAGGGTGTCATCCGGGTGTTGGGCATGTAATCATCAGGGCATGCAGAAATATCCCGTGCTGACGACGTCTGACATGGAGTGTAGACACACATTCCCCAAAAAAAGGGCAAGATGCGGTTCCACACAACGTCAGCACGGGATATTTCTCCATGCCCTGATGATTACATGCCCAACACCCGGACGATACCCTGGCATCTTCGCAACCGAATGAGGCCACGGAAAACGCAACATTGGAACATCAGACGTCGGTGTCTCCACCACCGCAGAAATATGGAGCTAATCTGGAAGATTCAAATTGGATCGGCATAACGCACAAGGCTGCCGTTTTGATGCTAGCGACCACTGAAGGCGTGGAAACTGCTGTGTCAGTGGTTGCTCTGGCGTGAGGTGACGAAATTGAGGGGGTCTCGCTCATGCCCGAGAAGACGAACTGATGCTTGATGACGGTGAAGGCCGCAGCGCATATTACATACCAAAGACCCTTTTGTCTTTTTTAATGACTATCTCAACAGCAGCCCACGTGGCTGCTGCAGTGTCTTTACTTATGCTATTCCTAATAAAGTGGGTAGTGTTACTTATCTATTTCGGAGCTTGTTCTTCTTTCTATATGAACCATGCCCCCCCCCCCCCCCCCCCCCCCGTCACCCCGTCACAACAATTTTCACCTGCGAAACTTGAGCTTCTCCCGGTGTCTAGAATGTTGAAATAACTTCTGGGAGTGCAGTTGGCTACCGTTCTCGACAATCGCTGTTTCAATATGTCGAAATTTCGCCGGTTATACCCAGATGCATCCCCACAAGTTGTTTGAGGGCTACTTCCTATTGTTGTCACAATGTCACAACTGGTCAAAACATATTGCAAGTAATTCAAAAGTGACCATTCATCCTTCAATCATGCTCCACGTATGCCCAATGGGGAACAGGTCTGGTGATCACGAGGAGCTATCAAAAGGGAAGTACATCAACCTGACGTTATAGATACAGTTAAAAAATAGGCTGAAACGTGTTTCAGAAATATTTTGCACTATTCACTGTCTCCTCAACTAACATCAGAGATGCATATTTAAACGCTTGGTTCTCCACTATATGATGCCTAGAGTTCATCCATTATGTCGTCGCCAATACATTCTGGTAGTTGACGTACACACCAAAAACCATTAGCGACACAAATACAAATTCTCTTCACTTTACTCAGCATAGCTTTGCTCATTCGTTTCTCCAGCTAAATATATCGTTATGACATCTGACACAATCTGTCCAACGATTATGTACAAGATATAGGAAAACATTGGACTTTTACAGTTCTGTTGGGATTGGTAGGTTTAAAGGCAGATATTGTGGCCAAATGGGAGACGATATGGATAGTGTGCGGGTGTACTTTTGGAAGGTATATGTTAGTATAGAAGTGGAGCCGGCCGTTGTGGCCGAGCGGTTGTAGGCGCTTCAGTCTGGAACCGCGTGACCACTACGGTCGCAGGTTCGAATCCTGCCTCGGGCTTGGATGTGTGTGATGTTCTTAGGTTAGTTAGGTTTAAGTAGTTCTAAGTTCTAGGGAACTGATGACCTCAGATGTTAAGTCCCATAGTGCTCAGAGCCATTTGAACCATTTTTATAGAAGTGGAGGTCATGAAAGATACGAAAGAGTGGCTTGCACTAAGTTTTTGTGCGAATATAAGCAATCCATAGGTGTTAGATATAGCAACAAGCGGAGGAAAGTCCATAGGTTGGGGAAGAATTCATCTGAGGGAGAGATTGACAGGGATTAAGGAATTTGAGGGAATGATAGAACAGAGAGCTGGGGTCGCATTGTGAGCGGGAGACTGGGCACTGAATGGGGCTGAGTGGCCCAGTTTACACCCACTGGCGTCAGTTACACTCTACTATCTGCAATAACATTTATTTCTCGTGTTGAGTTTGCAGAGCTATAAAAGACTTTCAGGGCGGTGGTCAGCCGCCAGTTGTAAGCGTGTGCAGCGAAGTGCTGACGTTTCTTCAGCGAGACGTGATGTCGCCCTGCAGGTTAATGGGCCGTGGCCGTATATTGTGCTGGTGGCAGCATGGGGCCGAGAAGGCGTCGCTCGCCAACGCATTCTGTAGAACAGTGCAGCACCCACCTCAGTACTCTCGAAGACAGCCCATCACGCGCTCAGATGAGGACAGCCGACTGTGGCCCAGAACGACAGTTGTGGTGGAGACTAAGCCACGGTGATCCTCCAAGAACTGACGATGACTACAACAGATGTTCTCGAGTCAGCCAGAGGATTGCGTGAATGTGTCACTCCTGGTCGGTATGCAGATGACAGCTTTCAGATCATCCGCGATGACCTGTAGTGAAGGAGAGCTGGCCACACACCAGTCTTCTTTTCAGCCACAGTGTCCCAGTAGACAACAATGGTAAACTACGGCTGTGGTATGCATCAGGGTGGCTGCATCTAGGTGTTGAAGTCAGCAAGTTCATTGTAAATAAATGTGTGTGTGAGTGTGTGTGTGTAAGTACAATCTAACTTCTGCACCATTTCAGTGCAGTAATGTGTTCATTGTAAATAAGTATTGTAGTAGCTCTATTACATGTTTATTACCTCATAAATAAATAAAAACTTTTTTATTTAAAATTCAGTGCATTAGTGTCTGTAAAATGATTCTTTCATATAGCGTTCATTAAAAAAATGACGATCATTTCACTTGGGACCTGTGGAAGTTACATTAGCTTATTTGTTTCAGTTGTAAATATGTGTCATGTATTATTGTTTTTCTGACATGTTCCACATCCTGGAGGACCTCCTCACTATGGATCAATTGGAATGAAAGTAAATCTAATCTAATCTAAAAGCAGGCAACAGGCAGGCCATCGCCGATAGGTCTGTCGTGGTTTCACTGAAACTCAATGGACTGCCATTGACTTTCTAGCACCGAGATCGGGTCCTTCTGCCTAAGTTTTACTTTGCAGTGGCGCTTTGGCGCTGAAGTTACGAAGTTTTGCTTCACACTACTTTGTTATGTGACACTGCGACGTTTGCATTTCTACTTTCCTCGGTCGGAGGTTGTGGGTCAATGCTCGCTTTTGCCCTGATATCCGCTATGCCGCGTGGGGTAACCGCGCGATCTGTGGCGCCTTGTCACGGTTCGTGCGGCTCCCCCCGTCGGAGGTTCGAGTCCTCCCTCGGGCGTGGGAGTGTGTGGTCCATAGCGTGTTAGTTTAAGTTAGCTTGAGTAGTGTGTAGGCTTAGGGACCGTTGCCCTCTGCAGTTTGGTCCCATAAGACCTTACCACAAATTTCACGTTGGCAGTACGCCTTACTGACTTTCTGATTGGCACACCGGCCAAGAGCTAGCCGCCTCTGATCTGAGCTCAACTAATAAAGCATAAAAAATTTAAACATGTACAACAAAATTGTTCTACTGTGCAACAGAATTTACAAAAAATGGAACACAGGAGGCATACGCATGTAAAAAGGTTGGTATGTACCATCGTGTTTTGCAGATTAGTTATTTTAGTCTGTCGTAGGCTGTCTGTTTAGTGATTGGCGCCTCTAAATCAGCGTTCCTTCATCTTTTCGACAGTGTAAACCTTTTTAATGCCCATTTTTATTATGTAAACCCTGGTTTGTCCCTGCAGTATGTTTTTAATGCAACATTCTGTAAAAGGATTATTTCGTCAAAAATGACAGTTATTTGAAATAATATTTATTTACTTCAAAATATAATTTCAAAATTAATCCAGTAGTTAGTTTAATAACTTAATATATTTTAATGAATCATCAAAAGAATTTAAAATTTTAATTAGAATGAGATTAGTGATACTGTCTCACATTCTGGCAGGTAAGATATACTTGAGAGTAGACTTTGTGTATGAAAGTTTAATTTTCATGACAGGCATGGTGTAAAGACTTCTGGCTTTTCTTGTCGACACATAAGCTAAGAATCCTGTTACACACACACACACACACACACACACACACACACACACACACACACACATACACATACGATCAATCAGATAGTTCAATAAAAGTTTCGTACTCTTCTGCTGACTTCGTCGTAGGTCATTCGTTTTTAATCCACAGTTCATTTTTATACTCTGCCTGGAAGTTTCTTCAAATGAAGTTGTGCCACAAATATCTTTTTGTCAGTTCGTTTCAGTACCGCCTCAACAGTTATTCGGTCTACGTATCTAAGTCGTCAGCATTCTCTTGCAACACCAAATTTCTAAAACTTCTGTTCCCCTCTTGTCTGAGCTGTTTATTACCCTCGTTTCATTCCCATACTAAGGTGAGCTCCAGACAAATACCTCCAGAAAAGACTTCTCAACACATAAATTTGTTTCAACTTTGATTCTATAAGGAACCATTATGCACAGTAACAGTAAATTAATTTAAGGAAGAATAGGACACGGCAATCAGTCGTAACCTATTGTTTCTTTTTTTTTTTTTTTGTTATTATTCTTTCATATCCATACACGCACGTCCAAAACCTGTGCTTTTCATTTACTTATGCTTAGAGTAAAACGCAGCACCAGATGCAGCTTTACTTCGTTCATATAAAGAAAGTTTTGCTGCAGCGCAGCGAATGACTGAACTTTAGGCTTCCTGCTTTCCTTGACTCAAACATAGATTTCAGCTATTAATAGCCATCTTCAGTGCATTTGAAAGAGTTGCTGCAGCCGGTTTGCTGAATGGTAATTCACTCAACTGCACTGTAGATGGCAATTTGTAGCCGAAATCTGGATATGCAAGAAAAATAAAAAACCAGAGGGATTCCGACTGATTGCTGTTTTCCTATCCTTCCTTGAATAAATTTGTATTCCATGCTAATAAGTTACTCTTTTTCCAAAACAATTTTCTTGCTATTGCCTATCTGCATTTTATATCCTGTATACTTCGGATATCGTCTTTTTTTTTGCTGCCCAGATAGCATACTCATCCACAAATTTAAGGTCCATTTCCAAATCTAATTTCCTCAGCAACACGTGGTTTAATTTGACTAGATTCCACAGTCTTTGTTTTACTTATGTTGGTGTTCATTCTACAATTTACTTGCAAGACATTATCCATTCTGTTCAGCTGCTCTTACATGTCATTTACAGTTCCTGTCAGAATTAAGATGCCGTCAGCTAACCTCAAAGTATTTTTCTTCTCCTTCCTGAACTTCAATTCCTTGCCAACGTCTCCTAGACTTAGTTTATTCCCTGCTCAGGTGACAGAATGAATACCATCGGGGTTAGATGACAAACATGTGTTACTCCCTTCTCAGCCACCGCCTCTTCTTTATGTCACTGTATCTTATTACCCTTGCTACCTACTGAATTTCCAAGAGGGTATTCCATTCAACGCCAAAGGCCTTGCCGCAGTGGTAGCACCGGTTCCCGTCAGATCACAGAAGTTAAGCGCTGTCGGGCTGGGCTAGTACTTGGAAGGGTGACCATCCGGTGTGCGGAGCGTTGTTGGCACGCGGGGTGCACTCAGCCCTTGTGAGGTACATTGAGGAGCTAGTTGATAGAGAAGTAGCGACTCCGGTCTCGGAAACTGACATACGGCCGAGAAAGCGGTGTGCTGACCACATGCCCCTCCATATATGCATCCGGTAACGCTTGGAGACTGAGGATGACACGGCGGACGGTCGGCACCGCTGGGTCTGCCAGGGCCTGTGGACGGAGTTTACGTCCGTGTTCCATTCAACCCTGTCGACAGCTTTCTCTAAATCTACAAATGCTATAAATGTAGGTTGGCCTTTCTTCAGCTCGTCTTGTAAGGTACGTCACAGCGTCATTATTGCCTAACGTGTTCCTGCAATTCTCTGGAACCAAAACTGGTCTTACCTGAGGTGATCTTCAACCAGTTTTACCATTCTTCTGTAAATGATTGGTGTCAGTATTTTGCAACCATGACTTATTAAACTGATAGTCTATCGACATTCACACCTGTCAGAATCTATCTGAATAGGAACAGTTACATTCTTCTTGAAGTCTAAGGGTATTCCGCCTGTGACGCATATCTTGCATACCAGGTGGAATAGTCTTGTTATGTCTGGCTCTCCCAAGGATCTCAATAATTCTTAGGGAATGTCGTCTGCTCCAGGCATCTTGCTTCGATTTAGGTATTTCAGTGCCCTGTCAACACACAGTATTATATCTCACGTCTCCTTTTCAACTATTGCCTCTGCTCTATCTGTACCATTGTCTTCAAATTTCTTTCCGTTGTCTATACCCTGTATTTATTCCATCCACCTTACATCTTTCCCTCCTTTGCTTGATATGTGCGTAACATCTGAGCTCTTAATATACACAGAGATGATTTTCTTTACTCCAAAGTTCTCCTTAATTTTCTTATACACAGAATCAATCTTTTCTATAATCATGCATGTTTCTAGACCTTCATAGCTATCTTTTAGCCATTCCTGCTTTGTCATTTAGCACTTCCTGTCAACCTCGCATTTTAGACGTTTGTGCTCTCTTTAACCTGTTCTATTTACTGCTTACTTAATGGCTCAAATGGCTCTGAGCACTATGTGACTTAACGTCTGAGGTCATCAGTCGCCTAGAACTTAGAACTAATTAAGCCTAACTAACCTAAGGACATCACACACATCCATGTCCGAGGCAGGATTCGAACCTGCGAGCGTAGTGGTCGCTCGGTTCCAGACTGTAGCGCCCAGAACTGCACGGCCACTCCGGCCAGCACTGCTTACTTAATTTTCTCCTTTCTCTTCCAATATTTGTTACGTTATCCAAAGATTTTTGCTTGGCTTAGTCTTTTTGCCTATTTGAACCTTTGCTGCCTTCACCATTTCATCTCTCAAAGCTGCCCATACGTCTTCTATTGCATTCTTTTCCTCTGGTTTCTCAATCGCTGCTTGTTGGTGTCTGTGAAACTTTCAAGCACCTCTGGTTCTTTCAGTCTATCCAGATCCCGCATCTTCTACCTTTCTACAGTTTCTTCAGTTTTAGTCTGCAACTTTTTTTTTCTTTATTGAGTTTCGATTCCCCCTGAAGGGGGCGGGCTGGCAGCAGCTTAGTATGCCGCTCTTCAGCCAACAGAATTTGTTTTAAAAAATGAAGAGAATAAATAATAAAAACAGGCGATAAAATCAGAGACTTAAATGGTAACATGATGGAAAATCGTGGAACTTAAAACATAGAACAAAGGGATGATGATGCTAATAAAATACATATGAAACAGACAGGTAAAATAATAGACAGACAATTAAAAAACACGGCGACAGTCTGGTTTCTGTTCGCAAGAAACATAAAATTCACACCCAGCGACAGCATGATTTCTGTTCGCAACACTTTGGAAAGACGAACAACACTGAACATTCACTTGAACACTGCATTAAAAAGTTGGCAAATATGACATACCACAGCCCAGGGTAGACGGGGGAACCTGGACAGATGGTGGGAAAGAAAAAGGGGGGGGGAGGAGAGGAAAAACGAAATGGGGGGAAGGGGAAAGGGGAAAGGAGCCGATGGAGGACGAGGACCCATTAGAGGAGGGGGGGGGGTGATGGGCAGATACAACAGGGAGTGGGGAAAGGCACAGGAGGGGAATACAAAATGACTCTGGGGGGCGAGGGGGAGAGAGGCAGGGAAAGGTTAGGTGGGGAGAAAACTGCAACTAATCTTCTCTCTATATATAAACTGAAGTCGCCTAATACGGTCTGTCTGTATGCGCAGGCTGATCTCAGGAATGTGTGTAATGATATTGATCTGGTTTTCACTAATAGATACAATGAGCCACGAAGAACATTTTTGTGTATAATTTATAAACATTTAGTACAAATTGTCTGAATTACAACAAATTAAAGTTAAGTTGTGAAAACGATGCCATTGCCACCTACCGAACAGCGGTTATAGCTCAGGAGGGCAGCAATGTCTTGAGTTAGCAGAAAATGTGACAAAATTTGCATGTGATTTGATGATCAAGTGGTAGTTCGGCTCTAGCGGCCGCGAGAAGCGTACTTGCGATATTTCCGGTTGCTAGGCGTGTAAGCTAGCTTTGTTTACAATACGGACTTAGTCTGCCCTCGCAGTAGTGTATATTGATTATGACGAATAAATGTAGGAAGTCTACATTACGATTCAACAACACAAGACTGAAGACTTTGGAAGTGGAAAGCTTCCTTCGTGAAGATCTCAAGACTCCAGGAATACGCCTTTCCATTCTTATTCTCACTGTATAAGTTAAGTCAATTAACGACGCTGCGTATGTGAGACGATTCTGCAGACGACCAAACCCGGCCTCCGCTTTTGTCATGCAGACGAGAACGTCGGTGCACTCCGGTGGAACATGCGGGTCTGTGAATCCAATGATGTAGCAGCCTTCTGGCCATTTGGAATGGTGTATGGGCACATGGTGGAACGGAGGGACGATGGGCAGTACTATGTGACAAGTAGAACGGCCACCAGAGTGCGGTAGTATTGCTAATGCTTAGTGTTGTTATCACGCCTGATAGGGTAAATAAAGGGCGTCTACAGTGTCAGATGAGTAAGGGTCGCACCCTCGTTTGAGGCAGCGTTATCAGCATCTGACAGAGTTATAAAAAGTCATTATTGAGATTTTCCATTTGGCCATTGGTTTAATCGTGCAATATCCAAATTTGTGGGACATTCTGATGTGACAATGGCCCTTTGTAGCGTTGCATGGGAACGTGAGTGCAGGTATGCTCATTGTCACTGTTCCGGTCAAACACTCTGATCATCACAAGGGAGGATCGCCGTGTTGTGTACGAAGCACAACGCAGTCCCTTCACATCTGCGCCAGCCACCTGAGAACAGTAATTGACTCCCTGCAACATTGGTCCGAGACATGCAACAACCAGACTAGGCAATTACCGCCAGATAAGTAGGGTGCCATTAAGGCAACAACACCAACGGCTGCTTTTGGAATGGTGCCGTGGCCGGGAAGCATAGACAGCTAATGAATGGTGTCGTGATTCTGTTCAGCGATGAATCGCGGTTCCACACTACCCCGTATAATCATCGTCAGCGAGTATGGCGACGATCTGGAGGAACGTTCAATTATTTCAGTGTCTTGGAGAGGCACAGTGTCGTTACTCCTGGCGTCACGGTGTGGGGAGGCATCAGGCATGACTTCAGATCATGGCCGGTAGTGAGTGAGGAAACCCTGATGGCGCATCAGTACATCATGGACATTCTGCGACCTCATGTGTTACCTCTCATGCGACAATATCATGGTGTCATTTTTCAATAGGACAATGTTCATCCACACGAGTCGCGTGTCTCAAACAACTGATTGTGTGATGTTTAAGTGCTCCTGTGGCCAGCAGGATCCTCATGTGTGTCGCCAGCAAAACATGTATGGAACCAACTCGGCCGTCAACTCTGTCTCAGTGTCAGTATCAAGACTATCAAGGATAAAGTAACAAAAGATGTAGGTCAGTTCCTTCAGCAGAGGATACAACGAATTTATGGCAGCCTTTCCAAACGAATCATGCATGCATCTGGGTCAGAGGAGGTGCATCTTCACACTGATAAGTGGGCTCATACTGCAAGTTCTTTGTATATTAGACTCGAATTTATGATCACTGAAATAACATCACATGCCCTCTCAACCTGTGAAGTTTCATTTCGTTTTCTCCTCCCTTCTGGGTGCTTCGCGTTTTTGTCAGGCATTGTATTTAACCTACTGTTCACTTGGGAAATATTAACTAAAACCTTCAGAAATGTCACTCACATTTCCACTCTTTCCTCTTATAAAACGTGTTTTATTGTTGGGCAGCAGTCTTCCAAAATTCTATTTTTTTCTTGATAGCAAGAATTTTTAAGAGTAATAAATACACTTACTTGTTTCCCGTGAAGATTTCAAATAAGTTAACTGATCCTTGTGAAAATTTCGCTTAAATTGGCAATTTGAAGCAGCCAATTTCTGTTAATTAACTAACCTTTCAACTAGGAATTTTGTTCTACAAAGAAAACATGGAACTCTTACCTCAGCTCACCTTTCCGATGATAGACGACAGAGTAATAAGGACTTTTGTGGATGCAGGTGGACTGTAAGACGAACGACGGTGGTTCTACTGCACTCCTGGAAATGGAAAAAAGAACACATTGACACCGGTGTGTCAGACCCACCATACTTGCTCCGGACACTGCGAGAGGGCTGTACAAGCAATGATCACACGCACGGCACAGCGGACACACCAGGAACCGCGGTGTTGGCCGTCGAATGGCGCTAGCTGCGCAGCATTTGTGCACCGCCGCCGTCAGTGTCAGCCAGTTTGCCGTGGCATACGGAGCTCCATCGCATTCTTTAACACTGGTAGCATGCCGCGACAGCGTGGACGTGAACCGTATGTGCAGTTGACGGACTTTGAGCGAGGGCGTATAGTGGGCATGCGGGAGGCCGGGTGGACGTACCGCCGAATTGCTCAACACGTGGGGCGTGAGGTCTGCACAGTACATCGATGTTGTCGCCAGTGGTCGGCGGAAGGTGCACGTGCCCGTCGACCTGGGACCGGACCGCAGCGACGCACGGATGCACGCCAAGACCGTAGGATCCTATGCAGTGCCGTAGGGGACCGCACCGCCACTTCCCAGCAAATTAGGGACACTGTTGCTCCTGGGGTATCGGCGAGGACCATTCGCAACCGTCTCCATGAAGCTGGGCTACGGTCCCGCACACCGTTAGGCCGTCTTCCGCTCACGCCCCAACATCGTGCAGCCCGCCTCCAGTGGTGTCGCGACAGGCGTGAATGGAGGGACGAATGGAGACGTGTCGTCTTCAGCGATGAGAGTCGCTTCTGCCTTGGTGCCAATGATGGTCGTATGCGTGTTTGGCGCCGTGCAGGTGAGCGCCACAATCAGGACTGCATACGACCGAGGCACACAGGGCCAACACCCGGCATCATGGTGTGAGGAGCGATCTCCTACACTGGCCGTACACCACTGGTGATCGTCGAGGGGACACTGAATAGTGCACGGTACATCCAAACCGTCATCGAACCCATCGTTCTACCATTCCTAGACCGGCAAGGGAACTTGCTGTTCCAACAGGACAATGCACGTCCGCATGTATCCCGTGCCACCCAACGTGCTCTAGAAGGTGTAAGTCAACTACCCTGGCCAGCAAGATCTCCGGATCTGTCCCCCATTGAGCATGTTTGGGACTGGATGAAGCGTCGTCTCACGCGGTCTGCACGTCCAGCACGAACGCTGGTCCAACTGAGGCGCCAGGTGGAAATGGCATGGCAAGCCGTTCCACAGGACTACATCCAGCATCTCTACGATCGTCTCCATGGGAGAATAGCAGCCTGCATTGCTGCGAAAGGTGGATATACACTGTACTAGTGCCGACATTGTGCATGCTCTGTTGCCTGTGTCTATGTGCCTGTGGTTCTGTCAGTGTGATCATGTGATGTATCTGACCCCAGGAATGTGTCAATAAAGTTTCCCCTTCCTGGGACAATGAATTCACGGTGTTCTTATTTCAATTTCCGGGAGTGTATATACATGGCACGCTACAATCACTCTTTGTGCAGTCGTTTTTGCCTGCAATGTTGCCGTTTGTCTCTGATAAACATAGTCTTGAACCGGCTATCGAAATTAGTAAGCGCAAGCGAGTATTAGTTGTTATTGTATTTTATTCTCTGTTAAGTTACTTTCTTGAAAGTTATGAAGGACAGCACGAACGTTTCGTAGAACCCTGTAATGATCTCCATGGAACCCCAGGGCTCCAAGGAAGGAACACAAATTGAGAAACTCTGCTCTAGAGGAAACGCTAGATTCGTATTTCGGAAGATCTGGTTAATTATCCAACTCCGACACTTACGGAACACATCTTCAGAAGTTCTCCTAACTTACTCCAGTTAAATTGTGAAATAATGCTTTCGGTGTTTCAACGAAACAAGAAATGATTCCTTTGAACATCAGTATCAAAAGTGAAGAACCTATTAGTATTTAACGATACCTGGGTCAATAGAGATAATGGCCACTTTGGTATTCAATAAAGCGTGTTTTCTTCTTTGTTAAAGAAAAGTGGAAATCTCACTCTTTTGGATGATCATAGGTCTTGTATAAATCATTGTCGGACTTCTTGCCGTGTCACTTCTGGATAAAAGTCTAACATTCGACGCTTACCCCCATCGTCTTTGTCAGGAGCGACTGACTATAGTGGATGCTGCTGCAGTGGTCTTAAACAGCGCTAGGACAAAAATATGGAAACATCGCGAGAAATGCGTGCTAGAATATAAATGCTGATGCTAGCCTAGCCTGCCGGTTGTGATGATGTATTTGACCACTACCGGCACCTGTGAAATGTCCTCAATACGTTTCAAGTGCCAGTCTTGGTCAGCACAGTAGTTTGTGTAATTGTGAGCGCCTTATGTCGGAGCCAATTGAATTCGAACGTGGGAAAATTGTTGGTGCTAGTATGATGGGTGCTTCCGTAACTGAGGTAGCCGAATTGTTTCGTGTTTCAAGAGGCACCTTTTCGAAGGTTTATAACACGTGCAGGGAAATTGGAGGAAAGTCATCCCCTAAGCCACAGCACTGACCGAAGTGTGAGTCGAGTGGTCGTCACAGACCGTCACTGAAGAGGATTGAGACGAAAAATAAAAGATCGACAGCTGCAAAAGTCATTGCAGAAAATAATATCGCACTCGTGAACTCCATTATCGCCAAAACAGCTCCACAATATGGGAACTGTAGGGTGAGCTGGAATTCCAAAACCACACATCAGTGATGAAAATGCCTGTAGCACGATAACGTGGTGCCCAAGCCATAAAACCTGGACCAGAAACCAATGGAAGAAATTCGTTTTGTCGGACGAGTCTTGTTTCATACTGCTTCCAATATGTGCCCGAGTTTACATCCCAACGGTAAAACATGTCGAGGTCTCGGTGATGATTTGTACAGCTGTATCGTGGTATTCCACGGGTCCCATGATTATTCTTCAAGGTTGCATTACTGTCGAGGAGTACGTGACCATTTTGGGTGGAGATCAATGCAGTGGTACAGCGTATGTTCCCCAATGGTGATGCCGTGTTCCAGGATGATAGGGCCCCTGTTCACACAGCTCGCATCGTCCAGGAGTGGTTTTGTGGGCGTGACGATGACTTGTCGCATCTCCGCTGGCCACCAGTCACCAGATCTCAATGTTATTGAGCCTTTCTGGTCTGCTTTGGAGAGAAGGGTGCATGATCGCTAACCACTTCCATCATCGTTATCTGAACTTGTCACTCTTTTGCAGGAAGAACGGTTTAAGTTTCCTCTAAAAACCATACAGGACCTGTATTTTCCCATTCTGAATCTAGTGGAAGCTGTTTTGAACGCCGACTATTTTCCTACACCGTATTAGGCATGGTAATGTGTCACGTTTTTGGTGTTTCCGTATTTTGGTCCACCCCCTGTATAGCTGATGGACTGCGTCAGATTGGTAGGAATTACGTCATGTTGTCATAGATGATGCCACAACTCCAGCAGGGGCGTATACAATGCGGTGAATTTTTCAGTTCCTTCTCAGCGTCAAAAGCTCGCTTCCACAGATCAACTAATATTTTACTCTCTGTCCCGGTTGAAGCTGTTCTCGCTCATTCTAATTTCCACGGCCTTTTCAATAACAGACTCTCCTTGTGTAAATCCATGTAACAAAACTTTTGTTTCATTAGACAGTATTTTGTATTTGTTTGTGAGGGTGCGTCCACAAACTGCCGATTTCTGAAGTTCTCGATTTTTAATGTACTATTGCTATTGAGCACAGCGGTCGGAAACAGTATGGAGGACTTGGCCGATGTAGTCGCTTCCGTACCCACAGGGTTTGTTATAAATTCCTGCGACCCTGCAGCCGAAATTGGGCGCAATGTCTTCTTTATCTTTTAAGATTATCGGAAAATAGAGCTTTTTCCTTGTCTTCCCAAGACCTTGTCTGTTTTGCTATGTTTTGCTAGATGTAACACCGCAGGAAGGAAGGAGCGCAATCGGTGGCTTTTCACGTGACTGTTCAATATTTTCACGTTTCCGTTTCTTACAGAGTTTTGTCTTTATATCATATTTCAAATGATTAATTTCGGAATCCAATTGGTCCTCGTCAGATACAATTGCAGCTACGTATTTCAGTGTATTTAGAACGTTTCTCTTGTGGACTCTGTGGTGGCACGTTGATGTAAATCATTTTGTGTCGGCTTGCGGTACACAGTGTGGACTAGTCGGCCACACGACTTCCGTTCTACCATAACATTTAAAAATGGCAGTTTTCCTTCTCTCTCTGTCTCGACAACGAACTGGATGTTTGGGCGCTTGCTATTAATGTGTCCAAGGAACTGCTGAAGTGCTTCGACTCCAAGTGGCCAGACTATAAAGTTGTCATCAATACAACGATAAAACAGACGGGTATTGCCTTACTGAAATGTAAAGCCCAGAATGGCGTGCCTCGATGGCCAATAAAACGGGGCGTAAAATATCTTCGACGTACCACTGTGCTGTAAGGGTGACGCGGACGACAGCCAAAGGGGTCCTGCTACGAAAAGAAATGGCACTCAGACCATCACTCCTAGTTGTCTGGGCGTAAGGCGGGCAACAGTCAGGTTGTTACCCCACCACTGTCCGGGGCGTCTCCAGACACGTCTCATTTAACAGAGCAGAATTGTCTTCAGTGATGCGTCCCGGTCGAACTGAGCCCCGCTGATCAGCGGAAACGTGTCTGGAGACATTCCGTACAGTAGTGGGATACCAACCTGACTGTCACCCGCCGTACAATCAGCATTGATGTTCTGGCGTACCATTTGTTTTCATAGCAGGACCCCTTTGGTTGTCGTCCGTGGCCCCCTTATAGCACAGCGGTACGTCGAAGATATTCCACGCCTCCTTTTACTGCCCTTGACGGCAAACCATCCTGGGCTTACATTTCAGCAAGATAATGTCTGCCCACAGAAGACGACAGTTTCTACTACTTCTCGTTATGCTTGCCAAACGATATCTTGGCCAGCAAGATCGTCGGATCTCTCCTCAAATCCGAGCATTTGTAGCGTTATAGGCAGAGCCTTCACACAAGCTCAGGATTCTACGCTCCAATTGGACAGAATTCGGCATGATACCCCTAAGGCGGACATTTAACAACTCTGTCAATCAATACCAAGCCGAAAAAACTGCTTGCATAAGTGCCTAAAGTGGACCAACGCGTTCCTGACTCCCTCAATTTGTGAAACTCTTTCTCTTGAATAAATCATCCAGTTTTTTCTGAAACTGTAATCGATTTATTGTCTCTGCATGTACAGTACATCACGTCTACCGACTTCTGTCCCATTCTGATAATTCTTTCACGGTGCATCTTTTTTTTCCCTTAGAGTTTGTATATATATTCAGAAATTGTACCATATTTGCCTAGACAGTTAAATTTCAATAAATGTCATCACATAAATCAACACTATTTTCCTGCCTGTGAATTATACAAAGTTACGTAAAGTATGGTATTCTTGTTGTTGTCTTCAGTCCAAAGACTGGCAAAGACTGGTTTGATGCAGATCTCCATGTTACTGTATCCTGTGCAAGCCTCTTCATCTCCGAGTAACTACTGCGACCTACATCCTTCTGAATCTGCTTACTGTATTCATCTCTTGGTCTCCCTCTACGATTTTTACCCTCCACGCTTGACTCCAGTACTATATTGGTGATCCCTTGATGCCTCAGAATGTGTTCTACCAACATATCCCTTCTTCTAGACAGTCTGTGCCACAAATTTCTCTTCTCCCCAATTTTGTTACGGGATCTACCCATCTAATCTTGAGCAGTCTTCTGTTGCACCACATTTCAAAACCTTCTCTTCTCTTCCAGGACCGTTTATTGTCCATGTTTCACTTCCATACATGGCTACACTCCATACAAATACTTTAGAAAGGACTTCCTGACACTTAAATCTGTACTCTTCAGATAAGCTTTTTTGTCATTGCCCGTCTAAATTTTATATCCTCCCTACTTCGACCATCGTCAGTTTTTTGCTTCCCAAATAGCAAAACACATATTCCACTTTAAATGTCTCGTTTCCTAATCTGATTCCCTCAGTATCACCTGATTTAATCATATTATCCTCGTTTTGCTTTTGTTGATGTCCATCTTGTATCCTCTTTAGTGTCTCTGAGGGAATTACAATGTCATCGGCAAACCTCAAAGACTTTATTTCTTCTCCCTGGACTTTAAATCTACCCCAAATTCTTCTTTTGTTTCCTTTACTGCTTGCTCAACATACAGATTGACATGATGGAATAATAAGGAAGTTAAATCCCACACTGAAGGCAGGAGAGCTTGGGAGTGCATTATATCGGAGCTAATTGAATTCGAACGTGGTCGTGTAGTTGATTCTCGTATGGTGAACGACAAAGGTAGCCGAAGAATTTGGTGTTTCAAGAGGCACCGTATAGAATATTTATACAGCATAAAGGGAAAGCGGAAGAACGTCATACGCTAAATTAAAACACGAACGAATGTGTGTGTTGAGTGATCGCGACGGACGCTCATTGATCAGGATTGTGACGACAAATAAGAGGACGACAGCTGAAAAAGTCACTGCAGAACTGAATGTCGCACTGGCAAACGCTGTCAGCAACAAAACAAGATGGACGGAGCTCTATAAGCTGGGATTTGCAGGGCTAGCTGGAATTCTAAAACCACACATCAGTGATGAAATTGCCGGTAACAGGATAACGTACCTCCGAGGCCATAAAACCAGCACCATGAAACAATGGAAGAAAGTCATTTTGTCACATGAGTCTTGTTTCACACTGCTTCCAGCTTCTGGCAGTGTTACGTCACGGAGTTTCAGTGACGATGAGGGCAGCCATATTGTGGTATTCCACGGTTACTCTACAAAGCCGCATTACAGGATTACGTTATGTGACCATTATGGCCGATCAGCTTCATCCCATGATACAATGCTTATTCGCCAGTGGTGATACTGTGTTCCAAGTCGACAGGGTCCTTGTTTACATAGCTTGCATCGTTCCAGAACTGGTTTTGTGACCGCGTGGATGAATTGTCGCATCTCTACTGACCGCCATAGTCGCCAGATCTCATTAATTTTTGACCTTTATGGTCTACTTTGGATACGTGATCGCTATCCACTTCCATCACCGCTACCTGAACTTTCAACTACTTTGCTAACAACCCTGACTTCTTTCTATTCTCATTGAAGAGGAAACATCGCCTACCGAATGTGCAAGGGTCGTTCTGAATCATGGTGGAATAAAAGATTGAGCCCTATTATATTTGACCTTCGTGAAAAAAGTACGCATTGGAAGCGCACGTGATCCCATATGAACAGAACATACGGTGATGAACGATCCTATTGGGATTCATTACACACATCTGAATTTAGTGCATTGCTCCAATACTTCGACAGTGTGGCTGTCTTTCAGTGGGTGACTGAAACTGATGATTAATTCCGACAAAAATCAATTATTTATTACATGAAATTACAGCTTAACATAAAAGAAACAATCTTAACATCAGGGATTAATCTTAGGTCCCTTACACAAATGAGAAAAGATTTGTTAAATTAATTAAATATATCTCCAAGAATGTGTCTCGATAGAGTGTGGCTTAAGACGATATTCACACTGTGGGGGAGCCTCAAGTATCAGGGTTCATTCTATTTAGGATAATTAGTGTTACGCAGTTAGGTTGGAAGCTACAAATGGATAAAAGGAACAGGAATTACTTGTGTAGCAAAGTTTTTTCAGTCCAGTAAAAATCATTATAAGAGCTTGATAAGAGTGTTATTGATATAGGTAATTATTATCCTCTTATAATCGAGCTCTCTCTCTGGTAACAGGAATTATGGATCACAATACACACGATTGTCACCATGTTGTGTCTAGTACCAGAAAAAGGATGGACATGATTCTACAAAGCATTTTGCGTCTAGAAAGAATGTTTTAATAGCCCGTATTTGAATTAAGAAGATAAAGATCGCTAATGGTTATGGGAAAATATGTAATAAACAGAAACTCAAGATCATAAAGAAACAATGTGGGGCCACTACTACAATTCTTTACCATTAAGAATTTTGCTCCATCAATACTCCACTAAACTAATAGCATTTGTAAGGTGGCAGAATAAATGAAGGTCAATTTCGCACCTTACATAACACTTTTATACATCATAACAGGAAGGTGAATATCACACCTAACTTACTTCGGCAGTAATGAGCAGATTTGACTATAAGTACGTAATGCAGAAGGGATGACACTCAATTGACGGTATTAACACACCACTCCTATATAATTCATGTCAATGAGTAGAAGGTGAAACAAGCAGCGAGAGGAAACGTTTTGTGTGGAAGCAGGCTCGGGCGGAAGTAGAAGCCACACCATGGGAGGCACCACGAAAACCTCTTAGGGGGCGTCCCGCAGTGGGAGTCAACGACCGGACAGGTGACATATACTGGAAAGCAAGTAACGGGCCACCAGAAGTAGGAAAGAAAGAAGCTCTAGAAAACTGTGTTTCAAAATCCAGATTGATACGAACAAAACCAGTGACGCAGTTGATCATGTGAACAGCGAGTGGTATACATGTGATGTATGCATGTAACATTTAGGTGTCTGAAGTGGGCACAAAACGTCGGATTAGCGGAAACGAACTAGGAAGGAGTAAAGTGCCAAGATTTCGACAGAGTTTAATGGTAGGGCCCTTGCGATTGGCAGAGAGAGTTTCGTGAGAGGAATACTCCTACTGGTCGAAAAATGCTGTGACGTGGGGAATGAAAGAATCCAGGTGGGGAGAAAGTTAGACTACGAGAAAGACAAGAGCGAAATTTTCAGGTTCTCTTCTCTGAACTGGCGTCAAGTGCATAATGGGGTGCATAACTCTCTGTATGATGCAGAGGAGAAATTTGTGTGAACACTGTGTTCACTGCGGCAGACATTCAGCTAGATATTAGCTGTAGCATCGTTGAGCACCTACTGTGGAGAAACGAACCAGCCAGTCAGCTAATTGTTCTTGTCAGGACTGAGAGGGCATTATAATATGCACGCTGCTCCAGCCATGCGCGTGCATATAACCATATTTGAAGATGGGATGAGTACATGTTTTCCGCCTAAACACCATATCCCTTCGCCAACAACAGAGTCAGAGCCTGTTAAACAGCGCCACAAGAAAGGCGGTAGTCGCAGAAGACAGAAATTCTGTTCGGGTAAACATGCACTAATTTTTTTTCATTTAATGACCCAATGGGCATTACGTTCACAGGTCTCATATTTAATGTGAATTTGAGATGTAGAAAAGTTTGGTAATGGAGTGGAGTTTGAAATCGGTTCTCTACGAATGGAACGTATCTGGGTTGGAAGCCTGGTCCAGTACAAAAATATTTATAATTTCCTTCCAAGCCTTAGTGTGTGCACGCCAAAGTGTCAGTGAAAAATAATTTTCATTTTTAATGTCCTTTCATGAATTATCAACAATAACGATAGCTGCTATTATTTCTAGTCAAATATGTGAGCATTTTACTACTGGTTAGCAGGCACTAATTAGGTTATATCTGTTTATGGACGGATAAGGGCGACAGTGGGTGCCGGGTTCGTTTCCTGGGCAGAAAATGAGTGTATCGTTATTACATATTGATAAATCTCGCTGCTGGTGAATTCGATATTTAACATTTGATTCTACTTAGTTACCCATCCGATAACGTGCTGGGTCCAAAACCCTGTCACAAAATTTTACATCACACCATTGCAATTTTCAACACATGCTCACATGGTTACTTGTGAAGCAAAGTACATTAAACGTCTTTCGTGGTTAGTTAACAGGGACATAAGGGTCTTGATTTAGCACAAAAAATTTCAAGTTCAGGTGTGCTAACTGATAGCTTACAAATCAATCGTTTGACAGATACTTGTAAACTACTCATCATTCTAAAAGCCAGAGAAGAGCAACACCGTTAGTTGCACGGCTATTTAGTAAGCACGAAAGCTTCAGAAAGATGCTTAGTCACTTTTAGTTACAGACGCTGCAACAGGGGGATCCCATATGTCGGTATGCACAGCTGTATAATACCGAGAGCTTACAACACATGAATAGTCAGCTAATATATGGATCCCTCCTACTTACATCACGCAGAAAAACCATGGCGATAAAATTAGAGATTCATGAGCACACAGAGGTTTACTAGCAATCGTTCTTCCTACGAAATATTCGCACCTGGAGTAAACAAATGGGGAAATGATAGTGGTACATATAGTGCACTGTATTACAAACCTTAATGTGGCTTCTGAAATGTAGATGCAGATGAAATAATGAGTTATTCGCAGTTTATAAAATCCCTTTGTTGATGTTGGCGTTTTGTAGTCAGTGTCATGTCGTGGTTTCATCTGTTTTATTATGTGTCGGCGGTAGTGCCAAAGAAATTCTACGTAATAAAAATTATTTTCACGTATTTAATAGCAAAAAAATTTTATTTACTCATCTTGTTAACAGCATCACGTGATCTACAGAACCTAATCGCTTCTGGAGAATATTTTTTTTTTAGTTTGCAGTTCTTACAAGACATAATAAAAAAAATTGCTACGACAGCTACTTAAAAGAACGGCCCCGTAAATTATTCCCCCCATATTTATACCTGATGTTCAAGTTGCAATCGATAGCTAATTGGCCTTTACGTTTGTTAATTCAGGTCCCGTCAAAGTGGTAGCAACCGGCGCTAACGCCAACGCCGGCCCTGCCACGTCTGTGTTGCGCGAGCTTGTCCTGTGGTTACAAGCTGAAGAGACTTTTCGCGTTAGCAGGCGTCTTCTGCCTGGCACCAGTCTAATGGGGAATTGGCAACATTGCAGCATACATTTGGCAGCAATGTGGCCTTCGAATTACTTCCTGGACTGGTGCAAAAGTTTCCTTCTAAATTCACTCACTAATATCTTATCATTCTCATTAAATATCCTGAATGATTCTCCCTTATAGGATGATATAGAAGGTATCAAATGAATAATTTTGATTCCAGGGAGCTCGTTTCAACAGAAACTGCAGCTCGTTTCGCTATTTATGTCGCTGTTTAGCTGACGAATCTACGATTGAGGCGACAAGGAAGCAAGGTTTGTTGCAGATGGCTGCTAGCGTAAGGGTAAAGTGTTTCGACATGAAATTGAAAACTGAATGTGCTGTCGGTTTAATATGCTTTCCTCCTCTGTAAAATAGAATCTCTAAGGCAGATCAACAATCAGTGAAGACATCGAATGAAAACCTCGCCGCCATTATATCGCTACCTCTATTTTCGAATCCGTGGATGTATAGACACAACACATACAGAATTGCACACATGTTAATCACTTTTTTCTGCTTCTGTCAATAATAATAATAAGTGTGGCACTGAATGATTTTTTTTTACTTTCTCTTGCTAATTCGTAAAGATTTGGGGTATTTTGTCTTAAGAAGGCAGACTTTTTTGTACCGTTATCCTGATAATTTGTGATCAATTTTTATTACTGTATCGTATACCGCATATGGTCTTTTCGGTAGTTTATTAAACACGACACACAAAAATGAGGGAGATATTAATCAGCAGCAATGTAACTCCCATATGATTCACAACAGTCTTACCAAGTCATCTGTAAAGCATACACTTGACATTTAACGACAGACATTAACATCCCTGCATTCTGAATAGTGCTTTACCTCCAGATTTCGCAGTTTACAAGCATCGTTGCTAAGCGCAAATAAATAAAGAAAAGTAACACGATGTCTGCTCTCAAATAAAGATTTCAGCGATTAATTTAATTTAAATGTGATTAACGAAGAATTGGAGATTTCCGACATTAAATCGAAAAGTATACATGGAAGGAACCATATAAAATCAAAGAGCATATACCTTTCCTTCAATCACATGTGTAGTAGCAGCATAATGAAGATAATAATAGCAATCATGACAATAATCATCGAATTATCTGGTGACCACACACTGTGCAGTTGTATTTCCCGAACTAAAACATTAGTTGTCACAGAAAAATTTTCATATTGGCATCAAATCGGAGCTATGAAGATTATAATGGTCCTCAGTCATGAGATTAGAATAACACCCACATTAGAAACTAGCAGGTACACAACAACACAATCAGGAGATTGCTAACAGCGAGTTGCTGTGGTCTGCTGGGTTGATGGTGGTGTGATAATTGCGGTTCGATTCTTCATGGCGTCCATTTTTAACATTCACGAAAAGATCTAATTCACCTATGGTAACGCCAAGTCCAGAATGTTAGGTCGCACAGTGGTTCAGAAGCCGCATTAAACATAATATCCCTTCACTACCAACAGCATCAGAGCCTGTTTAAATGGTGCCATCACAATGGCAGCAGCCGCCGAAGGCACAAACTCTGTCGCCAGTAAACTAGCACTAAAAAGTTTATTTCATTTAATTTGGGAATGGTTATTTCGTTCACAGTGTTCATATTTAATTTGAACTTGAGACGTTGCAATGTTTGGTAATCGACTGGAATTCGAATCTCTAGGAATGGAACGTATCTGGGTTGCAATCCCGGTCCAGCACAAATATATTCATAATTTCATTTTACGCCCTAGCATGTGCAAACTGACCTACCACCGAAAAATAATTTCCATATTTAATGTCTGTTCATGAATAGTGAACAATAACGATAGGTACCGTTATTTCTAGGGAAACATGCGATCATCTCACTACTGGTGAGAAAGCAGTTCATACTTAACGTCTATTAATGGATGGGAAACAGCGACAGTGAGCGTCGGTTTCGATTCTCGGGCAAGCCAAACAAATTGTACCCTCATCTCATATTGATACAGATAGCTGCTGGTAAATAAATTCGATTTCTAACATCTGATTTTACTTAGTTAACAATCCGATAACGTGCTGGGTAGAAAATACCGTCACAACATTTTAAATCATAGCATTCCAATTTTCAGCACATGCATACTTGGGTACTTGTGAAGGAGAGTATATTAAACGTCTTTCGTGGTTAGTTAACAGGGCGATAATGGTTTTGATGTAGTAGAAATAACTTCGTCATTTCGTTTCAAGTTCAGATGAGTTAACTAATACTGGTGAAAACCTTCCAATTTCATGTCTCTTTGCCGGCCGCGGTGGTCTCGCGGTTCTAGGCGCGCAGTCCGGAACCGTGCGACTGCTACGGTCGCAGGTTCGAATCCTGCCTCGGGCATGGATGTGTGTGATGTCCTTAGGTTAGTTAGGTTTAAGTAGTTCTAAGTTCTAGGGGACTGATGACCACAGCAGTTGAGTCCCATAGTGCTCAGAGCCATTTGAACCATTTTGAACCATGTCTCTTTACGGCTAGTCAGCATTGATAGTGGTTGGCTTGATCATGTCCCGGGCAGGTGCGAAAGTGCATTTTAGTTAGTAGTGGCTACGTCTGCTGGGTTTCTGTCCAGATCCAGAACAAAAAATTTCGTCATATCATTTATAGTTCAAACATGAGGACAAAATAATTCTTTATGAATAATTGGTACAGTGACGTTACTGATTATACATTAATATTGCGATTTCTACAGAGCGTTTACCGCTGTTTATCGCGTTTTGATTAACTAGTTCCCTTAACGACCAGTATATGCAGAAACCAACCGTCACTGGGACATTTAGCAGGTGCGGGAAAACCTTATACAGAGGTAAATTCTTCGAACTGTCATAGACCTTTATTACTCCAGACATTGACTCAGAATATCTTGTTCGTGCAAAAATTTACTTTGTTTAAGGATTGCTACATAGTTTATGTGCCATAGTTAGTTGTTTCTGATTGTAGTGATATGGTAACGCTTTTGAAAGTCATTGTAACCTGTACAAACGTTAGGGACTAGCTCATCTCTAATTACGTGTTTTTCTAGTTTTTGCAGTACCATGGTGTGATGTTACATCGCACTGATTGCCTTAAAGAACAGTATTGTCTGGTGTTCTCTCGTGGTATTCATTTTGCATAGTCGAACGACTGTACCGCAAAGCGATTAGACGACCCGCTAAAAAGCTACGTTATGTTGGTCGCATGCAAATCAGGCGGATCACAGTTCAGGTCGTTCGGATACTTTGGCGCATGATAGTACATCACGGAGAGGATTAGTATTAAAATTGCCAGAGAGTACGTTCCGGGGAGAACTGGACAACATATTACTTCATTCCACATATCGTTCAAGAAATGACCACCTAGACTAAAGGCAATGCGATGCATTACCGACAATCATTCTTCCCACGCGCCATTCGCGAATGCTACAGGGAAAACGGGAGGGGCGGGGGGCGCAGACCAGGTAACTGTACCAGAAGTAACCTCCACCGCACACCGTCAGGTGACTTGATGAGTGTCGATGTAGGTGTAGATGTAGGGATCTAGCGTCTCCGAAACGTCGAAGTCCGCTGGGTGTTCGCGTACTATCGTCGTAACAGAGACCGGATTATATGCAACATAAAAAGCTCAAAATATGCATGAAAAATGCTTACAACGTACATGAAAAGTGTTGAAATATTCAAGATCAAATAATGAAACACATAGCAGTTACGGCGCGCGATATATTTAGACGTTGGATATGTGTATATTGATGCGAGGAAAAACAGGGACATTTAGAATGTTGATCTCACGATCTGTATACTTTGTGGTAGAGCTTAGTTTTCAAAAAATTACAAAAAAGAGACGCACACAGTGTTTCAAATACTGTTCCTGCTTGTTGTTGTCGGTAACAAGCGAATGCGGTGCGAGTTAGTAGCCCCGAAACAATCAATATGCACAGGTCCAGCTTCGAGATACAGCGAACGCAGAAGGCTGGTTCAAATGGCTCTGAGCACTATGGGACTTAACTTCTGAGGTCATCAGTCCCCTAGAACCTAGAACTACTTAAACCTAACTAACCTAAGGACATCACACACATCCATGCCCGAGGCAGGATTCGAACCTGCGACCGTAGCGGTCTCGCGGTTCCAGACTGTAGCGCCTAGAACCGCTCGGCCACTCCGGCCGGCGAACGTAGAAGGGCACGCACAGGAACTCTGTAATATTTCATATCACAAACAACATACAATCAGGAATTTTTTTTCAGCAACATTAAATTATAATTAATATCATCCGATTAAAAATTATTGTACATTTTGCTACTATTGTAAACATAAACGATGAGATATCGTTCAAAATCTTGCGTTGTAAGATTGTGTCTTCGATCACTCAAAACATTTTCATAGGCTGAAAAGGACCGTTCGGCATCAACTGACGTGACTGGGTAGTATTTGAATTTGAGTTTTATGTTGTCACTTATTGTTTCCGTCAGACGTTCACCTGTCCCATTAACGAAACTATGAAATTGAGTCACGTATTTTTTCTCAGGACTATCTCCGGCAACGAAGAGTCCACTAGACTAATTTTATTCATTAACTGAGTAGATTCATTCAACGCTAAAACTTAAGTTTCAGACTTAATTAATATTCGCATGTAAAGGTAAAAATGAGTGCTGCTCACAGCAGTGTTTTTTTAATACTGGAATCCTTAATTTTCACCGGCAAACTACCAAAGCCTCTGCACTATTTAAGTCGTTTACTACGCCTGTGGCGGCCTCGAAATGTTCATTATAAAACAACACAGCTTCGACTCAGCGCAACGAGTTACTACCGGCTCGGGAGGTAAAGACAATTTTGGTAGTTTTTCTTTGAACGCTTTGACGCGAGTAAACGCCATAAGAAACACTTTCTTTCCGAAAGAAATTAGCTTATTTACGTTCTCAAAGTGGATCCTACTTCACTCAAAAAATATTTTTCTAATACCCTCATTCACAAATCTTGTGATCATAATAGAAGAAGGCTCTTGTTTTAACGCATCAACAATTAAATTTGCAATGTAAATGCCTCTAGTGTCTAAACTTTCCCCAAGTGAAATCCAAATAATGTTGTCCTAGAGTTCATTGCATATTTCTTCTAGAACATGTAGGTAAATGGTCCGAACGTAATTTTTCACAGTGTTGATTCATGTGGTATAGTTTCATTTTTAGAAATATTCGCACAGGAAACCTTTGAAGATAGGTTCAGTAAGTTTGTGCGGATGAATATTCCATGCAATGAGTTTTTCACATAGATGCATGTTAAAGCGATTTTCTTGTTTATCTTTGAAGGTTAAATCCCTGCTGCTGCTACTTTCCGCTGTCGAAAGTTGCTGTCATGCGCTTTTCTTTTGCGTTCCCGCGATATGAAGATTTATCTTGACATGCTGGTCTGTCTGAAACTTTTTTTGCAGGAAACGCTTTTCTCGCAAACTCGACAATACAAAACATTTCCAGGATGGCCAGCTATCCGCGAAACGAAATTATTTTTTGCGGGAGACATGGTGCACGACACGTTACACACTACACGTAAACATGTTAAACTTCGTGGAAATAAAAAGAGAACTAAACTGAAACAACGGACGTGCGACTAACAACTTGCGTAATTTAATTTAATTATTGCCGACGCGTGCAGTAGGATGTTGATATTTTTAAAAACATCGCGAATCCGATACATCGATGTTTAAAAAGATATTATTTTCGTCTCTGTGTATCGAGATAAAGTATCGATATATCTATGGAAAAAGTAACGACGTACCAGCCCGTAAATATATCGGATTCACATTGTAAATACTGTATACTGCCAGTTTTAGGGCTTTATATTTAAATATTTATTTCTCATTAGATATTCTGTAAATCAACAACCCAGCAGCCTGCCTATCTCCATTTAAGCAAGAACTGGAAGCGAAACGATACACGTTCACACTTCGCGATAATCATTTTGCTAACAATACAAACTGCGTATAAGTGGCATAATAAAAGGTGTCCGATTGGTCCGTCGCTCGCTTTCGTCACATATCGGCTTTGTCCGGAACACTTCATGTCGACTTCGCTGTTTTTCCATTTCTGCAAACGCCAGCGATATATTAATTGTAGAGTCAAAGTTGTGTGGTAAAACTTAACGTTTCAGTTTCTGCTGGTAGCGCCGTGCGCCGATTTTGTCAGCGTTTCCCCTCACACGTCTCCGCCCGCCGCAAACGCTAATCTTGTCATTTAGATTTTTGTTCATCATTTTCAGCAACTGTTTTTGAAGAATGCCGATGTGAAGACATACCACTAACACTGCCACCCCCTCGTACAATCGGACTTCTTCTTTGTGTCGACCTCTAAACAGTGATTCACACAGTCAAAGAGAGAGACTAAACGTGATGAAAGCTCAAAAAGTAGTAAGACTTCTTACCACAGTGAAATTTTAAGTTATTTTCTACTACAATTTCAAAAGAACAACTTCAAAAATGTACGAAAATTGTGAAAAAATATAAAATAAAATAAAAATATCGGCACTCCATGCTGCCATTTTGATATCGATATATCGAGGGAAAATGTATGGCCGATTAGGTCGGTAATTTTTGGATGAAGTGTCAAGTTTTTATCAACAGGCCTAGCGTGCGGTATGACAGGGGAGGGGATTAAGCGGGGGTGGGGCTACCAGGCGCATTGGCTCTGCCTGTCGGTTTCTGTTCAGCAGAGCTGTGGAAGTAACGAAAAAAAGTGTATTCGCATCTATTCGTTACCAAAAGCAACAGTACTCGTTACAGTACTAAATACTGTTGCCACACCCTTATCTTGGAGGCTTGGCCTGAAGTTCGCTCGTGGAATGTCAGAACCAGTCGGAATACTTCGCGACGACTGTCGCCTGTTTCCCATTCCTATGACCGATCACAGTTGTATCTGTACATCTGCAAGCCGCAGGATTGCTGTGCTGTGTTTTGTGACATTAACAGTTAAAATAATATCGACATGACTGAAATAGTACTGAAGTAGGACAACTTTTCTGTACTAGACGAGGTTTAAAAAAATCAAATAATAATCATTAAATTGAAAATCTGCAGGTAAAAAATAAAATCCCGTATGTTTTGCATTAAAGGCGGACCTGCAGATAATCGATGATTAATCTGCAAACACGGAATCTACATTTATCTACATGGATACTGTGCAAATCACACTTAAGAGCCTGGCAGAGGGTTCATCGAACCACCTTTACAATAATTCTCTCTACTCCAGTCTCGAACAGCGGGCGAAAGAAACGACCACCTATATCTTTCCCTACGAACCCCCATTTCCGTATTTAATTATGAAGATTATTTCTCTCTATGTAGGTCGACGTCAGCAAAATATTTTCGCATTCGGAGGAGAAAGTTGGTGATTGAAATGTATTGAGAAGCTCCCGCAGCATCGAAAAACGCTTTTGTTTTTGTGATGTCCACCCCAAGTCTTGTATCATGTCCGTGACACTCTCTCTCCTATTTTCGCGATAACATAAAACGTGCTGCTCTGCTTTCAACTTTCTCGATGTACTCCGTTAATCCTATCTGGTAAAGATCCCACGCCGCGCGGCAGTACTCCAAAAGAGGACGGACAAGCGTAGTGTAGGCAGTCTTTTTAGTATATAGATGTGTTGGATTTTCTAAGTGTTCTGCCGGTAAATCACTGTCTTTGGTTCTCCTTCCCCACAACATTTTCTAGGTGTTTTTTTTCCAATTTAAATCGTTCGTAATCGTAACTCCTAGGTATTTAGTGAAATTTACGGCCTTTAGATTTACTGATTTGTCGTGTAACCTAAGTTTAACGGACTGCTTTTACGACTCATGTGGATGACCTCACACTTTTCATTATTTAGGATCAAATGGTTCAAATGGCTCTGAGCACTATGGGACTCAACTCCTGAGGTCATTAGTCCCCTAGAACTTAGAACTAGTTAAACCTAACTAACCTAAGGACATTACACACATTCATGCCCGAGGCAGGATCGAACCTGCGACCGTAGTGGTCTCGCGGTTCCAGACTGCAGCGCCTAGAACCGCACGGCCACTTCGGCCGGCTGACATTTAGGATCAATTGCCAGTTTTCGCACCATACAGAAATATTTCCTAAATCGTTTTGAATTTTTTTTTTTCATTTTCTGGTGAGATTATTAGACGATAAACGACAGCACCATCTGGAGACAATATAACACAGCTGCTCAGATTTTCTCCTAAATTGTTTATGCAGTTAAGGAACAACAGAGGGCCTATGACACTACCTTGGAGAAAGTCATAAATCACTTCTGTTTTATTCGCTGACTTTCCGGCAGTTACTACGAACTGCGGCCTGTCTGACAGGAAACCACGAATCCAGACAAATAACTGAGTCGGTATCCCATAAGCACGCAATGTCATTACAAGCCGTTTGCGTGGTACGGTGTCAAAAGCCTTCTGGAAATCTAGAAACACGGGATCAATTTGAAATCCATTATAATAGCACTCAACACTTCGTGTGCATAAACAGCTAGTTGTGTTTCACAAGAACGATGTTTTCTAAATCTGTGTTGAGCATGCGTCAATAGACCGTTGTGTTCGAGGTAATTAATAACGTTCGAACACAATATATGTTCCACAATCCTGCTGCATATATGATAAGGGTCTGTAATTTAGTGGACTGATCCTACCGCTACTCTTAAATATTGATGTGATCTGTAAAACTTTACAGTCTTTGGGTACAGGTATCTTATAACAAATAATAACCGTCTAAATCATAGAGTTACGCGAGCAAAATTTGACAAGGAGGTCTATGTAAATTACTTATCTCACTACAAATATTAACACAAAATATTCCAATTACAAAAACAATATTTTAAATGGAACTAAATTTACACAACATCAAAGCGTGAAGAATACAAACCATATTCTCTAAATAGCAACTCTGCATCGATGTGTCCGCAGCCTTAAATCTTCAGAAAACTGACGAGTAGAACCGAGCGAACCAAACCGAACTCAAAATGCGGTAACGAGTACAGTCCCGCATACCGAATCGAGTCTCAATCGAGTTTCATATCCGTTCGATTCGAACCGCATTCCAAGATACGCATGCTCTGTATTGGCTTCGTTACAGAGATCGCTTCGATATATGCGAGTAACGAAATATATTTATGAGTAACAAATCGAACTTCGGGACAGCCGAAGTATTCGTCACTCAATACCGATTACATACGGTTTACTACAGCTCTACTGTTGAGTAATCAATTCCCAAGCCAGTAGCCTCTCGGTTAAGCCTAGTTTACACGACGATACTAGGTTGCAGGCAACTGTGCTATCGGCCATTGCGCATGCGCGCCGCGCGTTTGCGCAACTCGTCGGTGAAACTAAACACTTTCGGCGTGTTCCAACTTTGGCGACACTAATTGCATGAGTTTTGAGATTATGTGTGTTCCTAGAGTGTAGACAAACTGAAGTATGAAGTGGGAAACGGAGAAGAATGTTCGCTTTTGGATATCTATGCTTTGCGTAGGTGTTTGTGAGATTTCAGTGACACTGATTTAAAAAATAAGCAACATATTGCTGCTCCTGAGACTGTCATGTGCGATCAGAACATACACTCCTGGAAATTTAAATAAGAACACCGTGAATTCATTGTCCCAGGAAGGGGAAACTTTATTGACACATTCCTGGGGTCAGATATATCACATGATCACACTGACAGAACCACAGGCACATAGACACAGGCAACAGAGCATGCACAATGTCGGCACTAGTACAGTGTATATCCACCTTTCGCAGCAATGCAGGCTGCTATTCTCCCATGGAGACGATCGTAGAGATGCTGGATGTAGTCCTGTGGAACGGCTTGCCATGCCATTTCCACCTGGCGCCTCAGTTGGACCAGCGTTCGTACTGGACGTGCAGACCGCGTGAGACGACGCTTCATCCAGTCCCAAACATGCTCAACGGGGGACAGATCCGGAGATCTTGCTGGCCAGGGTAGTTGACTTACACCTTCTAGAGCACGTCGGGTGGCACGGGATACATGCGGACGTGCATTGTCCTGTTGGAACAGCAAGTTCTCTTGCCGGTCTAGGAATGGTAGAACGATGGGTTCGATGACGGTTTGGATGTACCGTGCACTATTCAGTGTCCCCTCGACGATCACCAGTGGTGTACGGCCAGTGTAGGAGATCGCTCCCCACACCATGATGCCGGGTGTTGGCCCTGTGTGCCTCGGCCGTATGCAGTCCTGATTGTGGCTCAAATGGCTCTGAGCACTTTGGGACTCAACTGCTGAGGTCATCAGTCCCCTAGAACTTAGAACTAGTTAAACCTAACTAACCTAAGGACATCACACACATCCATGCCCGAGGCAGGATTCGAACCTGCGACCGTAGCGGTCTCGCGGTTCCAGACTGCAGCGCCAGAACCGCGCGGCCACTTCGACCGGCCTGATTGTGGCGCTCACCTGCACGGCGCCAAACACGCATACGACCATCATTGGCACCAAGGCAGAAGCGACTCTCATCGCTGAAGACGACACGTCTCCATTCGTCCCTCCATTCACGCCTGTCGCGACACCACTGGAGGCGGGCTGCACGATGTTGGGGCGTGAGCGGAAGACGGCCTAACGGTGTGCGGGACCGTAGCCCAGCTTCATGGAGACGGTTGCGAATGGTCCTCGCCGATACCCCAGGAGCAACAGTGTCCCTGATTTGCTGGGAAGTGGCGGTGCGGTCCCCTACGGCACTGCGTAGGATCCTACGGTCTTGGCGTGCATCCGTGCGTCGCTGCGGTCCGGTCCCAGGTCGACGGGCACGTGCACCTTCCGCCGACCACTGGCGACAACATCGATGTACTGTGCAGACCTCACGCCCCACGTGTTGAGCAATTCGGCGGTACGTCCACCCGGCCTCCCGCATGCCCACTATACGCCCTCGCTCAAAGTCCGTCAACTGCACATACGGTTCACGTCCACGCTGTCGCGGCATGCTACCAGTGTTAAAGACTGCGATGGAGCTCCGTATGCCACGGCAAACTGGCTGACACTGACGGCGGCGGTGCACAAATGCTGCGCAGCTAGCGCCATTCGACGGCCAACACCGCGGTTCCTGGTGTGTCCGCTGTGCCGTGCGTGTGATCATTGCTTGTACAGCCCTCTCGCAGTGTCCGGAGCAAGTATGGTGGGTCTGACACACCGGTGTCAATGTGTTCTTTTTTTCCATTTCCAGGAGTGTAGATAGCTTGACAATATCTGAGCTGCAGGGCAAAATTTATTGAATTAGACGCACATATACAACTGAATTAAGAAAAATGCAAGCAAATGTAATTCTAGCTTTAGAAATGCTCTTGTCTACAAGACTAATATTCCATCGTTCGAGTTGGCCGACTCTTTTTTTTTTTAGGAATATTGTTGACAGGAGGGAAGGCTACACAAATCAAGAAGCTACAGTCTTTATTCTATATTCATCTATTTAAAACGTCGCAGCAGTGCTCCCCATTCACATGTGTTTGAATTTTGAAATATTGCCACAGTACAGATCTATCTTCAAGAGAGTAGTTTGCAAACCATTCTCTTCTTAATGCGGCCTGCTTCTTATAATTACTGCTGTTAATGTTAATAATTATTCCTGTTAATAATTATTGGTATTAATGAAAAAGCGTTTTCACCAACTAAAACCGTATCTTATAGCATGCCGAGTGTTCTCGATTGTAATGCATCCGGTGTGATACGTAATTTCAGTTCTGGCGACAGCGCTTCATGCATTACAATATCTTTATTCCTTATCGCATAATTAACTCTATTTAGAAGAAACGTTAACAGTTCTGGTGACATTCTAAGATAATTAAAAGAACTTCGTGAGTCTTCCATTATAAATTATTTCAGCAAGGATGCTTCATCCAGTCACGAATCGAAACACGTTCCTTATATTTCTCTTCTGCAGCGATTCCACGCAACAAGCTTTAACTCCATTACAACTCATGGCAGCTGCCAAAACGTTCATTTCAGACACGACTCTGGAACCCACAAAACGACGAAACTGAAGTGTATACTGATTTCGCCGTGTCTATAGTCAAATATGAAACCATTTGCGTGCAAATCAATCCACGCAACGAGTGGCGCAACCCAATGTCGTCGTGTAAACTAGGCTTTAGGGGACGCACGCCGTTGGACGCAGTCACTTTGTGAGACATCAAAACGAGATCGAGCTAGAAGCCGGGAGCCTAGATTTTTAAAATAGGATAACACAGAGTGAAAATATGCAGCATCACTAGTTCTTAGTTAAAATATGCAGTAACTGCTGAAAAGGAGCCAAATATGCAAATAGGGGAAAGTCGGGAAAGAATAAACATTTCATTTTTAACCGCTAACACGTAGTAGATGAGAGGGTTAAAACAAACTTTTCTTATATTAAATCATTGTTGGTTTATTTAGGAACAACATATATGAGCTATAGCTGTCTAATTTTTAATACAAATCTTAAATGTCAACATATATAAGACTCTGCTCCTTCGTTCTCATAGCCGCGTCGTCTGGTAAGACTTTGCGACACGCAGTCGAAGGGCACACACTAACATAAATCTCAATAAAATTCACCACGTCCTTCATAAACTGTGGATTCTTCATACCACCATTGTGAACAAATATCACACTTGATACAGTCTTCCATGATAGATTCCCTTTAGACTTCAGCACAACTGGGCAATTCAAAACATCAGATCCCTCCTTGGATTTGGACCTAGTTGTTCCTGAAGACGATGGCGCGGTGAAGTCCAGATTAGCCCTAGAGATTCTGCGTTGTTCTGTACTGGTATTTTATCTCTTCTTGATTTAGCCTGGTTTAGATTGTTTTCTAACAATGCATTTTTGTACGGAGGGCCATACAAAATTTGGGATTTTTTTCCCCTGCAATTTTCTTCTTTTTTACGGGTCAATTAGTCATGGCAGTGCATAGGCCTACACCTATTCGTACATCAGCACTCTGAAATTCATTTGTGTCCCGTTCTTCGTGTTTTCCTGCTGACTGCACAGACAAATCACCTGTGACTGAGGAGCAGCATTTTACCGTGGGCTTCTGTTGAGCTCCTTTACCTTTTTCAGTTGTTGGAATTTATGCCCTGTCAGTGATTTCTGACGGAACAGTCTTCCGCTGTGAAGACTTCGTATTGAATGGAAATATTCCCGTTGACCCGAAGAATTTCTCAGCTGGCTACTCTAGAATAAACATCTTGAAACATGTCACTCACATGTGTCTGCCTGACGGGTCTTCCTGAATCAGTAATCGTTAGAAATGAAGATGGATGGCGAGGGGGCGGATTCAGAGCACTCACGTAGTTTTTCCCACTGACTTAGAGCGTGCTCTTAACCGATGCGCCACACCGTTCAAGTAGTTGCTGCTTCGTTTCACTGTTTGTCGTGCCGTGCTTTCTTCTTCACAGACTGTGACTTATTTGAGAAATTTTATTTTCTATTGCATACCTAGATAGTGTTTATTGCTTACGAAATACACCAAAGAGCCAAAGAAACTCGTATGCCCGCCTGATGTCGTGTTTTGCCCCCTCGAGCACGCAGGAGTTGTGCTACACGACGTGGCATGGACTCCACTAATGTCTGAAGCAGTGTTGGAGGGAATTGACACCATGAATCTTGCAGGGCTGCCCATAAATCCGTAATAGTATGCGGGGGTGGAGATCTCTTCTGAACAGCACGTTGAAATCCATCCCAGATATATCAATAATGTTCATATCTAGGGAGTTTGGTGGCCAGCGAAGTGTTTAAACTCAGAAGAGTGTTCCTGGAGCCACTCTGTAGCAATTCTGGACGTGTGGGGTGTCGCATTGTCCTGCTGGAATTGCCCAAGTCCGTCGGAATGCACAATGGACATGAATGGATGCAGGTGATTAGATAGGGTGCTTGTGTGCGTGTCACCTGTCAGAGTCGTATCTAGACGTATCAGAGGTCCCATATCACTCTAACTGCACACGCCCCATACCATTGTAGAGCCTCCTTCAGGTTGAACAGCCCCCTGCTGACATGCAGGGTCCATGGATTCGTCAGGTTGTCTCCATACCCGTCGACATCCATCCGCTCGCTACGATTTGAAACGAGACTTGACCGACGAAGGAACATGTTTGAAGTCATCAGTAGTCCAATGACGTTGTTGGCGGACCCAGGCGAGGCGCAAAGCTTCGTGTCGCGCAGTCATCATGGGTACACGAGTGGGCCTTCAGCTGGGTTCCCACGGGGCGTGAGCACGAATGTGTGCCACGCTTTCGTGCATGATTTCGTGCCATGAGAGGAGTGAAACTATCAGTCGTAGGGCGTGGACAGTTCACACGGAGTGGAGTGTCAATGAAAGCGTGATTCAGTTGATCGCGCGAAGCCCGCCATGTACGAGCTCCTTATCGAGACTTGTGCTGTGGTGAGTTCGGTTTTTGCTACTGTTTTGGCACAGAGAATGAATCGGTTGGTGGAACCTCAAGAAAAACGGAAGAAAAGACGATGGTGGGTCAGGAACTGGATACTTCAAAGAACATCGAGGGCACATAATTTGGTTGACATGGAACTAAGAAACCATTAGCCTGAAGATTTCAAAAACTTATTACGAATGTCTCAGGCGCAGTTTAACTACCTTTTGGATCGCGTTTCACCTCTGATTTCGAAATCAGATACTAATATGAGACAAGCAGTAAAATCAAAAATTAAACTGCAAGTAAATTTACACTATTTAGCCACAGGGGACTCTTTTAAAAGTCTGGAATATTTATTTCGTGTTCCAAAGAACACAATTAGTAAATTTATACCTGAAACCTGCGAAGCGGTCCACAAGGTACTTATGGAATACATACAGGTAATTACAATAACATATAGTATACAACTTTTTCGTTTATTATTTTATTTGAATTTTCAACGTAGTAATGTACGTCTAAGTATTTAAGGAATAGAAAGAAACAATAATACGAAAATGGTTGATCAGCATAATAATATTGATCATTAAAAATGTTACCAGCATAGAAAGAAAGTAATCGTTTGAGTAATAACATAAGATCAGCCTATAAATTTGTAAATAAATAGTCATCTGAGAAATCAGCACTCATATTTGATTCTCTCTCACTTGGTAGTGTTGATTGGTTGGAGGGAATTGGTGGTGGGCACATCGCATTTGTTATTTGTGACGTAATTGGCTCTTGAAGCCTCATGGCAGTTGGAGGCCCAATACTGCGTAGCATTGACGCAACATACTTTCCGAAATAGTCTTAGGCGTCCTCTTGGTTCATTACTGGAGCACAATTTGAAATAGCTTGTAATTTCTCAACATTGGACCTTGTCGTTGGTGGGGAGGCTTGCGTGCCTCAGCGATACAGATGGCCGTACCGTAGGTGCAACCACAACGGAGGGGTATCTGTTAAGAGGCGAGACAAACGTGTGGTTCCTGAAGAGGGGCAGCAGCCTTTTCAGTAGTTGCAGGGGAACAGTCTGGATGATTGACTGATCTGGCCTTGCAACATTAACCAAAACGGCCTTGCTGCGCTGGTACTGCGAACGGCTGAAAGCAAGGGGAAACTACGGCCGTAATTTTTCCCGAGGGCATGCAGCTGCATTTCTCAATCGCACATGAAAAAAAAACCGATTTGGGAGTCGTGCAGAACTTTTTCACCGATTTTTGATGATGAAGGCTGCGATGGAGTTGAAGGCACTTTTCGTTTTAGTACTGCCCTGGGTATCTCAGTTTCTGCTGGAATCTGTGATGTGCTTGGCGTGGTCTCGTTGAGATCGTCAACAGCAGTTAAATCTACAGATAGGGATTGTGGCTTCTCCAATTGTGATTGTTCATTTGTGTTTATTGGTGACACCTGCAATCAAAACATTAATTTTGTTTCAGGCGCCGGCAACTTCAGATGAATGGAAAAATATAGAGTATGGGTTTAGAGAACGATGGAACTTTCCAGGCTGTGCAGGAGCTCTTGACAGAAAACACATTGTCATTCGTGCCCCTCCCGCTACTGGAACTGATTATTACAATTACAAAAGTAGTTTCAATATTGTATTGCTAGCTTTAGCTGATTCCAATTATTGTTTCCTGTATGTTGATGTAGGAGCTAAAGGAAGAAATTCTGATTGTGGTATATTTCAAAACAACTCATTGTACAACGCTTTGGAGACAAATTCCCTTGCAATGCCAAGTGACTTTGTTATTGTAGGGGATGATGCGTTTCCGCTAAAGACTTATCTGATGAAACCTTACAGTCGGCGTAACATGTCTCGACAGGAAAGAATCTACAACTATCGAGTTTCAAGTGCTCGAAGAGTTGTAAAAAATACTTTCGGCATACTTGTGAGTAAATTTAGAGTATTTAAAAAACCAATATCCTTAAAAATACAGTCGGTGGACAAAGTAGTACTATCCTGCTGCTCTTTGCACTGCTGACTGCGGAAAACGAATCCCACCTACATCTCGCGAGGTTTAATTGACTTCGAGGATGAAAACTGTAGATCATTGCCACAGATACTACTACAACGCCGCGCCAAGACAAGGTTGGCAGCCCGTCGTCTGCCGAGCACAGCGCACTCTAGCGGGCTGTGCAGCTCGACGGAAGTGGAGTGTCCACCGTTCACTTCTTAGCTAGATTTCAACCTAGGCAGACGCACTTTCATAATCGACCCTCAGCCAATTCTGTAATGTTTACAGTGATTCTCTGAGGAGGGCCCATCAGGCTTAGTCCCTGAGAATATGTTGTATTAGTTCATGGTATTCCATGTCACGAGATTGTCAGTTCATAGCCGCAGCTGCAGTCCTACAAACTACTGAAGATAAGTAATTTCATTGTACGATGTGTTTCTTGAATAATAATCCTTCTGTCTAACAGTGTGCCGTACCGCATATTACTGCAACCTGGACTCCTTCAGCTCCTATCAACTCGGCCTCCTACTTATTTGCATTTAGTAACGAGCTGAAAACACCCACGCGTTTTGTGCCTCTAAGCGACAGGCACAACAAATTCGGGATAAGTATCGTGATTACTTTAATAATGAAGGTGCTGTGCCCTGGCAAAATGTACTACTCGGCGACGTTCCAAATACAGAACCGTAGAGCACATCAGTGTCAATATTGTGCTCAGTTACATTGTACATGGTTGTCTTCAATTAGTATGTATCACAAAGTAAATGCATTGCTAGATATATTTTATCATAAGAACTTATTGTTACAGCGCTAGATATTCTTGTTTTAAAAGAAGCTGGTACAGTTCCTATGATATACCTACTATTCTGTATAATAATTATAAAAACTGTTGTAATAATGTAAATGTAAGGAACAATTTTGAAAATGTATAAAACTTCAAATATGGAAACAAAATTTTATTTCACTTACCAGATTTGATAGTGTGAGTCGTTGCTGAACGAATGGGTGAATGAAAGAATTCATCTTGTCAAACCAGAAGACTTTTGTTTTATAAACCTCGTCAGTGCCAGCTCCACACCGCTCGCTTTCTATTATTTTCTTCAGTTCATGACAATACGAACTCCTAAAGTTTTTAAATTTCGCAGTTACTTCTTTCGGTCCGAATCCTGGAATTTGGAGCGCATGACTAATTCTTTTGGCAGCAGCCATTCTTGCATCTCGGTCTCTGTATTCTTCTCTGCTTACATCATACAAGACCTGCTCAATAGCGTAAAGTTCCAGAAATTCTGAAGTTTCACTGCCTTGCAACTTGATCACACGACCTTTAATGGCACTAGTTACCATCTTGTTGTTCGTAGCACTAGATGTTGCAATCTGACACAGCCACAGACGAGGCAAACTCACGACTGAAAATCAAACACGTTTGATGTGAAGCGTGAGCCCTCACGCCTGCCCGTGACGTCACAGTCAAACTCACGGGTCTTCTTTCACACGGGTAGTGTTCCACGACAGCATGTCTCACGCTAGCGTGTCACACCCCGTGGGAACCTGTCTTTCGGCTTCGAAAGCCCATATCGATGATGTTTCGTTCAATGGCTCGTATGCTGACACTTGTTGATGCCATGCATTGAAATCTGCTGCAATTTGTGGAAGGGTTGCTCTTCTGTCACGTTGAACGATTCTCTTCAGTCGTCGTTGGTTCCGTTCTTGAAGGATCATTCTCCGGCAGAAGCGATGTCGGAGATTTGATGTTTTTCTCATCCCTAGGCTAAACTGGAGACGAAAAAAAAAGAAAGATATAACCGAAAACCAGTACTTTCAGCTATAACTGCCGTCCATAGCCTGTACCCTATTTGCATGTAACTCCATACACTAAACAATAACTAGTACAGCCTGTGGTCTAATTCGACCAACTGCGTCAGTGGACCTGATCTGTGATGGCAAATGTCATGTATCTTAAGGTGTGTGAAATTTTAGCAGTAGAACTGATCCGTGGCAAATGCTGTATTGTAGCTACGTGTATTCTTGAAATAATTCTTCGATTTCTCTTTAATTGTTCGACCATTTGAAGGGAATCTTTGATACACTACGTTGAAAAATAAATTTTATGTT
Source organism: Schistocerca nitens (assembly GCF_023898315.1). Classification (NCBI taxonomy): domain Eukaryota; kingdom Metazoa; phylum Arthropoda; class Insecta; order Orthoptera; family Acrididae; genus Schistocerca; species Schistocerca nitens. The sequence continues at coordinate 386,260,337 of NC_064616.1, forward strand.
AATGCCAGCAAATTAACTTTACCCTTATGATAACACAATGTGACTCCCGTTGTATCGCATAATGTCACCTCAGACGCGAAAAGATTTGCATAAAAAAATCTGCACTGTAAATTCATCAAACCGCAGTTACAGTTCTCAAAAATTATTTATAATTATGTTCAGTGCACATTTAAATGTATCTTTCAGAACTGCAATTGAATTATTGCTATCAACATCGGCACTATTTCTGTCACTTCCTCTACACAACAATTGGGTCTCTTCACCTCTTCGTCTTTCAATCCGACCCGTTAATGTTCTTCTTCGAGGCGTAGCCTAAAATAAATATAGTTTCCTTATAATACAAGTCGTGATAGCTACTCAAAATGAAGATACTGAAAATTAGGAACACACTAAATTTTGTGGTGACAGTGGCAAAGAAGACAGAGTTGGAGGCCCTAGAGATGTGGATATGGAGAAGAATGGAAAATGTGAAATGGGAAGACCGAGTAAGGAATGAAGAAGTATTAAGAAGAGTTGGAGAAGAAAGAAACATGCTGAAAGTCATCAGAAAGAGAGAAGAACGGAACTGGATTGGACATTGTTTGAGGAGGGACTATTTATTGAAGGAAGGAATAGAAGGAATGGTGGAGGGAAAAAGGGGAAAAGGAAAAAGAAGATATCAAATGCTGGACAATATCAAAGGAGACAAATATTCAGAAATGAAGAGACTGGCTATGGACAGACAAAAGTGGAAGAGGCTTAACCCATGACAAGACCTGCCGTAAGACAGAATACCAAACTACTACTACTACTACTATATAGGAAAGTACCTTTCGAATTATATAATAATCATTGGCCACCTTGTACAATTAATATTAAAAATCGGTACTTCAGTTTCGTGTTCACTTATCAATATTACGATAATAATAGTAATAATAATAACAATAATAATAATAACACTGTCATGTTCACGTGTTGAATAAATTGTTGGTGTTCTGTTCTTGTCCTTTCAGACGTTCTGAGAACAAAACACATATTTTTGTTGTCCACGGCTAGCAAGCTCTATCACGTTGCGATATGCAGTTAGTGTCCACAGAAAAGGGGTCAGCTGCTCCTGACTCTTTGGTACGCGTCCGCAGATAAGAGACGCGTGTTCGCGCGCGCAGAGCTGCCGACAGTAAACGCGAACGCAGGTAGCCGCGTTTGTGAAATCCTGTCATAAAAATTGAAATCGTAACCGAGACAAGCAGAATGGCGCTCGCAATAAAACCTTACGCGAACAATAGGTCGCGAGAGAAGAAATCGCGCCTTCGTTCTTGTTGACATTTACACCTGTAGATACGAGGTCACAACACAAAGGGTCACTCAATACGAGCTTCTTGGTGTCAATGCTTGGTGAATACTTGCATCCACTTTTCTTTTGTCTCGGCCAAAAATTCTTAACCAGTAACGAGCGGTTGAAATGTATCGGTTACTGCACTCCGAGATGTCGAGGGAACAGGGCCAATATTTCTGTTTGTCTTTTTTTCAGTTTCTTTGTTAGCCTTTACGTCAAAAGCCACACTTCCTTCCACGTAGAGTCTGTAACGCTTAGTTCTTCATTCCTTAGATTTGGTAACAGAGTGTGTGAAGTAAAAGACAGGCGGATGCTACACATTTTGCTTGAAGGTCCGTTTAGACGTGCAATTTTTACGGTAGTGTGTAGTCCTATGGTGTTGTTTTCAACATCGCTGCAATTTGCCTCCAATACTTGGTATAACAAAAATTTACGGCACAAAATGCAGGATACATTCCTCACATGTAGACGAAGAAATTATGTTATATGAGCATGGGTCTGCAAACACTTTATTTCCATGTTACAACTCATTTTCTCCAACTCACTAATCATTGGAAACACGCACCAACAAAACGCACCAGCATACCACATACAGCTCTTTCTCACAGGAGAGTTTCAATACGCCCTTCGTGGGCATTGATACATGCATCAACAAGCCGTCGGATGAGCTGATGTACACTATGTGATCAAAAGTATCCGGAAACCTGGCTGAAAATGACTTACAAGTTCGTGGCGCCCTCCATCGGTAATGCTGGAATTGAATATTCTGTTGGCCCACCCTTAGCCTTGATGACAGCTTCCACTCTCACAGGCATACGTTCAATCAAGTGCTGGAAGGTTTTTTGGGGAATGGCAGCCCGTTCTACACGGAATCCGTGTTTGGCGACATCGCGGTGAACGCACATTGGAAGCGTGTATTCGTCGTCGCCATACTGGCGTATCACCCGGCGTGATGGTATTGGGTGCCATTGGTTATGCGTCTCGGTCACCTCTTGTTCGCATTGACGGCACTTTGAACAGTGGACGTTACATTTCAGATGTGTTACGACCCGTGGCTCTACCCTTCATTCGATCCCTGCGAAACCCTACATTTCAGCAGGACAATGCACGACCGCATGTTGCAGGTCCTGTACGGGCCTTTCTGGATACAGAAAATGTTCGACTGCTGCCCTGGCCAGTGCATTCTCCAGATCTCTCACCAATTGAAAACGTCTGGTCAACGGGGGCCGAGCAACTGGCTCGTCACAATACGCCAGTCACTACTCTTGATGAACTGTGGTATCGTGTTGAAGCTGCATGAGCAGCTATACCTGTACACGCCATCCAAGCTCTGTTTGACTTAATGCCCAGGAGTATCAAGGCCGTTATTACTGCCAGAGGTGGTTGTTCTGGGTACTGATTTCTCAGGATCTATGCATCTAAATTGCGTGAAAATGTAATCACATGTCAGTTCTAGTATAATATATTTGTCCAATGAATACCCGTTTATCATCTTCATTTCTTCTTGGTGTAGCAATTTTAATGGCCAGTAGTGTATTAACGTCCTTCGTCTTCTTCGTCTTTGCTTTATCACATAATGCATCGAGGGAACATCGTTGGGCAGGCAATCCTGCGACCTCGCGCGTATCATCGTACCCGCCATCCTCAGCGTCGCAAGTTGTACCAGCTTCGCCGTGACTCGGTGGACGGGGTCTGGCGTTCTGGTGTAGGTGGTTGGGCTAACAGTTCCCGGAGAGCCGTAAAGTAAAACTCAGTGGTCGCGCGCTGCCATTGAGAAACCTCCTTCCCGTATCGTATTAACGTCCTCCGTAAAGCTGGCTTCGCGCACTCGGTCCACCACTGCACGACAGAACCGAAAGAATTTCGTTGACGGAGGCAGCCATGCCACGCGTCTTGAAACCATGCGTCGGCACTCTGCATCACACAGGTATGAGACGTTCATCTTCCAATTACCCCTCCGTCTCCACACCTGCTGTCTATCAAGGTTAACCGCACAAATACATGCCTCGTGGTCTGTAAACGCTGTCGGCCATATTTCTGCGTCCACCGTCGACATTGCTAACGCCCTTGAAACGTAGATCCGATCCATAGGGCTCGCGGAGTGGCTCGTAAAAAATGTATATCCTAGTTGGTTGCGATACGTCAGGTTCCACGTATCGACTAATTCCATCCCGTTGACCAGCTCCCGAAGTTCTTGGCTAGGAGTATAGTTAGGATGTTGGTCCTTTCTGTCGAGCACACAATTAAAATCTCCGCCGAGTATGCAAGCATCGTATCGTCTCTGGAACAACGGAGTAACCTCATGGGAGTAAAAATCTGCTCTGTCCCTTCTCTTATCCGAGACTGACGGTGTATATATATTGAGCAAACGTATTCCACCTATGGTCACGGCCGTACCACGGGCAGAAGGCAGATACTCTACTTCGTCTGCACGTATCCCTTCCTTTAATAGTATCGCTGTACCAACGCCTCTCTCGTCACACGGGGAACAGTAAATGTCGTAACCGTAGAAGTCCGAAGGGGGAAGTACCCGAACTTCCTGTAATAGTGCTATGTCTAAATCTGCAGCCTTTATCATGTTACTGAGCATCTTGATTTTTACTGGCGTCCCAATGCTATTGATGTTAACAGATCCTATCCGATAAGTTTGTTGCATGGCTGTCAACGTAGACAGGGCACCTTACGATCGATAATTCTTCCGTACACAGGCTGCTTTCGTACTAACGTCCCCCGCCGTCCCCTCATATGGTCTGCTGTTATTCCGTGCACTCTTCCGGTCTTACACCGGGAGAGTGTGTGGGAGCAGTTCCTCCGGCATCATCTGTTCCCCACGGGGGCGGCTCTTCTGACCAGTCCCCTAGGGTCCCATCGTTGTCGTGCGTTGTAGGCGCCGTAGCCTCCTCAATAACCTGTTGCCGTCGATCGAACTCCTTCGCTGTTTCTGGAGTATCGTCAGTGGAAGGTCGTGTCGCCGTCCCGCTGGCCACCCTTGCATCCACGCAGTGCAGTTCGTCTGTATCCATAGTCGACTGCTCTGTACCCGAAAACGTCTCAGAATTGCCTGCTAGATCAGATTGGTCGTTCTCCACCGTGAGGCGGCGCTTCTTGCGGCGTTTTGGTGATCGCTGTTTTCGTTGCCGGGCATCAGAATCAGAGGTCAGCATGGTCTCCGGTTGTTCGTGGTGGACGTCGGAATCGTGCGCCGTCGTATTATCGACGTCTGAAAGTGACTTATCTGAATGGGCAGCAAACGGCACCGAAGAGAGGGCGCCCTGTGACTGCTGCAGGCGATCCAGCGCAACGTCGTCCTTCCGGGGCTCGCCACGATCTGCCTCTGTCTGTGTGTTCTAGTACGCTTCTGTCTCGCGGCTCACGTCATCGTGTAATGCGGCGACATAAGTCATGGGGAGCACAGTCGGATGCGGTGTGAGGGGTGGATCATCCCGTGGTAGCTGTAACAATCTTCGTTGAGAACACTCAGAACGGACGTGTCACTCCTTCCCACACCCAGAGCACGTCCTAGGTTGTCCGTCGTAGATGACAATCGCCCTACAACCAGCGATGTACAAGTATGAAGGACAGAATACGTCTTGAAATTCGCCAATTTTTCAGCCACATGGGATAGGACCGTTCCGCAAGAATTCTTCTGGCACTTCGAATGGAAGCTCAAAGACGCGGATCGTTCAGAGTCCCATGCCGGCGTGTTCAAACTGTTACCGCTCCAACATTCCCGTCCGAATGACAGAAACGAAGTCCTTGTCGGTGTCGGAATAGTAGTTCGTCCCATGCCGCTTCATTTATGAGCTTGACATAGACCGCGGTGCTGACTATAGATAAGTGTATTCCAACTAGAACGTCAGGTTCGATTTCCACCACGTACCGTAAATAACGTTCGATCTCGTAAACCTTCGGTCGAGCATATTCGTTAACAAAACTAAATTTCAGTGTAGATTTGCGGAACGACGAGGCCATGATTCGTTCTATGTATATCGCGGCGCACCGCTACACACTTAACGTAAACACCGTCCGAACCGCTGCGCCGCTGAACACTGACATCTTGTCCCCTCAATCGTAGATTCGTCAGCTAAACAGCGACGTAAATAGCGAAACCAGCTGCAGTTTCTTTTGAAGCGAGCTTCCTGGAATCACAATTATTCATTTGTACCTTCTATATCATCCTCTGAGGGAGAACCATTCAGGATATTTAATGGGGCCGGCCTTAGTAGCCAAGCGGTTCTAGGCGCTACAGTCTGCAACCGCGCGACCGCTACGGTCGCAGGTTCGAATCCTGCCTCGGGCATGGATGTGTGTGATGTCCTTAGGTTAGTTAGGTTTAAGTAGTTCTAAGTTCTAGGGGACTGATGACCTCAGAAGTTGAGTCCCATAGTGCTCAGAGCCATTTGAACCATATTTAATGAGAATGATAAGATATTAGTGAGTGAATTTAGAAGGAAACTTTTGCACCATTCCAGGAAGCAATTCGAAGGCCACATTGCTGCCAAATGTATGCTGCAATGTTACCAATTCCCCATTAGACTGGTGACAGGCAGAAGACGCCTGCTAACGCGAAAAGTCTCTTCAGCTTGTGACCACAGGACAAGCTCGCGCAACACAGACGTGGCAGGGCCGGCGTTGGCGCTTGGGCCGGTTGCTACTACTTTGACGGGACTTTGAATTAACAAACGTAAAGGCCAAATAGCTACCGATTGCAACGTGAACATCAGATATAAATATCGGGGGAATAATTTGCGGGGCCGTCCTTTTAAGTAGCTGTCGTAGCAATTTTTGTTATTATGTCCTATAAGAACTGCAAACTAAAAAAAATTATTCTCCAGAAGCGATTAGGTTCTGTAGTATCACCTGTCGCCGTTAACAGAATGAGTAATTAATATTATTTTTGCTATTAAATAGGTGGAAATAATTTTTATTACGTAGGATTTCTTTGGCACTACTGCTGACGCATAAGAAAACAGATGAAACCGCGACATGACACTGATTACAAAACGCGAAGATCAACAAAGACGTTTTATAAATTGTGAATAACACATGTTTTCATCTACATCTCACAAGCCGTGTTACAGTGTGTGATAGAGGGCACTTTCTACATCACTATCACTTCTCCAATTGTTTGTTCCAGGCACGAAGGTTTCGTGGGAAGGAAGATTACTGGTAAGCATCTATGTGCATTCTAATCTCTCTAATTTAATCTTCACTGTCTTTCTACGACATATAAGTAGGAAGAAGCAATTTATTGCTCGACTATTCAAGTTACCTACGGTCAAAGTTTTAAACAGTAGACCATACCGCCGTGGAGGCTGCCTCTTTTGCAGCGCCTTCATCTGCGACTGAATGAGCAACTCTCTGACGCTTTCGTGCTTACTAAATAATCCAATAACTAAAGAATTACTTGGATCTTCTCTATTTTGGCTCTCCTACCTGGTACGGATCTCAGAATGATGAGCAGTACTGAAGTATTGTTCAAACGGTTGTAAGAAGTCAAGATTGTAAGAAGTCAAGGAACATGGCATCTACCTGGTCACCTGTGTCTACTGTTTTCTGGGTTCTCGTGGGCTATCACAGCGTTCTGAGTAGCATACGATCCTTGTTTATGGAAATCGTGTTGATTCTTACAGTGTAGATTTTGAAACTCCGAATCTTGTTTAATGTGCTAGCATCTAACATATTACGAAGTTCTACAACAGACAGACGTCAGAGATGTAGACATATAGTTACGTGCATCATTTTGACGATCTTTCCTGAAAATGAGAATAACCTGTGCTTCTTTCCAGTCATTAGGATGGTTCATCAGGACGTCTATGGTAAAATGATGTTAGGAAAGGAGCAAGTTCTTTCACATACTTTGTGTATAATCCAGTTGGTATACTTTAAGGTGCGGTGCCATTTCTTCTGATAAGTGATTTCTGTAGCTTTACTATCCCGTGGTCACGTAGTTCTATATGTATTGTGTTGTTCATGCGACGATTTATAGGGGGAACGATGTTTCGTTTACAGAAGTAACTAAAGTCCGTATTTAGTATGCACTATACTCAGCAAAATGAAATACAACTTATCACTATAAAGGTACATTAAACGTCTGTCTGATTATTTCAAAGTATCCAAAGTCGTTAAGGATTATCAACAGATTACCTAAATTCGGCCGCTAAATGCTCTTTGTCTATGTTCAGTCCACAGTCATACAGGAGCGTCACAGAACTACCACAAAAGTTTGGAATTTAGCAGTGTGTGCAGATACATAAAGTAATAAAGTACAAGTAAAGGAATAAATCCGAAAATTGTTGATTTGTAATGATATGGTACGGAAAATACATTTTCTTTACTATTTGTTATCCATCTGCCTGTCTTTCCGTCTGCTAAGACCTCTTGTTCTCAGGGCATGTAAAGATATGAAGTAGAAATTTGTGCCACGTGCTAAGGGTCGCGCAGTGGTTTAGAAGCCGCATTAAACACAATATCCCTTCGCTACCAACAGCGTCAGAGCCTGTTTAAATGGCACCATATCAAAGGCGGCAGCCGCCGAAGGCACAAACTCTGTCGCCAGTAAACTAGCACTAAAGAGTTTATTTCACTTAATGTAGGAATAGTTATTTCGTTCACAGTGTTCATATTTAATCTGAACTTGAGACGTTGCAATTTTTGGTCCTCGACAGGAATTTTTGATCATCTTTCCCAAAACTGTTTATAAAATATGTGATAGGCATCAAAGCAAATTTTAAATCTAACCTAAAACCATTTCTCCTAGACAACTCCTATACTATGCACAAATTTTTATTTAAAAACAGTTAGCCATCAAAAAAACTAGTTTTAAATGTAGTTGCATGATGAGGACTAAAAAATTGTACCTATATTCCTATTAATTGATATATATATATATATATATATATATATATATATATATATATATATATATATATCAATTAATAGGAATATAGGTACAATTTTTTAGTCCTCAATTGTACCTATATTCCTATTAATTGATATATATATATATATATATATATATATATATATATATATATATATATATATATATATATATCAATTAATAGGAATATAGGTACAATTTTTTAGTCCTCATCATATATACTGTAATCAGATTTGTTCCACATCATTCTGACAAAAGAATCGTTCAAACTATTTATGGAACATGTAACACATTAATATGTTTGGATTATATGGAGACACGCATACACTGAAACGATACATTATCTTTTCTAAAATTACTGCACTTAGGCATTAATTGTCACTGTTGTTGACATTCTAAGACCTTCTTTGGCTCAGACTACTTCTATTCCCGTCTTGTTGAATTTCGACTCCTCCATCACCTCCTTTCATCTGTGGCCAACCATTTGAATCACACTTTATTATTGTCTGATTTTAATAAAGTAATGGGTGTTCTACGATGTATTCGATTAACTTACAGAATACACACACAGATTGTTGTGAAATGAAATAAAATAAAATACGTAATTAAAAATATGAATTATTTTGCCTGGAGATACTGCTACAATTGCATTACGTAAACATGACAATCATTCAGCCATTCTGAAGTTTATTATTTATTTTTCTGATGACACGAGCTGCAGCGTCATCTTAGCATATAAATTAGCAAAAGCTTACACTGTGTTGATATGACGTCAAGGTTGTCATTTGTATCGTATTAAGAACTAATGTTATGCTGTAACATCCCATCAGAATTTATGCCACTAGACAGTTTACTTTTAATAATAGTAATAATAATAAAATAATAATAATATATATTCTACATCGAATAATCAAATACAATCCCTAGAAATAATACACTTTCAGGACATCATACAGATCATTCTTCTGAACACGTCAGTTTACAAATTACAAAGTGAAGATTTGTGTGTGACAATAGATTTTGCACTTCAATGAGTTTTACATTTGTTAATATACAATTAACAGCATTACAAATATTTTTATTATTAGATCACTTGTGATTTAATTAAAATTACGGCCTTGACATACTCAGAAAGCACTTTTCATAAATATAAAGAACTAAACTAGGGAATAAAATGGATTTTAAATTAAAACTCTTTTCGTTGGCTTTTTTCTTTGCTAGTAGGAAGGGATGTGTGACTTTTTGGTATGGCATTGGCTAGCTTCAGCCCAGCATGAAGTGCATGGTTTTCATATACAGCTGTTCTGTGGCTGTTTACATGGTATCGTTATTTTTCTCTTGTATTATGCTGATTTAGTCAGAGCGTAAGTATACATGTATTGATTTCGCAAGCAGTATTACTTTTAGTATGTATACACACCAGACAGTCCACTCACATAATGTGAGCACAACCTATGTTCGACGTCAATGTGCAATAACTGATCATTGATGGCAAGTGGCAGCACGAGCACTGGAGGGTATATAAAGCGTGTCAAGGGGTTGCAGAAACAGTGCAATGATCGTTGCAATGCGGAAATGAAGCTATTTATTTGACAACCAAAAGGGCATGATCATTGGCTTTCAGGACAAGGGTTGAGGCATTTCCGAAACGGCTAAGTTTATGAACTGTTTGCATGCCATCGTGGTTAAAGTATACTGTGCATGGCAAAATGATGCTATTCAAAAATGGCACCAAGACAACTGTGGTACACCAGACGCCATAGATGAAAGTGGTGAATGACGGCTGCGGAGATGTGAATGGGCGAATAGAGACGCAACTGTTGACGAGCTGACTGCACAGATGAACCTAGGAGCTACCAAAAGTGTCTCCTCAACGACAAATCAGCGAATGTTGCTGTGTATGGGTCTCTACAGCAGGAACCAGGTTCATATACCTGTACTGATTGCTGTTCATCAGTGAAAAAGTCTGGAATTTTCACGCCAGTACCACCGCTTGACGTCCACTGAGTAGTGGCAGGTGGCCTCTTCAGATGAATTACGTTTTATGTTAAGTGAAACAGATTGGCATTTGCGTGTACAGCATGAAATGTGTGAAAGCTTTGACCCTGCTGTGACATGGCCTGGGGAACGTTTTTATGCATTTTCTTGCTGATCTCATCGTTCTGGAAGGCACAATGGACCGACTCAAATATGCATCTATCCTTGGGGCCCATGTTCACCCCTACATTCACTTTGTTTTTCCTTAGCATGATGACATCTACCAGCAAGACAATGCAATGTGTCACGCAGCTTGCAGTGTACAAGTATGGTTCGAAGAGCACCAGGATGAATTTGCAGTTTTCCTCTTGCCACCGAACTCCTCGGATTCAAACCCAGTCCAGGATATATGGGATGACCTTTATCATAACGTTTATACTATTGGTCCTCAACAGAGAAACCAAGAACAGCTTGCCACAGCACTGGGGTGGGCATAGTTCTGCATCCCTGCTACTACCTTCCAGAAACTCATTGGCACTCTGCTGCACATCTCGCAGCAGTAAATGCTGCATAAGTTGGTTATTAACGCTTTTGATAGGTGATCACACTAATGTTGTTGTTGTTGTTGTTGTCTTCAGTCCTGAGACTGGTTTGATGCAGCTCTCCATGCTACTCTATCCCGTGCAAGCTTCTTCATCTCCCAGTACCTACTGCAACCTACATCCTTCTGAATCTGCTTAGTGTATTGATCTCTTGGTCTCCCTCTACGATTTTTACCCTCCACGCTGCCCTCCAATGCTAAATTTGTGATCCCTTGATGCCTCAAAACATGTCCTACCAACCGATCCCTTCTTCTAGTCAAGTTGTGCCACAAACCTCTCTTCTCCCCAATCCTATTCAATACCTCCTCATTAGTTACGTGATCTACCCACCTTATCTTCAGCATTCTTCTGTAGCACCACATTTCGAAAGCTTCTATTCTCTTCTTGTCCAAACTGGTTATCGTCCATGTTTCACTTCCATACATGGCTACACTCCATACAAATACTTTCAGAAACGACTTCCTGACACTTAAATCTATACTCGATGTTAACAAATTTCTCTTCTTCAGAAACGATTTCCTTGCCATTGCCAGTCTACATTTTATATCCTCTCTACTTCGACCATCATCAGTTATTTTACTCCCTAAATAGGAAAACTCCTTTACTACTTTAAGTGTCTCACTTCCTAATCTAATCCCCTCAGCATCACCCGATTTAATTAGACTACATTCCATTATCCTCGTTTTGCTTTTGTTGATGTTCATCTTATACCCTCTTTTCAAGACCCTGTCCATTCCGTTCAACTGCTCTTCCAAGTCCTTTGCTGTCTCTGACAGAATTACAATGTCATCGGCGAACCTCAAAGTTTTTACTTCTTCTCCATGAATTTTAATACCTACTCCGAATTTTTCTTTTGTTTCCTTTACTGCTTGCTCAATATACAGATTGAATAACATCGGGGAGAGGCTACAACCCTGTCTCACTCCTTTCCCAACCACTGCTTCCCTTTCATGTCCCTCGACTCTTATAACTGCCATCTGGTTTCTGTACAAATTGTAAATAGCCTTTCGCTCCCTGTATTTTACCCCTGCCACCTTCAGAATTTGAAAGAGAGTATTCCAGTTAACGTTGTCAAAAGCTTTCTCTAAGTCTACAAATGCTAGAAACGTAGGTTTGCCTTTTCTTAATCTTTCTTCTAAGATAAGTCGTAAGGTTAGTATTGCCTCACGTGTTCCAACATTTCTACGGAATCCAAACTGATCTTCCCCGAGGTCCGCTTCTACCAGTTTTTCCATTCGTCTGTAAAGAATTCGCGTTAGTATTTTGCAGCTGTGACTTATTAAACTGATAGTTCGGTAGTTTTCACATCTGTCAACACCTGCTTTCTTTGGTATTGGAATTATTATATTCTTCTTGAAGTCTGTGGGTATTTCGCCTGTCTCATACATCTTGCTCACCAGATTGTAGAGTTTTGTCATGACTGGCTCTCCCAAGGCCATCAGCAGTTCTAATGGAATGTTGTCTACTCCCGGGGCCTTATTTCGACTCAGGTCTTTCAGTGCTCTGTCAAACTCTTCACGCAGTATCTTATCTCCCATTTCATCTTCATCTACATCCTCTTCCATTTCCATAATATTGTCCTCAAGTACTTCGCCCTTGTATAAACCCTCTATATACTCCTTCCACCTTTCTGCCTTCCCTTCTTTGCTTAGAACTGGGTTGCCATCTGAGCTCTTGATATTCATACAAGTGGTTCTCTTCTCTCCTAAGGTCTCTTTAATTTTCCTGTAGGCAGTATCTATCTTACCCCTAGTGAGACAAGCCTCTACATCCTTACATTTGTCCTCTAGCCATCCCTGCTTAGCCATTTTGCACTTTCTGTCGATCTCATTTTTGAGACGTTTGTATTCCCTTTTGCCTGCTTCATTTACTGCATTCACACTAATGTGGCAGTGCATAATGCTAACCGCTTTTGACAGATGGTCTCACTAATGTGACACTAATGTGATAGTGGATAATGGTAGCTCACGTAATTTTGGAAACAAGTTCCAATATCATTATCTAGATTTAGTAGCACAAATAATGATAATAGTTTTTTCTGTGGTGTTAATAACATGCTTAGGTTGATTTGTGTTGCTGCGCCCTAATTCTACTGCGTAATTTAAATTTGTTGAGAATAGTGAATGAGAACAGATTTTTAGTACACACATATCCTTATAATATTTGCTGATTATGTTTGTGGAAAACATGTTTTTAGAGGACTTACAGGCTAAGGAATCTATATGCATGTCCCATGTGGGGTTGTCCTGGATTGTGATTCTCAAGAATTTTTGTTGCATTTTTCCTTTTGTACTGTGTCGCTTCCTATGGATAATTTCATGCCAGATTCTGTTTGTCTCCTCATGTTAAATTCCGTTATTGCATTCTTTGGAGCACTTACATTTAGATGGCTTTCATTAAAATACATTACTGTTTCACTGGTCTCTTGGTGAGATACCGAGCCGCATTTTTGTTTCCTGTTATCGAATACATGATTATACGACAGATAAGGGATGTTCGAAATTTGCGTACAACATCCTCAAAGTTTTAATTTAAGTGAAGTCCTCTGATTTTAGTTAACTGAATTGTGTTTCTTGGTAACATCAATATGTACTCGTCTAATATTTTTTTTATATTTTTTATGTTTGTGTTTCGTCAGGATTTTTATTCATTAATAATAATGCAACTATAGTGGCGATTGCTCTGGTTTTTAAGAAAAACTGCACTTCTGCAACAAGTAATTACAGGGAGTTCCTGAAATAAATTTGAAGAAGTAACCTTGAGTACATTTTTGTTCTAAAGTAAACACCTCAGCAAGTGCTTGCAGATGTCACTTGCTAGTGGACACAAGTCTTTCGCATCACTTCTCATCAAGGTGCAGCATGAGATCGGCAGCGCTCGGAGGTAAATGAATATCTTAAAAGTAGTGCTGATTTTCTCCGCTTCTGGCAGCACTAGCGAAATCGTCAAGTTATTGTGGCCAAACAGTAGTGGCGAACTGATTTGAAACGATCGCGCGTCTTCTGCCGATGTCGGTGCCACTGTGACCGCAGCCTAATAAGAGATTAAGGCTTAGCTTTGTATGCAACGCGGCCTTTCTTTGTTGTGCGCCTCCGTGATGTGTTGTGTGACGTCCCTGAGCTGCGGTGTCTTTGTTCGGAGTGGGAGTGAAATGTGTGAGGTATGTCTGTGTGTCCTTAGTCTGCTACAGTCGTTGTTCTAATTCTGTTACTGATTTTGCGGTATTGTTTGGTTAGTGAGTAATTGTTGCTTTTAGAGTTGTTTGTGTGTGATGGGTATTGCGGATTTTACTGCATGACTTGAGTGGGTGTTTTGTCAGTTGTTTGTTTTGCTGCGATTTTCGCTATATCCAGACATGGATCTGTGTGTGAAGATTAATCACTTGACCCTGGAGACAGAGATGAGTAGTTATGCTATGTGCATTATAAGATTCTTGCAACCGTTGCGGTTGTTGGCTGAGTTTGTGCTCTGTGATGTGTATGGGCAGCACAGGAAGTTGTCCAGAGTAGCACCTGCTCGGACCAGGGATCTCTGCGTGTGATGTGTCATAGGGATAATTTCAGGAGGTCCATCTGGAAAGGATCTCGATTCAAGTGTTCTTGGCTGGTGTTATGCGACGTTGCCCTTTTGACATATAAGTGGCGTTATCATTATTCTGTGGGGCTGTGTGTGCGTGAGACTGGATTGAATTAATCGACTGTTACTGATTGGTATTCGTTTTGTTGTGGGGTTTGGACCAGAGTATTAAGTATAGGCGTTCTTCAGGTAGGTGGGGGGGGGAGGGGATGAAAGTGCAATAGATGAATATCCGTTTGGGAAAACAAAATACGGGAATTGTCTCCGGCTGTGAGTACATGGGTGGGGGGGGGGGGCAAACATGCGCTACAGAGATTTTTGATTTGCGTTTGGATTCTACGTATTGTTTTGAGGGCTTTGTTTGAGCTATCTAACAAGGGAACCTCCCCATCGCACCCTCAGATTTAGTTATAAGTTGGCACAGTGGATAGGCCTTGAAAAACTGAAAACTGATCGATCGAGAAAACAGGAAGAAATTGTGTGGAACTATGAAAAAATAAGCAAAATATACAAACTGAGTAGTCCATGTGAAAGATATACAACATCAAGGACATTACGCACTCAGGAGCGCCATTGTCCCGTGGTTAGCGTAACGAACTGCGGAAGTAAAGGTCCTTGGTTCAAGTCTTCCCCCGAGTGGATGCCGGCACGGTAGCTCAGCGTGTTCGGTCAGAGGGTTATCAGCCCTCTGTAATAAAAAAACTGAGTTAATCGATCAACAACGAACCAAAACGGCTGTCTTACGACGTCCGCCCCGAGCAGATGCAACGAACAAAATGAGATTACAAAAAAAAAAAAAAAGTGGAAAATTTAACTTTTTATTTTCAGTTTATGTGACAAACTCTTATGTTTTCATCACTTTTTTGGGAGTGATTATCACATCCACAAGAAAACCTAAATCGGGCAAGGTAGAAGAATCATTTTACCCATTCGCCAAGTGTACTAGTTAGGTGGGTCGACAACATATTCCTGTCATGTGACGCACATGCTGTCACCAGTGTCGTATAGAATATATCAGACGTGTTTTCCTGTGGAGGAATCGGTTGACCTATGACCTTGCGATCAAATGTTTTCGGTTCCCATTGGAGAGGCACGTCCTTTCGTCAACTAATTGCACGGTTTTGCGGTGCGGTCGCAAAATACAGACACTAAACTTATTACAGTGAACAGAGACGTCAATGAAGGAACGGACAGATCATAACTTTGCGAAAATAAAGAAAGTAAAATTTTCAGTCGAGGGAAGATTTGAACCAAAGACATCGCGTTCCACAGCTGCTCACGCTAACCACGGGACCACGGCGCTCCTGAGCTCAGAATCTCCTTAATATTGCCTATCTTAAGCATGAATTACTCAGTATGTATATTTTGTTTATTTTTTCATAGTTCCACAGAACTTCTTCCTGTTTTCTCGATTGATCTGTGTTCAGTTATTCAAGGCCTATCCACTGTGCCAACTTATAACTAAATCTGAGGGGGGTGCGATGGGGATGTTCCCTTGTAAGAGGTCTAGTGAAGTTAGCAATATCGCGTTTTGGAGTTGCATGTGCTTTATTTTTTTATTTTTTTTTAATCAAGGGCTTTATTTGAGCTATATAGATAATGTGAAATGTGTATTTTCTGACTTTTTTGTGTTTGTAGCATTGCGTCATATTTTGAGAATTTTTCAGGTTTGATTTTGTGGGTAATATTTGTTTCCAGGTCTTACTGTTTTTCAAATTGTTGTATATTTAGTGTGTCCCCCTACTTCCCGTCGTTGTCCTGTTATTTTCATTATGTTACTAGAGCGAAATATTCATGTGATTTTTCTATTTTTGTCACGCATATATTACTAATGAACTATAACTTGGCATCTCGGTAGCGGGGAGAGTGGATAGGGTTATGTGCAGGGACCTCCATGTACTGCAAGTACGCAGTGCAGATAACACAAAGCTGTGTTTTGGGATGCCGCGAATTCTGACTTCCTTTTCTGAGCTGGAGTAGAAAGTAAACTCCTCACCAACCACGTCATCACTCATTTTTGAAAACATCACATTGAAAATAATGCAACAAAAGACAGCTACAGCACAGCTTAGTGACAAAGCAGACTGAATGCAGTCAACACTGGCTAAAAGTTCACTGCACAGTTGGCAATGAACATCTGCAGCTGACATGGCACCAAGTCTCCCGACAGTTGCTGACTGCTATCGTGAATGTGGTGCTGGCAGTCACTTGGTACAGTTTTTATTATTATTATTTGTGAGTTGTATCATTTATTACTGGAGATTTAATTTTGTTTTTTGTTTGTTATTGGCTATGGATATGTCTGTGAAGTTTATGAGCAGATCGTTGTGTGCCGCAATGGGCAATGACACGGTGACACCTGTTAAATTCGTACACTTGTTCGGTTTGATTGCTGAATATGTGAAGTGCCACATCAGTGGGGATGTTATGGGGTTAACTAAAGTTACTGTGCCTTGGACCAGGGAGGAGTGTATGTGGTGTTGTTGGCAGGAGAGTGTTTGGCATTCTATTCAGAGGATTTCCAGGTTTGAGAAGTCTAGGCTGGCATTAGAAAGATTTTGTTATTAACATACTACTTTTTCTATCGCTTGTTGATTGAGTTTTATACTTATGAGATGGGAATTAGCAATTGTTCTGTTCTTGGTTCTCTTTTTGCAGGAAGAGTTGTTCACAATTTAAGTATAGGGGATGGCTGAAGGGTCGTGGTGGCGTTGAAACTGATGAGTATGCATTTGGGAAGATGAATTATGGGAGGGGTAATGATGGGTGAGAGTTGGGGGAGGGATTGTTGTTTCAAGAGCTGAGTGTTCTGACGTGGTTTTTAGAATGGTGCGTAGTCTGACAAAACCAGTATTCATTTGGTTAATCAACGAATGTATTGAAGAGAGGTCAGCTATTGTCGGGTTTATTGTTGTCTCACAGAGATTTAAGGACTGAGGATATAAGTATTTAATTGTCAGTCATAGTGGGAAGTTTAAAAATTGGCAAATGGAATTTGTACAAGCACAAAAGAGTATTGGGGAGGGCGTCGGTTCCCCACGAAACAGTAGCCTAGTTATTGAATAAAAATACTCATATGGATACTAGCCTAATGGGGAGGCATGACAGAAGGAAAAAGACTGAATTTACCGAACATAGATGGATATGGAAAGATACAACATTCCCTATCCTTCCTCCACCTACCTTTTGTAGGCTTTCATAACTGTAGATCTGTGTTCACAACCTTAAAGTCGAGTAAAGTAGTGATAATGGTATCGCAAACAATTAATTTGTTCCATATAAATTATGAAGTGGTCAAAGTTGTGAAATCTTGTTGCTATTATAGTTCTTAAAACAGTTGTAGGATACAAGTACTTCTCAAAGTTCAGGGAAAAAATATTTTTTTGATGAATTATTTATCTGAACTGCAATTTCTTTGAAGTTATGCTGAAGAGATGTATGAATCAGCTACATAAATAGTTCGTAATACTCGTAAATTGTGATTCCCACCCTACCCCGTTACCGAACCCGAGATCTATGCCTATACATTTCTTCCGTACTGAATATGCTTTAAGTGAACCATTATTCTGTTGTTATCTACATTATCTTTGTTCGAGAAGCATACTTTACTTTCGAGGTATTTCTTGACTACCTATTTAAATAAATGTACTTTAGTGATCTTCTTGCGAAAATTATTATACAATTTTAATCCCTGACAGAAATGGTTATTTAGACTTTTTTGTTCGTTTACCGTGGTAGATGTAAGTAAAGTGGTTAGTTCCATTATAGTGCATAGAGATGCTCGAAAGGCGATTAATATTTTTCCTTATGTGTACAACAAATCAATAGGTGAACTTGCTTGTACACTAAGTATACACTTTTTTAAAAAAATATTTCCTTACAACTGCTTATTGCATTCAGTTATTCTTCTGGCAATTTTATACAATTTGAAAACTGGGTCCAAGTTTTGTGCCTTTGATCACCACAAAAATGCCATAGCTAAGTAGTGAGTGCTCATAGGAATACATAGCATGTTATCCCATGGTGTTGGAAAAGTGCTTATCTTCCCCTTTTATGAACAAATACACTAATTACAAGTTCGGTGCAGATTGAGAATTTGGCTGACAACTTCTGACTGACTGCAGTCATGAAAAGAATGAACACTATTATATACTGCAAGTCTGTGAAAAAAGCCCAGATCCATCATATTGCCACGAAAAACCCAACCATTCAAACACCACATTGTGGGTCGTCAATAAGAGGGTAGCAGGTGTATATGTTGTAATCTGTGAACTGAATGACACTGGCCTGTGGTCACTGTGCAGGTAGCTTTATCTGTTGTGGTGTGCTCACTGGTGGAATTAATTATAATTCAATTTGACGGAGTTGTCATTTACAAAAATGTTGCTTCAAATTAAATTCTCATTAACGTGATAAATTTAAAAACTTAACACTATTTTAAATTAACAAATGGTGCTCTAGAATGAAGTACGCCAAACTGTTTTACTTTAAATTTTTGTATTTTTTTTAAATTTTAATTTGAATTGTTTACAAGTATATAAAGAATTTGTTGTACTAAATTTCTGGGTCTTGTAAACCTACACGTCTCCATTGTGTAGGGATTCCACCAGTTGGTTCAGAAAGTATTCGCCTAGTCCACTTGGTAAGCGATTTGCTTCATTCAAATTGTTGCTTTGACTGAACGCATTATTGTCTGGTAATGCTGGTATCACAGAACACTTATTAAATTGGTGTGGAACATACAGTTGGCCTTCTCATCTGCGTGTAAAATTATGAAGCACGCATACTGCCTTAATAGTCTGCACAGCGTTACTTCTGTTGCTACAAATTGGTCGCTCAAATAGACGAAATTTTGAGGGTAGCATTCCAAAACTAAATTCCTCACTTTTTCTGTCTCTTTATAGTCGAAAGCTGAATATTCTTATGGCATGATTTAAAACACTTATTGGAAATGGCCGTATTATATTATGCTGGAGAGGCAATCCTTCATCTGCCACAAAGTAGAATGGAAAAGGATAGTCATTTGCCTCGTATGGCAAGGGAGTTGCTTCAGGTATTCTGAATTTATTACTATGCAATAAATTGTTGATTTGCGGAACACAGCAACGTCACTATTTCGTCCGTAGTCTTCAACCTCTACTGCGGTGAACATTCCATCTGCGTCAGACAAAGCCATTAGAACTATTGAAAAGAATCTTTTATATTAATAATCTGAGGACCTAGTATTTGGTGAACACTGAATGCGGAAATGTTTGCCATCGAGAGAAACAATACAATTACGTAAATTCCATAACTCATAATAGCGCTCTGATATTTGCCTCCAAGTTTCCTACATTGTATGTGGCATATAAAGCGGTTGTGAGAGAGACCATATAGCAGCACAAGTCGAATGAGAGATGTAACTGACAGTTGATTTACCTCTGTAAAATTGCAAGAAAAGGTCCTGAAAACTGCTTCCAGTAGCTAGGTATCTGAAAAAGTTACAAAAATTTTGTGCCTTCGTTTTCAACAAGTTTGACACTACAATAAAATCGAAATAATAACTCTAACATATATTATAACTAAACTGAGGGTTTTGAATCGTAAATAGTTGCACAAGTCTCACTGGTTTTCATATGTATAAACAACATTGTGTTTTTATTTTATTAAATAACTTTTTAAATAAATCATATTGATGTCTACTTTTTAAAATCTTGTTTCAGAAAAGAACTGTCGAGAGCGATGGAAGACTATCAGAACAGCATATGTGCATTCGCTGAGGTCACCAGAGTCTGGTGCTAGCCAGAATTAAAGAAAACGTATTATTTTACGGAGCATTTAGCTTTTCTGCAACCGTATTTAAAAGGAGGAAATTAGTCTGGCAATCTTCGCGTTGAAGATACAGCAGTAGAGGAGTCCAATATTACTCAAAACGATGAAAGCGACACATTTGTTGAAGAGGAAATGCCTGACGAAGCTTCTGCCGTGCCGTTACTTGAAAAACCCGCTTTTAAAAGCTCAAGTAAAACACACAAAAAACGAAAGGGAAAAGACCAAGTCGACGATGTTTTTATAGAATGGATGAACATGAAAAAATCTGCTAATAAAAGTGACCAAGATGCTGAACAGCATTTCCTTCTTTCTCTTTTTCCTGATCTGAAAAACCTTAGCACGCACCGGAAGAGGATTTTCAAAATACAAACAATGTCTCTTTTTACATAAGTTGTTGGAAGAGCACGAACGAGACAATGTGGAATCCAGTGTTTCAGTTGGATCCAGTCCTTCTATTTGGAGTTTGCCATCGCATCATGACATCTTACAAACTCAGTCTAACATGAGCAATATTGCAACGACTTCAGGATTCAATCCGATTTCTCCACTGCCGCAATAAAGTGAAACTAATTGGTACAATTTGTAAAATATTATAAACCATTATAAAATAAAACTGCTCAATTTCATTAATACTTTCACATTTATTTCTGTTTACCTTATAGTAATCAGAAGTTTTTCATCTGGCGAAACAGCATTCCTGAAACGTATGTCTTTTTTTCTAGGGTTTTTGACACTAGGCGCTTCAGAAAATGGAAGTTTTAAGGATTCATTCGATAAAACTCCTTGAATTTTGATTCATGTTGAGACAGCTCTCGAGAAACAACGGCCGAGCTGTGGTACACGTTGGTATGATTGTAGGGATGTGCCTCGTGTTTCCTTTTCCTCATCCTACACCTGAACCAATAAGCCACTACAACGTCATCCTCACATGAATTCATATTTGTAAATGAAGGAGTGAGACTTGTGTTCACATCACATTTTTATCGCCCATGTCGCGCCGATTTATCGTCCGCTCTCACGAACCTTCCTAGTAATTTATCGTCGCAATATATTTCTTACTACATATCGCTTATCTTATGTCGCCTTAGTATGAACTGCGCCTAAGACAACTTCCCATCTCCCCTTGTTTGCTTGTCAATAGGATACTGATTTCTCTTGAGCTGGAGACTTGGGTGGCCAGATGGCGTTGTTTTCGTGGGAGATCCAAAGCAGTTGATAACCTCACAAATCATCTTCCTTCGCAGCTTGAGCTGCTGTTGAATACGGGACTTACTCACATGGTACTGTGATCTTACTGCTACCCTATTGGTTCAGTACTTCGGCATATGTATCATAATAAGCTATTCCATTAAAGCTTCATGGATCTGAGATTGGAACCTGCATGTCAAATGTGTAAAAGAAATCATTTCTTACTTCCGTGTTGCAAGTCATTTGAATTGTGATAATAGTGCACGTTTGTACTACAAGGACGTGATCAGTGTAGAGACAAAATGGATCCTTGGAAATTTCACAAATTCATGGCTGAAGGCTGCTTCACTATCTGTTGTACTGAAATATTCCATTCGGCCATCTGATTAGAAATGACCCTGGAGCAGGTGCTGATGACACTGATGAAGAGTTATAGAGGGCTGCCCATGGTCCCTGCGTAATTAATAGTGTGCTTTCTTGATGGAGATTGGATTTTTATGCCCTCAGTATTTCTGTAAACAAGTGCAGATGTTCATTGGGGATACTCGGGAACACCTGAACATCATGTGGATATGACGCCATTCATTGTAAGCACGATTCTCTAATCACCCACCATTTCCTGACACTACAAGATAGTGTCACTTAGCACTGGAACAGCTGGTCATGAAAATATGAAGTGTTATTTAGCTCAAGGAATTGGCATCAGTAACAGGAAGAAAATAATATGAGAAACTTTTGAAGGTGTCAATTTCAAACAAAAGAACAAGGAAGTCTATTGTCATAGCCTCGGTTTTATGTGCCCTGAAAGCTGCAGACAAAAAAGACACACGTAATCCTCTTACTCTCCTCCAACAAAATGCATTGCCAATCAGTCTTGTGATAGAACTATTCAGATTTGTGCCAGCACCCTTTCCAATGTCACTTATCATGGAGGACGGTGTCACTGAGGGAACAAACTTCATCGTTGTCTGCAGCTTTCACTCTGATAAAATAAATGGAGCTTGGGACAGTAACTGAAAATGAATACTCTGTAGATAAATTACTGTGGAGTACGACTGCAACGGCCATGTTTGAGTTAATATGGA
Organism: Schistocerca nitens; assembly: GCF_023898315.1. Classification (NCBI taxonomy): domain Eukaryota; kingdom Metazoa; phylum Arthropoda; class Insecta; order Orthoptera; family Acrididae; genus Schistocerca; species Schistocerca nitens. Next base: position 386,282,774 of record NC_064616.1, read on the forward strand.
AGATCTATGTGGACTATGTGCAAAAACAATTAGGATATGATATCATAGTAGTTTTTGGTGGATATCCTGTGATATCACAGAGTGAGGATATGCAGTGGTTAGCACGATGGACTCGCAATCAGGAGGACAGCGTTCCAAATCCTTGCCTGGGCATTCAGGTTCAGGTTTTCCATGATTTACCTAATTTTTTCTTGGCAAATGCTGCGATGGTTCCTTTGCAAGGGCTCGACGTCTGTCCTTCCCCATCCTCGTAACATTCAGAACTTGTGTTCCATTTGTAATGACTTAAGTGTCAACAGGATGTTGAACCCTAATCTTTCTTCCTTCCTAGTGACGTCCCTTACCAAAGCCTGTTAAATCCTGTGTACCACTGTAGAGTCAGTCCTGCGACTGGTTCAACTGTTTAGTAACTATGCAATTAAGATTTACTGTAAGAACATCCTGGTTACATAAGGTTTTTGCAGAACACCCAACATGAATCTTCATATGAATTTTTTGAAAACAGGGAGAACAGCAGTGGCTGGACTAAACGACCTGCCCAGGGGCTCATTCCCCTCCCCTTCCCCCGCTCCACCCCCAACAAACACACATAAATACCTTGTCCACCTAACCCACAGACAGAGCTCCCCTTTTTGGTGTGACTTCAAAAATCACATATACTCTAATATTCATCATCATAGATTCTGTTCAGTCCTCCAGTATTGTGAAACCTTTAGTTCGATACACTGAAGTGTCAAAGAAACTGGTATAGGCATGCGTAACCAAATACAGATATGTAAAGAGGCAGAATACGGCACTGCGGTCAGTAACGCCTATATGAGACAACAAGTGTCTGGTGCAGTTGTTAGATCAGTTACTACTGCTATAATGGCATTATCAAGATTTAAGTGAATTTGAACACGATGTTATAGTCGGGGGCGCAGTTGTTAGATCAGTTACTACTGCTATAATGGCATTATCAAGATTTAAGTGAGTTTGAACACGATGTTATAGTCGGCGCATGAGCGATGGGACCTAGCATCTCCAATGTAGCGATGAAGTAGGGATTTTCCCGTACGAGCCTTTCACGAGTGTACCTTGCATATCAGGAATCCGATCTCCGACATCGCTGCGGCCGCAAGAACAGGACCAACGATGACTGAAGGGAATCGTGCAAAGTGACAGAAGTGCAACTCTTTCGCAAATTGCTGCAGGTTTCAATGCAGGGCCATCAACAAGTGTCAGCGTGCGAACCATTCGATGAAACATCATCGATATGGGCTTTTGAAGCCGAAGCCCCCCTCGTGTATTCTTGATGACTGCTCGACACAAAGCTTTACGCCTCGCCTGCGCCCGTCAACACCGACATTGGACCGTTGATGACTGTAAACACGTTGCCTGTTTAGACGAGTCTCATTCCAAATTGTCGAGCATGGGTATGGAGACAACCTGATGCATCCGTAGACACCGCGTGTCACAAGGAGACTGTGCAAGCTGGTGGAGGTTCTATAATAGTGTGGGTCGTGTGCATGATGATGATGATATTTGGTTTGTGGGGCGCTCAACTGCGCAGTCGTCAGCGTCAGTACACATTCCCTGTCTGTACACAGTCCTAGCTAGCCAGTTTCGTGAAGAATGATGGAATGATGAGGACAACACAAACACCCAATCCCCAGGCAGAGAAAATCTCCAGCCCAACTGGGAATCAAACTCGGGAACTCGTGATTCAGAGGTAGCAACGCTAGCCACTAGACCACGAACTGCAGACGGGCGTGTGTAGTTGGAGTGATATGGGATCCCTGATATGTCTAGATACGACTCTGATAGGTGACACGTACATAAGCATCCCATTTGATCACCTGCATCCATTCACGTCCATTGTGCATTTCGACGGATTTGGGCAATTTCAGCAGGACAATCTGACACTCCACACGTTCAGAATTGCTACAGAGTGGTCTCAGAAACACTCTTCTGAGTTTAGACACTTCCGGTGGCCACCAGTTTCCCCAGACATGAACATTATTGAGCATATCTGGGATGCCTTGCAACATGCTGTTCAGAAGACATCTGCTCCCCCGCCTACTCTTGTGGATTTATGGACAGCCCTGCAGGTTTCATCGTGTCAGTTTCTTCCAGTACTACTTCAGACATTAGTCGAATCCATGATATGTCGTGTTGCGGCACTTCTAGTGCTCACAGGGGACCTGCTCCATGTTAGGCAGGTGTACCAGTTTATTTGGCTCTTCAGCGTATATACTGATTGATTGCTCCAAATATGATGAGCAAGTCGACTAAAAATGTTTATGAACAGCTCTTCTTCTCACTGTATACAGCATGTACACAGAAGAATTAGTAGATATACATAGAGCTCTTCTCACACATGTACATCAACCTGCCAGTTATACTCTCCTATGCGGTGACCCTCTCAGTAGTTTGAAGGCGAATGAAAATTATTCATCGACTCATCCCTTGGTCTCCATCACTACAAACTTTTGCATGACCTGCACAATACAGAAACCATCTAGGCATCCCTCTGGATACAAAGCCACTCTGGCATCATGCACAATGATCATGCTGATATATAAGCTTAGGAAGCCTCTACAGTGGATTTTTCTGCCAATAAAAGTCTCATAAGCTGACTTAAGGTACATTGCTGGTGCTGTATCTTGCAGAACTGGATAGAAGAGTGGCTGAGCAACAGCTGACCCAACGAACTCCGAACAACAAAAGACTCAACTTAGATATGGAGAACATCATTTTGCCCCATTAGAAGAGAAGGCTGTTACCTCACGCTGCAGCTTTATTGGTAATACTTACTTTACACACACTTACATACTGTGGTTAGAAACCTTTTCCAGTGCGTCTGCGGAGCAAACCTTACAGTCTCCTATCTTTATGAAGCATGTCAGTACTCACTTGAAACGTGTGAGTAATTTGACTTGATGAATCATTGCCATAGTTCCTAGTTAATAGTGAAACAAAAGCATCTCACATTTCAGCCTTCTTATTTTGCCCTAGTGTAGTCGTAACCCAGATTCACCCCAGACCAGGCATAAGCTCCAAATCTTACCTCCTTATATCTGAAAACGAACTGTATTAGTTACCCTTATCACCCACAGAACATAGAATGACTTTCCCTTCTTTTATATCATTTCTTAGTGTCTACGTAGAGCTCTAATTCTGGAAAAACCTTTGGCCACACACTTCCTTCTGGTGCTCTAACTCCACATGTACTTGCTTTACATATTTTATCAATAATCTCAGTTCACTGTTCTCTGTTAATTATTTCTAGTGTCAGTGTTTTTATAGCTCTTGATCCGATGATAAATAGGCCAATAACCAAGCTGTTGCGTCCCTTTTAAATGCTATTCATAAATTGTAGGATCCACCTTCTTTAACAGGTCAGGTGTACACTATGAGCTGGAAGTGGCAGAGTACACATGACATGCACGTGTGGATTCTTCAGGGTAGAGGAACCGCTATTATAGGCCCGATAAAAAGGTTTCTGAGAGAACGAGAATATCAGGCGTATTAATTAGAAGTTGGTATTTGCCATTGCTGACCGCAGAAAGAAAATATTAATATTATATTAGACTTTAGGAGCGTCCATAGAAAAATTCCAGAACAAGTTTTCCTTATAAACTTTAATAATTCCCAGGTAACATTGTTTATCAAGTAGTAACAAGATAAGTGCCACAAACCACTTTTCCGCTGTCAGAAGAGGAGGTCCAACAGACTTACCAACTGCAAGGAAATATGTAACTAAGGTGTGGTATGCCAGTCATGTTGAATCCTTAAAATATTGAGTTAGACTTAATATATCGGTATCAGACTTTCAGGTACTGTAACACAACAAACCGAGAAGAAAAGTATGTCTCGTGGATAGATCTTTAATGTGCTGTAGCCCTGAAACTGCAGCAATAAGCAATTATAAATACGAAATGCTCCAAATACGGCACAACAGCTTCGGAAACTCTGAAATCAAGATTGTGCTGTGCAAAGCGTTTTTGTTACGCAGTCTGAGCACAGAACACGTGATCTATTTAGCCAATTACGACAAGCATAGCAGACATGATCCATTCATCCAATGGCAACGTGACTGTTTCACAGCGCGCACACACAAGATGATATACACACAGTATAGAATGAAGTAGAACTATGGCTTCATATATAATTTTGGTTCCGCCTTTTTTTGTCAGAGATGTGGTTAGGCTACGATGTAAAACGACATCTTAAACTGATGCGAATGAAACAATGACATTGCTACTGTTGTTTGCGATAAATCTATAGCCTTTTATTCCGAATGTGTCATTGTTTCTATATCGCGATTTCCGAGGGTATGGTACGACTTGGATGTAACAACAGAACTTAATCCTAGAATATAACGGGGGGACACTGCTTCATTGTTACTAAACCATTGTAAATTTCACTACATATTTTGCTCAAAGGAAGTCATAATTGATATTTTATGCACTAGTTAACAAGACTAAGGTCTCCAGTGGTATGTGACATAGAAAATAAGTACAGAAGTCTTGTTTTAAACCATATGCTGACAATTACACTGCTCAAAATGTTGGCAGGAACGACGAATTGGTACCAACTTCTATATTCTAGGAGGGTTTAGTAATCTAGGATTAAATTGCTGGGAGTAAAGCAGTGACTTTTATATCCTTTGTTGTTACAAATACTTGGCTGTTGTTCTACGATAGGTCGCGATTTCTAGGAGTGTGGTTAAGCTGTTTTCGGCTGTATTTTCTGAATATCGTATGGTATTGCCAGCTAGAACATAAGACCACGGGTTGTACTGGGAAAAAAATCTGGATGTGGTGACGTTCGTCTGTAGAGTAGCAAGAGGTGTAGGTTAGGTTGGAATGCAACAGTTGGGTTGTGAGTTGGCAAAGCAAAGTTTGGGAGAAAGTGCTGTGTTGTCTGAATAAGACACAGCCGTGGCAAAAGCACTACAGGCTCAAAAATGCGAGCTGGTGCCAGAGCTATAGAGACTCACCACTTGCGTGAGTTCCACCAGCACCATGGAGGGCTCTGAGGATGAAGTTATCGACTTCCCATCGGTCTATTACCAACCAAGTACAATCCGCCAATGACCGGACAACAACGGACAGAATCCTACTCGGAAGATAGAAGAGTAGATCTCGCCACTTGATTACAGATCATCGTCCAAGGCTGAATTAGACAGGGAACTTCATTTAAGGAACTCATGGAAGTGAACAGTTGTTGTAAACTGCGTTTGATATGTACTGAGAAGTTAACCTACTATTATTTGCACTTAGCTATTGAGGGCTTTTTGTGTTATATTACACTACTGGCCATTAAAATTGCTACACCAAGAAGATATGCAGATGATAAACGGGTATTTATCGGACAAATATATTATAATAGAACTGACATGTGATTACATTTTCACGCAATTTGGGTGCATAGATCCAGAGAAATCAGTACCCAGAACAACCACCTCTGGCCGTAATAACGGCCTTGATACGCCTGCGCATTGAGTCAAACAGAGCTTGGATGGCGTGTACAGGTACAGCTGCCCATGCAGCTTCAACACGATACCACAGTTCATCAAGAGTAGTAACTGGCGTATTGTGACGAGCCAGTTGCTCGGCCACCATTGACCAGACGTTTTCAGTTGATGAGAGATCTGGAGAATGCACTGGCCAGGGCAGCAGTCGAACATTTTTATATCCAGAAAGGCCCGTACAGGACCTGCAACATGCGGTTGTGCGTTATCCTGCTGAAATGTAGGGCTTCGCAGGGATCGAATGAAGGGTAGAGCCGCGGGTCGTAACACATCCGAAATGTAACGTCCACTGTTCAAAGTGCCGTCAATGCGAACAAGAGGTGACCGAGACGTGTAACCAATGGCACCCCATACCATCACACCAGGTGATACGACAGTATGGCGATGACGAATACACGCTTCCAATGTGCGTTCACCGCGATGTCGCCAAACACGGATGCGACCATCATGATGCTGTAAACAGAAACTGGATTCATCCGAAAAAATGACGTTTTGCCATTCGTGCACCCAGGTTCGTTGTTGAGTACACCATCGCAGGCGCTCCTGTCTGTGATGCAGCGTCAAGGGTAACCGCAGCCATGGTCTCCGAGCTGATAGTCCATGCTGCTGCAAACGTCGTCGAACTGTTCGTGCAGATGGTTGTTGTCTTGCAAACGTCCCCATCTGTTGACTCAGGGATCGAGACGTGGCTGCAAGATCCGTTACAGCCTTGCGGATAAGATGCCTGTCATCTCGACTGCTAGTGATACGAGGCCGTTGGGATCCAACACGGCGTTCCGAATTACTCTCCTGAACCCACCGATTCCATATTCTGGTAACAGTCATTGGATCTTGACCAACGCGAGCAGCAATATCGCGATACGATAAACCGCAATCGCGATATGCTACAATCCGACCTTTATCAAAGTCGGAAACGTGATGGTACGCATTTCTTCTCCTTACACGAGGCATCACAACAACGTTTCATCAGGTAACGCAGGTCAACTGCTGTTTGTGTATGAGAAATCGGTTGGAAACTTTCCTCATGTCAGCACGTTGTAGGTGTCGCCACCGGCGCCAACCATGCGCGAATGCTCTGAAAAGCTAATCATTTGCATAACACAGCATAGTCTTCCTGTCGGTTAAATTTCGCGTCTGTAGCACGTCATCTTCGTGGTGTAGCAATCTTAAATGACCAGTAGTGTACAAGTAGTTCTGCAGACTTCATTATTCAACAAGTCACAAAGATAAGAAAACAATTTTAACTCATTTGTGTGATTTCGTTACTAATTTGTTGGAGTGTTGTAGAGCCTTCGTTCTCCTATCCTGCTGCCCGACCCTCATAGCTGTGCAATATTGGTAGGGAGAAATCGTCTAAACAGTGTACTGTACCAGAAGCCATTTCGCAAACTAGGCTTACCGTAACAACAGTGGCAGCTTGGCCTCCCCTGCGATAGTGACGAGGCCTTTACAAAACTGGCGATGAGGGCTTACAAAAGATAGGAATACAGCAAAGGCTGTGAAATCATAGAAAATAGGCTGTTCAGTGGAATTCAGCAAGGGTGGGATAAGTGCTTCCTTGAGCCTATTGAATTTGGGGCCAAGAAGATGTTGTTCAAAATAATAAAAGGAAAGATCGTCCGTAGGCTGGCTTCAAATGGCTCTGAGCACTATGGGACTTAACTTCTGAGGTCAACAGTCCACTAGAACTTAGAACTACTTAAACCTAACTAACCTAAGGACATCACGCCCATCCATGCCCGAGGCAGGATTCGAACCTGCGACGGTAGCGGTCGCGCTGTTACAGACTGTAGCGGCTAGAACCTCTCGGCCACCGCGGCCGGCTCGTCCGTAGGATGACATTCTTTAGAGACTGCTTTAGTTCATACAACACTCTAAGTACTGAAGGTTTTCAGCACCTTGGAGTGAACCATAGTCCGAACCTTGTACATACAAAAGATCGTTCCATTTAGAGACAGAATATGAACAGAATGTGGCGGGACGTCAGAGGTGCCATCGGACAATATCCACGGTTTACCCAGCGGAGTATATGTTCCATCGAGCACAACGCCAGAAAGAAATATTACCTCACATTTTTGTTGAAGCGGGTAAACTTTACACGCCTGGTGGAACTGTAATGCAGTAATTCTTGCGAAGAATGTCGCAAGCACGGCTAGTGACTATAATTTCGTGCCTTACAGGGAAACTGGTGCCTTAAATTTCCTCGACATTACAGATATGTTACAGCATCGCTTTGCTTGGTACTGCACATTTTCTACATTACTTTCAAATATCTACTTTATTTGTGCTTCATGCTAAACACTTTTTCGTTGCTTGTGTGTTCACCCATTGAAAATGTGATGATTGGCTGATTACATAGCTTGTAACGTCCTCTCATTTTGTGTTGTGATTGGCTGAGGACATCACGTGTCCTGTGGCCAGATTGTGTAACAAAAGCACATCGTGCAGCAGCACAATCTCGACTGTACAGTTTTTGAAGCTGTCTTGCCAGTGATTTTGGACAGACAGTACTGCATGTTGAAGTTCATCTGGATTTACTGCAGCACAAGTCATGTTACACAGCAGTGGTCTTTGGGAATAGTCTGTTTTTCTTTTTAGACCTTTTGTTTTAATTTTCCCCAAACATAAAAGTCCGTTAAAAGTGAACATGCTGGTCATTTTCTGTTCTCTGAATGATTTCCCAATGTTCTGTTAAGGAAGCCTGTCATTATTTGTGTGGAATGTGTGGGACATGTATTGTTTGTTATCATATGGATGTCCATTGTGATATACTCCAACAACTATGCTTGCATATCTATTAAGAACTGTAGATAATTCCTGCTTTCTAGAGTCCCATTAATAAAATGGGCACCAATGATATGACAGTAGTACTTGGAGTACCGTTTACCATGCACAATAAGGTGGTTGGTTGGTTTTTGGGGGAAGAGACCAAACAGCGAGGTCATCGGTCTCATCGGATTAGGGAAGGAAGTCGGCCATGCCCTTTCAGAGGAACCATCCCGGCATTTGCCTGGAGTGATTTAGGGAAATCACGGAAAACCTTAATCAGGATGGCCGGACGCGGGATTGAACCGTCGTCCTCCCGAATGCGAGTCCAGTGTGCTAACCACTGCGCCAGCTCGCTCGGTAATAAGGTGGTTTATGGAGTATAGAGACAGATGTTTCCAATTACTTGTGTCTCAGGTTTTCATACATCCATTTCAGAGTAATAGACTATCTGAATCTTGAGATACAGTTTTCTAGTAAAGACTGCAAGTGTGTTGTCAGTCACAAAAGTGTCAGAAAAAATGGCCCTAGAGCATTCAGTGTGGAGAGAGAATATTCCTAAAAGGAGCAAATAATGTTGCTTAACTACACTTTGCTTTTACATAGTCTTCCAATGGCTTTGTTTGTTCTTCATGAAAACTATAGGAGTAGATTAGTGTAATAAGAGTTAAATCATAAAATTGAACAAAACTGAAAATTTTGTATGGAAATGACAAATGTGGAGATATTTACATAATTCGTATTTGTCTCGTTATGTTTTGAAAATTTATTAACTACTTCATTCCAATTAATAATTTGAGAATTTTTTTCATCTCTAAACAAAGGATAAAGTTGAGGTCTCCTAGCCCCCTCAGTTTTACGAGGCTTTCCCAGGTAGTCCGAGCTCTGCCTGGGTGGAATTTATTTCTCTAGAATCTGCTGAGAACAATATTTTTCTTACTGCTTAAACACAATCTCTCATTGAGAGGACTGAGCAACAGGCGGTCAAGAAAACTATGTCACAGCAAGTATTTGTTTTTAGAGTTCAAAATACTGGATGATTCCCTTTCAGTAATGGAACACTTTTACCCTCAATTTCAGCAATGGGGCAGTCACCAGGTGTGATGTAATGAAAACTGACCCCAAAGAATTGGAAGAAGAATGGTCAACGTGGACATTACAGAGGTGAACATTATGATGAAAGTACATGAACCATCAAAAAAATTGCAGCATTGATTTTAACATTTCTTGGCCCCATACCACCAGAGAATATCACAGTTATGTATACACACTTCAAAAGTAGACCTTGTACACCAAAGCAAATGAGATGTTTCAAATGCCAAAGTTTTCAACATACAACTCTTAGGTGAATACAGGGTTATAAATACAAAATCAAATAGGGGCAATGCAGGAGTAGGTTTAATAATGAGTAGGAAATAGGAATGTGAGTAAGCTACTACAAACAGCATAGTGAATGCATTATTGTGGCCAAGATAGATACGAAGCCCACACCTACTACAGTAGTACAAGTTTATATGCCAACTAGCTCCACAGATGATGAAGAGATTGATGAAATGTATGATGAGATAAAAGAAATTATTCAGATAGTGAAGGGAGGCGAAAATTTAATAGTCATGGGTGACTGGAATTCGATAGCAGGAAAAGGGAGAGAAGGAAAGGTAGTAGTTTAATTTGGATTGGGGGTAAGAAATGAAAGAGGAAGCCGCCTGGTAGAATTTTGCATAGAGCATGACTTAATCATAGCTAACACTTGGTTCAAGAATCATGAAAGAAGGTTGTATGCATGGAAGAAGCCTGGAGATACTAGAAGGTATCAGATAGATTATATAATGGTAAGACAGAGATTCAGGAACCAGGTTTTAAATTGTAAGACATTTCCAGGGGCAGATGTGGACTCTGACCACAATCTATTGGTTATGAACTGTAGATTAAAACTGAAGAAACTGCAAAAAGGTGGGAATTTGTGGAGATGGGACTTGGATAAACTGAAAGAACCAGAGGTTGTAGAGAGCTTCAGGGAGAGCATTAGGGAGCGGTTGACAACAATGGGGGAAAGAAATACAGTAGAAGAAGAATGGGTAGCTCTGTGAGACGAAATAGTGAAAGTAGCAGAGGATCAAGTAGGTAAAAAGAGGATGGCTAATAGTAATCCTCGGGTACCAGATGAGATATTGAATTTAATTGATGAAAGGAGAAAATATAAAAATGCAGTAAATGAAGCAGGCAAAAAGGAATACAAACGTCTCAAAAATGAGATCGATAGGAAGTGCAAAATGGCTAAGCAGGGATGGCTGGAGGACAAATGTAACGATGTAGAGGCACATGTCACTAGTGGTAAGATAGATACTGCCTACAGGAAAATTAAAGAGACCTTTGGAGAAAAGAGAACCACTTGCATGAATATCAAGAGCTCAGATAGAAACCCAGTTCTAAGCAAAGAAGGGAAAGCAGAAAGATGGAAGGAGTATATAGAGAATCTATACAAGGGGGATCTTCTTGAGGACAATATTATAGAAATGGAAGAGAATGTAGATGAAGATGAAATAGGGGATATGATACTGCGTGAAGAGTTTGACAGAGCACTGAAAGACCTAAGTCGAAACATGGCCCCAGGAGTAGACAACATTCCATTAGAACTACTGACAGCCTTGGGAGAACCAGGCCTAACAAAACTCTACCATCTGGTGAGCAAGATGTATGAGACGGGCGAAATACTCTCAGACTTCAAGAAGAATATAATAATTCCAATCCCAAAGAAAGCAGGTGTTGACAGATGTGAAAATTATCAAAGTATCAGTTTAATAAGCCACGGCTGCAAAATACTGACATGAATTCCTTACAGATGAATGGAAAAACTGGTAGAAGCTGACCTTGGGGAAGATCGGTTTGGATTCCATAGAAATGTTGGAACACGTGAGGCAATACTGACCCTACGACTTATCTTACAAAATAGATTAAGGAAAGACAAACCTATGTTTCTAGCATTTGTAGACTTAGAGAAAGCTTTTGACAATGTTGACTGGAATACTCTCTTTCAAATTATGAGGGTGGCACCAGTAAAATACAAGGAGCGAAAGGCTATTTACAATTTGTACAGAAACCAGATGGCAGTTATAAGAGTCGAGGGGCATGAAAGGGAAGCAGTGTTTGGGAAGGGAGTGAGACAGGGTTGTAGCCTATCCCCGATGTTATTCAATCTGTATATTGAGCAAGCAGTAAAGGAAACAAAAGAAAAATTCGGAGTTGGAATTAAAATCCATGGAGAAGAAATAAAAACTTTGAGGATTGCTGATGACATTGTAATTCTGTCAGAGACAGCAAAGGACCTAGAAGAGCAGCTGAACAGAATGGACAGTGTCTTGAAAGTAGGATATAAGATGAACATCAACAAAAGCAAAACGAGGATAATGGAATATAGTCAAATTAAATTGGGTGATGCTGTGGGAATTAGATTAGGAAATGAGACGCTTAAAGTAGTAAACGAATTTTGATATTTGGGGAGCAAAATAACTGATGATGGTCGAAGCAGAGAGGATATGAAATGTAGACTGGCAATGGCAAGGGAGGCATTTTTCAAGAAGAGAAATTTTTCAACATCTAGTACAGATTTAAGTGTCAGGAAGTCGTTTCTGCAAGTATTTGTGTGGATTGTAGCCATGTATGGAAGGGAAACATAGACGATAAATAGTTTGGACCAGAAGAAAATAGAAGCTTTTGAAATGTGGTGCTACAGAAGAATGCTTACGATTAGATGGGTAGATCACATAACTAATGAGGAGGTATTGAATAGAATTGGAGAGAAGAGAAATTTATGACACAACTTGACTTGGAAGACCAAGAGATGAATACACTAAACAGATTCAGAAGGCTGTAGGCTGCAGTAGGTACTGGGAGATGAAGAAGCTTGCACAGGATAGAGCAGCATGGAGAGCTGCAGCAAACTAGTCTCTGGACTGAAGACCACAACAACAACAACAGGTGTAACAGTGAAGTTATATGTGGCAAGTGCAGATCAGAGGCACATAAAACATGTGAATCGTAGATCCCCACCAAAATACGTGAATTGTTTAGGTGATAATCCCTGCTGAGTCCCATGTTTATATCAAAGAATCAAAAAATCAGGAACTGGAGGTGATGGAGAACATCCTGAGGCTGAGAAAATCTTCAGTGAGATGTGGCACCCTACCTGAGTCCTCTTAAAAAAACCTGCCACCAAGAGGAACACCTCAACCCAGACTCAAAATATAGTCCAGGCAGAAAAAGTATGTACTTGCAGCTGCACATACAAAGGGAAAACTCCCTCCCAACCCTTAATGTGCTCCAAAGTCAACATGTCTCCAAAGCAAACATACCAACTTCAGAAGGATAAAAGGCAGCATATTTGTCTGTAACACTTCCACCATCTCCAAGCAATGGAAAATGTTCACCCAAGAAGTAATCAAAGCCAAAGAAAATCAGATACAAATCATTGGTTTTCTGAGCACTGTCACTATCCAATGGTGAAGCCAACATTTCAGACATTGTCCGCGTGGATGAACTGAGTAGCCTGATAACATTTCCCTTATCATCTGCTGCACATCACATAATAGATAAAAGGAAAAAAGAAAATCCCTAATGAAAGATAGGTCCCTTAATTAAATGTAACATGAATGGGTTCAGTACTCACATGAGGGAGTTCAAACTCCTGGTATAGGAAAAACCACTGTATCTATCTACAGGAGACACATTTTAAAACCACTTTTACCCCAGTGCTAGTAACCTATTCTCCCCACAGGAAAGTTGACAATGGTGATACAGTATTATTATTATTATTATTATTATTATGCACAAAAATTTAGAGAAGAGTGAAAATTGGCAATTGATCCTATATAATGAAAAGTGTGAGTCATCCACTTGAGTGCTAAAAGGAATCCATTAAACTTCAGTCACATGATAAATTAGTCAAATCTAAAGGCTGTAAATTTAACTAAATATTTAGGAATTATAATTAAAAACAACTGAAATTGGAAAGAACACACACAAAATGTTGTGGGGAAGGCAAACGGAAGACTGAATTTTATTGGCATGACACTGAGAAAATGTAACAAAACTACTAAAGAGACTGCCCATGCTACACTTGTCCATCCTCTTTGAGCACTGCTGCTTGGTATAGGATCCTTACCATACAGGATTAACAGAGTACACCGAGAAAGTTCAAAGAAGAGCAGCATGTTTTATATTATCGAAAAATAGGGGAGAGAGAGTCACTGACATAATACAGGAATTGGGGTGGACATAATTAAAACAAAGGCCTTTCTGAAACGTCCTGGCAGATTAAAACTGTGTGCTAGACCGAGACTCAGACTCAGGACCTTTGCCTTTTGCAGGAAAGTGCTCTACCACCTGAGCTACTCATGGATGACTCACGACATGTTCTCACAGGAGATGAGGTACTGGCTGAGGAAGCTGTGAGGACAGGTTGTGATCATGCTTGGGTAGCTCATATGGTAGAGCACTTCCCCGCAAAAGGCAAATGTCTCAAGTTAGAATCTTGGTCTGGCACATAGTTTTAATCTGCCATGAAGTTTCATAGTTTCATATCAGTCTTCACTCTGAAGCAAAGTGAAAATTTCATTCTGGAAAGACATTTCTTGTTGTGGCAGGATCTTCACACAAAATTTCAATCACCTACTTTCTCCTCCACATGCAAAAGTATTTTGTCGACACCGACCTACATAGGGAAAAGTGATTGTCTTAATAAAAATAAGGGAAATCAGAGCTTGAGTGGAAAGATATAGATGTTAACTTTTTCCACACCCTGTTTGAGATTGGAATAATAAAGAATTATTATGAATGTGGTTTAATGAACCCCCTGCCCGGCACTTGCGAATTTTTTGCAGAGTATCCGTGTAGATATAGACACACTAGCATGACGCACCTCACCTGTCCCACTCACTACCAGCTTCTACAAAACAAATGTGAGCCTCGATGTGTCACTGTAAATCCCCTTCTGCTCAGCATACTTCCCACATCATGACCCACATCATAAAGGGGTTTTTGTAGACATAATTAGACAATTCATTAGGCCATCTTCGTTTTTGGAGGTTTTAATGAACATCATGTGGTTTGAAATTCCACCTACACTTTCCAATGTGTCAGTCTCTCAAGAATCTCACAGTAATGGAGTACATAAGTTTTCTGAATAAAGGTCAAGTAACACATTTTAGATCTGTTACAGGTTGTTCTCAGCCATTGGTTTTGTATTCTGTTTGCTTGCTCTTGGAGGTACTGTAGAGTAGGGATTGGATCTCATATTCACTCCAGCTGCCACTTCCCTGTCCAGATACATGTTCCACAAAGAAGAAAAGCTGAAAGGAATCCGCTGAAATGGGGCTCAGCAAAACTAAGAGCATATTGCCCCATATGGACATTGAGTGTACTACTGGTGTCAGGGCTACACCCACCCACTTGTGTCGGATTTTGTGGTACATCTCGTATCCAGTAACAATATGTCACTCATAAAAGTTAGATATAGTGGGAATTAGTGAAGTTCGGTGGCAGGAGGAACAAGACTTCTGGTCAGGTGACTACAGGGTTATAAACACAAAGTCAAATAGGGGTAATGCAGGAGTAGGTTTAATAATGAATAGGAAAATAGGAACGCGGGTAAGCTACTACAAACAGCTTAGTGAACACATTATTGTGGCCAAGATAGATACGAAGCCCACACCTACTACAGTAGTACAAGTTTATATGCCAACTAGCTCTGCAGATGACGAAGAAATTGAAGAAATGTATGATGAAATAGAAGAAATTATTCAGATTGTGAAGGGAGACGAAAATTTAATAGTTATGGGTGACTGGAATTCGAGTGTAGGAAAAGGGAGAGAAGGAAACGTAGTAGGTGAATATGGATTGGGGCTAAGAAATGAAAGAGGAAGCCGCCTGGTAGAATTTTGCACAGAGCACAATTTAATCATAGCTAACACTTGGTTTAAGAATCATGATAGAAGGTTGTATACATGGAAGAACCCTGGAGATACTAAAAGGTATCAGATAGATTATATAATGGTAAGACAGAGATTTAGGAACCAGGTTTTAAATTGTAAGACATTTCCAGGGGCAGATGTGGACTCTGACCACAATCTATTGGTTATGACCTGTAGATAGAAACTGAAGAAACTGCAAAAAGGTGGGAATTTAAGGAGATGGGACCTGGATAAACTGAAAGAACCAGAGGTTGTACAGAGTTTCAGGGAGAGCATAAGGGAACAATTGACAGGAATGGGGGAAAGAAATACAGTAGAAGAAGAATGGGTAGCTTTGAGGGATGAAGTAGTGAAGGCAGCAGAGGATCAAGTAGGTAAAAAGACGAGGGCTAGTAGAAATCCTTGGGTAACAGAAGAAATATTGAATTTAATTGATGAAAGGAGAAAATATAAAAATGCAGTAAATGAAGCAGGCAAAAAGGAATACAAACGTCTCAAAAATGAGATCGACAGATGTGCAAAATGGCTAAGCAGTGATGGCTAGAGGACAAATGTAATGATGTAGAGGCTTATCTTACTAGGGGTAAGATAGATACTGCCTACAGGAAAATTAAAGAGACCTTTGGAGATAAGAGAACCACTTGTATGAACATCAAGAGCTCAGATGGAAACCCAGTTCTAAGTAAAGAAGAGAAAGCAGAAAGGTGGAAGGAGTATATAGAGGGTCTATACAAGGGCGATGTACTTGAGGACAATATTATGGAAATGGAAGAGGATGTAGATGAAGATGAAATGGGAGATACGATACTGCGTGAAGAGTTTGACAGAGCACTGAAAGACCTGAGTCGAAACAAGGCCCCCGGAGTAGACAACATTCCATCAGAACTACTGACGGCCTTGGGAGAGCCAGTCCTGACAAAACTCTACCATCTGGTGAGCAAGATGTATGAAACAGGCGAAATACCCTCAGACTTCAAGAAGAATATAATAATTCCAATGCCAAAGAAAGCAGGTGTTGACAGATGTGAGAATTACCGAACAATCAGTTTAATAAGCCACAGCTGCAAAATACTAACACGAATTCTTTACAGACGAATGGAAAAACTAGTAGAAGCCGACCTCGGGGAAGATCAGTTTGGATTCCGTAGATATACTGGGACACGTGAGGCAATACTGACCTTACGACTTATCTTAGAAGAAAGATTAAGGAAAGGCAAACCTACGTTTCTAGCATTTGTAGACTTAGAGAAAGCTTTTGACAATGTTGACTGGAATACTCTCTTTCAAATTCTAAAGGTGGCGGGGGTAAAATACAGGGAGCGAAAGGCTATTTACAATTTGTACAGAAACCAGATGGCAGTTATAAGAGTCGAGGGACATGAAAGGGAAGCAGTGGTTGGGAAGGGAGTAAGACAGGGTTGTAGCCTCTCCCCGATGTTATTCAATCTGTATATTGAGCAAGCAGTAAAGGAAACAAAAGAAAAATTCGGAGTAGGTATTAAAATCCATGGAGAAGAAATAAAAACTTTGAGGTTCGCCGATGACATTGTAATTCTGTCAGAGACAGCAAAGGACTTGGAAGAGCAGTTGAACGGAATGGATGGTGTCTTGAAGGGAGGATATAAGATGAACATCAACAAAAGCAAAACGAGGATAATGGAATGTAGTCGAATTAAGTCGGGTGATGTTGAGGGGATTAGATTAGGAAATGAGACACTTAAAGTAGTAAAGGAGTTTTGCTATTTGGGGAGCAAAATAACTGATGATGGTCGAAGTAGAGAGGATATAAAATGTAGACTGGCAATGGCAAGGAAAGCGTTTCTGAAGAAGAGAAATTTGTTAACATCGAGTATAGATTTAAGTGTCAGGAAGTCTTTTCTGAAAGTATTTGTATGGAGTGTAGCCATGTATGGAAGTGAAACATGGACGATAAATAGTTTGGACAAGAAGAGAATAGAAGCTTTCGAAATGTGGTGCTACAGAAGAATGCTGAAGATTAGATGGGTAGATCACATAACTAATGAGGAGGTACTGAACAGGATTGGGGAGAAGAGGAGTTTGTGGCACAACTTGACCAGAAGAAGGGATCGGTTGGTAGGACATGTTCTGAGGCATCAAGGGATCACCAATTTAGTATTGGAGGGCAGCGTGGAGGGTAAAAATCGTAGGGGGAGACCAAGAGATGCATACACTAAGCAGATTCAGAAGGATGTAGGTTGCAGTAGGTACTGGGAAATGAAGAAGCTTGCACAGGATAGAGTAGCATGGAGAGCTGCATCAAACCAGTCTCAGGACTGAAGACCACAACAACAACAACAACAATTTTTCCAGGGTGCCTTTTAGGTTGCACACTATTGCCATGCCTCAGGTTACATTTGTCTTTACTCTTATTTTTAATTACAACAGGTTGTAACTTATTGAGGTATTAATTAAACAATGGAAAATCCAGATGGAATGTAACAATATTATGAGAAGGAAAGTTGCTACTTGCCATTTAGTGGAGATGCTGAGTCGCAGATAGGCACAACAAATTTTACTGTACCTATCTGTGACTCAACATTTCTGCTATATGGTGAGTGGCAACTTTGCTTCTCATAATATTGAGGTATTAATTAGCTAGAGGAGAAATTTGTCCTTTTGAGACATTCCAAAAAGTTGTATCAAATTGAGAAGGGAAGCTAATAAATACACTCCTGGAAATTGAAATAAGAACACCGTGAATTCATTGTCCCAGGAAGGGGAAACTTTATTCACACAGTCCTGGGGTCAGATACATCACATGATCACACTGACAGAACCACAGGCACATAGACACAGGCAACAGAGCATGCACAATGTCAGCACTAGTACAGTGTACATCCACCTTTCGCAGCAATGCAGGCTGCTATTCTCCCATGGAGACGATCATAGAGATGCTGGATGTAGTCCTGTGGAACGGCTTGCCATGCCATTTCCACCTGGCGCCTCAGTTGGACCAGCGTTCGTGCTGGACGCGAGACGATGCTTCATCCAGTCCCAAACATGCTCAATGGGGGACAGATCCGGAGATCTTGCTGGCCAGGGTAGTTGACTTACACCTTCTAGAGCACGTTGGGTGGCACGGGATACATGCGGACGTGCATTGCCCTGTTGGAACAGCAAGTTCCCTTGCCGGTCTAGGAATGGTAGAACGATGGGTTCGATGATGGTTTGGATGTACCGTGCACTATTCAGTGTCCCCTCGACGATCACCAGTGATGTACGGCCAGTGTAGGAGATCGCTCCCCACACCATGATGCCGGGTGTTGGCCCTGTGTGCCTCGGTCGTATGCAGTCCTGATTGTGGCGCTCACCTGCACGGCGCCAAACACGCATACGACCATCATTGGCACCAAGGCAGAAGCGACTCTCATCGCTGAAGACGACACGTCTCCATTCGTCCCTCCATTCACGCCTGTCGCGACACCACTGGAGGCGGGCTGCACGATGTTGGGGCGTGAGCGGAAGACGGCCTAACGGTGTGCGGGACCGTAGCCCAGCTTCATGGAGACGGTTGCGAATGGTCCTCGCCGATACCCCAGGAGCAACAGTGTCCCTAATTTGCTGGGAAGTGGCGGTGCGGTCCCCTACGGCACTGCGTAGGATCCTACGGTCTTGGCGTGCATCCGTGCGTCGCTGCGGTCCAGTCCCAGGTCGACGGGCACGTGCACCTTCCGCCGACCACTGGCGACAACATCGATGTACTGTGGAGACCTCACGCCCCACGTGTTGAGCAATTCGGCAGTACGTCCAGCCGGCCTCCCGCATGCCCACTATACGCCCTCGCTCAAAGTCTGTCAACTGCACATACGGTTCACGTCCACGCTGTCGCGGCATGCTACCAGTGTTAAAGACTGTGATGGAGCTCCGTATGCCACGGCAAACTGGCTGACACTGACGGCGGCGGTGCACAAATGCTGCGCAGCTAGCGCCATTCGACGGCCAACACCGCGGTTCCTGGTGTGTCCGCTGTGCCGTGCGTGTGATCATTGCTTGTACAGACCTCTCGCAGTGTCCGGAGCAAGTATGGTGGGTCTGACACACCGGTGTCAATGTGTTCTTTTTTCCATTTCCAGGAGTGTATATACTTAATACTGTGACAAGACATCAATGTACATTCAATGATAAATTGCTTTTCAGAATTAGCACACCAATGTTTTTTGATTACTCATAGCTGTTCACTTTTATAGACACAATTGCGCCCAGCAGATTTATTTGTCTGTACTTCTGCATTACTGTGTGAAATGTGTGTTCACTGGAAATTTTGATTTTAAAAATGTATCTATATAAGTAATGGTTCCACTATAAGTAGTGGTATAATGGAAATATCGGAGCAGAACTGGAAGTTTCTAGTGTTCTGGAAAATTTGTTTTCGACTTATTTCAATCTTGCGAGTTCTATATATATATTCTTGTTGCATAATCCTTCATTTACATATGGTTATTAATAGCTCATTTATACAGAATAGGCCACTAGATATGAGGGTACTAGGACACTTCCCACAGATAGTGTCTGTTATCACTTTGCACCATAACATCTGAAGAGTTCTCTGGTGTTGGTCGATCTTGTTGTGCTATCTATTGAAACTGCTTTTCTTTTTCTTCCTACTACAGCACCTACTCTTGGGTTTAAATCAGCCTTGCTGGATGGACACACACACACACACACACACACACACACACACACACACGCACGCACACACACACTCACACACACACACCAAAAAAAAAAGCACGTGCACATGCTCATGTTGTCAGTCACTACAGGGATGAGGTTAATGCTGGTTGTGGATGATGCTGGAGCTGTCATCCAATGATGTTGTCTCACATGTGCTCAATTTGACAGCTCTAGTGATGGCCCAGACCAAGCTATCATGTAGACAAACTGCAGAGCATGTTGGGTTACAACAGTAATATGTGCGAGAGCATTATCCTGTTTGACAGCACCCTTGATAGTGCTGTTTATGAATGGCAATGCAACAGGTCGAATCACCAGAGTGATATACAGTTTTGCAGTCAGGTTGTGTGGGATAACCATGGAGTACTCTTACTGTCATACAAAATTTCATCCCAGACCATAACTCCAAGTTTAGGTCCAGTGTGTCTATCACCCAGACAGGTTGGTTGCTGGCCTTCAACTGGCCTCCTACTGATCAACACATGGCTGACACTAGCACCAAGGCAGAACCAGCCTTCATCAGGAAACACAACAGATGCCCTCCAGTTAGCTCTTGCTTGACACCAATGAAGTCACAAAAAGTGGTGGTTTGGAGTCAGTGGAATGCACACTACAGGGCATCTATCTCAGAGCTGTTCTTGAACTAAGTGATTTGTAACAGTTCATTGAGTCACTGTGGTGCCAGTTACTGCTGCAGATGCAGTACAATGTGCCAGAGCCATATGCCAAACACTATGGTTTTCCCTCTCAGTAGTGCCAGGTGGTTGTCTTCTTATGACTGTACAGTCTCGTTATCACCACTACTAGCAGTCATGTACAGTGGCTACATTCCTGCCAATTGTTTTTACAGTATCGCAGAAGGAATGTCAAGCTTCTTGTATGAACAGTCCACAGGTGTACTGCCAGTCCATAGTGTCCAATGTTGGACACTATGGACCGGCAGTACATCTATAGACTGTTCGAGCAAAAAATATGCCAGGAGAAACTGAAGAATAACAAGCTTCTTGTAGCTCTATTACATGACCTCATTCAAAGAGTCAGGTGTTGATTGTGGTGTCTTTGTCACCTTAAAGGAATTCTTGACCAATGTCTCAACTCACCATGTCCAATGTCAAAGATAACTAATGCTCATGATCATTACAGCATGTATTTAAAGGAAACTTGATTTGCATGCTCACAGTGGTGCTACCAGCACAACTCTTATGTGACTGGCACAAAATTTGAGTAGATATCATTTTTCAGATGTAGAAACATGTGTATCAACTTTTCTTTGCCACACAATTCCTTCTTGGTGTTATATTTTTTTTTCCTTCGGTGTAAATTGGTAATGTGTATGACATATTTAAGACATACAGATGCACCATTGTGTTTCAAGAAGCATGAATGGACTAATGAACAACACAAGCTCACCAGAAGTGATAAAGAGGTCTCAAACTAGAATCTTCCACAACTGCCAATTTTTGAACCTACGTGAAGTGGAAGTGAGAATTTGGTGGATGCTAACATGCATGTCTATAAATTTCAGCATACACATGGCGAACTTAACTACATAATGGTTTCACATTCACAAAATGGTGGGAGAAATGAGAATGAATGCTATGTGCTGAGGTGATTAAAATTAGTCTGAAAGTGCTAATGAATTACACATTTGTCATTAGTAGCTTTTGTTGGGAATAAATGCAAAACGAACTCACCCAAAATGTGGCATAGAAGTAAGATGTTGAGTGCTTTTCACCCCACAACAGACTGTGTACTAATGCAGTGTTGTGTCATATACGAGAAGCAATTCAGAACAACCATAAAAATATGAAAGTGTGGCAGTAGGAGAAAATTTACCAGAAGAGTTATTGTTATTACAACAACAACAACTACTGCTACTACTGCTACTACTACTACAATTATATGGGTGTTTCATCATTTAAACATACTTCCCCTTGAATGTATGCCCCAAGTTGGCTTGCATGGCAGTAGGTCTGTAGCTGGTGGGATGTGTAAAGTGATACTTAGAACTGACTTCTTAAATTCTAAAGAATTTGCATCTTGGCAACCTCTTTCTGTGATCCAGAACAGCAATACTGGATAGAACAGGCAACCACTGAATGGGAGATGATGTGCCAGTGCCAGTAATGGTTTTTGTGGCTTCATTCAGACATATATCTATGTTAGGAATATTTATGAATAAATTAGAGAACTCACCAAAAGGCAGAAGCACTGTATCAGCAGGCATACAAACAAAAACACAGAGCATGACTAACTTTCAGAATGCACTTCCTTTTTCTAGCCCTAGGAAAAACATGCACAAAACACATACACATACACTCTCTCTCACTCACTCACTCACTCACATGTACACACCTCTCTCCCCATATTGTGCTCAGTTGACTGATTACAGAGCTGCCAGTCTATTGATTACATTGTAGGCAGGTGTGTGTGTGTGTGTGTGTGTGTGTGTGTGTGTGTGTGTGTGTGTGTGTGTACATTCCAAAAACTAGCCACGCTCCATACCATTTGTTTGTGTGCCTATCAGACTCGAACTCGGGACCTTTGCCTTTTGTGGGCAAGTGCTGTACCAAAGGTCCCGAGTTCGAGTCTTGGTTCGGCACACAGTTTTAACCTGCCAGGAAGTTTCATATCAGTGCACACTCCACTGCACAGTGAAAATCTCATTCTGGGAACATCCCCCAGGCAGTGTCTCTGCAATATCCTTTCTTTCAGGAGTGCTACTTCTGCAAGGTCGGCAGGAGAGCTTCCGTAGAGTTTGGAAGGTAGGAGATGAGGCACTGGCAGAAGTAAATCTGTGAGGATGGGGCGCGAGTCATGCTTGGGTAGCTCAGTTGGTAGAGCACTTGCCCGCGAAAGGCAAAGGTCCCGATTTCGAGTCACGGTCCGGCACACAGTTTTAACCTGCCAGGAAGTTTCTCAAAGTGTTCTTTGGCAGCAGTAGCACAACATGAAATAAATGGCAAGTAAAAATCTTACCTGTAAAATGTTCATTTCCATTTCTTCCTTTTTTCGATGTCTACACACCTAATGGCATGCTGCATGAGCATTTTGCGATAATGCAACTCGAAATTATGTATTACTCAAAGGTCAAGTGGCTGGAGCATCATAACTTGTGTACGCTGTGGATATTTCACTGAGACACAAAAAAAAGTATGAGTGAGAAAAATGTATAAAAAAATGTATAAGTGAAAAACGTATAAATGAAGTTTTACTTTATCTTGGAATAATACTTGTCCCTCCCCTCCACCCCCTCCACCCTCTCCTTGCTGTGTGCCCTTTTCGCCATTAGCAACAGCCACTCTCAGAAGATGACTGGATTGCATACTGCTTCAATTTTTAAATTTCTGGAGGTAATGCTCGCTGCTCTGCTGGTCTCCAATAAGCCACGTGTGCCTTCTGGGCTCTGCCAAATAGCAATAATTTCATGGAGCTTCATCTTTGTTGGGTGGGTATGGGTTTGATGAACCTGCGGTTCCTGAGCTGGGAAGTAGCTAAGTTTTACAGTCCTCTGTGATGTACAATAATCCAGAACATTATGACCAGCTACCTGATGGCTGATATGTCCACCTTTGGTATGGATAACTGTGGCAACATGTCATGGTATTGAAGGAGTGAAGCCTGAGTAGGTAGCTGGAGGGAGATGTCACCACATCTACACACTCAAGTCACCTATTTCCCATAAATTCCAGGGAGGGGGCAATGAGCTCTGACATCACTTTGTCACGTTCCACATGTGTTTGGTTGGGTTCATATGTGGCAAGCTGTGGGCCAGCACTTCAATTGGAACTCGCCACAGTGTTCCTCAAATCATTCAGTCACACTCCTGGCCTTGTGACATGGTGCATTATCTTGCTGAAAAATGCCACTGCCATTGGGAAACATAATTGTAATGAAGGGGTGTACGTGGCCTGCAAACAGCATATGATACACCTTGGCCATTGTCAGGCCTTGCAGAAGCCTCAACTGGACCCCAGGGTGCCCACATGAATTTTCACCAGAGCATAATAGAGCCACCACCAGCTTGTCTCCAACCTGCAGTACAGGTGTGAAGGAGCTGTTCCCGTGGAAGACGATGGATTCACACCCTCCCATTGGCGTGATGAAGAAGGTAGGATTCACCAGACCGTGCCATTCTCTGCCACTGCATCAACACCAGTGCTGATGGTCACATACCCATTTCAGTCATAGTTGCCAATGTCGTAGTGTTAAAATTGGCACGTGCATGGGTCCTTGGGTGCAGAGGCCCATCGTTAGGAGTGTTTGATGCACTGAGTTCTTGGACACACTTTTACTCTGCTGAGCATTACAGTCTAATGTTAGTTCTGCTACAGTTCACAGCCTGCTTTGTCTTAACATTCTGCCCAGCCTACGATGTCAGACATATTTAATTAGATGTGGCTGCCCAAACCCACAATGCATGAATGTAGTTTCACCTTGGTTTTGCCATGAGTTGAAGACACTCACCATAGCAATCCTCGAACATCTGACAAGTTGCGCAATTTCTGAAATGCTTGTGCCGAGCCCCTGGCCATCACAACCTGTCCTCAGTCAAACTCAAATAAATTGCAGGACTTCCCCATCCTACACACGGACAGCAGGCTCACTGATACTACATGCACCATACATGTGTCTATCAGACATTCCTTGCCAGCTGATGCTGCTATTGCCTGGATGGGTTTATATTGATAGTAGGTCACTGATCATAATGTTCTGGCTGATTAGTGTGACCACCATACACCACAGCAGTGGAAAATTTTGTGGCAAAGGAGCGGTATCTCCAATTTAGCCCACCCTTCGTAAATAAAACTATTGTCAAGCAAGGCAGCTAGAGCTTCCTATGTAACAGTGAGGAACTTTATGACTCCCTATTCTCCATGTACAAGCTGAATGAAGCATTTTTTGTGGTTCATGACATGGCACCTGGTCACTTGTTGTGCTCAGTGCTGGTTTCAGCCTGCCTCTTGCTGTTTGGCTTGTGTGGTACACAGGCCTCTCCAGCTGGCTCATGTGATTGCACACTTTGCCAGCCCAGCATGGCTGTGTTAACACACCTCACCAGTCCATTTCCCCAGCCCAATGGCTTTACCTTTGAGGTCAATAGCCAGACCAACCTGTTACCTCAGCTGCATTTCATTCTGTGTCCATCTGCAAAGTCCTGTATTTATCCCCCTTCCCCGTTCTTTCATTTAACTATGCAGGAGTGGGTTGTAAGCAGTTTGAATACTTAAGCTTCCATGCTTCACTGTAGTGACAGTTCATAAGATTTTTTAATGCTGCTAGCCAGTTGCAATATCCACTATATATATATATATATATATATATATATATATATATATATATATATATATATAAAAAGAAAGATGATGAGACTTACCAAACAAAAGCGCTGGCAGGTCGATAGACACACAAACAAACACAAATATACACACAAAATTCAAGCTTTCGCAACAAACTATTGCCTCATCAGGAAAGAGGGAAGGAGAGGGAAAGACGAAAGGATGTGGGTTTTAAGGGAGAGGGTAAGGAGTCATTCCAATCCCGGGAGCGGAAAGACTTACCTTAGGGGGAAAAAAGGACAGGTATACACTCGCACACACACACATATCCATCCACACATATGTCCTTGAAAGAACGGGACTTCCCCAATTGTAATGACCAGCAGAATATCTCACAAACGTTACCCTTACTGCTGCAGAATGTTCCATTCCTTGCACTTGCTCTTTACCATGCTTTGTCCCAGTACCTTGGTGGACTGAAGCATGCCATGACACGATTCGTGCACAGAGACATTCTTGCCATGTTTTTAACCGTCATCCTACATTGGCAAACTGCATTCATTATAAACAGATGTATGCAAAGTGTCGTCACATTCTTTGGGATAGTAAAAGAGCTAGCTGTATTTCACTCACTAATTCTTTTAATAGTTCTACCCATTCCTCTATTGTGTGCGCCAACCTCTGATGGCTATTTTGGACGAATATCTATTCTCCAATTTCCAGCCTGACAGTAGCAGACGATGTCATCATGGACCCTATTGCTATCTCCATCACCTTGGGTCGCCATTTTATGGACATTTCAAGCTCTTCCCACTATCACCCTACCTTGCTCCATCGGAAACGAGTGGAGGAGGCTCGGGCGATACCCTTCTCTTCTCCAAATCGTGAGTGCCACAATGCTGCCTTTACTATACGGGAACTAGATCATGCTCTCAGTTCATCCCAATCCTCCACTCTATGGCCAGATGCCATCCACATTCAGATGTGGCAGCACCTTTCTCTTGTGGGCAATCATTTTCTGCTTAACATGTACAACCACATGTGGGCAGAGGTCACATTTCATCGACGTTGGCATGAAGCCAGTGTCATACCAATACCTAAGACAGGTAAGGACAAAAACCTCCCTTCTAGCTACCATCCCATCTCTCACCATCTGTGTTTCCAAGGTGATGGAATGTTTGATTCATGCCCCATTGGTATGGTGGCTTGAGTCTTGCAATTTACTGACAAATGCACAGTGTGGATTTTGAGCACGGCATTCTGCAATTGGCCAACTTGTTTCTTTGTCCACCCATGTAATGAATGGTTTTCTGTGGAAATACCAGACTGTGGCTGTGGTTTTAGATTTTGGAAGGCTTGGGACACCTGCTGGAAAACTGATATCCTCCGTACTCTTTACATGTGGGGCTTCCATGGCCCCCTGCCCTGTTTCCTTTAGGAATTTTTAGAAGACCGAGTTCTCAAGATGCATGTGGGTTCTGCCTTGTCGGACACCTTTATACAGGAAAACCGTGTGCCTCAGGGTTCCATCCTGAGCGTCATCCTCTTTGCTATCACCATTAATCCTTTAATGACCTGTCTCCCACGGGGCATCTCAGGCTCCCTTTTTGTTGACAATTTTGCCATCTATTGCAGTTCTCCACGGACCTGTTTCACTGACTGGCTTCTTCGTGATGTCTTGATCATCTTTACTCCTGGAGCATGGACAATGGCTTTCACTTTTCCTTTGACGAAACGGTCTGTATTAATTTCTGGTGGCACAATTGGTTTCTCCCACCGTCTTTAGATCTTGGGCCTGTTGCCTTTCTATTTGTTGAAATTCCTGGGGCTCATGCTAGATAATAAACTCTCTTGGTCCTCCCTTCTGTCTTACCTGGCAGTCTGCTGTACACTGTTCTTCAATGTACTACAGGCCCTCAGTGGTATTTCCTGGGAATGCCAATCAAGCCACCCTCCTCCATTTGTATCGGTCCCTTGTCCATTTGAAACTCAACTATGGGTGGGTGGTTTGTTTGTGTGTCTGTACATCCATCCCTCTTATGCTGTCTTAACACTATCCACCATCGTGGCATCAGTTTGGCCACTGGTGCCTTTTACACTAGCCTGGTTGAGAGTCTGTATGCTGAAGCTGCTGAACTAGCACTGTCCTACAACCATGACTTTCTCTTCAGCAGGTATGCATACTGTTTGTCTGTCATGTGTATCCACCCATCATATGCCTCCTTCTTTGATGTTTCCTTTGATCACCAGTATGGGCGGCATCCCTCTTCTCTGTTACTTCATGGAGTCCACTGTCGGCACTTGCTACAGTGGCTTAACTTCACACTACCTGCAACTTTCCCAGTTGGTGTGAACCCTTCACTATCTTGGCTTCATGAAATGGCCCATGTTAATGTTGGCCTTCATTTGCATCCTAAGGACGCTACTCCAGCGTTGTGGTATCACCTTCAGTTTCATGAACTACACAAGGAACTTCGCGATAGTACCTTTGTATGCGCTTATGGAATTCGGACTGACTGTGGGGTTGGGTGTGCCTTCATCATTGGCACCCATATCTTTCAATACACTGCACACTGCTCAGTATTTACAGCCGAGCTCTTCGCCCTGTATTGGGCCATGGAGTAGTTCTGGTGACGCAGGCTTTACAATTGTGTCCTCTGCTCAGACTCACTCAGTGCCCTTCAAAGTCTATGTGCGCTGTACAGTGCCCATCCCTTAGTGCAGTGGGTCCAGGAAAATTGTCACTTGCTCACTCTTGGTGGAGCCAGTGTGATGTTTATGTGGGTTCCTGGTCATGTTGGTCTGCCATAAACGAGGTTGCTGACACTGCTACCAAGGTTGCAGTCCTTGTACCTCAGCCTTCTAGTTTCTATATACCCTCTGATGATTTCTGTGTTGCCATCTGTCAGGAGGTGGTGTCCCTTTGACCTTGCCAATGGTCCTCCCTTCATGGGAATAAGCTCTGGCTTATTAAGCCTCTCCCAGCAGCTTGGATGACCTCCTCTCGGCCCTCCCGCCAGGAGGAGATCGTTTTAACTAGTCATATATTTGCCACTGCCTTTTTAGCTATCATCATTTGATAAGTGGCGCTACCCCACCACTTTTTACACATTGTGCCCAAGTTTTAACTGCCTGCCACTTCCTGACAGAATGCCCACTTTTTAACTGTTTATGTTCCCTCTTGGGTTTTCCATCTGAGTTATTGGCCGATTTAGTAAATGATGTGCAGGCTGTCAACCGCATTTCACTTTTTATCCACCAAAGCAATATGGTGAAGCCCATTTAATTTTTAGTGTTGGACCTCTGTTTCTGTATGGTGTCTCTTTTAGCCCTTTCTCCACATGCCTTTTTTAGCTGTCTCCTCTTATGTCAATTGGGACTGATATATAGTCATTTTTTAACTGCTCTCTGTTTTCGTGTTCTATAGTTTTGACTTCGGTGCGTATGACCCAGTTGTTTTTATGCCCTAAAGCAAAAGCAAACAAAAATTATCCTTCTGTTTTAGGAGCCCATGGAACAAAGGCAGCAGTGAAACATTGACATTCTTTTCACAGTAATGACTGAAGATAATGGTTTTGGTGGGCTGATACTTCAACAACAGCTTTTAAGAACACCTTTACTTTCAAATATTTGCCTTTCAGTGCATTCCAAATTGCAGTGCATACTTCAACTATGGAGTGTGGAATATTTGGCACAGATATTCTGTGCAAGTATGCCAAACTTGTGTAACTTTCCCCCTTTGCTAAGATCCTAAGAGTAACAGCAAGCCTGGAAAAGAAGTATTTTTTGTTCATTCACAAATCACATTCCATAGATCCCATCCTGAAGGAGAGCCATCAGTGATATGGAACAAGTCGAGCTATATATTAGCAGGCAGAATCAGTGTGTGCTGGCTGCTTCTGTATGGTATGCTAATAAAAAATTACGACTAGCACTAATCTATTCAAACAGTTATGTCCTAAGGGCACTACTACAGTCTAGATTAGTTTACATATATGTGTTACAATGAAACACCTACTTTGGAAGAGTCAACTGCTCCTTCACCACTCAGCTGCTATTATTTAATGCCTCACACAATCCACTATAAGCTGATTCAAAAAAATGTTTACAACTGACATGCCACAATGGGCATATAACAAGTTTCAGTAATCACATAGGAACCGGGGATTGCAAATGTGAAACGAGGAGTCTATGGTCATGAAAGGGCACTGCTATACAAACATGTGCAGAGTATGCAGATACCCCCACCATACATGCCATGGAAGTGCAAGGATTAACTTGGCTAGCTACACATACTGCAAAATCTCTGTATGTCCACCTTTTCAGAGATGATTACAGGACTCAGCTGTTCAGTGCAGAATGTCAAATCAAACACCTTTCAGTTGTCTAATTTCCAAACTGTTACTTTATTTAGCTACCAGTTTTGGTGATTTATTCTGCCATCTTCAGGCCCCCTGACCAATGTGTAGGAAGATTCCAACGTTAGTTCCAGTCAAAATAGGGGCCAGCATTCGAAGACTGGTATCTATAGATTTCTGCTTGATACAGCAATCATTAAAACCATCATTTGCCTGCAGATGGTGGGTAAAGTGATTGTTGTACCAAGCAGAAAACTACAAATACCAGTCTTTGAATGCTGGGCCCTATTTCGACCGGAACCATGGGTGGAATCTACCTAAATGTTGGTCAGGGGGCCTGAAGATAGTGTAGTAAGTTGCCAAAACTGGTAACTAAATAAATTAACAGTTCGGAAATTAGAAGGCTGAAAGGTGTTTGATTTGACATTCTGTACCACAAAATGACTGAGATATATTTGATTTGTGGTGTGGCCAACTGCAGTGGACAATAAGCCATGTGATTGTATTGTGCAAAATATCCTGATAGAAAGAGACCATATCGCTCATTATTCATAAACCTGCATCATGAATATTGTGAAACCAACTCATTCCCTGTGCACAGGCTGGATGCTGGTCTCTTACCAACAACACGGACAGTTGCGGTGGAAGAAAGTGTTCTCAAAATGATACAGTGTATGCCATCAACAAGTACACAAGGTGTACCACAAGGTGTACCACCTCAGTTTAATACCCATCTAAATGTCCACAAACTTAACACTTGGAGTCTGATCCAGTGAACGCCCTATTTATCTCTATTTCTGGTAGCTGTGAAGTCATTTTGATATGTTTGTAATTGCATAATATGAGTTTCTGAAATATTAAGGGTTAGGCTGTTGGCTGTGAACCAGTTTTACGCCCGTTTCATTATCCTGCTGGCTGTGTGTATTATGGATATGTTCGGACATTTTATCAGTACGCTAGGTCCATAAGCAAAAATTACAGTTTTTGAGTAATTCTCATACATTCCTGACAAATCACTTATGTAGACCAAGAACAGGGACCAGTCAAACACTAAACCTTCAGCACAGCATATTAACGTTTTCCCACTCAGAATTTAGTCTCATTCCCACAGTATCATTTGTTAAAATGAGCCTGTTTTCTGTTGTTAAGAAAAGACTCCATCCAAGCATGCGGCAGACCATTAATTCCACATCATTTTAGTTTCCTTAGCAGTATTTTGTGATCTGCACAAAGACCTTTGCAAGATCACAAAAAAATCCCATCAAGACTTCTTTTCATTCTTGATTATATATTGCATTCTCTGTAGAGGAGCTTTGCTGAAGCCAAATTGAGCTGTTAGAAGGTTATTCTCAAGGTGATTCAGTATTCTTGACCAGATGTAAAGGAGAACTCAATCCATGATAACGTTTTTGAAATGAATTAAATTTCTCATTACTGTGTGCATTTGGTAAGCTTCTTCCCATTTCTCATCTTGTAAATTATCTCTGAATAGTGTACATGATATGGAAGTTACAATTCTGTGAATTTTTACATCTTCTTTCTTAGTCAAATCTGATCACTCGGGATGTGTGATTGCTGCGATTTGACTGGTGAGACGAACCATGTACCATGGGGCTCACATATATTTAATTAAAGATGATGGATTTTGTTCACAGCTTGGACACAGGTTGCATCGTGAACACCTTTAAAAAAATTAAAAAAGCCCTATGTGGTATTGCCCCCCCTCTGGGTTTGGGGTGTCAGACTGATCTGTAGTGCAGTCCAAGGTCTAGATTGGGTTGGAATGCAACAGCTTGGTTGTGAGTTGGTGAAGCCAATGAATGTGAAAGCCAAATATAGAATATGGTAAAAAAAACTGACCTATAATGAAGCATCTGTTCCATATTGAAAAGCGCAAGGAAGGGGGGGTGCGCGGGGGGGGGGGGGGGGGGGGGGGATGGGTCCAATACGTAACTTTCAACAAAACAACAAAAAACCTTCATGGCTATGGCTCTGGGGAGGGGGGGGAGGAGGATTTGGGACCCCGGATCCCCCCTCCCTCTCGTTATCTACATCCCTGTTTCCAAGTATTTCTGAACTATAATGCTAAAAAATATATGATCAATGCAGTACTCACTAAGGTCTGTGGCCTGGGACTCTCTTCCACTTTCCTTGTATTACACCTACAGTAATGTTTTACTGTCTTGTATCCATCTGCATGCATCTTTGTAGTTTCTGTGACTTCTGTATGATGATCTGTTATGCACACCACATCTATAGAAGTTACATTATTCAATGTATTGTCTTCATTTAAGAAGCTCATTTCTCTTACTGAACAAGCTTCTTATGATTCCAGAATGAGATTTTCACTGCAGTGGAGTATGTGCTGATATGAAACTTCCTGGTAGATTAAAACTGTGTGCTGGACCGAGACTCGAACTCGGGATCTTTGCCTTTCGCGGGCAAGTGCTCTACCATCTGAGCTATCCAAGCACAACTCATGCCCCATCCTCACAGGGGCATGAGTCGTGCTTGGATATCTCAGATGATAGAGCACTTGCCCACAAAAGGCAAAGGTCCCAAGTTCGAGTCTCGGTCTGGTACACAGTTTTAATTCACCAGGAAGTTTCAAGCTTGTTATGTTTTGATGGGAAAGTCCAACTGTATTATGACGTAACCTCAGTTCTGTCCAAGCTGCCATTTTTTGTTTCCTTATTTATTGTTGGCAACTGTGAGTATAGTTATTCAGCAGCTGTGTCTTGCAGAAACATTTACCCTAAAAATGGGCTAGTGTGGTCTAGTGGAAATATTGGAAATTAGAGGGATTGGGCAGACACTAATAAGGCAATGTAGGATGGCCCCCTGGGATGTTTGTTATATTGAAAACCTTTGAGTTATTTACATTAATGATTGCAGAGTGGATAGTGTTATACAACGAAATTATATAAAAGTGCTACAATTAGGAATTAACATATATTCAAAGCAGAAATGCAACCTAAATTATCATTCAAAAGTCTACTCTACACATCAGTGTGCAAAGTTTGCTGAGTGGGATGATATGTGGAAAACATAACTGATGCACTACATGCAGGATGTAATGCATTTGAATTACAAACAAGTGAGCCAAAATCCAAATACTAACTGTGCTACATTATTATAATTTTTCTACATAAAGAATAAATAATATGAAAAAGTGCACTTCAAAGCTTCATTACAGATTAGCAGGGGAACATAAACATTCTATTTGGTCTTATAAATGTTCTACAAAAGATAACATATGTAACTGATATTGACTCACACATTTTTCCAATTATGTTTACAATGCTGCTGATTTTATCCTATTGATGAATGACACTTTGTTGGTATTCTATGGATTTACATGAAAAATCGCTTGCAGTATCCTACAAGAAGTATCCACGCTGTTATTTGACAAGCAGTAATGTGAGTGGACAATATAGCTATCAAGAAGAGAATCTGTGTTAGTGAAATTGTTATATGTGAACAGCAACACTTAGTGCTGCATCGAGAGAGCATTGCCATCTGAAAGGTCTGAGGAAAAGCCTGATGTCATTAAATGGATTAAAGAAGATAATGAATTTTGAAAACACAGTTGAGCTTGATGTGGCATTTGGAAGAGGAAGGTGTCCTATCCCAGTGGAAGTTATTGACGAGGTTGCTGTTGCTGCAACTGATCATGCAACACATGCCACGGGTAGTGCTAGTGCTCATGCAGTATAATGAGATTTGTCCATCTCATGGTCTTTGCAGTCTATTTTACACTGATGCCTGTCCAAGATCCAGATAGTGCAGCAACCTAAACCTCATGATCCACAGTGACATTCTGAATATCCTCTTCAGTTTCTGGCACAGATCGAAATTGATGACATATGGCCTGGCAATATTATATGGAGTAACAAGACGCATTTTACTCTACAGGGTGCAGTGAATACACAGAATTGCCATATTTGGGGCACTTTTAAACCACGTGTTGTGCACAAAAAGCCATTGCATGTGCCATATGTAACTGTGTGGTGTGGATTCACGAGCCTCTTTATTGTCAGTTCATTCTTCTTTGAAGAGAACACACCTAGAAGGCCCATCAGGTGTACCATAATGTCTGCACCCTGTTTTCATTCAAGATGGGGCAACCCATTGCTTTGCTTGCCCAGTGAAAGATCTGCTTAATGTAACCTTTAATGAACTTGTTACCTCCAGAGGTTTTCTAGATGCGTGACCTGCAAGATCACATGATATGATTCCATATGGCTTTTGGCTCTGTGGGTAGGTAGCAAAATGTGTTTACTAGGGACACATTCAGTGCCTGTTATCTGGAGGCCAGTATACAAGAAGGCATTGCTCATATTCCACTGGAACTGCTGCAAGCAACTGTTGTAGTTTTACAGATGCGGCATCTTGTCACTGTCTCCAGTGCTCATATTGAACAAATTGAGCGAGTGGCAGTTAATAATAGAATCTACAGTACACATTTTCAGTTGTTTGACCCTACTTTCTGCCCACATCTGCCAAAATTGTAACTACCCCCCCCCCCCCCAAGCATAAATTTGTTGTGCATTAACACATTACAATATCTACCAAGCTTTGCTGCCATATGATGACCACAGCACACACTCTACATCTGTGAGTAGCTGCAAATTAATTATAACTGCTCAGTGTGTGAAAGGGAAGCTGTGGTTGGGAAGGAAGTGAGAGGTGTTTGTGGCCTTCCACCAATGTTATTCAATCTGTACACTGAGCAAGCAGTAAAGGTAGCCAAAATTTGGGGGTGTTAAAGTTCAGGGAGAAGAAATAAAAACTTTGCTGTTTTCAGATGACATTGTAATTCTGTCAGAGAGAGCAAAGGATCTGGAACAGCTGTTGAATTGAATGGAAAGTGTCTTGAAAAGAGGTTATAAGATGAACATCAACAAAAATAAAACAAGGCTAATGTAATGTAGTCGAACTAAATCAGGCGATACTGAATGAAACAGATTATGAAATGAAACACTAATAGTAGGTGAGTTTTGCTGTTTTGGCAGTAAAATAACTGATAATGGCCAAAGTAAAGAGAATGTAAAATGTAGACTGGCAGTGCAAAGAAAAGCATTTTTGAAGTTTTTAGTATCAAATACAGATGTAAGTGTTAGGAACCCTTTTGTGATATATTTGTCTGGAGTGTAACCTTGTATGGAAGTGAAATATGGGCGATAACAGTTCAGAAAAGACAACAGGGCAATGGGTGCTTTTGAAATGTGGTGCTACAGAAGAATGCTGAAGATTAGATATGGAAATCATCTAACTAGTGAGAGGGTAATGAACATAATTGGGAAGAAAAGAAATTTGTGGCACAACTCAACTAAAGAAAGGTGTTGTTTGATAGGACACTTTGTTATCAAGGAATCACCAATTCAGTATTGAAGGGAAGTGTAGGGGGGAAAATCATAGATGAAGACCAGTAGATGAATTCAGTTAGCAAGTTCAAATGGATGTAGGTTGCAGGAGTTATTCACAGATAAAGAGCCTTGCACAGGATATAGTAGGATGGGAAATGTAACCAGTCTTCAGACTGAAGACTATAACAACAGGAATCACATAGCACACAATGTTAGTCATATTCTCTCCCCATGTGTTTAAGAACATTGTAAACAGTAGCAATGAAAATTACAGCACAGGGACAGGGCTATGAATCTGTAAGCAGAGCAGGCTGGTGAACAGACTGGTTCATGGGTTGGACCCCCAGTCCACAGTTGGTTTACTCAGCTCATGAGTCTAACAGTTCAGCCCATTGCCAGTACAGGCTAATGCACAAGACCTGCTTCCTGAAAGTTTAAAGTATCATCTGCTAATATTTGTGACCTTACTAGAAGTGCGAAGTTCTACAGGTGCATAAACTATGAACATGAATAGCCTAGTGCAACACTTTAACTGTACTGATGATCACCTATAATAAAGCTGTTGAAGGCAAAATGAATACTCTAACAACTTAATTTTTTTATAAATATTACTGATAACAGTGGTTTACAACTTGATCAAACTACTGCAAAGGCTGTCACATATTGTGAAGCATCTAGTGGATTATAATGTGGCTGTTGTTGAAGGACGTTATCACACTTCTTCACTGCTTACCCGAGTTATCTTTCCAATAGTTTTATGTTGTCCAATAAACAACTGTGCCAGCATTCACAGATAGCATGCAAACCAGTCCAGTCTTAATCATCTTGTGAAAATGTTAAATAAAAAAGAAACAAAAATTAAAAGGGAACACTTTCTTAATGTTTTACAGAACATTACGAAAGTGTTTCCTAATTGATTTTGTCATGTTCTGTCAAGCACTGATGGAAATTAAGTAAATATAGCAAAAAAAGAAAAATGTTACCAACACAGAAGGTACAAATAAAAAAAAAAATGTGTTGGGACACAACTGTCATTAGTAGAACCTGGTATAAGACTTCACCCATGTGCTTCAATGAGAACAAAAATGATACAAGCAAGCACAATTCCAACACTTTACAGTTAGAATTAAGAAGTTTTTTCATAGTGAAATGTGAAATTTTGATTGATTAAACTTTCTGTTCCAATGTGCTAGTAGTAAACTGACCATGAGACTACTACAACTACAACAATTCTTCTTAATCAAGCAAGTCTACTGACTACTATAAGTTGCAGCTCTTACAGTTACTTTATTGGAATTATGGGATAGCAATGTGGAATAGAAATTTATCAGGCACATTTATGTTATGTAATGTATAACCTCTCACTATCAGTGCCACACAATAATTTTACTATATTCAAATACTTTTCAAAGCATATAAAATAATTTCAAGCAACATGTTACTATAGGAAACAATGTTAGCTTAAGGTAAATGACCAGTCCACAATAATTTACACTGACACTAGCATACGTTTTGCAAGACTAATATATTGTTCCAAACAGTTAGTAATGATATTGACTTCACTTGATCGCCCTGTTACATTTCTAAGGATATGAAAATGTTCTTGCCTTTTTGATGATACTCAGATGTATGAGCTGTAATTGGCCAAAACATTGCAGTACTGTACATCTCATACAACAAGCTAACCTCCAGCTCACAATGCAGCATTTCTGTTATCATCATGTTTGCTGAACTTTTTGAAAATTGTTGAATAAGTAACATTAACTTTGTGTTGCCTCCAAAAACCTTCCAGACAAGGCAACACTATAAGAGGCAACATCATTCTGCAGTAGGACACATTTGGACTCTTGATCCAGTGCTCTTCAGCACTACTTAATGCAAACATCAGCTCATTACTAGTGTTTACTTGCTACTCTCTTCTACTGTTGTTTGGCTGTGACTGACAAGAACTTCTCCACTAATGATGTGCACCAAGACAAGAAAAGGATCCAGAGTGAAACTTGGCGTACTTTCCATAAGTGAATGTTAAGGGACCACATTTTGAAATAGTAATCTTAATCCGTCAGGTCAAGATCAGATATTTTAATTTACATATCCATGTTTTTGGCAAAGTTAACAAACCCATTTATAATGATAGAAAAACTGCTTTGCAAAATTAACTGGTATTACATGCACATGATGTGTACAATTTAAATTATGTAGTTACTTTACAGAATGTCTTTATACTAGGTGTAATCAATGTGAAACTCAAATTGCACAGTGTGAAGGAAAGGACGAATATTGTGTCTGTTATAAAGAGAGTTTCTGACTTGTGAGGTCGCCCAGTGTGGCACACATTCCATCCACAGTGTAATCCTATTTTCAGCACATCTTAAGTAGATCAAATTAAGTGCCCAAAATCTGCCATAGTTCCTAGGCTGTTGTGAGACGGTTGTCAAGTCAGCTTCCTGACAATGAAGGGAACACACTGTTGGTACCAGATCTAAAAACTCCCCAGACATGCCGAGGAGTATGTGCCAGTAAGATCTAGGAAACACACATTCCAGGTAACAGTTACCATGTGAATCAGCCATATGGTGCAGGAGGTTGATGCCCATTGATGGGTGGCATCATGGCATATGGTCCCCAATGACCAGGATCAAACTTTCTTACACTGATATCTACAAGGCCCAAGCAACCTCACCAGAGAGAATGCCATTTGGATGCATAAAGTTATGACCCCAAGTCTTTGCCTTTCCCAGTCACATCATGGGAGGAAAGTATATTCAAAAGAGATTGCGAAAAATAATCCCATAACTACCTACTTTGTGTACAATGTGATGGCGTGTCCCTTTTTACCACAAGACCTTTGTGTTTTGTTGAACATACTGAGAGACAAGTAATATCATTCTGCAAAATATGAAGTGGCTCTATCCTTGTTACAAGGGTGACAATTGGGTACCCACACAGTCACTGCTCTCCTATGAAAAGGTTAGCCACAGTTGCTCCTTACAATATCTCCAATATGTTTAAGGGTATAATTTTCTGTCATAAAACCTCGAATGTGTGGCATCTTCTATACCCAGTGGGACCCAAACAATGACATGGTCAGTAACTGGTGCTATTATTTTGATTTTCAAAGGGGACATATCACTGAAAAGATAAAAATAATGAAGTACCATGTAGTATTTAAAATGTTTGCATTTTTTGCATGTCTTCATGCTGCACAAATGACTCCCACCTGTCGTGACATCAAGTAGCTGCTGCAGCTGTGTGCAGCAAACTTCCAGTATATGTCAGCTGTAGAGTGCAACATTCCCCTCAGTCTCTGAATTTCTGTTTTAAAGAAGGAAAGAAAGATGCAGCAGTACAAAACTTTTACTGTCTTTAATATTTTGAAGCAAAAAAAAAGGTATGAATTATAACAAGCTTATGCAAAAATGAAGACTAAGCCCCACCTCAAAAAAGGGTGAAGACATCAATAGCTCCACCATGTCAGGCCCTTGTACCCATCTGAATACATCTATCAATGAGGGCCAGACACCCTCCGCATCTGTTCTCACTACACCCTCATCAGGTACCTTGGTCCCCCATTCAGGCTAGAAAGAATTCAGCCCAGCTGTCATTCTACAGCAGAGAGTTACCAACATCTGAGTCTGCTCAGCAGGCTACCTCTCACACAGTGCTGGAGAAAAACACTATGACCTGCTCATTCTCCCTCCCAGAAGTACAACCTGATACTCCCCAACCAGGAACAAACCTGTGTAAGGATAATAATGATAGAAAGGAATAAGACAAGAATGAAACTGAGGATGACGGTACAGGTACATACAATGACCCCAGCTGTACTGAACCACCACCCATGACTATTGCTGCTAGTGTGGAAATTATGTCTGTTGACTTCATTCCTTCTCTATAGGTGGTGAAAACAGAGGCTGAAATGTGTCCATATTCCCACCTTTTTCCTGGCATCTGTGGGTACACCTGCAGTCATCATCAATTGGAACTGCAATGGTTATTTTCACTGTCTGGCGGGACTGACACTTGCTATCGTTTCATTCAGAAAAATGTATTGCCATTCAGGAACTCAGTTCTGTGAAATGTGTATGTCTAGCCTATAAAATCAGCACATCATTTCAAAAATAGATTTGACACTGAAAGAGCATCTGGCAATATTTAGATTGATACTTTATGAAATTTTAATGATAGAGTAGGACTCAGTACAGCATTAGAAGCTGTGGCTGTTTTGCAAATGGACAGCTACAGATATAATTTTCTGTGTCATATGGGGTGTAAAAAACCTATGTATAAAATATCTGAGCACTCAGAGGAGATATAAAGAAACATTTTTATGTAATAAAAAAATCAGATGTGCACTGTTTTCCTGCTATGGATCCATGGCTGTTTGGAACTAGTGATATTCAGAGACAGTGTTCAATCTGCTGTGTGATGAATATTGTTTGAGCTGTTGCTGACCTATGGATTTCTTTTAGTGGGAGAAAATGAAGCATTTAATGTTCAGGACAGTGGTACACTCATAGAGCTGATTGCACATTGGACCAACTCTGCAGCTATAATTTGTGAAACTCGTGGTTGTTTTGCGCATGTTAGACAACCATCAACATGCAGATGCTACTTGTGCAGTAATGTAAAATTGACTTCTTTTTCAGCAACATCTCTAAAACATTATCTGTCACATGGCAGTTTGAACAACATCTCTGAACAATGTTGGTATTACTACCTACATGGGCACATAGTGGGGGAGGGAGGGGAGGGGAGGCAGTAGCACAGCTGTGGCATTTCTGTCTCTTTTATGTCCTCAAAGCAGTCTTGTGTAGGTTTTTTCTTATGAGAGGCTCAAAGAAAAAGGGGATGAAGTCCAAAAAGTTGAAAATCCTAAAAATCCTAGGCATGTCACAGATAGTTTCAAAATATCAATGCTTCTTGAGAGCAGTGGTGGACATAGAAGCTCTGAGGAAATAGTTCCTTCTGGCAGAGCTATTGTGAACCAAAAGTAGTTGCAGAGCACATTAGAGAAATCTGGAGGGAAGACATAACAGAATTGTGTTTCAGAATATAGAGATATTAAAGTATGTAGTCATTTGTGCTACTTTTATAAAGTTAATGTGCAATAATGGAAGAGGAGTCAGATTACAGTCTAGATACTTATCAGTCAAGCTCTTCAGAAGAGAATTGTGGTAAGTTCCATTTTAATACAAATTATTCAAAGTAACATAAATTTTAGGTTAAATTTGTAACTAATCAGTTGTCTCTCATTTTCCATATTTTAATACTATAAATATAAATAATTTAGTACTGCATCATTGAACTGTAATTACAGATATAGGAGGCTATAATACAGTTAACTTTAACTCATCTCTCCCAGGCAAACTCACTACACATGCCGTTGACAATGAAAATAGAGTTAGAAAGGGGACCAATAATTAAGAGTTGAAAAAGAGAATGTATCATTGCCTAGCAGCAAGCTTTCATGGAACACTAGCATGCTCTCGCCACCACTCTAAATCAAGTGGCATTTGCATGTTCATGGCATGTTACCCTCCCATCAGTGCAATTGTCACCTTCTCGGCATTCATGAATCAGCTGAGGATAGGGACTCCTACGAGACACAGTTATGCCAAAATTTACAGGCTTTTTGTGTGGACCATGCAAACCTGTCTAAGGCTTTCTTTCTGTCCTGGATTTCACTGCACATTTATCAGCTGCTGTGCCAACTTGCAGCTTTGCAGGGACTGGCCAGCTTACCATTTGATGAAATGTGCAAGCTTCTCTTTACCCAGTACTGTGACAGAACACATGTCATTGCCACACATGTAGGATTTTATCATTGTCAGAAATACCCAAACCAATCTTACCAAACCTGGGCTGCCCAATTACATGAGTAGAGCTGTCACTGTAAATTTGTCAGTAGTACCCATCATGAATCCTATGCTGATCTCATGGTGTATCATGTTATTATTCATATGGCCCCAGATAGGGAAGTCCGCAAAAAAGCACTTCAATGTGGGAATCTGACACTTACAGATTTGCTCAATATAGCACAGTCTTTTGAGCTATCATCAGCTGCAGGTGATCAGATTTCTGCATGGCGGCAGGTACCGGAAATTGCTCAATCAAACCCTGTTAGGCACACTGCAAGTGTTCATGATGATGGGGACTCTGTTGCAGCAGTATAACTCTCAACTCACCATCACATGGGGCAGTGTCATTTATGGCCATAGCAGCAAAAGGATGCATCACAGTAGTGGCCATGTGACCCCCTTCTGTCTTGCCCATACTAGTTCATCCAACACGAGCATGCTACATGCCATAAGTGCTGGGCAGATTGCAACAAGTGTTGAAAGAAAGGCCACATTGCATTGCTGTGTAACTCCTCTTCAAACATGGTGTACACAGTAGTATCGATGAACATAAACTGCATCTCTACAGTGACTGTTTCACCATACAAATTGTTTAATGACTTGCATGTGTTAAATAAACTGCTAAAATAGTAAGTGGACATAGGAGCTGCAGTAACTTTAGTAAATGCACAGACATACATGGACTTGGGTTCCCCTCCCCTCACACAGGTTTCATGGAAGTTGTTTAGCTACAACAAACAGCAGATTCAGATCCCAGGTCAGTTCTCTGTTCCTGTCTCTTACAAATCTGTTGTTTGCCCCTTCACATTCCTTGTTGTCAATCATTCCCAGATCACAGACATGTTCAAGATAGATGCATTTATTGCTTTCAGTTATTCTATTGCCAATAAGGTAAATTTAGTGCCATATCAGGTTCTGTATCAGTAACTGGAGTTCCTCTGCTCTGAGTTTTCATCTCTGTTTACCTGGGCTCAGTTGTGCTACCAGTTTTCAGGCCCACAGTACCATGAAAGAGTCCACCCCTAGTTTTTTTTTTCAGGCACAACTTGTGCCTGTTGCATTGTGCGACTCTGTCATGCTGGATTAGACCATCTGATGTTGCTTCCAGACAATGGGCTCCACCACTGGTCATCATAAAGAAGCAGACAGGTAAGCTTCACCTCTGCGGCGACTTCAGTGTCATTATTAATGTGCAGTCCATGATAGATACATACCATTTGCCCTGCCCTGACAAGTTGTTCGGAAAATTGGCAGGTGGCCATTACTTCTCCAAGGTTGACAGGAGGCCACTAGGCACCTTCTCATTGTCAATACATCTCTCGGCCTTAGTATCAATGCATGCTAGTGCAGCCATTGTTTTCTGTTTTGCCAAATCTCTGTTTTTTCAGTTACCAATTAAGAGCCTAGGTTTTGAGGTTTTTCACACCTGGGTCAAGCCATTGCATAACCGTGTTGATGCAATTGGGGCTTTGCCATGGCCGACCTCCATTAAGGAACTGCAGGCATTTCTAGGTAAAGCTGAATACCACCATAAGTACTTACTGGACATTTCCACTGTTGCTCAGCCACTGCATGCACTTTCACATAAAAATGTGCCTTTTTTATGGTCCCCAGTTTGCTATTGAGCGCTTGCTTTGCTTAAATCTAAGTTTCAGTCTGCCCCATGTCTTGTGTTGGCTACAGATGCTTCTCAGCATGATCTTGGCATGGTTTTGGCACATAAATGCGCAGACGGGTCTCAATGGCCCATTTCTTACACTACTAAGACTTTAACTCCTGCTCAACAGTGGTATTCTCAAACTGAAAAGGAAGCTGTAGTGATTGTGTTTGCTCTCAAGAAATTTAATGTCTTCTTGTATGGTTTTATGTTCCATTTAATCATGGATCACAAGCCATTGGTTGCTCCTTCTAATCCTTTGGAGTCCATGCCAGACAAGGCAGCACATCATTTGCAGCAGTGGGCTTTCTTCCTCTCCTGTTATCATTATCAGATCCATTACCAGCTGATGGTGTAATATTCAAATGCTGATGCCATATCTCACCTTCTGATTGGGCTGGACCCGGCGTTCCATCAGGATGAGTTGCTTTGTTTCTATTTAAATACTGAGAACCGGAATGCAGGGACCAATGACCTCATAGTTTGGTCCCTTTCCCCCCTCTTTTAAACCAGCCAACCAATGAGAATGCAGTCGATGATTTTGCCATCACTAGTGCCACGATAGCATCCATCATCATGGATCCTTTACATAGTCGGGTCCTCTCTTTTGTGCAGCACAATTGGCTGAAAAAACACCCTGGCTATGCCTCATATTCCTAACATAATTAATTCTTCCTCCAGCACCACCTTTCTGTGTTTGACTGGGTTCTTTTGTTAGCTATGGAGGATTCTGCTCCTTGGGTTGTGATTCATTCTTCCTTATAGTGTAATGTACTGTAGCTTCTGAATGTTGATCATTGCAGGACCTCTTGTATCAAAGCTGTGGCTCACCAGCATGTGAATTGGCCAGCCATATATGGGGACATTACACAACTTATTGCCATTTACACTCAATGTGTTCAGCAACACATGGCCCCGTGGGCATCTCTTTCCTCCTGGCCAATACCGCAGCACCCGTGGAAGTGTCCACATGTTGATTTTGCAGGCCCTTCCATCTGTGGCAGGCATTATTTCAGTCCTGTCTAAAATTTTTGCAATTGAGGGACTTCTGTATAGTGTGGTTACCAATATGGGCTCCCAGTTTGTTTCTTGAGAATTTTCATCTGTTTGTCAGGCTAGTGGTGTTTGCCACCACACAGCTCTGCCATTTCATCCTCAATCTAAAGGTGAAGATGAAAGCATGGTTTGGACGTTTAAAACTCAGATGCAGAAGTATGTATCTGGCATGTCTCCTGAAGCTGCTTTATACCGTTTTTTGAATTTGTACCTTTGCACTTTGGTGGCAGACAAGGCCACAGCGGAGCTGCTACATGGTCACAAACCAAGGTCGTTCAGCTGCTGCATCTGCCGATGTGTCCATTGGTGTTGCTGGCTCCTCAATGGTTCTGGCTGGGTGTGCACATCTAGGCTTGTGGTTTTGGCCGCCAGCTGAACTGGGTTCCTGCTGACATTGAGCATTTCTAGGGCCGGCACCTGTGCATCGTCCGCACTCCTGATGGGCTGATGTCCCATCACTTTGACCAGCTGTGACCATGCATGGCAAGGTTTGTTCGAGAGGGCCCACCATGTCGCCCATTCCTGCCGCATCTGATGCCTGTTCCTGTGTCACAGAAGTTCTGGTTTGCACCGTAGCGGAGGTCGCTGTCTGGCAGATCGCTGTCTGGGGTTCCAGCCTCTGTCCTCACTCCTTGACTGCCATTGCCAGTGCACTCCCCACGACATCGGACTCAACAACCGCTGCTGCCACCATTGCTGGGTCCTGTGCAGCCATCACTTCTGATGCCCTTGCTAACACCTCCAGCCCCAACTGCTGACCTCAACAAGGACATCACTATGGAGATGCCATCCACGGTCCTACCATATGACCTGTTATGAGAGGTGGGATGGTATGCCAAACTACCCACTCATCACCTCCACATCTACGCTGTTGTTGGTGTTTTCTGTGACTTGTAATCTCAGTGCCTTGTAAGATCAGTGCTTGTTTTTTTCACAGTACCAGTGCTTTTCCATTACCAGTACTTTTTTTCATTACCAGTGCTTTTTTATACACCAGCACTTGTTTTTCATTACCAGAGCTTTGTTTGGTACCAGGGCTTCTTTCAGTAGCAGTGCTTTTTTCCAGTGCCAGTGCTTTCTTTTTGGTAGCATGCTTTTTTCTGTATTTTATTTATTTATTTACATGTCAAGTTCCATAGGACCAAATTGAGGAGAAAATCTCCAAGGTCATGGTACATGTCAGTACATGAAATTACAACATGAAAGTAATGTTTGTGAACCCAAAGAAGTCAATCCATAAGTTTAAGTAAATGCAATCAACAATACAACAATAATCAGCTTAATTTTTCAAGGAACTCCTCGACAGAACAGAACGAGTGACCCATGAGGAGACTCTTCAGTTTCAATTTCAAAGTGCATGGATTACAGTTAAGATTTTTGAATTTGAGCAGTAGCTTATTGAAAAT
Source organism: Schistocerca nitens (assembly GCF_023898315.1). Taxonomy (NCBI): domain Eukaryota; kingdom Metazoa; phylum Arthropoda; class Insecta; order Orthoptera; family Acrididae; genus Schistocerca; species Schistocerca nitens. The sequence continues at coordinate 386,327,707 of NC_064616.1, forward strand.
GGATGCAGCAGTATACTGCACACCTTTCTGCACAAGAATTAAAGAAGTCCGATCCAAATGCAGGTTTGATTTCTGCTGAGTATTAACTGAGTGAAAGCTGCTTATTCTTGGGAATAGGCTCCAATGTCAAAATACCCTGACTGGTGAACAGGGGTTGACAAGAGGTCTATGAACTTACACCACAGATTGCCCGAACTGCCCATTTCTGAGCCAAAAATATCGTTTTAGAATGGGAAGAGTGACCACAAAATATAATACCATATGACAATATGACATAATAGAATGAAAATAAGCAAAGCAGACTACTTTTGTGTCGAATGATCACTCACTTCAGATACCGTACGAATAGTAAAAATGGCAGCATTAAGTATTTTAACAAGATCCCGAACATGGTCTTTTATTTTTATTTTTTTATTTTTTATTTTTTTTTTTTTTTTGCCTTGCATTTTTTCTGTGCCATGCTTTTTTTCTGTGCAATGCTATTTTCCTGTATTATGCTTTTTTTGTACCATGCCTTTTTCTCTGCACCATTCTTTTTTTCTGTACCTTGATTTTTTTTCTGCACTGTGCTTTCTTTTCTGTATCATGATCTTTTTTCTGTACCATACTTTCCTTCTGTACTGTGCTTTTTTTTTTTTTGTATCTTGTATTTTTCTGTGCCTAGTGTTTTTGTGTGTGCTTTTCCCACCCCTGAAGGGAGGAGCGATGCACTTTACTCATGACTTGCGTGATTTCATAGATCAAACGTCGTTACACCTCATAGGTCTATTTATAGAGGCCAGCTCAGTCGACACCCTGGCATGCTCTGGTGAGCTGCCAAAGAAACAGTTTTATTTTAGTGATCGCAAATGGGTTCTTGGCCTATTCTGTAACCTGTATTACTGTTGTCCAGTCAACCTGTTCAGTGCTCCACACAACCTGTACTTCACTGTATCTTACGCGTTTTTCTATAAATTACTATGTTCCATAAATCGCGTTTGTTCTTGCTATAGCGGTTAGTGAATCCAATGTTTGATGTTCAATGCAGAAGTATTGAGATTCACTCATCTCACACTGCCTCTATACCCGCAATGCAGCTCAGTTTTCAAAATATGATCTCCTGCATATCACGGCCTCTAAGCTCATGTAAAGAATATGTTTTGTTCTATTGAGTCTTGCCCTGGCCATTTCCCACAAGAGATGTAAATCAGTTCCTCATCTCCTGTCAACAAATCTGTGTTTGTGCTGTTGGACTCCGAGTGATGACTTAGTGACTTTATTCTGTCATCACACTCATGTTGTACCATGCGTAGAGTGTTTATTTTCTGGGTGAAAATCACTAGTAAGTAACCTATTCTTGTCAAAACTCATGGTGCCACTCATTTATTTAGTGTTCATTATATTAGCAAATGACATTATTACTGTGCCTCATGCTTTCCAGCACCACGAAGAACTAACAGTTCTTGAGATTACATCAATGCTCTTGTACTAGTTTAGTTAATCAATAAACCAGTTATTCCTTTCAAACCTCTTGTGAACATTATTTGTTGTGCCAGTGTCTAACAAGCCTGCTTTCTCATGCTCAACTTATGCTAATTTTATGTGACTGGTTAATTAAGTTAGGTAGGGATGCTTTCCTACAATGTTTCCAGTACATGATTTAATTTGTGTTTTCAAAGCACTATATACAGATACTTTATGGTTGTGTGATGAGTCATAAATGAAAATGAGGTGTCCCTTAGCTGCACATCAACCCTAGCACTCCCACACATTCCTAAATTGCAACAACTGTATGCTAAGGCAGTGAGTTTTTTCTTCATGTGCCGACTTCTGCCACAAGTTGCTGATTCAGGAGTGAGACTGGATATCTTGGCACTACAGTCACTAGCTACCGGTTCAAAAAAGATAGGTTCTGGAAAGGTTTCTCCCAGCCTAACTTTGCCCAGTCTGGCTCTTTTCCCCATGGTGTCAGCATCGGTTTGGCCCTGTGACCGCATCACAATCTCTCAATCTTGCAATCAGCAAGTACGATTCTGGTTCTGATGGTGACCAAGCAACCCAGAAAGACCTTGAATTAAATACATGCAGGCGCCCAAATTTTGAAGAAACGTTCCTCTCTCCTAGCACCTGGTGTGACCAAAATCTCTGAAAACAATAGAACCATTAGGCGTAAAGTGATGCTTGCAGAGCGAGGGAGGTGCCACGTGCTATGGTGGGTGCAGCAACTGGAGCAGTGAGCCATGGTGCCAGCCATTTAGTAGCTCTGCCAGCGATGGACCACCGTGAGGCTGGGAGCAGTACATAGCAAGGAAGAGTAGGAGCACATTTTCCAATGTGTGGGAGGCACATAGTTTACTGATGTTAAAAAAAAATTGACAAAGCCTGAATGGTACTATGTGACATAGTCAAGATTTTTAGCAAATCTCCGTTTAGCAAGAGTCCACAACAGTAAGCCAACGAGTGTTCCATAAGGGACCAGCAAAGTTAGTATGCACTCTTTGCCATGGTGACAGACTTTGGCCAAGCTGAAAAGTTTTGCAGTGGGGCTAATAGTTTCTTAGCAAAAGTGTGACACTACCCGCCAGGGTAGCCAAGAACATTAATGCGCTGCTTCCTGGACTTGGGTAGGTCCACTGGCCGCGGATCGAATCCGCCCAGCGGATTAACGATGAGGACCGGTATGCTGGCCAGCCTGGATGTGGTTTTTAGGCAGTTTTCCGCATCCCACTAGGTGAATACTGGGCTGGTCCCCACATTCCACCTCAGTTACACGACTCGCAGACATTAGAAACACGTTCACACTATTCCATGGCTTACACTAGTTGCAGACAGTGGGGGTTTCAGGGTGGTGGTAGGAAGGGCATCCAGCCACCCTCTGTAACTAACACTGCCAAATTAACAGTAAGGCCGACCCCGCATTGCCGTGGGGATAAGGCCTCAAGAAAGGAAGAAAGAAGCAAGCTTGACACTGTATGTCACTTGTTTGGTTTGGGTGTCCATGCCCATCCAGGTACAGTGCTGACACGCTAACTGTTTTGTGCGTACAATTGCCCAGTGTCCTTGGTGGAGCAAATGCAACACATCTTTCACGCAACACTTTAGGAAGAAGTGTACACCAATGTCTGGAGTCATTTTGTAATAAAATCACACCATGCTTGAGGGAGAGGCTATGTTGATGAGCAAAATATTGGCACATAAAAGAATTCTGAATGTTTTCCACTGAACAAGTCCAAGCTGTATGATTTTTGAGAGAGGGGCTATGTCAATGAGCAAAATATTGTCGCACAAATAATTCTGAATGTTTTCCACTGAACAAGGCCAAGCTGTATGGATGTAGTGCAACAAAAGACTCAAGTCAGTGTCTGCTTCTGTGACCTGTGAAGTTTTCCTATAGTTCAGTGGAAAAGTTTGTAAAAGTTCAGTGTCCTGTGCATCAACCTGACAAGATGTGGCAGCAGCATCAAATTCAGAATCAGGACCAACATGAAGGCAATAAAGGGCATCAGCATTTGCATGCTTTGACATGGGTCGGTACAACATTTCATACTGATTCTGTGACAATAACATAGCCAAACGTTGCAGCTTCTGAGCCATGCTTGACAGAACAGGTTTAGACAGAAGAAACAAAGACTGAAGTTGCTTGTGGTCCATCACTAGGTAAAACTTCTGACCAAACAGATAATGGTCAAACTTGGTCATGCCACAGATAATAGTGAGTGCTTCCTTTCCAATTTGGAAATAGGTACCTTGAGTCTTGGTCAATAACTTGGAAGCAAAAGCAATCGGCCTGTCCTGTGAACCAAACCTGTGTGAGAGCACAGCTCCGCTTCTGTACAAAGAAGTGTCCACTGCCAAAACCACAAGCTTAGCGGGATACAAATGAAGAAGGCATCTGTCACTCAAGGCATTTTTATATTTCTGGAATATGTCCTGACATTTTAGATAAAAAAAAACGCATTCTTCCAGCACACACGATGCAATGGAACCACGATCTGGGCTGCATTGGCTATAATCAACTTCCCGAGACCTGACTGTATTTCTGTCATGTTCCACAGGGCAGGGAGGTGCCAGATGGCCAGCAAATGTGAGTGAAGGGGATGAACACTCTGGATATTAAGAACATGATGTTAGTACTGAATTTCAATCCAAAAAAGGCACATTCATCCAGGAGAAACTTCAAAGCAACTATTTGAAAAAGCATATGAAGGTTACTGATTTGTTCCTCCAAAGTATGTCCTAACATCACAATGTCATCCAAGTAATTTGAACAGAATGGAACTTTTGCAGTAAACTAGACTAAGTAGCATTGGAACATGGCAGACATCAAAGACGTGCAAAAGAGTAAGCGCTAAAATTTGAACAACCCTAAATATTTATGGCCACCAACACTTTCTGAGACTCCTCATCTAGTGGAATTTGCAAATTCACGTCACCTAAGTCAATTTTTGAAAAATAGGAGCCTGAACCAAGCCTCTCCATTAATTCCTCAAGGGGAAGCAAAGAATAAGTATCAATTACTGTTTTTGGATACTCAGTGGATTTAAAGTCAAGACAAAGACGAAGTCATCCAGAAGGCTTTTGTAAGATTAGTAAGGGATGATTGACTAGCCTGCTTAGGAGCAATGACACCATTGTCTTTCCATTCTTTAAATTCACTTGCAACTTTGTCTCTAAGCATGAAGGACAGGACGCGCCCAAAAAAATTGCGAATTGTCCTTCACTGTTACGTGCACCACAAAATTATTTGTTCTGCCAATTCCTTCATAAAATATATCAGGACACTCTGCAGTGAGTTGAGTAACAGTGTTTTTGGGATTAGAAGCAGAAACAGAAAGTACATTGTCCTGAATACGAAGATCAAACAAGTCAAATGGAACTAACTGAAAACTATATTCACAGTCTCGCGAAAGCAAAATTGTAAATGTTACAGTTCTGGTGTGAGACTGGAACATGGCAGGCAAACTACACGTTCCTAGCACTGGAATGTCCTGACTGTTATACTCAGTGCAAGATTTTGTCAACTGTGGTGAGCCCAACTATTAGTAAGTGCCACGATTAAGCTATGTAATGGAAGTGCCAGTGTCTAACTGAAGTCTAACACAGCATCCGGCAATGACTAAGTTCACAAACAGTTTGTTTGACTGTCATTGCACAGCTCTTGGGAAAGGGGGGGGGGGGGGAGTGAAGGCACAGCCGGAAGTAGGTCACTACTAGTACTGGTAGCTGGTTTATAAAAAACTATATTCACTGAGTTTGAAGGTGCTCCGCTCTTACAAGAGCAAACATAGGTAGGATCCTTTCACTGTTGCAAGCACACAGACTGTACATGACCTGGCTTCCCATAAGCAAAGCAAGTCACATTCCACGAGGGGCAACGTTGTATTTTATGCATAGAAAAGTGGGGGAGGGGGGGGAGGGGGGGGTCACATTATTTCACAGCAGACACACGCGTTGACACTTGCTTACTCTGTATACGGCATGGTGGCCTGTTTGCATGTGTTGGTCAGTCACAGGACTGTACCTGTCACTTTGTATTATACTTAAGACAGGAGATATGCCAAAGTTTTCCACGGCACTATCACACAGGTCCTGATGTTCAATAATTTGTAACACTTGTTTCAAAGTAGGATCAGAATGTTTGAGAATTTGTTGACGAATCATAATGTCTGGCACATTGTGTGTAATTGCATCACAAATCATTGCATGACTATAGTACTTACTGTCCACAGCTACTTTGAAGTCTGTCATGTCAAAACCTCAAAGCCTGAACTTCAGTAACCCACTGATAGTATGTCTGTTCTGGCTTGTCCCGCAGTCAAAATAACTTGTAAAGAGCTGCAGCAACCTGTACTTGATCGTTCTAATACTTAGTGAGGGCAGAAACCAAGTCTTCAAAAGCTAGTAACTCCTTCTTACTAGTCAGGAATAACTCCTGGGCAAGGCAGTAAACTCCTCTGCTGGCTGTTGACTAAAAATAAGAATGTTTCACAGTACCTTGCACTTGATGTGTAGCACAATGTGTATTGAACTGAGTGTAGTACTCGTTTCATTGCTCTCGTTGTTCATTGAAAGCTCAGAGTGCACAGAGGCAGTGCCGTGGATGTGGCTGGCTGTTGTGGTGGAGTTCATGTAGCAGCAGCTTGTGTTTTAATGAATTGCTGTCATCAACTGTGACATTTCTTGGTTCTGAAACTCAATAAACTGCATTAGATCAAAGCCAACAGCAGCTGGAGGCATTGGCGCAGGTGGTGTAGGAGGCTGATGAGAGGTCATTTAATGAGAAGAGCGCCACAACAAAACAATTATAAGCAAATAGCAAAAGTGGTGAGGCGAGTCTGCAATAAAGAGCACAATTAGCAGCAATGTGCCTCTGAAGGGAAAGAGAGAAATATTAGTGAAATGTTAATTAAATCGATACCCTAAGTTGTTGACACACTTTGATATACATCAATGGGGACAGTTGAAAATGTGTGCCCCAACCGGGACTCGAACTCAGAATCTCCTACCTACTTCGCAGACGCTCTATCCATCTGAGCCACCGAAGGCACAGAGGATAGTGCAACTGTAGGGATTTATCCCTTGCATGCTCCCTGTGAGACCCACATTCCCAACTTAATGTCCTCACACCACATTCGTTGTGCCCTTGCTCATTACACTCATTACTCGCAGCAGACAATCTTACCGAGTCCTATAAGAGTTCGGGCAATGCGTGTGCATTCACACAGAAGAAGGAGGTCAATGGCCAGTTAGCCTTAACTATATGAAGATGGTATCTGTTCTTTCGGACATGACATATTAGTGATGCGCTGTGACAGAGCAGTGTAGAGTGAAAGCAGCATTGGTTCTGGAATCCTCATTGCCAGATGTTGTGTTGGCTTCTGTGGGAGTCAGCATGGACACAAACAAGGAAGGAGGGAAGTTGTGATGGCCAGTGGCAGGAATCCAAATGATCTGTGCATAACTTTGAAGATTAAATAAACATTTTATTTGTAAAAAGAAAAGAAACTTACCTTCTTGTGCCTCCTACGTATGATTACATTTATCCACTACTACTACATGCAGAACATAGACTAAGTATCAACTTCTTGTTATTCAGTACTGAGGCCTGAACTGGGCCACGGCCAGCGATGGGTGGCTAGTTAAGTCAGCGTTGATGGGGATCGCTGAACTCAGTCTTGTTGGAGATGTGGTGCTGCCCGCTCTTTCCATTGGCATGCAGGTGAGTGTCTTCTTGATGCCGTTTCACAGTGCTGTGCTGTTAGGGCTGCAGTTGATGCTATCTCTAATTTTTCATCATCATTGTTAGAGAGTGGACGCTGAACAAGTAATTGTCTGTACAGCAGCATTTACTGTAATATTGGGGGAAGCACATTGCTCAAAAAGGAATAGAAATGATTGAGGGTTAAAGCATGTATAGTGAGAAGGGAAGCTTGAAGTGTTTACCAGAATTTGCTTCTTGAGCTATAGCATAAGAACATAAAGAATTACTAAAATTGTTTGAGAATGGACAAACATATATTTAAATTTACCCTTACCAATGTGGCCCCTCATATTTGAAAATGGGATACTCATTTAAGAAATGTGATTATACTTACATTAAGACTTTTAACAACAGGTGAAAGCTATTTGAGCTTACAATATAGTTCTCATGTATATTTCATTTATTCTTTACATCATCCACAATGCAGCCACTTCCAATACAGCTGATGGCTGCAAGTATTTCTTTACAATAGTCTAACTGATTATGCAAGTTTTTATAATCAGTGTGTTTGATGTTATGAAGAAAGTTGCATTCTTCATACTTCTTCAGTGGTAGTAAGACACTAAGTAAATTTTGAAGCCATTTTACTTCAGTCAACTGCAGAGACTCAAACATGTATACAATATGGCGAATTTTGATCAAAGCTAGGTCCATATACTGTCTAGAACAAAAGTCTTTGACTAAAGAATTTTTCAATACAAGCTTCCCTAAGTGAACTGTCAAAGCTTTGACCAAAGATGTTTGTCAAAGAAATTTGACAGTGTAATACTGGCCTTATGTATTGGCAGAACCTTAGCCATTTTAATACAGCTTCTTACTCCATTCTTCTTCTTCAGGACACTTCTTGCCACAATCACCGCTGACTGGATACAATTTTTTTAAACAGCCCTTGGGTTCCTACTTCTTTAGTGTATGGTGAGCTGTGTACATAATTTGTTTGAAATTTATTCCAGAACCCAATTTAAGTTTGGCACACACTGTTTTATCAACTGTAAATGTTGTAATACATCATCCTATGCCTATGTTCCTTCTTTGGCCTATTTGCTAAAATTCGATTTTCAGCACGACATTCTATCAAACCTCAATTTGCAGCACAGGATAAATCATGCTCCTTGGTGAATGTATGTTCTCTTCCCTTTTGGCAAATTATTAGCTCTACTCAACTGCATCTCTGTTCAAACTCGAGTAGCTCTCCAATACCTATGGTGTCGTTCTTTAAGTGCATAGGTAGCTTTCCCAGGAGATATGGCAGACTTTGACTAATCTAAATCTACATCTATACTATGCAAACAACCATGAGGTATATGGCAAATGGTAGGTTCCACTTTACCAGTTATTAGGGTTTCTTCCCATTCCATTCACATATGGAGGCACGTGAAGAATGCTTGTTTGAATGCTCTGTGTGGGCAGTAATTATTCTAATCTTATTCTCACAATCCCAATGTGAACAATACATTGGGGATTGTAGTATATTTCTAGAATCATAATTTAAAGCTGGTTCTTGAAGCTTTTATTAATAGACCTTCCTGGGATAGTTTACATATATCTTCAAGAGTCTCCCAGTTCAGTTTCTTGAGTATCTCTGTGACACTCTCCCATGGATCAAAAAACCTGCGACCATTTGTGCTGCCCTTCTCTGCATATGTTCAATACCCCATTAGTACCATTTAGTATGGGTCCCACACACTTGAGCAATATTCCAGAACCGGTTGCATGAGTGCACTCCGTCTTCAGGCCACAAGTGGCCCATCGGGTCCATCCGACCGCCGTGTCATCCTCAGAGAGGATGTGGATAGGAGGGGCGTGTGGTCAGCACACCGCTCTCCTGGTCGTTATGATGGTCTTCTGTGACCAGAGCCGCTACTATTCGGTCGAGTAGTTCCTCAATTGGCGTCACGAGGCTGTGTGCACCCCGAAAAATGGCAACAGCACATGGCGGCTGGATGGTCACCCATCCAAATGCCGGCCACGCCCGACAGCGCTTAACTTCGGTGATCTCACGGGAACCGGTGTATCCACTGCGGCAAGGCTGTTGCCTGGTTGCATGAGTAGTTTGTAAGAAGTCTCCTTTGTAGACTGTTTGCACTTCCCCAGTATTCTACCAATAAACTGAAGACTACCACCTTCTTTACCCACGACTGAGCCTATGTAATCAATCCATTTCATATCCCTATGAAGTTTTGCATCCAGATATTTGTGGGAGTCGGCTGATTTCAACAGTGCCTCATTGATGTTATAGTTGTAGGTTACTATGTTTTTTGTTTTGTGAAGACTGACCACAAATGTTGCATTGGTGATATTATATCCTTCTTCTTCATTCTCTTCTTCTACTGCCATCCAGCCCTATTGCGTGAGGTAGCTGTTTAATAATTTCTGTTACATTTCTAAACCTTACAGAGACACACTGTTCATGCTCCAGCTGCCCCAGTTTTAAAAGTTGTAGTTTGCAACGAGCAGCTTTCTGTGCCTCTATGACTTTGCTTATTGTCATCATGCTATCACATACTGGTCACACTTTGAGATGGTATCTCAATCATCTTATATGGTCTTATACAAGGCTTCCTCAAGCTTCTCAGTCTTTCAATTTATTACAGCGAGTGACCTCAGAAGGGGTTCATTGCTTTTTTCCCAAGCTTCTATTTTCCATTTTTTTAATTTTTTTTTTTTAATTTTTATTTTTTTCCCCCAATGTGTTGTGGATCTTTACAGTTGTCATACAAGCCTCGTTGATCTTTGTGTTTGTTAGATAGATATATGACTATTGTATCATACAACTGCTCCGCCTGAGATTCTCCTTTAACAGCCACTGTGAGATTCACCTTTAACAGCCCTGTCTTGATAATGCTATCCAGTCCCATTAATCTGGTGCTGATTGCCCACTCACTTTGCTGAATTGTGTCATTCAGGCGTGATTCATCTTTGGCAGCTGCTCCCTTGACACCACTATCTAATTCCACTGATCTTATATTGATTTTGCTGTTGACACATAAAAATATATTTGGCTGATGTTTCAACCCTCTGGAATGAGCATATTGCATACATGCAGATTTACTTGTAGCCTAAAATAAACTGACTCAGTTATGTTTCAGTACACTCCCTTATTATTCAATTTCCTTGTTTGATCAATAACCAAAAAGCCATACTGTAAGTTGTTACAGCAATCAACAAATATAGTGATTAATTCCTGAATGACAAGTTGGTTCCTACATGTGTGTTAGTAAATATGGTTTAAATGCAGATTGTCCTGTCTAAAAGCAGTAATAGGATTCACCTAAGATTATAAAATTGTTAGGCCCTTAGATTATGGGTTGTGGTCAGGGATAACCATCTTCAGATCTTTTTTAAAACATATCCTAATATAATGAAGCCACAGTGGAATCATCAAAAGACACACAGAATCAGCATAGCATCATCACACATATTTAAAATGTAGTATATACTAGGCCACATTGTTGATGGAGACATCTTGTTAAATTCACTACTGTTCATAACATGGAGTTTTTTATCAACAATAGAGGAACTGAAAAGATGACTTTGCCAACACTGTAGCCAACTACACATGATATCTTAAATATATGTGATGTCATTGCTGATGCAAACTGGTAGTCTTAGGACCTAACAAATTTGTGATTATAGATGGAAATAAAAGAAATTTATCCTACAGTTTCTGGATTACTTTTCTATTTGCAGCCATGTCACTGCTTGTGGAATAATGTTCACATTATCCCAGACCAGCTGCTTGGGGATCCTTCAGTACATCTGGCTCAAGTAAAAGATATCTTCTACATCTACATCTACATTCATACTCCGCAAGCCACCCAACGGTGTGTGGCGGAGGGCACTTTACATGCCGCTGTCATTACCTCCCTTTCATGTTCCAGTCGCGTATGGTTCGCGGGAAGAACGACTGTCTGAAAGCCTCCGTGCATATGGTGGCCAAGGCAAAAATATTTCAGGATCTCATCCTGGCTTTCCACTGTGTTGTCATCATATATGAATATACTGTTTGACTTTACTTTTCAGATGGTGCAATATCACAACTTTCACTGGACATCTGGTACATTACCCCCTCAGTGCCCTGTGAAATATGCTGTAATAGCTGACATCTGAACTGAAATAATGGTTTTGAAAAATTATGTAGATGCTCAAAGTGGATCCCCTCATGACTTGTTAACAGTGTTAGAACAAGATTAGTCTTCCCACAATCTGAAGGTCCAGAATTAAAGCGTATACATTATTGAGAAGTAATAATAGATTCTTCTTCATCTTCTTCTTTCAGTTTCCAGCATAATTGCAGGACCAGTCAGTTACTAAAAGACTCTAGAGATGGGGATGTTTCCTCCTTCACTCACCATGATGACAACTACATGCTCACACTAGCATACATCTCTCTCTCTCTCTCTCTCTCTCTCTCTCTCTCATGCACACACACACACACACACACACACACACACACACACACACACACACATGCAGCTCCAAAACTTTTATTTATAAACACTTAGATATTGTCAGGGGAATAGGTAATTTTTTCTTCTGTGGGAAAGGGGGGGGGGGTTCAGTTCTGATCAAGCACATGATGTTCATTCCCACCCCCCTTCCCCTGTTAACCACACAATACAAAACATAACTTATAGGAACCTCAAAACACCACCATTAAAAGAAGATACAGAATGGAGTTACTGATCCAGAAATCTATCAAACTGAATTCTCACACTAACTAATCGTCAATGTCACAATTAATATGTCTGAGAAATCTCATATCTGTGGAGCCATTTATATTTGCCTTTTTAAAACAATTACATAATGCACTCTATTACTTCAGGTGCAAAAAATAAAAGCTCAAACAGCAGTCACCAGAGGTTTTAAGTAGGAGAATATAGTAATACTCTAAATAAGGGCACCCAAAGTACCCAATACTCAGAACATTAAGAATAAGTTCCTAACAAGCAAGAAATACACCACACTTGAGCTACATTTAATATGAGCCAAACTGAGCCAACAGCAACCTGAGTTAATATGCTGGCAGCAAATCGTTTTAGTAGCGCAGCTCATCAGCTGGCCAATGCACATGGCACATTCCATGTCAAATAAACCTAAATGAGAAAATTCAGCTCTTATTTTTTTAGTCATTGATAATTTCTAGATGTTTCAAATACTGCAATGTAAAAAGAATACAGCTTTCATAAAAATACCTCTTACATGTTTGTTAGTTTTTGAGTTAAAATTCTGTAAAGTTTGCATTTTTTCTGGACAAGACAACTAGTGAGCTGTGTAACTCAAGGTCCTTATATCAGAATTCAGTAAACTGCAATTAATTCTAAAGCTGAATGTCTGTTGTTGATGGAGTTACATGTTAATAAAATTGAAATAATTACCACAATTTTTTAAAATTTTTCCATGTGTGAAGTATAAACACAGCTTTCATAAGCATTAAACTTACATAGGCTTGAACATCTTTTGATTACACATTGATTTTGGTTTTAAATTTTATCTCCTTCTCTGACATGGGTAAAAAATAATTAAATAATAAATATTTACACTTGCAGTGTACCTAGACTGCAATGGGCTCCTGTCTGCCACTCATCAGGGGAAGAAGCCTTGCAGCACTCTGTTGCATAATGTGGACTAGTTCAGACAGCAGATTTTGCCATTGTTTCTATTAGTTTTTTATTTCTTCTACAGCTCTCCAGTGAAGCTGCCATAAAAATGTTTACTTATATTTTTTTAAATCAAATACTGAATGATATTTTTATTCCATTAAAATTTGTTTTTTGGAAGAGATATGGAACATGATGAAAATTACAAGTTCTAAAAGTACCATATAAATTGCACCTCAATCTATATGGTATTACATTCATATCTGAAGATAACTTCACAAGCCAAAATTCTTAAAAAAATTATTGCATGACTAGTTTTGAAAGAGTGATGCTGTCATCATCTGAACTTATGCTTTAAAATGTTGCAACAGATTGTCTATCAGTGTTTCAAGTCATTTGAAATTGCATATACACTAACCACTATCATGAAGCTCACTACAAATTGGCATGTAAAATATAAAATTGCAGTGTACCAATACAAACATTGTGCCAATTTCAAGTGTTCTTAGTGGGAAGTGTATATATACAGTGTCAAACAACTTGCAACACTGATGGACAATATGTTGTAGTACTATAAAGCATATGATCTGATGATAACAGCACAGCTCTCTTGAAACCAGTCATCCAATAAAATGCTTTTTAATGGTCTTGGCTTGTGGAGATTTCCTTAGTTACCATACACTGCAGATAATCCCCATACTTACGATGTCAGGATATATAAATATTACCTTCATTTTAAACTGTATTCAAGAATTTAACTTCGAATATTTTCTGAGCTATGAGTATGAGAATCACATAGTTTTATTAAATTGTGGTAACTTTGACCATGAAAAAACCCAGAAGTAGCTGTTTATCACAGTTTTGATTTTGCAAAAAATATTTACTTAATGTGTACTTTAAACGAAAGAAAATTGAGCCCCCACAAAAAATGCAAGGTTTTCTGCTGTCCAAATTGAAATGGAACAGCCCACATGGTACACTCAAGCCATGAGCAGCCAGTGTTATGACAGATGATGTTTCCTTGCTGTTCACTTGACATGGAAAGCCATGCCACCAGAGTGAGCCCTCGAGTCTGGAATGCCCTCTCAGCAGTTGCAGCCAGCATGTATAATGTGTACTTTTCTAGTGGCTGTTCAAACTGACTCAGTGACATGGAAGAATAGGACTGTCAGACATAGTAATGAATGGAGATGAAAGAACTGTAGTAGAAACATTCCTACGTGTTTAGATGTTGACATTAACTACTAGTATTTACTGTCTATAAACTGTATGTTATTAGGCAGCCCACTTCAACTGCATAATTTCTTAGCATAGTTGATCTGGAAAGAAAGCAATTCAGAAAACATGGCATACATCTGAATAAAAGAGCAAACCATTGTCAGCCTGAGTATTAGTGTTTCTGAAATGTGTTTTAGGAATAAATGTGAGAAGCATTGTGGGGTGTACAATATTGGTGAGATCCATACCACATATACAGTTCTACAGATGAATAAATAAACAAATTACGGCTTAAAATAACCAAAAGTAAAACAAAAGTACCAGGAAATAATAAGTATCTTCCGTATAATGATATATCCACTTTCTTCTATCTCTTTGTGAGGTTGCCTGTCATATCCAATGGTGTAATGGGCACTCAATGGTGAATGGACAAGGGTGCCCAGGCATTTAGTCTTCTCTGAAATGATAAAACACAATTATCAACATAATTCAACTGACATGGCAGCATACATTATTCACTTTTAGGAACTGTAAATCATAATACATGACAATCTAATAAGTATTGTTGACTTAATGTGAGACAATAAACTTCAAAATTTGCTGTCCTGCTGAATTTTGCAGGTATGTCTCAATTCTCTCTGAAGTGGATCCTAATCCCCTGTGATCTGCTGTGGCTGTAGTTGCAGAAGATGTGACCAATATCTTCAGGTTGTTGTTGATATTTGGATACAGGTCATTGTTGCATAATTTCAGTGTTTACATGGCAGGTAAAAGTCTGGAATCATCTTTCACAGATTTCTTTCTGCATAAATGTAATTCAGTAAGAACATCTTCAACTCTGCATTCCACATCTTCAATCTGGAAATAAATTAATGCCTTGAAGTCTTCTCATTCTTCACTGCTTAAGAGCACTTCAATGGTTGAAATTAGGAAGAGTGAAGAAAATCCAGACAGTACTTTGTTATGTTATGTAAAACTCAACTCTGCAATAAAACAATCTCAAAATGGTATAAAGACCACCCTTCAGTTTTACTGTTCAGGATCTCACATCAAGTAGTTTGGTCTGTACCTTTGGATCTTAATTGCCTGGGGAACCAAGATTGAGATTCCTAGCTATAGACTAATTTTAGGTGGTCTCTCAAAAACAGTTTTTGTAGCATCAGACTTCAACATTTGCAGTTCTCCTCTAGTGTCTTCAGTTACTTCGGATGTTTCTTTCAAACACATTTTTGTTGGTTTCTGTGTCACATTTCCATCCTCAGAGTGGTTTCTTTTCTGTCTGCTGGGGCATTACTCTTATTTTTAATGTGTGTAAAAGGCTACTAGAAACAAATTATTTGCGGTGTATTTAGGTGATAACCCCCTATCCCTAATATTATATAGATGATATAAAAGTTATGTGTATTGTCATGTAAGGTTAGAAATATTAAATTAGCACAGTTATTTAATAACCCTTCACTCTTCCAAATCATAAATAAAAAACTCACCATGAAATATCACTTCAGCTGAACTGGACAAACAGCACGACATCAGTACATCAGTGATGCTGAATACCACAATTCTCTTCTCATTATCAGTGTCACAAAATGTTTTCAAACTTCCACAGAGACTATTCATTTTTAACCCTCGTGTAAACAAACATAGGATGAGTGATTGCACAGTGAACCTAGCACACAGCCATCGGGATTTTTGCCATTGGAAACAGGTCCAACTCATGTATTAGATACAGCACTGTTACATCACTATGAATGCAACTGAGACACTCTAAAATATAAACCATTAAATTCCTTCAAGTTTTTGGTACCCAGTTTATCATTTAAGCCATATTTCTTTTATTTCAAATTTAATTGATCGCAGGTGCAATTGTGACAATCTACAGATATTGATAGAAATCCATATAAGTTATTGATGTTAAGCTTCTACTTCAGTGGAGTGTGATGTGTGGAGAAAGCAGGGAGTAGGGCTTTGTCACCATGATGAGGAGGGGCATAAGAAGGGGAATGTTGTCCATCTGCTATAAAATGATGCAACTTAGTCATGCATGCACATGGATAATCAACAGCTATGGTATAAATTAAATATGGAAGTAACAAAGTTATGTGAATGCATATAAAGGAGCTGTTCTTGTTCAAATATAGTCATTATGCTCTTTCTTTTTCAGCTGACACACAACATGAGCTCATTGCACTAACATAGCGCTAAAGCTGTTAGATCACTGAAGCTGGCAGCTGTCATGAACATAGGAAGTTGATGTAAAGTGCACAAATAACAGGTGGGAAGCCAAGCTTAACTTAGCATTGACATCTTATGCATTTCACTGCTACCAAACTATGCAGTCTAGCATTCATCATAAACGAGGATCAACTAATCAAAATGTATAATGTCCATTGATTCAGATTTTTCAGGGAAAGTGCAAAACTGATATCTATTAAACTGTTCAATGGAATATAATGCTGTTTTCACAGTTAATTCCTTGTTGGGATATTGAACTCAACCCCACATTGCAACAGATCAAAATTTGATTAGGATGGCTATAAAATCGATTTTTGTTTTGGACAATATACATTTTGATCAGTTCCCTTGGACATTATATATTTTGACAGGTTTTCAGTGTTGTGTCTACCTCATACAGCATAGACACAATGAAGTAGCTAGGTGCATGCTAAACTAACGCAGACGGGCTTGAAGTTCTGGAACATGAGACTTATTAATGAATAAGAAGAAAAGTACGTAGATGTTACTTAACTTTTATTCTCTTGTTGGAATACATCTCTTGAATAGTAGTAAGCTATAAGCACTGATACAAATGGCGCCTTGCTAGGTAGTAGCTATGGACTAAGCTGAAGGCTATTCTATCAGTCTCTCGGCAAATGAGAGGAAGACTTGGTAGGTCTGGTCGCAAGCTATGTCGTCCGTACAACTGGGGGCGAGGTCTAGTCCGTGTCTCGTGACCTGCCATGTGGTGGCGCTAGGTTGCGATTACACAGTGGCGACACGCGGGTCCGACATGTACTACAGGACCATGGCCGATTTAAGTTACCACCTAGCCAGTGTGGTGTCTAGCGGTGACACCACATTCCTCCCCCGCAAATCGGCGAACGGTCGTGAGATAAGGCTTCCGCCCGCCGTGGGGAGGACCCCATGTCGACGTATGCGATGAGGTGGGGAGCCGAACAACAGGCGAGGCTGTGCCACCCGCACCCGGCCATTCGGTCCGAGGGGAGCTAGGAAACGCCTGCAAACCTAGTCCAGGGTGCACGTCAACATGAGGTGTAGGCGCACGTAATGAGACAAGAGGGGCCGAAGAGTCGACCTCCATTGCGTCGGGGAAGCCGACGCGCGACGACGACACCTGGTCCGGAGCGGGCAAGAGGTCCATGGCGGAGGATGGCTGGGCACGGGAAGCGAGCGGCGGCGCGTGACCCAGGGAGGCGCCAGGCGGCTGCAGCGAAGCGTCCGCTGCGGGCGGCGCCGGCGGCGGCTGCGGCGGCGGCGGCGCGACGCCATGGGGCAAAATGGAAGGCAGCGTCGGCACACCTGGGGATGAGGCGAGCCAGTAGATGGGTCCCCAAGGCGCTGACCTGACGGCTCCGTCGCTGAAAGCAGACGGGGAGCGGCAGAACCCAGGCGACGACAGAGGCGCAGCTGATTGAGATGCCGACGCACCTCACCAGAGGCCCCCAAAACCAAATACATCGCGCGGCCGAGGCAGCGAAGAATGCGCCCTGCGAGCCAACGCTGTGAACCGCGATAGTTGCGATAATAGACAACGTCGCCAGGAGCAAAAGCAGGAGTCTGCCGCTGCACAGGAACCTGATGCGGCGGATGCAGCAAAGACATCAGGGTGCGATGAGGACGACCATGGAGCAATTCAGCCGGCGAGCGACCATCGCGGGGCTGAGAGCGATACGAAGACAAAAAGAGCAACAAAGCGTCCTCCCGAGAATGCGACTCTTTCAATTTCAACATCTGTGACTTGAAAGTCCGGACCAATCGTTCAGCAGCACCGTTTGACTGAGGCGAAAACGGCGCGGACGTCAGATGTTGAATACCATTGGCCTTGCGGAATGACTGAAATTCTGCGGACATGAATTGTGGGCCATTGTCGGAAACAATAGTCTGCGGAAGACCTTCAATGCAAAAGATAGCAGACAAGGCTTGGATTGTGGCAGAAGACGTCGTGGAAGACATCCGGACAACAAAAGGAAAATTACTGAAAGCATCGACCACAACCAACCATCGAGCATTCCAGAATGGACCAGCAAAATCGATGTGCAAGCGTTGCCAAGGGGAAGTGGCCTTCGGCCATGCAAAGAATTTCCGCGGCGGTGCGGATTGCTGTTCGGCACACGCCACGCAAGAGGAGCACATATTCGCAATCGCAGCATCGATGCTGAACCAAGTACAGTGCTGATGAGCAAGTTGTTTCGTACGCACTATACCCCAATGTCCTTGGTGGAGAAGCTTTAAGACAGAGGACTGTAACGAACGTGGGACCACGACTCTGGACTGATCATTATCGGAACGCAACAACAAAACACCACGTCGTACAAAAAGTCTCTCCTTGTGAACAAAAAAACGGCGAACCAAAGGATCCTCGATCCGTGACTTCGACAAGGGCCATTGCGTAGCAACAAAACGCGAAACAGTAGCAAGGACAGGATCAGCAGCTGTGGCTGTAGCTACACGACGAAAATCAATCGGAAACGATGCGACCACGTCATCGGCTTCCGAATCAATGAACATGCAAGCAAGTTCGGAAGAATCGAATGCTTTATCCTCAGCAACAGGCAAACGGGACAACGCATCAGCGTTTCCGTGCTTAGCAGTGGACCGATACAAGATATCGTAGCGGTACTGCGAGAGGAAAAGAGACCAGCGAATGAATTTCTGCGCTGTACGTGGAGGTACAGGCTTGGTCGGATGAAAAAGCGATGTCAAAGGTTTGTGGTCCGTGATGACGGTAAAGTGACGACCATACAAGAAGTCGTGGAACTTGGTAACACCAAACACGAGAGCTAAAGCTTCTTTCTCTATTTGGGAATAATTTCGTTGCGCAGATGAGAGCAATTTGGACGCAAAGGCAATAGGGCGATCATGCGAGCCATCCTTGTGCGCAAGCACAGCACCGATCCCGAAATCCGATGCATCTACCATCAACAAAAGGGGTTGTCGGGGATCGAATGGCGTAAGGCAAGTATTTGAAAGTAACGCCGATGTCAACTGGCGAAAGGCGCGTTCGCATTCCGTCGTCCAGACGAACGGAACATCTTTACGGCGTAAGCGATGAAGCGGAGCTGAAATGGAAGAAGCATTGCGCACAAACCTGTTTGGAATTAATGCTAAAAGAAAGCAGGTGTGGATGCACACCCTAATGGCAGTCTTTTGATGCGATACAAGCCAAGATGCGTGTGTACCACTAAGACGCGCTGGGAGTCTTCGTCCACAGGTATCTGCAAGTACGCATCTGCTAGGTCCAATTTGGAAAAATATTTTCCCGGGCACAGTTTGTCAAAAAGATCTTCCGGGCGGGGCAAAGGAAAAGTAGCAGTCACAAGTTGTGGATTCACAGTTGCCTTGAAGTCCACACAAAGTCTCAGTTTTCCGGAAGGTTTCGGCAAAATTACTAAGGGTGAGGCCCAGAGTGAAGCCTGCACACGGTCAATTACACCTTGAGATTCGAAATCGGCTAATGTTCTTGCGACCTCATCACGCAATGCGTGGGGAACATTGCGCGCTCTGAAAAATTTCGGTTGCGCGTTGTCTTTCAGTTCCAAATGTGCTTCATAGTTCTTAGCGCAACCAAGGCCCGGTGCAAAAATGTCTGCAAATTCTTCACAAAGACTAGAAACACTGGCGGAAGGCACAGTCTGATTCACTGATAGGACCTGAGTTACTATAGACATATTAAATAATTGAAACAAATCTAAACCAAACAAGTTCACTGCAGTAGAAGAACGAAGAACGTAAAATGATACAAGTTTTGTTTGTCCCTTGTATGTTGCAATAAGGCTGCACTGTCCTAACACAGGTATATGCTGTCCTGAGTAACTAGTTAACGTAACATTTGCGGCACGCAATGGCGGTTGGCCCAGTTGTTTGTACGTGTCGTGATTGAGCAATGAAACAGCAGCTCCGGTATCGAGCTGGAATGGTATCACTTTGCCTTCAAAGTCTAAGTCCACAAAAAGTTTATTGTCCTGTTGACGACAAGAGCGACTGTCACTTGCAATTGGAACTGATACAGGTACAGAAGCACTTGCGACTTTACGGGATTTCCGGCGACGTCAACGCACACTTTTGGTGGGACGAACACAGTCACTGTTAGCTAAAGTGTCACTGGACGGGTGGGAATGAACTACATGAATGTCCATGGGCGAAGGTCCACGAGCCTGATTGTCCTGGGTTCGATTCCGGTGCAAAGCAAAGGGCCTGGAATTATTGTGATTGTCTGATCTAAGCTTTTTCCGGCAAACACTTTGAACATGTCCTTTCTTTTGACAGTAAAAGCAAATAGCTTGGCGTGACGGGCAATTTTCACGCGAATGTCTAGTTGCACACCGCGGGCATGATTTCACTGCAGTTGCTTGCTTACGCGGCGCACGTGTTTGCAAGGTAGGCTGCCGCTGCTGTGCGGACGGGCGCGAGGGCCGTTTAGCGTCCCGTGCAGCGGGCCCGGCGGGCCGATTAATGTGACACACTGCTGGCGAAGTTTCAAATGAGTCCTGAGCAAAGTCAAGTGTGTCTTGCCTATCCAATATGTCTATCACTTGTTGAAGGGAGGGATTTACGAGTTTCAAAATCTGTTCCCGTATGCGAACATCAGAAACGTTCTGTGCTATTGCATCACGCACCATAGTATCTGAATAAGGGAGGCCACAGTCACATTCAAAGGCACACTCCCTAGTAAGTCCTTGCAAAGTTGCTACCCACTCCCTATTAGTCTGACCGGCCGTACGTTTTGTACGAAAGAACGTATACCGTTTTGCAACTACATTAACTGTTTCTTTGAAATAGGCATCTAAAGCAGACAAAATTTCTTCGTAGGACAGAGTTGCTACGTCGCGTCGGGGAAACAATTGCACTATCACACGGTAGGTAGACACACCGACACAAGAAAGCAAAAACGGCTGCCGCTCTTTACCTTGAATTCTGTAGGCTGCGAGATGAAACTGGAACTGGCTGGCCCACTCAGTCCAGGTTTCACACGTGGCCTCAAAGGGCCTAAATGGCGGTGCGACAGCGTTGTGTGGCTGCGGTAGCGATGAAGCGGCGGCTGCCACATCGGTTTGCAGCGCACGTTGACCCTGGACGAGCTGTCCAAGGGCTTCCAATAACGCCTGCGTCTGCTGATTCTGCAAGCGAAAAAATTCGGACAGTACATCTGGAGATTGTGGCGAAGCCATGACACAAGCGAATTAATACAAACTCTTTTGCTCGTCGCCAAATAATGTTGTGTCTACCTCATACAGCATAGACACAATGAGGTAGCTAGGTGCACGCTAAACTAACGCAGACGGGCTTGAAGTTCTGGAACATGAGACTTATTAATGAATAAGAAGAAAAGTACGTAGATGTTACTTAACTTTTATTCTCTTGTTGGAATACATCTCTTGAATAGTAGTAAGCTATAAGCACTGATACAAATGGCGCCTTGCTAGGTAGTAGCTATGGACTAAGCTGAAGGCTATTCTATCAGTCTCTCGGCAAATGAGAGGAAGACTTGGTAGGTCTGGTCGCAAGCTATGTCGTCCGTACAACTGGGGGCGAGGTCTAGTCCGTGTCTCGTGACCTGCCATGTGGTGGCGCTAGGTTGCGATT
The DNA here is from genome assembly GCF_023898315.1 of Schistocerca nitens. Classification (NCBI taxonomy): domain Eukaryota; kingdom Metazoa; phylum Arthropoda; class Insecta; order Orthoptera; family Acrididae; genus Schistocerca; species Schistocerca nitens. The sequence goes on from NC_064616.1 coordinate 386,349,586, forward strand.
ACACAGTGGCGACACGCGGGTCCGACATGTACTACAGGACCGCGGCCGATTTAAGTTACCACCTAGCCAGTGTGGTGTCTAGCGGTGACACCACATTCAGTATTAAATCTTCATTAATTCATATGAACTTTGATACCTGAAAATAATTATTAACTTAGAGTAATTTTCAATTACTTTAAATTGATTATAATACTTGGAGCAATGAAAAAATAATATTTACTTGAAGCAATTCTGCAAAGCCTTAAATTACATAAAAAACTTTTCAACACAATAATTTGTTACAGACGGAATTAATTAAATTTTGTCTATTCCTGGTTCTTCTTGTAAACAATCACATTCAATATCTTCTGGAGTTAAGCTGCTGCATGGGACCTGTAAGGTCCATGAAAAAAAATTAAGTTGTTCTTCTTCTTTTGGGTTGTGTGCTGAACCTTAAAGCGAGCAGTTTCTTCACATCTTCCCCCCTTTTCTTTCCCTTTATCATGTCTGAAAACGCTAGTATAGGTATTTCAGTATCAGAGAACATCTTATGTCCACATTTTGCAAATGCTGTGAATGATTTGAAGGGTCATCAAAGTAATAATAAATTTCTGTTTTAAATTTTATGTCCTGGTCACTGACACCCTTCAGTTTTGACTTTTTCAAAATTAATCTTTATACTTCACTGATAATATCTGTCTGTTTCCATTTCTTTGAGATTTCTTTATATTTCTTAAGCATCCAGTCTTTTCCAATTACCTGCATTTCCCCAGCTTCATAATAGAACTGTACATACTTCTCTGGATTCAAAATTTCTGGTTTTTGGCACAGTCAACTCATTCAAAGACCCTGTCTGCAGGTAAAGAGGAATGCCCTCAAACTGGAAAATATAGATGCAATTCTCTTATATGTAATGTAGAACTTTTCAATATCCAGAATACAATAGCATGAATCAGATGTTGATTTTATTCTTGCCACCACAGCCACCAACAGAGAGTCTGAGAGATGTGGTAGCCCTGTCAAGGGATGCTTTAGAAAGAAAATCTGTGATGGTTCATGCAATTTCTTGTGGTCCTCTTCCAGCTTGAGCTTTATTCCATACATAGAAAAAGGGTGTATGTTTTCAATATTTGTTATTCAGAAGCTATAAAATGTAATTTGTTCAGTGTAATATGCCTCTCCAATATTCAGTTTTGGCAGAGGCAGGACTTGCTGCAAGTCAGATGCAAGGATTTTACTTCCATGTTGCAACTGTTTCATTAATTTATAAAAAGCTCAAGCTTTCAGCCTATGAGCACGAAGTTCTGTCATTAACTTCTTCTTTTGCTTTTTATCTACAGCACTTTGAATTTCATGCCACATTGTAAAGCAACAACTGCATCTATCACTGGTAGGGGAGCCAAAACCCAAATTGAATTTGGAGTTGAAAATTCTGGTGAAGAATGAATTTTTAACTTTGAGATCAGTTGCTGCTGAGTTTTTGTATAATTTTATAAATTTGTTTATATTTGATTCACGTGAAAGGTGCAGCCTTTGGCTTTTGTTCCTAGTATAATGACTTTTGGTAGCTTTCAATTTTGATAAGAATTCTACCACATGCTTTCTTTTAGTTTCATAGTTTACAGTCTTATGATCACGCCCTCTTTTATCTGTAAGTCCTCTCCCAGGTGAAACTCCTTTTGCAATGGTATTTAATCTTGTTTGTCCAATACCAAAGAGTTTCTGAAAAAATGCAGCACATGCAGGAATTTTCTCACCCCTTTATTTCACCTGCAATTAACAAAAACCCATGTTAGCATTTGATAGTTACTTACTTAACTTTGTGAAATAATTATGTTCTTTTTTTAGATTAGCAAGTTGGAACATCAACTGCAAGTGTTCCAGAGTCTGTTGGGTAATTTCCTGTTTACTATCAGTACAAAGATGCAATTTATTAAGAAGAAAAATTAAAGTGAAAAATGGTACAAATCCGTTTTAAATCCCAAACTTGCATGATATTTCAATGTGACAGCTGTTGGTTTTAATTTGGCACTTTCTCTGTGAATGCACTTGATTCTTTGGACTACTTACATCCAGAAAATATGATATTTTCAGATCTTTCTGTTTTTTATTTGGTGTAGAAAACACATTTCTTTTCATTCTACATAGAACATTTATTGGGATAGAGCAGCAATTAAAATTTGCAGAGAAGATCAAAATTTATTAAATGAGGATCTTTATCATGATACCTAGGACAAAAGTAATAAGAAAGTGCTGTTTACCATGGCATTATTTACTGATGAATGTTACAGATACAAATTCTATTTATTCTAATAAAAAGGTATAAACAGAAGATTTACTTGGTTTCAGTTTCCAATTCTCTTTTCGATCTCTTCTTCATTCTTTTTCTTGTTCCACAATCTTTATGCTTCTCCCCTACAGTCACACTTCCCTCTTCTAAATCCAGTGGACACGGTACACACAAAACACAACAGAATACTGCTGCTATGCAGTACTAACAATAACAATTTTGCTAAAAAAAATTTCAAACAATACCAGAAGGCAACGATGCTGACTAAAGTTTTGAACAGCTGCTAGCATTGACAAAAATTAAACTCAACAGTACTGCCAAAGTAGATGAAACAAAAGCAAACTGAAATATAAATGGTGGACATTATACATTGTGACTCATTCAATCATGTGGACAATACACAATTTGTTTTAACAGTTCATTTTCAAGCAACTTTTTCAGTGTTACAATATACAGATAAACACAGTCTTATTTATGGGACATGTAAAGCAAATAAAATATCACATGAAACTATGTCGAATTTGAACCTCAATTTTGTCCACAGGTGGACAATATAAGTTTTGATTGGTTACTGCTCAAATGTTCAACAGTCAAAATTTAATCTCATATTCTTTACAACTAATATTTACTTTTTAAAGTGAGCAACTTTAAATCCACTTTTTCTATATATATTGTTCTCCCGTAACCCCCCCCCCCCCCCCCACCCACCACCCCCTATGATCTACAACCATGTTTATTGCAGGGTGTATTAACAAATTTCGATATTATCACAGTTCTGTGCTTATATCTGGCACACTTACCTTGCAGCTTTCTAATCTGATAAGAGCAAAAACGGAATCACAGAGTGAAGCAATGGTTTCATCTGATGGGCGCAGACTTTGCTGAGCACTCTCCAACCATTTACTCCACAATGTCTCATAGAATCTTCGAACATATGATTCCCACCTTCATCAACAGTCTAAAGCATACTTTACAAAAGAACTTGTATACACTCTGGATTCTTAAAAATTTGTTCCTGAAAATGTACACACATTCTGCTGTTAAATATTTTAATTATTCCAGAGAACTCTCCTGCTGTGACCATATAACCTCCCAGCATTACTGATGGCCAGGAATTATTCCTGTGGAATAAAGCAAAAATATGCATTGATGGGTCACATAGCTAAACCCATTCATCTGCAGATAATATCACTTTGGCATCACTAAATCGTGAATTTTCTAATACAACCAGATGGAAGTCCTGGTCAGATATCATACCGATACTGACACAATTACAGCTTGTGTTGTTTAAACTGTAGTTAACATTAAATGATATAACTGCCATGGCATGTGGCTGTTTTTTCACCTCACCTGCTAGGCACCTTGACATCTTTCCTTTTAGCCAGTTCTCTCATGAGTAGGTGAACTATTCATTGATCACTGTTAATATACATTATTTAAAGCAGTGAACGTAGACTTAAAAAAATATTATCTTTAGTTTGGATATAAAAGATGAATTTGCTGGCCTCTCCTGCTAGTTCATCAGCAGAATGAAGAGCGTTATGATCATTTGTGGAATGATGGTGTTCATTTGAACCTGAGTAAGGATAGTGAGTTTGTACTACATGTGATGTCTACTAATGTGTTTGCAGTTATCTCAATATTAAAAGAGAAAGGATGCTTGCACAACTTTGGTGTATCCAAGAAAGTGACTTGAAAAATCATCTTGAGAATTATGCCTCCCAAGATGAAAATAAGTGGATCACTATCACCTATTCCATGCTTGAGTTGCTGACATCATGAAACATTTGTGAAGTACTTTTGAAATTTATAGGAAACTTGCTGAATGACCTAAATGATTGAATTCTCTAAAGTACTACTTGTGTTCTACACATATTATACCTTTGCTATGTGATATTTCACACAGATTCAACTTACGGCCTCAAGTGTTTGAAAATGTCATTCTTTCTATTTATGAGCCCTACTATAAAAATTATGCTGTGAATGCACAATGCCAGACTGATGGGCCTCCTCCCATTAAACTGCACTGTGTTGGTTGTAAAAAAGAAAATAATACCAGTTTCTTTTCTACTCAATGTATGTGTGTAGACATTTTGGCTTAGCAAGTATGTGGTAATGTCTAAGACGCTACTGTCTAAACCATGGTGGCTTCGTCTTTTCACAAACTGTTATTTCCTATTTCAACAAAGCAGCTGAGTCTCACTCCCACTGTTCATAGTCTGTTACTGAGATATGCACCTTGCGAGTGGGTAGCAGTTGCTAATCAGACTCTGATAAGCTGCGAGCCTTTGGTTCTCAAGATGTATCTGCATCGGATATTCATTCACAACTGTTCATTGCTGTGACATCAGTGGTGGCCACAGGCAACAGGCAGTGGATGACCACAGGGCCCCAGAGACAGTGCCAGCGCCAGCTTTGGCATCGGGGGCAGTGTTGCATGTGCATACCTGACTCCCAGTAAGAAGCAATTTTTTAAATTTTTATTGTAGGTAATTGGATATGATATGACGGCGTACGTGAAATAAAAAACAATTTTAGTGTAGGAAACACTATGTGCTTTATTCATTTTTTTATCTATAAATTTCACTGCACAGTGGCAGCACAGAATTTTGAAAATAGCTGCTGTCTGTAGGCCTTAAATACAGGGTGTATCACATTCCAGCCAATAGGTGGCATTACCCACGTAGGAATTCCTTCAGTCAACTGAGCCTCTACAGAGCTGACTGGGTTTACACTTACAGACTTTGATACAGGAGGTATACAGGAGTTCATAGACTGTTCCATTTGGTTCACCGTAACACTGTTTTTGTTCAAATAGTCTACAAATTCTTAGTAAGCTGGCTGCCAGCTGCACAGTCTTTTGTAGTCATTAATATTGCACTGTACAGATCATATAATTTCACAACACTTGAATATTTTAAATGTACATTTATGCCCCATGAAGTTAATTCTAACATGACCTTGCCACATGTATCAACTATGGTAACTTTATATCCTAACATTTCAATGTTTGTTGGAGTACAGAGTGGATCATATTACCTGTCATTTTATTCTTTAAATAATCACTCATATTGCACAGGTATTCACACTTATGCTATTAATATTGAATTTTGGGATTAACACGTTGCACATTTTTAACTTCAATCACCATGGAAAAGTCATGATCTGGAACCAGGCCTACATTTACACATTTAGATCCACTTGCAGTCAGGTTATATGTACTGGCCAGCAGTAGTACTCTTGATGGATGTGTCTGCAGGTAAGGGGGCTGTGGAGGCAGTTGATGCTGTGGGTGAGGTGGTGGCATAGTATAGCTGAATAATACAGGCTCTGGCAAATCAGGAAGACCATCTGTGGGCCAGTGTGGCTGTAGCGGCACAGACAATTGTTAGTGAGTTCTGCCACCGCTGGATTAAGGGCGCATTGCACTACTGGGAAAATAACAAGCCATAAGTACAATAGAATATATATTAATTAATAAAAGTATTAATTATTATTATAATATTACTAAGAATTTAAAATGTAAAAGTCTTATTCCACTTGTGGCTGGGGGCATTGGCTGATCCCATCTGACATTGCATCCTTTCACTATGATGATCAGACCTTGAATGAGGGGGGGAGGGGGGGGGGACTCAGAGAGCTGGATTCATAATATAATAAAGGGGAGGTGAGGGGAGGGGAGATCTTGTTTCCTATTGGTTCAGCCTTCCTGTTGGTCCAGCCTTTCTATTGGGCCAGGAAGTGGGGCGGGGAGGGTAGGGGAGAGAGGACGAGGTGGGGGACATTGATCAATTCCTGCGATTCCAAAGGGGAGGGGGAGAGTTGGGGGGGGGGGTTAACTTTGATTACAAGTTAACAAAGGGTGTGGCACTTTAATTCTGTATCAGCCACCTTGAGATAAGAATCATATCTTGGCTCATATGCCCACTGATAACCTGTTACCTAATGCCAAGCTTAGCCATGTGACAGAACATAGGACCATTGTGTAGCTTTTTTGATGGAGAGGTACTTATAGCCAGGGAAGCTGGAAACAGCCTGTATAGCAGTTTAGAATAAAGCATTTAAGGTGAACTGGAGCAAATAGGAACAACAACAGCACAAATTCATGTGAGGTTTGTAGAGGTTTTACAGTGCAATGACCAGCCATATGTTAACATGGCTATTACCTATGTTAAGGAGCTGAGCACACAGCTTTTGCCTGAAACAAAGTCTCATATGTATGAAATGTCTGTTGCTGCAATTAGGAAATGGAGATACACAAATCATGTTCCGCACAGGAATACACAAGGAAAGAATAGCTGAGCATTTTGCTGAAAGTGTATGAAGGGTCACATGCACACAAGACAAAATCCCTGTGATAACTGGAGTCAGAAGGGCACATTTTTTAGGTTAGTATCAGGTTAGCAAACAGTATTGAAAGAAATATATCAGAACAGGACCATGATATATGTAACGGTTTCTAGGAAAATAAAATTAATTTGTTCCATCAGAACATTAGAGGACTGGAAAACATGATACATCAGCTTCTTGTGTGCCTGGAAGTTGTGGAAAATTCTGAAATTATATATGTTCTGTGCCTCTCTGAACATAATGCAACCACAGGGATGGAGAAGTTAAATATTAGGGGATGTAGACTGCCACCATTTTTGTGTACCGTTAAAATAGAAAAAGGAGGTGTGGCAACAGATATGAAAGCTGGACGCAAAGTCAAAAATAGTCAGAAATATTGAAACAAATAATTTTAGTGGTAATCAAATGGTTCAAATGGCTCTGAGACTATGGGACTTATCTTCTAAGGTCATCAGTCCCCTAGAACTTAGAACTACTTAAACCTAACTAACCTAAGGACATCATACACATCCATGCCCGAGGCAGAATTCGAACCTGCAACTGTAGCGGTCACGCGGTTACAGACTGTAGCACCTAGAACCACACGGCCATCCCAGCCGGCCCAGCCAGCTGTTAATCAGAATCTAGAAGCATGTGCACAGAGCTCTTAGCGAAGAATATTCTGTGATAATTGTAACAGTCTACAGGTCTTTGCTAGAAACCATTCAACAATTTGTAACATATCTAGATGCATTAGTGAGCCACCTTTCAGTAAAGATGAGAAAATTAGTAGTTTGTAGAGACTTCATTGTAGATTTCTTAAAATATTTAGACAGGTAAATTGAACTAGAATCATTATTTGGGTGTTTCAATCTAATTTCTGTAGTTAATTTTCCAACTTGTGTGCCGCAAGATATTAGGACACTGATTGACAACATTTTTTTTTTTGACAGTTTTCAGGCAGAAATAATTAATGTTTATCCACTTGTCAATGGAAAAAGTACAATTGAATCGGTTTTTTTTTTTTTTTCAAAAATTGAGTTTATCATGAAAATGGATTGTGCCAACATCCACGCATTTACTTATGGAAGGTCTCTTCTCACACCAATACCTTTCAAGATACAGCCACTGCAAATCTGTGTCTAGTTATGAAACGGCTCATGTCAATGACAAGAGCCCTCCCTTAAATAAAGTATGGTTGGCAGTAGTGGTCTGGTAACCAGCTGTTTCTGTTCACTAGTCTGTGTAGTTTACAGGTCTATTCCTCTCTCTTCATTCTGATAAATATTGTTGTACGTTAGTTTAAAGTGATATCTTCAACCTAAAATTAATTTAAGACTTATTAAGAAGATTTTGTGTGCTCCTAAAAGATGACAGAGAGTGATAATGATATGGAAGGTAATAAATGTAAAAGCACTCCATCTTCAGGCCATGAGTGGCCTACTGGGACCATCCGACTGCCATGTCATCCTCAGAGGAGCATGTGGATAGGAGGGGCGTGGGGTCAGCACACTGCTCTCCTCGTCGTTATGATGGTATTCTTGACCGAAGCCGCTACTATTTGGTCGAGTAGCTCCTCAATTGGCATCACAAGGCTGAGTGCACCCAAAAAATGGCAACAGCACATAGCGGCTGGATGGTCACCCATCCAAGTGCCGGCCACACCAAACAGCACTTAACTTCGGTGATCTCACAGGAACCAGTGTATCCACTGTGGCAAGGCTGTTGCTAATAAATGTAAAAGAGGAATTTATAATTTTGATAACTACAAAGTAAATTGTATAAAAAAATCAATAATCTGTGGTGATGAGTATATTAATTACAAAGGGACTGTTTCTCAAGTGCAAAAAACAGGGACACCACACTCGTAAGTTGATTTATTTATTTTGAAATACCTTAGATCTAGGCAGTTCTGTGGTGTTGTGTTGTAGGTTATGCTTCAATTTATTGTATTTTGTTGTTCTACATGAGCCATAACTTAACCTATATCTTCAAGTCTTACATTTTCAAGCTGCTTTTAAAAGAAATAGGACTAACATATTCTGCATTTTGTAGGTGCAGAATGAAATGTTTCAACAAGTTTTCTGAGGAGGATCAAACTGACATTCTTAGCAGAGGCGGAAGCTTTGCATGCAAAGATGAACAACACTTATTGTATCAATCATTAATAGAAGCCCATCCAGTGAAAAGTAGAATGTCTAGGTTGAAACCTAATCCCACAGATGACATAGAAGACGAGTTTACTAAGCCTACACATTCTGTTGAACATGTGAGCTCATTTACATTTCATGTTATGTCTGGTGAACAACAAGTTAAGGTTTGCAAAAAAAGCATTTCTGTGTTTGTATACCATAGGGGACAAAAAAAACTTTGAAGACTGAAAGAGCTAATTTTAAAAGTTGAGTCACCTAGAGATTTGAGAAGATAACAGAAGGACCATAAGACTTTTCCACAAGATTATACTGACCAAATCAAAGACCACATTAAGTCATTCCCCCTACAAACTAGTCACTACTCATCAAAAGAAGTATAATATTTGAACACAAGGCTTAACATAAAGAAAATCTAAAACACATTTTTAGAAAAATATCAGGTTCTTGATCTAAAATATAGTTTTTATTATAAGGTATTCAATGAACATTTTAACTATCAGTTTGGATGGCCCGAAATTGACACTTGCTGTGAGTGTGAGATGCTTAATGCCCAAATCAAAAACCCTCAGCTTAATGACATAGCAAAACGAGTAGTTGTTGCACAGTTACTCATTTGCAAAAAGTGGGCTAGCAAATTTTATACTTCTATCAATATAATAGAGGGAAACATTCCACGTGGGAAAAATATATCTAAAAACAAAGATGATGTGACTTACCGAACGAAAGTGCTGGCAGGTCGATAGACACACAAACAAACACAAACACACACACAAAATTCAAGCTTTCGCAACAAACTGTTGCCTCATCAGGAAAGAGGGAAGGAGAGGGAAAGACGAAAGGATGTGGGTTTTAAGGGAGAGGGTAAGGAGTCATTCCAATCCCGGGAGCGGAAAGACTTACCTTAGGGGGAAAAAAGGGACGGGTATACACTCACACACACACACACATATCCATCCACACATATACAGACACAAGCAGACATCTCACAGGCAGACATATTTAAAGACAAATATGTCTGCTTGTGAGATGTCTGCTTGTGTCTGTGTATGTGTGGATGGATATGTGTGTGTGTGTGCGAGTGTATACCCGTCCCTTTTTTCCCCCTAAGGTAAGTCTTTCTGCTCCCGGGATTGGAATGACTCCTTACCCTCTCCCTTAAAACCCACATCCTTTCGTCTTTCCCTCTCCTTCACTCTTTCCTGATGAGGCAACAGTTTGTTGCGAAAGCTTGAATTTTGTGTGTGTGTTTGTGTTTGTTTGTGTGTCTATCGACCTGCCAGCGCTTTCATTCGGTAAGTCACATCATCTTTGTTTTTAGATAAATTTTATACTTCGTTACATGAAACAAAACAATACTGTGCAGAACATGATAATGCTGTGCTTTTGTGTTTTGAGTACATGGCAAACATTTCTTTGCCCACAATTCCAGTTCAGGATGTCTATTACCTTAGACAGTTGTCAGTTTATCCATTTTTTTTATCTACAACAGCAGTACTGACACAGCATCCTTTTACTTGTACCACCAAGGGGTTGCAGGAAAGGGCAACAATGAAGCTTTCTCTTTTATAATTAAGTATATCAATGATAATATACCAGAAAATGTTGATGAATTGTACCTGTACAGTGATAACTCTACAGCTCAAGACAAAAATTACACAGTGATCAGTTTCCAACTATCTCTTACAGGGTGTGGAAGATTCAAAACGATTGTGTGCAGACTGCCCATAAGGGGCCACTCTTATCTGCCCTATGACAGTGTCTTTGGCCTTGTCAGAAGAAAATTAAGTAAATGTGACCAATATTACACAATAAAAGAAGTATGTGAAATGATATTAACGTGTACAGTGTGGGGAAAGTTTAGTGTTGATTTGACAGAAACAGAAAATATTTTGGATTTTCAAAAATAGTGGCCTCAGTTCTATTAAAAATGTATTGTTTCAGAAGACACGAAATCTGAAAAGAAAGAAAAAAGAGAACATTTTACTATTTCTAACTACCATGAATTCTTGTTCCAGCAATCAAGTAAAGGAAAAGTAACAGTATCAGCTTTTTTAGTGGAATCCTCTACAACACATTCAAACTAGCTATCCTGACACAATCATGCATTTTTCTACCCATACACAACACATACACTGAAAGAATACCTATTCCTAAAAAGAAAATGGATGATGCAAAGTAGCTTGTTCAGTTCGTCCCTGAGGAACATGGTTTCTTTTATGACGAGGTGATTCAGTGGCCTGCAGATGAAAAATGACTGTGAAAATTAATGATATGAGACTTTAATGTTAATTTGTGTTTGTTAAAAACCCATTCTCATTTATCTGTTATAGCCAAACCCAGTTGTGTAGACAATGTTTAATGTAAAATAAATAGCCTTCATAAGGTCTCAATCAATCATTGCATTTTTATTTTTTTTTTTTTTTTTTTGGGTTTTTATCAGCCTTTTTTTTAATGAAAGAACTCTTGTCAGACAACTTTGGTAAGCACTATCATGCAACATAAACAACATAATTGTTTTTATCATCATTATTATTAGCTTGCCTCCCATGCACTGGGCCCGGGTTCAATTCCCGGCTGGGTTGCAGATTTTTTCCACTTGGGGACTGAGTGTTGTGTTGTCCTCATCATCATTTCACCCTCATAATCAGCTGCAAGTCACTCAATGTGGCGCTGACTGAAATAAGTTTTGTACTTGGTGGCCGAAGCCTAATGGGAGATCCTGGCCAAAAATGCTATACAATCATTTAATTTTCATTAGCTGTTATTAGACTCAAAATACCTAGAACAAAAGAAATCTGTTGTATTTAGTAATATTAGGAAAGTAAATAGTTTTTTTTTTTTTTTTTTTTTTTTTTTTTTTTTTTTTTTTTTTTTTTCTTTTTACAGTTTACTTTTCGTGACAAGAGCTCTTTCTATAATCGATTCAGTTACTGTCAATAAACAATACAGCACCTCACAGCCTTGAGGCAGGATCATACAAAACATTGAGGCTTATTAATGACAGCAGAATAGTCTTTTAAGAGTAAGAAAATTCATTAAGATGTCCAGAGGTATGCACATTCTGAAGAAGCAAGAGAACATATTAAAAATGCCTGGATATCTTATTTTAAGCAACTAATAGTAGTGCCAACGTCCTTCACTTAAATGAATAGAATTATAAATATTCTTAAAAAAATGCTCACGTGCTGTTGATGGAATTTCAAGCAAAATTCTGAAACATTGTTTCAACTTAATAAGTAATGTCCTCAGTGATATATGCAATGCATCACTGGCAGAGGGAATTCAATCTGCAGTTAAAATCTTGGTGACAATGAGAGAGATTTTGGACAGAGAAAATGAAAAAGACTGATGTTGAGGAAAGTGACAACTGATTATAATTCTTAAATTTGTTTCAAATGAATAGAAAAACTAATATCCAACTACACGGTAGTATCCAGCAGACATAATACTTCATGTACGATTCCTTCTCTGTTGGAGATTTCACAGTTAACTGTTTAGTTTAGGTTAATGATGATCCTGTAAAGGCGCTGCAGTCAGGAACCGCAAGACCGCTACGGTCGTAGGTTCGAATCCTGCCTCGGGCATGGATGTTTGTGATGTCCTTAGGTTAGTTAGGTTTAACTAGTTCTAAGTTCTAGGGGACTAATGACCTCAGCAGTTGAGTCCCATAGTGCTCAGAGCCATTTGAACCATTTGATCCTGTAAAAATAAATCATTGCTGAAAATGGATTATATTACTAAAAATAAAATTTTCAGGCCTTACCAAAAGGTCAACAGTTTATCTTAGATTACCATCATTTTAGCAAACTTCATCATCTCCTGGGCTGTCCCTGAGGCAGAATTCAGTTTCATCCTCATCCCTCTTCCCCCTTTCCTCCTCCTCCTCCTCCTCCTCCTCCCCCCTTCCCTCCCCCCTCCTCTTCATTGCTTGTCACACCATTCACAGTACTCATCATCACATGATTGCTTCAGGGATCATTGGGTAACTGGTTTGGCTGTATTATCCTGAGACTGAATGGTGGGTCAAAGTTTCATTATCTCAGCATGGACCTAGTTCAGAGTTAAGTTGCTGATTACTTTGTTGTCATTTAGGTTCACATTTCAGATTGCCCATTACCACACTTTTTGTTGTCCATGGGTGTGCAATGTTTCAAATTCATAGCCAATAGCAGAAAAACATACTGAGCTGTTATATTTTTTCAGCTTTCATTTTATCTGTTTCTTCCCATGGGGGGTGGGGGTGGGGGGGATGGGGGTGGGGGTACTGCTTCCAGTAACTGTTGTGTGTTATAAAACTTCCTGTTTGAAGTTGTGCAGAAATGAAAACATAACAAGCAACTTTGAATTCCATCATGTTTCAGTGTCTTGTTTCATGGTAGTTTCAAGTTGCTCCCACATTTCAAGATGTTTAAACAGCAAAATGATCTCTTTACACTCATGAGTAAACTGTAAACAATCAAAAACTACCAGTTCTTTTCTGACAAGCACTTTACTACTTTCAAAAATGAGGGTTCTGGAATTCTTTACTCAGTGTACAGAGACAACCAGTTCAAAACAGTGCACCGCTGAGCATTTCCACTAGTTTTGATGCACTTTCAATTGGTTTCATGAAATTTATTAATTTCTTTGAGTCATTCACATGACCTTTTGGATTTTTCACAAGCTTCATTAGATCAAAGTCTCTTAGTACTTGACATACCTGTGAATATAAAGTACACTCATAATTTCATCAGAAAAATTCATAGAGATAGTTTACTAAAAATTGTGACTGGTTCAAAATTATGATTCAGTGTTTCCAGTGCAAGTTGTGAAAACCTGAATTCTTTTGACGTTTATGGTGAAATGCTTGGAACTTCAGTGAGTCTTTAAGCACTTCCTCAAGCACCTTGGGAAAGAGAGGCAAGTTAATTCTATGATATTCTGTCCAACATCACCATGAAGATTTAGATCTGCCAGTTTCAGAGTAAATGTTATCTTCAGAACACCATTAAAAGAATGAGTCGAGGAAAGCAGTCACCTTACTTTAACGAAGAACAGTACTTTTACAATGATAGCACCACTTGTCACAAATGATACAGTAGTCAATATTTGAGATGTTAGTACACTTCTTTTTTTTTTTTTTCTTTTACTTTCATATAGTATTTCCTTATTAATACTTTCAGCCATCTCAGATACATGGGAGAATTTTCTGGTAAATGTAACTCTATTGACAAGATTCCAATCATGGTCTATATAATGGACAGTTTGAGGCAAATAATGATATTTGATGAAATTTTCAGTCCAAAATTTAGTTTTAGCCATGACACATTATTTTGTTTGGCATTCAAAACCTCCAGTAGTACCTCATCTTCAGCAGAATCTGCACATGACACAAATGCACATGAAATTTTTGACAGATTGCTTAATAGCTTTGATGCATTGATACACCTGTTTTTACTCTGAACTCAATGCATACTTGCACCAGATCTTTAAAATATGGACCATTGAATGTGGTGAGTAGTCAGATGTCTCCCGCACTCATATTCACACAAGCATCCCTAAACCTGATCATTTTGGAAGAAATTCTTATTGCATGTGTGTCCATCTGCATGTCAGAACAGACCAGTGGTATACTGACAGCCTGGAGACACACTTGCCTTTATTGAAAATTTTTTTTGTTGGAACATAAAAAAAAACATTGTACAAAACCTGTGTAACTGTTAGTGTTCCTTTTGAATATCTCTCCAAACTTTTCCCAGCCTGGGCTCATTACAAACCTACCAGTACCTGTTTCGGTCCACACCAACCACTCACCTGATAAATTTTTTTCATGCTCTTTTGTTTCTCCATTTCTTCCATTGCTCTCTTTTCAGAGCCTCCCCCCCCCCCACCCCCCTTCACACACACACACACTCACACACACCAGAGAATGATAGTCCTGCACTGATGTTGAGCTGTTGTTCATTCATCCTATAACTGAATTGAGAAAATGAACTAATTGGACCCATTACAAGTGATAATGCTACCTGCATTGAAAGAGGGAGGAAGTGCATGGTGTAGGGGTAAGGGAGAGCATCACACATGTGCACCCTGAAAATTTGCAGCAATTTTCAAGTGTGTGATATCTGCATGGCCATGGATGGCACTCACCTGGCTGTGTCAGTAAGTGGGTGATATCAGCCATATTCAGCAACTTCTGCCAATCTATGTGAAAGTTTTCCTCTCACATACCAAAGCAGCATGCAGATCGCTAATGGTCCACATTAATGCAGGCTTGTAATACGAGTCATTCAGGGTAAATGTGGGCAAAGTCCATACTTTCCTCTTTCAAGGAAGACTGATATACAGTTGAACTAATAATTTAATTGCAGATGAAGAATTAAACAATGTTTTTTACAGTGGGAAAGAACAAAGACACAATAATCAAGAATACAATGTATACAGACATTTCATTAATATAAATGGCCTGGTTTTTTTTTCAATTAACTGGACATAGTTCACTGGTCCACTGAAAAATTTTCACTTCTGACTTCAAATACAATTAGAGCTGCATCTCTCGTTCTTTTCCTTTTTTTAATGTGTTCTCTTAAATTATTGATTTTTCTAATTAATTATGCAAACTGCAGGCCTACAAGCAAGTTCACTTAACATTTCTTCTTCTTCTTCTTCTTCTTCACACAAACACAATTTCATTCCCATTTACTGAATGAATCATGATGCTCATGAATATCTTGTCACTCATTTTTTGATCTTCCTCTTATAGCAGTCTCCGCAGTTAGATGACTCTTGTAGTATGCATGATATAATGGCAGAAACAGCTTCAGTAATTCAAGCATGCTCCCTACTTTTCATTAGTAACTGACCTTTGTTTCTTGTAAAGCTGTTTCTGATGGAAATTAGCTAGTGAGTTTAGTTCATTTCTTTTTTCTTTTTTTTAATATGAAATTTACATCACTGAATCTCTTTATAACTCATCATAAAAGACATGCCTCTTTAATACCTCATCAATCGAAATTTTAACCAGTTTACCTCATAGCCATGAATAGTTGGTTTTCCACTTGTAATTGCCTCTTCTAATTAGTTTTCACTCATAAGATTCCCCATTTCATTACACCCTCTTCAAATTTTGGTACTTTGTGTTTTATAGATTTTACAATATTGAACCAACCTTCTGGGCTAGACATACTGCATCTTACTTGCAGCTTTCTCTACTAGACTGAAGTTAGCATCATTCAGTACAAATGACTGGCCCTGTACCATAAATTTATAGTCAGTTATTTCCACCTGCCTTTCTGTACCTGGAAGGATACAATTGTGGTGATTATTATTATTATTATTATTATTATTATTATTATTATTATTATGAGACCCATTTTAATGTTTCAGTTCTGTCAAGAACAGCCATCAAAATAAAGAGTGATGTGTTTGTGGCTTGACGATGCATACATTTTTAAATATGTTCTGATATAGCTGGCTATTTCTTGAGTTCCTCTGCCTCCTCCTATTTCATGTCACATTTACATAAAGGCTGTGGGTTGATTGAGGAAATGAATGCCTAAATTGCCTCCATACATGTTTCTTTTATAGTACACTGTAGGTGTAGACAGTTTAGTGAAAGGCAAAGCCTTCCTGAGATCAAATTTGGCCACATGCATTTCAGTGCATGTATTTTCATTATCAGGTTTCACTGAGCATCTGGCTTGCTCTGACCTTGCTAAATGCAAGTCTTTTTCAATTTTAAGAGCTTTTCCAGCACTATACTCATTAGAAATTTTCACTTCTGACTTATCACACAATCATCAGGAACTTGTATACAGTGGTTTGAAAACATGAATTAAATTTTGTACATAAAACATTGTAAGAAAGTGTCACTACCTAATGTAATTAATCAGTCACATAAAATTAGCTAAAGTGGAGAATGAGAGAGTAGGACCATGAGGCAATGGCACAATGAATAAGATGAACAACTGTTTTATTGAATTTACAAAACTACTACAAAGAGCATTGAAGCAAGAACTGATAGTTTTTAGTGGTTCCTGAAAGCATGAGGCTTAGTATTAATATCAGTTGCTAATATGATGAACACTAAATAAATGAGTGGTACCATGAGGCATCACAAGAATAACTTCCTTAATATTGATTTTCAGCCAGAAAATAAACACTCCACATATGGTCCAACACGAGTGTGGCAACAGAATAAAGTAACTAACTAATTGCTAAGCATTTGTCGGTATTAACACAGATTTGTTGACAGGAGATGTGGGAATGACTGATATCTCTCATGGGAAATGGCCAGGGCAAGATTCAGCAGAACAAAATACAGTCTTCACATGAGTGTAGTGACCATGATGGGTGGGAGCTTTAATCTCCACTAGTACCCCATGGGCACATGCACATACCAGTCAGAGAGAATGTCTTGCAATGCATAAAGTTTTGCATTCCAGTTATATAGATGGCATGACATGGGTGAAACTCAGTACTTCCATAACAAATATTTAACAGTACCGCACTATTCGAAATACAAAATCAGTAGCCACATGGCATGTCTATTGCAGCATGTGCATGGGACTGCACTCCAGTATTGTCAGCTCCAAGAAAAGAAGAGAACTGAGAGTCAGGTTAGGCTAATGTAATTCTAGTTAGGTGGGTAGCTATTGTCTCAGTCCAGTTAGCCAGAAACCATAGTAAACGAGTGTCTGGTCACGTGGCAGAACTGAGAGCTTTGAGTAGAAGTAGGCAGAGGCACACAAAGAAAGAACCTTGCTGCATTAGCAGGTGATTGTAGTGAGCTAGGAACATATGGGACAGGACCAGACTGCTAAAAGCAATGTGTCGTGAAGTACCACTACATCTTCGTAATAGAACTTTGGCTTCCCAGGACAGTTGTTGTCCTGTTGACATTTTACTGCGTACAAATCATACATTTTTACATACATTAAGATCAGGATATAGATATGTTCTTCCAGAGTTATCTCTTTGTAAGTAATGGCTCTGATGAGCATGAAAAGATATTATGTTGTTAATAACATCATTTCCATCTATTTTATTCACAAAGGATTTTTCCAATGACTATCTCTAACAACAAATACTTCTATTATTTTTAGAGCTCTGTGTAGCTTTCCCCAACTTATTTGGAATGTAGCCAGGAAAGTGTTTTGCACACCCATACTATTTCATTAGAAATTTTAATAAATAACTTGCAAGTATTTGATTTCTGTGTGCCTGTATTCTCAAGTGAGTGTGATCTCTGGCATTTAACAACTGTGAAAGTACACATTTTTCTTTGAAAAATCCCCAAAATTCGAAAAAGGTTGGTTGGTTGGTTGGGGGAGGGGACCAAACAGGGAGGTCGTCGCTCATTGGTCCCATCAGATTAGGGAAGGATGGGGAGGAAGTCAACCATGCCCTTTTGAAGGAACCATCCCAGCATTTGCCTGAAGCGATTTAGGAAAGTCATGGAAAACCTAAATCAGGATAGCTGTACACGGGTCTGAACCGTTGTCCTCACAAATGTGAGTCCAGTGTGCTAACCACTGCACCACCTCACTCAGCAATTTTAGAATGAAGTAAAGTATTTTGTATGATCATTCATGCTTATATTTTTCTGTACACTTTTGCTGGCAGTTGCAGTTAAACTCAGTATAAAATATGTTTGCAGGACAATGGATGTCTTTTTTAGTTACATATTTTTGACTATTATTTCAAAGTTTTTTCCTAGCATTTCTTTTCCAGCTGTTCATTTTTGGTACTCTTCCTTCCTCTACTTTCATTGCCAATGGCATGCTGTTGTCCCTGTGTAGAAGGTCTGGATGGGGAAGCTGAGTTAACTTTAACGTCAGTATCACCTCCTGTATTGGTAATTACAGTTGGGTGAAGGGCTCTGCCTTTTGACATCAACCTGCCACAGCAATGGCTGCTTCATGTGGTAATTGTTGCCCAGAGTCTGTGTGTACCAGACTTGAGAGACACATACTTCTCAGCATGTCCAGGGAATTCTTAGTTCCAATACAAACAGTGTATTCCTCTCATTGACAGGAGGCTGTGACTGCTTTTACCTGATGACCTCCTCACAACATACTATGGCAGATGGGCACCTACTTTGATCTACTTAAACAAGAGATGCTGAAAACAAGATTACACAGTGAGTGGAATGTGTGCCACATTGGGTGACCTTCCGTGTACCACCCCCTCCCCCCAGCCCTCACCCTCGCCCCCTCTCCACCTCCACTATTGTAAATTTTGTAAGATTGGAGATCAAGCCTAGATGAGGGGACCAAGCATGAGATACTCAAAATGAGTGAGGAAGGGCAAATTCTGCAGAAAGAAAGGTAAGTTACCATAATCATTGACCTAATGAAGTCAACAACGAAAATGTTCTATACATCGCATCAAAGAAGAGGTATAGTACATAAGTAGGATTTTAGCACAAGCAAGGAATGAGTATTGCAATGGCCCTGGCCACCACCACACACATAGTAACAAAACAGTTGTGAGCACCTGCTGGTTCATATATGCATGGATAACTTTTGCTGCACTGAGAGTCAGAGCAGATAAATTCTGTAGCCAGAATATATCTCATCTGCTGCAACCACCTGGACATTGCCTGCACCCCTGCATCATAAACAGTGAACTTTATTGGTAAGCAGATCTTGAGGAGATGATTGGGGAACACTACAGAATATAACCCTCTCCCCCCCCCCCTCCCATATAAATGGGTGTGTATTTTCTGTGCTGTTTTAAAATATTGAAAAATACTCTACCTTACCAAACGCATTTGGACAAGCCTATGTAACACAGAAATGACCAGTAGCTGTCACAAGAGGCAGACCCACCAATATAAAGGAGGAGGGGAGAAATGTGCTGTCAGTAGAGAGACACAGATTGGGTTGTTCAGTGACCTTGAATGTGGACTAGTCACTAGACGTTACCAATATAACAAATCCATCTGGGACATTTCAACCATTCTAAAACAGACCCGATTGACTTTTGGTAATGTTATTGTGAAGCAGAAATGTGAAGGAACAACCACAGCTAAACTAAGAGCAAGCGCAGCCCTCATGTACTGTGATGGGTTGTTGTAAAAACTCATGTGAAATAATCAAAAGGAATCACTCATCATTTCCAAAGTGCTACCAGCAGTCCTGCTAGCAAGATAACTGTGGATAGGGAGTTAAAAGGGAGTTAAAAGCAATCTGGTATAATCTATGAGCAGCTCCTTGTAAGCCACACATTTCCATAGTCAGTGCTAAGCACCGCTTAAGGTGGCATAAAGAGCAATGTCACTGGGCAGTGGATAACTGGAAACAATTGGTTCTGAGTGATGAGGTTTTGGCAGGTGCCTGGAGAACATTACCTGCCATTGTATGTAGTGCCAACAGTGAAGTAAGGAGGAGATGTTACGGTATAGGGGTGGGTCCCCTCACTGCACACAAAAAACGCTAAATGCTTAAAGATATGAATGCATTTAACCATTGTGTACTGTTTAGAGTAGAGGAACAGTCAGAAAATGATGACTGATTGTATCAGCATGACAATGTGTATCAGCATGACAATGCACCTAGTCATAAACCAGCAACTGTGAGGTAATGATTTGTGGAACATAACATTCATGACCCTTCCCTCCCCAGTGAACCATAGACCTCACCGTTGGTGGGGAGGCTTGCGTGCCTCAGCGATACAGATAGCCATACCGTTGGTGCAACCACAACGGAGGGGTATCTGTTGAGAGGCCAGACAAATGTATGGTTCCTGAAGAGGGGCAGCAGCCTTTTCAGTAGTTGCAGGGGCAACAGTCTGGATGATTGACTGATCTGGCCTTGTAACATTAACCAATATGGCCTTGCTGTGCTGGTACTGTGAACGGCTGAAAGCAATGGGAAACTACAGCCGTAATTTTATAATTTTTCCCAAGGGCATGCAGCTTTACTGTATGGTTAAATGATGATGGCGTCCTCTTGAGTAAAATATTCTGGAGGTAAAATAGTTCCCCATTCGGATCTCCGTGTGGGGACTACTCGAGAGGATGTCATTATCAGGAGAACGAAAACTGGCGTTCTACAGATCAGAGCGTGGAATGTCAGATCCCTTAATCAGGCAGGTAGATTAGAAAATTTAAAAAGGGAAGTGGATAGGTTAAAGTTAGATATAATGGGAATTAGCGAAGTTTGGTGGCAGGAGGAACAAGACTTTTGGTCCGGTGAATACAGGGTTATAAATACAAAATCAAATAGGGGTAATGCAGGAGTAGGTTTAATAATGAATAAAAATATAGGAGTTCGGGTAAGCTACTACAAACAGCATAGTGAATGCATTATTGTGGCCAAGATAGACATGAAGCCCATGCCTACGACAGTAGTACAAGTCTATATGCCAACTAGCTCTGCAGATGACGAAGAAATTGAAGAAATGTATGATGAGATAAAAGAAATTATTCAGATAGTGAAGGGAGGCAAAAATTTAATAGTCATGGGAGACTGGAATTCGGTAGCAGCAAAAGGAAGAGAAGGAAACATAGTAGGTGAATATAGATTGGGGGTAAGAAATGAAAGAGGAAGCCGCCTGGTAGAATTTTGCACAGAGCACAACTTAATCATAGCTAACACTTGATTCAATAATCATGAAAGAAGGTTGTATAGATGGAAGAACCCTGGAGATACTAGAAGGTATCAGATAGATTATATAATGGTAAGACAGAGATTTAGGAACCAGGTTTTAAATTGTAAGACATTTCCAAGGGCAGATGTGGACTCTGACCACTATCTATTGGTTATGAACTGTAGATTAAAACTGAAGAAACTGCAAAAAGGTGGGAATCTAAGGAGATGGGAAGTGGATAAACTGACTAAACTAGAGGTTGTACAGAGTTTCAGGGAGAGCATAAGGGAACAACTGACAAGAATGGGGGAAAGAAATACAGTAGAAAAGAATGTGTAGCTTTGAGGGATGAAGTAGTGAAGGCAGCACAGGATCAAATAGGTAAAAAGACGAGAGCTAGTAGAAATCCTTGGCTGACAGAAGAAATACTGAATTTAATTGATGAAAGGAGAAAATAGGAAAGAGAACCACTTGCATGAATATCAAGAGCTCAGATAGAAACCCAGTTCTAAGCAAAGAAGGGAAAGCAGAAAGATGGAAGGAGTATATAGAGGGACTATACAAGGGTTATGTACTTGAGGGCAATGTTATAGAAAGGTAAGAGGATGTACTGTAGATGAATATGAAATGGGAGATAAGATACTGCGTGAAGAGTTCGATAGAGCACTGACAGACCTAAGTCGAAACAAGGCCCCGGGAGTAGACAACATTCCATTAGAACTACTGACAGCCTTGGGAGAGCCAGTCCTGACAAAACTCTACCATCTGGTGAGCAAAATGTATAAGATAGGCAAAATACCCTCAGACTTCAAGAAGAATATAATAATTCCAATCCCAAAGAAAGCAGGTGTTGACACATGTGAAAATTACCGAACTATCAGTTTAATAAGTAACGGCTGCAAAATATTAACGCGAATTCTTTACAGACGAATGGAAAAATTGGTAGAAGCTGACCTTGGGGAAGATCAGTTTAGATTCCGTAGAAATGTTGGAACACGTGATGCAATAATGACCCTACGACTTATCTTAGAAGCTAGATTAAGAAAAGGCAAACCTACATTTCTAGCATTTGTAGACTTGGTGAAAGCTTTTGACAATGTTGACTCGAATACTCTCTTTCAAATTCTGAAGGTGGCAGGGATGAAATTCATGGAGCGAAAGGCTATTTACAATTTGTACAGAAACCAGATGGCAGTTATAAGAGTCGAGGGACATGAAAGGGAAGCAGTGGTTGGAAAGGGAGTGAGACAGGGTTGTAGCCTCTCCCCAATAATATTCAATCTATATATTGAGCAAGCAGGAAAGGAAACAGGAGAAAAATTCAGAGTAGGTATTAAAATCCATGGAGAAGAAATAAAAACTTTAAGGTTCGCTGATGACACTGTAATTCTGTCAGAGACAGCAAAGGACTTGGAAGAGCATTTGAACGGAATGGACAGTGTCTTGAAGGGAGGATATAAGATGAACATCAACAAAAGCAAAACGAGGGTAATGGAATGTAGTCAAATTAAGTCGGGCGATGCTGAGGGAATTAGATTAGGCAATGAGACAGTTAAAGTAGTAAAGGAGTTTTCCTATTTGGGGAGCAAAATAACTGATGATGGTCAAAGTAGAGAGGATATAAAATGTAGACTGCCAATGGCAAGGAAAGCGTTTCTGAAGAAGAGAAATTTGTTAACATTGAGTATAGATTTAAGTGTCAGGAAGTCGTTTCTGAAAGTATTTGTATGGAGTGTAGCCATGTATGGAAGTGAAACATGGACGATAACTAGTTTGGACAATAAGAGAATAGAAGCTTTTGAAATGTGGTGCTACAGAAGAATGCTGAAGATTAGATGAGTAGATCACATAACTAATGAGGAGGTATTGACTAGAATTGTGGAGAAGAGGAGTTTGTGGCACAACTTGACCAGAAGAAGGGATCGGTTGGTAGGACATGTTCTGAGGTATCAAGGGATCACCAATTTAGTATTGGAGGGCAGCATGGAGGGTAAAAATCGTAGAGGGAGACCAAGAGATGAATACACTAAATGGATTCAGAAGGATGTAGGCTGCAGTACGTACTGGGAGATGAAAAAGGTTGCACAGGATAGAGTAGCATGGAGAGCTGCATTAAACCAGTCTCAGGACTGAAGACCACAACAACAACAACATTCCTGAAATGGACAGGTCTGGCAGGTGTCCTGGCTTGAACACAGTGGAACACCTTTGGGATGAGACAGAATGTCGACTTCGCTCCAGATCCCACCATGCAAAATTACTACCTTCTCTGGTTCCAGATCTTAAGGGAGAGTGCACTGACTGCCCTCCACATACACCAAAGTGACAAAAGTCATGGAATAATGATATTGATATATATACATGATGGTGGAAACGAATGTGT
Source organism: Schistocerca nitens (assembly GCF_023898315.1). Classification (NCBI taxonomy): domain Eukaryota; kingdom Metazoa; phylum Arthropoda; class Insecta; order Orthoptera; family Acrididae; genus Schistocerca; species Schistocerca nitens. Next base: position 386,373,293 of record NC_064616.1, read on the forward strand.
GTACACCAGGTATAAAAGGGCAGTGCATTGGTGGAACTGTCATTTGTACACAGGTGATTCATATGAAAAGGTCCAATGTGATTATGACCACATGACAAGAATTAACAGACAGTGCAGAATGGTAGTTGGAGATAGATGCATGGGACATTCCATTTCAGAAATTATTAGGAAATTTAAGATTCTGAGATCCATAGTCTCAAAAGTGTGACAAGAATACCAAATTTCAGGCATAACCTCTCACCTTGGACAACACAATGACCTACCATTCACTTAACAACTGAGAGAAGCAGCTTGTGTAGAGTTGTCAGTGCTAACAGGCAAGCGACACTGCATGACATAACCACAGAAATCAATGTGGGACAGACGATGACTGTATCGTTTATGACAGTGCAGCAAATTTTGGTGTTAATGGCCTGTGGCAGCAGACAACTCATGTAGTGCCTTTGATAACAGCATGACATCATCTGCAGCACCTCTTCTGGGCTTGTGGCATATCAGTTGGACCATAGAGGACTGGAGAACAATGTTCTGGTCAGAAGAGTCCTGCTTTCAGTTGGTAAGAATTGATGGTAGTGTTTGAGAGTGACACAGATGCCACATAGCCATGTGTTCAAATTGTCAGCAAGGCTCTGTGGAAGGTGACAATGGCTCCATAATGGTGTAGGTTGTGTTTACATAGATCATTGATGGCAATGATTATGTTCAGCTACTTGGAAAGCATTTCCAGCCATTCATCGACCTCATGTTCCCAAACAACAGTGGAATTTTTATAGATGACACTTGTAATCTCCCTCTCGTTCCTTCTTCCATTTATTGTCCACATTAAACACTGCCCAGTCCAAGTAATTAATAAGTAAAGTATTTTATGAAGATTTGAGAGGAGTGAAAATTACAATAAACTTTCAAGTTTACTTAACTTGTCATGTTGAGAAGGCTCCAGTTCTTGTCTAGGGGTCTGATTCTTGAAGCTGAAAATCTAACAACAGGTCCTCATGGCAAGTTTGAACTAAATAATTTGGAAGATCATTGTTGCATTTTTTTTTAATAAATATAGTTTCCATTGATTTTCTCACATTTTAGGATATCACACAGTATTTTGGTTTTTCACATTAACAAAGCTGAAATTACATTGTTCCCACCTATTATGCAAAAGTACATCTGATCACATTAGAGGTAAGCTTATGAGTCTCACACTCTGCAGAAATAACAATATTCCAAAGGGTTTTCCATTTTTCTTAACAAATGAATTCTGTCTAGTTTTTGTTGCATTATTAATTTCGATTATTATTTCATAAATGAATTCAGAAATAAACATAGTTAACAGTACAGGATTACATAATTAATAATAGAAATTTTAAGTTTGTAAATAATTCGTAATTTCAAATGTTTCTAAAAAACAATGATTTTAACTGTACATGCAGAACTAGTGCTTATTGACTATAACATCGAAACTAAAATATGTTATGAAGTAATTCCTTTTCATAAATTTTAGCTTTCAGTTGGTAAGAACTGATGGTAGTGTTTGAGAGTGACACAGATGCCACAAAGCCATGTGTTCAAATTGTCAGCAATGCTCTGTGGAAGGTGACAATGGCTCCATAATGGTGTAGGTTGTGTTTACATAGATCATTGATGGCAATGATTATGTTCAGCTACTTGGAAAGCATTTCCAGCCATTCATCGACCTCATGTTCCCAAACAACAGTGGAATTTTTATGGATGACACTTGTAATTTCCCTCTCCTTCCTTCTTCCATTTATTGTCCACATTAAACACTGCCCAGTCCAAGTAATTAATAAGTAAAGTATTTTATGAAGATTTGAGAGGAGTGAAAATTACAATAAACTTTCAAGTTTACTTAACTTGTCATGTTGAGAAGGCTCCAGTTCTTGTCTAGGGGTCTGATTCTTGAAGCTGAAAATCTAACAACAGGTCCTCATGGCAAGTTTGAACTAAATAATTTGGAAGATCATTGTTGCATTTTTTTTAATAAATATAGTTTCCATTGATTTTCTCACATTTTAGGATATCACACAGTATTTTGGTTTTTCACATTAACAAAGCTGAAATTACATTGTTCCCACCTATTATGCAAAAGTACATCTGATCACATTAGAGGTAAGCTTATGAGTCTCACACTCTGCAGAAATAACAATATTCCAAAGGGTTTTCCATTTTTCTTAACAAATGAATTCTGTCTAGTTTTTGTTGCATTATTAATTTCGATTATTATTTCATAAATGAATTCAGAAATAAACATAGTAAACAGTACTGGATTACATAATTAATAATAGAAATTTTAAGTTTGTAAATAATTCGTAATTTCAAATGTTTCTAAAAAACAATTATTTTAACTGTACATGCAGAACTAGTGCTTATTGATTATAACATCGAAACTAAAATATGTTATGAAGTAATTCCTTTTCATAAATTTTAGCTTGAAATATAACATTAAAAAATTATACGTGTTCAAAATGTGTGTGAATTCCTAAGGGACCAAACTCCTGAGGTCATTGGTCCCTAGACTTACACACTACTTAAACTAACTTATGCTGAGAACAACACACACATCCATGCCTGAGGGAAGTATCGAACCTCTGGTGGGAGGGGCCGATAAAATTATATGAAAGTTTTCAGAAAAGCAACAGAGATAACATTGACCTGTCCAAAATTTGAAGAATAATATTAGTATCGACAACTACTGTTGAGGAAAAGTAATTCTAGAGGAGAATGTCCCATTACACACTGCACCATGTCACCAGGCCACAACTGTTCATGACTGGTTTGAAGAACATTCTGGACAATTTGAGTGAATGATTTGGCCACCCAGGCCACTTAGCATGATGTCAATTGAACATTTATGGGACATAATTAAGAGGTTGGTTCATGCAGAAAATCCTGCACCAGAAACACTTTTGCAATTACGGATGACTACAGAGGCAGCATGACTGAATATTTCTGCAGGGGAGTTCCAAAGACTTGATTCCATGCCATATTGGGTTGCTGCACTAAGGTGGACAAAAGGAGGCCCAACACGAAAGTAGGTGGTATCTCATGACTTTTGTCACCTCAGCGCACATTTAGACAAATCACTGAAATTGTCACCAGCAGAGTTCAAGCTATCATAAAGGTGAAGGATGGACACATCCCATTTTAATATCTACTAGTAAGTGTTGAGATGCTTTTGATCATATAGTGTACTGTTTTATAAATATAGTATGGAGTACTCTTTCTTGTACTCTTACTTAAAAAAGAAAAAAAAAGAAAATATTTGGCTGTGACAGTAGTCATCATAGGTGACAACTCCAACCCTGGGGAAATGTTATTTCATCAAAGGCAAGTGCAATTAGTTATGCTTTCACAGATAATGCAGATGGCTTTGTCACTTGTGGGCAATTTGCAAAAGTCAGTCTTATGGGTGTCACTCAACCAAGCAGAATACCAGTGACTGTGGATCAATAAAGAAACTACATGCCTGAGGTGCCATGCCACTAAATATGTACTTGTGGCTCATCAGTTTCAGTACAGAGGCTGTGAATGGGGCTGGTCCTGTAAGTAGCGGTGACTAGTCTCATGGCGGATGCCATCTACGGCCTTTCAACATTAAGTTTGCTGATGAATACATCTGAAACCCATGATTCAGCCCCGATTGCTCTAGAGCCTTATAGAACTGGAGTAGATGTGTTCCGTCAGCTCCACAAGACCTATGACTGAGGCACTTTAAATGCATCAAGAGCCTTTCAGGTCTCTCAGAAGTGGTAGGTATACATTTTTTTTCAAAAAACATGGCCAAGAAACCTCATCAAATCACTCACATTCAGAATGGTGTACCTCATTATCAGAGCAGGTGGGCTACTATGTATCATGAACTACTGAAGTCAATATGCACCATTTTCTCTCATGAGAACTTGATACGTGTTCTGGTAAGTCCACTCCCCCACTCTCTTCAGTCAATTGCAACTATACTGTTCCAGTGTCAGAAGACAATGAAAAATACAGCAAAATTGCCCACAAACAAAGAGCAGTGTACTGACTCCCTTATAATGTACAATATACTGTTAACGGTGACAGAGAGCTGTTGCTCAATTTTCAGGAACTAAATATATCATTAAAACTTTAATAGAATATACAGTTAATAACACCAGAATGGCTCTCATGCGCTGTGTCCTATAGGTGATTAGACAGGCCAAGGATAATTTCTTTGAGAGGTGTTATAGCATGGTACAGTGCACCAAATCATGACCAGTAGTCGCACACACAGTGCAGGATTAAGCCTTTCCAGCCCATGTCTTGTGCATTAGTCCATATGGAGCAGGGGATAACCTGGTGGACTAGTAAGCCAAGTAAGGCTTACTGTGCTGGAAGGTCACCCCACCAGCCAGTCAGCTCACCAGCCAGCTTTGCTGCCTGCCCTGCTTACAGATCCACTGCTCTAACTCTGTGCCTGAGCTTTTATGTGCCTTGCTACTGTCTACAGTGTTCTAAAACATACAGGGAGAGAATATGACTAACACTGTGATTTCTGCTGTTATGGTCTTTGGTCCAAAGACTGGTTTGATGCAGCTCTCCCTCCTGATCTCTCCTGTGCAAGCTCTTCATCTCTGAATAACTACTGCAACCTATATCCATTTGAACCTGGTAACTGCATTCATCTCTTTGTCTCCCTCTACAGTTCCTTCCCCCTCTCTCCTACACTTCCCTGTAGTGCAAAATTGGTGATTCGTCGATGTCTCAGAATGTGTTCTATCAACCAACACCTCTCTTTAGTCAAGTTGTGCCACAGATTTCTTTTTTCTACAGTTCTATTCAGTACCTGCTCATTAATTATGTGATCTACTCACCTAATTTTCAGTATTTGTCTGTAGCACCATATTTTGAAATCTTCTATTCACTTCTTTTCTGAACTGCTTATTGTCCAGGATTCAGCTCCGTACAAATCAACACTCCAAACACCTTCAGAAAAGACTTTATCACACTTAAATCTATGTTCAATGTTAACAAATTTCTCTTCCTCAGAAGCACTTTTCTTGCCATTGCCAGTCTACATCTCATAAGAGGTCCAGATTCATTAAACCCATACTCACCCAACAAACCCTGAAACTATTGCCATTTGGCATGGCCCAGGGGCACATGTGGCTTATCAATACTTAACTTTCTTTACAGCAAATGTCGCCAGCGAGAGGCGACGTGAAAACAGCACAGTTCTTGATATACACAAGTCAAGGAAACACTTGATACTGACAGCGGAGCACTAATCACGTTGCAAAATCGGGCCGATCTTGTGCGATCGAGGCTAGCAGGAGCTGCGTTTGTATGCAGCTGTTGAAAGAGGCGCGCCTGGCGTGGTGCGGTCCGATTCCGCGCACCATTGGCCACCGTTTCTTCACTGCCTTCTCTGGTCTTTCGTTTCGCATCTCCGTTCTGGCGTTTGTGGTTACACCAAACCCATATCGTGACTATATTCTCAATATTCACATGACAGCTGACACCTTTCTTGCACTGAGCCGTTTTGTAGAATATGATACCGCTTCATTGGTTTAGCCTACCTATAATGGCAAAGTGTCTTCTTTACAAAATAGCCCGATCCCTTCACTACAGAGTATAAATGTAATTTCTCAAAAGGGAGAGTTGGAATTACTTTGTTAGCTTAATGTCAGGTGGCAAATTGTTTACACACATCGGCATTTTGGTTTATTCCACCAATCTTTTTACGGCCAATTTGCCAGTTTCCTGCCAGTTTACCAATTTTATAGACAATTTACCAATTTTAATGTCAGTTTTTGTCGCCAATATGTTAATTTAATTATGGTCCCTACTGGTCATCCTGATACTTTCTAGACACATGAAGTTTCTCTATTTCACTGCTATATGCAGTATAAGTAATCTTTTACGAAAGACTGTTAGTAAACCATTAGTTATTTTTGTTATTATTTACAGAGAAATACCTCACTCGCAGAGCTACAGTATACAGGGTGATGTTGAGGAAAATAAGGCAGCTCTGTATGAAATTATTAGTATTATTACTTTTTTGATACATCAGTAAAAACCATACATTGGATGCAGTAATTCATCATCTTTAAAATACATCCACTGAATATTTTTTCACTGACGAGTGTTGATGGTAGGAACAGATGTTGTACCACTGTGCATCCTGCTTATGTAGTTCTGCTGCCGGGGAAAACAGATAACGTAATTATAAAAGAATATACACTCTCCAGTCACATTACTGTGACCACCTGTCAAATGCCTGCAAAACCACCTTTTGCGGCAAGAACCACTGTGAGATGTGCAGGAACAGAGTCAGTGAGCTTCTGGAAGGTACTGACAGGGATAGAGCCATGCCGACTGCAGTGCTGTGGCCAGCTGTGGTAGGTTTATTGGTTGAGGATCTGTGGCACGAAAAGCCAGATCGAAATGGTCTCACTGATTCTCGATTAGGCTTAAATCCGGGGAGTTTGGCGGCCAGGGGAGTACGGTAAACTAATCCTGGTGCTCTTCAAATCGTGCACATACACTGCGACCTGTGTGAAACGTTGTATTGTCCTGCTGGTAGTGCCATCATGCTGAGGAAAACCAAACTGATGCGGGGGTGGACATGATCTCCAAGGATAGATGTATTATACTTGTGTTGATACATTGTGCCTTCCAGAATCACGAGATGAACCAGTAAATGGCACGAAAACGTTTCCTAGACTATGACACTCCCTCCTCCAGCCTGGACACTAGCGACGTTTGTCGCGGCGTGTTTACTGTCAGACGTTTCACACCATACATGCAAACGGTCGCCTACCAGACGGAGCATAAAACGTGATTCATCGGAAAAGACTGTGTTACCACTCAGTGGACGCCCAGTTGCGGTAATGGCGTGCATATTCCAGCCTTCGTCGCCAATGAATAGCGGTCAGCATGGGTGCATGAACCAGGCACATGAGCAGCAACGTTCGTTGGTTGAATGGTCGTTCATGATACACTGTTGGTAGCCCCTTGGTTCATCTGGGCGTCTGTTGCTCAGCAGTTGCACGTCTACTAGCCCGTACACATATCTAAATCTACATCTACATTTATACTCCGCAAGCCACCCAACGGTGTGTGGCAGAGGGCACTTTACGTGCCACTGTCATTACCTCCCTTTCCGGTTCCAGTCACGTATGGTTCGCAGGAAGAACGACTGTCGGAAAGCCTCCGTGCGCGCTCGAATCTCTCTAATTTTACATTCGTGATCTCCTCGGGAGGTATAAGTAGGGGGAAGCAATATATTCGATACCTCAACCAGAAACGTACCCTCTCGAAACCTGGACATCAAGCTACACCGCGATGCAGAGCGTCTCTCTTGCAGAGTCTGCCACTGGAGTTTGCTAAACATCTCCGTAACGTTATCACGCTTACCAAATAACCCTGTGACGAAACGCGCCGCTCTCTTTGGACCTTCTCTATCTCCTCTGTCAACCCGACCTGGTACGGATCCCACACTGATGAGCAATACTCAAGTATAGGTCGAACGAGTGTTTTGTAAGCCACCTTCTTTGTTGATGGACTACATTTTCTAAGGACTCTCTCAATGAATCTTAACCTGGTACCCGCCTTACCAACAATTAATTTTGTATGATCATTCCACTTCAAATCGTTCCACACGCATACTCCCAGATATTTTACAGAAGTAACTGCTACCAGTGTTTGTTCCGCTATCATATAATAAAGGATCCTTCTTTCTATGTATTCGCAAAACGTTACATTTGTCTATGTTAAGGGTCAGTTGCCACTCCCTGCACCAAGTGCCTATCCGCTGCAGATCTTCCTGCATTTCGCTACAATTTTCTAATGCTGCAACTTCTCTGTATACTACAGCATCATCCGCGAAAAGCCGCATGGAACTTCCGACACTATCTACTAGGTCATTTATATATATTGTGAAAAGCAATGGTCCCATAACACTCCCCTGTGGCACGCCAGAGGTTACTTTAACGTCTGACGTCTCTCCATTGAGAGCAACATGCTGTGCTCTGTTTGCTAAAAACTCTTCGATCGAGCCACACAGCTGGTCTGATATTCCGTAGGCTCTTACTTTGTTTATCAGGCGACAGCGCGGAATTGTATCGAACGCCTTCCGGAAGTCAAGGAAAATAGCATCTACCTGGGAGCCTGTATCTAATATTTTCTGGGTCTCATGAACAAATAAAGCGAGTTGTGTCTCACACGATCGCTTTTTCCGGAATCCATGTTGATTCCTTCAGATTAGATTCTGGGTTTCCAGAAACGACATGTTCACCCCTGTAATCTATGGCCTGTGGTGCACAACAGTTTCCTCGGTGCCAGTTTTGGATAGCGCCATTTTTCCATGCCTGGTACACTTTAACCATGGCAGCATGCGAACAGGTTACAAACTTAGCTGTGTAGGAGATGCTTCCACCCTTAGCCCGAAAGCCAAGACCATGTCCTTTTGGACGTCAGATAAATCTCTCCGTTTCCATATTACCACAATGACTGCACTGTTTTCCACGTCCTCCCAACGCACTTTATGTACCCTCCACTGCTAGGGCTGCTATTCTGTCTATGAATGGTTACTGCACGTTTATGTCGAACATAGGTGGTGGTCAAATTAGTGTCACTGCACCATGTAATAATAATAGTGAATAGGGAGCTACTTACTTTTCATATGTGGGTAGGAGCCGCTGTCTGTGTTGCACAACTTCTCATTTCAAAAGGCTGAGCTAGCTCCAGAAAATGTATCTCATTGTCTCGGAGAGCTCATGTGTTTTCATGCATATACATCTCTTGATTGCTGATAATCAGGATAAAGTATCGTTATCAGGTCTTTCCATTCATGTTGTGCTCACTACCATTTCTTGCGTTGTGGAAGAGGTAGACCCAGTAGAGGTTTCAAAAAGAGTATGTAATTCCGGACAAAACAACTCATTCTCTTGGGAAACCTCATCAGGTAACCTTCATACCATTCTGCTGCATTAGAGTTGTTTGCTGAACAATATTGCTGGTTACACATCTATTGATTGCTGAGTAATTCAAATAAACTCTCATACACTCTCCCACTATCATGTCTTTCTAGTTTTGATGCAAAAGACTGTGAATACAGTCCTTTGATGGATGCTTGCAGGAAACACGCTTGTTGAAGTCTTCAGTGTCGTAACTGCCGTCTGCTTCACATCTGCTGTGCAGCGAGCTACATTAATTAAGTATTAACTGTATTTTTCTTGTCACTTCTTCTTCCGTGTGTTTTTGCTTTTAGTAAGCTTTAATTTTCGAGTACTAGTAATAGTGTTCCATAGATTTCGTGTTTGTTTTGAATACAGTCAGAGAGAGTCCCTTTAGTCAGCTGTAGTGCCAGTAGTGCTAGCGTTTGTTTTGAATACAGTCCTGAGGCAGGTAGTGCTTATTTTCATTGTTTTCAACAAGAAGTGTCTAGTAACCACAGTTTAGTCAGCTGTCAGCCGCCTTTAGTGAATCAGCAGTCTAGTTAAAAGTTGATTAACTCTCTACAGTAAATTGATTTCTCAGGGTGGATAGGATGTGTGACTGCTGTGTACGAACGCAGGAGGAGCTGGCCACTGTTTGCGAACAGCTGAACGTGTTGATGGCCGCGGTCAGCCGTCTTCAGGCTGCTGCCTCGGAGTGTAGCGACAGTGGGGAGTCTGGTGCGTCGCATGGTACACGCCAAGTGTTACATGCTTCGCCCACGGTCCCTGCTGTCGAGACATCTTCGCGGGTACCGGGCGCGGTTGGGCCGAGCTCCAACGTTAGGCGGGTGATGGAGCCCCTTAGGGAGAAAGCGGAAAAGTCGGGGAAGAAGGCCATTGTTCACTCTGTCTGCTTGCCGGGGGTTCTCATCCGAGATGTGGAGGAGGCCCTGCCGGCGGCGATAGAGAGCACTGGGTGCACCCGACTGCAAATTGTTGCTCATGTCGGCACCAATGACTCCTGCCATCTGGGTTCAGAGGTCATCCTCAGTTCACACAGGCGGTTTGCGGAGTTGGTGAAGGCGGAAAGCCTCGATCGCGGGGTGGAATCTGAGCTAACTATTTGTAGTATCGTTCCCAGAATCGATCGCGGTCCTCTGGTTTGGAGCCGAGTGGAAGGGTTAAACCAGAGGCTCAGACGATTCTGCGGAGATCTGGGGTGCAAATTTCTCGACCTTCGCTATCGGGTGGAGAAATGTAGGGTCCCCCTGAATAGGTCAGGCGTGCACTACACGAAGGAAGCGGTTACAAGGGTAGCGGAGTACGTGTGGAGTGCACGTGTGGGTTTTTTAGGTTAGAGAATTCCCTCCCTAGGCCCGACAAGACGCCTCCTGAGACGCGACAAAGTAGCAGTAGGCAAAACGCAACGGGGAATAACAATATTAATGTGCTAATAGTAAACTGCAGGAGCATCTACAGAAAGGTCACAGAACTGCTTTCATTAATAAATGGCCACAACGCCCACATAGTACTAGGGACAGAAAGTTGGCTGAAACCAGATGTAAACAGTAATTAAATTCTAAACTCAGATTGGAATGTATACCGCAGAGACAGGCTGGACAGTGAAGGGGGAGGCGTGTTTATAGCGATAAAAAGTACAAAAGTATCGAAGGAAATTGACGGAGATCCGAAATGCGAAATTATGTGGATGAAGGTCACGGTTAAATCAGGCTCAAACATGGTAATTGGATGTCTCTATAGGCCACCTGGCTGAGCAGCTGTTGTGGCAGAGCACCTGAAAGAAAATTTTGAAAATATTTCGAGTAGATTTCCCGACCATGTTATAGTTCTGGGTGGAGATTTTAATTTGCTGGATATAGACTGGGAGACTCAAACGTTTATAATGGGTGGCAAGGACAAAGAATCCTGTGAAATTATTTTAAGTGCATTATCTGAAAACTACCTTGGGCAGTTAAACAGAGAACCGACTCGTGGCGATAACATATTAGACCTTCTGGTGACAAACACACCCGAACTATTTGAAACAGTTTACGCAGAACAGCGAATCAGCGATCATAAAGCGGTTACTGCATCGATGATTTCAGCCGTAAATAGAAATATTGAAAAAGATAGGAAGATTTATTCTGTTTAGCAAAAGTAACAAAAAGCAGATTTCAGAGTACTTGACGGCACAACACAAAAGTTTTGTCTCAAGTACAGATAGTTTTGAGGGTCAGTGGACAAAGTTCAGCCGGCCGAAGTGGCCGTGCGGTTAAAGGCGCTGCAGTCTGGAACCGCAAGACCGCTACGGTCGCGGGTTCGAATCCTGCCTCGGGCATGGATGTTTGTGATGTCCTTAGGTTAGTTAGGTTTAACTAGTTCTAAGTTCTAGGGGACTAATGACCTCAGCAGTTGAGTCCCATAGTGCTCAGAGCCTTTTGAACCATTTTTGACAAAGTTCAAAACCATCGTACTGTATGCATTAGATGAGTATGTGCCAAGCAAGATCGTAAGAGATGGAAAAGAGCCACCGTGGTACAACAACCGAGTTAGAAAACTGCTGCGGAAGCAAAAGGAACTTCACATCAAACATAAACATAGCCAAAGCCTTTCAGACAAACAAAAATTACAAGAAGCGAAATGTAGTATGAGGAGGGCTATGCGAGAGGCGTTCAATGAATTCGAAAGTTTCCTAAGAACTTTTGGTCTTATGTCAAAGCGGTGGGTGGATCAAAACAAAATGTCCAGACACTCTGTGACCAACATGGTACTGAAACAGAGGATGACAGACTAAAGGCCGAAATACTAAATATCTTTTTCCAAAGCTGTTTCACAGAGGAAGACTGCACTGTAGTCCCTTCTCTAGATTGTCGCACAGATGACAAAATGGTAGATATCGAAATAGACGACAGAAGGATAGAGAAACAATTAACATCGCTCAAAAGAAGAAAGGCCGCTGGACCTGATGAGATACCAGTTCTATTTTACACAGAGTACGCTAAAGAACTTGCCCCCCTTCTTGCAGCGGTGTACCGTAGGTCTCTAGAAGCGCGTAGCGTTCCAAAGGATTGGAAAAGAGCACAGGTCATCCCCATTTTCAAGAAGGGACGTCGAACAGATGTGCAGAACTATAGACCTATATCTCTAACGTCGATTAGTTGTAGAATTTTGGAACACGTATTATGTTCGAGTATAATGCCATTCCTGGAGACTAGAATTTTACTCTGTAGGAATCAGCATGGGTTTCGAAAACGACGATCGTGTGAAACCCAGCTCACGTTATTCGTCCACGAGACTCAGAGGGCCATAGACACGGGTTCCCAGGTAGATGCCGTGTTTCTTGACTTCCGCAAGGCGTCCGATACAGTTCCCCACAGTCGTTTAACCCTTTTTCTCATTTTGTGGCAAAAGGGCAGTGGCTGCCTTTGGGGACACTATTCAGCAGCCTAGTTGGTGCTGCCCTCTAGCGGCTGTCAGCGGAACCGCTTCAAAATCTGTAAATATTAGCAAGTAGTGAGGCGAGTTGGATAGCCGTTTTTGTGCGCTGTGCGCGAACGTTTTTGTTCTCAAATGGTGAATGTATTATTCTGTATTATGGAACTTTTATGCATGTATTAAATGCAGAATACTGTTCTGTTTACATTAATACTATATGTACTACAATAATAACCAAAATAATGCATTTATTTCCGTGAATGTTGTGGTGGTTCCATTTGAAAGCACTGCTCCTGTAACGGCAGCATTAGTAGGTGAGACGATTTTTTTTCCAGTTTCACGTGATGTATTCTCACAGACTAAAGGACGAGGAAATTCTGGAGTGCCTTTTCGCAGATATTCGTTCAGATCCCGACTCACAGATTGACACTAGCAGTGACAGTGAAAGTGATGGTCTAGCTGGAGACAGTGATCTGGATTTGAGAATGAAAACACCTGTTTTATCTCAAATTATTTCGGAAAGTGATAGTGAGGACCATTTTGACAATAACAGTGATGATAGTTTCAGCGCTAATGACGATTTGCCACTATGTTCCATTGCGAATTTTTCATGGAGAAAGGACGTCAGTGCAATGAACTTTGCCGCCAATCAGAGGAAGCTGGTATACGAGGAAAACTTAAAAATGACAGTGAAGGTATGCAACCAGTAGATTTTTTGTGTCTGTTTTGTGACACTATGTTAGAACACACAGTTTTCCAGTTTAACATGTACGCAACACAGAAAGGTGGTAATTTCAGGCCTCTTTCTAAAGCAGAACTAAAAGTATTTTGGCTGTAAACATTCTAATGGGAATCAAGAAACCTTGTTATTATCGTGATTGCTGGTCATCCCACATGGAACTTCGAGATGAGTACATTTCCTCACTAATGTCGGTAAAAATGTTCAGCTGGATTTTGACGCATATTCACATCAATGACAACGCTGTTATGCCTTCAAGGGAGAGCAGAAATTATGACAAATTACATAAAATCCGTTCACTAGTCAAACAGATACTGATAAACTTCAAAGAATTCTATGCACCTCCTAAGGAGTAAGCTATAGATGAATGCATGGTGAAGTTCAAAGAACGAATCGAATTCAAACAATATATGCCCCAAAAGCCAATCAAGGGGGGATACAAAATCTGGGTCAGAGCTGATAAGCTTGGATATATTTGTGATTTTCAGATATATACTGGAAAAGTTGAAGGCATAGTGGAAAAATCCTTAGGAGAGAGAATTATGAGAGATATGTGTAAAGGCTTGGAAGGAAAGGGATACCACATATACTTCGACAATTTTTTTTACCAATGTCTCACTTTTACAGAAGCTAAAAGATAAGGGACTTTTTACCTGTGGAACAATTAGATCACACAGAAAAGGACTTCCTATGCTAAAAACAGACAAAGAGTTGCAAAGAGGAGAGTTTGACTGGTCAGTTCGTTCTGATGGCATTGCCTGTATAAAATGGAAAGACAAATGTGTAGTCATGTTGCTGTCTACAACTGATTCGCCTGTATGTGTTGAAGAAGTCAGCCGTAAAGAAAAGGATGGAAAAATCACAAAGGTACCTTGCCCAAAAATAGTGAAATCATATAATGCAAATATGGGATGTGTCGATAAGGCAGATATAATGAACAGTTTTTATGCAATAGACAGGAAATCACGAATGTGGTGGCTAAGATTATTTTGGTATATAGTTGATATTTCTATTGGAAATGCATTTATTCTGTTTCGATTATGTAATCCAACAGCAAAGCAAGTGCTAAAGGATTTTCGAAGACGTGTTGCCACAGGCCTGGTAGGCAGTAATGTCTTCAAAGATAGTCCTGGCCATCCCAGTACACCGTCAGAACCATCTGCAAAAAAACTCAAAACTGTTGTTTCCCATGAGAAACGTATATCGGCAGCAAAACATCTGCCAAAACATGGAACCTCAAGGCGCTGTGTGCACTGCAGCACAATGAAAGAACCCCACAGAAGCAGATGAACATATAGTTACTGCCAGGTAGCCTTATGCTTATCTGCAGAAAGGAATTGCTATTTCCTGTATCATCAAAAGTGATGACATTTAGCGGGCAGTGGCTCCATTTGAAACCACTCTGTATGTGTTCAGTTTATGTATATTTCATTTAATTTTTACATTTTTCTGTCTCACTGTATGAAAATTAATACAATAAAAACAAGGAAAAATTAAAAATTAATTTTTTTTATTTTGCCCCTGAAAGAGTTAATGAACAAAGTAAGAGCATATGGACTATCAGACAAATTGTGTGATTGAATTGAAGAGTTCCTGGATAACAGAATGCAACATGTCATTCTCAATGGAGTGAAGTCTTCCGAAGTAAGAGTGATTTCGGGTGTGCCGCAGGGGAGTGTCGTGGGACCGTGGCTGTTCACAATATATACAAATGACCTTGTGGATAACATCGGAAGTTCACTGAGGCTTTTTTCGGATGACGCTGTAGTATATCGAGAGGTTGTAACAAAGGAAAATTGTACTGAAATGCAGGAGGATCTGCAACGTATTGACACATGGCACAGGGAATGGCAATTGAATCTCAATGTAGGTAGACAAGTGTAATGTGCTGTGAATACACAGAAAGAAAAAAACTTTTATCATTTAGCTACAATGTAGCAGGTCAGCAACTGGAAGCAGTTAATTCCATAAATTACCTGGCAGTAGGCATTAGAAGTGATTTAAAATGGAATTATCATATAAAGTTAATCGTCGGTAAAGCAGATGCCAGACTGAGATTCATTGGAAGAATCCTAAAGAAATGCAATCCGAAAACAAAGGAAGTAGGTTACAGTACACTTGTTTGCTCACTGCTTGAGTATTGCTCACCATGTGTGGGATCCGTACCAGATAGGGTTGATAGAAGAGATAAAGAAGATGCAATGGAGAGCAGCACGCTTCGTTACAGGATCATTTAGTAATCACAAAATCATTACGGAGATGATAGATAAGCTCCAGTGGAAAACTTTGCAGGAGAGACGCTCGGTACGGGCTTTTGTTGAAGTTTTGAGAACATACCTTCACCGAGGAGTCAAGCAGTATATTGCTCCCTCCTATGTATATCTCGCAAAGAGACCATGAGGATAAAATCAGAGAGATTAGAGCCCACACAGAGGCTTACCGACAACCTTTCTTTCCATGAACAATACGAGACTGCAATAGAAGGGAGAACCAATGGAGGTACACAAAATAACCTCCGCCACACACCGTCAGGTGGCTTGCGGAGTATGGATGTAGATATAGATGTAGATGTCTTCAACGCAAATGCCTCATCAGTTGAGGACATGACATTTGACACTTCACTAGAATCTGCAGACCTCGAATTAGGGGCAAGTGGACCTCTGTAATGGTGGATCTTCATAATAAAAGAAACTGAAGAGGCTATCTCGATTTAGATTGCCCTAGAGCATCAGAACAGGCTGTACTGTGATTGGCTCTTGCCTGAGAGCATCCTCACACGATTGTTCGTCCCCCCTTCTTCCCCTTCCCTGCCCTGTCTCCTTCTTTCTCCTACCATGGAGGTGACCTTTGAAATGCCATGCAGAATTGTAATAGCTGTAATATGACACCAAAGGTCAGTCGAATGCCAGATAGAACCTGCAGTGATACCTTTATGATCATAATATATTTTATTGTATATATTATGCTTCCTAAACTAAAAAGTATATAAGAAAAGGGGACATATAAAGTATAAAATTATTGGGAGTTGTGCAGCACTGTAACAATACCACACACTGTCACTATTAATATCATGTCTGTCTGTTCACTATATGTAAATGCAACAGTTATGCACTTGAAAGCAAATAGTAGGCTACTCTGCAGTTAAACAGACTCATACACGATTACAATACAAGATTTAGGAATGGTTATTATCTATATATCAAACGGCTCCAAGTAAAGAAGAAAAAAAAAAAGAAAGAAAACCACATCAGTGCTAGGTGCGTGGGTGCGTTTTATACAATAACTTACCACTCAAAATTCATTGAATAGAAATCTGTTTTCAGAAATAAATTAAATTATTTAGTTTTTTCGTCACTGAATACCCTAAAAGAGTACCTAGATCCTAAAGAGCAGAGAAGAGCTCCTCCAAACAATAAATTATTAAGACATCTGCTGCATGAATACAGAATGTAAGTACTCTATCGTTTTATAGGAATAATTATGCTGCTGCTTGTTGTTGTTTTGTTTGTTCCAGCAGCCTTGGACAGACATGGTGCTACAAAGTGAGGCTGCCAGAGTGTAAGATAGTGAGTGAGTGTTAGGAAGTTCACAGTGTACCTTGGAAAAGTTAACTGATAAAAGGGTAGGACTGTGAAAATGTGAAGATGAGCGTGTGAATTTCTGTGAACATCAAAGTGTGATTATTTATATTTTTAGTCCCTCCAGCTTATGTTAAGGAAATCTGGATGGGTATTAGGCATTCGTATAAGGATTAATTAAATCATTTTTGACTACATTAAGATCCGTCTATGTTATGTTATATATATAAATTTAATTGAAACTGTGTGTGTCCTTACTACATCTAAACTATAGAAATGGAAATGAGCGTTTGGCGTCATTAGCTGGGAGGCCCCTTACGGGGCAGGTCTGGCCACCTTAGTGCGGGTCTTATTACATTCGACGCCACATTGGGTGACCTGCGCGCCGGATGGAGATGAAATGATGATGAAGGCAACACAACTCCCAGAGCCTGAGTGGAGAAAAACCCCAACACAGTCGGGAATCGAAACCGGGCCCCTGAGGAAGGCAGTCCGTCACGCTGACCATTCAGCTATCGCAACGGACACAATGGATAATTAATACCCTAAATAAACAAGTAAATAAAAATGACCCCAGAGAGAAACTCCAAAAAAATGAGGTCAGGTGAACTTAGTGGTCAAGGTACAGGCTGTGCTCAACCCACCCAAACTGGAGCATATTGGAGTGTTAGATTTCACCTTATGTCAGCAGAAAAAATATGCCTGTTCTCTAAGAAGCAAGTATACCGCATTCCGTTACGGTGTGGATGGTAAGGTAGACCATAGGTCAAATTTTAGCACAACTAGATGGTGACTTAATCGAAAACATAAATTTTGGGTACATTACTTTTGTACTGACCATTGCAATGTTTCATACTGAACTGAGTAGCGGCTCATAACCACAAATTTGCAGTTACCTCACATATGACTTGTTCGCACGCTCGTGTTTACTAGAATGTTTTTACTTCTGTTGTCGTGTACTTCCACACATGTTAGTTTACGTGGTAATTGCGATACGCCTTATGTATATAATAACAAATTTGTATTGCAATGTTTATATACTGTATGATAAAAATGTGAAGCACCCAGAAGCGAAGGAGGAAACGAAATAAAACTTCATCGGATGAGGGAATATGTGGTGCTGTTCCACTGATTACAAAATCAAGTCAGATTTACAAAGAACTTGGCAGTATGAGCCCACTAACAAGTGTAACATTTCACCTCTCTTGTGTGGCTGCATGCTCTGAGTCAGCTGAGAAGGGTGTTATAAAACCGCTGAATCATCCCCTGAAGTGTGCTGGTACACAACGGCTGCAACTGATCCTGGATACTGGCACTGAGACGGAGTTGATATCTGAGCTGGTCCACACGTGTTCTATCGGGCACAGATCTGAAGGTCTTACTCGCAGTATCACATGGACAGTTCACAGAGACACGTGCAGTGGCTGTGTGGACGAGCATTGTCCTGTTGAAAAATGATACCATGGTACTGTCTCATGAGAGGTAAGACATGAGGGAGCAGGATGTCTGTGGCATACCATTATGACATCAGAGTTTCCTGAATCATTAACAGCCGTGACTAGAACAATACCAATACCCAAGAGCTCTCCACACCATGACACCAGGAAAAATTTCACTGTGCCTCTCCGAAGGTAGAATGCAATCTCTCTCCAGGGGCCCTATTCTGTATCATTCATACCGATGGGTGTAGTAAGTTAGTCTCGGTACTGACGTCATTTTCGGTTCTTTATCGAAATATCCTATTCAGTAAGCTTCTGAGACCTGTTACCGAATGATCCTCCCACCGATATTACGAAAATTGTACCGAGAGGCTTTGGATTTTGGTATGGCCCTGTTGATTGGTGAGCTGTGGTTTATGTACAGCTATAATTTATTTTAAACATATTTAGCGGTTTTAGCTTTGGATTTAGTGATTGTGTTACTAAAGAATCACCAGAGGACTCATCCAGTTGGAAAGTGAGTTCATAATAGACTATCTTCCTTTCTTAGAAATATGGCTAGGTTAGGTTGTTACTGTGAATCATTACATAAAAAAAACCAGAAAACGTTTTTGGTCAATATTCTCTCAAAATACGTGTTGTTTATGCAAATAAGCGTGTAAAGATCATTAAATACATCGGCCTCGCCCTTCCTATATTACATGAGTGTGAACTGACGTTACTGGTGACTTCGTGTACTTTTTCCCACAAATGGTTTAGTTAGTAATTATCGAAACGTGTTTACAACTTTCAAGTAACAATGGAAAGCAATTATGTGAAGCCTGATATTGGAAACCTTTCAAACTATCACATATTTATGATTTACACAGCACCGTTTGGCAACGAAGTCAGCCTACGTTCCTCTGCACAATAGTAGAAGATTTGAGCACTCTGTTTCTCCTCTTTGGCGTGGGCAAGTGGTTACCAATCGGGAATGCCATACAAAAGGACACGGGTTCGCGCATGGATGTAAAAAAAAAAATTCTTGCAGTTCTACTCCGTCTATCATGCTGATGTTTTACCTCAGACTGTCCCACCTAACAGTGCAAACTAGAGGAAGAGATCAAACCAGAATACACAATGTGAATGTGGCATCACAAGTGCATGACACACAGAAATTTGAACTCAATATCAATGTGTCGATGCTACGTATAAATTATTATGCCTGTCCTGTAATGCTTTACCAAAACAAAAACGACGACAAATGGCGATGTAAAAGGGTTCAAGGACAACAATAAGAGAAAAACGAAAAGAATATACAAATGAAAACCTACAAAATAACAGTAATGTTAACTAACTCTAGAAATAGGATAATAGAATGAAATGTTTCTTTATTTAAATGTATCATTTGTTAATATATTTGAATAAATATTTATGGTTACAACAAAAATATGGGTGAAAAAAATTTTTTTTTTCCTCTTCATATATGCAAAACGTTCTGAGACATTGTTATTCATGTAGACAGCAATCTAAGAGGACAACTTAAATTACTGGGAATGTAACTAGCAGCAGTCATCTTCATAGTCTCGCTTGTCACAACTGTTTATCAGCGATCGAATCCTCAACAACAGTAGACAGAGATGAAAGATCTCTGCCGTCATATTTTTAGACTGTAGCACCATATACGAAACATTTTCATTCATGAGATGCATGTTATAAACTTCGACGAACTGTAGGAGCTCTCGAAAATGCGTTTTTTCAATTTTGTTTTTAATATCCAAATGGTTCAAATGGCTCTGAACACTATGGGACTCAACTGCTGTGGTCATAAGTCCCCTAGAACTTAGAACTACTTAAACCTAACTAACCTAAGGACAGCACACAACACCCAGCCATCACGAGGCAGAGAAAATCCCTGACCCCGCCGGGAATCGAACCCGGGAACCCGGGCGTGGGATGCGAGAACGCTACCGCACGACCACGAGATGCGGGCTTTAATATTCAAATCATTGACGTATCATATAGGGAAGTGGGCTACTTAATCATTTGGATTTCTAGGAACGAGTTATAATCACATTCTGTTTATCTTCTTATTCCTTGAAACTCTCAGAATCAATTTTTCGGGTGTTTTTATAGATGTATTAGTACAAGGTGGTACTATATACTATTCCTAACTCGTTTTCCGAAACGTAAAACCAAAAACACGATGTCAGTGTAAATGAGAATAAGATGACATAATGAGGCAATTACGACAATCTGCTGAATAAAGTCAAATACAATATCGTTCTTATGCATGCATTGAAACATGCTTCAGGGAAACTAAAAATTTCTATGTATTTCAACTGATAATCATGGAAATGGACATACTGCGCCTGATACTGTCAAGGAGGAGGCAACAGCGACGAAGTTGGGCACGTTAGCTCGATGGAATGCTGCGACATGCGTTATGGCGACGTAAATGCAATTTTCGGTACTTGGAAGAACAGCGCGCCTGTGTCGTCTACTAGCAGCTTTGTGTTTGTGGCGCTGTGCGCGCTGCAGTGCGCATGCGCGGATCTGCGGCCACTTGCTTTTATTTGGCTTGCGTGATGCGAACCGACAACAACGCTTCGGTTCTCTAGACCCGAACGGTATGGCTTCTGAAATTCTTACTGAATACTGCAGGGGCTCTAATTCGAGTACTAGACTGTTCGGTAACCTTGAGTACCGAAAAAATCGGCACAATAGCAGAAAGATACAAAATAGGCACCCAGGGTATAGTACCACATTGTACTAATACGTCTATAAAAACACCCGAAAAATTGATTCTGAGAGTTTCAAGGAATAAGAAGATACAGGGTGTTTCAAAAATGACCGGTATATTTGAAACGGCAATAAAAACTAAACGAGCAGCGATAGAAATACACCGTTTGTTGCAATATGCTTGGGACAACAGTACATTTTCAGGCGGGCAAACTTTCGAAATTACAGTAGTTACAATTTTCAACAACAGATGGCGCTGCAAGTGATGTGAAAGATATAGAAGACAATGCAGTCTGTGGGTGCGCCATTCTGTACGTCGTCTTTCTGCTGTAAGCGTGTGCTGTTCACAATGTGCAAGTGTACTGTAGACAACATGGTTTATTCCTTAGAACAGAGGATTTTTCTGGTGTTGGAATTCCACCGCCTAGAACACAGTGTTGTTGCAACAAGACGAAGTTTTCAACAGAGGTTTAATGTAACCGAAGGACCGAAAAGCGATACAATAAAGGATCTGTTTGAAAAATTTCAACGGACTGGGAACGTGACGGATGAACGTGCTGGAAAGGTAGGGCGACCGCGTATGGCAACCACAGAGGGCAACACGCAGCTAGTGCAGCAGGTGATCCAACAGCGGCCTCGGGTTTCCGATCGCCGTGTTGCAGCTGCGGTCCAAATGACGCCAACGTCCACGTATCGTCTCATGCACCAGAGTTTACACCTCTATCCATACAAAATTCAAACGCGGCAACCCCTCAACGCCGCTACCATTGCTGCACGAGAGACATTCGCTAACGATATAGTGCACAGGATTGATGACGGCGATATGCATGTGGGCAGCATTTGGTTTACTGACGAAGCTTATTTTTACCTGGATGGCTTCGTCAATAAACAGAACTGGCGCATATGGGGAACCGAAAAGCCCCATGTTGCAGTCCCATCGTCCCTGCATCCTCAAAAAGTACTGGTCTGGGCCGCCATGTCTTCCAAAGGAATCATTGGCCGATTTTTCAGATCCGAAACGATTACTGCATCACGCTATCTGGACATTCTTCGTGAATTTGTGGCGGTACAAACTGCCTTAGACGACACTGCGAACACCTCGTGGTTTATGCAAGATGGTGCCCGGCCACATCGCACGGCCGACGTCTTTAATTTCCTGAATGAATATTTTGATGATAGTGTGATTGCTTTGGGCTATCCGAAACATACAGGAGGCGGCGTGGATTGGCCTCCCTATTCGCCAGACATGAACCCCTGTGACTTCGTTCTGTGGGGACACTTGAAAGACCAGGTGTACCGCCAGAATCCAGAAACAATTGAACAGCTGAAGCAGTACATCTCATCTGAATGTGAAGCCATTCCGCCAGACACGTTGTCAAAGGTTTCGGGTAATTTCATTCAGAGACTACGCCATATTATTGCTACGCATGGTGGATATGTGGAAAATATCGTACTATAGAGTTTCCCAGACCGCAGCGCCATCTGTTGTTGAAAATTGTAACTACTGTAATTTCGAAAGTTTGTCTGCCTGAAAATGTACTGTTGTCCCAAGCATATTGCAACAAACGGTGTATTTCTATCGCTGCTCGTTTAGTTTTTATTGCCGTTTCAAATATACCGGTCATTTTTGAAACACCCTGTAAACAGAATGTGATTATAACTGGCTCCTAGAAATCCAAATGATTAAGTAGCCCACTTCCCTATATGATACGTCAACGATATGGATATTAAAAACAAAATTGAAAAAACGCATTTTCGAGAGCTCCTGCAGTTCGTCGAAGTTTATAACATGCATCTCATGAATGAAAATGTTTCATATATGGTGCTACAGTCTAAAAATATGATGGCAGAGTTCTTTCAACTCTGTCTACTGTTGTTGAGGATTCGATCTCTGATAAACACTTGTGACAAGCGAGACTATGAAGATGACTGCTGCTAGTTACATTCCCAGTAATTTAAGTTGTCCTCTTAGACTGCTGTCTAACCGCAACTCGGAAAGCGCTACATATTCGGGAAAAATGGTGGATTATTTCTGACAAGAAAAAGATGTGAAGGTCACTGTCGGTTGTTTCACTCACAGCAATTTCATCTCCAGCACTTTCATATTTCGTTTTTTAAACACACAGAAAACACGAAATCATTGCTAAGGAAGTACGCTCTTACATGTAAGTAATAACGAATATTGCAGAAAAATCTTAACTTACACGAATAACATTTTGCATATATGAAGAGGGAAAAAAATTTTTTCACCCATCTTTTTTTTTTTGTAACCATAAATATTTATTCAAATACACTCCTGGAAATGGAAAAAAGAACACATTGACACCGGTGTGTCAGACCCACCATACTTGCTCCGGACACTGCGAGAGGGCTGTACAAGCAATGATCACACGCACGGCACAACGGACACACCAGGAACCGCGGTGTTGGCCGTCGAATGGCGCTAGCTGCGCAGCATTTGTGCACCGCCGCCGTCAGTGTCAGCCAGTTTGCCGTGGCATACGGAGCTCCATCGCAGTCTTTAACACTGGTAGCATGCCGCGACAGCGTGGACGTGAACCGTATGTGCAGTTGACGGACTTTGAGCGAGGGCGTATAGTGGGCATGCGGGAGGCCGGGTGGACGTACTGCCGAATTGCTCAACACGTGGGGCGTGAGGTCTCCACAGTACATCGATGTTGTCGCCAGTGGTCGGCGGAAGGTGCACGTGCCCGTCGACCTGGGACTGTACCGCAGCGACGCACGGATGCACGCCAAGACCGTAGGATCCTACGCAGTGCCGTAGGGGACCGCACCGCCACTTCCCAGCAAATTAGGGACACTGTTGCTCCTGGGGTATCGGCGAGGACCATTCGCAACCGTCTCCATGAAGCTGGGCTACGGTCCCGCACACCGTTAGGCCGTCTTCCGCTCACGCCCCAACATCGTGCAGCCCGCCTCCAGTGGTGTCGCGACAGGCGTGAATGGAGGGACGAATGGAGACGTGTCGTCTTCAGCGATGAGAGTCGCTTCTGCCTTGGTGCCAATGATGGTCGTATGCGTGTTTGGCGCCGTGCAGGTGAACGCCACAATCAGGACTGCATACGACCGAGGCACACAGGGCCAACACCCGGCATCATGGTGTGGGGAGCGATCTCCTACACTGGCAGTACACCACTGGTGATCGTCGAGGGGACACTGAATAGTGCACGGTACATCCAAACCGTCATCGAACCCATCGTTCTACGATTCCTAGACCGGCAAGGGAACTTGCTGTTCCAACAGGACAATGCACGTCCGCATGTATCCCGTGCCACCCAACGTGCTCTAGAAGGTGTAAGTCAACTACCCTGGCCAGCAAGATCTCCGGATCTGTCCCCCATTGAGCATGTTTGGGACTGGATGAAGCGTCGTCTCACGCGGTCTGCACGTCCGGCACGAACGCTGGTCCAACTGAGGCGCCAGGTGGAAATGGCATGGCAAGCCGTTCCACAGGACTACATCCAGCATCTCTACGATCGTCTCCATGGGAGACCTGCATTGCTGCGAAAGGTGGATATACACTGTACTAGTGCCGACATTGTGCATGCTCTGTTGCCTGTGTCTATGTGCCTGTGGTTCTGTCAGTGTGATCATGTGATGTATCTGACCCCAGGAATGTGTCAATAAAGTGTCCCCTTCCTGGGACAATGAATTCACGGTGTTCTTATTTCAATTTCCAGGAGTGTATGTTAACAAACGATACTTTTAAATAAAGAAACATTTCATTCTATTATCCTATTTCTAGAGTTAGTTAACATTACTGTCATTTTATAGGTTTTCATTTGTATATTCTTTTCGTTTTTCTCTTATTGTTGTTCTTGAACCCTTTTACATGGCCATTTGTCGTCGTTTCTGTTTTGGTAAAGCATTACAGGACAGGCATAATAATTTATACGTAGCATCGACACATTGATATTGAGTTCAAATTTCTGTGTGTCATGCACTTGTGATGCCACATTCACATTGTGTATTCTGGTTTGATCTCTTCCTCTAGTTTGCACTGTTAGGTGGGACAGTCTGAGGTAAAACATCAGCATGATGGACAGAGTAGAAGTGCAAGAATTTTTTCTTACATCCGTGCGCGAACCCGTGTCCTTTTGTATGGCATTCCCGATCGGTAACCACTTGCCCACGCCAAAGAGGAGAAAAAGAGTGCTCAAATCTTCTACTATTGTGCAGAAGAACGTAGGCTAGCTTCATTGCCAAACGGTACTGCGTAAGTCATAAATACGTGATAGTTTAAAAGGTTTCCAATATCAGGCTTCACATAATTGCTTTCCATTGTTACTTGCAAGTTGTAAACACATTTCAATAATGACTAACTAAACCATTTGTGGGAAAAAGTACACGAAGTCACCAGTAACGTCAGTTCAAACTCATGGTAGGAGAAAGAAGGGAACAGGGCAGGGAAGGGGAAGAAGGGGGGACGAACAATCATGTGAGGATGCTATCAGGCATTTCAGAAGCGATACCGTTGGGGTCTAGAGAACCGAAGCGCTGTTGTCGGTTCGCGTCGTGCAAGCCAATCAAAAGAAAGTGGCCGGAGATCCGCGCATGCGCACTGCAGCGTGCACAGCGTCACGAACATAAAGCGGCTAGCAGATGACACAGGCGCGCTATTCTTCCAAGTACTGAAAAGATAGTGTATTTGACTGTGTTCTGCACAGAGTCGTAAATGCTGTATTATGTCATCTTATTCTCATTCACACTGACATCGTGTTGTGGATTGTACGTTGCGGAAAATGAGTTAGGAATAGTGTGTAGCACCACATTGTAGTAATACATCTATAAAAACAACTAAAAAATTGATTCTGAGAGTTTCAACGAATATGAAGATAACAGAATGTGGTTATAACTCGCTCCAAGAGATCCAAATGATCAAGTTGCCCACTTCCCTATATGATACGTCAACGATTTGGGTATTAAAAACAAAATTGAAAAAACGCATTTTCGAGAGCTCCTGCAGTTCGTCGAAGTTTATAACATGCATCTCATAAATGAAAATGTTTCGTATATGGTGCTACAGTCTAAAAATATTACGGTGGAGACCTTTCATCTCTATCTACTGTTGTTGAGGATTCGATTGCAGATAAAGAGTTGTGACAAGCAAGATTATGAAGATGATTGCTGCTAGTTACATTCCTAGTATTTTTAGTTGTCCTCTTAGATTGCTGTCTAATCGCATACTCGGAAATCGCTACATATTCGGAAAAAAATGTTGAATTATTTCTGACGAGAAAAAATATAATGGTCACTGTCGGTTATTTCACTCACAGCAATTTCATATTTCGATTTTTAAACGCACAGAAATGACGAAATCATTACTGAAGAAGTGCGTTCTTACATGTAAGTAGTAACAAATATTAGAATGAAATTTTCACTCAACAGTGGAGTGTGCGCTGATATGAAACTTCCTGGCAGATTAAAACCGTGTGCCGGACCGAGACTCGAACTTGGGATCTATGCCTTTCGCGGGCAAGTGCTCTACAAACTGAGCTACCCAAGCACGACTCACGCCCCGTCCTCACAGCTTTACTTCTGCCAGTACCTGGTCTAGTTCTGCAAGGTTCGCAGGAGAGCTTCTGTAAAGTTTGGAAGGTAGGAGACGAGGTACTGGAAGAAGGAAGCTGTGAGGACGGGGCGTGAGTCATGCTTGGGTAGCTCAGTTGGTAGAGCACTTGCCCGTGAAAGGCATAGGTGCCGAGTTCGAGTCTCGGTCTGGCACACAGTTTTAATCTGCCAGGAAGTTTCAATAACAAATATTGCAGAAAAATCTTCACTTACACGAATAACATTGTCTTAGAACGTGTTGCATATATGAAGAGGAAAAAAAAAAAAAATTATACCCATCCGTGCTCAAACCCGTATCTTTTCGTAGCGCATTCCAGCGCGCTTACCATTTGGCCACGTCAAACAACGCTAATGCATAGCTCAATTCTTATACTATAGCGGAGAGGAACGTAGGCTGACTTCGTTGCCAAACGGTGCTGCGTAAGTTACAAATGCGTGATAGTTTGGAAGGTTTCCAATATCAGGCTTCACATAATTGCTTTCCATTGTTACTTGAAATTGTAAACACGTTTCGATAATTACTAACTAAACCATTTGTGGGAAAAAGTACACAAAGTCACTAGTAACGTCAGTTCACACTTACGTAATATAAGTAAGCAGAGCCGATGTCTTGATATTTAATGATCTTTAAACTTTTATTTGCATAAAAAATAACACGTATTTTGAGAGAATATTCTTCAGTAACACAATCACTAAATCCAAAGCTAAAACCGCTAAATATGTTTAAAATATATTACAGGTGTACATAAACCGCAGCTCACCGATCGACATAGCCACACCGAAATCCAAAACCTATTGTTACAATGGTCGTAAAATCGGTGGGAAGACCGTTCGGTAACAGGTTTCAGAAGCTTACTGAATAGGATATTTCTATAAAGAACCGAAAATGACGTCAGTACCGAGACTAATCTACTACACCGATCGGTATGAACGATACAGAATTGGGTCTCAGGTCACAGCCGTATTCAACCGATGGTGGCCCTCTGCCATAGCCCACAATTGTGGTTCATCCCTGAATACAATGCGACACCATTCATCACCAGTCCACGCTTCCCAGTCATGTCACCACTCCAAACGCAGTGCTTTGTGTTGTGGCGTTAACGGCAGCCTACGTACGAGTATGGGACCGTAATTCCCTAGTCCAGCTGCTTTTATACTCCGACCAGTCGTTTAGGATTAAACAAAACATTATAGGGGGTCCATTACCTGTTATCGGATGGCAGGCACAGATATAAAGCGTTTACGACGTGCTTGGTGCACAATACAGCGATTCACCCTTGTAGTTGTCAGATGTAGTGACTGGAACCTTGAGTATAAGTACGCCTGCCATCATATTTTCATGCAGTCCAACATCGTGGCACTGTGACATCCATATGCCCTACAAATTTGCATCTTTGACCAGCCAACCAAATCGAGACCCACAATGAGGTCTGTGCATACTCGCTTATCGATCGATCTTACCGATAACGTATCTAGCTGCATGCTTCTGAATTAATTCGATGTCTTCCTTGAATCCAACCTCGCGGGGATCCCAAACACTCGAGCAGTGCTCAAGGATGGGTCGCCCCTGTGTTCTGTTACGCAGTCTCATTTGTAGATGAAATATCCTGCCCTAGAATTCTCCCAATAACTCGAAGTCGGTCAATCGCCTTCAATTGAAACGTCCTTATGTGCTCGTTCCATTTCATGTCGCTTGCAACATTATGCCTAGATATTTTATAGACGTGACAGAGTATAGACGTGGATATTTTGGATAATCTGTATTCTCGCCAAAATGGATTGATTTTATAAATCTTGTCTTACTCATCCTCCTTCAAGTATTGTGGTTATATTCCTCGTGCTAGCAATAGTCACCTAGACTTCTTAAAACTCCTTTAGCTTGTCTGTGAACAGTTTTTACAACTTAAGAGATGCTATATACACTCCTGGAAATTGAAATAAGAACACCGTGAATTCATTGTCCCAGGAAGGGGAAACTTTATTGACACATTCCTGGGGTCAGATACATCACATGATCACACTGACAGAACCACAGGCACATAGACACAGGCAACAGAGCATGCACAATGTCGGCACTAGTACAGTGTATATCCACCTTTCGCAGCAATGCAGGTCTCCCATGGAGACGATCGTAGAGATGCTGGATGTAGTCCTGTGGAACGGCTTGCCATGCCATTTCCACCTGGCGCCTCAGTTGGACCAGCGTTCGTGCCGGACGTGCAGACCGCGTGAGACGACGCTTCATCCAGTCCCAAACATGCTCAATGGGGGACAGATCCGGAGATCTTGCTGGCCAGGGTAGTTGACTTACACCTTCTAGAGCACGTTGGGTGGCACGGGATACATGCGGACGTGCATTGTCCTGTTGGAACAGCAAGTTCCCTTGCCGGTCTAGGAATGGTAGAACGATGGGTTCGATGACGGTTTGGATGTACCGTGCACTATTCAGTGTCCCCTCGACGATCACCAGTGGTGTACTGCCAGTGTAGGAGATCGCTCCCCACACCATGATGCCGGGTGTTGGCCCTGTGTGCCTCGGTCGTATGCAGTCCTGATTGTGGCGCTCACCTGCACGGCGCCAAACACGCATACGACCATCATTGGCACCAAGGCAGAAGCGGCTCTCATCGCTGAAGACGACACGTCTCCATTCGTCCCTCCATTCACGCCTGTCGCGACACCACTGGAGGCGGGCTGCACGATGTTGGGGCGTGAGCGGAAGACGGCCTAACGGTGTGCGGGACCGTAGCCCAGCTTCATGGAGACGGTTGCGAATGGTCCTCGCCGATACCCCAGGAGCAACAGTGTCCCTAATTTGCTGGGAAGTGGCGGTGCGGTCCCCTACGGCACTGCGTAGGATCCTACGGTCTTGGCGTGCATCCGTGCGTCGCTGCGGTCCGGTCCCAGGTCGACGGGCACGTGCACCTTCCGCCGACCACTGGCGACAACATCGATGTACTGTGGAGACCTCACGCCGCACGTGTTGAGCAATTCGGCGGTACGTCCACCCGGCCTCCCGCATGCCCACTATACGCCCTCGCTCAAAGTCCGTCAACTGCACATACGGTTCACGTCCACGCTGTCGCGGCATGCTACCAGTGTTAAAGACGGCGATGGAGCTCCGTATGCCACGGCAAACTGGCTGACACTGACGGCGGCGGTGCACAAATGCTGCGCAGCTAGCGCCATTCGACGGCCAACACCGCGGTTCCTGGTGTGTCCGCTGTGCCGTGCGTGTGATCATTGCTTGTACAGCCCTCTCGCAGTGTCCGGAGCAAGTATGGTGGGTCTGACACACCGGTGTCAATGTGTTCTTTTTTCCATTTCCAGGAGTGTAGTTATTTTAGCGAGGAATGTGTCTGAGTTCCGGGAAAGAGGCTGAAGAGACTGGCGCGATCATTCATTTGGTTTGTAAGGGTCACTGAGGGAGCAATGTCTTTGAGGTTCGGACGACGGAAGTTACTTGGTGAGCATATTAACCCGTTAAGTGGGTAGTTTGCGTACGTGAGGCTCTTCCGTAGTGGGTAATATGCAACAGCACGCCCATGCGCGGTAGTGCTGTGTACTGTTCTCACGCATAAAAGTTTTCCTTCATGGTTCCGCTGTTGAATTTAAACTGGTATTGTGTGGAAATGAATAAAATGTATTGCAGAAGTTGTCAAAACTGTATTTTCACTATATTACAAGTAGTTTTCAGTGTGAAACGTTTTAAAACAAGGTGCTGAACACAAGGAAACTTCGCATTCTGCACATCACTATGAAGTTTCTTTGCGAAGGCCTTTTCTCTTGCACACCACATACCTCCTTGTTGGTCTTTTCTTCGCTGTGGCCGGCAGAAGGTCCGGAAAATTCCTAGCTGTAAGGTGTGTTGCTTTCAGTGTACAAGGTGGACATCCTACTGATGTCCCTTGTTGTGGTGGAGAAATGGCCAACTGTTCGCGAAGACTAATCATGAAGCTCATTCTACTTTGTTCGTCACCATGCTACTTGTAAAGAACGTAAGCATTGAAGCATGCAATTTCCAACAAGTGGCCGAAAAGCTTCTGATAATATTTTGTCAGCCTGCTCCTGGCCATCTGGTAGTTTTGTAACTGAGAATCGCACCTATCCAAGCCCCCCCATATTCTTGTTGTAGTCAATGCAACATGTGACTTTTGAATGATTCCCTTCTTTGAGTTTACATTTAAGAATGTATCGTCATTGAAGGTGCTGACCATAACGTCTCTTTTGTCCTTCCATTTCATTACCATTTGCTTGCCTCTGTACCCTGTTATGTACTCTCCTTTCTTCACTTTTTGCTTTTTTACAAAGTCAGGGAACCCCTTCGTGTCTTGCCGCATTGTGCCAACAACGTTGTTGTTATTGAGGGTTAGTTTGTCCACAAAATCTGGGCTGGTATACCAGTTGTCAAGATAAGTTGTTTCCTGAGTAGATCGTGTGCAAGCTCCAAAACACAGCGGGTTTTTCGTCTGGATAGTGGCTACCATAATTAGTGTCATTTCCAGTATAAACAATAAAGTCCCATACATACCGGGAGCTGCTTTCACAGAGTTTGTGCAATTTGATACCAAATCTGCTACGCTTTGATGGAATATATTGCCTCCATCCAAGCGGTCCTTTCCAGAGCAACAACGATTCGTCAACGGTGATGTTTCTTTCTGGCACGTATACTGATCTGAATTTACGCCGCAGATGCTCCATAATGGGCTGAATTTTGAACAGTTTTCTGCTGATAGTGCCTAGTGGATCATATGTGTCAGCAAAATGGAGGAATTCCAATAAAAGATGAAACCGCTTTTCACTCATCAGTTTGTTGAAGAAAGGTGTGTCAACTGATCACCTCTTTGAAAAGTACATCTTGTGGTCTGGTTTGTGGAGAATTCCTTGAAGCATAAGCGTTCCAATAAGTGTTTCTACCTTGTCACGTGTACACGTGTAGTATCCTGCCAACTGTGAACCCTGGAGCATGCTGCTAAATTTGGATGAGAAGCTAGGAACTGTTCTGCATATATGTTCGTCTGTTCAGCTATTATTGTGCACTGAGCATCATCCACAAACCACATAAAACAACTCATCACACCATATGGTTTTAGAGACAAAACTGTAGCACTACTACCACTGAACAAATATTGATTACAAACTGAACTAGCTCGCACAAATGCACTAGGTACTGTCTACTGCAGTACCGGTAGTGTCTCATCGTCAGATGTTTCTGAATCGAAGTCACTTTCACTAGCCTCAACATCCGAATCCTGAAAACTTTCAGAACTGTCACTGAAATTATCGTCAATTTCTAAAAGCAGCTGCTCAGTCTCCGAATCTGATAAACGACTACTTTTCGCCATAGCAAAAGATCACTCACTAACGCGGGGGTAAACACAGATGAAAGAGGCGCGCTTTTGCGGCTGCTTCACTGGACACATACTGTCGACCCGCGCTCGAGTGGACAATGTTATAACTAGCCTAGAACACGCTGTGCTGGCTGACGAGAGCTGCCATCTAGTGGACCAACTAATACCACAGCGTCAACGGCAGGCTGATAACTCGTCATTCCCACTAGCTACTTGTCGCAGAACGAAGTGGACGGATATATCTGTCGAACCCGCTGTGAATTAGCAGAGTGGGGACGAATATATCCGTCATGCCCACTTAAAGGGTTAATACTTCCGCCTACAATTGGTTTTTATACTTCCGCATTTTCAACGAAGAGTTGATCCTACTTGTTCATGGACAGAGGCGACTTTGTTTGGTAATTGTAACGCCCTGAGAACATCCTATAGCTGTCAACTGCGTCTTTTTGACTTTAAAATATTTTTTGGAGGCGAGTTGGAGGGGGTGGGGTTGGAATTCGTCAGTGGTAACTTGAAGAAGAGCCATTACACAGAGAAGGACTTGTAGTATCAGCGCTACGTTGCCGGCTAAGTTGCTTGAAAATCATATTCGGGATGATCACCGTCTGCACCTTTAGACCCTGTATCTCCATCAGTACCGTTCTCAAAAACACTGTAGCGACGTTATGTGTGTCTCCAGTATCGTTAGCAATTTCCCTGTGTGTGACTAGCAATGCCGTCATGAGTATAGAAGAACCTGTTTACAAAATATCTTTTGTACCCCAAT
This sequence comes from Schistocerca nitens, assembly GCF_023898315.1. Lineage (NCBI taxonomy): Eukaryota > Metazoa > Arthropoda > Insecta > Orthoptera > Acrididae > Schistocerca > Schistocerca nitens. Next base: position 386,405,823 of record NC_064616.1, read on the forward strand.
AAAATGACAACGTTATGAAAAAGTACTCCAGACAGTTTACAGTTTACCTTTCGAATGTTAAGAAAAAAATGCTGCAAATGTACTTAGTAAAGAAATTATTCAGTCTATATCTCTCTACATGGAATTTAAGACGATGGTACATTCAGGAATGAGTAAGTGCTGTTGAACAGAAACAACTTCTTTATTTGGCGGGTGAGCTGTCTGCAAGCCTCGGAAAATTCTTTGCCATAAATCATGTGTATATACTGCACGGACTCTCGAGCTTGGCAAAGCCTTTCGGAAGCTTATGGCGCGCTTCCAAGCGCCTATGCCGCAGCCATTCATCTATGGTTTGTCAGCATTGCAGCCGCGCTCTTGCGTGGTATCTCAGAGAAGCACTGTAGTTTAAACCGTCGAGTGCCAATAGTTCCTTTCAGTGAAATCCGATATGCGCCGTATATATAGATGTTAATTTTTTTTTTTACTGTGCCCGATTTCATCAAATGAAACTTTTACAAACGTATGTTTACGTTCAGAAATTGGCTTACAGATCATAATTCTGTTAGTAATCAGCGGTATATTGATTGTGATTCATATCATATTAGCTTTGAACTTTCTGCCACCTTCGTGGTTGGAACACTAATCTGTCAGCGATCCATTTATTTCAAGTACAAACTGAATTATTTCCGCTATGGAGGCAACTGTAGGGAAAAAGTACCAAGCTTTCGTTCATAACAGAAATTATAACGAAAATTTTGGCAGATCTTGAAAAGACAAAAATAAATAATTTGGGGCTATTTTTATCTAGGAAATAGCTTCCAGGTAAATTCATTCGTACCAGCCCCTTGTTAATTTTTTTCAATTTACTCGTGATTGCTCTTACTTTGTCTACGAGAAGAAAATGTTCCCTCTAGTGACATTCAGTTCATTTTATTTTGTTTTTTCTGGACAGTGCAACTCATGGCAGGAAGCTAATTTCCACAAGCAAGCCCGATCTCTATGACTGCTCATTAATGCAGAGTGAACAACTTTGGAGTATATTTTACGAAGAAAAGGAAACAAAATATTACTCTTGTCTGGGTTATGTCGATGGTTTTTAGTAGGCCGCTTAGTTTCTAATGACGTGGAAAGTTCCAAAAATTGACTATGGTCACTCGTATTTACAGATGAGACCGTGCTCATCAGCTGGCAAGTTGTGATATTTGCTACAATACACAAATGAAAAGCTCAGAAGGGACAGAAATTAAAAGACGCGAACGGTATGTTTGACACTTCGTAGAGTGCAGTAAGGAGAGATATATAGCTCCAATTCAATTGACCAACGCAGGTCAGTTAATATCTGCTGAACTTCTCAGTAATCATTCTTTCACAACGTTTCAAGAACTAGATCAAAAACATGTGTTTCACAACTTGATCAGTGTTTGCATGACATGCAGATGGCGAGGATTATCTTGTATTGTGCATTTCTGACCATTCATGAATGCTCTATGCGACAACGAAAAGGCTACATTTCTGGGAAAACAAGGAGGGGTAGTCACGTGGACGTCTCATTATACGAATTTAATTATAGAGTAATTTATTCAGTTTTTCTCATTCTTTCAAGTGTCGATAAAGATTTATAGAAACTGAACATTCACGTCTTTGTGGTTTTCACAAACAAATAAAGAAATTACAGTTATATTTTGACCTATGGTCACAATATCCCACGTTTATTCATATATATTTTGTGAAGTGGTGTCCAATAGGAAAAGTTCATTTTGGTATCAGTAAAGGTGATTTTTCTAAGTTGCTATTTGATACAGTTTCTGACTACAACACTGGCAGTAAATTTTGTTTTTCGAAATTATTTTTGCACAGGGTGTAACTAAATTCGCTTTACAGGCTTTGAGAACAGGTTCCTTACACCAAAACAAAAGAAAGAAAATACTAAACATGGGCTCTAAAATGTGTGCCTTAAGATCTATAAACACTTGCTCAATAGAAGTGAATAGTGCAGTAGTACTTTGTGGGGTGAATGTTGGTGGTGTAGCCGGCCGCGGTGGTCTCGCGGTTCTAGGCGCGCAGTCCGGAACCGTGCGACTGCTACGGTCGCAGGTTCGAATCCTGCCTCGGGCATGGATGTGTGTGATGTCCTTAGGTTAGTTAGGTTTAAGTAGTTCTAAGTTCTAGGGGACTAATGACCACAGCAGTTGAGTCCCATAGTGCTCAGAGCCATTTGAACCATTTTTTTGTTGGTGGTGTCGTGCCAGCGGGCCCAGTGGAAACACTGCTGACAGTAAGAAATGCTTTATTCAATTTCGGTACATGCTTTGTCATGGCTCAACGAGGCAAGACACGCATCACCCTGACTGGTGCTGACGTAGGTAGCCTGGGCTACTGACGGCAGGCCCGTGGACTGCTGGTGGCCTCTGTAGGCGACGGCAGTGACGTCAGCGGCGCACTGCTTTTCCTTCGGCGTCGGCGCTTCAGCCTTGCACTCGTTCACCACTGCAGCGTGTGGAGATTTCGGTGTGCAGAATTCGACCCAGTGCCCTCTTGCAGTAATCGGTCGGTGGCTCGCCTTGAGGCACTATGCCCTTTGGGGAACTAAGTTCTGACATTAGCAGCCGCAGATGGCAGGTTGGCAGTGCTGTGATACTAAGTCCGGTGAAGAAGTTAGTGCTGGCGGCGACAGGTGCAGCCCTGTGTCGAATATATACAGGGTGTTACAAAAAGGTACGGCCAAACTTTCAGGAAACATTCCTCACACACAAGGAAAGAAAATATGTTATGTGGACATGTGTCCGGAAACGCTTACTTTCCATGTTAGAGCTCATTTTGTTACTTCCCTTCAAATCACGTTAATCATGGAATGGAAACACACAGCAACAGAACGTACCAGCGTGACTTCAAACACTTTGTTACAGGAAATGTTCAAAATGTCTTCCGTTAGCAAGGATACATGCATCCACCCTACGTCGCATGGAATCCCTGATGCGCTGATGCAGCCCTGGAGAATGGCGTATTGTATCACAGTCGTCCACAATACGAGCACGAAGAGTCTCTACATTTGGTACCGGGGTTGCGTAGACAAGAGCTTTCAAATGCCCCCATAAATAAAAGGCAAGATGGTTGAGGTCAGGAGAGCGTGGAGGCCATGGACTTGTTCCGCCTCTACCAATCCATCGGTCACCGAATCTGTTGTTGAGAAGCGTACGAACACTTCGACTGAAATGTGCAGGAGCTCCATCGTGCATGAACCACATGTTGTGTCGTACTTGTAAAGGCACATGTTCTAGCAGCACAGGTAGAGTATCCCGTATGAAATCATGATAACGTGCTCCATTGAGCGTAGGTGGAAGAACATGGGGCCCAATCAAGACATCACCAACAATGCCTGCCCAAACGTTCACAGAAAACCTGTGTTGATGGCGTGATTGCACAATTGCGTGCAGATTCTCGTCAGCCTACACATGTTGATTGTGAAAATTTACAATTTGATCACGTTGGAATGAAGTCTCATCCGTAAAGAGAACATTTGCACTGAAATGAGGATTGACACATTGTTGGATGAACCATTCGCAGAAGTGTACCCGTGGAGGCCATTCAGCTGCTGATAGTGCCTGCACACGCTGTACATGGTACGGAAACAACTGGTTCTCCCGTAGCACTCTCCATACAGTGACGTGGTCAACGTTACCTTGTACAGCAGCAACTTCTCTGACGCTGACATTAGGGTTATCGTCAACTGCACGAAGAATTGCCTCGTCCATTGCAGGTGTCCTCGTCGTTCTAGGTCTTCCCCAGTCGCGAGTCATAGGCTGGAATGTTCCATGCTCCATAAGACGCCGATTAATTGCTTCGAACGTCTTCCTGTCGGGACACCTTCGTTCTGGAAATCTGTCTCGATACAAACGTACCGTGCCACGGCTATTGCCTCGTGCTAATCCATACTTCAAATGGGCATCTGCCAACTCCGCATTTGTAAACATTGCACTGACTGCAAATCCACGTTCGTGATGTACACTAACCTGTTGATGCTACGTACTGATGTGCTTGATGCTAGTACTGTAGAGCAATGAGTCGCATGTCAACACAAGCACCGAAGTCAACATTACCTTCCTTCAATTGGGCCAAATGGCGGTGAATCGAGGAAGTACAGTACATACTGACGAAACTAAAATGAGTTCTAACATGGAAATTAAGCGTTTACGGACACATGCCCACATAACATCTTTTCTTTATTTGTGCGTGAGGAATGTATCCTGAAAGTTTGGCCGTACCTTTTTGTAACACCCTGTATACTGGCCATTAAAATTGCTACACCAAGAAGAAATGCAGATGATAAACGGGTATTCATTGGACAAATATATTATACTAGAAATGACATGTGATTACATTTTCACGCAATTTGGGTGCATAGATCCTGAGAAATCAGTACACAGAACAACCACCTCTGGCCGTAATAATGGCCTTGATACGCCTGGGCATTGAGTCAAACAGAGCTTGGATGGCGTGTACAGGTACAGCTGCCCATGCAGCTTCAACACAGTACCACAGTTCATCAAGAATAGTGACTGGCGTATTGTGACAAGCCAGTTGCTCGGCCACCATTGACCAGACGTTTTCAATTGGTGAGAGATCTGGAGAATGTGCTAGCCAGGGCAGCAGTCGAACATTTTCTGTATCCAGAAAGGCCCATACAGGACCTGCAACATGCGGTCGTGCATTATCCTGCTGAAATGTAGGATTTCACAGGCATCGAATGAAGGGTAGAGCCGCGGGTCGTAACACATCTGAAATGTAACGTCCACTATTCAAAGTGCCGTCAATGCGAACAAGAGGTGAGCGAGACGTGTAACCAATGGCACCCCATACCATCACGCCGGGTGATACGCCAGTATGGCGATGACGAATACACGCTTCCAATGTGCGTTAACCACGATGTCGCCAAACACGGATGCGACAATAATGATGCTGTAAACATAACCTGGATTCATCCGAAAAAATGACGTTTTGCCATTCGTGCACCCAGGTTCGTCGTTGAGTACACCATCGCAGGCGCTCCTGTCTGTGATGCAGCGTCAAGGGTAACCGCAGCCATGGTCTCCCAGCTGATAGTCCATGCTGCTGCAAACGTCGTGGACCTGTTCGTGCAAATGGTTGTTGTCTTGCAAACGTCCCCATCTGTTGACTCAGGGATCGAGACGTGGCTGCACGATCCATTACAGCCATGCGGATAAGATGCCTGTCATCTCGACTGCTAGTGATACGAAGCCGTTGGGATCCAGCCCGGCGTTCCGTATTACCCTCCTCAATCCACCGATTTCATATTCTGCTAACAGTCTTTGGATCTCGACCAACGTGAGCAGCAGTGTCGCGATACGATACACCGCAATCTCGATAGGCTACAATCCGACATTTATCAAAGTCGGAAACGTGCTGGTACGCATTTCTCCCCCTTACACGAAGCATCACAACAACGTTTCACCAGGCAACGCCGGTCAACTGCTGTTTGTCTATGAGAAATCGGTTGGAAACTTTCCTCATGTCAGCACGTTGTAGGTGTCGCCACCGGAGCCAACTTTGTGTGAATGCTCTGGAAAGCTAATCATTTGCATATCACAGCATCTTCTTCCTGTCGGTTAAATTTTGTGTCTGTAGCACGTCATCTTCGTGGTGTAGCAATTTTAATAGCCAGTAGTGTATATATACAGTGTGAACATTAAAATAGTGCTGATAAATGACAGTTCCTCTGACCTCATGCCATGCGTTCCTTGTGTGCTGCATACTGTGTGATTGATGCAGCGTACAATAAGCAGGAGAATGGTCAGGTATTCATGTCGGGCACAAGCCGATATGGTGTTTGTGTATGGTTAAACAGTTGGAAACAGTCGAGAGGTCGTATGGATACACCAAAACAAGTACCCTCACAGACACTAACTACATCACACAACATTTCGAGTGTTTTATGGGTGTTTGTGTGATCATGGGTCCTTTCAGACAGACGAACGTGCAGGGAGGTGACAGACTGCGCGTACACCAGATTTGGAGAACTGGGTTATATTGAGATGAACACTAGTACAATCTCCAGGTAAGTGGCCCACCAGCATGGTGTAAGCCAAAGTACGATTACGTGTATCCCGCGTGACAATCGCTACTATCCCTATCCCCTGCAATCCCATGGAGCCCACTTTGAACGTCTGCTGTGACGTGGATACGATCCTGCTCTATACTGTGTTCTAGGACTATTTGTTGTCGCTGCACGCACACCGCCCATTTCCTGATGCATGTTCATAGCACCCTTTACCCTTCATTTTCAGTTAGAAATCCATCGCTGCAGTTTGCAGTTTTATTACTGTTCATCCTGTATACATTTCTCTTCCAATCACAACCCAGTAATTTATCGGATATTAAAGCGAAACAGCCAATCTGTATGTACCACAGAGCTGGTGATGGGGCGAAGCTGCATGTGTTAGTCCACAACATAGCTGCTACTGAATGGGAACTGAGTTGGTGGAAGCCCAGCCTATAATGACTTTGCAGGCACCACTCTCTAGTGAGATTCGGACCTAAAGAAATAGAGCCATTCCCAACTTACGTGGAGGGGCAGGGGTTAAAGCCTACTTGCTGCAACATAGGGAACTGATCATGTCCTTTGCCGACAGAAGTTTCATGTTCTGGTTCAGTCCCAGCCATAGGAAATACGATCCTTACTGTGTTCCTGTGTCTCGACATATATGAAATAAGAACTGTTTAAATCTTGGAAAGTTTTTAAAAGCTGCCAGCTTTTAGAATAAACTGATAACTTCTCACAAAATGACCAGAGCCAAAATAATTTGTCCAGATATCATTTCCTCGGTGCTTTAGGAATAATTATAATAATGTTTTCCTTTCTCTAAGAAGTTTTACAAACGTCTTAAACTGCAATTGAAAATTAAAAGAACTCTAAAAAAACTGATATCAAAAAATTAAGTACATCGGTAGGTTTTCCATTATCAAAGGATCTTTAACTAAATCAGATTGCTTGATTGTTTTATTATTAGTATTCTCTTTCTTTGTTTGATATTTAGGGCAGCCACAGATATGCATGTCCTGACATGTGGAGTTACATACACAACTGTCTTTGATTGAGCCAGGATGAAAAATGTATATGATTTCCCAATAAGGCACAAACACACCAGCAAAGATTATTGTACCATAGGGTGAATTCCGTCTCAAAGACGTTAGTGCACCCCAATGACCAACGATGGGTTTGCTATACAGCATGGTAGAAAGGAAACCTATCGAGCATAGTATTATTACATACACACTGTAAATGTGTGTGAGATGAAGAAGGGAACGATAAACGGATTAAATTCCGTTGAAGGGGATTGATAGTTCAAATGGTTCAAATGGCTCTGAGCACTGTGGGACTTAACATCTGAGGTCATCAGTCCCCTAGAAATTAGAACTACTAAAACCTAACTAACCCAAGGACATCACACATATCCATGCCCGAGGCGGTCGCGCGGTTCCAGACTGAAGCGCCTAGAACCGCTTGGCCACAGTGGCCGGCGATTGATAGTTACCGCTAGAAGTAATATATCAGATTCTGTGGGAAAATATCCCGAGTACCTTCTTTTGGTGATACGTTTGATGAACTGGCTTGTTACTGAAGAAGCAGTATCCCCCTTATAGCAAAATCTACTTGAATATTTCGACCACGATGAGACGATACATTATTTCCACAAAATTATTTTTTATAAAATAGTGAACGCTAATGGATAAACAGCATTTTCCTCCTGTTAAAAATAAACTGACCAAAACTCTAGTTAAAAAGAAAGTGTTTGTCAGAATAATGCAGGATTTCATTGGTGACCACTTTTTCTGTTGATGGTACACATGTGTTGACACATCAGAGAATCTTCGCTAACATCTAGAAACCGTATACCTATCATCAGTCTATTACACGCACTGAGACAGTGTGCCAAAGACTGCAGCAAAAGTAAGTGGCTCGTCACGATGTGTATACCTACAATACCTGATTGTAGCGAATATGCATGCAGTGTATAGTGTATTGTGGGTAGCCACAGACAGACTGAACTGATGGCACCCTTAAGTGAAGGCACCCCTCAGTGATGTGAACTACATCAGAGAGCACAATGTATGCGATGAGGGGTGCAATACAAGTGAGTAAGTGCATGTTTACTGTCTAACCAGAGATCCATAAGAATTCTTTTAGAACGGAAGATGATCAAGGTGGGGTTCATGGCATATAGAAAACGTATGTTTAAAGAATGTATAGATGTAAGAAGTACATGAGTAGGATGTATAGAAATAAGAACACTGACAAAACAAATGTGTAAAATATATGTATTTATGCATAATATATATTTACATAAATGCCTGACATAAACACAGAGATCTTTTTATAACATTGTTGTCATGTTTCTTATTTAAAAACAATAATCTGTACAGTGAACAGAGAGAAAATAAAGATATAAACAATTTTTTTTCCTCATGAATACACAGGTTTTTATCACATTATGTAATCTTTACAATACATAAAACAAAAGTGGAATAAATATCCAGACACATGGATAACGAAAGGAAAAAAGCTTTTGTTTATACATTTTTCCCTGTTCATTGTACAGATAGTTGTTTTTTAAATAAGTAAAATATCAAAAAAGCTATAAAAGAACCTCCGTGTTTATTGCAATCATTGTTGTACATAAAGATTACGCATATATATATTCCACTCATGTACTTTTCACATCTATACATTCTGTAAACGTTTGTTTTATATAACCATGAATCTTTTAGCAAAGGAAGCTGTGATCCGTTCCTATTTCGTTTTGTTATTTGCTTTTTTCAAATGTTCAAATATCAGATATGTGTGAATTCCTGAAGGACCAACCTACTGAGGTCATCGGTCCCTAGACTTACACACTACTTAAACTAACTTATGCTAAGAATCACAGACACACACCGATGCCCGAGGGAGGACTGGAACCTCCGGCGGGAGGGGCCGCACAATCCGTGACATGGCAACTCAAAACGCGCGGCCACTCCACACGGCTTTGCCTCTTTAAATGATATATGTATATTTTTTTTGCTTTCTTAATTATCATTAGTGTTAGTGAGAGCTATACCATAAGAAAAGTTGTCATTCTGTAATTCCAAGTATAATAGCAGACCCAACTTTGCTAAATTACATTAGTCAGAATAATTTCCTAATTAATTTGAGCCATTTCAAAGTAACTAGTTTTGCTAAAGCTCAGTTCAGTTAATTAACAGTAATTATTTCCTATTCTAGCCACATTGTTGACATGTAAACAGTATCGATAAAGTTAGGAAAATAACGCATATAAATTTCTTGAAGTATTCATGTAGCTAATTTCCAAAACATGGTACGAATTTCAGCACATAATTAGTTTACAGTAATAAACATTATTATCTATTGTATTAATTATTTAGCTATTTTTGCAGTTTTCGTCATGAAGATGGCTTATTTCAGTCGAAAATTTTATTGTAACATAAATTTCAGACCAAAAAAAAAACTTTTCTGCACTATTCAATTAATTTGAGATGTAAAATTCTAATTGTAAACTATCGAAATTACGTATTTAACATTGTGAAACTTTAGTAGCCGTTTTGGAAAAGCTATACAAGCACTGGGCCTGAAACCATTTTAAGTCAGTCCTGAGATTTCGAGTGTGGAACCTGTGTCAGTCAAAACAGCCATAACGTACTTGTCCAATAATGTGTTTAACTTAATATGAAACTGGACAGTGAATTAGACTGTTAATTACATATGTGGATTATCTTGAATATGAAAGGTAGTCAGTGTATAGATTCCAAGTGTGGAACCCATATCAGTCTCCACAGTAACAATATAATGGCGCAATGATGTGTTGTCATGAATAAGAACATAGACAGTGAAGAAGGACAGTTAACAATAATCCCAGGTAAACTTTATTATAAAAGTGCCACACATATAGTTCATCTGAGTGAGACTTGTTGGTTGGGTCATATAATTAGAAGGTGCAGAATATGCGTACCTGGTAATTGACTTAATTACGTAATTAAGACACGAACTGGCCGTAATTGATTCTATGAAGGTCGGTGGGTCTACCGTTTATGGAAGTAAAACCTGTGAAACCAAATTTTTTTGTGTCGCCCACGTTATTGCATGTAGACAGTGCTGTTCCCACCCACATTTATGGCCAATTTTTCATCGTGATGGCTGCCACCAAGGAACTACAAGCTGATATATGACCTGGTATCTCACAATCTACCATTATCATATTCCTTTTTAAAGAAGTTCCAACAGTTTCAGGCATAGACAGTACATGCGCACTTATGCACTTATTTATGCACCCTTCATCCCACACATTGTGCTCCCTCATGTAGTTAACAACATCATTGAGGAGTCCATTCACTTGTGGTTGCCACTGATTCAGTCTGTCTACGGCTACCCAAGATGCACTTACAGTCCATGCATGTTCACATAACCCGTGTGTGGACGGTATACACACTGCACAGAGCTACCTACTTTTGCCACTATCTTGGGCACACTATCGTCATATATCTTGTAGACTGATGTCGTATTGTTCATGGTGTCAATAGGTGCTGGGAATGGGTCACCGCCTATTGTCATCAGCCCTTCAATGTACTCCAGCTTGTCGGCCAGGTGCTCTGACTGCCTGTGATAAAACCATCTTTGCATTTCTGATAGTGTTATCGATTTCCAGCACCACTTCACAATTCCTGTATGGTGTTAAACACACCACTACATGTTTCCCCCCTCCCACCCTCCCCCATAGGGTTTACCTTACAGGCGCTTGCAAACAACAGAAATGACGCCTTTCTGACATGGTTTAACTTGATGAACTCACTGCCAGGTCTTTAATACAAATCCTCTTTCCCTGGTTATTACCGCTATCCCCTATTCCTACACATGTGACGTGAGCACGTGGAACTTCCTACGTGTGGAGTTCCCCTGTGACCTTAGTATGTGTCCTTGGAGGCATGTGGATGAGCCAGTGACTGCAGTCAGTGACCTTCGTATTGAATTCCTTTATTCCAGAACTCCCTCAAAGTCCCTGCTACTGTTATACTTCCGACATGTTAAGGCCAGCTGATGCGCCTTATCTTGTGACGTAATCATCCAGAAAAATAAACGAAAGACCACACGTTTCCCGTGCTGTCCTGACTTACCCACATAAAGAATAAGTTACAATTCTGCTCTGGTGTGAACATCCTCTGAATCTCTCACCCACTGGAAACGTTTAGCATCGTTTTCCAAGGGACTGGTATGCCATCACACTCTGGTCACTATGCTTAATGACATCTGGCATAGAATTAAAGCAAAATAGAGTGACTTACCCGTATTTGCCATCCAAGCTCAACTACACTCTGTGCCCAGCCAGGTTAGAGTGTTGTTGTTGCCAGATGTGGCAGCTCTGCATACTAAATTTCGTACCCCCTATACCCCAAGTCACCTACAATTTCAGTCATATGTTCTTCCTGCTGCATTGTTTATGCACAAAATGTAAAATACCTTTATTTGATATCCTTCCTTGTGTTGTTGTTTTAATGTTCAGCATTGTAGAAGCATCTGTGAGGACTCAAGGACTTTTGCACAACTGTGGTTGCATGAGAAGGGTTATGAATGACACCTGTCTATGGTACACCACGCTACAGGTGGCAAAATTGTGCAGTGCAGATGGTCCAACTGCTTTAACATATTAATTGCTACACTGTTGGACATCAGGTGCATTGTCACTTTGCTATCAGACCAATATTTTGGTCATTGTTCAGGCATCCACCATAAAACTGTACCTGTGGCTGTTCACGCTACGGCCGGCCAAGGTGGCCGAGCGGTTCTAGGCGCTACAGTCTGGAACCGCGCAACCGCTACGGTCGCAGGTTCGAATCCTGCCTTGGGCATGGATGTGTGTGATGTCCTTAGGTTAGTTAGGTTTAAGTAGTTCTAAGTTCTAGGGGTCTGATGACCTCAGAAGTTAAGTCTTATAGTGCTCAGAGCCATTTGAACCACTTTTTTGTTCACGCTACTGACTGACAGTGAGTATTGGAGATTTGCCTCGCACTGGTCACCTGCAAGCAACAAAGTATTCTGATGTGTGCTGCTAGAGCTGTACGACACATACAAAACAGTGGAACAGAGCTATGCGACGACATCCTGTCTATTTAACTTTACACATGTTTGGGTGAGCTATTCACCTGCTAGAATTCATAGGAGGTAAAATTAATTTGCGTGGCTGAGCAGTAGCTGGCAAGCCCAGGGTGCGGCATGGCTGGCCGAAAGCGAGTTGCCTAAGCCAATTAGCCCAGGTACAAAGGCGGTCAGCGTATTGCTCGAAATGGCTAAATACCGGAGCAGGGAACTGGGACGGCAATTGTTTGCATGGCCTGCGTGCAGTAGATGCACCAGAAATGGAAGAGTTTAAAACATTCTGAAGTATGGCTAGTGACAACTCTTAGAAATTCAACAGTAAATCACAGTTCCATAGTAACATAAATCTGAATATATCTTCAGTTTTAGAAAACTGAGGCATATCCCTGCCGCCGTTGGATAAGCAGCTGCCAGCAGCAAATCGTATACTCCTAGATCACTTATTTGTTACATAGTTTAATTCTTAATTTCTTTGCGTGTTTTTGGGTACTTGCATTGTTTAATTCATAAATTTCGGGCGTATTATAGTATTTGAGAGTTGTAGCGTCGCGTTTTAGTACCTGAATAGTGTAAATTCGCGTAGTCGTCTGTCTCCTGTTTTTGTTTTGAACGGCCAGTGTCGGTTGGTCACAGCCAGTGTGCACCCAGCCGCCGTTGGATAAGCGGCTGCCAGCAGCAAGTCGTATACTCTAAGCTGACTTATTTGTTACATAGTTTAATTCTTAATTTCTTTGCCTGTTTTTGGGTACTTGCATTGTTTAATTCATAAATTTTGGGCGCATTATAGTATTTAAGAGTTGTAGCATCGCGTTTTAGTACCTGAATAGTGTAAAACCGCGTAGTCTCCTTCCGCCGCTGAGCAGTGTGTTAGCAGTGCGCAAGTAGCAGCATTACTGCATTTACTAGGCAATCTTGTATTTTAATAACCGTTTAAATTTTTTGTCGAATTGTTTGCGCTCTCTGTAGATTAGTTCAAACGTTCTTTGCACAACAGTTTTTAGCATGGATAGGGACTGCTACTGCTGTGTCCGGATGCGGGCTGAGTTGGCATCCCTTCGCTCCCAGCTTCGGGCAGTGTTGGCTTCGGTCACAGAGTAACATATCTTTGTCTGTGCTTCGGTCACACACCTTGAGGCTGTTGCCAATGGGCACCACTGTGGGGGTCCGGATGGGGGTTTGTCGGGGACGGCCAGCTCGTCCCACGCATCCCCCGATCGGACTACGGCTGTGGCTGCCCACGATACTGCCCACATTGAGGCTGACCCCTCACCCGTGGTAGAGTGGAAGGTCGTCTCGAGGTGTGGCAGGGGGCGAAAGACATTCTGGAGGGCTGAACGGAAGGCCTCTCCAGTTTGTCTGACGAACCGGTTTCAGGCTCTGTCTCCGGCTGATACTGATCTTCGGCCGGACTTGGCTGCTTGTCCTGTTCCAGAGGTTGCCCCTCAATCTGCAAGATCCGGGCGGTCGCAGAGGATGGGCTCACTGGTAGTTGGGAGCTCCAACGTCAGGCGCGTAATGGGACCCCTTAGGGATATGGCAGCAAGAGAGGGGAAGAAAACCAATGTGCACTCTGTGTGCATACCGGGAGGAGTCATTCCAGATGTAGAAAGGGTCCTTCCGGATGCCATGAAGGATACAGGGTGCACCCGTCTGCAGGTGGTCGCTCACGTCGGCACCAGTGATGTGTGTCGCTATAGATCGAAGGAAATCCTCTCTGGCTTCCGGCGGCTGATTTGGTGAAGAGTGCCAGTCTCGCTAGCGGAATGAAAGCAGAGCTCACCATCTGCAGCATCGTCGACAGGACTGACTGCGGACCTTTGGTACAGAGCCGAGTGGAGGGTCTGAATCAGAGGCTGAGACGGTTCTGCGACCGTGTGGGCTGCAGATTCCTCGACTTGCGCCATAGGGTGGTGGGGTTTCGTGTTCCGCTGGATAGGTCAGGAGTCCACTACACGCAACAAGCGGCTACACGGGTAGCAGGGGTTGTGTGGCGTGGACTGCGCGGTTTTTTAGGTTAGATGGCCTCGGGCAAGTACAGAAAGGGCAACAGCCTCAAAGGGTGCTGGGCAAAGTCAGGACATGCGGGGACCAAGCAGCAATCGGTATTGTAATTGCAAACTGTCGAAGCTGCATTGATAAAGTACCGGAACTTCAAGCGCTGATAGAAAGCACCTAAGCAGAAGTCGTTATAGGTACGGAAGCTGGCTGAAGCCAGAGATAAATTCTGCCGAAATTTTCACAAAGGCACAGACAGTGTTTAGAATCGACAGATTGCATGCAACCGGTGGTGGCATGTTTGTCGCTGTTAGTAGTAGATTATCCTGTAGTGATGTAGATGTGGATAGTTCCTGTGAATTATTATGGGTGGAGGTTATACTCAACAACCGAGCTAGGTTAATAATTGGCTCCTTTTACCGACCTCCCGAGTCAGCAGCATTAGTGGCAGAACAACTGAGAGAAAATCTGGAATACATTTCACATAAATTTTCTCAGCATGTTATAGTCTTAGGTGGAGATTTCAATTTACCAGATATAGACTGGGACACTCAGATGTTTAGGACGGGTGGTAGGCACAGAGCATCGAGTGACATTGTACTGAGTGCATTATCCGAAAATTACCTCGAGCAATTAAACAGAGAACCGACTCGTGGAGATAACATCTTGGACCTACTGATAACAAACAGACCCGAACTTTTTGACTCTGTAAGCGCAGAACAAGGAATCAGTGATCACAAGGCCGTTGCAGCATTCCTGAATATGGAAGTAAAAAGGAATATAAAAGAAGGGAGGAAGGCTTATCTGTTTAGCAAGAGTAATAGAAGGCAGATTTCAGACTATCTAACAGATCAAAACGAAAATTTCTGTTCCGACACTGACAATGTTGAGTGTTTATGGAAAAAGTTCAAGGCATTCGTAAAATGCGTTTTAGACAGGTACGTGCCGAGTAAAACTGTGAGAGACGGGAAAAACCCACCGTGGTTCAACAACAAAGTTAGGAAACTACTGCGAAAGCAAAGAGAGCTTCACTGCAAGTTTAAACGCAGCCAAAACCTCTCAGACAAACAGAAGCTAAATGATGACAAAGTTAGCGCGTTGAGGGCTATGCGTGAGACGTTCAGTGAATTCGAAAGTAAAATTCTATGTACCGACTAGACAGAAAATCCTAGGAAGTTCTGGTCTTACGTTAAATCAGTAAGTGGCTCGAAACAGCATATCCAGACACTCCGGGATGATGATGGCATTGAAACAGAGGATGACACGTGTAAAGCTGAAATACTAAACACCTTTCTCCAAAGCTGTTTCACAGAGGAAGACCGCACTGCAGTTCCTTCTCTAAATCCTCACACAAACGAAAAAATAGCTGACATCGAAATAGGTGTCCAAGGAATAGAGGAGCAACTGTAATCACTCAACAGATGAAAGTCCACTGGACCTGACGGGATACCAATTCGATTCTACACAGAGTACGCGAAAGAACTTGCCCCCCTTCTAACAGCCGTGTACCGCAAGTCTCTAGAGGAACGGAAGGTTCCAAATGATTGGAAAAGAGCACAGGTAGTCCCAGTCTTCAAGAAGGGTCGTCGAGCAGATGCGCAAAACTATAGACCTATATCTCTGACGTCGATCTGTTGCAGAATTTTAGAACATGTTTTTGCTCGCGTACCATGTCGTTTCTGGAAACCCAGAATATACTCTGTAGGAATCAACATGGATTCCGGAAAAAACGATCGTGTGAGACCCAACTCGCTTTATTTGTTCATGAGACCCAGAAAATATTAGATACAGGCTCCCAGGTAGATGCTATTTTCCTTGACTTCCGGAAGACGTTCGATACAGTTCCGCACTGTCGCCTGATAAACAAAGTAAGAGCCTACGGAATATCAGACCAGCTGTGTGGCTGGATTGAAGAGTTTTTAGCAAACAGATTACAGCATGTTGTTCTCAAAGGAGAGACGTCTACAGACGTTAAAGTAACCTCTGGCGTGCCACAGGGGAGTGTTATGGGACCATTGCTTTTCACAATATATATAAATGACCTAGTAGATAGTGTCGGAAGTTCCATGCGGCTTTTCGCGGATGATGCTGTAGTACACAGAGAAGTTGCAGCATTAGAAAATTGTAGCGAAATGTAGGAAGATCTGCAGCGGATAGGCACCTGGTGCAGGGAGTGGCAAGAGAGGCGCTCTGCATCGCGGTGTAGCTTGCTGTCCAGGTTTCGAGAAATGACTGGCACGTAAAGTGCCCTCCACCTCACACCGTTGGGTGGCTTGCGGAGTATAAATGTAGATGTAGAAACAATATTTTCAGTATGTTAAAAACTACAAAGGTTAATATTTTACAGTGACTGAATATTTTCAGTGCAATTGCTAGACTTAACAAACTCCAAATGTTTTGTGCGATTTCGACAAACAAGACCTTAGATGATGGCATTGGTGCTGCAAACTAAATATCTGCCTGTGTTTTATTTATTGACTTGTTACATGTTTATATGAAAAAGTCTGTCAGAACACCGTATTCTTCACAATAACACAGTAACTAAATGAGGCATGAATACTTCACATTTTGACATACCTGTGTAGCTTATTTAAGGAATATGTTACTAGTTCTGCCATTAACTTTATTGAAATATGATTACAATCGATATTAGAATCAATGGTAATTTAAAAGTGGTCAGTCGCATGTGCTAGCTGACACGACCATTAATAAGGGTGCCAAAACACGTTTCTATCAAGCAGACGTAAGTAATTGTTCAAACAATATTTAACAACATTTTGTTGCCATTTAAATTGAGCACACATGCGCAAGGATGCTGGCTAATTTTTTTATAAACTAACCATAATTTATATTTTTTGTAAATGATCTGAGTGTGACAGAATGTTTATAACTTTTCTTTACTTAAATATTGTTGTAATATATTAGTGCAGTGTGGAAAGTGGTCAAGTTGAGACGTGTCTTGTGTGTAGAAAATCAGAACGATGTATTTCTTGTGGGGATGGCCTCAACCAATGGCCAGTCGCGGAACAATACTTGAGTCAAATGCAGACATTTCGAGTGGTCCACTAAAGGGAACGATTCAGGACACTTTTACCTTATATCTGGAAGAAGGCAGACCTGCTGAAGGTAACGTGTGATATTGGACTGTGCGGGTGATAGATTCTGAGAGGTGAACGGACACTAGAAAACTTTATCTTTTGAAGGGACCTCAACTTTTCTGGGGTGTGAATGGGCTCCAGTGTAGAACTTTAACTTTTCCGCTTGGATTGCGGAACTGAGAGTATGAGTTCCTACTCGTTATCTCTCATCTGTTGGTGAATCGTCATGCTGAACTTAAATTATTTTGAGTTAGCGAATATTTCGTGTATGATGTTCATGAAATTGACTTAGTTTTCGCGTGTCTTGGATGACTATTTTTCTTGGGAATTCTGCTTCTGTTCTTGTAACGCACTTAACACAACTTCATTACATTTTAATAAGGTTATTTTCTGTCTATGTTGTAACTGGTTATCACAGGACCACTTTCCGTTGATCTGAGATTACTTTCTTGAATAAACGTTATTCAAAAGAATTATCTGGTGTCGTCTACATCAGTTTCAGACGTTATAATAGAGCCCTTTCTATTAATTACTCATTTTTTAACTTAATGCATCTTTTTATTTTATTAGTTTGCAATTCTAGCCAATGCATAGACTATTTGACAGCAGGATGATAGCTACAGGCTACTATTTGCAGTGAGGTAGCTGTGGGCATGAAAGCAGACGTGTACGGCTCGACCCTGGAGCCATTCTTTTTAAACACAGCCATGCATAATCCAATTACCTACGGTTCAAGTAACCGCAGGTAAAGTCACATGACGACTGTGTCTCTGTAACCAATTCGAAATACTTTACATGGGCTCCAGGCGTCGTTGTTGAGCAAGGCCCTTGCCTTGTAAAGAAACAATATTTGTTAATGATCAGTTAAAACATGTAGTTTAAGCGGGTGGCACAGCTTGTGGGATGAGGAGAGTGGTAATGCAAGCGTATCTTGCATGTGCCATAGTGCGCTTATGATAAAGGGATTGGAGATAATACAAGGGACGATTAAAAAGTTTTCTTTTGAGGCCTCTGCTGCAGCGTATATTGAACGTAACACCACTCCTATGCGGGAATATAAGCCTCGACATGTAGGCACAGGTTCAGTGTGGCAGCCGAGTGTTTGCGACGTCGGTGATGTAAATGCTGAAACGTAAACTATGGCAACGTCATTACCAAATGTGTTCAGACAGTACCGAAGTGCTGTTATCCTTTCCTCGACTGTAGAAGAACAAACACCGGTAAGCATCCATCGGAGAATGAAGAATATGTACGTAATTAACGCGAAACGTCCGGGAAAACTGCGACAACTAGTGCTGCCACTTCATTTGTCGTGAATCACAGTAGTAAGCACCGTTTGGCATTCTTACACAACACTTTATTTAACAGACACAGAACATACATACAACAAAAGAGCTTTCAACATGTTATGTCTTACAAAGGGTATTATTAATCAGAGATATAAATATCCGGACGACTTCAGTTCCCAACATCCTCCCTACTCTGGTCAAACTCCAGAGGGGTGACCAGCTGAACCGGACGTGCTATCTGCTGTGCTGCTGGCGTGCGCAGTATTATCGTCCTTATTTTATTGTCTATTCCCTGTACACATCTTTCTATTTTTTCCTTCTTTCACATGTGCCTTGGTCGTCCATCCTCTTGAATCAAAGCCAGATCACCAGGTCGGAAGTCAATACATCTTGCAGATGTGCCTCTAACTTCAAGGAAACTTCTAAATTCCATGAGATACTCCTTGGTGCACCTTCTCCAAAAGTTGTCTGCTAATTTTTTCTGTAGTTTAAATTCTTTGGTCAGTTTGTTTGTGACGGTAGGTTCTGGTCCAGTGGGCACATTTAACAGGCCTACAACAACCGGAAAGTGTGCTGGTGTCATAGATTCTGCATCATCTCATGGAGAGATTGGCCCTGAGTTTACTGCAGCTGCGATGCTGATCCAGACGGTATAGAGTTCCTCTGCAATTAGGCTTGATCGTGCCAACACCTTCCGTAAGCATCGCTTGACTGTGTCCACAATCCTCTCCCACCATTCTCCCCACCAGGAAGCTCGTGGTGCAATGTACTTCCAAGTGATTCCGTTTTCGGCGAGGAAGCTCTGGATCTCTGAGGTGGTTAGCGAGTTCCATATTTCTGATTTGTTCACGGCGTGAAAGGTCTTTGCATTGTCGGTGTAGATGGTGTGCTGCAATCTACGTCTACTAGCGATTCTCTGTAAAGTCATCAAAAATGTGCTGTTATTCATACTAGAACAGAGCTCTATATGTAATGCAAGTCTTGTTGCGCAAGTGAAGAGTGTGATACAGGCCTTATCCATAGTCATCCCTGTCTTGATGTAAAGAGGTCCAGCAAAGTCTATGCTGGTGACAGTAAAAGGCTTTGATGGTCTCATTCGATCTGTGCAGTGAGGGAACTTCAATTTGTTTTCCTCTTGAAGTCTTCATGATCTTTCATTGTAAACATGTATTCAGGACTCTCTTAATGGTCTGACGACCATTAGGTGTCCAAAATTCTTCTAGAAGTTTGGATGACGCAATTCGGACACCAAGTCGATGTAGCTCAATATGTGTTTGAATATGAGGAGTCTCGTGAAGCGATGTGAACCATCTACAAGCAATGGATGTCGTTCCTTACCGGTGAGGTCTGAAAACTGTAGTCTACCTCCCAGACGAACGAGTCCGTCTTCAGTGAATGGATGAATGCGTCCAATTTTGGTGTCTTGCGGGATCGGTTTACCGTTCTGGAGTGCGTGGAATTCCCGAGTGAAACACTGACATTGGACTATTTTGATCTAATAAGTGCGTGCACTTGCGAGCTCGATTTCTGTCAACTATCCAGCAAGTTTATCTTTGTGACGAATCTTACGTATGAAGTGAAGGACATAGCCGATTGAACGAATTGGTCTCCAGTAGGAACTGAATTTGGAAATGTCTATGATGCTGGGAGGTATAGCAGTTGCTGTCACGTGTTTTACTTTCCTTTTTTCTTTCAGGAGGTCATGATGCATATTTGGAGTACCAAACGGCCAATATTCTTCTGGGTGTGCAAGTCATGGCGATCCTTCCCACCAAACAAGTGCAGATTAGATTTGATTGCAGAGAAGTCCCCGTGTTAGGTGATCCGTTGGGTTATCATTTCCAGGACAATGTCTGCACTAACTAGAGGACATATATGTATGAACTTCTGTCACTCTTCTACAGATGAAAGTCTTCCATCGATTCGCATCATTGCATATCTAGCCTAAGGTCGCTGCAGCGTCCGTCCACAATATTGCATGAGTAATCCCTGTAGCTGTGCAGAAATAGTGCTCCCATAAGTGCACCTATAAGTTCGAGACCTGATAGTGTCATCCTTTTGACTGGAGCAATTCTGTTCTTGCTACAGGCCAAGCGAATCAATGTGTTGCCGTGTAAAACACTGCGGATGTACGGAGGTGATGCATACGCTCGTTCTGAAACATCACAAAGTACGTGAATCTGAACGTCGCGATCCATCATGGGACACTAATGCAAGACAATGGAGTTAAACTGGACATCCACGTATTCCACTGTGTTGGCAGACTGTTGTGTATGTAATATGCGGTTTGTTAAGGTATACTTCACCAGTCGTGCATCACCTTGTGCCTTCAAACGGTAGAAGGTCTGCCAGGGAACATGTGACATTCGGAAATGAACTGAGTTCCTTTAATTTCTTCAACGGGGAAATTTGAGCTATTTTTCAATATCTTTTATTTCAATTTGTATTTAACTTGTATATACACTATGTGATCAAAAGTATCCGGACTCCTGGAAGAAAATGACTTACAAGTTCGTGGCGCCCTCCATCGGTAATGCTGGAATTCAATATGGTGTTCGCCCACCCTTAGCCTTAATGACAGCTTCCACTCTCGCAGGCATACGTTCAATCAGGTGCTGGAAGGTTTCTTGGGGGATGGCAGCCCATTCTTCACGGAATTCTGCACTCAGGAGAGGTATCGATGTCGGTCGGTGAGGCCTGGCACGAAGTCGGCGTTCCAAAACATCCCAAAGGTGTTCTATAAGATTCAGTTCAGGACTCGGTGCAGGCTAGTACATTACAGGGATGTTATTGTCGTGTAACCAGTCCGTCACTGGCCGTGCATTGTGAACAGGTGCTCGATCGTGTTGAAAGATGCAATAGCCATCCCCGAATTGCTCTTCAAAAGTGGGAAGCAAGAAGGCAGTTAAAACATCAATGTAGGCCAGTGCTGTGATAGTGCTACGCAAACCAACAAGGGGTGCAAGCCTCCTCTATGAAAAACACGACCACACCATAACACCAGTGCCTCCGAATTTTACTGTTGGCACTACACGCGCTGGCAGATGACGTTCACCGGGCATTCGCCATACCAACACCCTGCAATCGGATCGCCACATTATGTACCATGATTCGTCACTCCACACAACGTGTTTCCACTGTTCAGTCGTCCAATGTTTACGCTTCTTACACTAAGCGAGGCGTCGTTTGGCATTTACCAGCGTGATGTGTGGCTTATGAGCAGCCACTCGACCATGAAATCCAAGTTATCTCACCTCCCGCCTAACTGTCATAGTACTTGTAGCGGATACTGATGCAGTTTGGATTTCCTGTGTGATGGTCTGGATAGATGTCTGTCTATTACACATTACGACCCTACCCAACTGTCGGCGGTCTCTGTCAGTCAACAGACGAGGTCGGACTGTACACTTTTGTGCTTTACGTGTCCCTTCAAGTTTCCACTTCAGTATCACATCGGAAACAATGGAGCTAGGGGTGTTTATGAGTGTAGAAATCTCGCGCACAGACGTATGACAGACTACTGGTGTCGCTGATACGGAGTACCTGGCAGTAGGTGGCAGCGCAATGCACCTAGAATGGAAAACGTATGTTTTTGGGGGTGTGCGGATACTTTTGATCACATAGTGCATGTATTCATCACATTTGAATACATCATCAGCATAATTAGTGCCATCGAGAAGATCGTGTATTTTGTTATCAAGACCTGTTAGTGTACACAATAGTTTCTGCAATCGATCTTTGGAATATCCATAGTCTTCAATGGTAGTTGTGTCTTCAAAGTTGCGTACTTCGCTCGAAATATGTGTAATATCAGCTGTTGCTCTCGTCCATACACTTTTTAAGCGTTGTAACTGATGATTGCTGCCAGCATTTTCCGTGTCAACGAAGCAGACAAAAGGGAATACAAACGTGTAAAAATATGGTTGACATAACTTCCAAATAGCTAAGCATGTATAAATAGGGGAAGGTATGTGATGTCTATAGGAAAATTAAAGAGACCTCTAGAAAAAAGAGAAGCACCTGTGTTAATATCAAGGGCTCACATGGAATGGCAATACTAAGCAATGAAGGGAAAATTGGAAGCTGGAAGGAATACGTAGAAGGCTATACAAACTAAATGAAGTTGAAGTTTTTTTAGGAGGCTAATAAGAGAGATTTAGTCTTTTCTGCCATAGGTTCGGATGTTTTGTTCTGACTCCACTTTTTTTAAACAGGGAGAAAGGCGGGATAAATGAAGATAAGATGAGAGATTTGAAGTAGACCTGAGGGAAAATCAATTTGGATTCCGGAGGAATGTAGAAATACGCGATGTAACACTGACTCTAAAGCTTCTCTTAGAAGATAGGTTAAGGAAAGACAAACCTAGGTTTACAGCATTTGTAGACTTAGATAAAGCTTTTGACAATGTTGATTGGAATACTCTCTTTGAAGTTCTGAGTGTACCAGAGATAAAGTACAGGGAGCAAAAGGCTGCTTACAACTTGTATAGAAACAAGACGATAGTTACAAGAGTCGAAGGGCATGAAAGGGATACAGTGACAGAGAAGGGAGTGAGACAGGGTTGTAGCCTAGCCCATATGTCATTCAATCTATACACTGAGCAAGCAATGAAGGAAACAAAAGAAAAATTTGGAGTAGGAATTAAAGTTTGGGGAGGAGTAATAAAAACTTTGAGGTTTGCCGATGATATTGTAATTCTGTCAGAGACAGCAAAGGACTTGGAAGAGCAGCTGAACGGAATGGACAGCATATTGAAAGGAGGATATAAGATGGTCGATCATCAACAAAAGCAAAACGATGATAATGAAATGTAGTCGAATTAAATCAGGTGATTGCTGAGGGAATTTGATTAGGAAACGAGACACTTAAAATAGAAGATGAGTTTTGCTATCAGGGCAGCAAAGTAATTGATGATGACCGAAGTAGAGAGCATATAAAATGTAGACTGGCAGTGGAAAGAAACGCATTTCTGCAGAAGAGGAAGATGTTAACGTCAGTTATAGATTTCAGTGTCAGGAAGTCTTTCCTGAAGGTGTTTGTCTGGAGTGTAGTCATCTATGGAAGTGAAAACATGTACGTTAAACAATTTATGGTTCAAATGGCTCTGAGCACTATGGGACTTAACATCTGTGGTCATCAGTCCACTAGAACTCAGAACTACTTAAACCTAACTAACCTAAGGACATCACACACATCCATGCCCGAGGCAGGATTCGAACCTACGACCGTAGCAGTCGCGCGGTTCCGGACTGAGCGCCTAGAACCGCTCGGCCACCACGGCCGGCCTAAACAATTTAGACAAGTAGAGAATAGAAGCTTTTAATATGTCGTGTTACAGAAGAGGACTGAAGATAGGGTACCGTATACAATTTTGGATAAAAGAAATTTGTGGCACAACCGGACTAAAAGAAGAGATCAGTTGGTAGGACACATTCTGAGACATCAAGGAATCGCCAATTTAGTACTGGAAGGAAGTGTAGGGGGTAAAAATCGTAGTGGGCCACCAAGAAATGAATACAGTAAGCAGATTCAAATGGTTGTATGTTGCAGCAGTTACTCGGAGATGAAGAGGCTTGCACAGGATAGCTTAGCATGTAGAGCTATATCAAACCAGTTTTCGGACTGAAGATCACAACGACAACAAGATGGGGAATATGACCCAGCGAGAAGAATTTGAAAGACTGAAACACCTATGTGGAAAAAAAAATCCATGGAGCTGACGACATTCTATAAGAATTATTGAGATCCTTGGAAGTGCCAGCCACGTCAAAACTATGTCACGTGGTGAGCAATGTATATGAGGCGGGCCTAATAAACTCACAAGGGGAGGCCGCCAATTGTGAAATTCAGATTCGATTCGTACTGCGCAAACAAAAGCTCATGGCCAGAGGTGTAATGTGGCAAAGCACCAAGATGCACTTCTCAGCTGTTGTCGAGAAAATCGACAGTTAAAAGAAACCGTTGCGGTGAAATACTGTCTACAACGAACGATTTCCTACAGCGTCGTAGCGCAGCGGTAAGCGCTCGGGTTCGTAATCCGAAGGTCGCCGGATCGAATCTCGCCCCATGTAACATTTTTTTTATTATTAGATCTTTGTAATATATAGCTTATGCATGTTGGTGAAGGCCGATCGCTCTCCAATTGTACCGCCTCCATTTTTCCGTTTGTTTAACAGGGTGTACCAAAGCTCTCACGACCGCACTGATTTTAGACGATGTTATAAGTTGCGCTAGGGACCGCATCTACCTTCTTTCGAAGTTAGCAGGCAACTACGCTGTAATGCGGCGGCTCGTTTCGGCCCATTCAACATCTGTCCTTCAAGTGTAACGAGCGAGTAACGGAGTTTATATTTCATACCTGCCACAGCAAATTTGTGTTCGTGGGGTTTCTATTCTAATTCGAACGTTTGACTTACGCTATACGTATTCGTTTCGGAATATCGTTTCTACGTCTTCCGTTAACTATACGTGGTTAACATTATGAAGACAATTAATAACATTTATGAAATACAACTTTGTTTGCGGAAAACATAATGATGTTCGAAGTCGCCAGTTTTTCCACGACAAACGACTTTCAGCAACTTATTATATGCATAATGGTTGCAACTCATTGCCGGGAATTATATATATATATATATATATATATATATATATATATATATATATATATATATATATGTGTGTGTGTGTGTGTGTGTGTGTGTGTGTAACACACATTTGAATTACAAAAAAAAAATACTAAAAAAATGTTACATGGCGTGAGATTCTATCCGGCGACCTTCGGATTACGAACCCGAGCGCTTACCGCTGCACCATGACGCTGTGGACAATTATTAATCGTAGAGAGTATTTCACCACAAGGGTTTCTTTTAACTGTCGATTTTATCGACAACGGCTGAGAAGTGCATCTTGGTGCTTTGCCACACTACACCTCTGGCCATGAGCTTTTATTATGCGCAGTATGAATTGAATCTGAATTTCACAATTGGCGGCCTCCCCTCGTCAGACTCCAAGAAAAAAGTAGTAATTACAGTACAAAAGAAGGCATGTAAGTATGAATGCTGCCGAACTTGAATTTTAATAAGTAAAGATTGCAAAATACTGAAACGCGTTATATACAGAAGACTGAAAAGAGCTGAAAAGACCGACCTCGGGGAAGGTCAGTTTGAGTTTAGGAGAAAAGTGTGAAATCGCAAGGCAGTTCTGACCCTACGACTTATCTTACAAGATAGGATGAAGAAAGACAAACTTTATAGCTTTTATAGAATTAGAGAAAGTTTTTGATGATTCCAGCTGGACTAATCTCCTGGTAATTTTGAAAGTAGCGTGAATAAGGTACAGGGACCGAAAGGCTATTTATATCTTTTACAGAAACAAGTCAGAAGCGAAGTGAGACAAGATTGTAGTCTGTCCACAAAGTTATTCAGTCTATGCACTGAGCAAGCAGCAAAGTAAACCGAGGAAACATTAAACTTCAGGGAGAAGAAATAAAACCTTAAGGTTTTCCGATGACGTTGTAATTCTGTCAGAGACGGTAAAGGACTTGGAAGAACAGTTGAACGAAATTGATTTTGTTGTGAAAAAGGTTATAAGATGAATATAAAAAAGTAAAACGATGGTAATGGAATGTAGTCAAATGAAATCAGGCGATGCTAAGGAAGTTAAATTAGGAACTGAAACATCAAAAGTAGAAAAAAAGTTTTGTTATTCGGGCAGCAAAATAACTGATGATGGCGGATGTAGAGAGGATATAATATGCAGTCTGAAAACAGCAAGAAAAGCATTCGCGAAAAATAGGAATTCGTTAAGATCCAGAGTAAATTTAATTGTTAAGAAGTGTTTATTGACGGTATTTATCTATAGTGTAGCCTTGTACGGAAGTGAAACGTTGACGACAAGTAGTTCAGACAAGAAGAGAAAAGAAACTTTTGAAATATGCTACATGTGAATGCTGAAGATAGGATGGATAGATCGAATACTGGACCACAGAATCCTTGGTGGGTATGTCATGTCAATCATCAAAGGATGACATGTCGATCCATGTGTAGGTAGTTTGGAATCATTGGAGGCGAAATTGTCTCTTCACACAACTTCGCAGGTACTCTGACTGGTAAGATGTATCGAGCTTCTACCGTTGACTGTTTAGGTGCTATTCTTGAAAATATCGATATAGACATTAGAGGCCGTTTGTGGATGCAGCCTGGTGGTCACCCAGACCATTCTGCGCGTAATGTTGTGCAGAACTGAAGAAAAGGTTTCCTGGAAGATGGTTAGGGCGCCCTGGTCCTCAGAAATGGCACGTATGGTCGCCGGATTTAACACCACTAGATTTCGTTTTCTGGAAGCATCTAAAGAATCGTGTTTGTGTCACCGAACCCATAACATCAGATGGCCCTCAAACAGCGCATCGAGGAAGATTGTTCCTCCGTGACACCAGAAGCTTTGTATCTCGTCTGCAGGTCACTTAGAAGGCACATTAATTAGTGCATTCGGCAATATGGCCACTCGTTCCAACAACTCACTTAAGTCAACATTCCGCCACCAGAACATTCATCTGAAGACAGCTTGTTATTTGCAGCAAGTTGAATCAACCTCTGACACTTCGATCGTTTCCAGCTCCCTAACTAAAATTGATGAAAAATGGATGTAAACTGATTCGCACGCAGTTCGTTTGAAGTACGTCAGATACGTGATAGAAAAAAACTAATGCTCCTTTAAATCAACTGGGTGCTTTAAGTCTGTGGAAATTAGCTAAATGAACTGTGTTCATAAACCCATCGAAATACTGGCGTTTTGTGTGTCTATCTAAATAAATATTTCTTCCATTTACTGTTTTGTAAGTTATACAGAAAACAATCTTATCTGAAACAGTCTGCCTATATTAAACACTAAATAAATACGCCAGGAATTATTTCAAGACGAGTTATACAGTAAAGAGATAAATATATTAAAAATTTGTGGAACTTCTTAGAATTATTCAGTAACAGCAATCATATTGCAAATAAAAGCTGTCTCACGAAGGAACTTCCAGAGGTGAGAGGCAAAATATTGATAGCGGAGACATGTAAACTGGCAGAATTGATTAATACACTATAGATTGGCCGACAATCAGGCTGCGATTTTCAGGGGAGTTTTACACTGGAGATTAATGGTGTAACGACGCAAATTTTGTACCAGAAACTGCCTCGGTGGTGTATTCATATAGGTCTCAGCAGCATGAGCGCATTCAGTTGAGTTCAGCGCCCTCTGTCAAGTACAGCTCCATCTGAGTGAGGCCCAGAGGCACTTGCGTGACAGTGTTTCTGCATGCGTGGTCACTGCTGAAATGTGGTCCAGAGGAGATAAAATTCAGTAACAAAACTAATGAAATGAACTACCTCAAGGCGTGACTTTAGATCTAAATTTTTGGCCTTTTGACGAAATTATAGAAATCACATAGCCCGATGCCTTATCCAGGCCTAGAATGAAAGCCCCCAGCACGATTAATGTCTTCCGCCAAACGTACTTAATAGTTGAATCCCAGAAAAATCTCGTCGCGGATAAGATTTTCGTGTCAGAATGATACACAGAATGTATGGGACAGTTTAAAGCCCTAGCGGCACAAACAGCCGCTTAGGGCGCCAAGCTGAGAGAAGCTCCAGAAGCGTCATAACTGTTAAGATTTCTGTACAGGAAGTAGCGGCCGCTTTGGGCGTCAAGCTGAAAGGAGCGCCGAAGTGCAAGATTCGCATACAGTGCGTATCGCAATTAGTAGCGGAAACTGACACGTGTGTAAGCGTTCTACAGAAAAGGGGGAGGGGGAGGAGGGGCATCAAATGACAAGTCGCTTATCCGAAAAAATGTTCACGAACCGGGCCTGCCCGTGGAGAAATAAAGTTCAGCAATGGTTGACTTACTGGTCTGCGAAAGGCAAGTATGGCGATCTTGTTTTATGCAGCCTTCATGTGATGAGTATGTGTGCTCTGACGAATAATACCCTCGCCACATTGATATAGTATTCTGTAAAGTCCAGTCTTCCGCTAATCCAGATCATCCTTTTCTGAGCTGAGAAAAGCACAGCTTTGCTAGAGAGCACAGGTCTTTGATGCTGGCCAAAAGTAAGTTTACTTTAACGTAAGAGAGAATGAGGCTATTTGGCATAAGTAGCATATAGTCACTTGACCTTCGGGTTGCCTACATTCAGGGACAGGGTTAAATGACTTTGACCTTTGAACTTTACCTTGACCAACACCATGTGACTGTCACTTGACCACGAAGGCCATACATTGCGTAATCGATGACCTAACCTTATGACATCTTCAACCCATCAATCAATTAGTCAATAGCTGAAAATGAAAGGCACCATCCCTCCCATCTTCCCGTCCTCACCCCTCCTTATACCCAGCTAATCATCACACGGTATTGAAAATCCAAGATGGCGGAAATAGCCCAATTGAGTTAATGGAATATTTCAGATTCCTCTCTTCTCCCTATACCCAACCAATCACAGTGCAGTACTCCTGACCTCCAACATGTCAGAGTGTAGTATTAGAAAATGGTGCTATATATGCAGTAAAAATTATGTAACCTCTGCTTTAAAGTCTCATTATTTCCTTAAAATATTTGATTATTTCCAGCACAAAAATGGTATCACATCATGTTACTTACATACAGATACTGTACTTACCTCTCACATTAGGTTAACGTGATGTCAGTGGCAAAGCTGTACATTATTTACCTACAGGTACATACCTCTCGCTTAATACTTGAAATGACTCCAAGGTCAAAGGTATGCATTATAGACATACAGTATATGCACACGAGTATCTCCGTATTTAATATGTCAATACTGTGGTCTCTAGTAATCGTCTCTCTCTCTCTCTCTCTCTCTCTCTCTCTCTCTCACTCACTCTCTCTACTTCTCACAAGATTTAAAAATACCTCAACTTTTTGTTTTATGTTCAGAAAAGTATAAATACTCCCGTCTCTCTAACTTTTCGTCAGTCACTCACAGACTTACAAGGATACACACATCAGTGCAGCGTACTCTTCCTACTGCGAGCTAAGTAAATTGCAGTGTAGAGAGAGATCTCCGCATGTGTCAGCGATCCTCATAAGATGCAGAGCAGCAGACATAAACTTGCTAACGTTGTGAGGAAACGGACTGTAGGGGAGTAGGAAGGAAATAGCAAACAGAAGGACTACAACGCATTTAAAATTTATTATTTAAGAATTATTTTCCACACGATGTTAGTTACATACAATATATATTATTATTTATATTTTTATAATATTCATGTTATATTTACTAAGTATTTATATTAATACAATAAAATCCAAGTTATGATGGAGCAATAAGTTTTCCCACCAGAAAAAAGGTGGTACTTACCAACCTACAATCAACATTATTTACAATAAAATCAAATTACGGGATATCACAATTTTTTCATCATGAAAGGTAATATTCACTTCAGGTTACAATTTGAAATTTACAATATTGACAACAAAACTAACTGAGAATGGATCACTAAATTTTTCCACAAGAAAAAGATGGTATTCAACTAAAGTTGCAATTTACATCTATTTGCATTTTTACACATTTTTGCATTGCTTACAGTCATTTTTCATACGGTAGTGACCCCAAGCCACTGTACTGACATTATCAGGAAGTATCAAATGTTTATCATCTCGTGCAGGTAAATCAAGTTTGTGTTGTGTAATAGTAGAAAAAAGATGATGCTTGGACTTAATTATTTACCTCACAGTTGATTTTTCAGTATTACTTAACAAACATTTCCAGTAAACATCAATGGTAAGTTCTTTTACTGACGAGCCATTTATTCTATGTACTACGTGCTATGCCTCAGTTTTCAACGAGTACATATTTGCTCTCAGACTAAAGAATTCTCGCGTGACAATTCATCTTTCTTTAGACACACTTTTTTTTTTGTTTACACATGGGATGTTATAAATGTTGATGTCAGGGTAAGCTGAAGTATCATACCACCTGTGTATATCGTTTTTAATGATATCAAAGTACCGGTGTAACACATTTTAACATTTTTTGGGTCACATTTTTTCTATCGTATAGTCATAATGAACATCTGCGAGCAGTGTCCTGGAAATATCTAGAATGGCCATTCTTATGGCTATAGACTTGTCGGCACCAATGTTGAGTCTGCTCATTTAGGTCGCAACTAAATTTTCATTAAATATGATGCTGCGCTTGAAGTTAGGTCTTGCAGTCAGAGCAACAGCTCTGTGTCTCCCTTCCCAATACGTTTCTAGTTTCACGTCGCTCATTTTCCGCACATTTTGAACAGTTGTGTCAAAAACGCTATAGTTCATCCACCTGAAGAAATTTTTCGAATTCGTTCTTTGCATTCATGCGTTTCTCATCATTTATATTTACGTACTTTTTTATCCAGGCTAATTGACAGAATGACAATATGCAGTGAATTTTGCGGAGAATATGATTATTTTTAAGACACTGCTTGAAATTTTTATAATGAACTACATAATTTTTGTTATTGTAAATGTGGAATGCCCGGCTTGTTGATGCTAGGTAGTGGCACAACATTCCCTACACAGAAAGGTAGATCAAAGTGGAGGTCATAAATATTCAGTATACTCTAGATCTACTTTTAGAATATAGCTCACGTTTGAATCATTGTGTACGTTCATCCCATCGTAACCCTCAAAAGCATCCATGAAAACTCGGAGTGCGGTAGGTGCTGCACCATAGCCCAGCTGTACAGATTGTTAACATCGGGATATATAATATACGATTCATTCTTACTTTCATGATAGGCAGCCATGTACCTGTTGTTTGCAACTGCAGGTCTATGGGAGCAGTGTACAATACTACCTCTGATACAGCGCTCAAAAAAGTGCGTTTGCTCATTATCGGTAATAAGTTGTAATTTTCTTTAGTGGTTTTCAGCATATCGTCCCATGCCAAGTCAGGTGAGGTCACATTATTGGTGCGATCTAGTTCGCATGTTCTAAGACAGAGTGTGCGGAAGTTTTCAAACATATCGGCGGGAAGCAAGACGTTACTTTTTAATTATGAGATTGGGTAATCTCACATGGTCTTACATTCAAACAAGCCCCATACTTTGCTTGCTCTTTGGAAATCCTGTTTTGTGATCGATGGCTCACAGCTCAGCAAGATTCTGAAGGCCTCAATCTGTGGTAATTGTTTCACCATCAAAACGAATTCGTCAGTTATTTGCTCGTATGGAAAGACGCCTTTCTTGTTGACTAAATTAAACTGCTCGCTGTCGCGAAATGTTCCCTTGTTATCATCAGCTATCTGAGCTTTAAATATGAGTCATTTTTCCAACGAGCACGCCAGAGAGTTCGAGGAATCACTGAAGCGAAATTTAATGTCGCTGTGATATTCGACAGCTAAAGATTTAGTGAATGTTTTATATTTTTCCATATTCTCTGCAACAACAGAAACATCGTCTGGATTCATTTTAGCTTTCTTCCATTCGCTCATAGATGTTCATGATTATGAAATGTGAGTCGTAATTTGATATATTGTGAACCACAACAAGTGCCGTTAAAATTAGGTTATTTACATTACAGCTAGCATGCACAGCACCACGGAATCTGCCTGTAAAATGGCAGTGATCCCTGTATTTCACATTTATATTCGTGAAGAGTTGTTTTCGGTTGTGACAAATCTCTGCTGACTGAAGTGCTTCTTCCTCTTCGGCACTAATAAACACCTGCTTGTTTGGAAAGAGATAATTTTTTATTCACTTAGCAAAGTGATGCAGCTGACTGGTAAGCCATTCCATGTAATGTACAACTCGTGCAGCTGAAATTCTCAATATTCGTCACTACAACTGCAGTGCAAGTAGAAAGTTACACTACACGCTTTATGTGCATGAATTTTCTTATCAACATCTGGTTGGGACGAGAATTCGATGTCTGCATAAATGAGAAATGGTAAATTTACTCGTTTATTATGCGAGTCACCGGCCGGAGTGGCAGAGCGGTTCTAGGTGCTACAGTCTGGAACCGCTCGACCGCTACGTTCGCTGGTTCGAATCCTGCCTCGGGCATGGATGTGTGTGATGTCCTTAGGTTAGTTAGGTTTAAGTAGTTCTAAGATCTACGGGACTGATGACCTCAACAGTTAAGTCCCATAATGCTCAGAGCCATTTATTATACGAGTCTAACTTAATGAACTGCTTCTCTGCTTGGGACATTATACTACTCACTGGTTTGAGCTGTGAACAGCAATGCCAACTTCTCTTTAGAATGAAGGTAGCTGTATAAGCATCGTTCACATGTTGTTTTGTTGTGGTCTTCAGTCCTGGGACTGGTTTGATGCAGCTCTCCATGCTACTCTATCCTGTGCAAGCTCCTTCATCTCCCAGGACCTACTGCAACCTACATCCTTCTGAATCTGCATAGTGTATTGATCTCTTGGTCTCCCTCTACGATTTTTACCCTCCACGCTGCCCTCCAATGCTAAATTTGTGATTCCTTGATGCCTCAGAACATGTCCTACCAACCGATCCCTTCTTCTAGTCAAGTTGTGCCACAAACTTCTCTTCTCCCCAATCTTATTCAATACCTCCTCATTAGTTCACATA
The DNA here is from genome assembly GCF_023898315.1 of Schistocerca nitens. Classification (NCBI taxonomy): domain Eukaryota; kingdom Metazoa; phylum Arthropoda; class Insecta; order Orthoptera; family Acrididae; genus Schistocerca; species Schistocerca nitens. The sequence continues at coordinate 386,438,935 of NC_064616.1, forward strand.
TTTCATCTAAATGATGATAAGCAGCGATAGTACTATGCGCTTCCCTCGAAAGATCTTTAATGTAGCAGTAATGGTAAATTTTTCTGTTTTTGCAGCAGCAGCATTAAGAGATTCACATGCTTCTCGTGTTTATATTACTTTGACACAAGCAGTGTAACCACTTGAGATTTTTTCCTTCATGTTCCTCTTTTGCATCTCCTATAACCATCCACTCCTGCTCAGAGTACAGTATGGTGTACACATTAATAGGTATATTTATATTATTTTCCTGAAATATTCCAATGTGATTCTATTCAGTAGGAAATTAAATATTTGCAAAATTTAATGCATATGAATAAGGAAGAACTTACAAATGTCGCTCACATGGACATTTGCTGGATGCACACCGGCTATAAATGACGATCTGAAGCAATAGTCATCATTCTTTGAAACAAAATTTAAGATAATTTTTTGTCTGCGATTAGTTTTGATACTTTTCTATACGTTCACGCACAAAACGCTTTATTTCCATTTATGTTAACACAAAGTTACACGATTTCTTTTAACGGACACAGAGAATCGCGAACTTTAGAAGTTTCCAGTTTTTCAGAAAAGTCGCTCTGTAGCACTGGTTGAGTACCATCCAGTGATGCCATCAGAGGGCGATAGAGATCCGGTCTTGGTATTCACAGACATTTCCCTAATCTCAGCTGACATGGGCAAAAGGAACTTACAGAGCAATGAGACATTTATCTTAACTAACCGATTCAGCTCCAGCACTTTGTTCAAGATAACCAGAATTCATGCAGCAAGAAATAGTCAGGGACCTTTAAAAACATCGACATTAATAATTATGCTAGTACATACTCGATTTTTAAAAGCCGAATTCTCACAAACCCATTCTTGGCTGTTACTGATTTTAACACGATTTGTGAACGGCTCACCCATATTTTCTACTACTTTGCTTGTTCTCAATCTGACGTTGTCCACAATGACGACGACGAGGATGTCCACAAAGTTCAGGATATTCTTTTTCTTCTTCTTCTTCTTCTCCTCCTCCTTCTCCTACTACTGCTTGCTCCATCATGAGAACCGCAGATTCTGTAACATTAAATGAGAAAGAAGTGCATTCATCGGTATGACAAATAAAATGTTTGAATAATAGTGTGCATAAGAACAGCAATACTAATATTTTTCTTGAATGTCCGGCTCCCAACTCCTTTAGTAGGCTACAGAAACTCCAAATCTTTGTTTTTTTTTCTTTTTTCATGTACCCCAGTGGAGCTCAAAAAGAAGATGTTCACATCTCTGAAGATAAAGTAGAAATGACTTCTGCAAAATGAAGCTCTGCTTTTTGTACCCTCTGAATACTTTCACACTTCTTCCTGCTGAGCCAGCGTTCTTCTCATCTCATGTGCTCGATCAGGAAGACTGCAAATTCTGTAACATTAATTGAGAAAAAAACCTGTGTTCATAGATACGACAAGAATATTTGAATGAGACTGGAAAGCAGAAAAAGACTTCGTTTTTACCTCGAATTTCCTGCTCTGCTCCCTCAACCCGCAACTAATATAAAGATTTTGACTGTCCAACGGTTCAGCATCAATTGGAAGCTTCTAAGCAAGTCTTCCTGCATTTATACCCAAATCTCCATGCTGAGTCAGAGATTCTTATCTCGTGGGCCGAATCAGGGACTGGACAATCACATTCCCGGAAACGCCTGTTTCCCACAAGCACCAAACACCTAAGCAAGCTGAGACAAGAAACAATCAATTTGAGTCTTGTTCCCTTAGGAATTCGCTAGAGCTGATCACTCGAGTACAAAAAACCTCCAGCCTCTGTCTAGAAGCAGAGGTGTTCTGCTTTAAATTAAAAAGATAATTGGTTCTAAACAATTTTTAATAACCTAATGTGTATTATAGCGAGAAGAGCGAGGCTTACTCAAAAAAAGTCTGACAGTGATACTCCCCCACCCCCAGAAATTTCTGGGTGAATCAGAGCCACGATTCTAAGAAAAAAGTCTGGAGGGGTCCCAGAAATTTATTGTGAATCAGAGGCTGCGCAAGCGCACTCTCTAAAAAGGAAAAATAAGCATTGTGAGCCTTCAATTTTTATTTGCAAACCACATGAAATCCAAGAGAGACAATGACTATCATCACGAAGAGTACAATTGAAAAACATATTTCTGGTCATGGTGGTGAGTGCAAGAATACAATAAGAGGCATAGTATGAGCCATGTTTGTCATTTGTTGTTTGGATACTGAGTGAATAAGAATGTGAGGCAAAGCAGATGTGTCACATCACTGATTATACACAGCATCAAGGTAAGCCCTACACATGATGGTTCAATGAAGCATTGTGTTCTGGGTAACAAAGTCTTCTCAGCAGAATACAAGCCATCATAAAGGCAAAGGGTGGGCACATCTCGCATCTATTTTCACAATGTTTCAATTTTGTTTTGCTAGGGACAATTTGCTGTAGCATAAATCAATAGAAAGCAATAGCCAATAATATCTAATAAACCGTACATCACTGCCCAAAAGTTTACGATTTCGGATAAAAATGCTAGAGCGAACGTTGCCCATGGGGGCGGAGACTCCCCCCCCCCACCCCCACCCACCCACCCAGTTACAAAAAAATCAACCATAAACAGCCCATCTATTTATTAATTTGGCTTGAAAGTTCATATTGGATATTTTGGGCGGCAGATTGTATTCGCTTCCAGAGATGGACTGAAAATATTAGTCAAATACTGAGACAGTTTTACAACTACATTGTGTGGCGTCCCAAAAAACTGTCACCATTGGAGGAAGGGTGGCGCCATCCTATACTGAGCGCAAAATGCGTCACCACCAAATCTGGACCAACAGTGTTGGTTAATCTGACGGACTGCAAGGTCTATTTACCTTCAAGATTCTCGACCATCAGTTCGGCCAAACTGGACTTCCTCAACAGCGGTAAAGTGTCCACAATATGTCGTGGAAGTAACACAGACATAGCCAATTCTGAAAATATTGATACATCATTATTTGTGTGTATAAAAATGTCCTGCCCACTGCAATTTTAGAGTCTTAACTCGTTCTATAATATCTTTTACTCCTGTTATTAATCATATGTTTTCACCTTTCTGTAGATCTTTCTTAGTGAGACCTAACATTGACCTTTCCATAGCTCTCTGAGCAGTTCTAAGTTTCCTTCTGAAAAATTGATTTAAAGTCCAAGTTTCACATCCGTACGTTAAAACCGGTAGGACACACTAATCAAAAACTCCAACCCAGTTTAATTCGACGAAAAATTTCAGGTTTCAAATCCTCTTTTGTGTCAATTAATTGACCCAGATAAACGTATTCTGTAACATTGTTTAGGATGTTGCCGTTCAGTGTTACTTGTCCTGCAGCTACCCACTTATTATGCATAACCTCAGTTTTAGAGTGATTTATTTTAAGTCCAACTTCCTGACAACGATCTGTTAAGCCTTTTATAGAGGACTGCATTTCCATCTTACTGGTAGCTACGACCACTATATCGTGGGCAGGATATATTGCACGAACGAAGGATGGAAGATGGACAAATTCAGTTTTAGAGTGGAGTCCAAGAGAAAAACGAAGACCACCAGGGTGACCACCTGATATCTGGGATAAGAAACTCAGGAAAGTCGTGGGCTTCAACTGGCAGAAGACAGCAGCGGACAGAGATGCATGGAAACACCTCTTAAAATGTATTTAATAACTTTAAGATTGAATTAGCTGAACAATAAATAAATAAATAAAAGTGTCAGTTTCTATTCACAAAGTATCACGCAGTGAAGGTTAAGTGGATGAACACAGCTAACAGCTGTACGCAGGAGATAACATCACAACCTTATCCGTCACAAAGCCACAGCGAATGCTGAGGAGGGTTTCTATTACCATTGCACCTAAAGCAAGTGCACTGCCACTTTAATTATCATGGAGGACTCAGAATTTCTATTTTAATGTAAAGTTGCGTTGTGGAGAAGCGATGTCTGTCAGCTTAACCTGTTTTCCTCACATACTCACACACATCCACAAAGAGAGAAAGATTGTGTTTCCAGAAATATTTCGAGGAGGGGTCCTCTATCTTTGAGACATATGTGTTGTAAATAAGATATAAAAGGACTTGTTGAATAATGCCTAAAATCACTTTTTTCCCCGCTGCTTCAGCAGGTAATTGTACTACAAAAGCTGAAATAAAACTTGCTAGGAAGCTTGCAATTGATGCTGATCCGTTCGAGAATCAACACAGCAGTTGCTGTCTCCGACTTAAAAAAAAAAATAAAAAAAAATTAAAAAAAAGTAAGACTCTATACACAGATACACTTGCTTTAGGTGCAATGGTAATAGAAACCCTCCTCAGCATTCGCTGTGGCTTTGTGACGGATAAGGTTGTGATGTTATCTCCTGCGTACAGCTGTTAGCTGTGTTCATCCACTTAACCTTCACTGCGTGATACTTTGTGAATAGAAACTGACACTTTTATTTATTTATTTATTGTTCAGCTAATTCAATCTTAAAGTTATTAAATACATTTTAAGAGGTGTTTCCATGCATCTCTGTCCGCTGCTGTCTTATAGGAGATTATCAAGCAGGATTTAGAAAAGGTAGATCATGTGCAGAACAGATTTTTAATTTAAAAACAATTTTGAGAGTGAGAGCTATACAAAATAAAAATACAGTAGTTACTTTCGTAGACTTCAAGAAGGCCTATGACACAGTTGACAGACAAACACTATTCCAGATACTTTATGAATCAGGGATAGATGAAAACACCAGAAGACTTGTTGAACAAACGCTCACAGATACAACATCAAGAATTAAGTTTCAAGGCGAAATTTCTGAACCATTCAAAATCAAAACAGGAGTTCGACAAGGTGACGGACTGTCCCCAATTCTCTTTAACTTGGTTTTAGATAAAGTAGTAAAAACATGGGAAAACACATTAAAAAACAGAGGCACAAAGGGTATAAGCATGGGCCAAGGAAAGAACAAATTTGAAGTAAAATGTTTAGCCTTTGCGGATGATATGGCATTGATAACTGAAAACCGAACAGACGCAACAGTTATGCTTGATATGTTACACGAGATTGCTGAAAAATCTGGGCTAAAAATATCCTACGAAAAAACCGAGTATATAGAACACAAACATCATACAGAAAAGTTCATGAAAACAAAGTATGGAAAAATTAAAAGAGTTGATAGATTCAAATACCTGGGGGAGTGGATCCAAGCCAATGGACTGGATAACACAACAAATAAAGAAAGAATAAAAAAGTTGGAATTTGCATATAAATTAACACAACACTACTACAATAAGAAATCAATATCCATACAAGCAAAGATTAAACATTATAATACAGTTATTAGGACACAAGCAACATATGGATCAGAGTGCCTAACATTGAATAAGAAAGGCGAATTAAGAGAACTAGAAAAAAGAGAGAGAAAAATATTAAGAAAAATTCTAGGTCCTGAGAAAAACAAGGAAAACAGGTGGATTAAAAGGAGAAATGAAGACCTATACAAAAATACAGAAAAGATCACAGATACAATGAGGAAGAGACGGCTAAAATTTTATGGACATTTAAAAAGAATGGAAGAAACACGGATTACAAAGAAAATTTTTAATTACGTTAGTAAGCTGAAAAACACTGTAGGATGGATAGAAGCAGTAAAGAAAGACGCCAACAAAATAGGTGTTACAGAAGAAATAATATGTGACAGGAATAACTTTAGGCTACTTATAGAAAACGCAAACTATGAAGAAGATGCGCCAAAACCTCGACCCAAGAGAGTGTGGACAGATGAGCAGAGACGAGCAGTTGGCGAGAAAATGAAGAAGTACTGGGAAGAACGGAAGAAAAAGAAACACCATAAGTCTTAAGTTGTATGCGGTCCATAGCTGGCCAAATTCATAATTAAAAAAAAAAAAAGATACACTGAAGTGACGAAAGTCATGGGATAGCGATATGCACATATACATATGACCGTAGTATCGCGTACGCAGGGCACGAAAAGGCAATGCATTGGCAGAGCTACCATTTGTACTCGGGTGACTCATGTGAAAAGATTTCCGACGTGATTATGGCCGTACGACGGGAATTAACAGACTTTGAACGCAGAATGGTAGTTGGAGCTAGACACATAAGAAACTCCTTTTATGCAATCGTTAGGGAATTCGATATTCGGAGAGCCACAGTGTGAAGATCGTGCTGAGAACAACACATTTCAGGAATTATCTCTCACCACTGACAACACAATGGCCGATGGCCTTGGCTTAACGACCGAGAGCAGCGGCGTTTGCGTAGATTCATCAGTAATAATGGACAACCAGCACTGAATGAAATAACCGCAGAAATCAATGTGGAACGTACGACGATCGTATCCGCTAGGACAGTGCGGCGAAATTTGGCTTTAATGGGCTGTGGCAGCAGATGGCCGATGTTAACAGCACGACATCTCCTGCAGTGCCTCTCCTGGCTTGTGACATTATCGGTTGGACCATAGACCACTGGAAAACCGTGGCCTGGTCAGACGAATTCCGATTTCAGTCAGCGGGAGATGATGGTAGGGTTCGAGTGTGTCGCAGACCACAGGAAGCCATGGATCCAAGTTGTCAATAAGGCATTGTGCAAGCTGGTGGTAGCTCCATAATGATGTGGCCTGTCCAAACTCTACATCTACATCTACATCCATACTCCGCAAGCCACCTGACGGTGTGTGGCGGAGGGTACCTTGAGTACCTCTATCGGTTCTCCCCTCTATTCCAGTCTCGTATTGTTCGTGGAAAGAAGGATTGTCGGTATGCTTCTGTGTGGGCTCTAATCTCTCTGATTTTATCCTCATGGTCTCTTCGCGAGATATACGTAGGAGGGAGCAATATACTGGTTGACTCTTCGGTGAAGGTATGTTCTCGAAACTTCAACAAAAGCCCGTACCGAGCTACTGAGCGTCTCTCCTGCAGAGTCTTCCACTGGAGTTTATCTGTCATCTCCGTAACGCTTTCGCGACTACTAAATGATCCTGTAACGAAGCGCGCTGCTCTCCGTTGGATTTTCTCTATCTCTTGTATCAACCCTATTTGGTACGGATCCCACACTGCTGAGCAGTATTCAAGCGTACTTCCTTTGTTTTCGGATTGCATTTCCTTAGGATTCTTCCAATGAATCTCAGTCTGGCATCTGCTTTACCGACGATGAACTTCATATGATCATTCCACTTTAAATCACTCCTAATGCGTACTCCCAGATAATTTATGGAATTAACTGCTTCCAGTTGCTCACCTGCTATATTGTAGCTAAATGATAAGGGATCTTTCTTTCTATGTATTCGCAGCACATTACACTTGTCTACATTGAGATTCAATTGCCATTCCCTGCACCATGCGTCAATTCGCTGCAGATTCTCCTGCATTTCAGTACAATTTTCCAATGTTACAACCTCTCGATGTACCACAGCATCATCCGCAAAAAGCCTCAGTGAACTTCCGATGTCATCCACAAGGTCACTTATGTATATTGTGAATAGCAACGGACCTACGACACTCTCCTGCGGCACACCTGAAATCACTCTTACTTCGGAAGACTTCTCTCCATTGAGAAAGACATGCTGCGTTCTGTTATCTAGGAACTCTTCAATCCAATCACACAATTGGTCTGATAGTCCATATGCCCTTACTTTGTTCATTAAACGACTGTGGGGAACTGTATCGAACGCCTTGCGGAAGTCAAGAAACACGGCATCTACCTGGGAACCCGTGTCTATGACCCTCTGAGTCTCGTGGACGAACAGCGCGAGCTGGGTTTCACTCGACCGTCTTTTTCGAAACCCATGCTGATTCCTACAGAGAGATTTCTAGTCTCCAGAAAAGTCATTATACTCGAACATAATACGTGTTACAAAATTCTACACCTGATCGACGTTAGAGATATAGGTCTATAGTTCTGCACATCTGTTCGACGTCCCTTCTTGAAAATGGGGATGACCTGTGCCCTTTTCCAATCCTTTGGAACGCTACACTCTTCTAGAGACCTACGGTACACCGCTGCAAGAAGGGGGACAAGTTCCTTCGCGTACTCTGTGTAAAATCGAATTAGTATCCCATCAGGTCCAGCGGCCTTTCATCTTTTGAGCTATTTTAATTGTTTCTCTATCCCTCTGTCGTCTATTTCGATATCTAGCATTTTGTCATCTGTGCGACAATCTAGAGAAGGAACTACAGTGCAGTCTTCCTCTGTGAAACAGCTTTGGAAAAAGACATTTAGTATTTCGGCCTTTAGTCTGTCATCCTCTGTTTCAGTAGCATTTTGGTCACAGAGTGTCTGGACATTTTGCTTTGATCCACCTGCCGCTTTGACATAAGACCAAAATTTCTTAGGATTTTCTGCCAAGTCAGTACACAGAACTTTACTTTCGAATTCATTGAACGCCTCTCGCATAGCTCTTCTCACATTACATTTTGCTCCGCGTAATTTTTGTTTGTCTGCAAGGCTGGCTGTGTTTATATTTGCTGTGAAGTTCCCTTTGCTTCCGCAGCAGTTTTCTAACTCGGTTGTTGTACCACGGTGGCTCTTTTCCATCTCTTACGATCTTGCTTGGTCACATACTCATCTAACGCATATTGTACGATGGTTTTGAACTTTGTCAAAAAAAATGGTTCAAACGGTTCTGAGCACTATGGGACTCAACTGCTGAGGTCATTAGTGAGCACTATGGGACTCAACTGCTGAGGTCATTAGTCCCCTAGAACTTAGAACTAGTTAAACCTAACTAACCTAAGGACATCACAAACATCCATGCCCGCGGCAGGATTCGAACCTGCGACCGTAGCGGTCTTGCGGTTCCAGACTGCAGCGCCTTTAACCGCACGGCCTTGAACTTTGTCCACTGATCCTCAACACTATCTGTACTTGAGACAAAACTTTTGTGTTGAGCCGCCAGGTACTCTGTAATCTGCTTTTTGTCACTTTTGCTAAACAGAAAAATCTTCCTACTCTTTTTAATATTTCTATTTACGGCTGAAATGGCTTTGAGCACTATGGGACTTAACATCTGAGGTCATCAGCCCCTAGAACGTAGAACTACTTAAACCTAACTAACCTAAGGACATCACACACATCCATGCCCGATGCAGGATTCGCACCTGCGACCGTAGCGGTTGCGCGGTTCCAGAGTGAAGCACCTAGAACCGGTCGGCCACACCGGCCGGCGATGTGGGCTGTGTTTACATGGAATGGACTGTGTGCTCTTGTCCGCCTCAACTGATCACTGACTGGAAATGGTTATGTTCGGTTAACTGAAGATCATTTTCAGCCATTCATGGACTTCATGTTCCCAAAAAACGATGGAACTTTTGTCGAAGACAATGCACCATTTCACCGTACCACAACTGTTCGCGATTGGTTTGAAGTACATTCTGGACAATTCGAGCTAATGGCCACACAGATCGCCCAACATGACTCCCATCGAATATTTATGGGACATAATCGAGAGGTCAGTTCGTGCACAAAATCCTGCATCAGCAACACATTCACAATACGGACGGTTATAGAGGCAGTATGGCTCAATATTTCTGCAGGTGCCTTCCAACGACTTGAATCCATGCCAAGTCGAGTTGCTGCACTACGCTAGGCGGAAGGAGTTCCTAAACGATACTAGGAGGTATCTTATGACTTTCGTAACTTCAGTGTATTTTGCTTATCAATTTCTTGCTTCAACACATAAAAGCAGGGTTTCCACGTTACAGGCCTGGAAGCGTCTGAGGAGCACAGTACATACCGTGAGACTGTCAATATTACCAAAAGGGCAGCGCCATTCGATATTGAGCGCAAAACGCTTCACCACCAAATATGGAACAACAGTGCTGGTTCCTCTGACGGACTGGAAGGTATGTCTGCCATCAAGATTCTGACCATCAGTCCCGAACTGGACCTCCTCAACAGAGATAAAGTGTGCATAATATATCGTGGAAGAAAGAATAACAAAGTCACAGTCAATTTTAATAATGATACATTGTTATTTGCGTATATAAAAAATGTCAGTTTCTGTTCACAAAGTATCACACTGCGGTAGACGTTAATATTGGATCTGTAAAAGAAGACTGTTGGTTCATTCGAAGGGGTGTTTACCTTCCGCATGTAAAGTAGTTGGTCATCTAAAGGCTTTTACAAAAGTCAGAGAGCGAATAATACAGTCACTTCAGAGCTGTGAACACTTCGTTGTTTTTGAAGAGAAAATGGAAAGAGCACATTTAACACAACGAGCAATGTGTCTGCGGAGAAAGAAGAGCACTCCCATGTCTTCTTGGAAATACGTTTTATAAAGGCGAGCATTGTCAGCAGCCCTCTACATTTTACGGTAGCAGTTACACACTTTGTCCCTCTACATCCTATCGGGTCTAAGTCCTCATATGCAAATTCACTGCCGGCCGAAGTGGCCGTGCGGTTAAAGGCGCTGCAGTCTGGAACCGCAAGACCGCTACGGTCGCAGGTTCGAATCCTGCCTCGGGCATGGATGTTTGTGATGTCCTTAGGTTAGTTAGGTTTAACTAGTTATAAGTTCTAGGGGACTAATGACCTCAGCAGTTGAGTCCCATAGTGCTCAGAGCCATTTGAACCATTTTTTTTTGCAAATTCACTTTATTTTTTCCTCTAATTTCAGACGATAATTAATAGTTCTCGATGTTCTTCTTCAATACATAGTATTTCATTATCATGCGAATTATTGGAATGATTACCTAGTGGTGGATTGTGGTTCATGGTGTGGATTCCTGTAGTCATGTCCTAGTTCATGAACCACGGGCAACGTATGAGTGGCCAAGTAAGTGGTCCCGACAGTCGGGATACCAGTTACTTTGGAATAAGGCTGGGCATCTCGGACATATTCTGAGTCGTGGTCACCTTTGTGATCATACGGCAAAGAGTACCAAACCCACCGGTTAGTCACTCAACCATTAGGGGTAAAACCCAATGGGACTCGGGGCAAGTAAGTCTAGCAACCTGCTTCCCTGGTACTTTAAATATGATGCTGGCAACAATCAGAGCAAAATGCCTCGGACCTTTGGAGATGACAGAGTCCCACCTCTAACTGACAAACCAGGGACTCCTAAGATACGACTTGGCAAACAAATGGTAATGAGATGGGGAGCTATTAATATCAATGGGGGCTACTCTGGGAAGAAGGTAAAGCTGGCAGAGGCTGCAAGTAAGATGGGGCTGGACGTTTTAGCTGTTAGTGACATTCGGGTAAGGCAGGGCTTCACAACATACGTGCTCGCGGAGCAAGCTGTGAGCAGCAAGGCGCGAGCACGGAGCAGCGCGAGCACGCTACCCCCACTACCGGACCAGAGCGGAGAGTGGGGAGAGTCACGTGGGGTACACAACAGCTGCCGCCAGTCGATGTAAATCCGCGGCCACGTGCAGGGATATCACTCACGAATTATTACTGCGACAAATGAAACAAATAATGGAGAATGTACACGTCCCACATAATTTTATTAGCTTAGTGTATGCCTCTACCATCTGTAGACACTGAAACTAAAGAATTCCACGACAATCCTATATTTTCAACACTTTCTTCAACACTACTTAAAATATCACCTCCGGTTGTAGTGTTCTTCATGGCTGCTACATCGAGGAGCTCCTCCCTCACCTGAAGATCTCTATTAACACCTCTAATAAATATGGCAAGCTGCGCTGTTCCAGTGATATCAACACTTTCGTCCAGAGCTAGAGAATGCGCCATAAAATCTTTACAGATATTTGCAAGCTGGCTCTGGACGTCGTCTGCCATGTCCTGTATGCGATGCATAATGGTCATGTTAGATAATGGCACAATCCGAAACTGTTCAACTTGAGATGGACACAAATGTTCCGCTGCAACTACCAAACATTCTTTTATTAAATCGCCATCAGTTACGGGGCGCAGGGATTTTGCTAAAAGCAAAGCAATTTTGTAACCCACTCTGAGAGCTGCCTCAGTTGATTTTTCTTCGTCGTCCAGATCTTCGGATAGCTTCCTTTTAAGTATAATAACTTCCTGTGCACGATCTGGTCAATCACATTTCCCACGTCCGTAGTCTTTCGCGTGGTACGACATATAATGTCACTGCAAATTAAATTTCGTAAAAGAATTCAGCGTTTTGTGACATACTAAACATTTTGCAACACCATCTTTTTCTGTGAACAGATGCAATTCCTCCCAATGGGGGTTGAACTGCGAAAACATGGTTGGGGTTACACAACGGCGACTTCACATGATTCTTAACCAGCGAAGTGACTGCTAAGAGCTGATGGTAGTACTTTAAACGTTACACAGTCGGCGCGAATTCAATAGGCATGCTGCGGCCCTATTCAAACGTGCGCGCGCATTTCCTCTCCCTCCCCCCCCTACTCCACGACCTTGCAGCTGCTCACGAGCACGTGCCTGAGCAGGCGCGAGTACTCGCGCTCAAAACCGGCCAGTTGTTAAGCCCTGGGGTAAGGGGTGAGAAAGAAGAGGAAGTGGGAGAATACAAGGTCTACCTGTCAGGAGTCGGGGAGGAATAGCACAATGGGGTGTAGGGCTTTACATCAGGAAAGAAATTGAACCCAGCGTAGTTGCAATAAGGTATGTAAATGAACGGCTGATGTGGATAGATTTGACAGTGTCTAGCAAGAAAATTAGGATTGTGTCAGTATATTCGCATTGTGAAGGGACAGATCAAGATAAGATGGGTAGTTTTTATGAGGCACTCAGTGATGTAGTTGTTAGAGTAAAGGACAAGGACAGTGTTCTGCTCATGGGTGATTTTAATGCCAGGATTGGAAATCGAACAGAAGGGTATGAAAAGATTATGGGTAAATTTGGAGAGGATATGGAGGCCAACAGGAACGGGAAACAACTCTTGGATTTCTGTGCCAGTATGGGCTTAGTAATCACAAACTCCTTTTTTAAACATAAGAACATTCACCGGTGTACTTGGGAAGGCAGGGGAACCAGATCTGTCATTGACTATATACTAACAGATCAGGAATTCAGGAAGGCTGTGAGGGACACACATGTATTCAGGGGATTCTTTGATGACACTGATCATTATTTAATCTGCAGTGAAATTGGGATTGTGAGGCCGAAAGTGCAGGAGGTCAGGTCCATATGTAGGAGGATAAGAGTGGAGAAACTTCAGGATAAGGAAATCAGCCACAAGTACATAAAAGCGATCTCAGAAAGGTACCAGTTAGTTGAATGTAGCCAATTACAGTCATTGGAAAAGGAATTGACAAGGTACAGGGACACAGTACTAGAAGTGGCTAAAGAATGTCTTGGAAAAGTAGTGTGTAAAAGTAGGATGAAGCAAACAGCTTGGTGGAATGACACAGTCAAGGCAGCCTGTAAAAGGAAAAAGAAGGCGTATCAAAAATGGCTACATACTAGAACTCAGGTAGACACAGAAAGTTATGTTGAAGAAAGAAACAAAGCCAAACAGATAATTGCAGCATCCAAGAAGAAATCTTGGGAAGACTTTGGAAACAGGTTGGAGACTATGGGTCAAGCTGCTGGAAAACCATTCTGGAGCGTAATTAGCAGTCTTCGAAAGGGAGGTAAGAAGGAAATGACAAGTATTTTGGACAGGTCAGGAAAACTGCTGGTGAATCCTGTGGATGCCTTGGGCAGATGGAGGGAATATTTTGAAGAGTTGCTCAATGTAGGTGAAAATACGATCAGTAATGTTTCAGATTTCAAGGAAGAATGGGATAGGAATGATGATGGAAGTAGGATCACATTTGAGGAAGTGGAGAAAATGGTCAATAGATTGCAGTGCAATAAAGCAGCTGGGGTGGATGAAATTAAGTCGGAACTCATCAAATACAGTGGAATGTCAGGTCTTAAATGGCTACACAGGATAACTGAAATGGCCTGGGAGTCGGGACAGGTTCCATCAGACTGGAAAAAAGCAGTAATTACACCAATCTTTAAACATGGAAACAGAAAAGATTGTAACAACTACAGAGGTATCTCTTTAATCAGCGTTGTGGGTGAAATCTTCTCAGGTATTGTTGAAAGGAAAGTGCGAGTATTAGTTGAGGACCAATTGGATGAAAATCAGTGTGGGTTTAGGCCTCTTAGAGGTTGTCAGGACCAGATCTTTAGCTTACGGCAAATAATGGAGAAGTGTTATGAGTGGAACAGGGAATTGTATCTATGCTTTATAGATCTAGAAAAGGCATATGACCGGGTTCCTAGGAAGAAGTTATTGTCTGTTCTACGAGATTATGGCATAGGAGGCAAACTTTTGCAAGCAATTAAAGGTCTTTACATGGATAGTCAGGCAGCAGTTAGAGTTGACGGTAAATTGAGTTCATGGTTCAGAGTAATTTCAGGAGTAAGACAAGGCTGCAACCTGTCTCCGCTGTTGTTCATATTATTTATGTATCATATGTTGAAAACAATAGACTGGCTGGGTGAGATTAAGATATGTAAACACAAAATAAGCAGTCTCACATATGCGGATGACTTAGTTGTGATGGCAGATTCGATTGAAAGTTTGCAAAGTAATATTTCAGAGCTAGATCAGAAATGTAAGGACTATGGTATGAAGATTAGCATCTCCAAAACGAAAGTAATGTCAGTGGGAAAGAAATATAAACGGATTGAGTGCCAAATAGGAGGAACAAAGTTAGAGCAGGTGTACGGTTTCAAGTACTTAGGATGCATATTCTCACAGGATGGCAACATAGTGAAAGAACTGGAAGCGAGGTGTAGCAAAGCTAATGCAGTGAGCGCTCAGCTACGATCTACTCTCTTCTGCAAGAAGGAAGTCAGTACCAAGACTAAGTTATCTGTGCACCGTTCAATCTTTCGACCAACTCTGTTGTATGGGAGCGAAAGGTGGGTGGATTCAGGTTACCTTATCAACAAGGTTGAGGTTACGGATATGAAAGTAGCTAGGGTGATTGCAAGTACTAGTAGATGGGAACAATGGCAGGAGGGTGTCCACAATGAGGAAATCAAAGAAAAACTGGGAATGAACTCCATAGATGTAGCAGTCAGGGCGAACAGGCTTAGATGGTGGGGTCATGTTACACGCATGGGAGAAGCAAGGTTACCCAAGAGACTCATGGGTTCAGCAGTAGAGGGTAGGAGGAGTCGGGGCAGACCAAGGAGAAGGTACCTGGATTCGGTTAAGAATGATTTTGAAGTAATAGGTTTAACATCAGAAGAGGCACCAATGTTAGCACTGAATAGGGGATCTTGGAGGAATTTTATAAGGGGGCTATGCTCCAGACTGAACGCTGAAAGGCATAATCAGTCTTAAATGATGATGATGATTACCTAGCGCTCTCAGAAGTCAGCAAGAACAATAATCAATGGGTTTGTTTGTAAATAACTTTTCTGCTACCAGTCACGATTTTCCTGTATTCGTGTTGTGCATGACGCGTTTCGGGAAAAGATGCCCATTTTCAAGTGTGTTTTCTCTTTGTACTATGCCATTTTTACATAACGTTTTCGAAGAGTAAAGCTGTGCTTTGTTTTGTTGGCTGTACTGCAACATGTATAAAAAACGTGAAATTTTTAATTATCGTAGTTAGTGACGAAATTAGGAAGAACTTGTACTTACAGCTACCTTGTGGTCCAGTTGTTCACAGTCTCACAAATGTTAAAGATCACATATAACTTTCAGTGAACAGTATTTGTTGAGAATAGCTTACATAAACAAATAGTTCCAAAGTTGTTTTTAGATGTAATTGACGGAAACAGTGTTCAGGTCTTGCACAGTCTGTGAGATGCTTTTATACAGAGGGTATTTATCTTAACAATAAGGATCATAATTTGGTTATATCTATTGTACAATGCTGCTTATTTCTGTGTGTTAATATTTTTGTTTAAATATATTGCCGAAACATCTGAAGAAATTTACTGATTCACTTTCATTAACATTTTTTCTTCATATTTTCGTAAAGTGAATATATTTCCAGTTCTTCTAACAAATCCATTTTATGCCCTTTATTTAGATGGTGGAGTACTTTGACAGTTTGCTCTATTGTTCCAAATGAGTGTCCTGTATTATATATGTATGTGGCTATTGCTGATGTGTGTCTGTTGTGTGTGTAGACTTTAATGTGCTCTTTGTACCTGGTGTTGATATTTCGGCCTGTTTCTACTAAGCAGAACATTGAACTTTCCTGGCATTTTACTTTGTACATTCCAGAGTCTGTTTATGGGCCGTGATTAAACTTTACATTATGTATTAGTTCTTTTGTACTTTATTTGACGTTGAAAACTCAACTTTTACTTTGTGTTTTTGAAAATACGACTATTTGCAGTCTTCTGTGATATATTGCCAATGTATGGGATGCTACGTATAGGTTAGTTTTTCTCTTTTTCTTCAGTGGTCATTGTATTTTTACAAAAAATTTGAATGTGCATGTGTTGTTGTTTCGTTTAATATTTAGGTTCAGGTAATTGATACTTTTGTCTTTTTCATGTTCCACTGTATGTAATTTTCTCATGTAGATTACTGAAGCAGTTTAGAATGTATTTTATATCTTTGGCAGCCCCTTTCCCTAACAGCATGTGTCATCTACACATGCCCTATAACATTTATTTCCTTTAGGCAGAGTTCTTGGCTGCTAAATAACTTTTGTTCCAAGTGATTTATGTATATGTCAGCTATTTACCTAATACACATGATTCCATTGCTAGGCCATCTGGTTGCTTATAAATGTTGCCATTAAAGGTAAAGTAGTTGTAACATAAAGTTAGATGAAGTAGTTCCACAAATTCAATAATCTCTGTGTATGCAAGTTCCTAATGTTTCGTAAGGTTCTTTTGTATTAGTGTTATAGCTTCATGTATGGGCATGTTTGAGCAAAGGTTGGTAATGTCAAGTGATAAGAACTGATCATCTTGTGGGGAGTTTTTTGCCTATCATTTCTTCTGTTAGTATCATGGTGTCGTGTCATATGAATAATTTTTTATCCGTATGTCCCACAAACTGAATAACATACTGTTAAAAATTGTACATATGAAACAAAATATTCTATAAAGAAAAGCATGATACTAACTGAAGAATTTTTTTTCGGAATAGTTGCGCCAGTCTCTGAGAAGCAGGTCTGATCACAATTTGAAGTGCATGCTTCCTGCATCACATATTCCTCTCCTCTGCCAAAATCTGACGAGAATTTTTAGGCACAGTTGGATTATGGTGTGAAATTGAAAATGATGTCTGATTTGTATCGCTGTTAAGTAATGGTTAGAGATTATATAAATATTTTTCTTTTAGAATTTTACTCACGGATCCTCTTGGGAAGTTTAAATACTCGCATCTTCTTCTTCTCTGACAAAACCTGATGAGATTTTTTGTATTGGACAGGAAGCACAGCTGGATTAGGCCTGGAATTGAGAGTAATAGTAGAGAGTGCTTTACCAATCTTGACCACTTTTTCTTTTGAAGTGTATGATAGTTGCAAGTGTATTTACTACATAAAACTGTTTCTGTTCCCATATAAGAAGCTGGTTGATCACAACGTTAAAGATATATGATTCATTTCGCCCGCTCAATGCTATTCAGTGCTGTTTCAATTTCATTAATGCAGATACAGCACTGAAATCTTGGCTGTGTAATGAAGTTGTTTCATATTATTACAAGAAACTATTGTTTCCAAGAGAGAACACTGTAAAAAAAAATTGTGGAGTTGATGTATGGCTCAAATGGCTCTGAGCACTATGGGACTTAACATCTGTGGTCATCAGTCCCCTAGAACTTAGAACTACTTAAACCTAACTAACCTAAGGACACCACACACATCCATGCCCGAGGCAGGATTCGAACCTGCGACCGTAGCAGTCGCGCGGTTCCGGACTGAGCGCCTAGAACAGCTAGACCACCGCGGCCGGCGGAGTTGATGTAGAATCTGCATTAAATTCGTACACATATTTCCACACTATACACTGTAATAGTTAATTGTGAAAATTTTTATGTAGTAAAGTTATGATATTAAATATATTATTTGTTTTTTCTTTTATTCATCAAGAATATATAAATACAAAAACGTAATTTTTATTCAGCTCTGTGTGTGAGACAAGGAATGATTACTAGGTACCACAGTCTGTACAGTATTTTTTAGTGTAAGAAGTAAGGGAGATACATCTGCGCGTATATGATGCATAACTTTGACCGTTGAGTCATTTTTTAATATAGCATTTACCATTCAGGATTTAGCATTTGCTGTTTAGCATTTAGTGTTTACCACCTAGTGTTTACCGTTTTACTTTTACTAGAGGCAGTGCGGGGTGTACAATGCACAATTGGTCTATTTACATCAACTTGTATTTTTAATACAGCGCTGGAAAGAGGAGAAAGTAGGGTTATAAAGCACACAATTAGTCTGAACGTAAATAATGTAACCTAAAACCATTCTTACACTTCAATCTGATCGGTTGGCGGTAGAATGGAGGGACACGGGGTATAGCACACACAATTGGTCTACTTCCACCATATTTAATTTTTAATATTGTGCTATGTGATTGGTTGGAAAAAAGAGGAGGGGCCTATAAAGCACTCATTAAGCCTTTACATAAGTAATGTAACTTGACACTATTTTTACACTACGTTCTAATTGGTTGGAAACAGAGAGGAGGGGAAGTGCAGTAAGAAATACACAATTGGTTTGTTTCCATCATTTTGGACTTTAAATACTGAACTATGTTTGACTGGAGATGAGGAAGAACTGGAGGGGCAGAGGGACTTAAATTTTCAACTTTTAGAACTGGGTTGTTTCCGAAACGTTGGATTTTTAATACTGTGCTATCACTGGCTGGAGATAAGGAGGGAGCACAGTTTCCCAGTGACAAGGATGATGACATCACAGATAAGGACGATTATATGATGAGTTCAAAGTCATTGATGACACCATACATGACCTCCATGGTCACGTGACAGTCATGTGATGTCAGTTAACGTCAAGACCAAAGGTCAAAGGTCACTAACATCTGCCCCTAAATGTAGGCAACCCTAAGGTGAAAGGTCTATTTCTGTCCAGATTGCCCATAGTAATGCTAATGGCAGAGATTCTTTTATTTTTCTATTTTTTGTGTTATACTTGGAGAGGTTCTGGAGACTTTGGCGGATACCTTAACTTTTTGACTACAAAGTAATGTACGACCCATTAATTAAATATGTATTTAGCTAACCGCAAAAACACTTTTCCTAAAAGCTTGCAACTAGCCAACTGACCGCAGGCGTGGGGTTAATTGGCATAATCCTAGGTGTGAGTTTGCATGAGCTAATATTTACGGATATGTGTAGGCAGAACACAGCAGTTTTCGAGGAAAACATTTTATCTTTTTAAAACTTAATCTGATTTCCTTTTCAATGAATAAATTCTTCAAAAAATAAATTCCTTGTGACGAAATAGTAATTGAATCAAATAAAATTTGCTTCAATGTATAAACAGCAGTAAGAAATTAAATGTATGAGGAAACAATGAATTCTTCAAGAAGAAACAGGCGCAGCTTATTCTTATAGCTACCTGCAGTTATTCAAATATAATTAATTCTACGTTTTAAATCAACCACGAATGTAGGGGATTGGTGCTCGTTTATTTGGACAGGTAAGGTCAGTTCTGCCTTGGTCGAACCAGATTGAATCATCATCGTTTGGCCATCTCCAAAGTTTCCCTTTTTTGACCGTGGTGGACACGAGAACCTTGTTGCCATCGGTTTCAGTAATCTTCCCAGGGTAATGACGGGCATGATACTTTACCAAAAAAAGTCATTTAAGTATATTCAGTGTGATCTGTAGGGTCATCCCTTGCTGGTCTTCTTCGATGTTACCTGATGGTATAGCTACGCCAGTTGACCCCATATATAACTATGCCTGTTGGCTCCAAAGTGATATAAGAAAATTAAAAGTATAAAAGAAAATCCTATATATCAGAAATAAAAAAAACATAATACATGTATGCATTCACAGTTAACCCCTCTTTCGAAAATCGCCATCAGCAGCGCCGCAATTCGATCTACAGGTTCACGAGAAGAAAAAAAAATAACGACCAAAAGATACACTCATCAGTCAGAAAAACGATGAAACAGGTGTCGTTACTTCGTGACGTTTCCAAGCATACTGAAGTTTAGGTGGATGGTGCGCATTCACCTATACTCGCCTCTAGCACGACGGCAGTTCTCTAGCTCCACAGTGGTACGAAATGATGCTGTGTGTCTACCAGCCAGCCCCTTATGCCAACTAACCACGGTCTCTACTAACGTTTTTTTCTGAAGGATTCCGTCTAACTTAGGCCACACGTTGGTTACGTATGGAAGGAACGCCCTGGCCTTGAAGAGGTCCTTATCTTCTTTACATTGCGACTAGTCAAGTTCCTCGGTAAAACTGTGCTGATCTGATGTAAGGAATATCCATTTTTCTTGAGCACAGATTGTAAATCTTCAACCTCCTTGACATGGCTGTGGCTGTCAGGCACAACACGTGCCTGTTGCACCAACATTCGAACGACGCCTATAGTTTGTGAACAGAGGTAACAACTCGAAGCTTGCAAAACCAAGTAACTGTGTATGGGATTATGGTAAACATAATGTCCTAATGGTCAAACCACTTTCGTGCTACGACATCTAGAAACGGTAAATATCTAAATTTCGCGACTTCCATTGTAAAGCAGATATTCTTGTACCTTGACTTTAAATATTCTAAAACTCGTGACAGCTCTTTTCCAGCAGGGGGCTCCACCGCAAAAGTATCACTTACAAATCGCCAGAAGATTTTTGGTTTAAGTTCCTATAGCTCGAATACACTATCCAGAAAATCTTCTCTACAAAAAATTTACTACGAGAAGGGACATGAGATTATCCATGACAACAATGACGATGCGTTCAAAGTGTTCACTATTGAATAGAAAATAAGTTGAGGGTAGGGGATGATGGACAAGCTCTGTATTACCGGTTTTAATATTACTATCGATGAGTGAGAACGAATCCATCAGAAGAATCCTTTTGAAGAGTTAGACGATAACAAAACTTACTAATACGTCTGACTGATTGAGTTTTAAAATTTAATGAAGTCAGCAGAATTATGTAAGAGTAGGAAGGTAATGAGGATTCTGGGATAAATTTGACATTTGACGTTTTGATTGCCTACATTCAGGAACAGGAGTCAGTGACCTTTAAACTTAATATTGACCTTGATCTTGAACTTTAGGACGTTATGTAATTTTTCCTGACCCCAATCCCTCCCTTCCACTTCCCATTCCCTCCGCCTTATCTCCAACCAACCATGGTGAAATATTGAAAATGAAACAGCCGATCAAAAACTACTACAAGACAGCGGACCTAACCCAATTGTGTTAATGTGAAATTAAAAACCCTCGCCCCTCCCCTCCCCAGAACTATCCAAAAAATCGAGGATGGGTGAACTAGCTCATTTGTGCTTAATGCTCCACCTTTCTCCACCTTTTCCCAACCAATCACCGCAAAGTATTAAAAATGAGCGAACTAGTTCTGTAGTTCTTTATACCTCGCCCCACTCCCTATCTCCAATGAATCACATCGAAGTATTTAAAATGAAGCAGCCAGTCAGAAATACAAGATAGGGTGAGCTAGCTCAAATGTGCTTTATAACCACACACACACAGTGCAGTATTAAAATGGTACACAAAAATGGCACTAAGTTGCATTATATCCTGGATATTTGCCTAAAAGTGCATCAACACACACTGCAAAATGTACCACCTCCCTCCTCTATCGACCAATTGAAACCTAGTATGGTGGCTGTAATTAAAATAAAAGAGCCAATTCAGTGTAGCCCAATCTTGGCTGTTATCAAAACTATCCGAACGACCTGAATTATTCGTCTAAAACAAAAATACGTCACATTCTTTAAAAAAGTACCTAGATTGCGTAAGAGGACGAAAATGTTTTGAACCATGTTTTCGTTACTGACTCCTAAAAGCCATTTATGGACTGGCCCTCCAGTCACACAGGTAAATTTCGTCAGAAAATTTATATCATTCGGTGTGGAATATTGACGCCAGTATATAACACTCTCTGTGAATAATTAAAAACCAACATTAGTTTATACAGTTCAACTAAATTAGTAAGACAGAGTTGCTGAAGATGAGTTTTACTTTAAATATTATTCCGCGAACCCCAAAATCGCGAAATAAAATCATCTGCTTATTTATGCGCAGTTGCTACTCTCACCAACAGATGTCTGAACTGGTAAAAGCGTTCAGAGTTTGATTTGTGGACTGCACTTGATGTAAGACACAACAGATCATTAAATTAATTGGGTCAAATGGCTCTGAGCACTATGGGACTTAACTTCTAAGGTTATGAGTCCCCTAGAACTTAGAACTACTTAAACCTAACTAACCTAAGGACATCACACACATCCATGCCCGAGGCAGGATTCGAACCTGCGACCGTAGCGGTCGCGCGGTTCCAGACTGCAGCGCCTAGAACCGCTCGGCCACCCCAGCCGGCTTAAATTAACTGGTTTTCGTACCAATGATGCTTCTCGAATGTCACAAGAGTTTAAAATGTCTGGAAAATACATCAGTAATGCAAAAAGTGCAATTTCTATGTCATGTATCACAATGTTCCTGTAAAGTATCCTAATGTTATTTTCCACACATACATGTCAAACATGTGTTTATAAAATCTGATTGTGATTCCTAAAGTATGTATGTGCCAGGGGAGGCTCTGCAAATGCCACATTCCAAAGTGTCCACAAAAATGTGTCAGCGATGCAGAGAAGTATAGCGTAGACATTTCAACAGTATCTAAATACCCAAAATGTGTTCGGTCTAATGATTTGTACTGTCAGAACCTAATGCTTTTATCAAAAGTTTAGGAGGGGAATGAAGATATTGCAACACTATAAAAATAACAGCAATGTTAAGTATTACAAATGACTGGACCAACTGCTGCTACCGGAACTATCTCAGTTTCGTACCCTAATCCAGCTGTGCCTAATGCTGAATATGAATATGTCACCAGGTTTTGTCAGAGGAGAAGAAGAAGATGCGATTCAGCAAGCATGCACTTCAACTTTCCATCTGACCTGTTTCTGTAAGTGGAACGACAAAGACGTTAAAAACAACGTATTTATGAAAGCAAAGGACGGAGAAGAAGAAGAAGAAGAAGAAGAAGAAGAAGAAGGAGAAGGAGGAGGAGAAGAAGCGGGTGATTATGATAAATAAGATGATATTTATTATTAAGATTTTACTAAATACAATTTGTACAAGACATTGATTAGTTAACGAAAGTTACCACTATGGAATACATGACATGCAAAAGAATTTGGAAAAATATTATCTGTATTTCGGATTACAGACAATGGCGCAAAGTCGTTCGTTCGCATAAGTCCAAAAATCGAGAATACTCTTCTCGCACGTGGCAAAAAATAAAAAATTGAATTGCGAGGCCGCAGAACCAATTCAAATAGTGAGTCTTCGTCTACGGGTAGTACACGTCATCTGGGAGTAACATCATGCGCATTGTTATGCGGTCAGGAGTGGCACAGGGAAGGCCAGAATTCGCTGGACCAAGCACCAGACGTCTACTGCCGCGCTACAAACGCAACTATGATCGTCCGTATCTGGCACCTCACACGCGACGCGAAGTGGAGAGTCGGTGAGATAAACTTGGTGGAGATCAGAATGATTTAACTGTTTCATGTTTACAGCGATATACCACGCGGAGCATGCAGCAGTGCCAAGAAAAGGGGTGCTCACCGCCCGCCATATATTGCGTCACCTATAGTGCAGGTACTTCTGTTCTGTCACATGGGGGCATGGGCCAGTTGTATCTAAGTGTAGATTACCTTTGGCGACAGGTGGCAAAGAGGCAGAAGGATAGCTGTGCTTCAGAAAAAAAGAGTCCAATGTGGTAAAGGGCGCTGGGATGTCCGACAACGTCACCAGAGTAGCCAACAAGACCGGGACATTTGCATCAAGCAGTAAGCTGGTAAGGCACGTCGAGCAACACTGCCACATCATCGACTGTGAGATGGCAAAGGAGCCCGAGTTCTATCCAGAACATGGTAAAGACCAACACCCCTCGAGCCTGGAGAAGGGTAAGAGACTCATAGTGGACTTTGAAGATCATCCCCTGTCTAACAAAGGAACACATCGAAGCTAACAAGCATTGACTCAGGGTATGCGGGACCAGAAGAGTTTGCGCCATGTGAGGGATCCATGAACGCTACGTGGGTGTCGACAGATGGTGTACGTGGCAGGATGTAAAAGGAACAATGGCGACGTTAAACGAGTGCAAACCTGATCTGCTGCAGCAGTCGTCTGCAGTTGAGGGCCACAGAGGTCCGCCATAAAATTGAAGCCAAGGCAGCTTAAGGTATCAGTCGCACTGAGCGGGTCAACGCTCGCCTAAGATGGGCCTACATAGCTCATGACTTATGTACATTAATCGAGCTGCCCGGGTATCATTGGCACTTTGAAGGCAAAGGACCAAATCGTCCACATCGGTGGTGCAGCAAAATCGGTGTCCACCTTGTGAGATACTCATCAGTTTTTATCGTAGACCATATGACAATGGTTACTGGGTGAAGGTGTACTCTAGCGCACTTCTGTTGGACCAAGCGCCTGATTGGAACTGTTGTGTGAGCCTACTACCATTATACAGCACCTGGGTTGTCAGATCATACAAGAGATATATGAGCATTTCGACAAAAGTTCCTGAGTATCCCATATCGTGGACCACAGTCATAAGAAAATAATGCTCAACCTAATCAAACGCCTGGCTGAAGGCTAAGAACGACTAAGCTGCAGGCAAATGTTGAGCTTGAGCGAGGGCAATCATATTCCTATAGCGGCAGAGCGCTGTCTGGATGTTGTACTCTCTACCTAGCGATGCCTGATCATAGGACACAATATGATGGGCCATCCTCTTAAGTCATGTTCTGTTACTGGTGGCTCCAATTCCAATGAAGCATCCTCTTGTACCATGCCGAACGTGAACTAAGAGACTTCTTCAATGACAGCCAGTGAATAAGGGTGGTCAGTATACAACCTAGCATAATGGGAGTGAAGGACGCATCAAAAATTGCATTGGGTGTCATGTTGCCCACGTTTGTCATCACTGATAGTGCGAATCAGGGCCCGACGACATTGTCACCTGTCTGCTAGAAGGTGATACATTGATAGAGCTTCCAAAACCATATGGTCACAAGTTCGTGGTCGCAGCACCATCTCTTGAAGGTAGTGGTGCGTGAGGGCTGTGATCATTTCACTATTGTACATTGTTCAGGCAAAGACAGCATCATAGAGCAGTTCCTCAATATTTGGTAATAAAAGTCCATGGATTGCCTCCTCCAGCCTCCTGTGTCTCTGTCATATGCTATCACGACGACAGGTTTTGTGTAGGACAGCCACCACGACAATGCAGATGTGGAAGCACCATGGTGGCGGCGACATAAATCCTAAGTCATCCCAGTAGGCTGCTGACAGTCGGAAGACGCTGCTAAGACGACTTTCAGCTTCCAAACATTTTTTTTAGTGCCACATCCTCTGGCGGTTGAGGATGACGGTGCAGATATATGCCGCATGGTAGGAAAAAGTGACAGGTCAAATCTTAGCCAGTCAGGTTCCTTCCACCAGCGAGCACGATTTATAAAAACAATTAAGGTGACTGGAAGATTGTGTGATGTAATGCATGAAACCAGGGGAGTCACCATGAATGTGTTCCCATGCGTCCACAAGATGGAGCTGGTGAACAATTGTCGCAAGCTCTATGCAAGGTGAATGATGTGATAGGCGGTCTTTGGGGTGGAGGGTGGAATTAAAATCACCTCCCAGTACCCATGCATCCTGCTGTCCCACGAATAGAGGAAAGAGCACCTCTGTAAAGAAGGCAGAGTGTTCCCTTCGCCTCTCCAGTCCTGAAGGACTTAGATGTTAATAATTCAGACACTGAAGAATGTGAGAGCCATGCCTATCGCATTTGGAAGATATTGGACGTCGTTGACGGGTAACCCTTCACTGATGAGGATCGCCAAACCACTACCGGTGTCTGACACGTGGGAGACGAAAGAATATACCAAATCAGGTCAGGCATTTCCTGTATGAGGGCCACGTCTAAGTACGCCACACGAAGTGTATCATGAAGCATCGTCAGTTTATGTGGGGCACGGATAGCGTTAACATTGTTATTAGTTAGGCAATATGTCTGTTCCCGCACTCCTGCTGTCGAGACATGGGATCTACCACTGGCATCCGGCTGGGGCAGATCGCACAAGACGGTCGAAGCTGTGGTGTTGACTGTGATGAGGTATCAGGGGCATAACTGGTGGAACGTGCCCGCCCACAGTATTAACAGGCCACTCTGATTGCTCATCTATGTCGTCCGCACAAGAAACAGAAAGAGCACCAGTGAACTGTCTAAGTGTAAAATCATCAGACCGCTGCCGAATGTCAGCGACCTCCAGAGACGGCTTGCCAACAGTGGGCGAAGGCAACAGAGTGGAAGGCGTCACAGGCTGTGGAGGAAAAACCGCTGAGATAGGTGGGGGAGGAGTGACGTTCAACAGCAGGCCTTCCGAGACCGATGCGTCGTCGGACGTCGGTTCGCCTTCTGGTGCGGCCAGCCTGGCGAAACAATCGCCAGATGGCGTATGACTACGTGTCTTGCACTTCCTCAGTGACTTGTGCTTCCGAACGTGTTGTTCCGTATCGGAGTGGGGTCGACCGCCATCCAACACTGCCGCAACTGAAAGGAAAGTAGGGGCTGATACAGAGCCCGAGTCATCATTTATCGCTATTTTAACGTCGCTTTTCAGGTTCCGACGGGCTTCCGAGGGCGTCGGTTCCATCGGAGATGACAGAGAGGGACTCTGAAGACTCGCCATCAGTGTTCAACAGCGATGACAGATCAGTGGGAATCGTGGCCAGTGCACCTTCGCAACAGCTGTGTAGGTGACAGAAAGCACTATAGGTGTCATGCATGGTGTGACATCTCCTACCAGCATCTGAATTTGGCTTCTCGGTGCCACAGCCTCCTAACCACAGCCTGCACAAGTTCGCGGCTGACCATCATACATCACGGTCACCAATAATCAAATAAGAGGGCACATCCTCATTAGTTAAAATTGGATCCGACACACGCCATTTAGGGCGTGATAGATCTCGAAGGTCTGCCATTTTTCTGCTATGCGGCTGATGAAGTTTCCGTAAGGTCTAAAGGGAGATACGACCACGTCTTGCGGTACTTTAAAAAAATTCGAAAACACACAGGGCGTGTTGGCAAACATCTTCATGATCCACCGAAACAGCTCCAACGTGGGCACCAGGGTATTTGAATTTCAGTCCCTGGGTGAAGCGTCGCACAACATCAACACAAATTTCTTCAGTCGACAATATGAGGTACACGACGTTGCTCGTGAAGGGGAAGTGAATACCTGCAACATCGTGAAGTGCAAGATGAAGTTCGTCATGTATGAAAATTTGGAAATTTGTGGTAAGTTCCTATGGGACCAAACTGCTGAGGTCATCGCTCCCTAGGCTCACACACTACTTAATCTAACTTAACTAACTTACGCTAAGGACAACACACACGTCCATGCCCGAGAGAGGACTCGAACTTTCGATGGGGCAAGCCGCGCGATCCGTGGCAAGGTGCCAGAGACCGCGCGGCGTCCACTTCATGCGCTCGAGGTCGTGCATGTTCCGCTGAAAAGTGATCTCCATAGCCGCACGGTGGTAAGTTAACGCCTCGTGGCACGGCTATGAGCCGGCAGCTTTTGGCTATCCATACACGATTCACAGTCAGATCCAAACTTCCATATATCGTCGTTCCTGTGTGACAACCTGTACTCGTACACACATTAAGTATTAGCCATATAAGGACTGACAGTTTTAATTAAAACTCACTGCCTGATATCGGAGAATAAATACGATATTGCAATGCCTACGTTGTTAAAATGGTTCAAATGGCTCTGAGCACTATGGGACTTAACATCTGAGGTCATCAGCCCCCTAGACTTAGAAGTACTTAAACCTAACTAATCTAAGGACACCAGACACATCCATGCCCGAGGCAGGATTCGAACCTGCGACTGTAGCAGCAGCGTGGTACCGGACTGAAGAGCCTAGAACCGCTCGGCCACAACGGCCGGCTGCGTTGTTAAAAAGTATGATGTAGTTTTCCTTGTGACATGTATGCTTGCTTATCCGAAGGAGCATTGTATCATTATTTTTAACAAAGCAGGCTCTGCAGTATCGTATTAAAGTTACCAACATTTACGTAGTGAGAGAGAGGCGGCCGGGGTGGCTGAGCGGTTCTAGGCGCTACAGTCTGGAACGGCGCGACCGCTACGGTCGCAGGTTCGAATCCTGCCTCGGGCATGGATGTGTGTGATGTCCTTAGGTTAGTTAGGTTTAAGTAGTTCTAAGTTCTAGGGACTGATGACCTCAGAAGTTACGTCCCATAGTGCTCAGAGCCATTTGAACCAACCTAGTGAGAGTGTGACAAAGTTCTTTCTTTACACTCAGTGATATGATATGTATGACAAGGTCATCCACATACGTCGCACTGGCAGCTGTCTGTGGAGTTGTTACATCCGTTGGTTGAGCATAGTCGGTGATGTAGTCCGCGCGTTGCCACCCTCGTGTACAGGTGGCACAGCTGGAAGTTGACTTCCTTCCATTCATTGTTTGTCATCACTGGGGAGATGAAGAGTCCGTGATCTACACGGTCCAGTCACTTAATGTGACCGCCGCCTATATTCGATGTCAACGTGCATTAATCCTTCACAGACGGTAGGTGGCAGCAATAGCAGTGGAGGGCATACAAAGCGTGTCGGGGAGACGTGGATGACAGTGCAGTCATTATCGTAATGCGGAAACGGAACTATTTATCAGACATCCGAAAGGTCATGATCATTGGCTTTTGGGCCAAGAGTGGAAGTATTTTCGAAATGGCAAAGATTGTAAACTGTTCGAGTGCTGCCACGGTTAAAGTATACCGTGCATTGCAAAATGGAGCAATCCGAAACTGGCGCCAAGGCAGTTGTGGTGGCCCACAGGCCATCAACGACAGGGATGAATAATGGCTGAGGAGATGTGTGTGGGCGAATGAACGTGCAACAGTTGGGCAGCTGACCACCCTGATGAACGAAGGGGCTATCAACAGTGTCTCCTCAAAGACTTTTCAACGAATGTTCCAGCAATGGGCCTCTGCAGCAGGCGCCTGGTTCATGCACCCATGCTGACTGCAGCAAACTGTAGACAAAGGCTGGAATTTGCACGCCTGTACCGCAACTGGACGTCCACTGAGTGGCGACAGGTGGCGATGAATAATGTTTTATGCTCCATCGCATAGATGACAGTTGGCGTATACGGCGCGAAACGTCTGAAAGCAAACATCCTGCAACCGGAAGAAAGCATCATGGTCTGGGGAATGTTTTCGTGGCATTCCCTGGATGGTCTCCTCACTCTAAGAGGCAGAATGGATCGACACATATATGCATCCATACTTGGGGACCCTGTCCACCCCTGCATGCAGTTTATTTTTCCTCAGCACGATGGCATCTACCAACAGGACAACGAAACATGTATCACAGCTCGCAGTGTACGTGCGTTGTTCGAAGAGCACAAGGATGAGTTTTCTGTACTCCCGTTGCCACAAAACTTTCCGAGTTTAAACCCAATCGAGAATCTGTGAGACTACCTCCATCGGACTGTTAGCACCATGGATCCTCAAGCGAGAAATCTTGCGTAACTGGCCACAGCAATGGAGTCGACATGGCTTCATATCCCTGTTAGTATCTTCCAGAACCTCACTGACACTCTTCCTGCACGTATAGCGCTACAGAAGGTGGTTATTCAGGCTTTTGACAGGTGGTCACATTAATATATGATTGGACAGTGCATATATCTTACTTTTTGTTGACCGTCTTCCAGGAGTCTGGTGCTTTGTAGATTTGATGTCAGGTTATGAATTGCTATCAAGTCATGAAAGAAGTAGGTTGTGTCCGCCAATATGTAGACTATATTTTGAATGTATTTTGAGATCCACATAATTCTTTTCATATATGCTGACGTCATTCTCTGTAGCCGTTTGAGAACTGAATATGTGAGGCACAACCTTTATGTCGAATAGCTTCAGAGCTGTTCGTACAGACAGTAGACTCTGTTTCTTTACCTCATCACTCCTACTAACCCGTCTTCAAGGTGCTTGGAAAAATGTAATGTTTAGACATTTGTAGTTTTTTACAGTTGTTGTTCCCCACAAGAGAAATTTATCATTGTTTGCCAGTGTTCTCCTTTCCTGGATTTGATTGCTTCTGTTTTATCCTTATTTATGATGTGGTCGTTTTCCAATCTTTGTTGACAATAAACAATCTTTCGACTGGGTAAATAGGAGTAGAGTATGGGAAAAACTATACAAAATACTAAGAGCATAATGTCAGATCCTCAAGTTCACAGCAAGCATCGTCCGAAAAACCACAATCAGAATTCACGATGGTTTAACGCAGTCCGAAGGAATCCTGGAAACGAATGCAGTACTACAGGAAGACCCTGTAAGTCCTACTATATTCAGATTACTTACCCATGACATGATCTAAAGGATACAAGCAGAAGACGTGATAATGTAGTTGCATGTCGATGACATGAGCCTACTATCAAAAAGAATAGAGCTCCTGCAAGATGCCATTAACAAATTGGAAAAATAGTCCCCGGCAGATGATGATTATTATGAGGAAGAAAAACGGGATTATTACGATGACGTTCACGATGGAAGACGTTCTCTAATAAATCGCCAGCGGAAATCGACCACAATAAATTGGTAGAGCAATTAGTTTCCTAGCTGGCTATTAAAGCGATAGTCAATAATTCACATGATAATGAAGTATCATCTACTCAGGAAGAACTTCGAGAAGTGTGAATTACTGTATGAAGTTGCTGAAAATAAAGTGAAATGCTGGTATGTTGCACAATGCAGACCTCTGTTGGTGACAGTAAGCAGCTGGCGCATAAGTCAGCAGTTGGGCTTATTTCACGTTTTTAGGACTTGTCGAATAATATATAAATTAAAACTCATCTTCAGAAACTACTAATTAGTTAACTGCGTTTTATAAGCAGACGTTGGGTTTTAAATGTTTTTAAAGTATATATTACCTACTGGTTCCTGTATTCCATAGCAAATGATATATAGCTTCTGATGAAATGTACTTGTGGGACTGGTAAATAGCTTTATGAATGCAGTAATGGAAACATTCTCAACATTTTCGTCACCTTACACAATTCAGATACTTTCTTAAGAATATGACAATTTTTCTTTTAGACAAATAATTCCGGTCTTGCGGATACTTTTGAGCACAGGTAGGATGGAGCTACACCGCAACTGGCTCTTTTATTTTAAATAATGACAGCTAAAATACACTCCTGGAATTGGAATAAAGAACACATTGACACCGGTGTGTCAGACCCACCATACTTGCTCCGGACACTGCGAGAGGGCTGTACAAGCAATGATCACACGCTCGGCACAGCGGACACACCAGGAACCGCGGTGTTGGCCGTCGAATGGCGCTAGCTGCGCAGCATTTGTGCACCGCCGCCGTCAGTGTCAGCCAGTTTGCCGTGGCATACGGAGCTCCATCGCAGTCTTTAACACTGGTAGCATGCCGCGACAGCGTGGACGTGAACCGTATGTGCAGTTGACGGACTTTGAGCGAGGGCGTATAGTGGGCATGCGGGAGGCCGGGTGGACGTACCGCCGAATTGCTCAACACGTGGGGCGGGAGGTCTCCACAGTACATCGATGTTGTCGCCAGTGGTCGGCGGAAGGTGCACGTGCCCGTCGACCTGGGACCGGACCGCAGCGACGCACGGATGCACGCCAAGACCGTAGGATCCTACGCAGTGCCGTAGGGGACCGCACCGCCACTTCCCAGCAAATTAGGGACACTGTTGCTCCTGGGGTATCGGCGAGGACTATTCGCAACCGTCTCCATGAAGCTGGGCTACGGTCCCGCACACCGTTAGGCCGTCTTCCGCACACGCCCCAACATCGTGCAGCCCGCCTCCAGTGGTGTCGCGACAGGCGTGAATGGAGGGACGAATGGAGACGTGTCGTCTTCAGCGATGAGAGTCGCTTCTGCCTTGGTACCAATGATGGTCGTATGCGTGTTTGGCGCCGTGCAGGTGAGCGCCACAATCAGGACTGCATACGACCGAGGCACACAGGGCCAACACCCGGCATCATGGTGTGGGGAGCGATCTCCTACACTGGCCGTACACCACTGGTGATCGTCGAGGGGACACTGAATAGTGCACGGTACATCCAAACCGTCATCGAACCCATCGTTCTACCATTCCTAGACCGGCAAGGGAACTTGCTGTTCCAACAGGACAATGCACGTCCGCATGTATCCCGTGCCACCCAACGTGCTCTAGAAGGTGTAAGTCAACTACCCTGGCCAGCAAGATCTCCGGATCTGTCCGCCATTGAGCATGTTTGGGACTGGATGAAGCGTCGTCTCACGCGGTCTGCACGTCCAGCACGAACGCTGGTCCAACTGAGGCGCCAGGTGGAAATGGCATGGCAAGCCGTTCCACAGGACTACATCCAGCATCTCTACGATCGTCTCCATGGGAGAATAGCAGCCTGCATTGCTGCGAAAGGTGGATATACACTGTACTAGTGCCGACATTGTGCATGCTCTGTTGCCTGTGTCTATGTGCCTGTGGTTCTGTCAGTGTGATCATGTGATGTATCTGACCCCAGGAATGTGTCAATAAAGTTTCCCCTTCCTGGGACAATGAATTCACGGTGTTCTTATTTCAATTTCCAGGAGTGTATTAGTCTCTAATTGGAGGAGAGCGGGAGGGAGGTGGTACATTATGCAGTATGTATTTACACAATTTTACATAAATTACATATCATGGAACTAATGCAGCCTGGTGACATTTTTGTGTACCATTTTAATACTGCACTCTGATTAGCTGCAGAGAAGAGGAAGGACGTGTGTTGTTATAAAGCACAACTGAACTAGGTCCCCATCTTGGATTTCCGATTAGCTGCTTCATTTCTAAAACTTCGCTCTGATTAATTGGAGTCAGGGAGAGCAGGGAGGAATAAAACACAATTGAACTAGTTCCCCCTTCTTCAATTTTTGATTGGGTGTTTCATTTTTAATACTTTGCTGTAATTGCTTGGAAAAAGAAGGAGGAGGCAGGGCATAAATCACAACTGAGTTGGTTCACTTATCTAGGATTTTCTGATTAGGTGGAGATAGCTGTAGGGGAAGGGAAAGGAGGGGAGAGGCTTTTTAATTTCCCACAACCAAAATGGGGTTAGGTCCACTATCTTCGATTTTTGATTGGCTGTTTTATTTTTAATATCTCACTGTGAGTAGTTGGTGATAAGGAGGGGAGGGAAAGGTGATGGCAGGGGCTTGATTACATGGAGCGTTCAAGATCAAGGTCAAGATTAAGATCGAAAGTCATTGACCGCTGCCACTGAATGTAGGCAGCCCATCAGCCCATATGTCAAAGCTCAAATTTGTCCCAGAATCACCATTACCTTCATACTAATATATGATGAGAGCATTTTCTCACAAATGTCTCAGTAACAAAGGAAAATGTTTAGCTAAGTCTTGTGTCAGTGGGCCAGTTTTTTTCACAATTGCCAGTGATTATAAAGCTCTCAGTTGGGTTTTTGGAAGACCATATAACCTGGATGGAATAGAGCTGTGTTGGCTTAATCTTTACACAACGTCGGGAAGAAGAATTTAATAATTCCGATGTTTTTGTTTAACTCTACCTGCGGGGTAGTTATCATTCTTAACACTACTTGGGTTCACCTATTAGTCTATAAGTGTTCTGCCATTAGAGCTGATATGGCAACAACACAGTGACATCTGCTGGAAGGACGAACGTGTGAATATCTTCTCGTAGCTTGCATAATGCTTCCCTTTCTATCGAGTAAATCCCCGCACCAACCTTCTCCCTCCAACGACGAAAGCCTGCACCCCCACCCCCCTACCCCAGTTCTGCACTACACAGGGCAGCATTATGAATTAGTGACCTATCACGAGCTCCAGCCACAACTTCTACCTCCTGCCTTGATGTGACCTTTTGTTTACATGTATGCCGTGTGTCTGACAGCCTTAGCTGTGTGCTATTATTGCACCATGCCGCGCTGGATTTCAGCTACAG